>NW_028324260.1:0-1379201 GCF_054372755.1 Phalangium opilio
CTTTAAAAACGAAGCCAGTATGTACAGAGTAGTGTTCGTGTGGGATGGACAAAGACCAGAAGATGGTGGTGTGAGAACTCAAGTAGAGGAGCTATTTCCGTGACTGTGAAAACAGTTCGGAAATGGCGAACACGTTTGCTCCGATACGCAAACTGCGAACGCGGTCACGTGGGTGTAACAACGGACAGACAGACACACAAACAGACACACAGACACACAGACAGACACGGCCGTTACAGAACCTCTCCTGGACTACGTCACACGGAGAGGTAAAAAACTGGTATGATCAATTTTTTAAAAAGGCTTTGAAAGTATTTTGTCTCGGAGGGAGAAATCGCAAGAGAAGAGAATGGTCATAGGAGAGCGCCGAGTACTATTTATAGGTTTTAAACAACTTGAAATCCGTTTTTTTCCCGACCAATGAGGAGGATGGAAAATCTGGAGAGTGAGCCAGTGACGGCGTGGGTTTTTGCTATTTTCCAACCGAAGCGGCTTCTCCATGAGCATTTCGATTTAGTTCATCATGATAAGTTCGAAAATAAGTTCGAGGGAAGCTTTATGGTTCCATTTCTTACCCAGCAGAATACACAGATTCATATCGTACACGAATGAAGCTAAGCCCCTTGAGTCTGGCGCCTTAGACCGCTCGGCCATCCTGACGTGGTTTTAAGTAATTTAGACGTTTAAAATTACATCTCTTCGAGTTATTTTTATAAAACATATCGTGCCAGAAGTGGGATTCGAACCCACGCCCTCACACGACGACCAGAATTCACAGATTCACATCGTGAATGAAGGAAGCTAAGCCCCTTGAGTCTGGCGCCTTAGACCGCTCGGCCATCCTGACGTGTTTCTGAGTAATTTGGACGTTTTAAAATTACATCTCATCCAGTTATTTTCTTAAAACATATCGAGTCAAAATATGATTCTAACCCTCGCCCTCATACAAGGACCAGAATGAACAGATTCAAATCGTGAACGAAGGAAGCTAAGCCCCTTGAGTTTGGCGCCTGAGACGGCTCGGCCATCCTGACGTGGTTTTAATTAATTTAGGCGTTCAAAATTACATCTCTTCGAGTTATTTTTATAAAACATATCGTGCCAGAAGTGGGATTCGAACCCACGCCCTCACACGACGACCAGAATTCACAGATTCACATCGTGAATGAAGGAAGCTAAGTCCCTTGAGTCTGGCGCCTTAGACCGCTCAGCCATCCTGACGTGTTTTAAGTAATTTAGACGTTTGAAATTACATCTCATCCAGTTATTTTCTTAAAACGTATCGTGTCAGAAGTGGGATTCGAACCCACGCCCTCATACGAGGACCAGAACACACAGATTCACATCGTGAACGAAGGAAGCTAAGCCCCTTGAGTTTGGCGCCTGAGACGGCTCGGCCATCCTGACGTGGTTTTAATTAATTTAGGCGTTCAAAATTACATCTCTTCGAATTACTTTTATAAAACATATCGTGTCAGAAGTGGGACTGGAACCCACGCCCTCATACGAGGACCAGAATACACAGATTCACATCGTGAACGAAGGAAGCTAAGCCCCTTGAGTCTAGCGCCTAAGACGGCTCGGCCATCCTGACGTGGTTTTAAGTAATTTAGACGTTTTAAAATTACATCTCATCCAGTTATTTTCATAAACAATATCGTGTCAGAAGTGGGATTCGAACCCACGCCCTCATACGAGGACATGAATACACAGATTACATCGTGAACGAAGGAAGCTAAGCCCCTTGAGTCTCGCGCCTTAGACCGCTCGGCCATCCAGACGTGGTTTTATGTAATTTGGACGTTTTAAAATTATATCTCACCCAGTTATTTTCTTAAAACATATCGTGCCAGAAGTGGGATTCGAACCCACGCCCTCATACAAGGACCAGAATACACAGATTCATATCGTGAACGAAGGAAGCTAAGCCCCTTGAGTCTGGCGCATTAGACCGATCGGCCATCCAGACGTGGTTTTATGTAATTTGGACGTTTTAAAATTATATCTCACCCAGTTATTTTCTTAAAACATATCGTGTCAGAAGTGGGATTCGAACCCACGCCCTCATACAAGGACCAGAATACACAGATTCATATCGTGAACGAAGCAAGCTAAGCCCCTTGAGTCTGGCGCATTAGACCGCTCGCCCATCCAGACGTGGTTTTATGTAATTTGGACGTTTTAAAATTATATCTCATCCAGTTATTTTCTTAAAACAAATCGTGTCAGAAGTAGGATTCGAACCCACGCCCTCATACGAGGACCAGAATACACAGATTCACATCGTGAACGAAGGAAGCTAAGCCCCTTGAGTCTAGCGCCTAAGACCGCTCAGCCATCCAGACGTGGTTTTAAGTAATTTAGACGTTTAAAATTACATCTCTTCGAATTACTTTTATAAAACATATCGTGTCAGAAGTGGAATTCGAACCCACGCCCTCATACGAGGACCAGAATACACAGATTCACATCGTGAACGAAGGAAGCTAAGCCCCTTGAGTCTCGCGCCTTAGACCGCTCGGCCATCCTGACGTGGTTCTGAGTAATTTGGACGTTTTAAAATTACATCTCATCCAGTTATTTTCTTAAAACATATCGTGTCAAAAATGATTCGAACCCTCGCCCTCATACAAGGACCAGAATAAACAGTTTCAAATCGTGAACGAAGGAAGCTAAGTCCCTTGAGTCTGGCGCCTTAGACCGCTCAGCCATCCTGACGTGGTTTTAAGTAATTTAGACGTTTGAAATTACATCTCATCCAGTTATTTTCTTAAAACGTATCGTGTCAGAAGTGGGATTCGAACCCACGCCCTCATACGAGGACCAGAACACACAGTTTCACATCGTGAACGAAGGAAGCTAAGCCCCTTGAGTCTGGCGCCTAAGACGGCTCGGCCATCCTGACGTGGTTTTAATTAATTTAGGCGTTCAAAATTACATCTCTTCGAGTTACTTTTATAAAACATATCGTGTCAGAAGTGGGACTCGAACCCACGCCCTCATACGAGGACCAGAATACACAGATTCACATCGTGAACGAAGGAAGCTAAGCCCCTTGAGTCTAGCGCCTAAGACGGCTCGGCCATCCTGACGTGGTTTTAAGTAATTTGGACGTTTTCAAATTACATCTCATCCAGTTATTTTCATAAACAATATCGTGTCAGAAGTGGGATTCGAACCCACGCCCTCATACGAGGACATGAATACACAGATTTACATCGTGAACGAAGGAAGCTAAGCCCCTTGAGTCTCGCGCCTTAGACCGCTCGGCCATCCAGACGTGGTTTTATGTAATTTGGACGTTTTAAAATTATATCTCACCCAGTTATTTTCTTAAAACAAATCGTGTCAGAAGTGGGATTCGAACCCACGCCCTCATACGAGGACCAGAATACACACATTCACATCGTGAACGAAGGAAGCTAAGCCCCTTGAGTCTGGCGCCTTAGACCGCTCGGCCATCCTGACGTGGTTCTGATTAATTTGGACGTTTTAAAATTACATCTCATCCAGTTATTTTCTTAAAACATATCGTGTCAAAATATGATTCGAACCCTCGCCCTCATACAAGGACCAGAATAAACAGATTCAAATCGTGAACGAAGGAAGCTAAGCCCCTTGAGTCTGGCGCCTTAGACCGCTCGGCCATCCTGACGTGGTTTTAAGTAATTTAGACGTTAAAATTACATCTCTTCGAGTTATGTTTATAAAACATATCGTGTCAGAAGTGGGATTCGAACCCACGCCCTCATACGAGGACCAGAATACACAGATTCATATCGTGAACGAAGGAAGCTAAGCCCCTTGAGTCTCGCGCCTTAGACCGCTCGGCCATCCTGACGTGGTTTTGTGTAATTTGGACGTTTTAAAATTACATCTCATCCAGTTATTTTCATAAACAATATCGCGTCAGAAGTGGGATTCGAACCCACGCCCTCATACGAGGACCAGAATATACAGATTCACATCGTGAACCAAGGAAGCTAAGCCCCTTGAGTCTAGTGCCTAAGACCACTCGGCCATCCTGACGTGGTTTTAAGTAATTTAGACGTTTAAAATTACATCTCTTCGAGTTACTTTTATAAAACATATCGTGTCAGAAGTGGAATTCGAACCCACGCCCTCATACGAGGACCAGAATACACAGATTCATATCGTGAACGAAGGAAGCTAAGCCCCTTGAGTCTGGCGCCTTAGACCCCTCGGCCATCCTGACGTGGTTTTGTGTAATTTGGACGTTTTAAAATTACATCTCATCCAGTTAATTTCATAAACAATATCGTGTCAGAAGTGGGATTCGAACCCACGCCCTCATACAAGGACCAGAATACACAGATTCACATCGTGAACGAAGGAAGCTAAGCCCCTTGAGTCTGGCGCATTAGACCGCTCGGCCATCCAGACGTGGTTTTATGTAATTTGGACGTTTTAAAATTATATATCATCCAGTTATTTTCTTAAAACAAATCGTGTCAGAAGTGGGATTCGAACCCACGCCCTCATACGAGAACCAGAATACACAGATTCACATCGTGAACGAAGGAAGCTAAGCCCCTTGAGTCTGGCGCCTTAGACCGCTCGGCCATCCTGACGTGGTTTTAAGTAATTTAGACGTTAAAATTACATCTCTTCGAGTTATTTTTATAAAACATATCGTGTCAGAAGTGGGATTCGAACCCACGCCCTCATACGAGGACCAGAATACACAGATTCATATCGTGAACGAAGGAAGCTAAGCCCCTTGAGTCTCGCGCCTTAGACCGCTCGGCCATACTGACGTGGTTTTGTGTAATTTGGACGTTTTAAAATTACATCTCATCCAGTTATTTTCATAAACAATATCGTGTCAGAAGTGGGATTCGAACCCACGCGCTCATACGAGGACCAGAATACACAGATTCACATCGTGAACCAAGGAAGCTAAGCCCCTTGAGTCTAGTGCCTAAGACCACTCGGCCATCCTGACGTGGTTTTAAGTAATTTAGACGTTTAAAATTACATCTCTTCGAGTTACTTTTATAAAACATATCGTGTCAGAAGTGGAATTCGAACCCACGCCCTCATACGAGGACCAGAATACACAGATTCATATCGTGAACGAAGGAAGCTAAGCCCCTTGAGTCTGGCGCCTTAGACCCCTCGGCCATCCTGACGTGGTTTTGTGTAATTTGGACGTTTTAAAATTACATCTCATCCAGTTAATTTCATAAACAATATCGTGTCAGAAGTGGGATTCGAACCCACGCCCTCATACGAGGACCAGAATACACAGATTTACATCGTGAAGGAAGGAAGCTAAGCCCCTTGAGTCTCGCGCCTTAGACCGCTCGGCCATCCTGACGTGGTTTTGTGTAATTTGGACGATTTAAAATTACATCTCATCCAGTTATTTTCATAAACAATATCGTATCAGAAGTGGGATTCGAACCCACGCCCTCATACGAGGACCAGAATGCACAGATTTACATCGTGAACGAAGGAAGCTAAGCCCCTTGAGTCTCGCGCCTTAGACCGCTCGGCCATCCAGACGTGGTTTTGTGTAATTTGGACGTTTTAAAATTATATCTCACCCAGTTATTTTCTTAAAATATATCGTGTCAAAATTTGATTCGAACCCACGCCCTCATACGAGGACCAGAATACACAGATTCACATCGTGAACGAAGGAAACTAAGCCCCTTGAGTCTAGCGCCTAAGACCGCTCAGCCATCCAGAGGTGGTTTTAAGTAATTTAGACGTTTAAAATTACATCTCTTCGAATTACTTTTATAAAACATATCGTGTCAGAAGTGGAATTCGAACCCACGCCCTCATACGAGGACCAGAATACACAGATTCACATCGTGAACGAAGGAAGCTAAGCCCCTTGAGTCTCGCGCCTTAGACCGCTCGGCCATCCTGACGTGGTTCTGTGTAATTTGGACGTTTTAAAATTACATCTCATCCAGTTATTTTCTTAAAACATATCGTGTCAAAATTGAATTCGAACCCTCGCCCTCATACAAGGACCAGAATTAACAGATTCACATCGTGAACGAAGGAAGCTAATCCCCTTGAGTCTGGCGCCTTAGACCGCTCGGCCATCCTGACGTGGTTTTGTGTAATTTGGACGTTTTAAAATTACATCTCATCCAGTTATTTTCTTAAAACATATCGTGTCAGAAGTGGAATTCGAACCCACGCCCTCATACGAGGACCAGAATACACAGATTCACTTCGTGAACGAAGGAAGCTAAGCCCCTTGAGTCTGGCGCCTTAGACCGCTCGGCCATCCTGACGTGGTTCTGATTAATTTGGACGTTTTAAAATTACATCTCATCCAGTTATTTTGTTAAAACATATCGTGTCAGAAGTGGGATTCGAACCCACGCCCTCATACGAGGACCAGAATACACAGATTCAAATCGTGAACGAAGGAAGCTAAGCCCCTTGAGTCTCACGCCTTAGACCGCTCGGCCATCCTGACGTGGTTTTAAGTAATTTAGACGTTAAAATTACATCTCTTCGAGTTATTTTTATAAAACATATCGTGTCAGAAGTGGGATTCGAACCCACGCCCTCATACGAGGACCAGAATACACAGATTCATATCGTGAACGAAGGAAGCTAAGCCCCTTGAGTCTCGCGCCTTAGACCGCTCGGCCATACTGACGTGGTTTTGTGTAATTTGGACGTTTTAAAATTACATCTCATCCAGTTATTTTCATAAACAATATCGTGTCAGAAGTGGGATTCGAACCCACGCGCTCATACGAGGACCAGAATACACAGATTCACATCGTGAACCAAGGAAGCTAAGCCCCTTGAGTCTAGTGCCTAAGACCACTCGGCCATCCTGACGTGGTTTTAAGTAATTTAGACGTTTAAAATTACATCTCTTCGAGTTACTTTTATAAAACATATCGTGTCAGAAGTGGAATTCGAACCCACGCCCTCATACGAGGACCAGAATACACAGATTCATATCGTGAACGAAGGAAGCTAAGCCCCTTGAGTCTGGCGCCTTAGACCCCTCGGCCATCCTGACGTGGTTTTGTGTAATTTGGACGTTTTAAAATTACATCTCATCCAGTTAATTTCATAAACAATATCGTGTCAGAAGTGGGATTCGAACCCACGCCCTCATACGAGGACCAGAATACACAGATTTACATCGTGAAGGAAGGAAGCTAAGCCCCTTGAGTCTCGCGCCTTAGACCGCTCGGCCATCCTGACGTGGTTTTGTGTAATTTGGACGATTTAAAATTACATCTCATCCAGTTATTTTCATAAACAATATCGTATCAGAAGTGGGATTCGAACCCACGCCCTCATACGAGGTCCAGAATGCACAGATTTACATCGTGAACGAAGGAAGCTAAGCCCCTTGAGTCTCGCGCCTTAGACCGCTCGGCCATCCAGACGTGGTTTTGTGTAATTTGGACGTTTTAAAATTATATCTCACCCAGTTATTTTCTTAAAATATATCGTGTCAAAATTTGATTCGAACCCACGCCCTCATACGAGGACCAGAATACACAGATTCACATCGTGAACGAAGGAAACTAAGCCCCTTGAGTCTAGCGCCTAAGACCGCTCAGCCATCCAGACGTGGTTTTAAGTAATTTAGACGTTTAAAATTACATCTCTTCGAATTACTTTTATAAAACATATCGTGTCAGAAGTGGAATTCGAACCCACGCCCTCATACGAGGACCAGAATACACAGATTCACATCGTGAACGAAGGAAGCTAAGCCCCTTGAGTCTCGC
This sequence comes from Phalangium opilio, assembly GCF_054372755.1. Classification (NCBI taxonomy): domain Eukaryota; kingdom Metazoa; phylum Arthropoda; class Arachnida; order Opiliones; family Phalangiidae; genus Phalangium; species Phalangium opilio. The sequence goes on from NW_028324260.1 coordinate 7,752, forward strand.
GCCTTAGACCGCTCGGCCATCCTGACGTGGTTCTGTGTAATTTGGACGTTTTAAAATTACATCTCATCCAGTTATTTTCTTAAAACATATCGTGTCAAAATTGAATTCGAACCCTCGCCCTCATACAAGGACCAGAATTAACAGATTCACATCGTGAGCGAAGGAAGCTAATCCCCTTGAGTCTGGCGCCTTAGACCGCTCGGCCATCCTGACGTGGTTTTGTGTAATTTGGACGTTTTAAAATTACATCTCATCCAGTTATTTTCTTAAAACATATCGTGTCAGAAGTGGAATTCGAACCCACGCCCTCATACGAGGACCAGAATACACAGATTCACTTCGTGAACGAAGGAAGCTAAGCCCCTTGAGTCTGGCGCCTTAGACCGCTCGGCCATCCTGACGTGGTTCTGATTAATTTGGACGTTTTAAAATTACATCTCATCCAGTTATTTTCTTAAAACATATCGTGTCAGAAGTGGGATTCGAACCCACGCCCTCATACGAGGACCAGAATACACAGATTCAAATCGTGAACGAAGGAAGCTAAGCCCCTTGAGTCTCACGCCTTAGACCGCTCGGCCATCCTGACGTGGTTTTAAGTAATTTAGACGTTAGAATTACATCTCTTCGAGTTATTTTTATAAAACATATCGTGTCAGAAGTGGGATTCGAACCCACGCACTCATACGAGGACCAGAATACACAGATTCATATCGTGAGCGAAGGAAGCTAAGCCCCTTGAGTCTCGCGCCTTAGACCGCTCGGCCATACTGACGTGGTTTTGTGTAATTTGGACGTTTTAAAATTACATCTCATCCAGTTATTTTCATAAACAATATCGTGTCAGAAGTGGGATTCGAACCCACGCGCTCATACGAGGACCAGAATACACAGATTCACATCGTGAACCAAGGAAGCTAAGCCCCTTGAGTCTAGTGCCTAAGACCACTCGGCCATCCTGACGTGGTTTTAATTAATTTAGACGTTTAAAATTACATCTCTTCGAGTTACTTTTATAAAACATATCGTGTCAGAAGTGGAATTCGAACCCACGCCCTCATACGAGGACCAGAATACACAGATTCATATCGTGAACGAAGGAAGCTAAGCCCCTTGAGTCTCGCGCCTTAGACCGCTCGGCCATCCAGACGTGGTTTTGTGTAATTTGGACGTTTTAAAATTATATCTCACCCAGTTATTTTCTTAAAATATATCGTGTCAAAATTTGATTCGAACCCACGCCCTCATACGAGGACCAGAATACACAGATTCACATCGTGAACGAAGGAAACTAAGCCCCTTGAGTCTAGCGCCTAAGACCGCTCAGCCATCCAGACGTGGTTTTAAGTAATTTAGACGTTTAAAATTACATCTCTTCGAATTACTTTTATAAAACATATCGTGTCAGAAGTGGAATTCGAACCCACGCCCTCATACGAGGACCAGAATACACAGATTCACATCGTGAACGAAGGAAGCTAAGCCCCTTGAGTCTCGCGCCTTAGACCGCTCGGCCATCCTGACGTGGTTCTGTGTAATTTGGACGTTTTAAAATTACATCTCATCCAGTTATTTTCTTAAAACATATCGTGTCAAAATTGAATTCGAACCCTCGCCCTCATACAAGGACCAGAATACACAGATTCACTTCGTGAACGAAGGAAGCTAAGCCCCTTGAGTCTGGCGCCTTAGACCGCTCGGCCATCCTGACGTGGTTCTGATTAATTTGGACGTTTTAAAATTACATCTCATCCAGTTATTTTCTTAAAACATATCGTGTCAAAATAAGATTCGAACCCTCGCCCTCATACAAGGACCAGAATAAACAGATTCAAATCGTGAACGAAGGAAGCTAAGCCCCTTGAGTCTGGCGCCTTAGACCGCTCGGCCATCCTGACGTGGTTTTAAGTAATTTAGACGTTAAAATTACATCTCTTCGAGTTATTTTTATAAAACAGATCGTGTCAGAAGTGGGATTCGAACCCACGCCCTCATACGAGGACCAGAATACACAGATTCAAATCGTGAACGAAGGAAGCTAAGCCCCTTGAGTCTCACGCCTTAGACCGCTCGGCCATCCTGACGTGGTTTTGTGTAATTTGGACGTTTTAAAATTACATCTCATCCAGTTATTTTCATAAACAATATCGTGTCAGAAGTGGGATTCGAACCCACGCCCTCATACGAGGACCAGAATACACAGATTCACATCGTGAACGAAGGAAGCTAATCCCCTTGAGTCTGGCGCCTTAGACCGCTCGGCCATCCTGACGTGGTTTTAAGTAATTTAGACGTTTAAAATTACATCTCTTCGAATTACTTTTATAAAACATATCGTGTCAGAAGTGGAATTCGAACCCACGCCCTCATACGAGGACCAGAATACACAGATTCACATCGTGAACGAAGGAAGCTAATCCCCTTGAGTCTGGCGCCTTAGACCGCTCGGCCATCCTGACGTGGTTTTAAGTAATTTAGACGTTTAAAATTACATCTCTTCGAATTACTTTTATAAAACATATCGTGTCAGAAGTGGAATTCGAACCCACGCCCTCATACGAGGACCAGAATACACAGATTCACATCGTGAACGAAGGAAGCTAAGCCCCTTGAGTCTCGCGCCTTAGACCGCTCGGCCATCCTGACGTGGTTTTGTGTAATTTGGACGTTTTAAAATTACATCTCATCCAGTTATTTTCTTAAAACATATCGTGTCAAAATTGAATTCGAACCCTCGCCCTCATACAAGGACCAGAATAAACAGATTCAAATCGTGAACGAAGGAAGCTAAGCCCCTTGAGTCTCGCGCCTTAGACCGCTCGGCCATCCTGACGTGGTTTTGTGTAATTTGGACGTTTTAAAATTACATCTCATCCAGTTATTTTCATAAACAATATCGTGTCAGAAGTGGGATTCGAACCCACGCCCTCATACGAGGACCAGAATACAAAGATTCACATCGTGAACGAAGGAAGCTAATCCCCTTGAGTCTAGTGCCTAAGACCGCTCGGCCATCCTGACGTGGTTCTGTGTAATTTGGACGTTTTAAAATTACATCTCATCCAGTTATTTTCTTAAAACATATCGTGTCAAAATTGAATTCGAACCCTCGCCCTCATACAAGGACCAGAATAAACAGATTCACATCGTGAACGAAGGAAGCTAATCCCCTTGAGTCTGGCGCCTTAGACCGCTCGGCCATCCTGACGTGGTTTTAAGTAATTTAGACGTTTAAAATTACATCTCTTCGAATTACTTTTATAAAACATATCGTGTCAGAAGTGGAATTCGAACCCACGCCCTCATACGAGGACCAGAATACACAGATTCACATCGTGAACGAAGGAAGCTAAGCCCCTTGAGTCTGGCGCCTTAGACCGCTCGGCCATCCTGACGTGGTTTTGTGTAATTTGGACGTTTTAAAATTACATCTCATCCAGTTATTTTCTTAAAACATATCGTGTCAAAATTGAATTCGAACCCTCGCCCTCATACAAGGACCAGAATAAACAGATTCACATCGTGAACGAAGGAAGCTAATCCCCTTGAGTCTGGCGCCTTAGACCGCTCGGCCATCCTGACATGGTTTTGTGTAATTTGGACGTTTTAAAATTACATCTCATCCAGTTATTTTCTTAAAACATATCGTGTCAGAAGTGGAATTCGAACCCACGCCCTCATACGAGGACCAGAATACACAGATTCACTTCGTGAACGAAGGAAGCTAAGCCCCTTGAGTCTGGCGCCTTAGACCGCTCGGCCATCCTGACGTGGTTCTGATTAATTTGGACGTTTTAAAATTACATCTCATCCAGTTATTTTCTTAAAACATATCATGTCAAAATATGATTCGAACCCTCGCCCTCATACAAGGACCAGAATAAACAGATTCAAATCGTGAACGAAGGAAGCTGAGCCCCTTGAGTCTGGCGCCTTAGACCGCTCGGCCATCCTGACGTGGTTTTAAGTAATTTAGACGTTAAAATTACATCTCTTCGAGTTATTTTTATAAAACATATCGTGTCAGAAGTGGGATTCGAACCCACGCCCTCATACGAGGACCAGAATACACAGATTCAAATCGTGAACGAAGGAAGCTAAGCCCCTTGAGTCTCGCGCCTTAGACCGCTCGGCCATCCTGACGTGGTTTTGTGTAATTTGGACGTTTTAAAATTACATCTCATCCAGTTATTTTCATAAACAATATCGTGTCAGAAGTGGGATTCGAACCCACGCCCTCATACGAGGACCAGATTACACAGATTCACATCGTGAACCAAGGAAGCTAAGCCCCTTGAGTCTAGTGCCTAAGACCGCTCGGCCATCCTGACGTGGTTCTGTGTAATTTGGACGTTTTAAAATTACATCTCATCCAGTTATTTTCTTAAAACATATCGTGTCAAAATTGAATTCGAACCCTCGCCCTCATACAAGGACCAGAATAAACAGATTCACATCGTGAACGAAGGAAGCTAATCCCCTTGAGTCTGGCGCCTTAGACCGCTCGGCCATCCTGACGTGGTTTTAAGTAATTTAGACGTTTAAAATTACATCTCTTCGAATTACTTTTATAAAACATATCGTGTCAGAAGTGGAATTCGAACCCACGCCCACATACGAGGACCAGAATACACAGATTCACATCGTGAACGAAGGAAGCTAAGCCCCTTGAGTCTCGCGCCTTAGACCGCTCGGCCATCCTGACGTGGTTCTGTGTAATTTGGACGTTTTAAAATTACATCTCATCCAGTTATTTTCTTAAAACATATCGTGTCAGAAGTGGGATTCGAACCCACGCCCTCATACGAGGACCAGAATACACAGATTCAAATCGTGAACGAAGGAAGCTAAGCCCCTTGAGTCTCGCGCCTTAGACCGCTCGGCCATCCTGACGTTGTTTTGCGTAATTTGGACGTTTTAAAATTACATCTCATCCAGTTATTTTCATAAACAATATCGTGTCAGAAGTGGGATTCGAACCCACGCCCTCATACGAGGACCAGAATACACAGATTCACATCGTGAACCTAGGAAGCTAAGCCCCTTGAGTCTAGTGCCTAAGACCGCTCGGCCATCCTGACGTGGTTTTAAGTAATTTAGACGTTTAAAATTACATCTCTTCGAATTACTTTTATAAAACATATCGTGTCAGAAGTGGAATTCGAACCCACGCCCTCATACGAGGACCAGAATACACAGATTCACTTCGTGAACGAAGGAAGCTAAGCCCCTTGAGTCTGGCGCCTTAGACCGCTCGGCCATCCTGACGTGGTTCTGATTAATTTGGACGTTTTAAAATTACATCTCATCCAGTTATTTTCTTAAAACATATCGTGTCAAAATATGATTCGAACCCTCGCCCTCATACAAGGACCAGAATAAACAGATTCAAATCGTGAACGAAGGAAGCTAAGCCCCTTGAGTCTGGCGCCTTAGACCGCTCGGCCATCCTGACGTGGTTTTAAGTAATTTAGACGTTAAAATTACATCTCTTCAAGTTATTTTTATAAAACATATCGTGTCAGAAGTGGGATTCGAACCCACGCCCTCATACGAGGACCAGAATACACAGATTCATATCGTGAACGAAGGAAGCTAAGCCCCTTGAGTCTCGCGCCTTAGACCGCTCGGCCATACTGACGTGGTTTTGTGTAATTTGGACGTTTTAAAATTACATCTCATCCAGTTATTTTCATAAACAATATCGTGTCAGAAGTGGGATTCGAACCCACGCGCTCATACGACGACCAGAATACACAGATTCACATCGTGAACCAAGGAAGCTAAGCCCCTTGAGTCTCGCGCCTTAGACCGCTCGGCCATCCTGACGTGGTTCTGTGTAATTTGGACGTTTTAAAATTACATCTCATCCAGTTATTTTCTTAAAACATATAGTGTCAAAATTGAATTCGAACCCTCGCCCTCATACAAGGACCAGAATACACAGATTCACATCGTGAACGAAGGAAGCTAAGCCCCTTGAGTCTGGCGCCTTAGACCGCTCGGCCATCCTGACGTGGTTCTGATTAATTTGGTCGTTTTAAAATTACATCTCATCCAGTTATTTACTTAAAACATATCGTGTCAAAATATGATTCGAACCCTCGCCCTCATACAAGGACCAGAATAAACAGATTCAAATCGTGAACGAAGGAAGCTAAGCCCCTTGAGTCTGGCGCCTTAGACCGCTCGGCCATCCTGACGTGGTTTTAAGTAATTTAGACGTTAAAATTACATCTCTTCGAGTTATTTTTATAAAACATATCGTGTCAGAAGTGGGATTCGAACCCACGCCCTCATACGAGGACCAGAATACACAGATTCAAATCGTGAACGAAGGAAGCTAAGCCCCTTGAGTCTCGCGCCTTAGACTGCTCGGCCATCCTGACGTGGTTTTGTGTAATTTGGACGTTTTAAAATTACATCTCATCCAGTTATTTTCATAAACAATATCGTGTCAGAAGTGGGATTCGAACCCACGCGCTCATACGAGGACCAGAATACACAGATTCACATCGTGAACCAAGGAAGCTAAGCCCCTTGAGTCTAGTGCCTAAGACCGCTCGGCCATCCTGACGTGGTTTTAAGTAATTTAGACGTTTAAAATTACATCTCTTCGAATTACTTTTATAAAACATATCGTGTCAGAAGTGGAATTCGAACCCACGCCCTCATACGAGGACCAGAATACACAGATTCACTTCGTGAACGAAGGAAGCTAAGCCCCTTGAGTCTGGCGCCTTAGACCGCTCGGCCATCCTGACGTGGTTCTGATTAATTTGGACGTTTTAAAATTACATCTCATCCAGTTATTTTCTTAAAACATATCGTGTCAAAATATGATTCGAACCCTCGCCCTCATACAAGGACCAGAATAAACAGATTCAAATCGTGAACGAAGGAAGCTAAGCCCCTTGAGTCTGGCGCCTTAGACCGCTCGGCCATCCTGACGTGGTTTTAAGTAATTTAGACGTTAAAATTACATCTCTTCAAGTTATTTTTATAAAACATATCGTGTCAGAAGTGGGATTCGAACCCACGCCCTCATACGAGGACCAGAATACACAGATTCATATCGTGAACGAAGGAAGCTAAGCCCCTTGAGTCTCGCGCCTTAGACCGCTCGGCCATACTGACGTGGTTTTGTGTAATTTGGACGTTTTAAAATTACATCTCATCCAGTTATTTTCATAAACAATATCGTGTCAGAAGTGGGATTCGAACCCACGCGCTCATACGACGACCAGAATACACAGATTCACATCGTGAACCAAGGAAGCTAAGCCCCTTGAGTCTCGCGCCTTAGACCGCTCGGCCATCCTGACGTGGTTCTGTGTAATTTGGACGTTTTAAAATTACATCTCATCCAGTTATTTTCTTAAAACATATAGTGTCAAAATTGAATTCGAACCCTCGCCCTCATACAAGGACCAGAATACACAGATTCACATCGTGAACGAAGGAAGCTAAGCCCCTTGAGTCTGGCGCCTTAGACCGCTCGGCCATCCTGACGTGGTTCTGATTAATTTGGTCGTTTTAAAATTACATCTCATCCAGTTATTTACTTAAAACATATCGTGTCAAAATATGATTCGAACCCTCGCCCTCATACAAGGACCAGAATAAACAGATTCAAATCGTGAACGAAGGAAGCTAAGCCCCTTGAGTCTGGCGCCTTAGACCGCTCGGCCATCCTGACGTGGTTTTAAGTAATTTAGACGTTAAAATTACATCTCTTCGAGTTATTTTTATAAAACATATCGTGTCAGAAGTGGGATTCGAACCCACGCCCTCATACGAGGACCAGAATACACAGATTCAAATCGTGAACGAAGGAAGCTAAGCCCCTTGAGTCTCGCGCCTTAGACTGCTCGGCCATCCTGACGTGGTTTTGTGTAATTTGGACGTTTTAAAATTACATCTCATCCAGTTATTTTCATAAACAATATCGTGTCAGAAGTGGGATTCGAACCCACGCGCTCATACGAGGACCAGAATACACAGATTCACATCGTGAACCAAGGAAGCTAAGCCCCTTGAGTCTCGCGCCTTAGACCGCTCGGCCAACCTGACGTGGTTCTGTGTAATTTGGACGTTTTAAAATTACATCTCATCCAGTTATTTTCTTAAAACATATAGTGTCAAAATAGAATTCGAACCCTCGCCCTCATACAAGGACCAGAATACACAGATTCACATCGTGAACGAAGGAAGCTAAGCCCCTTGAGTCTGGCGCCTTAGACCGCTCGGCCATCCTGACGTGGTTCTGATTAATTTGGACGTTTTAAAATTACATCTCATCCAGTTATTTACTTAAAACATATCGTGTCAAAATATGATTCGAACCCTCGCCCTCATACAAGGACCAGAATAAACAGATTCAAATCGTGAACGAAGGAAGCTAAGCCCCTTGAGTCTGGCGCCTTAGACCGCTCGGCCATCCTGACGTGGTTTTAAGTAATTTAGACGTTAAAATTACATCTCTTCGAGTTATTTTTATAAAACATATCGTGTCAGAAGTGGGATTCGAACCCACGCCCTCATTAGAGGACCAGAATGCACAGATTCAAATCGTGAACGAAGGAAGCTAAGCCCCATGAGTCTCGCGCCTTAGACCGCTCGGCCATCCTGACGTGGTTTTGTGTAATTTGGACGTTTTAAAATTACATCTCATCCAGTTATTTTCATAAACAATATCGTGCCAGAAGTGGGATTCGAACCCACGCCCTCATACGAGGACCAGAATACACAGATTCACATCGTGAACCAAGGAAGCTAAGCCCCTTGAGTCTAGTGCCTAATACCGCTCGGCCATCCTGACGTGGTTTTAAGTAATTTAGACGTTTAAAATTACATCTCTTCGAGTTACTTTTATAAAACATATCGTGTCAGAAGTGGAATTCGAACCCACGCCCTCATACGAGGACCAGAATACACAGATTCATATCGTGAACGAAGGAAGCTAAGCCCCTTGAGTCTGGCGCCTTAGACCCCTCGGCCATCCTGACGTGGTTTTGTGTAATTTGGACGTTTTAAAATTACATCTCATCCAGTTATTTTCATAAACAAAATCGTGTCAGAAGTGGGATTCGAACCCACGCCCTCATACGAGGACCAGAATACACAGATTCACATCGTGAACCAAGGAAGCTAAGCCCCTTGAGTCTAGTGCCTAAGACCGCTCGGCCATCCTGACGTGGTTTTAAGTAATTTAGACGTTTAAAATTACATCTCTTCGAGTTACTTTTATAAAACATATCGTGTCAGAAGTGGAATTCGAACCCACGCCCTCATACGAGGACCAGAATACACAGATTCATATCGTGAACGAAGGAAGCTAAGCCCCTTGAGTCTGGCGCCTTAGACCCCTCGGCCATCCTGACGTGGTTTTGTGTAATTTGGACGTTTTAAAATTACATCTCATCCAGTTATTTTCATAAACAATATCGTGTCAGAAGTGGGATTCGAACCCACGCCCTCATACGAGGACCAGAATACACAGATTCACATCGTGAACCTAGGAAGCTAAGCCCCTTGAGTCTAGTGCCTAAGACCGCTCGGCCATCCTGACGTGGTTTTAAGTAATTTAGACGTTTAAAATTACATCTCTTCGAATTACTTTTATAAAACATATCGTGTCAGAAGTGGAATTCGAACCCACGCCCTCATACGAGGACCAGAATACACAGATTCACTTCGTGAACGAAGGAAGCTAAGCCCCTTGAGTCTGGCGCCTTAGACCGCTCGGCCATCCTGACGTGGTTCTGATTAATTTGGACGTTTTAAAATTACATCTCATCCAGTTATTTTCTTAAAACATATCGTGTCAAAATATGATTCGAACCCTCGCCCTCATACAAGGACCAGAATAAACAGATTCAAATCGTGAACGAAGGAAGCTAAGCCCCTTGAGTCTGGCGCCTTAGACCGCTCGGCCATCCTGACGTGGTTTTAAGTAATTTAGACGTTAAAATTACATCTCTTCAAGTTATTTTTATAAAACATATCGTGTCAGAAGTGGGATTCGACCCCACGCCCTCATACGAGGACCAGAATACACAGATTCATATCGTGAACGAAGGAAGCTAAGCCCCTTGAGTCTCGCGCCTTAGACCGCTCGGCCATACTGACGTGGTTTTGTGTAATTTGGACGTTTTAAAATTACATCTCATCCAGTTATTTTCATAAACAATATCGTGTCAGAAGTGGGATTCGAACCCACGCGCTCATACGACGACCAGAATACACAGATTCACGTCGTGAACCAAGGAAGCTAAGCCCCTTGAGTCTCGCGCCTTAGACCGCTTGGCCATCCTGACGTGGTTCTGTGTAATTTGGACGTTTTAAAATTACATCTCATCCAGTTATTTTCTTAAAACATATAGTGTCAAAATTGAATTCGAACCCTCGCCCTCATACAAGGACCAGAATACACAGATTCACATCGTGAACGAAGGAAGCTAAGCCCCTTGAGTCTGGCGCCTTAGACCGCTCGGCCATCCTGACGTGGTTCTGATTAATTTGGACGTTTTAAAATTACATCTCATCCAGTTATTTACTTAAAACATATCGTGTCAAAATATGATTCGAACCCTCGCCCTCATACAAGGACCAGAATAAACAGATTCAAATCGTGAACGAAGGAAGCTAAGCCCCTTGAGTCTGGCGCCTTAGACCGCTCGGCCATCCTGACGTGGTTTTAAGTAATTTAGACGTTAAAATTACATCTCTTCGAGTTATTTTTATAAAACATATCGTGTCAGAAGTGGGATTCGAACCCACGCCCTCATTAGAGGACCAGAATGCACAGATTCAAATCGTGAACGAAGGAAGCTAAGCCCCATGAGTCTCGCGCCTTAGACCGCTCGGCCATCCTGACGTGGTTTTGTGTAATTTGGACGTTTTAAAATTACATCTCATCCAGTTATTTTCATAAACAATATCGTGTCAGAAGTGGGATTCGAACCCACGCCCTCATACGAGGACCAGAATACACAGATTCACATCGTGAACCAAGGAAGCTAAGCCCCTTGAGTCTAGTGCCTAATACCGCTCGGCCATCCTGACGTGGTTTTAAGTAATTTAGACGTTTAAAATTACATCTCTTCGAGTTACTTTTATAAAACATATCGTGTCAGAAGTGGAATTCGAACCCACGCCCTCATACGAGGACCAGAATACACAGATTCATATCGTGAACGAAGGAAGCTAAGCCCCTTGAGTCTGGCGCCTTAGACCCCTCGGCCATCCTGACGTGGTTTTGTGTAATTTGGACGTTTTAAAATTACATCTCATCCAGTTATTTTCATAAACAAAATCGTGTCAGAAGTGGGATTCGAACCCACGCCCTCATACGAGGACCAGAATACACAGATTCACATCGTGAACCAAGGAAGCTAAGCCCCTTGAGTCTAGTGCCTAAGACCGCTCGGCCATCCTGACGTGGTTTTAAGTAATTTAGACGTTTAAAATTACATCTCTTCGAGTTACTTTTATAAAACATATCGTGTCAGAAGTGGAATTCGAACCCACGCCCTCATACGAGGACCAGAATACACAGATTCATATCGTGAACGAAGGAAGCTAAGCCCCTTGAGTCTGGCGCCTTAGACCCCTCGGCCATCCTGACGTGGTTTTGTGTAATTTGGACGTTTTAAAATTACATCTCATCCAGTTATTTTCATAAACAATATCGTGTCAGAAGTGGGATTCGAACCCACGCCCTCATACGAGGACCAGAATACACAGATTCACATCGTGAACCTAGGAAGCTAAGCCCCTTGAGTCAAGTGCCTAAGACCGCTCGGCCATCCTGACGTGGTTTTAAGTAATTTAGACGTTTAAAATTACATCTCTTCGAATTACTTTTATAAAACATATCGTGTCAGAAGTGGAATTCGAACCCACTACCTCATACGAGGACCAGAATACACAGATTCACTTCGTGAACGAAGGAAGCTAAGCCCCTTGAGTCTGGCGCCTTAGACCGCTCGGCCATCCTGACGTGGTTCTGATTAATTTGGACGTTTTAAAATTACATCTCATCCAGTTATTTTCTTAAAACATATCGTGTCAAAATATGATTCGAACCCTCGCCCTCATACAAGGACCAGAATAAACAGATTCAAATCGTGAACGAAGGAAGCTAAGCCCCTTGAGTCTGGCGCCTTAGACCGCTCGGCCATCCTGACGTGGTTTTAAGTAATTTAGACGTTAAAATTACATCTCTTCAAGTTATTTTTATAAAACATATCGTGTCAGAAGTGGGATTCGAACCCACGCCCTCATACGAGGACCAGAATACACAGATTCATATCGTGAACGAAGGAAGCTAAGCCCCTTGAGTCTCGCGCCTTAGACCGCTCGGCCATACTGACGTGGTTTTGTGTAATTTGGACGTTTTAAAATTACATCTCATCCAGTTATTTTCATAAACAATATCGTGTCAGAAGTGGGATTCGAACCCACGCGCTCATACGACGACCAGAATACACAGATTCACATCGTGAACCAAGGAAGCTAAGCCCCTTGAGTCTCGCGCCTTAGACCGCTTGGCCATCCTGACGTGGTTCTGTGTAATTTGGACGTTTTAAAATTACATCTCATCCAGTTATTTTCTTAAAACATATAGTGTCAAAATTGAATTCGAACCCTCGCCCTCATACAAGGACCAGAATACACAGATTCACATCGTGAACGAAGGAAGCTAAGCCCCTTGAGTCTGGCGCCTTAGACCGCTCGGCCATCCTGACGTGGTTCTGATTAATTTGGACGTTTTAAAATTACATCTCATCCAGTTATTTACTTAAAACATATCGTGTCAAAATATGATTCGAACCCTCGCCCTCATACAAGGACCAGAATAAACAGATTCAAATCGTGAACGAAGGAAGCTAAGCCCCTTGAGTCTGGCGCCTTAGACCGCTCGGCCATCCTGACGTGGTTTTAAGTAATTTAGACGTTAAAATTACATCTCTTCGAGTTATTTTTATAAAACATATCGTGTCAGAAGTGGGATTCGAACCCACGCCCTCATACGAGGACCAGAATACACAGATTCAAATCGTGAACGAAGGAAGCTAAGCCCCTTGAGTCTCGCGCCTTAGACTGCTCGGCCATCCTGACGTGGTTTTGTGTAATTTGGACGTTTTAAAATTACATCTCATCCAGTTATTTTCATAAACAATATCGTGTCAGAAGTGGGATTCGAACCCACGCGCTCATACGAGGACCAGAATACACAGATTCACATCGTGAACCAAGGAAGCTAAGCCCCTTGAGTCTCGCGCCTTAGACCGCTCGGCCATCCTGACGTGGTTCTGTGTAATTTGGACGTTTTAAAATTACATCTCATCCAGTTATTTTCTTAAAACATATAGTGTCAAAATTGAATTCGAACCCTCGCCCTCATACAAGGACCAGAATACACAGATTCACATCGTGAACGAAGGAAGCTAAGCCCCTTGAGTCTGGCGCCTTAGACCGCTCGGCCATCCTGACGTGGTTCTGATTAATTTGGACGTTTTAAAATTACATCTCATCCAGTTATTTACTTAAAACATATCGTGTCAAAATATGATTCGAACCCTCGCCCTCATACAAGGACCAGAATAAACAGATTCAAATCGTGAACGAAGGAAGCTAAGCCCCTTGAGTCTGGCGCCTTAGACCGCTCGGCCATCCTGACGTGGTTTTAAGTAATTTAGACGTTAAAATAACATCTCTTCGAGTTATTTTTATAAAACATATCGTGTCAGAAGTGGGATTCGAACCCACGCCCTCATTAGAGGACCAGAATGCACAGATTCAAATCGTGAACGAAGGAAGCTAAGCCCCATGAGTCTCGCGCCTTAGACCGCTCGGCCATCCTGACGTGGTTTTGTGTAATTTGGACGTTTTAAAATTACATCTCATCCAGTTATTTTCATAAACAATATCGTGTCAGAAGTGGGATTCGAACCCACGCCCTCATACGAGGACCAGAATACACAGATTCACATCGTGAACCAAGGAAGCTAAGCCCCTTGAGTCTAGTGCCTAAGACCGCTCGGCCATCCTGACGTGGTTTTAAGTAATTTAGACGTTTAAAATTACATCTCTTCGAGTTACTTTTATAAAACATATCGTGTCAGAAGTGGAATTCGAACCCACGCCCTCATACGAGGACCAGAATACACAGATTCATATCGTGAACGAAGGAAGCTAAGCCCCTTGAGTCTGGCGCCTTAGACCCCTCGGCCATCCTGACGTGGTTTTGTGTAATTTGGACGTTTTAAAATTACATCTCATCCAGTTATTTTCATAAACAAAATCGTGTCGGAAGTGGGATTCGAACCCACGCCCTCATACGAGGACCAGAATACACAGATTCACATCGTGAACCTAGGAAGCTAAGCCCCTTGAGTCTAGTGCCTAAGACCGCTCGGCCATCCTGACGTGGTTTTAAGTAATTTAGACGTTTAAAATTACATCTCTTCGAATTACTTTTATAAAACATATCGTGTCAGAAGCGGAATTCGAACCCACGCCCTCATACGAGGACCAGAATACACAGATTCACTTCGTGAACGAAGGAAGCTAAGCCCCTTGAGTCTGGCGCCTTAGACCGCTCGGCCATCCTGACGTGGTTCTGATTAATTTGGACGTTTTAAAATTACATCTCATCCAGTTATTTTCTTAAAACATATCGTGTCAAAATATGATTCGAACCCTCGCCCTCATACAAGGACCAGAATAAACAGATTCAAATCGTGAACGAAGGAAGCTAAGCCCCTTGAGTCTGGCGCCTTAGACCGCTCGGCCATCCTGACGTGCTTTTAAGTAATTTAGACGTTAAAATTACATCTCTTCGAGTTATTTTTATAAAACATATCGTGTCAGAAGTGGGATTCGAACCCACGCCCTCATACGAGGACCAGAATACACAGATTCATATCGTGAACGAAGGAAGCTAAGCCCCTTGAGTCTCGCGCCTTAGACCGCTCGGCCATACTGACGTGGTTTTGTGTAATTTGGACGTTTTAAAATTACATCTCATCCAGTTATTTTCATAAACAATATCGTGTCAGAAGTGGGATTCGAACCCACGCCCTCATACGAGGACCAGAATACACAGATTCACATCGTGAACCAAGGAAGCTAAGCCCCTTGAGTCTAGTGCCTAAGACCGCTCGGCCATCCTGACGTGGTTTTAAGTAATTTAGACGTTTAAAATTACATCTCTTCGAGTTACTTTTATAAAACATATCGTGTCAGAAGTGGAATTCGAACCCACGCCCTCATACGAGGACCAGAATACACAGATTCATATCGTGAACGAAGGAAGCTAAGCCCCTTGAGTCTGGCGCCTTAGACCCCTCGGCCATCCTGACGTGGTTTTGTGTAATTTGGACGTTTTAAAATTACATCTCATCCAGTTATTTTCATAAACAAAATCGTGTCGGAAGTGGGATTCGAACCCACGCCCTCATACGAGGACCAGAATACACAGATTCACATCGTGAACCTAGGAAGCTAAGCCCCTTGAGTCTAGTGCCTAAGACCGCTCGGCCATCCTGACGTGGTTTTAAGTAATTTAGACGTTTAAAATTACATCTCTTCGAATTACTTTTATAAAACATATCGTGTCAGAAGCGGAATTCGAACCCACGCCCTCATACGAGGACCAGAATACACAGATTCACTTCGTGAACGAAGGAAGCTAAGCCCCTTGAGTCTGGCGCCTTAGACCGCTCGGCCATCCTGACGTGGTTCTGATTAATTTGGACGTTTTAAAATTACATCTCATCCAGTTATTTTCTTAAAACATATCGTGTCAAAATATGATTCGAACCCTCGCCCTCATACAAGGACCAGAATAAACAGATTCAAATCGTGAACGAAGGAAGCTAAGCCCCTTGAGTCTGGCGCCTTAGACCGCTCGGCCATCCTGACGTGCTTTTAAGTAATTTAGACGTTAAAATTACATCTCTTCGAGTTATTTTTATAAAACATATCGTGTCAGAAGTGGGATTCGAACCCACGCCCTCATACGAGGACCAGAATACACAGATTCAAATCGTGAACGAAGGAAGCTAAGCCCCTTGAGTCTCGCGCCTTAGACTGCTCGGCCATCCTGACGTGGTTTTGTGTAATTTGGACGTTTTAAAATTACATCTCATCCAGTTATTTTCATAAACAATATCGTGTCAGAAGTGGGATTCGAACCCACGCGCTCATACGAGGACCAGAATACACAGATTCACATCGTGAACCAAGGAAGCTAAGCCCCTTGAGTCTCGCGCCTTAGACCGCTCGGCCATCCTGACGTGGTTCTGTGTAATTTGGACGTTTTAAAATTACATCTCATCCAGTTATTTTCTTAAAACATATAGTGTCAAAATTGAATTCGAACCCTCGCCCTCATACAAGGACCAGAATACACAGATTCACATCGTGAACGAAGGAAGCTAAGCCCCTTGAGTCTGGCGCCTTAGACCGCTCGGCCATCCTGACGTGGTTCTGATTAATTTGGACGTTTTAAAATTACATCTCATCCAGTTATTTACTTAAAACATATCGTGTCAAAATATGATTCGAACCCTCGCCCTCATACAAGGACCAGAATAAACAGATTCAAATCGTGAACGAAGGAAGCTAAGCCCCTTGAGTCTGGCGCCTTAGACCGCTCGGCCATCCTGACGTGGTTTTAAGTAATTTAGACGTTAAAATAACATCTCTTCGAGTTATTTTTATAAAACATATCGTGTCAGAAGTGGGATTCGAACCCACGCCCTCATTAGAGGACCAGAATGCACAGATTCAAATCGTGAACGAAGGAAGCTAAGCCCCATGAGTCTCGCGCCTTAGACCGCTCGGCCATCCTGACGTGGTTTTGTGTAATTTGGACGTTTTAAAATTACATCTCATC
The DNA here is from genome assembly GCF_054372755.1 of Phalangium opilio. NCBI lineage: Eukaryota > Metazoa > Arthropoda > Arachnida > Opiliones > Phalangiidae > Phalangium > Phalangium opilio. The sequence continues at coordinate 24,661 of NW_028324260.1, forward strand.
CAGTTATTTTCATAAACAATATCGTGTCAGAAGTGGGATTCGAACCCACGCCCTCATACGAGGACCAGAATACACAGATTCACATCGTGAACCAAGGAAGCTAAGCCCCTTGAGTCTAGTGCCTAAGACCGCTCGGCCATCCTGACGTGGTTTTAAGTAATTTAGACGTTTAAAATTACATCTCTTCGAGTTACTTTTATAAAACATATCGTGTCAGAAGTGGAATTCGAACCCACGCCCTCATACGAGGACCAGAATACACAGATTCATATCGTGAACGAAGGAAGCTAAGCCCCTTGAGTCTGGCGCCTTAGACCCCTCGGCCATCCTGACGTGGTTTTGTGTAATTTGGACGTTTTAAAATTACATCTCATCCAGTTATTTTCATAAACAAAATCGTGTCGGAAGTGGGATTCGAACCCACGCCCTCATACGAGGACCAGAATACACAGATTCACATCGTGAACCTAGGAAGCTAAGCCCCTTGAGTCTAGTGCCTAAGACCGCTCGGCCATCCTGACGTGGTTTTAAGTAATTTAGACGTTTAAAATTACATCTCTTCGAATTACTTTTATAAAACATATCGTGTCAGAAGCGGAATTCGAACCCACGCCCTCATACGAGGACCAGAATACACAGATTCACTTCGTGAACGAAGGAAGCTAAGCCCCTTGAGTCTGGCGCCTTAGACCGCTCGGCCATCCTGACGTGGTTCTGATTAATTTGGACGTTTTAAAATTACATCTCATCCAGTTATTTTCTTAAAACATATCGTGTCAAAATATGATTCGAACCCTCGCCCTCATACAAGGACCAGAATAAACAGATTCAAATCGTGAACGAAGGAAGCTAAGCCCCTTGAGTCTGGCGCCTTAGACCGCTCGGCCATCCTGACGTGCTTTTAAGTAATTTAGACGTTAAAATTACATCTCTTCGAGTTATTTTTATAAAACATATCGTGTCAGAAGTGGGATTCGAACCCACGCCCTCATACGAGGACCAGAATACACAGATTCATATCGTGAACGAAGGAAGCTAAGCCCCTTGAGTCTCGCGCCTTAGACCGCTCGGCCATACTGACGTGGTTTTGTGTAATTTGGACGTTTTAAAATTACATCTCATCCAGTTATTTTCATAAACAATATCGTGTCAGAAGTGGGATTCGAACCCACGCGCTCATACGAGGACCAGAATACACAGATTCACATCGTGAACCAAGGAAGCTAAGCCCCTTGAGTCTCGCGCCTTAGACCGCTCGGCCATCCTGACGTGGTTCTGTGTAATTTGGACGTTTTAAAATTACATCTCATCCAGTTATTTTCTTAAAACACATAGTGTCAAAATTGAATTCGAACCCTCGCCCTCATACAAGGACCAGAATACACAGATTCACATCGCGAACGAAGGAAGCTAAGCCCCTTGAGTCTGGCGCCTTAGACCGCTCGGCCATCCTGACGTGGTTCTGATTAATTTGGACGTTTTAAAATTACATCTCATCCAGTTATTTTCTTAAAACATATCGTGTCAAAATATGATTCGAACCCTCGCCCTCATACAAGGACCAGAATAAACAGATTCAAATCGTGAACGAAGGAAGCTAAGCCCCTTGAGTCTGGCGCCTTAGACCGCTCGGCCATCCTGACGTGGTTTTAAGTAATTTAGACGTTAAAATTACATCTCTTCGAGTTATTTTTATAAAACATATCGTGTCAGAAGTGGGATTCGAACCCACGCCCTCATACGAGGACCAGAATACACAGATTCAAATCGTGAACGAAGGAAGCTAAGCCCCTTGAGTCTCGCGCCTTAGACCGCTCGGCCATCCTGACGTGGTTTTGTGTAATTTGGACGTTTTAAATTACATCTCATCCAGTTATTTTCATAAACAATATCGTGTCAGAAGTGGGATTCGAACCCACGCCCTCATACGAGGACCAGAATACACAGATTCACATCGTGAACCAAGGAAGCTAAGCCCCTTGAGTCTAGTGCCTAAGACCGCTCGGCCATCCTGACGTGGTTTTAAGTAATTTAGACGTTTAAAATTACATCTCTTCGAGTTACTTTTATAAAACATATCGTGTCAGAAGTGGAATTCGAACCCACGCCCTCATACGAGGACCAGAATACACAGATTCATATCGTGAACGAAGGAAGCTAAGCCCCTTGAGTCTGGCGCCTTAGACCCCTTGGCCATCCTGACGTGGTTTTGTGTAATTTGGACGTTTTAAAATTACATCTCATCCAGTTATTTTCATAAACAAAATCGTGTCAGAAGTGGGATTCGAACCCACGCCCTCATACGAGGACCAGAATACACAGATTTACATCGTGAACGAAGGAAGCTAAGCCTCTTGAGTCTCGCGCCTTAGACCGCTCGGCCATCCTGACGTCGTTTTGTGTAATTTGGACGATTTAAAATTACATCTCATCCAGTTATTTTCATAAACAATATCGTGTCAGAAGTGGGATTCGAACCCACGCCCTCATACGAGGACCAGAATACACAGATTTACATCGTGAACGAAGGAAGCTAAGCCCCTTGAGTCTCGCGCCATAGACCGCTCGGCCATCCAGACGTGGTTTTGTGTAATTTGGACGTTTTAAAATTATATCTCACCCAGTTATTTTCTTAAAACATATCGTGTCAAAATTTGATTCGAACCCACGCCCTCATACAAGGACCAGAATACACAGATTCATATCGTGAACGAAGGAAGCTAAGCCCCTTGAGTCTGGCGCATTAGACCGCTCGGCCATCCAGACGTGGTTTTATGTAATTTGGACGTTTTAAAATTATATCTCATCCAGTTATTTTCTTAAAACAAATCGTGTCAGAAGTGGGATTCGAACCCACGCCCTCATACGAGGACCAGAATACACAGATTCACATCGTGAACAAAGGAAGCTAAGCCCCTTGAGTCTGGCACCTTAGACCGCTCGGCCATCCTGACGTGGTTTTGTGTATTTCGGACGTTTTAAAATTACATCTCATCCAGTTATTATCTTAAAACATATCGTGTCAAAATTTGATTCGAACCCTCGCCCTCATACAAGGACCAGAATACACAGATTCACATCGTGAACGAAGGAAACTAAGCCCATTGAGTCTAGCGCCTAAGACGGCTCGGCCATCCAGACGTGGTTTTAAGTAATTTAGACGTTTAAAATTACATCTCTTCGAGTTATTTTTATAAAACATTTCGTGTCAGAAGTGGGATTCGAACCCACGCCCTCATACGAGGACCAGAATGCACAGATTCACATCGTGAACGAAGGAAGCTAAGCCCCTTGAGTCTGGCGCCTTAGACCGCTCGGCCATCCTGACATGGTTTTGTGTAATTTGGACGTTTTAAAATTACATCTCATCCAGTTATTTTCTTAAAACATATCGTGTCAGAAGTGGAATTCGAACCCACGCCCTCATACGAGGACCAGAATACACAGATTCACATCGTGAACGAAGGAAGCTAAGCCCCTTGAGTCTGGCGCCTTAGACCGCTCGGCCATTCTGACGTGGTTCTGATTAATTTGGACGTTTTAAAATTACATCTCATCCAGTTATTTTCTTAAAACATATCGTGTCAAAATATGATTCGAACCCTCGCCCTCATACAAGGACCAGAATAAACAGATTCAAATCGTGAACGAAGGAAGCTAAGCCCCTTGAGTCTGGCGCCTTAGACCGCTCGGCCATCCTGACGTGGTTTTAAGTAATTTAGACGTTAAAGTTACATCTCTTCGAGTTATTTTTATAAAACATATCGTGTCAGAAGTGGGATTCGAACCCACGCCCTCATACGAGGACCAGAATACACAGATTCAAATCGTGAACGAAGGAAGCTAAGCCCCTTGAGTCTCGCGCCTTAGACCGCTCGGCCATCCTGACGTGGTTTTGTGTAATTTGGACGTTTTAAAATTACATCTCATCCAGTTATTTTCATAAACAATATCGTGTCAGAAGTGGGATTCGAACCCACGCCCTCACACGAGGACCAGAATACACAGATTCACATCGTGAACCAAGGAAGCTAAGCCCCTTGAGTCTAGTGCCTAAGACCGCTCGGCCATCCTGACGTGGTTCTGTGTAATTTAGACGTTTTAAAATTACATCTCATCCAGTTATTTTCTTAAAACATATCGTGTCAAAATTGAATTCGAACCCTCGCCCTCATACAAGGACCAGAATTAACAGATTCACATCGTGAACGAAGGAAGCTAATCCCCTTGAGTCTGGCGCCTTAGACCGCTCGGCCATCCTGACGTGGTTTTAAGTAATTTAGACGTTTAAAATTACATCTCTTCGAATTACTTTTATAAAACATATCGTGTCAGAAGTGGAATTCGAACCCACGCCCTCATACGAGGACCAGAATACACAGATTCACATCGTGAACGAAGGAAGCTAATCCCCTTTAGTCTCGCGCCTTAGACCGCTCGGCCATCCTGACGTGGTTCTGTGTAATTTGGACGTTTTAAAATTACATCTCATCCAGTTATTTTCTTAAAACATATCGTGTCAAAATTGAATTCGAACCCTCGCCCTCATACAAGGAAGAGAATAAACAGATTCACATCGTGAACGAAGGAAGCTAATCCCCTTGAGTCTGGCGCCTTAGACCGCTCGGCCATCCTGCCATGGTTTTGTGTAATTTGGACGTTTTAAAATTACATCTCATCCAGTTATTTTCTTAAAACATATCGTGTCAGAAGTGGAATTCGAACCCACGCCCTCATACGAGGACCAGAATACACAGATTCACATCGTGAACGAAGGAAGCTAAGCCCCTTGAGTCTGGCGCCTTAGACCGCTCGGCCATCCTGACGTGGTTCTGATTAATTTGGACGTTTTAAAATTACATCTCATCCAGTTATTTTCTTAAAACATATCGTGTCAAAATATGATTCGAACCCTCGCCCTCATACAAGGACCAGAATAAACAGACTCAAATCGTGAACGAAGGAAGCTAAGCCCCTTGAGTCTGGCGCCTTAGACCGCTCGGCCATCCTGACGTGGTTTTAAGTAATTTAGACGTTAAAATTACATCTCTTCGAGTTATTTTTATAAAACATATCGTGTCAGAAGTGGGATTCGAACCCACGCCCTCATACGAGGACCAGAATACACAGATTCAAATCGTGAACGAAGGAAACTAAGCCCCTTGAGTCTCGCGCCTTAGACCGCTCGGCCATCCTGACGTGCTTTTGTGTAATTTGGACGTTTTAAAATTACATCTCATCCAGTTATTTTCATAAACAATATCGTGTCAGAAGTGGGATTCGAACCCACGCCCTCATACGAGGACCAGAATACACAGATTCACATCGTGAACCAAGGAAGCTAAGCCCCTTGAGTCTAGTGCCTAAGACCGCTCGGCCATCCTGACGTGGTTTTAAGTAATTTAGACGTTTAAAATTACATCACTTCGAATTACTTTTATAAAACATATCGTGTCAGAAGTGGAATTCGAACCCACGCCCTCATACGAGGACCAGAATACACAGATTCACATCGTGAACGAAGGAAGCTAAGCCCCTTGAGTCTCGCGCCTTAGACCGCTTCGGCCATCCTGACGTGGTTCTGTGTAATTTCGACGTTTTAAAATTACATCTCATCCAGTTATTTTCTTAAAACATATAGTGTCAAAATTGAATTCGAACCCTCGCCCTCATACAAGGACCAGAATAAACAGATTCAAATCGTGAACGAAGGAAGCTAAGCCCCTTGAGTCTGGCGCCTTAGACCGCTCGGCCATCCTGACGTGGTTTTAAGTAATTTAGACGTTAAAATTACATCTCTTCGAGTTATTTTTATAAAACATATCGTGTCAGAAGTGGGATTCGAACCCACGCCCTCATACGAGGACCAGAATACACAGATTTACATCGTGAACGAAGGAAGCTAAGCCCCTTGAGTCTCGCGCTTTAGACCGCTCGGCCATCCTGACGTGGTTTTGTGTAATTTGGACGATTTAAAATTACATCTCATCCAGTTATTTTCATAAACAATATCGTGTCAGAAGTGGGATTCGAACCCACGCCCTCATACGAGGACCAGAATACACAGATTTACATCGTGAACGAAGGAAGCTAAGCCCCTTGAGTCTCGCGCCATAGACCGCTCGGCCATCCAGACGTGGTTTTGTGTAATTTGGACGTTTTAAAATTATATCTCACCCAGTTATTTTCTTAAAACATATCGTGTCAAAATTTGATTCGAACCCACGCCCTCATACAAGGACCAGAATACACAGATTCATATCGTGAACGAAGGAAGCTAAGCCCCTTGAGTCTGGCGCATTAGACCGCTCGGCCATCCAGACGTGGTTTTATGTAATTTGGACGTTTTAAAATTATATCTCATCCAGTTATTTTCTTAAAACAAATCGTGTCAGAAGTGCGATTCGAACCCACGCCCTCATACGAGGACCAGAATACACAGATTCACATCGTGAACAAAGGAAGCTAAGCCCCTTGAGTCTGGCACCTTAGACCGCTCGGCCATCCTGACGTGGTTTTGTGTATTTCGGACGTTTTAAAATTACATCTCATCCAGTTATTATCTTAAAACATATCGTGTCAAAATTTGATTTGAACCCTCGCCCTCATACAAGGACCAGAATACACAGATTCACATCGTGAACGAAGGAAACTAAGCCCATTGAGTCTAGCGCCTAATACGGCTCGGCCATCCAGACGTGGTTTTAAGTAATTTAGACGTTTAAAATTACATCTCTTCGAGTTATTTTTATAAAACATTTCGTGTCAGAAGTGGGATTCGAACCCACGCCCTCATACGAGGACCAGAATGCACAGATTCACATCGTGAACGAAGGAAGCTAAGCCCCTTGAGTCTGGCGCCTTAGACCGCTCGGCCATCCTGACGTGGTTCTGATTAATTTGGACGTTTTAAAATTACATCTCATCCAGTTATTTTCTTAAAACATATCGTGTCAAAATATGATTCGAACCCTCGCCCTCATAAAAGGACCAGAATAAACAGATTCAAATCGTGAACGAAGGAAGCTAAGCCCCTTGAGTCTGGCGCCTTAGACCGCTCGGCCATCCTGACGTGGTTTTAAGTAATTTAGACGTTAAAATTACATCTCTTTTAGTTATTTTTATAAAACATATCGTGTCAGAAGTGGGATTCGAACCCACGCCCTCATACGAGGACCAGAATACACAGATTCATATCGTGAACGAAGGAAGCTAAGCCCCTTGAGTCTCGCGCCTTAGACCGCTCGGCCATCCTGACGTGGTTTTGTGCAATTTGGACGTTTTAAAATTACATCTCATCCAGTTATTTTCATAAACAATATCGTGTCAGAAGTGGGATTCGAACCGACACCCTCATACGAGGACCAGAATACACAGATTCACATCGTGAACGAAGGAAGCTAAGCCCCTTGAGTCTAGTGCCTAAGACCGCTCAGCCATCCTGACGTGGTTTTAAGTCATTTAGACGTTTAAAATTACATCTCTTCGAGTTACTTTTTTAAAACATATCTTGTCGGAAGTGGGATTCGAACCCACGCCCTCATTCGAGGACCAGAATACACAGATTCACATCGTAAACGAAGGAAGCTAAGCCCCTTGAGTCTGGCGCATTAGATCGCTCGGCCATCCAGACGTGGTTTTATGTAATTTGGACGTTTTAAAATTATATCTCATCCAAATATTTTCTTAAAACAAATCGTGTCAGAAGTGGGATTTGAACCCACGCCCTCATACAAGGACCAGAATACACAGATTCATACCGTGAACGAAGGAAGCTAAGCCCCTTGAGTCTGGCGCATTAGACCGCTTGGCCATCCTGACGTGGTTTTATGTAATTTGGACGTTTTAAAATTATATCTCATCCAGTTATTTTCTTAAAACAAATCGTGTCTGAAGTGGGATTCGAACCCACGCCCTCATACAAGGACCAGAATACACAGATTCATACCGTGAACGAAGGAAGCTAAGCCCCTTGAGTCTGGCGCATTAGACCGCTCGGCCATCCAGACGTGGTTTTATGTAATTTGGACGTTTTAAAATTATATCTCATCCAGTTATTTTCTTAAAACAAATCGTGTCAGGGCCATCCTGACGTGGTTCTGTGTAATTTGGACGTTTTAAAATTACATCTCATCCAGTTATTATCTTAAAACATATCGTGTCAAAATTTGATTCGAACCCTCGCCCTCATACAATGACCAGAATACACAGATTCACATCGTGAACGAAGGAAGCTAAGCCCCTTGAGTCTCGCGCCTTAGACCGCTCGGCCATCCTGACGTGGTTCTGTGTAATTTGGACGTTTTAAAATTACATCTCATCCAGTTATTTTCTTAAAACATATCGTGTCAAAATTGATTTCGAACCCTCGCCCTCATACAAGGACCAGAATAAACAGATTCACATCGTGATCGAAGGAAGCTAATCCCCTTGAGTCTGGCGCCTTAGACCGCTCGGCCATCCTGACGTGGTTTTGTGTAATTTGGACGTTTTAAAATTACATCTCATCCAGTTATTTTCTTAAAACATATCGTGTCAGAAGTGGAATTCGAACCCACGCCCTCATACGAGGACCAGAATACACAGATTTACATCGTGAACGAAGGAATCTAAGCCCCTTGAGTCTCGCGCCTTAGACCGCTCGGCCATCCTGACGTGGTTCTGTGTAATTTGGACGTTTTAAAATTACATCTCATCCAGTTATTTTCTTAAAACATATCGTGTCAAAATATGATTCGAACCCTCGCCCTCATACAAGGACCAGAATAAACAGATTCAAATCGTGAACGAAGGAAGCTAAGCCCCTTGAGTCTGGCGCCTTAGACCGCTCGGCCATCCTGACGTGGTTTTAAGTAATTTAGACCTTAAAATTACATCTCTTTTAGTTATTTTTATAAAACACATCGTGTCAGAAGTGGGATTCGAACCCACGCCCTCATACGAGGACCAGAATACACAGATTCATATCGTGAACGAAGGAAGCTAAGCCCCTTGAGTCTCGCGCCTTAGACCGCTCGGCCATCCTGACGTGGTTTTGTGTAATTTGGACGTTTTAAAATTACATCTCATCCAGTTATTTTCATAAACAATATCGTGTCAGAAGTGGGATTTGAACCGACGCCCTCATACGAGGAACAGAATACACAGATTCACATCGTGAACGAAGGAAGCTAAGCCCCTTGAGTCTAGTGCCTAAGACCGCTCGGCCATCCTGACGTGGTTTTAAGTAATTTAGACGTTTAAAATTACATCTCTTCGAGTTACTTTTTTAAAACATATCTTGTCGGAAGTGGGATTCGAACCCACGCCCTCATTCGAGGACCAGAATACACAGATTCACATCGTGAACGAAGGAAGCTAAGCCCCTTGAGTCTGGCGCATTAGATCGCTCGGCCATCCTGACGTGGTTTTGTGTAATTTGGACGTTTTAAAATTACATCTCATCCAGTTATTTTCATAAACAATATAGTGTCAGAAGTGGGATTCGAACCCACGCGCTCATACGAGGACCAGAATACACAGATTTACATCGTGAACGAAGGAAGCTAAGCCCCTTGAGTCTCGCGCCTTAGACCGCTCGGCCATCCAGACGTGGTTTTATTTAATTTGGACGTTTTAAAATTATATCTCATCCAGTTATTTTCTTAAAACAAATCGTGTCAGAAGTGGGATTCGAACCCACGCCCTCATACAAGGACCAGAATACACACCCCAGTAGCACAAGCCTTCCGCATAACAGTCGGTTAAAGGTCGAATAGTCGGTTTACGGTCCAGTCGGCTGTACCGTGCTTATTCCGACACTTTTCCGACTCATGAAGCCGACTACTTCTTTTAGTTGGCAATGCCGACATCTATCTGACAGTTGGAACTGAGATGGTTTATAGTAGGCTTGCCTACCGTCTAGAAAATTCCAACTTATTTTTTTGCCAATTGATTACCGACTCTCTCGCGCTAGTCGGTATTGTGACGTTTAAGAAGATTAAAATTAAAAGCAAAGTTATGCTTCGGCGGTTTAGTAACCGACATTTATCCGACAGTTGGAACTGAGATGGTTTAAAGTAGGCTTGCCTACCGTCTAGAAAATTCCAACACATTTTTTGCCAATTGATTACCAACTCCCTCGCGCTAGTCGGTATTGTGACGTTTATGAAGAGTAAAATTAAAAGCAAAGTTATTCTTAGGCCATTTAGTAACCGACATTTATCCGGCAGTTGGAACTGTGGTGATATGAAGTAGGCTTGCCTACCGTCCTAAACATGTAACCCATTTTTTCCAATTGATTCGGTATCGTCACGTTTAAAAAGAGTAAAATGAAAAACGAAGTTGTTTGTAGGCCTTCTTTTTCCGTGGGACGGTTTTTTTGACTTTTACTATTCCGCATATGTCACCAAATTTTTTTTGTTATATATTTAACTTATACTATATTTCGACCCACAATAGACCATTCCTGTAAATACTTGTAGAGAAACAAACCTGCAGGGGCGGAGAGGTGTCTTTCGACTCGCTAAGAGGCAACGCCAGATTGAGCCACAGTTCACTAAACGCGGGAGGCTAGGCAACTCGCTCTGCCTCTAGCGGTGCTTCTCAAAACACCTCTAGCCCCTGTTAAGTTCTCTTCAGCCATGTCAATAATGGAATGGTCTATCAGAAGTTGATAATACTATATTTTTTGCAACACTAGAAACATAACGTTACACAAAACTTGAAAAAGCAAGAAAACACATCTGATTTTCTAGTTTGAACTTTCCCTCCTGTAATTTCTCGGGTCAGGTGACACGCCTCTGTTCTATTGGCGAAACCAAAGAGGGTAGAAAGAGGGGGAGTAGAAGGCTTGGCTGGAGTGTTCTCGCTTTGAAAGTTTACCTCTAAGCTTCCGGTGTGCGCGCGCATCTTGCTCAGCCCTCTTATTGGTTGAAATACCGTCAACCGGATATTAGGCGGAAAATATAACAAATAAATAAAAAATAAAAGCGAGAACACCCAAAATGCCTTGCCAAAGCCGCTAGCTTCTACTCCCCCTCTTTCTACCCTCTTTGGCGTAACTAAGGTAACGCCATTCACGTCATCATCGAAGAGGGCGCTGCTAGTGCGAAAGCAAGTCAGCCTTTCCAGTATCTCTGACGCGGCTGGGTCTTTAGAATGTTTAAACGAGATTTTTGTGGTGAAAATGATTAGTTCTAGGCTTGCTAACTTTTAATTTCATCGCTAAGGTTCATTGTCACACTACATAAACTATAAACGTCTTCGTTTGTCAAGTAAGGTTTGAATTTTGTTATTGAATTATCAATTTATCTACCTCTTAGAGCCAGTTTTATGCATAAGCCTTTGCTTTTTACCTAGCTTCTCATCTGCTAGGAACCATACCCCTATCAAGTGAAACCAAAACTTAAACGTTTATGTATACCTTCAGTTTCTTTGTTTGAATATAAAAGAAGCAAGTGCTTTGGGGCGCTTGGAGTTCAAAAACCTTATATATTAAAGATTTTTGGTTGTGAAAATAATACTGAATTCCAAAATAGATCTCAATTTGTTTTAGTTACAGAACGTTTTTGCGGTTTCAAACATTTTAAGAGAAAAAAGTGTGAAATAATACCCTTTAGAATTGTATGTTTTTCTTTTTCCTTAAAAAAATCTGTAAGTGTATATCAGGGTTGCCACAGTACCTGGAAATCCTGGAAAAGTCTGGGAATTTTAAAAATTTTAGCAAATTCTGGGAATTTGATTTTTGTGGGTAAAAGTACTTATTGAAAGAGTAATGAAAGTTTCTCCTTATCCTCTCTTAACACAGACAACTCCATGAGCAATCCTTAAAAATGTCTAGAATTGCTTTTATAAAGTAAATGCCTTTAAAAAAGCTCTTAAGACTGTTATTTATAGTTAAAATGATTCTTATTCATTTTGGTGCAACTAATACATTGGAAAACTTAACGTAGAGAGTATTTAATTATAAGCACTTAAAACGTGCTGTAAGCATTTACCCTACCGCTCTAAAAGGTCAGGGAAAATCTGAGAAAAGGGTCAGGGAAAATCTGAGAAAAAGGTCAGGGAAAACCTGGAAAAGTCAGGGAATTTGGTTCAGAAAATTTCGTGGCAACCCTGTATATTTTTCATTAAGATTTTTGTAATTTAAGATATTAACAATGAATATTAATAAATGCTTTAATTGATGTAAATATTATACTCGCCCTGAAAAATTTTACTTTTTGTTACAACCAATTAGCTAGGCAGCTAATATTTCCATTCGACTAGTCGTGTAATATCGAATACATTGTTTAATATTTGAAATTGTTATAATTGATGCTCAACCTGTATGTTATTTGAAATATTCAAAGTACAAAAAAAGTGATTTTCATTGAAAATTTATTAAAGAAATTTCAATACTAGGTATCAGTATCCTTTACTATAATCGAGTGAAGCCTTGAGTTAAGGCTTGATCGTCGCAAAACCGTCGGGCCTCGAGTTAAGGTTTGATCGTCGCAAAAGCGTCGGACCTCTTGCTGACAGGCGGTTAAGTCGACTCTCAAACGTGTTGGATGAGGGTCGAATTTCATTCGTATCGTAACAGTCGGTGAACCAGTGGGCCGTCGTCCCACCGGGCGGACATTTCGATTCTCAAACCCTTACTCTACCTGCCCTTTACCGACGATTTACCGTTCCTATACTAAAAAGCCGCGAAATCGTCGGATTGAGCGCGGCTTTAGGTAGGCATAATGACGCCGACATATAGTCGGCCAACAGTCCTTTTATAGTCGCCTCATAACAGTAGGAAAACCGGCGGGCCGTCGTCCCTCCAGGCGGACATTTCGACTTTCAAACCATTACTCTCCCAACTTATTAGTGACTTTTTACCAACTCGTCGGTGACACACAAAGCCGACCATGTAGGCCCTACGTCGGCAGTGCTACTAGGGCAGATTCATACCGTGAACGAAGGAAGCTAAGCCCCTTGAGTCTGGCGCATTAGACCGCTCGGCCATCCAGACGTGGTTTTATGTAATTTGGACGTTTTAAAATTATATCTCATCCAGTTATTTTCTTAAAACAAATCGTGTCAGCAGTGGGATTCGAACCCACGCCCTCATACGAGGACCAGAATACACAGATTCACATCGTGAACGAAGGAAGCTAAGCCCCTTGAGTCTCGCGCCTTACACCGCTCGGCCATCCTGACGTGGTTCTGTGTAATTTGGACGTTTTAAAATTACATCTCATCCAGTTATTTTCTTAAAACATATCGTGTCAAAATTGAATTCGAACCCTCGCCCTCATACAAGGACCAGAATAAACAGATTCACATCGTGATCGAAGGAAGCTAATCCCCTTGAGTCTGGCGCCTTAGACCGCTCGGCCATCCTGACGTGGTTTTGTGTAATTTGGACGTTTTAAAATTACATCTCATCCAGTTATTTACTTAAAACATATCGTGTTAGAAGTGCAATTCGAACCCACGCCCTCATACGAGGACCAGAATACACAGATTTACATCGTGAACGAAGGAATCTAAGCCCCTTGAGTCTCGCGCCTTAGACCGCTCGGCCATCCTGACGTGGTTCTGTGTAATTTGGACGTTTTAAAATTACATCTCATCCAGTTATTTTCTTAAAACATTTCGTGTCAAAATATGATTCGAACCCTCGCCCTCATACAAGGACCAGAATAAACAGATTCAAATCGTGAACGAAGGAAGCTAAGCCCCTTGAGTCTGGCGCCTTAGACCGCTCGGCCATCCTGACGTGGTTTTAAGTAATTTAGACGTTAAAATTACATCTCTTTTAGTTATTTTTATAAAACATATCGTGTCAGAAGTGGGATTCGAACCCACGCCCTCATACGAGGACCAGAATACACAGATTCATATCGTGAACGAAGGAAGCTAAGCCCCTTGAGTCTCGCGCCTTAGACCGCTCGGCCATCCTGACGTGGTTTTGTGTAATTTGGACGTTTTAAAATTACATCTCATCCAGTTATTTTCATAAACAATATCGTGTCAGAAGTGGGATTCGAACCGACGCCCTCATACGAGGACCAGAATACACAGATTCACATCGTGAACGAAGGAAGCTAAGCCCGTTGAGTCTAGTGCCTAAGACCGCTCGGCCATCCTGACGTGGTTTTAAGTAATTTAGACGTTTAAAATTACATCTCTTCGAGTTAATTTTTTAAAACATATCTTGTCGGAAGTGGGATTCGAACCCACGCCCTCATTCGAGGACCAGAATACACAGATTCACATCGTGAACGAAGGAAGCTAAGCCCCTTGAGTCTGGCGCATTAGATCGCTCGGCCATCCTGACGTGGTTTTGTGTAATTTGGACGTTTTAAAATTACATCTCATCCAGTTATTTTCATAAACAATATCGTGTCAGAAGTGGGATTCGAACCCACGCGCTCATACGAGGACCAGAATACACAGATTCATACCGTGAACGAAGGAAGCTAAGCCCCTTGAGTCTGGCGCATTAGACCGCTCGGCCATCCTGACGTGGTTTTATGTAATTTGGACGTTTTAAAATTATATCTCATCCAGTTATTTTCTTAAATCAAATCGTGTCAGAAGTGGGATTCGAACCCACGCCCTCATACAAGGACCAGAATACACAGATTCATATCGTGAACGAAGGAAGCTAAGCCCGTTGAGTCTAGTGCCTAAGACCGCTCGGCCATCCTGACGTGGTTTTAAGTAATTTAGACGTTTAAAATTACATCTCTTCGAGTTAATTTTTTAAAACATATCTTGTCGGAAGTGGGATTCGAACCCACGCCCTCATTCGAGGACCAGAATACACAGATTCACATCGTGAACGAAGGAAGCTAAGCCCCTTGAGTCTGGCGCATTAGATCGCTCGGCCATCCTGACGTGGTTTTGTGTAATTTGGACGTTTTAAAATTACATCTCATCCAGTTATTTTCATAAACAATATCGTGTCAGAAGTGGGATTCGAACCCACGCGCTCATACGAGGACCAGAATACACAGATTTACATCGTGAACGAAGGAAGCTAAGCCCCTTGAGTCTCGCGCCTTAGACCGCTCGGCCATCCAGACGTGGTTTTATGTAATTTGGACGTTTTAAAATTATATCTCATCCAGTTATTTTCTTAAATCAAATCGTGTCAGAAGTGGGATTCGAACCCACGCCCTCATACAAGGACCAGAATACACAGATTCATACCGTGAACGAAGGAAGCTAAGCCCCTTGAGTCTGGCGCATTAGACCGCTCGGCCATCCTGACGTGGTTTTATGTAATTTGGACGTTTTAAAATTATATCTCATCCAGTTATTTTCTTAAAACAAATCGTGTCAGAAGTGGGATTCGAACCCACGCCCTCATACAAGGACCAGAATACACAGATTCATACCGTGAACGAAAGAAGCTAAGCCCCTTGAGTCTGGCGCATTAGACCGCTCGGCCATCCAGACGTGGTTTTATGTAATTTGGACGTTTTAAAATTATATCTCATCCAGTTATTTTCTTAAAACAAATCGTGTCAGAAGTGGGATTCGAACCCACGCCCTCATACGAGGACCAGAATACACAGATTCACATCGTGAACTAAGGAAGCTAAGCCCCTTGAGTCTCGCGCCTTAGACCGCTCGGCCATCCAGACGTGGTTTTATGTAATTTGGACGTTTTAAAATTATATCTCATCCAGTTATTTTCTTAAAACAAATCGTGTCAGAAGTGGGATTCGAACCCACGCCCTCATACGAGGACCAGAATACACAGATTCACATCGTGAACTAAGGAAGCTAAGCCCCTTGAGTCTCGCGCCTTAGACCGCTCGGCCATCCTGACGTGGTTTTGTGTAATTTGGACGTTTTAAAATTACATCTCATCCAGTTATTTTCATAAACAATATCGTGTCAGAAGTGGGATTCGAACCGACGCCCTCATACGAGGACCAGAATACACAGATTCACATCGTGAACGAAGGAAGCTAAGCCCGTTGAGTCTAGTGCCTAAGACCGCTCGGCCATCCTGACGTGGTTTTAAGTAATTTAGACGTTTAAAATTACATCTCTTCGAGTTAATTTTTTAAAACATATCTTGTCGGAAGTGGGATTCGAACCCACGCCCTCATTCGAGGACCAGAATACACAGATTCACATCGTGAACGAAGGAAGCTAAGCCCCTTGAGTCTGGCGCATTAGATCGCTCGGCCATCCTGACGTGGTTTTGTGTAATTTGGACGTTTTAAAATTACATCTCATCCAGTTATTTTCATAAACAATATCGTGTCAGAAGTGGGATTCGAACCCACGCGCTCATACGAGGACCAGAATACACAGATTTACATCGTGAACGAAGGAAGCTAAGCCCCTTGAGTCTCGCGCCTTAGACCGCTCGGCCATCCAGACGTGGTTTTATGTAATTTGGACGTTTTAAAATTATATCTCATCCAGTTATTTTCTTAAATCAAATCGTGTCAGAAGTGGGATTCGAACCCACGCCCTCATACAAGGACCAGAATACACAGATTCATACCGTGAACGAAGGAAGCTAAGCCCCTTGAGTCTGGCGCATTAGACCGCTCGGCCATCCTGACGTGGTTTTATGTAATTTGGACGTTTTAAAATTATATCTCATCCAGTTATTTTCTTAAAACAAATCGTGTCAGAAGTGGGATTCGAACCCACGCCCTCATACAAGGACCAGAATACACAGATTCATACCGTGAACGAAAGAAGCTAAGCCCCTTGAGTCTGGCGCATTAGACCGCTCGGCCATCCAGACGTGGTTTTATGTAATTTGGACGTTTTAAAATTATATCTCATCCAGTTATTTTCTTAAAACAAATCGTGTCAGAAGTGGGATTCGAACCCACGCCCTCATACGAGGACCAGAATACACAGATTCACATCGTGAACTAAGGAAGCTAAGCCCCTTGAGTCTCGCGCCTTAGACCGCTCGGCCATCCAGACGTGGTTTTATGTAATTTGGACGTTTTAAAATTATATCTCATCCAGTTATTTTCTTAAAACAAATCGTGTCAGAAGTGGGATTCGAACCCACGCCCTCATACGAGGACCAGAATACACAGATTCACATCGTGAACTAAGGAAGCTAAGCCCCTTGAGTCTCGCGCCTTAGACCGCTCGGCCATCCTGACGTGGTTCTGTGTAATTTGGACGTTTTAAAATTACATCTCATCCAGTTATTATCTTAAAACATATCGTGTCAAAATTTGATTCGAACCCTCGCCCTCATACAAGGACCAGAATACACAGATTCACATCGTGAACGAAGGAAGCTAAGCCCCTTGAGTCTCGCGCCTTAGACCGCTCGGCCATCCTGATGTGGTTCTGTGTAATTTGGACGTTTTAAAATTACATCTCATCCAGTTATTTTCTTAAAACATATCGTGTCAAAATATGATTCGAACCCTCGCCCTCATACAAGGACCAGAATAAACAGATTCAAATCGTGAACGAAGGAAGCTAAGCCCCTTGAGTCTGGCGCCTTAGACCGCTCGGCCATCCTGACGTGGTTTTAAGTAATTTAGACGTTAAAATTACATCTCTTTTAGTTATTTTTATAAAACATATCGTGTCAGAAGTGGGATTCGAACCCACGCCCTCATACGAGGACCAGAATACACAGATTCATATCGTGAACGAAGGAAGCTAAGCCCCTTGAGTCTCGCGCCTTAGACCGCTCGGCCATCCTGACGTGGTTTTGTGTAATTTGGACGTTTTAAAATTACATCTCAACCAGTTATTTTCATAAACAATATCGTGTCAGAAGTGGGATTCGAACCGACGCCCTCATACGAGGACCAGAATACACAGATTCACATCGTGAACGAAGGAAGCTAAGCCCCTTGAGTCTAGTGCCTAAGACCGCTCGGCCATCCTGACGTGGTTTTAAGTAATTTAGACGTTTAAAATTACATCTCTTCGAGTTACTTTTTTAAAACATATCTTGTCGGAAGTGGGATTCGAACCCACGCCCTCATTCGAGGACCAGAATACACAGATTCACATCGTGAACGAAGGAAGCTAAGCCCCTTGAGTCTGGCGCATTAGATCGCTCGGCCATCCTGACGTGGTTTTGTGTAATTTGGACGTTTTAAAATTACATCTCATCCAGTTATTTTCATAAACAATATCGTGTCAGAAGTGGGATTCGAACCCACGCGCTCATACGAGGACCAGAATACACAGATTTACATTGTGAACGAAGGAAGCTAAGCCCCTTGAGCCTCGCGCCTTAGACCGCTCGGCCATCCAGACGTGGTTTTATGTAATTTGGACGTTTTAAAATTATATCTCATCCAGTTATTTTCTTAAAACAAATCGTGTCAGAAGTGGGATTCGAACCCACGCCCTCATACAAGGACCAGAATACACAGATTCATACCGTGAACGAAGGAAGCTAAGCCCCTTGAGTCTGGCGCATTAGACCGCTCGGCCATCCTGACGTGGTTTTATGTAATTTGGACGTTTTAAAATTATATCTCATCCAGTTATTTTCTTAAAACAAATCGTGTCAGAAGTGGGATTCGAACCCACGCCCTCATACAAGGACCAGAATACACAGATTCATACCGTGAACGAAGGAAGCTAAGCCCCTTGAGTCTGGCGCATTAGACCGCTCGGCCATCCAGACGTGGTTTTATGTAATTTGGACGTTTTAAAATTATATCTCATCCAGTTATTTTCTTAAAACAAATCGTGTCAGAAGTGGGATTCGAACCCACGCCCTCATACGAGGACCAGAATACACAGATTCACATCGTGAACTAAGGAAGCTAAGCCCCTTGAGTCTCGCGCCTTAGACCGCTCGGCCATCCTGACGTGGTTCTGTGTAATTTGGACGTTTTAAAATTACATCTCATCCAGTTATTATCTTAAAACATATCGTGTCAAAATTTGATTCGAACCCTCGCCCTCATACAAGGACCAGAATACACAGATTCACATCGTGAACGAAGGAAGCTAAGCCCCTTGAGTCTCGCGCCTTAGACCGCTCGGCCATCCTGACGTGGTTCTGTGTAATTTGGACGTTTTAAAATTACATCTCATCCAGTTATTTTCTTAAAACATATCGTGTCAAAATTGAATTCGAACCCTCGCCCTCATACAAGGACCAGAATAAACAGATTCACATCGTGAACGAAGGAAGCTAATCCCCTTGAGTCTGGCGCCTTAGACCGCTCGGCCATCCTGACGTGGTTTTGTGTGATTTGGACGTTTTAAAATTACATCTCATCCAGTTATTTTCTTAAAACATATCGTGTCAGAAGTGGAATTCGAACCCACGCCCTCATACGAGGACCAGAATACACAGATTTACATCGTGAACGAAGGAATCTAAGCCCCTTGAGTCTCGCGCCTTAGACCGCTCGGCCATCCTGACGTGGTTTTGTGTAATTTGGACGATTTAAAATTACATCTCATCCAGTTATTTTCATAAACAATATCGTGTCAGAAGTGGGATTCGAACCCACGCCCTCATACGAGGACCAGAATACACAGATTTACATCGTGAACGAAGGAAGCTAAGCCCCCTGAGTCTCGCGCCTTAGACCGCTCGGCCATCCTGACGTGGTTTTGTGTAATTTGGACGATTTAAAATTACATCTCATCCAGTTATTTTCATAAACAATATCGTGTCAGAAGTGGGATTCGAACCCACGCCCTCATACGAGGACCAGAATACACAGATTTACATCGTGAACAAAGGAAGCTAAGCCCCTTGAGTCTGGCACCTTAGACCGCTCGGCCATCCTGACGTGGTTTTGTGTATTTCGGACGTTTTAAAATTATATCTCACCCAGTTATTTTCTTAAAACATATCGTGTCAAAATTTGATTCGAACCCACGCCCTCATACAAGGACCAGAATACACAGATTCATATCGTGAACGAAGGAAGCTAAGCCCCTTGAGTCTGGCGCATTAAACCCTCGGCCATCCAGACGTGGTTTTATGTAATTTGGACGTTTTAAAATTATATCTCATCCAGTTATTTTCTTAAAACAAATCGTGTCAGAAGTGGGATTCGAACCCACGCCCTCATACGAGGACCAGAATACACAGATTCACATCGTGAACAAAGGAAGCTAAGCCCCTTGAGTCTGGCACCTTAGACCGCTCGGCCATCCTGACGTGGTTTTGTGTATTTCGGACGTTTTAAAATTACATCTCATCCAGTTATTATCTTAAAACATATCGTGTCAAAATTTGATTCGAACCCTCGCCCTCATACAAGGACCAGAATACACAGATTCACATCGTGAACGAAGGAAACTAAGCCCCTTGAGTCTAGCGCCTAAGACGGCTCGGCCATCCAGACGTGGTTTTAAGTAATTTAGACGTTTAAATTTACATCTCTTCGAGTTATTTTTATAAAACATTTCGTGTCAGAAGAGGGATTCGAACCCACGCCCTCATACGAGGACCAGAATGCACAGATTCACATCGTGAACGAAGGAAGCTAAGCCCCTTGAGTCTGGCGCCTTAGACCGCTCGGCCATCCTGACGTGGTTCTGATTAATTTGGACGTTTTAAAATTACATCTCATCCAGTTATTTTCTTAAAACATATCGTGTCAAAATATGATTCAACCCTCGCCCTCATACAAGGACCAGAATAAACAGATTCAAATCGTGAACGAAGGAAGCTAAGCCCCTTGAGTCTGGCGCCTTAGACCGCTCGGCCATCCTGACGTGCTTTTAAGTAATTTAGACGTTAAAATTACATCTCTTTTAGTTATTTTTATAAAACATATCGTGTCAGAAGTGGGATTCGAACCCACGCCCTCATACGAGGACCAGAATACACAGATTCATATCGTGAACGAAGGAAGCTAAGCCCCTTGAGTCTCGCGCCTTAGACCGCTCGGCCATCCTGACGTGGTTTTGTGTAATTTGGACGTTTTAAAATTACATCTCATCCAGTTATTTTCATAAACAATATCGTGTCAGAAGTGGGATTCGAACCCACGCCCTCATACAAGGACCAGAATACACAGATTTACATCGTGAACCAAGGAAGCTAAGCCTCTTGAGTCTCGCGCCTTAGACCGCTCGGCCATCCAGACGTCGTTTTATGTAATTTGGACGTTTTAAAATTATATCTCACCCAGTTATTTTCTTAAAACATATCGTGTCAAAATTTGACTCGAACCCACGCCCTCATACGAGGACCAGAATACACAGATTCACATCGTGAACGAAGGAAGCTAAGCCCCTTGAGTCTGGCGCATTAGACCGCTCGGCCATCCTGACGTGGTTTTATGTAATTTGGACGTTTTAAAATTATATCTCATCCAGTTATTTTCTTAAAACAAATCGTGTCAGAAGTGGGATTCGAACCCACGCCCTCATACAAGGACCAGAATACACAGATTCATATCGTGAACGAAGGAAGCTAAGCCCCTTGAGTCTGGCGCATTAGACCGCTCGGCCATCCAGACGTGGTTTTATGTAATTTGGACGTTTTAAAATTATATCTCATCCAGTTATTTTCTTAAAACAAATCGTGTCAGAAGTGGGATTCGAACCCACGCCCTCATACGAGGACCAGAATACACAGATTCACATCGTGAACAAAGGAAGATAAGCCCCTTGAGTCTGGCACCTTAGACCGCTCGGCCATCCTGACGTGGTTTTGTGTAATTCGGACGTTTTAAAATTACATCTCACCCAGTTATTATCTTAAAACATATCGTGTCAAAATTTGATTCGAACCCTCGCCCTCATACAAGGACCAGAATACACAGATTCACATCGTGAACGAAGGAAACTAAGCCCCTTGAGTCTAGCGCCTAAGACCACTCAGCCATCCAGACGTGGTTTTAAGTAATTTAGACGTTTAAAATTACATCTCTTCGAATTACGTTTATAAAACATATCGTGTCAGAAGTGGAATTCGAACCCACGCCCTCATACGAGGACCAGAATACACAGATTCACATCGTGAACGAAGGAAGCTAAGCCCCTTGAGTCTCGCGCCTTAGAGCGCTCGGCCATCCTGACGTGGTTCTGTGTAATTTGGACGTTTTAAAATTACATCTCATCCAGTTATTTTCTTAAAACATATCGTGTCAAAATTGAATTCGAACCCTCGCCCTCATACAAGGACCAGAATAAACAGATTCACATCGTGAACGAAGGAAGCTAATCCCCTTGAGTCTGGCGCCTTAGACCGCTCGGCCATCCTGACGTGGTTTTGCGTAATTTGGACGTTTTAAAATTACATCTCATCCAGTTATTTTCTTAAAACATATCGTGTCAGAAGTGGAATTCGAACCCACGCCCTCATACGAGGACCAGAATACACAGATTCACATCGTGAACGAAGTATGCTAAGCCCCTTGAGTCTGGCGCCTTAGACCGCTCGGCCATCCTGACGTGGTTCTGATTAATTTGGACGTTTTAAAATTACATCTCATCCAGTTATTTTCTTAAAACATATCGTGTCAAAATATGATTCGAACCCTCGCCCTCATACAAGGACCAGAATAAACAGATTCAAATCGTGAACGAAGGAAGCTAAGCCCCTTGAGTCTCGCGCCTTAGACCGCTCGGCCATCCATACGTGGTTTTATGTAATTTGGACGTTTTAAAGTTATATCTCACCCAGTTATTTTCTTAAAACATATCGTGTCGGAAGTGGGATTCGAACCCACGCCCTCATACGAGGACCAGAATACACAGATTCACATCGTGAACGAAGGAAGCTAAGCCCCTTGAGTCTGGCGCATTAGACCGCTCGGCCATCCTGACGTGGTTTTGTGTAATTTGGACGTTTTAAAATTACATCTCATCCAGTTATTTTCATAAACAATATCGTGTCAGAAGTGGGATTCGAACCCACGCCCTCATACGAGGACCAGAAACACAAATTTACATCGTGAACGAAGGAAGCTAAGCCCCTTGAGTCTCGCGCCTTAGACCGCTCGGCCATCCAGACGTGGTTTTATGTAATTTGGACGTTTTAAAATTATATCTCACCCAGTTATTTTCTTAAAACATATCGTGTCAAAATTTGATTCGAACCCACGCCCTCATACGAGGACCAGAATACACAGATTCATATCGTGAACGAAGGAAGCTAAGCCCCTTGAGTCTAGCGCCTAAGACCGCTCGGCCATCCTGACGAGGTTTTGAGTAATTTAGACGTTTAAAATTACATCTCTTCGAGTTACTTTTATAAAACATATCGTGTCAGAAATGGAATTCGAACCCACGCCCTCATACGAGGACCAGAATACACAGATTCTTATCGTGAACGAAGGAAGCTAAGCACCTTGAGTCTCGCGCCTTAGACCGCTCGGCCATCCTGACGTGGTTTTGTGTAATTTGGACGTTTTAAAATTACATCTCATCCAGTTATTTTCATAAACAATATCGTGTCAGAAGTGGGATTCGAACCCACGCCCTCATACGAGGACCAGAATACACAGATTTACATCGTGAACGAAGGAAGCTAAGCCCCTTGAGTCTGGCGCCTTAGACCGCTCGGCCATCCTGACGTGGTTTTGCGTAATTTGGACGTTTTAAAATTACATCTCATCCAGTTATTTTCTTAAAACATATCGTGTCAGAAGTGGAATTCGAACCCACGCCCTCATACGAGGACCAGAATACACAGATTCACATCGTGAACGAAGTATGCTAAGCCCCTTGAGTCTCGCGCCTTAGACCGCTCGGCCATCCTGACGTGGTTCTGTGTAATTTGGACGTTTTAAAATTACATCTCATCCAGTTATTTTCTTAAAACATATCGTGTCAAAATTGAATTCGAACCCTCGCCCTCATACAAGGACCAGAATAAACAGATTCACATCGTGAACGAAGGAAGCTAATCCCCTTGAGTCTGGCGCCTTAGACCGCTCGGCCATCCTGACGTGGTTTTGCGTAATTTGGACGTTTTAAAATTACATCTCATCCAGTTATTTTCTTAAAACATATCGTGTCAGAAGTGGAATTCGAACCCACACCCTCATACGAGGACCAGAATACACAGATTCACATCGTGAACGAAGTATGCTAAGCCCCTTGAGTCTGGCGCCTTAGACCGCTCGGCCATCCTGACGTGGTTTTGCGTAATTTGGACGTTTTAAAATTACATCTCATCCAGTTATTTTCTTAAAACATATCGTGTCAGAAGTGGAATTCGAACCCACACCCTCATACGAGGACCAGAATACACAGATTCACATCGTGAACGAAGTATGCTAAGCCCCTTGAGTCCGGCGCCTTAGACCGCTCGGCCATCCTGACGTGGTTCTGATTAATTTGGACGTTTTAAAATTACATCTCATCCAGTTATTTTCTTAAAACATATCGTGTCAAAATATGATTCGAACCCTCGCCCTCATACAAGGACCAGAATAAACAGATTCAAATCGTGAACGAAGGAAGCTAAGCCCCTTGAGTCTCGCGCCTTAGACCGCTCGGCCATCCTGACGTGGTTTTGTGTAATTTGGACGTTTTAAAATTACATCTCATCCAGTTATTTTCATAAACAATATCTTGTCAGAAGTGGGATTCGAACCCACGCCCTCATACGAGGACCAGAATACACAGATTTACATCGTGAACGAAGGAAGCTAAGCCCCTTGAGTCTCGCGCCTTAGACCGCTCGGCCATCTATACGTGGTTTTATGTAATTTGGACGTTTTAAAGTTATATCTCACCCAGTTATTTTCTTAAAACATATCGTGTCGGAAGTGGGATTCGAACCCACGCCCTCATACGAGGACCAGAATACACAGATTCACATCGTGAACGAAGGAAGCTAAGCCCCTTGAGTCTGGCGCCTTAGACCGCTCGGCCATCCTGACGTGGTTTTGCGTAATTTGGACGTTTTAAAATTACATCTCATCCAGTTATTTTCTTAAAACATATCGTGTCAGAAGTGGAATTCGAACCCACACCCTCATACGAGGACCAGAATACACAGATTCACATCGTGAACGAAGTATGCTAAGCCCCTTGAGTCTGGCGCCTTAGACCGCTCGGCCATCCTGACGTGGTTTTGCGTAATTTGGACGTTTTAAAATTACATCTCATCCAGTTATTTTCTTAAAACATATCGTGTCAGAAGTGGAATTCGAACCCACACCCTCATACGAGGACCAGAATACACAGATTCACATCGTGAACGAAGTATGCTAAGCCCCTTGAGTCCGGCGCCTTAGACCGCTCGGCCATCCTGACGTGGTTCTGATTAATTTGGACGTTTTAAAATTACATCTCATCCAGTTATTTTCTTAAAACATATCGTGTCAAAATATGATTCGAACCCTCGCCCTCATACAAGGACCAGAATAAACAGATTCAAATCGTGAACGAAGGAAGCTAAGCCCCTTGAGTCTCGCGCCTTAGACCGCTCGGCCATCCTGACGTGGTTTTGTGTAATTTGGACGTTTTAAAATTACATCTCATCCAGTTATTTTCATAAACAATATCTTGTCAGAAGTGGGATTCGAACCCACGCCCTCATACGAGGACCAGAATACACAGATTTACATCGTGAACGAAGGAAGCTAAGCCCCTTGAGTCTCGCGCCTTAGACCGCTCGGCCATCTATACGTGGTTTTATGTAATTTGGACGTTTTAAAGTTATATCTCACCCAGTTATTTTCTTAAAACATATCGTGTCGGAAGTGGGATTCGAACCCACGCCCTCATACGAGGACCAGAATACACAGATTCACATCGTGAACGAAGGAAGCTAAGCCCCTTGAGTCTGGCGCATTAGACCGCTCGGCCATCCTGACGTGGTTTTGTGTAATTTGGACGTTTTAAAATTACATCTCATCCAGTTATTTTCATAAACAATATCGTGTCAGAAGTGGGATTCGAACCCACGCCCTCATACGAGGACCAGAAACACAAATTTACATCGTGAACGAAGGAAGCTAAGCCCCTTGAGTCTCGCGCCTTAGACCGCTCGGCCATCCAGACGTGGTTTTATGTAATTTGGACGTTTTAAAATTATATCTCACCCAGTTATTTTCTTAAAACATATCGTGTCAGAAGTGGGATTCGAACCCACGCCCTCATACGAGGACCAGAATACACAGATTCACATCGTGAACAAAGGAAGCTAAGCCCCTTGAGTCTGGCTCATTAGACCGCTCGGCCATCCTGACGTGGTTTTGTGTAACTTGGACGTTTTAAAATTACATCTCATCCAGTTATTTTCATAAACAATATCGTGTCAGAAGTGGGATTCGAACCCACGCCCTCATACGAGGACCAGAATACACAGATTTACATCTTGAACGAAGGAAGCTAGGCCCCTTGAGTCTCGCGCCTTAGACCGCTCGGCCATCCTGACGTGGTTTTGTGTAATTTGGACGTTTTAAAATTACATCTCATCCAGTTATTTTCTTAAAACATATCGTGTCAGAAGTGAAATTCGAACCCACGCCCTCATACGAGGACCAGATTACACAGATTTACATCGTGAACGAAGGAAGCTAAGCCCCTTGAGTCTGGCGCATTAGACCGCTCGGCCATCCTGACGTGGTTTTGTGTAATTTGGACGTTTTAAAATTACATCTCATCCAGTTATTTTCATAAACAATATCGTGTCAGAAGTGGGATTCGAACCCACGCCCTCATACGAGGACCAGAAACACAGATTTACATCGTGAACGAAGGAAGCTAAGCCCCTTGAGTCTCGCGCCTTAGACCGCTCGGCCATCCAGACGTGGTTTTATGTAATTTGGACGTTTTAAAATTATATCTCACCCAGTTATTTTCTTAAAACATATCGTGTCAAAATTTGATTCGAACCCACGCCCTCATACGAGGACCAGAATACACAGATTCATATCGTGAACGAAGGAAGCTAAGCCCCTTGAGTCTAGCGCCTAAGACCGCTCGGCCATCCTGACGTGGTTTTAAGTAATTTAGACGTTTAAAATTACATCTCATCCAGTTATTTTCATAAACAATATCGTGTCAGAAGTGGGATTCGAACCCACGCCCTCATACGAGGACCAGAATACACAGATTTACATCGTGAACGAAGGAAGCTAAGCCCCTTGGGTCTCGCGCCTTAGACCGCTAGGCCATCCAGACGTAATTTTATGTAATTTGGACGTTTTAAAATTATATCTCACCCAGTTATTTTCTTAAAACATATCGTGTCAGAAGTGGGATTCGAACCCACGCCCTCATACGAGGACCAGAATACACAGATTCACATCGTGAACAAAGGAAGCTAAGCCCCTTGAGTCTGGCTCATTAGACCGCTCGGCCATCCTGACGTGGTTTTGTGTAACTTGGACGTTTTAAAATTACATCTCATCCAGTTATTTTCATAAACAATATCGTGTCAGAAGTGGGATTCGAACCCACGCCCTCATACGAGGACCAGAATACACAGATTTACATCTTGAACGAAGGAAGCTAGGCCCCTTGAGTCTCGCGCCTTAGACCGCTCGGCCATCCTGACGTGGTTTTGTGTAATTTGGACGTTTTAAAATTACATCTCATCCAGTTATTTTCTTAAAACATATCGTGTCAGAAGTGAAATTCGAACCCACGCCCTCATACGAGGACCAGAATACACAGATTCATATCGTGAACGAAGGAAGCTAAGCCCCTTGAGTCTCGCGCCTTAGACCGCTCGCCCATCCTGACGTTTTTTTGTGTAATTTGGACGTTTTAAAATTACATCTCATCCAGTTATTTTCTTAAAACATATCGTGTCAAAATATGATTCGAACCCTCGCCCTCATACAAGGACCAGAATACACAGATTCACATCGTGAACGAAGGAAGCTAGGCCCCTTGAGTCTCGCTTCTTAGACCGCTCGGCCATCCTGACGTGGTTCTGTGTAATTTGGACGTTTTATAATTACATCTCATCCAGTTATTTTCTTAAAACATATCTTGTCAGAAGAGGGATTCGAACCCACGCCCTCAAAGGAGGACCAAAATACACAGATTCACATCGTGAATGAAGGAAGCTAATCCCCTTGAGTCTGGCGCCCTAGACCGCTCGGCCATCCTGACGTGGTTTTGTGTAATTTGGACGTTTTAAAATTATATCTCACCCAGTTATTTTCTTAAAACATATCGTGTCAGAAGTGGGATTCGAACCCACGCCCTCATACGAGGACCAGAATACAATGATTCACATCGTGAACGAAGGAAGCTAAGCCCCTTGAGTCTAGCGTCTAAGACCGCTCGGCCATCCTGACGTGGTTCTGTTTAATTTGGACGTTTTAAAATTACATCTCATCCAGTTATTTTCTTAAAACATATCGTGTCAGAAGAGGGATTCGAACCCACGCCCTCAAAGGAGGACCAGAATACACAGATTCACATCGTGATTAAGGAAACTAAGCCCCTTGAGTCTCGCGCCTTAGACCGCTCGGCCATCCAGACGTGGTTTTATGTAATTTGGACGTTTTAAAATTATATCTCACCCAGTTATTTTCTTAAAACATATCGTGTCAGAAGTAAAATTCGAACCCACGCCCTCATACGAGGACCAGAATACACAGATTCACATCGTGAACGAAGGAAGCTAAGCCCCTTGAGTCTAGCGCCTAAGACCGCTCGGCCATCCTGACGTGGTTTTAAGTAATTTAGACGTTTAAAATTACATCTCTTCGAGTTACTTTTATAAAACATATCGTGTCAGAAGTGGAATTCGAACCCACGCCCTCATACGAGGACCAGAATACACAGATTCATATCGTGAACGAAGGAAGCTAAGCCCCTTGAGTCTCGCGCCTTAGACCGCTCGGCCATCCTGACGTGGTTTTATGTAATTTGGACGTTTTAAAATTATATCTCACCCAGTTATTTTCTTAAAACATATCGTGTCAAAATTTGATTCGAACCCACGCCCTCATACGAGGACCAGAATACACAGATTCATATCGTGAACGAAGGAAGCTAAGCCCCTTGAGTCTAGCGCCTAAGACCGCTCGGCCATCCTGACGTGGTTCTGTGTAATTTGGACGTTTTAAAATTACATCTCATCCAGTTATTTTCTTAAAACATATCTTGTCAGAAGAGGGATTCGAACCCACGCCCTCAAAGGAGGACCAAAATACACAGATTCACATCGTGAATGATGGAAGCTAATCCCCTTGAGTCTGGCGCCCTAGACCGCTCGGCCATCCTGACGTGGTTTTGTGTAATTTGGACGTTTTAAAATTATATTTAACCCAGTTATTTTCTTAAAACATATCGTGTCAGAAGTGGGATTCGAACCCACGCCCTCATACGAGGACCAGAAAACAATGATTCACATCGTGAACGAAGGAAGCTAAGCCCCTTGAGTCTAGCGTCTAAGACCGATCGGCCACACAGATTCACATCGTGAAAGAAGGAAGCTAAACCCCTTGAGTCTGGCGTCTTAGACCGCTCGGGCATCCTGACGTGGTTTTGTGTAATTCGGACGTTTTAAAATTACATCTCATCCAGTTATTTTCTTAAAACATCGTGTCAAAATTGGATTCGAACCCTCGCCCTCATACAAGGACCAGAATACACAGATTCACATCGTGATTAAGGAAACTAAGCCTCTTGAGTCTAGCGCCTAAGACGGCTCGGCCATCCAGACGTGGTTTTAAGTAATTTAGACGTTTAAAATTACATCTCTTCGAGTTATTTTTATAAAACATATCGTGTCAGAAGTGGGATTCGAACCCACGCCCTCATACGGAGGACCAGAATACACAGATTCACATCGTGAACGAAGGAAGCTAAGCCCCTTGAGTCTGGCGCATTAGACCGCTCGGCCATCCTGACGTGGTTTTGTGTAATTTGGACGTTTTTAAAATTACATCTCATCCAGTTATTTTCATAAACAATATCGTTTCAGAAGTGGGATTCGAACCCACGCCCTCATACGAGGACCAGAATACACAGATTTACTTCGTGAACGAAGAAAGCTAAGCCCCTTGAGTCTCGCGCCTTAGACCGCTCGGCCATCCAGACGTGGTTTTATGTAATTTGGACGTTTTAAAATTATATCTCACCCAGTTATTTTCTTAAAACATATAGTGTCAGAAGTGGAATTCGAACCCACGCCCTCATACGAGGACCAGAATACACAGATTAACATCGTGAACGAAGGAAGCTAAGCCCCTTGAGTCAGGCGCCTTAGACCGCTCGGCCATCCTGACGTGGTTCTGTGTAATTTGGACGTTTTAAAATTACATCTCATCCAGTTATTTTCTTAAAACATATCGTGTCAGAAGAGGGATTCGAACCCACGCCCTCAAAGGAGGACCAGAATACACAGATTCACATCGTGAACGAAGGAAGCTAATCCCCTTAAGTCTGGCGCCTTAGACCGCTCTGCCATCCTGACGTGGTTTTGTGTAATTCGGACGGTTTAAAATTACATCTCATCCAGTTATTTTCTTAAAACATATCGTGTCAAAATTGGATTCGAACCCTCGCCCTCATACAAGGACCAGAATACACAGATTTACTTCGTGAACGAAGAAAGCTAAGCCCCTTGAGTCTCGCGCCTTAGACCGCTCGGCCATCCAGACGTGGTTTTATGTAATTTGGACGTTTTAAAATTATATCTCACCCAGTTATTTTCTTAAAACATATAGTGTCAGAAGTGGAATTCGAACCCACGCCCTCATACGAGGACCAGAATACACAGATTAACATCGTGAACGAAGGAAGCTAAGCCCCTTGAGTCAGGCGCCTTAGACCGCTCGGCCATCCTGACGTGGTTCTGTGTAATTTGGACGTTTTAAAATTACATCTCATCCAGTTATTTTCTTAAAACATATCGTGTCAGAAGAGGGATTCGAACCCACGCCCTCAAAGGAGGACCAGAATACACAGATTCACATCGTGAACGAAGGAAGCTAATCCCCTTAAGTCTGGCGCCTTAGACCGCTCTGCCATCCTGACGTGGTTTTGTGTAATTCGGACGGTTTAAAATTACATCTCATCCAGTTATTATCTTAAAACATATCGTGTCAAAATTTGATTCGAACCCTCGCCCTCATACAAGGACCAGAATACACAGATTCACATCGTGAACGAAGGAAACTAAGCCCCTTGAGTCTAGCGCCTAAGACCACTCAGCCATCCAGACGTGGTTTTAAGTAATTTAGACGTTTAAAATTACATCTCTTCGAATTACGTTTATAAAACATATCGTGTCAGAAGTGGAATTCGAACCCACGCCCTCATACGAGGACCAGAATACACAGATTCACATCGTGAACGAAGGAAGCTAAGCCCCTTGAGTCTCGCGCCTTAGAGCGCTCGGCCATCCTGACGTGGTTCTGTGTAATTTGGACGTTTTAAAATTACATCTCATCCAGTTATTTTCTTAAAACATATCGTGTCAAAATTGAATTCGAACCCTCGCCCTCATACAAGGACCAGAATAAACAGATTCACATCGTGAACGAAGGAAGCTAATCCCCTTGAGTCTGGCGCCTTAGACCGCTCGGCCATCCTGACGTGGTTTTGCGTAATTTGGACGTTTTAAAATTACATCTCATCCAGTTATTTTCTTAAAACATATCGTGTCAGAAGTGGAATTCGAACCCACGCCCTCATACGAGGACCAGAATACACAGATTCACATCGTGAACGAAGTATGCTAAGCCCCTTGAGTCTGGCGCCTTAGACCGCTCGGCCATCCTGACGTGGTTCTGATTAATTTGGACGTTTTAAAATTACATCTCATCCAGTTATTTTCTTAAAACATATCGTGTCAAAATATGATTCGAACCCTCGCCCTCATACAAGGACCAGAATAAACAGATTCAAATCGTGAACGAAGGAAGCTAAGCCCCTTGAGTCTCGCGCCTTAGACCGCTCGGCCATCCATACGTGGTTTTATGTAATTTGGACGTTTTAAAGTTATATCTCACCCAGTTATTTTCTTAAAACATATCGTGTCGGAAGTGGGATTCGAACCCACGCCCTCATACGAGGACCAGAATACACAGATTCACATCGTGAACGAAGGAAGCTAAGCCCCTTGAGTCTGGCGCATTAGACCGCTCGGCCATCCTGACGTGGTTTTGTGTAATTTGGACGTTTTAAAATTACATCTCATCCAGTTATTTTCATAAACAATATCGTGTCAGAAGTGGGATTCGAACCCACGCCCTCATACGAGGACCAGAAACACAAATTTACATCGTGAACGAAGGAAGCTAAGCCCCTTGAGTCTCGCGCCTTAGACCGCTCGGCCATCCAGACGTGGTTTTATGTAATTTGGACGTTTTAAAATTATATCTCACCCAGTTATTTTCTTAAAACATATCGTGTCAAAATTTGATTCGAACCCACGCCCTCATACGAGGACCAGAATACACAGATTCATATCGTGAACGAAGGAAGCTAAGCCCCTTGAGTCTAGCGCCTAAGACCGCTCGGCCATCCTGACGAGGTTTTGAGTAATTTAGACGTTTAAAATTACATCTCTTCGAGTTACTTTTATAAAACATATCGTGTCAGAAATGGAATTCGAACCCACGCCCTCATACGAGGACCAGAATACACAGATTCTTATCGTGAACGAAGGAAGCTAAGCACCTTGAGTCTCGCGCCTTAGACCGCTCGGCCATCCTGACGTGGTTTTGTGTAATTTGGACGTTTTAAAATTACATCTCATCCAGTTATTTTCATAAACAATATCGTGTCAGAAGTGGGATTCGAACCCACGCCCTCATACGAGGACCAGAATACACAGATTTACATCGTGAACGAAGGAAGCTAAGCCCCTTGAGTCTGGCGCCTTAGACCGCTCGGCCATCCTGACGTGGTTTTGCGTAATTTGGACGTTTTAAAATTACATCTCATCCAGTTATTTTCTTAAAACATATCGTGTCAGAAGTGGAATTCGAACCCACGCCCTCATACGAGGACCAGAATACACAGATTCACATCGTGAACGAAGTATGCTAAGCCCCTTGAGTCTCGCGCCTTAGACCGCTCGGCCATCCTGACGTGGTTCTGTGTAATTTGGACGTTTTAAAATTACATCTCATCCAGTTATTTTCTTAAAACATATCGTGTCAAAATTGAATTCGAACCCTCGCCCTCATACAAGGACCAGAATAAACAGATTCACATCGTGAACGAAGGAAGCTAATCCCCTTGAGTCTGGCGCCTTAGACCGCTCGGCCATCCTG
This sequence comes from Phalangium opilio, assembly GCF_054372755.1. Taxonomy (NCBI): domain Eukaryota; kingdom Metazoa; phylum Arthropoda; class Arachnida; order Opiliones; family Phalangiidae; genus Phalangium; species Phalangium opilio. Next base: position 57,771 of record NW_028324260.1, read on the forward strand.
ACGTGGTTTTGCGTAATTTGGACGTTTTAAAATTACATCTCATCCAGTTATTTTCTTAAAACATATCGTGTCAGAAGTGGAATTCGAACCCACACCCTCATACGAGGACCAGAATACACAGATTCACATCGTGAACGAAGTATGCTAAGCCCCTTGAGTCTGGCGCCTTAGACCGCTCGGCCATCCTGACGTGGTTTTGCGTAATTTGGACGTTTTAAAATTACATCTCATCCAGTTATTTTCTTAAAACATATCGTGTCAGAAGTGGAATTCGAACCCACACCCTCATACGAGGACCAGAATACACAGATTCACATCGTGAACGAAGTATGCTAAGCCCCTTGAGTCCGGCGCCTTAGACCGCTCGGCCATCCTGACGTGGTTCTGATTAATTTGGACGTTTTAAAATTACATCTCATCCAGTTATTTTCTTAAAACATATCGTGTCAAAATATGATTCGAACCCTCGCCCTCATACAAGGACCAGAATAAACAGATTCAAATCGTGAACGAAGGAAGCTAAGCCCCTTGAGTCTCGCGCCTTAGACCGCTCGGCCATCCTGACGTGGTTTTGTGTAATTTGGACGTTTTAAAATTACATCTCATCCAGTTATTTTCATAAACAATATCTTGTCAGAAGTGGGATTCGAACCCACGCCCTCATACGAGGACCAGAATACACAGATTTACATCGTGAACGAAGGAAGCTAAGCCCCTTGAGTCTCGCGCCTTAGACCGCTCGGCCATCTATACGTGGTTTTATGTAATTTGGACGTTTTAAAGTTATATCTCACCCAGTTATTTTCTTAAAACATATCGTGTCGGAAGTGGGATTCGAACCCACGCCCTCATACGAGGACCAGAATACACAGATTCACATCGTGAACGAAGGAAGCTAAGCCCCTTGAGTCTGGCGCATTAGACCGCTCGGCCATCCTGACGTGGTTTTGTGTAATTTGGACGTTTTAAAATTACATCTCATCCAGTTATTTTCATAAACAATATCGTGTCAGAAGTGGGATTCGAACCCACGCCCTCATACGAGGACCAGAAACACAAATTTACATCGTGAACGAAGGAAGCTAAGCCCCTTGAGTCTCGCGCCTTAGACCGCTCGGCCATCCAGACGTGGTTTTATGTAATTTGGACGTTTTAAAATTATATCTCACCCAGTTATTTTCTTAAAACATATCGTGTCAGAAGTGGGATTCGAACCCACGCCCTCATACGAGGACCAGAATACACAGATTCACATCGTGAACAAAGGAAGCTAAGCCCCTTGAGTCTGGCTCATTAGACCGCTCGGCCATCCTGACGTGGTTTTGTGTAACTTGGACGTTTTAAAATTACATCTCATCCAGTTATTTTCTTAAAACATATCGTGTCAGAAGTGGAATTCGAACCCACACCCTCATACGAGGACCAGAATACACAGATTCACATCGTGAACGAAGTATGCTAAGCCCCTTGAGTCCGGCGCCTTAGACCGCTCGGCCATCCTGACGTGGTTCTGATTAATTTGGACGTTTTAAAATTACATCTCATCCAGTTATTTTCTTAAAACATATCGTGTCAAAATATGATTCGAACCCTCGCCCTCATACAAGGACCAGAATAAACAGATTCAAATCGTGAACGAAGGAAGCTAAGCCCCTTGAGTCTCGCGCCTTAGACCGCTCGGCCATCCTGACGTGGTTTTGTGTAATTTGGACGTTTTAAAATTACATCTCATCCAGTTATTTTCATAAACAATATCTTGTCAGAAGTGGGATTCGAACCCACGCCCTCATACGAGGACCAGAATACACAGATTTACATCGTGAACGAAGGAAGCTAAGCCCCTTGAGTCTCGCGCCTTAGACCGCTCGGCCATCTATACGTGGTTTTATGTAATTTGGACGTTTTAAAGTTATATCTCACCCAGTTATTTTCTTAAAACATATCGTGTCGGAAGTGGGATTCGAACCCACGCCCTCATACGAGGACCAGAATACACAGATTCACATCGTGAACGAAGGAAGCTAAGCCCCTTGAGTCTGGCGCATTAGACCGCTCGGCCATCCTGACGTGGTTTTGTGTAATTTGGACGTTTTAAAATTACATCTCATCCAGTTATTTTCATAAACAATATCGTGTCAGAAGTGGGATTCGAACCCACGCCCTCATACGAGGACCAGAAACACAAATTTACATCGTGAACGAAGGAAGCTAAGCCCCTTGAGTCTCGCGCCTTAGACCGCTCGGCCATCCAGACGTGGTTTTATGTAATTTGGACGTTTTAAAATTATATCTCACCCAGTTATTTTCTTAAAACATATCGTGTCAGAAGTGGGATTCGAACCCACGCCCTCATACGAGGACCAGAATACACAGATTCACATCGTGAACAAAGGAAGCTAAGCCCCTTGAGTCTGGCTCATTAGACCGCTCGGCCATCCTGACGTGGTTTTGTGTAACTTGGACGTTTTAAAATTACATCTCATCCAGTTATTTTCATAAACAATATCGTGTCAGAAGTGGGATTCGAACCCACGCCCTCATACGAGGACCAGAATACACAGATTTACATCTTGAACGAAGGAAGCTAGGCCCCTTGAGTCTCGCGCCTTAGACCGCTCGGCCATCCTGACGTGGTTTTGTGTAATTTGGACGTTTTAAAATTACATCTCATCCAGTTATTTTCTTAAAACATATCGTGTCAGAAGTGAAATTCGAACCCACGCCCTCATACGAGGACCAGATTACACAGATTTACATCGTGAACGAAGGAAGCTAAGCCCCTTGAGTCTGGCGCATTAGACCGCTCGGCCATCCTGACGTGGTTTTGTGTAATTTGGACGTTTTAAAATTACATCTCATCCAGTTATTTTCATAAACAATATCGTGTCAGAAGTGGGATTCGAACCCACGCCCTCATACGAGGACCAGAAACACAGATTTACATCGTGAACGAAGGAAGCTAAGCCCCTTGAGTCTCGCGCCTTAGACCGCTCGGCCATCCAGACGTGGTTTTATGTAATTTGGACGTTTTAAAATTATATCTCACCCAGTTATTTTCTTAAAACATATCGTGTCAAAATTTGATTCGAACCCACGCCCTCATACGAGGACCAGAATACACAGATTCATATCGTGAACGAAGGAAGCTAAGCCCCTTGAGTCTAGCGCCTAAGACCGCTCGGCCATCCTGACGTGGTTTTAAGTAATTTAGACGTTTAAAATTACATCTCATCCAGTTATTTTCATAAACAATATCGTGTCAGAAGTGGGATTCGAACCCACGCCCTCATACGAGGACCAGAATACACAGATTTACATCGTGAACGAAGGAAGCTAAGCCCCTTGGGTCTCGCGCCTTAGACCGCTAGGCCATCCAGACGTAATTTTATGTAATTTGGACGTTTTAAAATTATATCTCACCCAGTTATTTTCTTAAAACATATCGTGTCAGAAGTGGGATTCGAACCCACGCCCTCATACGAGGACCAGAATACACAGATTCACATCGTGAACAAAGGAAGCTAAGCCCCTTGAGTCTGGCTCATTAGACCGCTCGGCCATCCTGACGTGGTTTTGTGTAACTTGGACGTTTTAAAATTACATCTCATCCAGTTATTTTCATAAACAATATCGTGTCAGAAGTGGGATTCGAACCCACGCCCTCATACGAGGACCAGAATACACAGATTTACATCTTGAACGAAGGAAGCTAGGCCCCTTGAGTCTCGCGCCTTAGACCGCTCGGCCATCCTGACGTGGTTTTGTGTAATTTGGACGTTTTAAAATTACATCTCATCCAGTTATTTTCTTAAAACATATCGTGTCAGAAGTGAAATTCGAACCCACGCCCTCATACGAGGACCAGAATACACAGATTCATATCGTGAACGAAGGAAGCTAAGCCCCTTGAGTCTCGCGCCTTAGACCGCTCGCCCATCCTGACGTTTTTTTGTGTAATTTGGACGTTTTAAAATTACATCTCATCCAGTTATTTTCTTAAAACATATCGTGTCAAAATATGATTCGAACCCTCGCCCTCATACAAGGACCAGAATACACAGATTCACATCGTGAACGAAGGAAGCTAGGCCCCTTGAGTCTCGCTTCTTAGACCGCTCGGCCATCCTGACGTGGTTCTGTGTAATTTGGACGTTTTATAATTACATCTCATCCAGTTATTTTCTTAAAACATATCTTGTCAGAAGAGGGATTCGAACCCACGCCCTCAAAGGAGGACCAAAATACACAGATTCACATCGTGAATGAAGGAAGCTAATCCCCTTGAGTCTGGCGCCCTAGACCGCTCGGCCATCCTGACGTGGTTTTGTGTAATTTGGACGTTTTAAAATTATATCTCACCCAGTTATTTTCTTAAAACATATCGTGTCAGAAGTGGGATTCGAACCCACGCCCTCATACGAGGACCAGAATACAATGATTCACATCGTGAACGAAGGAAGCTAAGCCCCTTGAGTCTAGCGTCTAAGACCGCTCGGCCATCCTGACGTGGTTCTGTTTAATTTGGACGTTTTAAAATTACATCTCATCCAGTTATTTTCTTAAAACATATCGTGTCAGAAGAGGGATTCGAACCCACGCCCTCAAAGGAGGACCAGAATACACAGATTCACATCGTGATTAAGGAAACTAAGCCCCTTGAGTCTCGCGCCTTAGACCGCTCGGCCATCCAGACGTGGTTTTATGTAATTTGGACGTTTTAAAATTATATCTCACCCAGTTATTTTCTTAAAACATATCGTGTCAGAAGTAAAATTCGAACCCACGCCCTCATACGAGGACCAGAATACACAGATTCACATCGTGAACGAAGGAAGCTAAGCCCCTTGAGTCTAGCGCCTAAGACCGCTCGGCCATCCTGACGTGGTTTTAAGTAATTTAGACGTTTAAAATTACATCTCTTCGAGTTACTTTTATAAAACATATCGTGTCAGAAGTGGAATTCGAACCCACGCCCTCATACGAGGACCAGAATACACAGATTCATATCGTGAACGAAGGAAGCTAAGCCCCTTGAGTCTCGCGCCTTAGACCGCTCGGCCATCCTGACGTGGTTTTATGTAATTTGGACGTTTTAAAATTATATCTCACCCAGTTATTTTCTTAAAACATATCGTGTCAAAATTTGATTCGAACCCACGCCCTCATACGAGGACCAGAATACACAGATTCATATCGTGAACGAAGGAAGCTAAGCCCCTTGAGTCTAGCGCCTAAGACCGCTCGGCCATCCTGACGTGGTTCTGTGTAATTTGGACGTTTTAAAATTACATCTCATCCAGTTATTTTCTTAAAACATATCTTGTCAGAAGAGGGATTCGAACCCACGCCCTCAAAGGAGGACCAAAATACACAGATTCACATCGTGAATGATGGAAGCTAATCCCCTTGAGTCTGGCGCCCTAGACCGCTCGGCCATCCTGACGTGGTTTTGTGTAATTTGGACGTTTTAAAATTATATTTAACCCAGTTATTTTCTTAAAACATATCGTGTCAGAAGTGGGATTCGAACCCACGCCCTCATACGAGGACCAGAAAACAATGATTCACATCGTGAACGAAGGAAGCTAAGCCCCTTGAGTCTAGCGTCTAAGACCGATCGGCCACACAGATTCACATCGTGAAAGAAGGAAGCTAAACCCCTTGAGTCTGGCGTCTTAGACCGCTCGGGCATCCTGACGTGGTTTTGTGTAATTCGGACGTTTTAAAATTACATCTCATCCAGTTATTTTCTTAAAACATCGTGTCAAAATTGGATTCGAACCCTCGCCCTCATACAAGGACCAGAATACACAGATTCACATCGTGATTAAGGAAACTAAGCCTCTTGAGTCTAGCGCCTAAGACGGCTCGGCCATCCAGACGTGGTTTTAAGTAATTTAGACGTTTAAAATTACATCTCTTCGAGTTATTTTTATAAAACATATCGTGTCAGAAGTGGGATTCGAACCCACGCCCTCATACGGAGGACCAGAATACACAGATTCACATCGTGAACGAAGGAAGCTAAGCCCCTTGAGTCTGGCGCATTAGACCGCTCGGCCATCCTGACGTGGTTTTGTGTAATTTGGACGTTTTTAAAATTACATCTCATCCAGTTATTTTCATAAACAATATCGTTTCAGAAGTGGGATTCGAACCCACGCCCTCATACGAGGACCAGAATACACAGATTTACTTCGTGAACGAAGAAAGCTAAGCCCCTTGAGTCTCGCGCCTTAGACCGCTCGGCCATCCAGACGTGGTTTTATGTAATTTGGACGTTTTAAAATTATATCTCACCCAGTTATTTTCTTAAAACATATAGTGTCAGAAGTGGAATTCGAACCCACGCCCTCATACGAGGACCAGAATACACAGATTAACATCGTGAACGAAGGAAGCTAAGCCCCTTGAGTCAGGCGCCTTAGACCGCTCGGCCATCCTGACGTGGTTCTGTGTAATTTGGACGTTTTAAAATTACATCTCATCCAGTTATTTTCTTAAAACATATCGTGTCAGAAGAGGGATTCGAACCCACGCCCTCAAAGGAGGACCAGAATACACAGATTCACATCGTGAACGAAGGAAGCTAATCCCCTTAAGTCTGGCGCCTTAGACCGCTCTGCCATCCTGACGTGGTTTTGTGTAATTCGGACGGTTTAAAATTACATCTCATCCAGTTATTTTCTTAAAACATATCGTGTCAAAATTGGATTCGAACCCTCGCCCTCATACAAGGACCAGAATACACAGATTTACATCGTGAACGAAGGAAGCTAAGCCCCTTGAGTCTCGCGCCTTAGACCGCTCGGCCATCCAGACGTGGTTTTATGTAATTTGGACGTTTTAAAATTATATCTCACCCAGTTATTTTCTTAAAACATATCGTGTCAGAAGTAAAATTCGAACCCACGCCCTCATACGAGGACCAGAATACACAGATTCACATCGTGAACGAAGGAAGCTAAGCCCCTTGAGTCTAGCGCCTAAGACCGCTCGGCCATCCTGACGTGGTTTTAAGTAATTTAGACGTTTAAAATTACATCTCTTCGAGTTACTTTTATAAAACATATCGTGTCAGAAGTGGAATTCGAACCCACGCCCTCATACGAGGACCAGAATACACAGATTCATATCGTGAACGAAGGAAGCTAAGCCCCTTGAGTCTCGCGCCTTAGACCGCTCGGCCATCCTGACGTGGTTTTATGTAATTTGGACGTTTTAAAATTATATCTCACCCAGTTATTTTCTTAAAACATATCGTGTCAAAATTTGATTCGAACCCACGCCCTCATACGAGGACCAGAATACACAGATTCATATCGTGAACGAAGGAAGCTAAGCCCCTTGAGTCTAGCGCCTAAGACCGCTCGGCCATCCTGACGTGGTTTTAAGTAATTTAGACGTTTAAAATTACATCTCTTCGAGTTATTTTCATAAACAATATCGTTTCAGAAGTGGGATTTGAACCCACGCCCTCATACGAGGACCAGAATACACAGATTCACATCGTGAACGAAGGAAGCTAAGCCCCTTGAGTCTAGCGCCTAAGACCGCTCGGCCATCCTGACGTGGTTTTAAGTAATTTAGACGTTTAAAATTACATCTCTTTGAGTTACTTTTATAAAACATATCGTGTCAGAAGTGGAATTCGAACCCACGCCCTCATACGAGGACCAGAATACACAGATTCATATCGTGAACGAAGGAAGCTAAGCCCCTTGAGTCTCGCGCCTTAGACCGCTCGGCCATCCTGACGTTGTTTTGTGTAATTTGGACGTTTTAAAATTACACCTCATCCAGTTATTTTCATAAACAATATCGTGTCAGAAGTGGGATTCGAACCCACGCCCTCATACGAGGACCAGAATACACAGATTCACATCGTGAACGAAGGAAGCTAAGCCCCTTGAGTCTAGCGCCTAAGACCGCTCGGCCATCCTGACGTGGTTTTAAGTAATTTAGACGTTTAAAATTACATCTCTTCGAGTTACTTTTATAAAACATATCGTGTCAGAAGTGGAATTCGAACCCACGCCCTCATACGAGGACCAGAATACACAGATTCATATCGTGAACGAAGGAAGCTAAGCCCCTTGAGTCTCGCGCCTTAGACCGCTCGGCCATCCTGACGTGGTTTTATGTAATTTGGACGTTTTAAAATTATATCTCACCCAGTTATTTTCTTAAAACATATCGTGTCAAAATATGATTCGAACCCACGCCCTCATACGAGGACCAGAATACACAGATTCATATCGTGAACGAAGGAAGCTAAGCCCCTTGAGTCTAGCGCCTAAGACCGCTCGGCCATCCTGACGTGGTTTTAAGTAATTTAGACGTTTAAAATTACATCTCTTCGAGTTATTTTCATAAACAATATCGTTTCAGAAGTGGGATTTGAACCCACGCCCTCATACGAGGACCAGAATACACAGATTCACATCGTGAACGAAGGAAGCTAAGCCCCTTAAGTCTGGCGCCTTAGACCGCTCTGCCATCCTGACGTGGTTTTGTGTAATTCGGACGGTTTAAAATTACATCTCATCCAGTTATTTTCTTAAAACATATCGTGTCAAAATTGGATTCGAACCCTCGCCCTCATACAAGGACCAGAATACACAGATTTACATCGTGAACGAAGGAAGCTAAGCCCCTTGAGTCTCGCGCCTTAGACCGCTCGGCCATCCAGACGTGGTTTTATGTAATTTGGACGTTTTAAAATTATATCTCACCCAGTTATTTTCTTAAAACATATCGTGTCAGAAGTAAAATTCGAACCCACGCCCTCATACGAGGACCAGAATACACAGATTCACATCGTGAACGAAGGAAGCTAAGCCCCTTGAGTCTAGCGCCTAAGACCGCTCGGCCATCCTGACGTGGTTTTAAGTAATTTAGACGTTTAAAATTACATCTCTTCGAGTTACTTTTATAAAACATATCGTGTCAGAAGTGGAATTCGAACCCACGCCCTCATACGAGGACCAGAATACACAGATTCATATCGTGAACGAAGGAAGCTAAGCCCCTTGAGTCTCGCGCCTTAGACCGCTCGGCCATCCTGACGTGGTTTTATGTAATTTGGACGTTTTAAAATTATATCTCACCCAGTTATTTTCTTAAAACATATCGTGTCAAAATTTGATTCGAACCCACGCCCTCATACGAGGACCAGAATACACAGATTCATATCGTGAACGAAGGAAGCTAAGCCCCTTGAGTCTAGCGCCTAAGACCGCTCGGCCATCCTGACGTGGTTTTAAGTAATTTAGACGTTTAAAATTACATCTCTTCGAGTTATTTTCATAAACAATATCGTTTCAGAAGTGGGATTTGAACCCACGCCCTCATACGAGGACCAGAATACACAGATTCACATCGTGAACGAAGGAAGCTAAGCCCCTTGAGTCTAGCGCCTAAGACCGCTCGGCCATCCTGACGTGGTTTTAAGTAATTTAGACGTTTAAAATTACATCTCTTTGAGTTACTTTTATAAAACATATCGTGTCAGAAGTGGAATTCGAACCCACGCCCTCATACGAGGACCAGAATACACAGATTCATATCGTGAACGAAGGAAGCTAAGCCCCTTGAGTCTCGCGCCTTAGACCGCTCGGCCATCCTGACGTTGTTTTGTGTAATTTGGACGTTTTAAAATTACACCTCATCCAGTTATTTTCATAAACAATATCGTGTCAGAAGTGGGATTCGAACCCACGCCCTCATACGAGGACCAGAATACACAGATTCACATCGTGAACGAAGGAAGCTAAGCCCCTTGAGTCTAGCGCCTAAGACCGCTCGGCCATCCTGACGTGGTTTTAAGTAATTTAGACGTTTAAAATTACATCTCTTCGAGTTACTTTTATAAAACATATCGTGTCAGAAGTGGAATTCGAACCCACGCCCTCATACGAGGACCAGAATACACAGATTCATATCGTGAACGAAGGAAGCTAAGCCCCTTGAGTCTCGCGCCTTAGACCGCTCGGCCATCCTGACGTGGTTTTATGTAATTTGGACGTTTTAAAATTATATCTCACCCAGTTATTTTCTTAAAACATATCGTGTCAAAATTTGATTCGAACCCACGCCCTCATACGAGGACCAGAATACACAGATTCATATCGTGAACGAAGGAAGCTAAGCCCCTTGAGTCTAGCGCCTAAGACCGCTCGGCCATCCTGACGTGGTTTTAAGTAATTTAGACGTTTAAAATTACATCTCTTCGAGTTATTTTCATAAACAATATCGTTTCAGAAGTGGGATTTGAACCCACGCCCTCATACGAGGACCAGAATACACAGATTCACATCGTGAACGAAGGAAGCTAAGCCCCTTGAGTCTCGCGCCTTACACCGCTCGGCCATCCAGACGTGGTTTTATGTAATTTGGTCGTTTTAAAATTATATCTCACCCAGTTATTTTCTTAAAACATATCGTGTCAGAAGTGGGATTCGAACCCACGCCCTCATACGAGGACTAGAATACACAGATTCACATCGTGAACGAAGGAAGCTAAGCCCCTTGAGTCTAGCGCCTAAGACCGCTCGGCCATCCTGACGTGGTTCTGTGTAATTTGGACGTTTTAAAATTACATCTCATCCAGTTATTTTCTTAAAACATATCTTGTCAGAAGAGGGATTCGAACCCACGCCCTCAAAGGAGGACCAAAATACACAGATTCACATCGTGAATGATGGAAGCTAATCCCCTTGAGTCTGGCGCCCTAGACCGCTCGGCCATCCTGACATGGTTTTGTGTAATTTGGACGTTTTAAAATTATATTTAACCCAGTTATTTTCTTAAAACATATCGTGTCAGAAGTGGGATTCGAACCCACGCCCTCATACGAGGACCAGAATACACAGATTCACATCGTGAACGAAGGAAGCTAAGCCCCTTGAGTCTAGCGCCTAAGACCGCTCGGCCATCCTGACGTGGTTTTAAGTAATTTAGACGTTTAAAATTACATCTCTTTGAGTTACTTTTATAAAACATATCGTGTCAGAAGTGGAATTCGAACCCACGCCCTCATACGAGGACCAGAATACACAGATTCATATCGTGAACGAAGGAAGCTAAGCCCCTTGAGTCTCGCGCCTTAGACCGCTCGGCCATCCTGACGTTGTTTTGTGTAATTTGGACGTTTTAAAATTACACCTCATCCAGTTATTTTCATAAACAATATCGTGTCAGAAGTGGGATTCGAACCCACGCCCTCATACGAGGACCAGAATACACAGATTCACATCGTGAACGAAGGAAGCTAAGCCCCTTGAGTCTAGCGCCTAAGACCGCTCGGCCATCCTGACGTGGTTTTAAGTAATTTAGACGTTTAAAATTACATCTCTTCGAGTTACTTTTATAAAACATATCGTGTCAGAAGTGGAATTCGAACCCACGCCCTCATACGAGGACCAGAATACACAGATTCATATCGTGAACGAAGGAAGCTAAGCCCCTTGAGTCTCGCGCCTTAGACCGCTCGGCCATCCTGACGTGGTTTTATGTAATTTGGACGTTTTAAAATTATATCTCACCCAGTTATTTTCTTAAAACATATCGTGTCAAAATTTGATTCGAACCCACGCCCTCATACGAGGACCAGAATACACAGATTCATATCGTGAACGAAGGAAGCTAAGCCCCTTGAGTCTAGCGCCTAAGACCGCTCGGCCATCCTGACGTGGTTTTAAGTAATTTAGACGTTTAAAATTACATCTCTTCGAGTTATTTTCATAAACAATATCGTTTCAGAAGTGGGATTTGAACCCACGCCCTCATACGAGGACCAGAATACACAGATTCACATCGTGAACGAAGGAAGCTAAGCCCCTTGAGTCTCGCGCCTTACACCGCTCGGCCATCCAGACGTGGTTTTATGTAATTTGGTCGTTTTAAAATTATATCTCACCCAGTTATTTTCTTAAAACATATCGTGTCAGAAGTGGGATTCGAACCCACGCCCTCATACGAGGACTAGAATACACAGATTCACATCGTGAACGAAGGAAGCTAAGCCCCTTGAGTCTAGCGCCTAAGACCGCTCGGCCATCCTGACGTGGTTCTGTGTCATTTGGACGTTTTAAAATTACATCTCATCCAGTTATTTTCTTAAAACATATCTTGTCAGAAGAGGGATTCGAACCCACGCCCTCAAAGGAGGACCAAAATACACAGATTCACATCGTGAATGATGGAAGCTAATCCCCTTGAGTCTGGCGCCCTAGACCGCTCGGCCATCCTGACATGGTTTTGTGTAATTTGGACGTTTTAAAATTATATTTAACCCAGTTATTTTCTTAAAACATATCGTGTCAGAAGTGGGATTCGAACCCACGCCCTCATACGAGGACCAGAAAACAATGATTCACATCGTGAACGAAGGAAGCTAAGCCCCTTGAGTCTAGCGTCTAAGACCGATCGGCCACACAGATTCACATCGTGAAAGAAGGAAGCTAAACCCCTTGAGTCTGGCGTCTTAGACCGCTCGGGCATCCTGTCGTGGTTTTGTGTAATTCGGACGTTTTAAAATTACATCTCATCCAGTTATTTTCTTAAAACATCGTGTCAAAATTGGATTCGAACCCTCGCCCTCATACAAGGACCAGAATACACAGATTCACATCGTGAACGAAGGAAGCTAAGCCCCTTGAGTCTAGCGCCTAAGACCGCTCGGCCATCCTGACGTGGTTTTAAGTAATTTAGACGTTTAAAATTACATCCCTTCGAGTTATTTTCATAAACAATATCGTATCAGAAGTGGTATTCGAATCCATGCCCTCATACTAGGACCAGAATACACAGATTTACATCGTGAACGAAGGAAACTAAGCCCCTTGAGTCTCGCGCCGTAGATCGCTCGGCCATCCAGACGTGGTTTTATGTAATTTGGACGTTTTAAAATTATATCTCATCCAGTTATTTTCTTAAAACATATCGTGTCAAAATTGGATTCGAACCCTCGCCCTCATACAAGGACCAGAATAAACAGATTCACATCGTGAGCGAAGGAAGCTAAGCCCCTTGAGTCTGGCGCCAAAGACCGCTCGGCCATCCTGACGTGGCTTTATGTAATTTGGAAGTTTCAAAATTATATCTCATCCAGTTATTTTCTGAAAACATATCGTATCAGAAGAGGGATTCGAACCCACGCCCTCAAAGGAGGACCAGAATACACAGATTCAGATCGTGAACGAAGGAAGCTAAGACTCTTGAGTCTGGCGCATTAGACCGCTCGGCCATCCTGACGTGGTTTTGTGTAATTTGGACGTTTTAAAATTACATCTCATCCAGTTATTTTCATAAACAATATCGTTTCAGAAGTGGGATTCGAACCCACGCCCTCATACGAGGACCAGAATACACAGATTCACATCGTGAACGAAGGAAGCTAAGCCCCTTGAGTCTCGCGCCTTAGACCGCTCGGCCATCCTGATGTGGTTTTGTGTAAATCGGACGTTTTAAAATTACATCTCATCCAGTTATTTTCTTAAAACATATCGTGTCAAAATTGGATTCGAACACTCGCCCTCATACAATAACCAGAATACACAGATTCACATCGTGAACGAAGGAAACTAAGCCCCTTGAGTCTAGCGCCTAAGACGGCTCGGCCGTCCAGACGTGGTTCTAAGTAATTTAGACGTTTAAAATTACATCTCTTCGAGTTATTTTTATAAAACATATCGTGTCAGAAGTGGGATTCGAACCCACGACCTCATACGAGGACCAGAATACACAGATTCACATCGTGAACGAAGGAAGCTAAGCCCCTTGAGTCTGGCGCATTAGACCGCTCGGCCATCCTGACGTGGTTTTGTGTAATTTGGACGTTTTAAAATTACATCTCATCCAGTTATTTTCATAAACAATATCGTTTCAGAAGTGGGATTCGAACCCACGCCCTCATACGAGGACCAGAATACACAGATTCACATCGTGAACGAAGGAAGCTAAGCCCCTTGAGTCTCGCGCCTTACACCGCTCGGCCATCCAGACGTGGTTTTATGTAATTTGGTCGTTTTAAAATTATATCTCACCCAGTTATTTTCTTAAAACATATCGTGTCAGAAGTGGGATTCGAACCCACGCCCTCATACGAGGACTAGAATACACAGATTCACATCGTGAACGAAGGAAGCTAAGCCCCTTGAGTCTAGCGCCTAAGACCGCACGGCCATCCTGACGTGGTTTTAAGAAATTTAGACGTTTAAAATTACATCTCTTCGAGTTACTTTTATAAAACATATCGTGTTAGAAGTGGAATTCGAACCCACGCCCTCATACGAGGACCAGAATACACAGATTCACATCGTGAACGAAGGAAGCTAAGCCCCTTGAGTCTCGCTTCTTAGACCGCTCGGCCATCCTGACGTGGTTCTGTGTACTTTGGACGTTTTAAAATTACATCTCATCCAGTTATTTTCATAAACAATATCGTGTCAGAAGTGGGATTCGAATCCACGCCCTCATACGAGGACCAGAATACACAGATTCACATCGTGAACGAAGGAAGCTAAGCCCCTTGAGTCTAGCGCCTAAGACCGCTCGGCCATCCTGACGTGGTTTTAAGTAATTTAGACGTTTAAAATTACATCCCTTCGAGTTATTTTCATAAACAATATCGTATCAGAAGTGGTATTCGAATCCATGCCCTCATACTAGGACCAGAATACACAGATTTACATCGTGAACGAAGGAAACTAAGCCCCTTGAGTCTCGCGCCGTAGATCGCTCGGCCATCCAGACGTGGTTTTATGTAATTTGGACGTTTTAAAATTATATCTCATCCAGTTATTTTCTTAAAACATATCGTGTCAAAATTGGATTCGAACCCTCGCCCTCATACAAGGACCAGAATAAACAGATTCACATCGTGAGCGAAGGAAGCTAAGCCCCTTGAGTCTGGCGCCTAAGACCGCTCGGCCATCCTGACGTGGCTTTATGTAATTTGGAAGTTTCAAAATTATATCTCATCCAGTTATTTTCTGAAAACATATCGTATCAGAAGAGGGATTCGAACCCACGCCCTCAAAGGAGGACCAGAATACACAGATTCAGATCGTGAACGAAGGAAGCTAAGACTCTTGAGTCTGGCGCATTAGACCGCTCGGCCATCCTGACGTGGTTTTGTGTAATTTGGACGTTTTAAAATTACATCTCATCCAGTTATTTTCATAAACAATATCGTTTCAGAAGTGGGATTCGAACCCACGCCCTCATACGAGGACCAGAATACACAGATTCACATCGTGAACGAAGGAAGCTAAGCCCCTTGAGTCTCGCGCCTTAGACCGCTCGGCCATCCTGACGTGGTTTTGTGTAAATCGGACGTTTTAAAATTACATCTCATCCAGTTATTTTCTTAAAACATATCGTGTCAAAATTGGATTCGAACACTCGCCCTCATACAATAACCAGAATACACAGATTCACATCGTGAACGAAGGAAACTAAGCCCCTTGAGTCTAGCGCCTAAGACGGCTCGGCCGTCCAGACGTGGTTCTAAGTAATTTAGACGTTTAAAATTACATCTCTTCGAGTTATTTTTATAAAACATATCGTGTTAGAAGTGGAATTCGTACCCACGCCCTCATACGAGGACCAGAATACACAGATTCACATCGTGAACGAAGGAAGCTAAGCCCCTTGAGTCTCGCGCCTTACACCGCTCGGCCATCCAGACGTGGTTTTATGTAATTTGGTCGTTTTAAAATTATATCTCACCCAGTTATTTTCTTAAAACATATCGTGTCAGAAGTGGGATTCGAACCCACGCCCTCATACGAGGACTAGAATACACAGATTCACATCGTGAACGAAGGAAGCTAAGCCCCTTGAGTCTAGCGC
This sequence comes from Phalangium opilio, assembly GCF_054372755.1. Taxonomy (NCBI): domain Eukaryota; kingdom Metazoa; phylum Arthropoda; class Arachnida; order Opiliones; family Phalangiidae; genus Phalangium; species Phalangium opilio. The sequence continues at coordinate 73,629 of NW_028324260.1, forward strand.
CTAAGACCGCACGGCCATCCTGACGTGGTTTTAAGAAATTTAGACGTTTAAAATTACATCTCTTCGAGTTACTTTTATAAAACATATCGTGTTAGAAGTGGAATTCGTACCCATGCCCTCATACGAGGACCAGAATACACAGATTCACATCGTGAACGAAGGAAGCTAAGCCCCTTGAGTCTCGCTTCTTAGACCGCTCGGCCATCCTGACGTGGTTCTGTGTACTTTGGACGTTTTAAAATTACATCTCATCCAGTTATTTTCTTAAAACATATCTTGTCAGAAGAGGGATTCGAACCCACGCCCTCAAAGGAGGACCAAAATACACAGATTCACATCGTGAATGAAGGAACCTAATCCCCTTGAGTCTGGCGCCCTAGACCGCTCAGCCATCCTGACGTGGTTTTGTGTAATTTGGACGTTTTAAAATTATATCTCACCCAGTTATTTTCTTAAAACATATCGTGTCAGAAGTGGGATTCGAACCCACGCCCTCATACGAGGACCAGAATACAATGATTCACATCGTGAACGAAGGAAGCTAAGCCCCTTGAGTCTAGCGTCTAAGACCGATCGGCCACACAGATTCACATCGTGAACGAAGGAAGCTAAACCCCTTGAGTCTGGCGCCTTAGACCGCTCGGCCATCCTGACGTGGTTTTGTGTAATTCGGACGTTTTAAAATTACATCTCATCCAGTTATTTTCTTAAAACATCGTGTCAAAATTGGATTCGAACCCTCGCCCTCATACAAGGAACAGAATACACAGATTTACATCGTGAACGAAGGAAGCTAAGCCCCTTGAGTCTCGCGCCTTAGACCGCTCGGCCATCCAGACGTGGTTTTATGTAATTTGGACGTTTTAAAATTATATCTCACCCAGTTATTTTCTTAAAACATATCGTGTCAGAAGTGGGATTCGAACCCACGCCCTCATACGAGGACCAGAACACACAGATTCACATCGTGAACGAAGGAAGCTAAGCCCCTTGAGTCTCGCGCCTAAGACGGCTCGGCCATCCAGACGTGGTTTTGTGTAATTCGGACGTTTTAAAATTACATCTCATCCAGTTATTTTCTTAAAACATATCGTGTCAAAATTGGATTCGAACTCTCGCCCTCATACAAGGACCAGAATACACAGATTCACATCGTGAACCAAGGAAACTAAGCCCCTTGAGTCTAGCGCCTAAGACCGCTCGGCCATCCTGACGTGGTTTTAAGTAATTTAGACGTTTAAAATTACATCTCTTCGAGTTATTTTTATAAAACATATCGTGTCAGAAGTGGGATTCGAACCCACGCCCTCATACGAGGACCAGAATACACGGATTCACATCGTGAACGAAGGAAGCTAAGTAGTAGAGAAGTACCGAATTGGGGTCATGGCGTCACGTGCCAAATCTGGCACCAGTAAATATGGCGTCAATGGACGCCCGCAGCATTTTTTCTTCTTATGGCACCAGTGAATCAAACATTTTTCTGACAATCCTGTTGTGACGTCAGTGACGTGTCTGGCTCAGTGAATCAATCATGGCGTCAATGTTAGGCTTAAGCGTCATATTCGACAACGTGGTAAATAACCCTTGTCATACACGTGGATTAAACGCCATGTTCACTATAAGAACGTGATTGGTCTAAAAAATATGGCGTCAATGAATCAAACATGGCGTCAGTCAGTGCCAGCATCGTGTCAGATGGCACTAGTAAATATGGCGTCAATGAATCAGACATGTCGTCAGTCAGTGCCAGCATCGTGTCAGATGGCACCAGTAAAAATGGCGTCAATGAATCAAACATGGCGTCCACCGCATTTTTCTTCTTATGGCGTCAATGAATCAAACATGGCGCCCACAGCATTTTTCTTCTTATGGTGCCAGCGAATCAAACATTTTTCTCACAATCCTGCTGTGACGTCAATGACACGTCCTCCTATGACGTCAGTGAATCAGACGCACCCTGAAAATGTTAGGCCTTTGTGTCATATTACCTTTCGGATATATTGGTTCAAACGTATATAACGGTAGAACCGATATCGTTACTAACACTGTATTTAAGTTCAAGTGTATACAACTCTAAAAAATTCGTATAATACATAGAAATGAATTTAAATAATAAATATTCAAATTTAATACTTTTTCATTAACCTTAATATAAGCATATTTCAAATTTAATACTATTTATATTCATATTTAATACTATTTCAGCTTAATACTTCTAAATATAAACTTTAGAAATTATTTGAACTTAAACCAATTTCTCTTATTGATAGGCATATTTCAGGGATAGGAAATGTAAATACGAGGTTGGTGAACGGGAATGGAGAAACTCGAATGGTAAATAAACGGCCTATGTCAATAATTAGAAATCATGATAAGCGCTTGTATGAAACTCTTTTTATTAAGTTTTATTATTAAAAACATAAAATTTCTCTTATCATAATATATTATTATTTGAACTGATAAGGGAAATAAACTCTGTCTCACATTGCCAACAGCAAAGTGAACCTTCGATCTGATAAGAGAACCAATAATGATTTTGAAATGATAAAAGCATATGCCTCGATTTATCCATTCTTTCACATACATGTCGAGGAAATGAACAAATATTTGATCTTCCTAAAAGTATGGATTAACAGTAAATAGAAAAGATGGCAATTGTATCTCCTAAACACAAACAAAATCAAATTCAAACCTTACTAAACAATGATAAAAGGGTAAAACTCATTTCAAAATCATCGGTAAATTTCCTCCGAGCGTGAGCAAGCAAAGGTTAAATTGATAAGTGCAGAAGTGAACTAATTTCAGAAATATGGCGGGTAGACTTTCGAACTACCCACGCTTTAGTCCATGCGTTTAATTCATTTCTAAAGTCAACATGATTAGAGCAAACTTTCCTATTAGTGTTCAAACCTACCCTATTTCTGTTTTAGAGTTTCACTATTTTTGTTCATAGTTTCACTATTTCTGTTCAGAGTTTCACTATTTTTGATCATAGTTTCACAATTTTTGATCATAGTTTCACAATTTTTGTTCAGAGTTTCACTATTTTTGTTCAGAGTTTCACTATTTCTGTTCAGAGTTTCACTATTTCTGTTCAGAGTTTCACTATTTCTGTTCGGTGTTTCACTATTTCTGTTCGGTGTTTCACTATTTCTGTTCAGTGTTTCACTATTTCTGTTCAGTGTTTCACTATTTCTGTTCAGTGTTTCACTATTTCTGTTCAGTGTTCCGCTATTTCTGTTCAGAGTTTCACTATTTCTGTTCGGTGTTTCACTATTTCTGTTCGGCGTTTCAATATTTCTGTTCGGTGTTTCACTATTTCTGTTCAGTGTTTCATTATTTCTGTTCAGTGTTTCACTATTTTTGTTCAGAGTTTCACTATTTCTGTTCAGTGTTTCACTATTTCTGTTCAGTGTTTCACTATTTCTGTTCAGAGTTTCACTATTTCTCTTCAGAGTTTCACTATTTCTGTTCAGTGTTTCCCTCTTTCCGTGCAGTTTCACTCTTTCCGTTCAAAGTTTCACTCTTTCTGCTCAAAGTTTCACTCTTTCTGTTCAGTTTCACTACTTCTGTTCAGTGTTTCACTATTTCTTTTCAGAGTTTCACTATTTCTGTTCGGTGTTTCACTATTTCTGTTCGGTGTTTCACTATTTCTGTTCAGTGTTTCACTATTTCTGTTCAGTGTTTCACTATTTCTGTTCAGTGTTTCACTATTTCGGTTCAGTGTTCCGCTATTTCTGTTCAGAGTTTCACTATTTCTGTTCGGTGTTTCACTATTTCTGTTCGGCGTTTCAATATTTCTGTTCGGTGTTTCACTATTTCTGTTCAGTGTTTCATTATTTCTGTTCAGTGTTTCACTATTTTTGTTCAGAGTTTCACTATTTCTGTTCAGTGTTTCACTATTTCTGTTCAGTGTTTCACTATTTCTGTTCAGAGTTTCACTATTTCTCTTCAGAGTTTCACTATTTCTGTTCAGTGTTTCCCTCTTTCCGTGCAGTTTCACTCTTTCCGTTCAAAGTTTCACTCTTTCTGCTCAAAGTTTCACTCTTTCTGTTCAGTTTCACTACTTCTGTTCAGTGTTTCACTATTTCTTTTCAGAGTTTCACTATTTCTGTTCGGTGTTTCACTATTTCTGTTCGGTGTTTCACTATTTCTGTTCGGTGTTTCACTATTTCTGTTCGGTGTTTCACTATTTCTGTTCGGTGTTTCACTATTTCTGTTCGGTGTATCACTATTTCTGTTCAGTGTTTCACTATTTCCGTTCACACCTTTCCTATTACTGTTCATACCTTTCCTATTACTGTTCATACCTTTCCAATTACTGTTCACACCTTTCCTATTACTGTTCACACCTTTCCAATTACTGTTCACACCTTTACTAATACTGTTCATACCTTTCCCATTACTGTTCAAACCTTTCCAATTACTGTTCACACCTTTCCTATTTCCGTTCACACCTTTCCTATTACTGTTCATACCTTTCCTATTACTGTTCATACCTTTCCAATTACTGTTCACACCTTTCCTAGTACTGTTCACACCTTTCCTATTACTGTTCACACCTTTCCAATTACTGTTCACACCTTTACTAATACTGTTCATACCTTTCCAATTACTGTTCAAACCTTTCCAATTACTGTTCACACCTTTCCTATTACTGTTCACATCTTTCCAATTACTGTTCACACCTTTCCAATTACTGTTCACACCTTTCCTATTACTGTTCATACCTTTCCTTTTACTGTTCACAACTTTCCTATTACTTTTCATACGTTTCCTATTACTGTTCACACCTCTCCTATTACTTTTCATACGTTTCCTATTACTGTTCACACCTCTCCTATTACTTTTCATACGTTTCCTATTACTGTTCACACCTTTCCTATTACTTTTCATACGTTTCCTATTACTGTTCAAACGTTTGTTATTTTTATTCAAACCTCTGTTATATTTATTCAAAACTGTGTTATTTTCACTCAAACCTTTGTTATTCCTGTTCAAACCTCTGTTATTTCTGTTTAAACCTTTGTTATTTCTGTTCAAACGTTTGTTATTTCTGTTCAAACTTTTCTTATTTCTGTTTTAAAACTTTTTAATTTTTCGTTCCTTTGCTTAATTTTTCCTTCATATACTATATTTTCAAATTATCTAGTTAATGATTCCTTCATCTGATAAATTTGCGCGTCATCTGCTTAATATTTCTTATTATTCTTAACTTTTCCTTTTACTATTCAAAAATTTCGAATTTCTGTTCAATTCTTTGTTTTTTTTTGTTCAAACCCTTGTTATTTCTGTTCGAACTTTTGTTAATGACTGTTCAAAATTTTCTTATTTCTGTTCAAAGTTTCACTATTTCTGTTCAAAGTTTTACTATTTATGTTTTAAGTTTCACTATTTCTGTTCAAAGTTTTACTATTTCTGTTCAAAGTATCACTCTTTCTGTTCAAAGTTTCACTCTTTCTGTTCAAAGTTTCACTCTTTCTGTTCAAAGTTTCACTATTTATGTTCAAAGTTTCACTCTTTCTGTTAAAAGTTTCACTCTTTCTGTTAAAAGTTTCACTCTTTATGTTCAAAGTTTCACTCTTTATGTTCAAAGTTTCACTATTTCTGTTCAAAGTTTTACTCATTATGTATGTTCGAAGTTTCACTCTTTCTGTTCAAAGTTTCCCTATTGTTCAAAGTTCCACTATTTATGTTCAAAGTTTCGATCTTTCTGTTTAAAGTTTCAGTCTTTTTGTTTAAAGTTTCACTATTTATGTTTAAAGTTTCACTATTTATGTTCAAAGTTTTACTATTTATGTTCAAAGTTTTACTATTTATGTTCAAAGTTTTACTATTTATGTTCAATTTTTCCCTGTTTCTGTTCAGACATTTCTTATTTCTGCTGAAACGGTTTTTTATTACTGTTCAAACTTATGTTATTTCTGCTGATACGTTTTTTATTTCTTTTCAAACTTTTGTTGTTCCTACTGAAACGTTTCAAACTTTTCTTATTTTGTTGCAAGTTTATTTATTATTTTTCCCCAAGCTTTTCATGTTTCTGTTCTAATTTTTATTATTTCGGCGATTAAAATTACTTTTTCCGAAATTCTACATCGCTTTACTAACTTCTATGGTTTTGAAATCGAATTTCAAAGTTCCATATCCAAAATTCCCATGTGATATAAATGTGATGAATACCTTATTACCTAGTAATGTATGAATTCCTAGAATATAAACGTCTTACTCTTAATCGGAATACATTAATTCGTGATTTTAAATTACTTTAGTTTTGTGAGATTTAGAACTCTAGATAAATTCCTAATCCAACTTCAAAAGTTTATATGGAAAACGAATTTTTAAGGTGAAAGATAACGTAGTGTAAAACGGATGATTTCGAAGTTCAGACTAAATAACAGAAAATCAATGAAACACCATCTCCCCATTAACATTAATTTATGTTTTGATATTATTGCAGTTTGGTTTCAACTAAGTTTATAGGTATTTACGTAACAGAAAACGTTATCAAATGACAGAATTGCGAATAAGTTTTCTTCACAGGAAACTAAAAAAGTGGTTGAAAGTGACATGAAGTGTCTATAATTCATTTTAAAGTATCGGCAAAACACTAAAAATTCGTTAAAGTTTCGCTAAATGTTTAGTAAACGTTTCGTTATTCGACTTAAATATATCCGATATTGTTAATATATGACTATTATAAAACAGATAATGAAGTTGAATGACGAAAAAGAGGTCGAAAGTGTTGTTAATCTACTAAAATTCAGATGAAACTGATGTGAAATGAAAGCATTCGATTGAATGCGAACTAATACGACTAAGGAAGTGGATCAAAGTTTTGTTAAACTACTAAAATGTGGTTCAAATCACATTCAAAGGAACTAAAAAGCAGTTGAACGTTCATGAAGTGACAAAGGTACGATTGTAAGTAATGTGTTTAATATTTTTATAAATTTAACCACTTTGGAACAGAAAAACTCCAATGCTAAACCAGATGGACATGCGTAGGTTCAATAGACAATGACCGGGAGGGGCCCGCCTAATAAAACACGCGCCGGGGGAAAAAACGCGTGTGGCGGCCCTCCCCTGGTCATTGTCTATTGAACCTACGCCTGTTCATCTGGTTTTGCATTGGAGTTTTTCTGTTCCAAAGTGTTAAATTTATAAAAATATTAAACACATTACTTACAATCGTACCTTTGTCACTTCATGAACGTTCAACTGCTTTTTAGTTCCTTTGAATGTGATTTGAACCACATTTTAGTAGTTTAACAAAACTTTGATCCACTTCCTTAGTCGTATTAGTTCGCTTTCAATCGAATGCTTTCATTTCACATCAGTTTCATCTGAATTTTAGTAGATTAACAACACTTTCGACCTCTTTTTCGTCATTCAACTTCATTATCTGTTTTATAATAGTCATATATTAACAATATCGGATATATTTAAGTCGAATAACGAAACGTTTACTAAACATTTAGCGAAACTTTAACGAATTTTTAGTGTTTTGCCGGTACTTTAAAATGAATTATAGACACTTCATGTCACTTTCATCCACTTTTTTAGTTTCCTGTGAAGAAAACTTAATCGCAATTCTGTCATTTGATAACGTTTTCTGTTACGTAAATACCTATTAACTTATTTGAAACCAAACTGCAATAATATCAAAACATAAATTAATGTTAATGGGGAGATGGTGTTTCATTGATTTTCTGTTATTTAGTCTGAACTTCGAAATCATCCGTTTTACACTACGTTATCTTTCACCTTGAAAATTCGTTTTCCATATAAACTTTTGCAGTTGGATTAGGAATTTATCTAGAGTTCTAAATCTGTTGTAAATTAGAGATAATACCGGTTGTTTTTTATCTATATCCAGATTCTATTTTCTATACTTGTGTTTTTTATGCATCGCGGTCATTCTTGTAATCTTTATTTTTTATCGCGATGCCTTAACTATATAACCGGATAACATTCCGATAACGTTTGTCAGTTCTCAGTCGTCAGTTCACAGCTGATCAGTTCCCAGTTATCAGTTGTCAGTAGCGTTCACGGAAATTAACATAAATGTTTTACTTAATTTAATAAAGAGTTCATAACCAGTTAATCCCAGAGTCGTTCTTGCGTCAAACAACAACAAGTTATGGGCCCAGCACGCTTCCACTGCGCAGAGGTTTTAGAAGTCATACGAAGTTCAACGCCGGGAAGATTGTCCTTTAAGGTGCGGAGTCAGACGAAGAATGGCCGGAAATCACCTGGGACGAATCGAGACGTTAACTAAAGATAATTATGATACCTGGAAAATGCAAATGGAAGCCCTGCTTCAAAAGAACGATCTCTGGGAGTACGTAGATGGAACTTCAACAAGGCCAACTCTGGTACGGGGAACGGAAGGCAACGCCCAGGCGGTCGCTACCTGGGACAGTAATGATCGAAAAGCAAGAGCGGACCTAATCTTGGCGATCAGTCCGTCGGAGTTGAAGCAAGTAAAGAATTGCACCACCTCACGGGAACTATGGAAGAAGCTCGAATCCATCTACCAGTCCAGTGGACCTGCCCGGAAAGCGACGCTGCTGAAGAAACTGACCCTCAAGAAAATGAAGGAGGGAGAAGATGTTCGGGACCACGTCCGAGAATTCTTCGACGCAGTAGACAAGTTGGCTGACATGGGAGTAGCTGTAAACGACGACCTACTGGCCATTATGTTGTTATACAGTCTACCAGAATCGTACGAGAAATTCCGGTGCGCAATAGAGTCCAGGGATACGTTACCTGATCCAGAAGCCTTGAAAATAAAGATCCTGGAGGAATCGGACGCCAAGCAATCTAGAGAAGACGAACCCGTGCAGAATGCGATGATGGGCAGTAGGGGTAGAGGAAGAGGTTCACGTGGACGAGGAAGCACGACCTTCAAGTACAAGTGTCATGGATGCAGGAAACCCGGCCACAAGGTAGCCGATTGCCCCGACAGAAACCATGGTTCAGGCATAAGAACCAGAAAGAAAGAAAACGCCCATCATGTACTGGCAGAAAACTTGGCCGAGGAAGAATTCGCATTGCACCTGAAGGCTGATCACGATTCCTGGTGCCTGGACAGCGGAGCCACCTCACATATGACTTCCAGCAGAGACTGCTTCAACGTTTACGAAGAGACCACGAAATCTTTAAACCTGGCCACTGCAGAGTCAACGAAGATACGAGGTGTTGGCGAAGTAAAAGTACACGCAACGAATGGCAGCGACAATCGAATTCTTCGCCTGGAACGAGCCCTTCATGTCCCGGATTTAAGAACAAATCTCCTATCCATTGCCAAGATGACAGACAAAGGACGTGAGGTCACATTCAAGAAGTCGCAGGCCTGGATTAAAACGGCAACCGGGGAAGTCATTGCAGTTGCTGACAGAGATGGAGACCTTTATTTCCCGAGAAAGGCTGAAGAAACGGTCCATGCAGTGCAAGCGGAAATAAAGCCTAGAAGCAACCTGGAGAAGTGGCATTTCCTACTCGGTCACTTGAACGAGAGAAGTTTAAAGGAAATGGCCCGGAAGAATTTGGCTACGGGACTCAACATTGAAAAAGATGGGAGTCTGGGAATCTGCCAAATCTGTATCAAAGGAAAGCAATCGAAAGAGCCGTTCCCGAAAACCGAAGATAGCCGCACCTCGCATGTCCTGGAAATAGTACACTCTGACGTATGCGGCCCGATGAGAGTAACGTCGATGAGTGGAGCCAAGTACATCGTCGTTTTCACTGATGATTATTCCCGGTGGAGTGAAGTCAGCTTTCTAAAACACAAGAGCGAAGTGTTGAAAGCCTTCAAAGAATTCAAGCATCGAGCTGAAGTGGAAACCGGGAGGAAAATCAAGACCTTGCAGTCCGATAACGGAACCGAATACTGCAACAATGAATTCGACAGATTCCTGAAAGACTCTGGGATAAAAAGAAAACTCACCGTACCATATACCCCGGAACAGAATGGCATTGCTGAAAGAAAAAACAGAACACTCCTGGATACGGCCCGATGTATGATGATACAAGCGCAACTTCCACCATCATTCTGGGCAGAAGCGATGGCCACGGCTAACTACATTCGAAACCGTTGTCCTTCCCGGAGCATAAATGGAGAAGTACCATTTACCAGATGGACCGGAAAGAAGCCATCCCTGCAACATTTGAAGATTTTTGGCGACAAAGCTTTGCTGTTGGACGAAGATAAAAGGAAGGGGAAGTTTGCAGCCAGGAGCAAAGAATGCGTTTTCATCGGCTATTCTGAAGTCTCGAAGGCCTATCGACTCTGGGTTCCGTCCGAGAAGCAAATTTACCGAATCGAAATGTCAAGTTCCTGGGAGAATTTAATAAACAAGGCGGATATGATGATTTCGTCACTCCAGAAGTCAACCTGAAATACGGAAGCAAAGCTAAAGGCGAAATCGAAGTCCCGGCCACTACACACGCTGCAAAACCGTCAGGCAAAGAAGTCAAAAAGCAGTTCAAAGATGAAATCCCGGAAGAATCTAATGCCCAGGAAAACGAGGAAGTCTTCGAAAAACCCTCAGAAACCCTCGTTCTGAAGAAAGGTCCTGGAAGACCGAAGAAAATAAGAACTGGAGTACCCGGACGGCCGAAGAAATCGTTCAATATGATTCCGAGCGTCTCAGAAGAGTCTACTGAAGAGGCTACTGACGAGCAAGAAACCCTGCCCGATGAGTCAGCAAACCTAGCCATCTTATCAGAACCTTTGTCCATGAAGCAAGCCCTGGCTTCTCCGTACGCAAACGATTGGAGGAAAGCAGTAACGGAAGAGTTCGTTTCGCTTATCAAGTGTGAAACCTGGGACATCGTTGACTGTCCGGAAAACCAGAAGGTCCTTGGAAATCGTTTAGTCTTCCGAACGAAGTACTTACCCAGCGGAGAAGTAGAGAAAAAGAAAGCCAGGCTCGTAGCGAAAGGTTTTGCCCAGAGACCAGGGATCGACTACCAAGAGACGTTCGCACCCGTCATTAGATCCAGCTCGATAAGACTGCTTATGGCCCTTGCTGTGGAAATCGGTTTGGAAGTCCACCAGATGGATGTCGTCACGGCCTATCTTAATGGCGAACTCGAGGAAGAAATATATATGATCGTCCCGGAAGGATTAACAGAATCCCTCGAAGAAATCATCAAGTCAACCCGGTTCGACAAGTCGATCATTGCCAGAGCAAAGAAATGGACCGGGGACCTGGAAGAAGAGGGACATAAAGTCTGTCGCATCAAGAAATCCCTCTACGGCCTAAAACAATCGGGCCGTCAATGGTACAAGAAGTTACATCAAAGACTTTCGGAAATTGGAATGACACCATTGAAGAGCGACCCCTGCTTATACCTTTTAAGCGTCGCGGAAGATGTTATGATCATTGGAGTCTACGTAGACGATCTGATCCTTGCAAGCAACAACCCGGATTGGATGACTGATGTAAAGCATGAACTTGGGAGAAATTTCGATATGAAGGACCTGGGGCCAATCCATCACTGTCTCGGAATGGAATTTCACCAAGATCTAAAACAAAATACCATCCGGATTTCCCAAGCGAAATATGCAGAAACGGTCCTGGAACGTTTCAACATGCAAGATTCCAAAACAATAGCGACTCCAATGGATGCGAACAACAAGTTGCAAAGTCCAGAACACCCAGTAGCAGAAGAGATCAGTCGTATTCCGTATCAATCTCTGGTCGGCTCTCTCATGTACCTGGTAGTGTCTTCACGACCGGATATGGCGTATTCAGTCAGCGCATTGAGCCAGTTCAACACAAGTTATGACGAAACTCATTGGATAGCCGGGAAAAGAGTTCTGAGATACCTGAAGGGAACTCTTCATCATGGGTTGCTTTATCGGAAGACCGGATTGCCAATCCAGGGTTTCGTTGATGCAGACTATGGAGGCTGTCCGAAAGATAGGAAGTCATATACTGGATATGTCTTCAAACTAGCCGGCCTGCAGTATCCTGGGAAGCCCGGAAACAGCGAACTGTTGCCTTGTCCAGTACAGAAGCAGAATATATGGCAATGTCCGACGCAACCAAAGAAGCCATATATCTCAAGGGACTTCTCAACGAACTTGGAGCATCAGTTCAGGCGATCGAGCTGTTCAACGGCAACCAGGGTGCCCAGAAACTCGTTCAGAATCCTGTTTTCCATGCCAGAACGAAGCACATTGACATCCGGCACCACTTCATTCGAGACACCTACAACCAGGGACATATAGCCTTGCGGTATCTACCAACAGAGGAAATGCCAGCTGACATCTGTACGAAGAGCCTGTTCCGTCCGAAGCATCTCCTTGCGTCAAAGCCCTTGGACTGGAAATAATTAAATGACCACCCCCTGGATAGAAGATTGAAACCACCGATATTAAGAGGGACTGTTGTAAATTAGAGATAATACCGGTTGTTTTTTATCTATATCCAGATTCTATTTTCTATACTTGTGTTTTTTATGCATCGCGGTCATTCTTGTAATCTTTATTTTTTATCGCGATGCCTTAACTATATAACCGGATAACATTCCGATAACGTTTGTCAGTTCTCAGTCGTCAGTTCACAGTTGATCAGTTCCCAGTTGTCAGTAGCGTTCACGGAAATTAACATAAATGTTTTACTTAATTTAATAAAGAGTTCATAACCAGTTAATCCCAGAGTCGTTCTTGCGTCAAACAACAACAAAATCTCACAAAACTAAAGTAATTTAAAATCACGAATTAATGTATTCCGATTAAGAGTAAGACGTTTATATTCTAGGAATTCATACATTACTAGGTAATAAGGTATTCATCACATTTATATCACATGGGAATTTTGGATATGGAACTTTGAAATTCTATTTCAAAACCATAGAAATTAGTAAAGCGATGTAGAATTTCGGAAAAAGTAATTTTAATCGCCGAAATAATAAAAATTAGAACAGAAACATGAAAAGCTTGGGGAAAAATAATAAATAAACTTGCAACAAAATAAGAAAAGTTTGAAACGTTTCAGTAGGAACAACAAAAGTTTGAAAAGAAATAAAAAACGTATCAGCAGAAATAACATAAGTTTGAACAGTAATAAAAAACCGTTTCAGCAGAAATAAGAAATGTCTGAACAGAAACAGGGAAAAATTGAACATAAATAGTAAAACTTTGAACATAAATAGTAAAACTTTGAACATAAATAGTAAAACCTTGAACATAAATAGTGAAACTTAAAACATAAATAGTGAAACTTTGAACATAAATAGTGAAACTTTGAACATAAATAGTGAAACTTTGAACATAAATAGTGAAACTTTGAACAAAAAGACTGAAACTTTAAACAGAAAGATCGAAACTTTGAACATAAATAGTGGAACTTTGAACAATAGGGAAACTTTGAACAGAAAGAGTGAAACTTCGAACATACATAATGAGTAAAACTTTGAACAGAAATAGTGAAAATTTGAACATAAAGAGTGAAACTTTGAACATAAAGAGTGAAACTTTTAACAGAAAGAGTGAAACTTTTAACAGAAAGAGTGAAACTTTGAACATAAATAGTGAAACTTTGAACATAAATAGTGAAACTTTGAACAGAAAGAGTGAAACTCTGAACAGAAAGAGTGAAACTTAAAACATAAATAGTAAAACTTTGAACAGAAAGAGTGAAACTCTGAACAGAAAGAGTGAAACTTAAAACATAAATAGTAAAACTTTGAACAGAAATAGTGAAACTTTGAACAGAAAGAGTAAAACTTTGAACAGAAATAGTGAAACTTAAAACATAAATAGTAAAACTTTGAACAGAAATAGTGAAACTTTGAACAGAAATAAGAAAATTTTGAACAGTCATTAACAAAAGTTCGAACAGAAATAACAAGGGTTTGAACAAAAAAAAAACAAAGAATTGAACAGAAAAAACAAAGGTTTAGCTACAAATAGGGGTTTTTTTTAAATTATTTGAACAGCAATTCGAAATTTTTGAATAGTAAAAGGAAAAGTTAAGAATAATAAGAAATATTAAGCAGATGACGCGCAAATTTATCAGATGAAGGAATCATTAACTAGATAATTTGAAAATATAGTATATGAAGGAAAAATTAAGCAAAGGAACGAAAAATTAAAAAGTTTTAAAACAGAAATAAGAAAAGTTTGAACAGAAATAACAAACGTTTGAACAGAAATAACAAAGGTTTAAACAGAAATAACAGAGGTTTGAACAGGAATAACAAACGTTTGAGTGAAAATAACACAGTTTTGAATAAATATAACAGAGGTTTAAATAGAAATAACAAACGTTTGAACAGTAATAGGAAACGTATGAAAAGTAATAGGTAAGGTGTGAACAGTAATAGGAAACGTATGGAAAGTAATAGGAGAGGTGTGAACAGTAATAGGAAACGTATGAAAAGTAATAGGAGAGGTGTGAACAGTAATAGGAAACGTATGAAAAGTAATAGGAAAGTTGTGAACAGTAAAAGGAAAGGTATGAACAGTAATAGGAAAGGTGTGAACAGTAATTGGAAAGGTGTGAACAGTAATTGGAAAGGTATGAACAGTATTAGTAAAGGTGTGAACAGTAATTGGAAAGGTGTGAACAGTAATAGGAAAGGTGTGAACAGTAATAGGAAAGGTGTGAACAGTAATTGGAAAGGTATGAACAGTAATAGGAAAGGTATGAACAGTAATAGGAAAGGTGTGAACGGAAATAGTGAAACACTGAACAGAAATAGTGAAGCACCGAACAGAAATAGTGAAACACCGAACAGAAATAGTGAAACACCGAACAGAAATAGTGAAACACCGAACAGAAATAGTGAAACACCAAACAGAAATAGAGAAACTCTGAAAAGAAATAGTGAAACACTGAACAGAAGTAGTGAAACTGAACAGAAAGAGTGAAACTTTGAGCAGAAAGAGTGAAACTTTGAACGGAAAGAGTGAAACTGCACGGAAAGAGGGAAACACTGAACAGAAATAGTGAAACTCTGAAGAGAAATAGTGAAACTCTGAACAGAAATAGTGAAACACTGAACAGAAATAGTGAAACACTGAACAGAAATAGTGAAACTCTGAACAAAAATAGTGAAACACTGAACAGAAATAATGAAACACTGAACAGAAATAGTGAAACACCGAACAGAAATATTGAAACGCCGAACAGAAAAAGTGAAACACCGAACAGAAATAGTGAAACTCTGAACAGAAATAGCGGAACACTGAACAGAAATAGTGAAACACTGAACAGAAATAGTGAAACACTGAACAGAAATAGTGAAACACTGAACAGAAATAGTGAAACACCGAACAGAAATAGTGAAACTCTGAACAGAAATAGTGAAACTCTGAACAGAAATAGTGAAACTCTGAACAAAAATAGTGAAACTCTGAACAAAAATTGTGAAACTATGATCAAAAATTGTGAAACTATGATCAAAAATAGTGAAACTCTGAACAGAAATAGTGAAACTATGAACAAAAATAGTGAAACTCTGAACAGAAATAGGGTAGGTTTGAACACTAATAGGAAAGTTTGCTCTAATCATGTTGACTTTAGAAATGAATTAAACGCATGGACTAAAGCGTGGGTAGTTCGAAAGTCTACCCGCCATATTTCTGAAATTAGTTCACTTCTGCACTTATCAATTTAACCTTTGCTTGCTCACGCTCGGAGGAAATTTACCGATGATTTTGAAATGAGTTTTACCCTTTTATCATTGTTTAGTAAGGTTTGAATTTGATTTTGTTTGTGTTTAGGAGATACAATTGCCATCTTTTCTATTTACTGTTAATCCATACTTTTAGGAAGATCAAATATTTGTTCATTTCCTCGACATGTATGTGAAAGAATGGATAAATCGAGGCATATGCTTTTATCATTTCAAAATCATTATTGGTTCTCTTATCAGATCGAAGGTTCACTTTGCTGTTGGCAATGTGAGACAGAGTTCATTTCCCTTATCAGTTCAAATAATAATATATTATGATAAGAGAAATTTTATGTTTTTAATAATAAAACTTAATAAAAAGAGTTTCATACAAGCGCTTATCATGATTTCTAATTATTGACATAGGCCGTTTATTTACCATTCGAGTTTCTCCATTCCCGTTCACCAACCTCGTATTTACATTTCCTATCCCTGAAATATGCCTATCAATAAGAGAAATTGGTTTAAGTTGAAATAATTTCTAAAGTTTATATTTAGAAGTATTAAGCTGAAATAGTATTAAATATGAATATAAATAGTATTAAATTTGAAATATGCTTATATTAAGGTTAATGAAAAAGTATTAAATTTGAATATTTATTATTTAAATTCATTTCTATGTATTATACGAATTTTTTAGAGTTGTATACACTTGAACTTAAATACAGTGTTAGTAACGATATCGTTTCTACTGTTATATACGTTTGAACCTATATATCCGAAAGGTAATATGACACAAAGGCCTAACATTTTCAGGGTGCGTCTGATTCACTGACGTCATAGGAGGACGTGTCATTGACGTCACAGCAGGATTGTGAGAAAAATGTTTGATTCGCTGGCACCATAAGAAGAAAAATGCTGTGGGCGCCATGTTTGATTCATTGACGCCATAAGAAGAAAAATGCGGTGGACGCCATGTTTGATTCATTGACGCCATTTTTACTGGTGCCATCTGACACGATGCTGGCACTGACTGACGACATGTCTGATTCATTGACGCCATATTTACTAGTGCCATCTGACACGATACTGGCACTGACTGACGCCATGTTTGATTCATTGACGCCATATTTTTTAGACCAATCACGTTCTTATAGTGAACATGGCATTTAATCCACGTGTATGACAAGGGTTATTTACCACGTTGTCGAATATGACGCTTAAGCCTAACATTGACGCCATGATTGATTCACTGACGCCAGACACGTCACTGACGTCACAACAGGATTGTCAGAAAAATGTTTGATTCACTGGCGCCATAAGAAGAAAAAATGCTGCGGGCGTCCATTGACGCCCTATTTACTGGTGCCAGATTTGGCACATGACGCCATGACCCCAATTCGGTGTTTCTTTACTACTAAGCTAAGCCCCTTGAGTCTGGCGCACTAGACCGCTCGGCCATCCTGACGTGGTTTTGTGTAATTTGGACGTTTTAAAATTACATCTCATCCAGTTATTTTCATAAACAATATCGTTTCAGAAGTGGGATTCGAACCCACGCCCTCATACGAGGACCAGAATACACAGATTTACATCGTGAACGAAGGAAGCTAAGCCCCTTGAGTCTCGCGCCTTAGACCGCTCGGCCATTCAGACGTGGTTTTATGTAATTTGGACGTTTTAAAATTATATCTCACCCAGTTATTTTCTTAAAACATATAGTGTCAGAAGTGGAATTCGAACCCACGCCCTCATACGAGGACCAGAATACACAGATTAACATCGTGAACGAAGGAAGCTAAGCCCCTTGAGTCTCGCGCCTTAGACCGCTCGGCCATCCTGACGTGGTTCTGTGTAATTTGGACGTTTTAAAATTACATCTCATCCAGTTATTTTCTTAAAACATATCGTGTCAGAAGAGGGATTCGAACCCACGCCCTCAAAGGAGGACCAGAATACACAGATTCACATCGTGAACGAAGGAAACTAATCCCCTTAAGTCTGGCGCCTTAGACCGCTCAGCCATCCTGACGTGGTTTTGTGTAATTCGGACGTTTTAAAATTACATCTCATCCAGTTATTTTCTTAAAACATATCGTGTCAAAATTGGATTCGAACCCTCGCCCTCATACAAGGACCAAAATACACAGATTTACATCGTGAACGAAGGAAGCTAAGCCCCTTGAGTCTGGCGCACCTGACCGCTCGGCCATCCTGACGTGGTTTTGTGTAATTTGGACGTTTTAAAATTACGTCTCATCCAGTTATTTTCATAAACAATATCGTTTCAGAAGTGGGATTCGAACCCACGCCCTCATACGAGGACAAGAATACACAGATTTACATCGTGAACGAAGGAAGCTAAGCCCCTTGAGTCTCGCGCCTTAGACCGCTCGGCCATCCAAACGTGGTTTTATGTAATTCGGACGTTTTAAAATTACATCTCATCCAGTTATTTTCTTAAAACATATCGTGTCAAAATTGGATTCGAACCCTCGCCCTCATACAAGGACCAAAATACACAGATTTACATCGTGAACGAAGGATGCTAAGCCCCTTGAGTCTCGCGCCTTAGACCGCTCGGCCATCCAGACGTGGTTTTATGTAATTTGGACGTTTTAAAATTACATCTCTTCGAGTTATTTTTATAAAACATATCGTGTCAGAAGTGGGATTCGAACCCACGCCCTCATACGAGGACCAGAATACACAGATTCACATCGTGAACCTAGGAAGCTAAGCCCCTTGAGTCTAGTGCCTAAGACCGCTCGGCCATCCTGACGTGGTTTTAAGTAATTTAGACGTTTAAAATTACATCTCTTCGAATTACTTTTATAAAACATATCGTGTCAGAAGCGGAATTCGAACCCACGCCCTCATACGAGGACCAGAATACACAGATTCACTTCGTGAACGAAGGAAGCTAAGCCCCTTGAGTCTGGCGCACTAGACCGCTCGGCCATCCTGACGTGGTTTTGTGTAATTTGGACGTTTTAAAATTACGTCTCATCCAGTTATTTTCATAAACAATATCGTTTCAGAAGTGGGATTCGAACCCACGCCCTCATACGAGGACAAGAATACACAGATTTACATTGTGAACGAAGGAAGCTAAGCCCCTTGAGTCTCGCGCCTTAGACCGCTCGGCCATTCAGACGTGGTTTTATGTAATTTGGACGTTTTAAAATTATATCTCACCCAGTTATTTTCTTAAAACATATAGTGTCAGAAGTGGAATTCGAACCCACGCCCTCATACGAGGACCAGAATACACAGATTAACATCGTGAACGAAGGAAGCTAAGCCCCTTGAGTCTCGCGCCTTAGAACGCTCGGCCATCCTGACGTGGTTCTGTGTAATTTGGACGTTTTAAAATTACATCTCATCCAGTTATTTTCTTAAAACATATCGTGTCAGAAGAGGGATTCGAACCCACGCCCTCAAAGGAGGAGCAGAATACACAGATTCACATCGTGAACGAAGGAAGCTAAGCCCCTTGAGTCTAGCGCCTAAGACCGCTCGGCCATCCTGACGTGGTTTTAAGTAATTTAGACGTTTAAAATTACATCTCTTCGAGTTATTTTTATAAAACATATCGTGTCAGAAGTGGGATTCGAACCCACGCCCTCATACGAGGACCAGAATACACAGATTCACATCGTGAACGAAGGAAGCTAAGCCCCTTGAGTCTGGCGCACCTGACCGCTCGGCCATCCTGACGTGGTTTTGTGTAATTTGGACGTTTTAAAATTACGTCTCATCCAGTTATTTTCATAAACAATATCGTTTCAGAAGTGGGATTCGAACCCACGCCCTCATACGAGGACAAGAATACACAGATTTACATCGTGAACGAAGGAAGCTAAGCCCCTTGAGTCTCGCGCCTTAGACCGCTCGGCCATCCAAACGTGGTTTTATGTAATTCGGACGTTTTAAAATTACATCTCATCCAGTTATTTTCTTAAAACATATCGTGTCAAAATTGGATTCGAACCCTCGCCCTCATACAAGGACCAAAATACACAGATTTACATCGTGAACGAAGGATGCTAAGCCCCTTGAGTCTCGCGCCTTAGACCGCTCGGCCATCCAGACGTGGTTTTATGTAATTTGGACGTTTTAAAATTACATCTCTTCGAGTTATTTTTATAAAACATATCGTGTCAGAAGTGGGATTCGAACCCACGCCCTCATACGAGGACCAGAATACACAGATTCACATCGTGAACGAAGGAAGCTAAGCCCCTTGAGTCTGGCGCACTAGACCGCTCGGCCATCCTGACGTGGTTTTGTGTAATTTGGACGTTTTAAAATTACGTCTCATCCAGTTATTTTCATAAACAATATCGTTTCAGAAGTGGGATTCGAACCCACGCCCTCATACGAGGACAAGAATACACAGATTTACATTGTGAACGAAGGAAGCTAAGCCCCTTGAGTCTCGCGCCTTAGACCGCTCGGCCATTCAGACGTGTTTTTATGTAATTTGGACGTTTTAAAATTATATCTCACCCAGTTATTTTCTTAAAACATATAGTGTCAGAAGTGGAATTCGAACCCACGCCCTCATACGAGGACCAGAATACACAGATTAACATCGTGAACGAAGGAAGCTAAGCCCCTTGAGTCTCGCGCCTTAGAACGCTCGGCCATCCTGACGTGGTTCTGTGTAATTTGGACGTTTTAAAATTACATCTCATCCAGTTATTTTCTTAAAACATATCGTGTCAGAAGAGGGATTCGAACCCACGCCCTCAAAGGAGGAGCAGAATACACAGATTCACATCGTGAACGAAGGAAACTAATCCCCTTAAGTCTGGCGCCTTAGACCGCTCAGCCATCCTGACGTGGTTTTGTGTAATTCGGACGTTTTAAAATTACATCTCATCCAGTTATTTTCTTAAAACATATCGTGTCAAAATTGGATTCGAACCCTCGCCCTCATACAAGGACCAAAATACACAGATTTACATCGTGAACGAAGGATGCTAAGCCCCTTGAATCTCGCGCCTTAGACCGCTCGGCCATCCAGACGTGGTTTTATGTAATTTGGACGTTTTAAAATTATATCTCACCCAGTTATTTTCTTAAAACATATCGTGTCAGAAGTGGGATTCGAACCCACGCCCTCATACGAGGACCAGAACACACAGATTCACATCGTGAACGAAGGAAGCTAAGCCCCTTGAGTCTAGCGCCTAAGACCGCTCGGCCATCCTGACGTGGTTTTAAGTAATTTAGACGTTTAAAATTACATCTCTTCGAGTTATTTTTATAAAACATATCGTGTCAGAAGTGGGATTCGAACCCACGCCCTCATACGAGGACCAGAATACACAGATTCACATCGTGAACGAAGGAAGCTAAGCCCCTTGAGTCTGGCGCACCTGACCGCTCGGCCATCCTGACGTGGTTTTGTGTAATTTGGACGTTTTAAAATTACGTCTCATCCAGTTATTTTCATAAACAATATCGTTTCAGAAGTGGGATTCGAACCCACGCCCTCATACGAGGACAAGAATACACAGATTTACATTGTGAACGAAGGAAGCTAAGCCCCTTGAGTCTCGCGCCTTAGACCGCTCGGCCATTCAGACGTGTTTTTATGTAATTTGGACGTTTTAAAATTATATCTCACCCAGTTATTTTCTTAAAACATATAGTGTCAGAAGTGGAATTCGAACCCACGCCCTCATACGAGGACCAGAATACACAGATTAACATCGTGAACGAAGGAAGCTAAGCCCCTTGAGTCTCGCGCCTTAGAACGCTCGGCCATCCTGACGTGGTTCTGTGTAATTTGGACGTTTTAAAATTACATCTCATCCAGTTATTTTCTTAAAACATATCGTGTCAGAAGAGGGATTCGAACCCACGCCCTCAAAGGAGGAGCAGAATACACAGATTCACATCGTGAACGAAGGAAACTAATCCCCTTAAGTCTGGCGCCTTAGACCGCTCAGCCATCCTGACGTGGTTTTGTGTAATTCGGACGTTTTAAAATTACATCTCATCCAGTTATTTTCTTAAAACATATCGTGTCAAAATTGGATTCGAACCCTCGCCCTCATACAAGGACCAAAATACACAGATTTACATCGTGAACGAAGGATGCTAAGCCCCTTGAATCTCGCGCCTTAGACCGCTCGGCCATCCAGACGTGGTTTTATGTAATTTGGACGTTTTAAAATTATATCTCACCCAGTTATTTTCTTAAAACATATCGTGTCAGAAGTGGGATTCGAACCCACGCCCTCATACGAGGACCAGAACACACAGATTCACATCGTGAACGAAGGAAGCTAAGCCCCTTGAGTCTAGCGCCTAAGACCGCTCGGCCATCCTGACGTGGTTTTAAGTAATTTAGACGTTTAAAATTACATCTCTTCGAGTTATTTTTATAAAACATATCGTGTCAGAAGTGGGATTCGAACCCACGCCCTCATACGAGGACCAGAATACACAGATTCACATCGTGAACGAAGGAAACTAAGCCCCTTGAGTCTGGCGCACCTGACCGCTCGGCCATCCTGACGTGGTTTTGTGTAATTTGGACGTTTTAAAATTACGTCTCATCCAGTTATTTTCATAAACAATATCGTTTCAGAAGTGGGATTCGAACCCACGCCCTCATACGAGGACAAGAATACACAGATTTACATTGTGAACGAAGGAAGCTAAGCCCCTTGAGTCTCGCGCCTTAGACCGCTCGGCCATTCAGACATGTTTTTATGTAATTTGGACGTTTTAAAATTATATCTCACCCAGTTATTTTCTTAAAACATATAGTGTCAGAAGTGGAATTCGAACCCACGCCCTCATACGAGGACCAGAATACACAGATTAACATCGTGAACGAAGGAAGCTAAGCCCCTTGAGTCTCGCGCCTTAGAACGCTCGGCCATCCTGACGTGGTTCTGTGTAATTTGGACGTTTTAAAATTACATCTCATCCAGTTATTTTCTTAAAACATATCGTGTCAGAAGAGGGATTCGAACCCACGCCCTCAAAGGAGGAGCAGAATACACAGATTCACATCGTGAACGAAGGAAACTAATCCCCTTAAGTCTGGCGCCTTAGACCGCTCAGCCATCCTGACGTGGTTTTGTGTAATTCGGACGTTTTAAAATTACATCTCATCCAGTTATTTTCTTAAAACATATCGTGTCAAAATTGGATTCGAACCCTCGCCCTCATACAAGGACCAAAATACACAGATTTACATCGTGAACGAAGGATGCTAAGCCCCTTGAGTCTCGCGCCTTAGACCGCTCGGCCATCCAGACGTGGTTTTATGTAATTTGGACGTTTTAAAATTATATCTCACCCAGTTATTTTCTTAAAACATATCGTGTCAGAAGTGGGATTCGAACCCACGCCCTCATACGAGGACCAGAACACACAGATTCACATCGTGAACGAAGGAAGCTAAGCCCCTTGAGTCTAGCGCCTAAGACCGCTCGGCCATCCTGACGTGGTTTTAAGTAATTTAGACGTTTAAAATTACATCTCTTCGAGTTATTTTTATAAAACATATCGTGTCAGAAGTGGGATTCGAACCCACGCCCTCATACGAGGACCAGAATACACAGATTCACATCGTGAACGAAGGAAGTTAAGCCCCTTGAGTCTGGCGCACCTGACCGCTCGGCCATCCTGACGTGGTTTTGTGTAATTTGGACGTTTTAAAATTACGTCTCATCCAGTTATTTTCATAAACAATATCGTTTCAGAAGTGGGATTCGAACCCACGCCCTCATACGAGGACAAGAATACACAGATTTACATCGTGAACGAAGGAAGCTAAGCCCCTTGAGTCTCGCGCCTTAGACCGCTCGGCCATCCAAACGTGGTTTTATGTAATTCGGACGTTTTAAAATTACATCTCATCCAGTTATTTTCTTAAAACATATCGTGTCAAAATTGGATTCGAACCCTCGCCCTCATACAAGGACCAAAATACACAGATTTACATCGTGAACGAAGGATGCTAAGCCCCTTGAGTCTCGCGCCTTAGACCGCTCGGCCATCCAGACGTGGTTTTATGTAATTTGGACGTTTTAAAATTACATCTCTTCGAGTTATTTTTATAAAACATATCGTGTCAGAAGTGGGATTCGAACCCACGCCCTCATACGAGGACCAGAATACACAGATTCACATCGTGAACGAAGGAAGCTAAGCCCCTTGAGTCTGGCGCACTAGACCGCTCGGCCATCCTGACGTGGTTTTGTGTAATTTGGACGTTTTAAAATTACGTCTCATCCAGTTATTTTCATAAACAATATCGTTTCAGAAGTGGGATTCGAACCCACGCCCTCATACGAGGACAAGAATACACAGATTTACATTGTGAACGAAGGAAGCTAAGCCCCTTGAGTCTCGCGCCTTAGACCGCTCGGCCATTCAGACGTGGTTTTATGTAATTTGGACGTTTTAAAATTATATCTCACCCAGTTATTTTCTTAAAACATATAGTGTCAGAAGTGGAATTCGAACCCACGCCCTCATACGAGGACCAGAATACACAGATTAACATCGTGAACGAAGGAAGCTAAGCCCCTTGAGTCTCGCGCCTTAGAACGCTCGGCCATCCTGACGTGGTTCTGTGTAATTTGGACGTTTTAAAATTACATCTCATCCAGTTATTTTCTTAAAACATATCGTGTCAGAAGAGGGATTCGAACCCACGCCCTCAAAGGAGGAGCAGAATACACAGATTCACATCGTGAACGAAGGAAGCTAAGCCCCTTGAGTCTAGCGCCTAAGACCGCTCGGCCATCCTGACGTGGTTTTAAGTAATTTAGACGTTTAAAATTACATCTCTTCGAGTTATTTTTATAAAACATATCGTGTCAGAAGTGGGATTCGAACCCACGCCCTCATACGAGGACCAGAATACACAGATTCACATCGTGAACGAAGGAAGCTAAGCCCCTTGAGTCTGGCGCACCTGACCGCTCGGCCATCCTGACGTGGTTTTGTGTAATTTGGACGTTTTAAAATTACGTCTCATCCAGTTATTTTCATAAACAATATCGTTTCAGAAGTGGGATTCGAACCCACGCCCTCATACGAGGACATGAATACACAGATTTACATCGTGAACGAAGGAAGCTAAGCCCCTTGAGTCTCGCGCCTTAGACCGCTCGGCCATCCAAACGTGGTTTTATGTAATTTGGACGTTTTAAAATTATATCTCACCCAGTTATTTTCTTAAAACATATTGTGTCAGAAGTGGGATTCGAACCCACGCCCTCATACGAGGACCAGAATACACAGATTCACATCGTGAACGAAGGAAGCTAAGCCCCTTGAGTCTAGCGCCTAAGACCGCTCGGCCATCCTGACGTGGTTGTAAGTAATTTAGACGTTTAAAATTACATCTCTTCGAGTTACTTTTATAAAACATCGTGTCAGAAGTGGAATTCGAACCCACGCCCTCATACGAGGACTAGAATACACAGATTCACATCGTGAACGAAGGAAGCTAAGCCCCTTGAGTCTCGCGCCTTAGACCGCTCGGTCATCCTGACGTGGTTCTGTGTAATTTGGACGTTTTAAAATTACATCTCATCCAGTTATTTTCTTAAAACATATCGTGTCAAAATTGTATTCGAACCCTCGCACTCATACGAGGACCAGAATAAACAGATTCACATCGTGAACGAAGGAAGCTAAGCCCCTTGAGTCTGGCGCCTAAGTCCGCTCGGCCATCCTGACGTGGTTTTATGTAATTTGGACGTTTTAAAATTATATCTGATCCAGTTATTTTCTTAAAACATATCGTGTCAGAAGAGGGATTCGAACCCACGCCCTCAAAGGAGGACCAGAATACACAGATTCACATCGTGAACGAAGGAAGCTAATAACCTTGAGTCTGGCGCCTTAGACCGCTCGGCCATCCTGACGTGGTTTTGTGTAATTCGGACGTTTTAAAATTACATCTCATCCAGTTATTTTCTTAAAACATATCGTGTCAAAATTGGATTCGAACCCTCGCCCTCATACAAGGACCAGAATACACAGATTCACATCGTGAACCAAGGAAACTAAGCCCCTTGAGTCTAGCGCCTAAGACGGCTCGGCCATCCAGACGTGGTTTTAAGTAATTTAGACGTTTAAAATTACATCTCTTCGAGTTATTTTTATAAAACATATCGTGTCAGAAGTGGGATTCGAACCCACGCCCTCATACGAGGACCAGAATACACAGATTCACATCGTGAACGAAGGAAGCTAATCCCCTTGAGTCTGGCGCCTTAGACCGCTCGGCCATCCTGACGTGGTTTTGTGTAATTCGGACGTTTTAAAATTACATCTCATCCAGTTATTTTCTTAAAACATATCGTGTCAAAATTGGACTCGAACCCTCGCCCTCATACAAGGACCAGAATACACAGATTCACATCGTGAACCAAGGAAACTAAGCCCCTTGAGTCTAGCGCCTAAGACGGCTCGGCCATCCAGACGTGGTTTTAAGTAACTTAGACTTTTAAAATTACATCACTTCGAGTTATTTTTATAAAACAAATCGTGTCAGAAGTGGGATTCGAACCCACGCCCTCATACGAGGACCAGAATACACAGATTCACATCGTGAACGAAGGAAGCTAAGCCCCTTGAGTCTAGCGCCTAAGACCGCTCGGCCATCCTGACGTAGTGTTAAGTAATTTAGACGTTTAAAATTACATCTCTTCGATTTATTTTTACAAAACATATCGTGTCAGAAGTGGGATTCGAACCCACGCCCTCATACGAGGACCAGAATACACAGATTCACATCGTGAACGAAGGAAGCTAAGCCCCTTGAGTCTGGCGCATTAGACCGCTCGGCCATCCTGACGTGGTTTTGTGTAGTTTGAACGTTTTAAAATTACATCTCATCCAGTTATTTTCATAAACAATATCGTGTCAGAAGTAGGATTTGAACCCACGCCCTCATACGAGGACCAGAATACACAGATTTACATCTTGAACCAAGGAAGCTAAGCCCCTTGAGTCTCGCGCCTAAGACGGCTCGGCCATTCAGACGTGGTTTTAAGTAATTTAGACGTTTAAAATTACATCTCTTCGAGTTATTTTTATAAAACATATCGTGTCAGAAGTGGGATTCGAACCCACGCCCTCATACGACGACCAGAATACACAGATTCACATCGTGAACGAAGGAAGCTAAGCCCCTTGAGTCTAGCGCCTAAGACCGCTCGGCCATCCTGACGTGGTTTTAAGTAATTAAGACGTTTAAAATTACATCTCTTCGAGTTACTTTTATAAAACATATCGTGTCAGAAGTGGAATTCGAACCCACGCCCTCATACGAGGACCAGAAAACACAGATTCACATCGTGAACGAAGGAAGCTAAGCCCCTTGAGTCTCGCGCCTTAGACCGCTCGGCCATCCTGACGTGGTTCTGTGTAATTTGGATGTTTTAAAATTACATCTCATCCAGTTATTTTCTGAAAACATATCGTGTCAAAAATGTGTTCGAACCCTCGCACTCATACGAGGACCAGAATAAACAGATTCACATCGTGAACGAAAGAAGCTAAGTCCCTTGAGTCTGGCGCCTAAGTCCGCTCGGCCATCCTGACATGGTTTTATGTAATTTGGACGTTATAAAATTATATCTCATCCAGTTATTTTCTTAAAACATATCGTGTCAGAAGAGGGATTCGAACCCACGCCCCTAAATGAGGACCAGAATACACAGATTCACATCGTGAACGATGGAAGCTAATCCCCTTGAGTCTGGCGCCTTAGACCGCTCGGCCATCCTGACGTGGTTTTAAGTAATTAAGACGTTTAAAATTACATCTCTTCGAGTTACTTTTATAAAACATATCGCGTCAGAAGTGGAATTCGAACCCACGCCCTCATACGAGGACCAGAAAACACAGATTCACATCGTGAACGAAGGAAGCTAAGCCCCTTGAGTCTCGCGCCTTAGACCGCTCGGCCATCCTGACGTGGTTCTGTGTAATTTGGATGTTTTAAAATTACATCTCATCCAGTTATTTTCTGAAAACATATCGTGTCAAAAATGTGTTCGAACCCTCGCACTCATACGAGGACCAGAATAAACAGATTCACATCGTGAACGAAAGAAGCTAAGCCCCTTGAGTCTGGCGCCTAAGTTCGCTCGGACATCCTGACATGGTTTTATGTAATTTGGACGTTATAAAATTATATCTCATCCAGTTATTTTCTTAAAACATATCGTGTCAGAAGAGGGATTCGAACCCACGCCCCTAAATGAGGACCAGAATACACAGATTCACATCGTGAACGATGGAAGCTAGTCCCCTTGAGTCTGGCGCACCTGACCGCTCGGCCATCCTGACGTGGTTTTGTGTAATTTGGACGTTTTAAAATTACGTCTCATCCAGTTATTTTCATAAACAATATCGTTTCAGAAGTGGGATTCGAACCCACGCCCTCATACGAGGACAAGAATACACAGATTTACATCGTGAACGAAGGAAGCTAAGCCCCTTGAGTCTCGCGCCTTAGACCGCTCGGCCATCCAAACGTGGTTTTATGTAATTTGGACGTTTTAAAATTATATCTCACCCAGTTATTTTCTTAAAACATATTGTGTCAGAAGTGGGATTCGAACCCACGCCCTCATACGAGGACCAGAATACACAGATTCACATCGTGAACGAAGGAAGCTAAGCCCCTTGAGTCTAGCGCCTAAGACCGCTCGGCCATCCTGACGTGGTTTTAAGTAATTTAGACGTTTAAATTTACATCTCTTCGAGTTATTTTTATAAAACATATCGTGTCAGAAGTGGGATTCGAACCCACGCCCTCATACGAGGACCAGAATACACAGATTCACATCGTGAACGAAGGAAGCTAAGCCCCTTGAGTCTGGCGCACCTGACCGCTCGGCCATCCTGACGTGGTTTTGTGTAATTTGGACGTTTTAAAATTACGTCTCATCCAGTTATTTTCATAAACAATATCGTTTCAGAAGTGGGATTCGAACCCACGCCCTCATACGAGGACAAGAATACACAGATTTACATCGTGAACGAAGGAAGCTAAGCCCCTTGAGTCTCGCGCCTTAGACCGCTCGGCCATCCAAACGTGGTTTTATGTAATTTGAACGTTTTAAAATTATATCTCACCCAGTTATTTTCTTAAAACATATTGTGTCAGAAGTGGGATTCGAACCCACGCCCTCATACGAGGACCAGAATACACAGATTCACATCGTGAACGAAGGAAGCTAAGCCCCTTGAGTCTAGCGCCTAAGACCGCTCGGCCATCCTGACGTGGTTTTAAGTAATTTAGACGTTTAAAATTACATCTCTTCGAGTTACTTTTATAAAACATCGTGTCAGAAGTGGAATTCGAACCCACGCCCTCATACGAGGACCAGAATACACAGATTCACATCGTGAACGAAGGAAGCTAAGCCCCTTGAGTCTCGCGCCTTAGACCGCTCGGTCATCCTGACGTGGTTCTGTGTAATTTGGACGTTTTAAAATTACATCTCATTCAGTTATTTTCTTAAAACATATCGTGTCAAAATTGTATTCGAACCCTCGCACTCATACGAGGACCAGAATAAACAGATTCACATCGTGAACGAAGGAAGCTAAGCCCCTTGAGTCTGGCGCCTAAGTCCGCTCGGCCATCCTGACGTGGTTTTATGTAATTTGGACGTTTTAAAATTATATCTCATCCAGTTATTTTCTTAAAACATATCGTGTCAGAAAAGGGATTCGAACCCACGCCCTCAAAGGAGGACCAGAATACACAGATTCACATCGTGAACGAAGGAAGCTAATAACCTTGAGTCTGGCGCCTTAGACCGCTCGGCCATCCTGACGTGGTTTTGTGTAATTCGGACGTTTTAAAATTACATCTCATCCAGTTATTTTCTTAAAACATATCGTGTCAAAATTGGATTCGAACCCTCGCCCTCATACAAGGACCAGAATACACAGATTCACATCGTGAACCAAGGAAACTAAGCCCCTTGAGTCTAGCGCCTAAGACGGCTCGGCCATCCAGACGTGGTTTTAAGTAATTTAGACGTTTAAAATTACATCTCTTCGAGTTATTTTTATAAAACATATCGTGTCAGAAGTGGGATTCGAACCCACGCCCTCATACGAGGACCAGAATACACAGATTCACATCGTGAACGATGGAAGCTAATCCCCTTGAGTCTGGCGCACCTGACCGCTCGGCCATCCTGACGTGGTTTTGTGTAATTTGGACGTTTTAAAATTACGTCTCATCCAGTTATTTTCATAAACAATATCGTTTCAGAAGTGGGATTCGAACCCACGCCCTCATACGAGGACAAGAATACACAGATTTACATCGTGAACGAAGGAAGCTAAGCCCCTTGAGTCTCGCGCCTTAGACCGCTCGGCCATCCAAACGTGGTTTTATGTAATTTGGACGTTTTAAAATTATATCTCACCCAGTTATTTTCTTAAAACATATTGTGTCAGAAGTGGGATTCGAACCCACGCCCTCATACGAGGACCAGAATACACAGATTCACATCGTGAACGAAGGAAGCTAAGCCCCTTGAGTCTAGCGCCTAAGACCGCTCGGCCATCCTGACGTGGTTTTAAGTAATTTAGACGTTTAAATTTACATCTCTTCGAGTTATTTTTATAAAACATATCGTGTCAGAAGTGGGATTCGAACCCACGCCCTCATACGAGGACCAGAATACACAGATTCACATCGTGAACGAAGGAAGCTAAGCCCCTTGAGTCTGGCGCACCTGACCGCTCGGCCATCCTGACGTGGTTTTGTGTAATTTGGACGTTTTAAAATTACGTCTCATCCAGTTATTTTCATAAACAATATCGTTTCAGAAGTGGGATTCGAACCCACGCCCTCATACGAGGACAAGAATACACAGATTTACATCGTGAACGAAGGAAGCTAAGCCCCTTGAGTCTCGCGCCTTAGACCGCTCGGCCATCCAAACGTGGTTTTATGTAATTTGAACGTTTTAAAATTATATCTCACCCAGTTATTTTCTTAAAACATATTGTGTCAGAAGTGGGATTCGAACCCACGCCCTCATACGAGGACCAGAATACACAGATTCACATCGTGAACGAAGGAAGCTAAGCCCCTTGAGTCTAGCGCCTAAGACCGCTCGGCCATCCTGACGTGGTTTTAAGTAATTTAGACGTTTAAAATTACATCTCTTCGAGTTACTTTTATAAAACATCGTGTCAGAAGTGGAATTCGAACCCACGCCCTCATACGAGGACCAGAATACACAGATTCACATCGTGAACGAAGGAAGCTAAGCCCCTTGAGTCTCGCGCCTTAGACCGCTCGGTCATCCTGACGTGGTTCTGTGTAATTTGGACGTTTTAAAATTACATCTCATTCAGTTATTTTCTTAAAACATATCGTGTCAAAATTGTATTCGAACCCTCGCACTCATACGAGGACCAGAATAAACAGATTCACATCGTGAACGAAGGAAGCTAAGCCCCTTGAGTCTGGCGCCTAAGTCCGCTCGGCCATCCTGACGTGGTTTTATGTAATTTGGACGTTTTAAAATTATATCTCATCCAGTTATTTTCTTAAAACATATCGTGTCAGAAAAGGGATTCGAACCCACGCCCTCAAAGGAGGACCAGAATACACAGATTCACATCGTGAACGAAGGAAGCTAATAACCTTGAGTCTGGCGCCTTAGACCGCTCGGCCATCCTGACGTGGTTTTGTGTAATTCGGACGTTTTAAAATTACATCTCATCCAGTTATTTTCTTAAAACATATCGTGTCAAAATTGGATTCGAACCCTCGCCCTCATACAAGGACCAGAATACACAGATTCACATCGTGAACCAAGGAAACTAAGCCCCTTGAGTCTAGCGCCTAAGACGGCTCGGCCATCCAGACGTGGTTTTAAGTAATTTAGACGTTTAAAATTACATCTCTTCGAGTTATTTTTATAAAACATATCGTGTCAGAAGTGGGATTCGAACCCACGCCCTCATACGAGGACCAGAATACACAGATTCACATCGTGAACGAAGGAAGCTAAGCCCCTTGAGTCTGGCGCACCTGACCGCTCGGCCATCCTGACGTGGTTTTGTGTAATTTGGACGTTTTAAAATTACGTCTCATCCAGTTATTTTCATAAACAATATCGTTTCAGAAGTGGGATTCGAACCCACGCCCTCATACGAGGACAAGAATACACAGATTTACATCGTGAACGAAGGAAGCTAAGCCCCTTGAGTCTCGCGCCTTAGACCGCTCGGCCATCCAAACGTGGTTTTATGTAATTCGGACGTTTTAAAATTACATCTCATCCAGTTATTTTCTTAAAACATATCGTGTCAAAATTGGATTCGAACCCTCGCCCTCATACAAGGACCAAAATACACAGATTTACATCGTGAACGAAGGATGCTAAGCCCCTTGAGTCTCGCGCCTTAGACCGCTCGGCCATCCAGACGTGGTTTTATGTAATTTGGACGTTTTAAAATTACATCTCTTCGAGTTATTTTTATAAAACATATCGTGTCAGAAGTGGGATTCGAACCCACGCCCTCATACGAGGACCAGAATACACAGATTCACATCGTGAACGAAGGAAGCTAAGCCCCTTGAGTCTGGCGCACTAGACCGCTCGGCCATCCTGACGTGGTTTTGTGTAATTTGGACGTTTTAAAATTACGTCTCATCCAGTTATTTTCATAAACAATATCGTTTCAGAAGTGGGATTCGAACCCACGCCCTCATACGAGGACAAGAATACACAGATTTACATTGTGAACGAAGGAAGCTAAGCCCCTTGAGTCTCGCGCCTTAGACCGCTCGGCCATTCAGACGTGGTTTTATGTAATTTGGACGTTTTAAAATTATATCTCACCCAGTTATTTTCTTAAAACATATAGTGTCAGAAGTGGAATTCGAACCCACGCCCTCATACGAGGACCAGAATACACAGATTAACATCGTGAACGAAGGAAGCTAAGCCCCTTGAGTCTCGCGCCTTAGAACGCTCGGCCATCCTGACGTGGTTCTGTGTAATTTGGACGTTTTAAAATTACATCTCATCCAGTTATTTTCTTAAAACATATCGTGTCAGAAGAGGGATTCGAACCCACGCCCTCAAAGGAGGAGCAGAATACACAGATTCACATCGTGAACGAAGGAAGCTAAGCCCCTTGAGTCTAGCGCCTAAGACCGCTCGGCCATCCTGACGTGGTTTTAAGTAATTTAGACGTTTAAAATTACATCTCTTCGAGTTATTTTTATAAAACATATCGTGTCAGAAGTGGGATTCGAACCCACGCCCTCATACGAGGACCAGAATACACAGATTCACATCGTGAACGAAGGAAGCTAAGCCCCTTGAGTCTGGCGCACCTGACCGCTCGGCCATCCTGACGTGGTTTTGTGTAATTTGGACGTTTTAAAATTACGTCTCATCCAGTTATTTTCATAAACAATATCGTTTCAGAAGTGGGATTCGAACCCACGCCCTCATACGAGGACAAGAATACACAGATTTACATCGTGAACGAAGGAAGCTAAGCCCCTTGAGTCTCGCGCCTTAGACCGCTCGGCCATCCAAACGTGGTTTTATGTAATTTGGACGTTTTAAAATTATATCTCACCCAGTTATTTTCTTAAAACATATTGTGTCAGAAGTGGGATTCGAACCCACGCCCTCATACGAGGACCAGAATACACAGATTCACATCGTGAACGAAGGAAGCTAAGCCCCTTGAGTCTAGCGCCTAAGACCGCTCGGCCATCCTGACGTGGTTTTAAGTAATTTAGACGTTTAAAATTACATCTCTTCGAGTTATTTTTATAAAACATATCGTGTCAGAAGTGGGATTCGAACCCACGCCCTCATACGAGGACCAGAATACACAGATTCACATCGTGAACGAAGGAAGCTAAGCCCCTTGAGTCTGGCGCACCTGACCGCTCGGCCATCCTGACGTGGTTTTGTGTAATTAGGACGTTTTAAAATTACGTCTCATCCAGTTATTTTCATAAACAATATCGTTTCAGAAGTGGGATTCGAACCCACGCCCTCATACGAGGACAAGAATACACAGATTTACATCGTGAACGAAGGAAGCTAAGCCCCTTGAGTCTCGCGCCTTAGACCGCTCGGCCATCCAAACGTGGTTTTATGTAATTTGGACGTTTTAAAATTATATCTCACCCAGTTATTTTCTTAAAACATATTGTGTCAGAAGTGGGATTCGAACCCACGCCCTCATACGAGGACCAGAATACACAGATTCACATCGTGAACGAAGGAAGCTAAGCCCCTTGAGTCTAGCGCCTAAGACCGCTCGGCCATCCTGACGTGGTTTTAAGTAATTTAGACGTTTAAAATTACATCTCTTCGAGTTACTTTTATAAAACATCGTGTCAGAAGTGGAATTCGAACCCACGCCCTCATACGAGGACCAGAATACACAGATTCACATCGTGAACGAAGGAAGCTAAGCCCCTTGAGTCTCGCGCCTTAGACCGCTCGGTCATCCTGACGTGGTTCTGTGTAATTTGGACGTTTTAAAATTACATCTCATCCAGTTATTTTCTTAAAACATATCGTGTCAAAATTGTATTCGAACCCTCGCACTCATACGAGGACCAGAATAAACAGATTCACATCGTGAACGAAGGAAGCTAAGCCCCTTGAGTCTGGCGCCTAAGTCCGCTCGGCCATCCTGACGTGGTTTTATGTAATTTGGACGTTTTAAAATTATATCTGATCCAGTTATTTTCTTAAAACATATCGTGTCAGAAGAGGGATTCGAACCCACGCCCTCAAAGGAGGACCAGAATACACAGATTCACATCGTGAACGAAGGAAGCTAATAACCTTGAGTCTGGCGCCTTAGACCGCTCGGCCATCCTGACGTGGTTTTGTGTAATTCGGACGTTTTAAAATTACATCTCATCCAGTTATTTTCTTAAAACATATCGTGTCAAAATTGGATTCGAACCCTCGCCCTCATACAAGGACCAGAATACACAGATTCACATCGTGAACCAAGGAAACTAAGCCCCTTGAGTCTAGCGCCTAAGACGGCTCGGCCATCCAGACGTGGTTTTAAGTAATTTAGACGTTTAAAATTACATCTCTTCGAGTTATTTTTATAAAACATATCGTGTCAGAAGTGGGATTCGAACCCACGCCCTCATACGAGGACCAGAATACACAGATTCACATCGTGAACGAAGGAAGCTAATCCCCTTGAGTCTGGCGCCTTAGACCGCTCGGCCATCCTGACGTGGTTTTGTGTAATTCGGACGTTTTAAAATTACATCTCATCCAGTTATTTTCTTAAAACATATCGTGTCAAAATTGGACTCGAACCCTCGCCCTCATACAAGGACCAGAATACACAGATTCACATCGTGAACCAAGGAAACTAAGCCCCTTGAGTCTAGCGCCTAAGACGGCTCGGCCATCCAGACGTGGTTTTAAGTAACTTAGACGTTTAAAATTACATCACTTCGAGTTATTTTTATAAAACAAATCGTGTCAGAAGTGGGATTCGAACCCACGCCCTCATACGAGGACCAGAATACACAGATTCACATCGTGAACGAAGGAAGCTAAGCCCCTTGAGTCTAGCGCCTAAGACCGCTCGGCCATCCTGACGTAGTGTTAAGTAATTTAGACGTTTAAAATTACATCTCTTCGATTTATTTTTACAAAACATATCGTGTCAGAAGTGGGATTCGAACCCACGCCCTCATACGAGGACCAGAATACACAGATTCACATCGTGAACGAAGGAAGCTAAGCCCCTTGAGTCTGGCGCATTAGACCGCTCGGCCATCCTGACGTGGTTTTGTGTAGTTTGAACGTTTTAAAATTACATCTCATCCAGTTATTTTCATAAACAATATCGTGTCAGAAGTAGGATTTGAACCCACGCCCTCATACGAGGACCAGAATACACAGATTTACATCTTGAACCAAGGAAGCTAAGCCCCTTGAGTCTCGCGCCTAAGACGGCTCGGCCATCCAGACGTGGTTTTAAGTAATTTAGACGTTTAAAATTACATCTCTTCGAGTTATTTTTATAAAACATATCGTGTCAGAAGTGGGATTCGAACCCACGCCCTCATACGACGACCAGAATACACAGATTCACATCGTGAACGAAGGAAGCTAAGCCCCTTGAGTCTAGCGCCTAAGACCGCTCGGCCATCCTGACGTGGTTTTAAGTAATTTAGACGTTTAAAATTACATCTCTTCGAGTTATTTTTATAAAACATATCGTGTCAGAAGTGGGATTCGAACCCACGCCCTCATACGAGGACCAGAATACACAGATTCACATCGTGAACGAAGGAAGCTAAGCCCCTTGAGTCTGGCGCACCTGACCGCTCGGCCATCCTGACGTGGTTTTGTGTAATTAGGACGTTTTAAAATTACGTCTCATCCAGTTATTTTCATAAACAATATCGTTTCAGAAGTGGGATTCGAACCCACGCCCTCATACGAGGACAAGAATACACAGATTTACATCGTGAACGAAGGAAGCTAAGCCCCTTGAGTCTCGCGCCTTAGACCGCTCGGCCATCCAAACGTGGTTTTATGTAATTTGGACGTTTTAAAATTATATCTCACCCAGTTATTTTCTTAAAACATATTGTGTCAGAAGTGGGATTCGAACCCACGCCCTCATACGAGGACCAGAATACACAGATTCACATCGTGAACGAAGGAAGCTAAGCCCCTTGAGTCTAGCGCCTAAGACCGCTCGGCCATCCTGACGTGGTTTTAAGTAATTTAGACGTTTAAAATTACATCTCTTCGAGTTACTTTTATAAAACATCGTGTCAGAAGTGGAATTCGAACCCACGCCCTCATACGAGGACCAGAATACACAGATTCACATCGTGAACGAAGGAAGCTAAGCCCCTTGAGTCTCGCGCCTTAGACCGCTCGGTCATCCTGACGTGGTTCTGTGTAATTTGGACGTTTTAAAATTACATCTCATCCAGTTATTTTCTTAAAACATATCGTGTCAAAATTGTATTCGAACCCTCGCACTCATACGAGGACCAGAATAAACAGATTCACATCGTGAACGAAGGAAGCTAAGCCCCTTGAGTCTGGCGCCTAAGTCCGCTCGGCCATCCTGACGTGGTTTTATGTAATTTGGACGTTTTAAAATTATATCTGATCCAGTTATTTTCTTAAAACATATCGTGTCAGAAGAGGGATTCGAACCCACGCCCTCAAAGGAGGACCAGAATACACAGATTCACATCGTGAACGAAGGAAGCTAATAACCTTGAGTCTGG
Source organism: Phalangium opilio (assembly GCF_054372755.1). Classification (NCBI taxonomy): domain Eukaryota; kingdom Metazoa; phylum Arthropoda; class Arachnida; order Opiliones; family Phalangiidae; genus Phalangium; species Phalangium opilio. The sequence goes on from NW_028324260.1 coordinate 110,575, forward strand.
CGCCTTAGACCGCTCGGCCATCCTGACGTGGTTTTGTGTAATTCGGACGTTTTAAAATTACATCTCATCCAGTTATTTTCTTAAAACATATCGTGTCAAAATTGGATTCGAACCCTCGCCCTCATACAAGGACCAGAATACACAGATTCACATCGTGAACCAAGGAAACTAAGCCCCTTGAGTCTAGCGCCTAAGACGGCTCGGCCATCCAGACGTGGTTTTAAGTAATTTAGACGTTTAAAATTACATCTCTTCGAGTTATTTTTATAAAACATATCGTGTCAGAAGTGGGATTCGAACCCACGCCCTCATACGAGGACCAGAATACACAGATTCACATCGTGAACGAAGGAAGCTAATCCCCTTGAGTCTGGCGCCTTAGACCGCTCGGCCATCCTGACGTGGTTTTGTGTAATTCGGACGTTTTAAAATTACATCTCATCCAGTTATTTTCTTAAAACATATCGTGTCAAAATTGGACTCGAACCCTCGCCCTCATACAAGGACCAGAATACACAGATTCACATCGTGAACCAAGGAAACTAAGCCCCTTGAGTCTAGCGCCTAAGACGGCTCGGCCATCCAGGCGTGGTTTTAAGTAACTTAGACGTTTAAAATTACATCACTTCGAGTTATTTTTATAAAACAAATCGTGTCAGAAGTGGGATTCGAACCCACGCCCTCATACGAGGACCAGAATACACAGATTCACATCGTGAACGAAGGAAGCTAAGCCCCTTGAGTCTAGCGCCTAAGACCGCTCGGCCATCCTGACGTAGTGTTAAGTAATTTAGACGTTTAAAATTACATCTCTTCGATTTATTTTTACAAAACATATCGTGTCAGAAGTGGGATTCGAACCCACGCCCTCATACGAGGACCAGAATACACAGATTCACATCGTGAACGAAGGAAGCTAAGCCCCTTGAGTCTGGCGCATTAGACCGCTCGGCCATCCTGACGTGGTTTTGTGTAGTTTGAACGTTTTAAAATTACATCTCATCCAGTTATTTTCATAAACAATATCGTGTCAGAAGTAGGATTTGAACCCACGCCCTCATACGAGGACCAGAATACACAGATTTACATCTTGAACCAAGGAAGCTAAGCCCCTTGAGTCTCGCGCCTAAGACGGCTCGGCCATCCAGACGTGGTTTTAAGTAATTTAGACGTTTAAAATTACATCTCTTCGAGTTATTTTTATAAAACATATCGTGTCAGAAGTGGGATTCGAACCCACGCCCTCATACGACGACCAGAATACACAGATTCACATCGTGAACGAAGGAAGCTAAGCCCCTTGAGTCTAGCGCCTAAGACCGCTCGGCCATCCTGACGTGGTTTTAAGTAATTAAGACGTTTAAAATTACATCTCTTCGAGTTACTTTTATAAAACATATCGTGTCAGAAGTGGAATTCGAACCCACGCCCTCATACGAGGACCAGAAAACACAGATTCACATCGTGAACGAAGGAAGCTAAGCCCCTTGAGTCTCGCGCCTTAGACCGCTCGGCCATCCTGACGTGGTTCTGTGTAATTTGGATGTTTTAAAATTACATCTCATCCAGTTATTTTCTGAAAACATATCGTGTCAAAAATGTGTTCGAACCCTCGCACTCATACGAGGACCAGAATAAACAGATTCACATCGTGAACGAAAGAAGCTAAGTCCCTTGAGTCTGGCGCCTAAGTCCGCTCGGCCATCCTGACATGGTTTTATGTAATTTGGACGTTATAAAATTATATCTCATCCAGTTATTTTCTTAAAACATATCGTGTCAGAAGAGGGATTCGAACCCACGCCCCTAATTGAGGACCAGAATACACAGATTCACATCGTGAACGATGGAAGCTAATCCCCTTGAGTCTGGCGCCTTAGACCGCTCGGCCATCCTGACGTGGTTTTAAGTAATTAAGACGTTTAAAATTACATCTCTTCGAGTTACTTTTATAAAACATATCGCGTCAGAAGTGGAATTCGAACCCACGCCCTCATACGAGGACCAGAAAACACAGATTCACATCGTGAACGAAGGAAGCTAAGCCCCTTGAGTCTCGCGCCTTAGACCGCTCGGCCATCCTGACGTGGTTCTGTGTAATTTGGATGTTTTAAAATTACATCTCATCCAGTTATTTTCTGAAAACATATCGTGTCAAAAATGTGTTCGAACCCTCGCACTCATACGAGGACCAGAATAAACAGATTCACATCGTGAACGAAAGAAGCTAAGCCCCTTGAGTCTGGCGCCTAAGTTCGCTCGGCCATCCTGACATGGTTTTATGTAATTTGGACGTTATAAAATTATATCTCATCCAGTTATTTTCTTAAAACATATCGTGTCAGAAGAGGGATTCGAACCCACGCCCCTAAATGAGGACCAGAATACACAGATTCACATCGTGAACGATGGAAGCTAATCCCCTTGAGTCTGGCGCACCTGACCGCTCGGCCATCCTGACGTGGTTTTGTGTAATTTGGACGTTTTAAAATTACGTCTCATCCAGTTATTTTCATAAACAATATCGTTTCAGAAGTGGGATTCGAACCCACGCCCTCATACGAGGACAAGAATACACAGATTTACATCGTGAACGAAGGAAGCTAAGCCCCTTGAGTCTCGCGCCTTAGACCGCTCGGCCATCCAAACGTGGTTTTATGTAATTTGGACGTTTTAAAATTATATCTCACCCAGTTATTTTCTTAAAACATATTGTGTCAGAAGTGGGATTCGAACCCACGCCCTCATACGAGGACCAGAATACACAGATTCACATCGTGAACGAAGGAAGCTAAGCCCCTTGAGTCTAGCGCCTAAGACCGCTCGGCCATCCTGACGTGGTTTTAAGTAATTTAGACGTTTAAATTTACATCTCTTCGAGTTATTTTTATAAAACATATCGTGTCAGAAGTGGGATTCGAACCCACGCCCTCATACGAGGACCAGAATACACAGATTCACATCGTGAACGAAGGAAGCTAAGCCCCTTGAGTCTGGCGCACCTGACCGCTCGGCCATCCTGACGTGGTTTTGTGTAATTTGGACGTTTTAAAATTACGTCTCATCCAGTTATTTTCATAAACAATATCGTTTCAGAAGTGGGATTCGAACCCACGCCCTCATACGAGGACAAGAATACACAGATTTACATCGTGAACGAAGGAAGCTAAGCCCCTTGAGTCTCGCGCCTTAGACCGCTCGGCCATCCAAACGTGGTTTTATGTAATTTGGACGTTTTAAAATTATATCTCACCCAGTTATTTTCTTAAAACATATTGTGTCAGAAGTGGGATTCGAACCCACGCCCTCATACGAGGACCAGAATACACAGATTCACATCGTGAACGAAGGAAGCTAAGCCCCTTGAGTCTAGCGCCTAAGACCGCTCGGCCATCCTGACGTGGTTTTAAGTAATTTAGACGTTTAAAATTACATCTCTTCGAGTTACTTTTATAAAACATCGTGTCAGAAGTGGAATTCGAACCCACGCCCTCATACGAGGACCAGAATACACAGATTCACATCGTGAACGAAGGAAGCTAAGCCCCTTGAGTCTCGCGCCTTAGACCGCTCGGTCATCCTGACGTGGTTCTGTGTAATTTGGACGTTTTAAAATTACATCTCATTCAGTTATTTTCTTAAAACATATCGTGTCAAAATTGTATTCGAACCCTCGCACTCATACGAGGACCAGAATAAACAGATTCACATCGTGAACGAAGGAAGCTAAGCCCCTTGAGTCTGGCGCCTAAGTCCGCTCGGCCATCCTGACGTGGTTTTATGTAATTTGGACGTTTTAAAATTATATCTCATCCAGTTATTTTCTTAAAACATATCGTGTCAGAAAAGGGATTCGAACCCACGCCCCTAATTGAGGACCAGAATACACAGATTCACATCGTGAACGATGGAAGCTAATCCCCTTGAGTCTGGCGCCTTAGACCGCTCGGCCATCCTGACGTGGTTTTAAGTAATTAAGACGTTTAAAATTACATCTCTTCGAGTTACTTTTATAAAACATATCGCGTCAGAAGTGGAATTCGAACCCACGCCCTCATACGAGGACCAGAAAACACAGATTCACATCGTGAACGAAGGAAGCTAAGCCCCTTGAGTCTCGCGCCTTAGACCGCTCGGCCATCCTGACGTGGTTCTGTGTAATTTGGATGTTTTAAAATTACATCTCATCCAGTTATTTTCTGAAAACATATCGTGTCAAAAATGTGTTCGAACCCTCGCACTCATACGAGGACCAGAATAAACAGATTCACATCGTGAACGAAAGAAGCTAAGCCCCTTGAGTCTGGCGCCTAAGTTCGCTCGGCCATCCTGACATGGTTTTATGTAATTTGGACGTTATAAAATTATATCTCATCCAGTTATTTTCTTAAAACATATCGTGTCAGAAGAGGGATTCGAACCCACGCCCCTAAATGAGGACCAGAATACACAGATTCACATCGTGAACGATGGAAGCTAATCCCCTTGAGTCTGGCGCACCTGACCGCTCGGCCATCCTGACGTGGTTTTGTGTAATTTGGACGTTTTAAAATTACGTCTCATCCAGTTATTTTCATAAACAATATCGTTTCAGAAGTGGGATTCGAACCCACGCCCTCATACGAGGACAAGAATACACAGATTTACATCGTGAACGAAGGAAGCTAAGCCCCTTGCGTCTCGCGCCTTAGACCGCTCGGCCATCCAAACGTGGTTTTATGTAATTTGGACGTTTTAAAATTATATCTCACCCAGTTATTTTCTTAAAACATATTGTGTCAGAAGTGGGATTCGAACCCACGCCCTCATACGAGGACCAGAATACACAGATTCACATCGTGAACGAAGGAAGCTAAGCCCCTTGAGTCTAGCGCCTAAGACCGCTCGGCCATCCTGACGTGGTTTTAAGTAATTTAGACGTTTAAATTTACATCTCTTCGAGTTATTTTTATAAAACATATCGTGTCAGAAGTGGGATTCGAACCCACGCCCTCATACGAGGACCAGAATACACAGATTCACATCGTGAACGAAGGAAGCTAAGCCCCTTGAGTCTGGCGCACCTGACCGCTCGGCCATCCTGACGTGGTTTTGTGTAATTTGGACGTTTTAAAATTACGTCTCATCCAGTTATTTTCATAAACAATATCGTTTCAGAAGTGGGATTCGAACCCACGCCCTCATACGAGGACAAGAATACACAGATTTACATCGTGAACGAAGGAAGCTAAGCCCCTTGAGTCTCGCGCCTTAGACCGCTCGGCCATCCAAACGTGGTTTTATGTAATTTGGACGTTTTAAAATTATATCTCACCCAGTTATTTTCTTAAAACATATTGTGTCAGAAGTGGGATTCGAACCCACGCCCTCATACGAGGACCAGAATACACAGATTCACATCGTGAACGAAGGAAGCTAAGCCCCTTGAGTCTAGCGCCTAAGACCGCTCGGCCATCCTGACGTGGTTTTAAGTAATTTAGACGTTTAAAATTACATCTCTTCGAGTTACTTTTATAAAACATCGTGTCAGAAGTGGAATTCGAACCCACGCCCTCATACGAGGACCAGAATACACAGATTCACATCGTGAACGAAGGAAGCTAAGCCCCTTGAGTCTCGCGCCTTAGACCGCTCGGTCATCCTGACGTGGTTCTGTGTAATTTGGACGTTTTAAAATTACATCTCATTCAGTTATTTTCTTAAAACATATCGTGTCAAAATTGTATTCGAACCCTCGCACTCATACGAGGACCAGAATAAACAGATTCACATCGTGAACGAAGGAAGCTAAGCCCCTTGAGTCTGGCGCCTAAGTCCGCTCGGCCATCCTGACGTGGTTTTATGTAATTTGGACGTTTTAAAATTATATCTCATCCAGTTATTTTCTTAAAACATATCGTGTCAGAAAAGGGATTCGAACCCACGCCCTCAAAGGAGGACCAGAATACACAGATTCACATCGTGAACGAAGGAAGCTAATAACCTTGAGTCTGGCGCCTTAGACCGCTCGGCCATCCTGACGTGGTTTTGTGTAATTCGGACGTTTTAAAATTACATCTCATCCAGTTATTTTCTTAAAACATATCGTGTCAAAATTGGATTCGAACCCTCGCCCTCATACAAGGACCAGAATACACAGATTCACATCGTGAACCAAGGAAACTAAGCCCCTTGAGTCTAGCGCCTAAGACGGCTCGGCCATCCAGACGTGGTTTTAAGTAATTTAGACGTTTAAAATTACATCTCTTCGAGTTATTTTTATAAAACATATCGTGTCAGAAGTGGGATTCGAACCCACGCCCTCATACGAGGACCAGAATACACAGATTCACATCGTGAACGAAGGAAGCTAATCCCCTTGAGTCTGGCGCCTTAGACCGCTCGGCCATCCTGACGTGGTTTTGTGTAATTCGGACGTTTTAAAATTACATCTCATCCAGTTATTTTCTTAAAACATATCGTGTCAAAATTGGACTCGAACCCTCGCCCTCATACAAGGACCAGAATACACAGATTCACATCGTGAACCAAGAAAACTAAGCCCCTTGAGTCTAGCGCCTAAGACGGCTCGGCCATTCAGACGTGGTTTTAAGTAATTTAGACGTTTAAAATTACATCTCTTCGATTTATTTTTACAAAACATATCGTGTCAGAAGTGGGATTCGAACCCACGCCCTCATACGAGGACCAGAATACACAGATTCACATCGTGAACGAAGGAAGCTAAGCCCCTTGAGTCTGGCGCATTAGACCGCTCGGCCATCCTGACGTGGTTTTGTGTAGTTTGAACGTTTTAAAATTACATCTCATCCAGTTATTTTCATAAACAATATCGTGTCAGAAGTAGGATTTGAACCCACGCCCTCATACGAGGACCAGAATACACAGATTTACATCTTGAACCAAGGAAGCTAAGCCCCTTGAGTCTCGCGCCTAAGACGGCTCGGCCATCCAGACGTGGTTTTAAGTAATTTAGACGTTTAAAATTACATCTCTTCGAGTTATTTTTATAAAACATATCGTGTCAGAAGTGGGATTCGAACCCACGCCCTCATACGACGACCAGAATACACAGATTCACATCGTGAACGAAGGAAGCTAAGCCCCTTGAGTCTAGCGCCTAAGACCGCTCGGCCATCCTGACGTGGTTTTAAGTAATTAAGACGTTTAAAATTACATCTCTTCGAGTTACTTTTATAAAACATATCGTGTCAGAAGTGGAATTCGAACCCACGCCCTCATACGAGGACCAGAAAACACAGATTCACATCGTGAACGAAGGAAGCTAAGCCCCTTGAGTCTCGCGCCTTAGACCGCTCGGCCATCCTGACGTGGTTCTGTGTAATTTGGATGTTTTAAAATTGCATCTCATCCAGTTATTTTCTGAAAACATATCGTGTCAAAAATGTGTTCGAACCCTCGCAGTCATACGAGGACCAGAATAAACAGATTCACATCGTGAACGAAAGAAGCTAAGCCCCTTGAGTCTGGCGCCTAAGTCCGCTCGGCCATCCTGACATGGTTTTATGTAATTTGGACGTTATAAAATTATATCTCATCCAGTTATTTTCTTAAAACATATCGTGTCAGAAGAGGGATTCGAACCCACGCCCCTAAATGAGGACCAGAATACACAGATTCACATCGTGAACGATGGAAGCTAATCCCCTTGAGTCTGGCGCCTTAGACCGCTCGGCCATCCTGACGTGGTTTTAAGTAATTAAGACGTTTAAAATTACATCTCTTCGAGTTACTTTTATAAAACATATCGCGTCAGAAGTGGAATTCGAACCCACGCCCTCATACGAGGACCAGAAAACACAGATTCACATCGTGAACGAAGGAAGCTAAGCCCCTTGAGTCTCGCGCCTTAGACCGCTCGGCCATCCTGACGTGGTTCTGTGTAATTTGGATGTTTTAAAATTACATCTCATCCAGTTATTTTCTGAAAACATATCGTGTCAAAAATGTGTTCGAACCCTCGCACTCATACGAGGACCAGAATAAACAGATTCACATCGTGAACGAAAGAAGCTAAGCCCCTTGAGTCTGGCGCCTAAGTTCGCTCGGCCATCCTGACATGGTTTTATGTAATTTGGACGTTATAAAATTATATCTCATCCAGTTATTTTCTTAAAACATATCGTGTCAGAAGAGGGATTCGAACCCACGCCCCTAAATGAGGACCAGAATACACAGATTCACATCGTGAACGATGGAAGCTAATCCCCTTGAGTCTGGCTCCTTAGACCGCTCGGCCATCCTGACGTGGTTTTGTGTAATTCGGACGTATTAAAATTACATCTCATCCAGTTATTTTCTTAAAACAGATCGTGTCAAAATTGGATTCGAACCCTCGCCCTCATACAAGGACCAGAATACACAGATTCAGATCGTGAACCAAGGAAACTAAGCCCCTTGAGTCTAGCGCCTAAAACAGCTCGGCCATCCAGACGTGGTTTTAAGTAATTTAGACGTTTAAAATTACATCTCTTCGATTTATTTTTACAAAACATATCGTGTCAGAAGTGGGATTCGAACCCACGCCCTCATACGAGGACCAGAATACACAGATTCACATCGTGAATGAAGGAAGCTAAGCCCCTTGAGTCTGGCGCATTAGACCGCTCGGCCATCCTGACGTGGTTTTGTGTAGTTTGAACGTTTTAAAATTACATCTCATCCAGTTATTTTCATAAACAATATCGTGTCAGAAGTAGGATTTGAACCCACGCCCTCATACGAGGACCAGAATACACAGATTTACATCTTGAACCAAGGAAGCTAAGCCCCTTGAGTCTCGCGCCTAAGACGGCTCGGCCATCCAGACGTGGTTTTAAGTAATTTAGACGTTTAAAATTACATCTCTTCGAGTTATTTTTATAAAACATATCGTGTCAGAAGTGGGATTCGAACCCACGCCCTCATACGACGACCAGAATACACAGATTCACATCGTGAACGAAGGAAGCTAAGCCCCTTGAGTCTAGCGCCTAAGACCGCTCGGCCATCCTGACGTGGTTTTAAGTAATTAAGACGTTTAAAATTACATCTCTTCGAGTTACTTTTATAAAACATATCGTGTCAGAAGTGGAATTCGAACCCACGCCCTCATACGAGGACCAGAAAACACAGATTCACATCGTGAACGAAGGAAGCTAAGCCCCTTGAGTCTCGCGCCTTAGACCGCTCGGCCATCCTGACGTGGTTCTGTGTAATTTGGATGTTTTAAAATTACATCTCATCCAGTTATTTTCTGAAAACATATCGTGTCAAAAATGTGTTCGAACCCTCGCACTCATACGAGGACCAGAATAAACAGATTCACATCGTGAACGAAAGAAGCTAAGCCCCTTGAGTCTGGCGCCTAAGTCCGCTCGGCCATCCTGACATGGTTTTATGTAATTTGGACGTTATAAAATTATATCTCATCCAGTTATTTTCTTAAAACATATCGTGTCAGAAGAGGGATTCGAACCCACGCCCCTAAATGAGGACCAGAATACACAGATTCACATCGTGAACGAAGGAAGCTAATCCCCTTGAGTCTGGCGCCTTAGACCGCTCGGCCATCCTGACGTGGTTTTAAGTAATTAAGACGTTTAAAATTACATCTCTTCGAGTTACTTTTATAAAACATATCGCGTCAGAAGTGGAATTCGAACCCACGCCCTCATACGAGGACCAGAAAACACAGATTCACATCGTGAACGAAGGAAGCTAAGCCCCTTGAGTCTCGCGCCTTAGACCGCTCGGCCATCCTGACGTGGTTCTGTGTAATTTGGATGTTTTAAAATTACATCTCATCCGGTTATTTTCTGAAAACATATCGTGTCAAAAATGTGTTCGAACCCTCGCACTCATACGAGGACCAGAATAAACAGATTCACATCGTGAACGAAAGAAGCTAAGCCCCTTGAGTCTGGCGCCTAAGTTCGCTCGGCCATCCTGACATGGTTTTATGTAATTTGGACGTTATAAAATTATATCTCATCCAGTTATTTTCTTAAAACATATCGTGTCAGAAGAGGGATTCGAACCCACGCCCCTAAATGAGGACCAGAATACACAGATTCACATCGTGAACGATGGAAGCTAATCCCCTTGAGTCTGGCTCCTTAGACCGCTCGGCCATCCTGACGTGGTTTTGTGTAATTCGGACGTATTAAAATTACATCTCATCCAGTTATTTTCTTAAAACAGATCGTGTCAAAATTGGATTCGAACCCTCGCCCTCATACAAGGACCAGAATACACAGATTCACATCGTGAACCAAGGAAACTAAGCCCCTTGAGTCTAGCGCCTAAAACAGCTCGGCCATCCAGACGTGGTTTTAAGTAATTTAGACGTTTAAAATTACATCTCTTCGAGTTATTTTTATAAAACATATCGTGTCAGAAGTGGGATTCGATCCCGCGCCCTCATACGAGGACCAGAATACACAGATTCACATCATGAACGAAGGAAGCTAAGCCCCTTGAGTCTGGCGCCTAAGTCCGCTCGGCCATCCTGACGTGGTTTTATGTAATTTGGACGTTTTAAAATTTTATCTCACCCAGTTATTTTCTTAAAACATATCGTGTCAAAATTGGATTCGAACCCTCGCCCTCATACAAGGACCAGAATACACAGATTCACATCGTGAACCAAGGAAACTAAGCCCCTTGAGTCTAGCGCCTAAAACAGCTCGGCCATCCAGACGTGGTTTTAAGTAATTTAGACGTTTAAAATTACATCTCTTCGAGTTATTTTTATAAAACATATCGTGTCAGAAGTGGGATTCGAACCCACGACCTCATACGAGGACCAGAATACACAGATTCACATCATGAACGAAGGAAGCTAAGCCCCTTGAGTCTGGCGCCTAAGTCCGCTCGGCCATCCTGACGTGGTTTTATGTAATTTGGACGTTTTAAAATTATATCTCATCCAGTTATTTTCTTAAAACGAATCGTGTCGGAAGAGGGATTCGAACCCACGCCCTCAAAGGAGGACCAGAATACACAGATTCACATCGTGAACGAAGGAAGCTAATCCCCTTGAGTCTGGCGCCTTAGACCGCTCGGCCATCCTGACGTGGTTTTGTGTAATTCGGACGTATTAAAATTACATCTCACCCAGTTATTTTCTTAAAACATATCGTGTCAAAATTGGATTCGAACCCTCGCCCTCATACAAGGACCAGAATACACAGATTCACATCATGAACGAAGGAAGCTAAGCCCCTTGAGTCTGGCGCCTAAGTCCGCTCGGCCATCCTGACGTGGTTTTATGTAATTTGGACGTTTTAAAATTTTATCTCACCCAGTTATTTTCTTAAAACATATCGTGTCAAAATTGGATTCGAACCCTCGCCCTCATACAAGGACCAGAATACACAGATTTACATCTTGAACCAAGGAAGCTAAGCCCCTTGAGTCTCGCGCCTAAGACGGCTCGGCCATCCAGACGTGGTTTTAAGTAATTTAGACGTTTAAAATTACATCTCTTCGAGTTATTTTTATAAAACATATCGTGTCAGAAGTGGGATTCGAACCCACGCCCTCATACGACGACCAGAATACACAGATTCACATCGTGAACGAAGGAAGCTAAGCCCCTTGAGTCTAGCGCCTAAGACCGCTCGGCCATCCTGACGTGGTTTTAAGTAATTTAGACGTTTAAAATTACATCTCTTCGAGTTACTTTTATAAAACATACCGTGTCAGAAGTGGAATTCGAACCCACGCCCTCATACGAGGACCAGAAAACACAGATTCACATCGTGAACGAAGGAAGCTAAGCCCCTTGAGTCTCGCGCCTTAGACCGCTCGGCCATCCTGACGTGGTTCTGTGTAATTTGGATGTTTTAAAATTACATCTCATCCGGTTATTTTCTGAAAACATATCGTGTCAAAAATGTGTTCGAACCCTCGCACTCATACGAGGACCAGAATAAACAGATTCACATCGTGAACGAAAGAAGCTAAGCCCCTTGAGTCTGGCGCCTAAGTCCGCTCGGCCATCCTGACATGGTTTTATGTAATTTGGACGTTATAAAATTATATCTCATCCAGTTATTTTCTTAAAACATATCGTGTCAGAAGAGGGATTCGAACCCACGCCCCTAAATGAGGACCAGAATACACAGATTCACATCGTGAACGATGGAAGCTAATCCCCTTGAGTCTGGCGCCTTAGACCGCTCGGCCATCCTGACGTGGTTTTAAGTAATTAAGACGTTTAAAATTAGATCTCTTCGAGTTACTTTTATAAAACATATCGCGTCAGAAGTGGAATTCGAACCCACGCCCTCATACGAGGACCAGAAAACACAGATTCACATCGTGAACGAAGGAAGCTAAGCCCCTTGAGTCTCGCGCCTTAGACCGCTCGGCCATCCTGACGTGGTTCTGTGTAATTTGGATGTTTTAAAATTACATCTCATCCGGTTATTTTCTGAAAACATATCGTGTCAAAAATGTGTTCGAACCCTCGCACTCATACGAGGACCAGAATAAACAGATTCACATCGTGAACGAAAGAAGCTAAGCCCCTTGAGTCTGGCGCCTAAGTTCGCTCGGCCATCCTGACATGGTTTTATGTAATTTGGACGTTATAAAATTATATCTCATCCAGTTATTTTCTTAAAACATATCGTGTCAGAAGAGGGATTCGAACCCACGCCCCTAAATGAGGACCAGAATACACAGATTCACATCGTGAACGATGGAAGCTAATCCCCTTGAGTCTGGCTCCTTAGACCGCTCGGCCATCCTGACGTGGTTTTGTGTAATTCGGACGTATTAAAATTACATCTCATCAAGTTATTTTCTTAAAACAGATCGTGTCAAAATTGGATTCGAACCCTCGCCCTCATACAAGGACCAGAATACACAGATTCACATCGTGAACCAAGGAAACTAAGCCCCTTGAGTCTAGCGCCTAAAACAGCTCGGCCATCCAGACGTGGTTTTAAGTAATTTAGACGTTTAAAATTACATCTCTTCGAGTTATTTTTATAAAACATATCGTGTCAGAAGTGGGATTCGATCCCGCGCCCTCATACGAGGACCAGAATACACAGATTCACATCATGAACGAAGGAAGCTAAGCCCCTTGAGTCTGGCGCCTAAGTCCGCTCGGCCATCCTGACGTGGTTTTATGTAATTTGGACGTTTTAAAATTTTATCTCACCCAGTTATTTTCTTAAAACATATCGTGTCAAAATTGGATTCGAACCCTCGCCCTCATACAAGGACCAGAATACACAGATTCACATCGTGAACCAAGGAAACTAAGCCCCTTGAGTCTAGCGCCTAAAACAGCTCGGCCATCCAGACGTGGTTTTAAGTAATTTAGACGTTTAAAATTACATCTCTTCGAGTTATTTTTATAAAACATATCGTGTCAGAAGTGGGATTCGAACCCACGACCTCATACGAGGACCAGAATACACAGATTCACATCATGAACGAAGGAAGCTAAGCCCCTTGAGTCTGGCGCCTAAGTCCGCTCGGCCATCCTGACGTGGTTTTATGTAATTTGGACGTTTTAAAATTATATCTCATCCAGTTATTTTCTTAAAACGAATCGTGTCGGAAGAGGGATTCGAACCCACGCCCTCAAAGGAGGACCAGAATACACAGATTCACATCGTGAACGAAGGAAGCTAATCCCCTTGAGTCTGGCGCCTTAGACCGCTCGGCCATCCTGACGTGGTTTTGTGTAATTCGGACGTATTAAAATTACATCTCACCCAGTTATTTTCTTAAAACATATCGTGTCAAAATTGGATTCGAACCCTCGCCCTCATACAAGGACCAGAATACACAGATTCACATCATGAACGAAGGAAGCTAAGCCCCTTGAGTCTGGCGCCTAAGTCCGCTCGGCCATCCTGACGTGGTTTTATGTAATTTGGACGTTTTAAAATTTTATCTCACCCAGTTATTTTCTTAAAACATATCGTGTCAAAATTGGATTCGAACCCTCGCCCTCATACAAGGACCAGAATACACAGATTCACATCGTGAACCAAGGAAACTAAGCCCCTTGAGTCTAGCGCCTAAGACGGCTCGGCCATCCAGACGTGGTTTTAAGTAATTTAGACGTTTAAAATTACATCTCTTCGAGTTATTTTTATAAAACATATCGTGTCAGAAGTGGGATTCGAACCCACGCCCTCATACGAGGACCAGAATACACAGATTCACATCATGAACGAAGGAAGCTAAGCCCCTTGAGTCTGGCGCCTAAGTCCGCTCGGCCATCCTGACGTGGTTTTATGTAATTTGGACGTTTTAAAATTATATCTCATCCAGTTATTTTCTTAAAACGAATCGTGTCGGAAGAGGGATTCGAACCCACGCCCTCAAAGGAGGACCAGAATACACAGATTCACATCGTGAACGAAGGAAGCTAATCCCCTTGAGTCTGGCGCCTTAGACCGCTCGGCCATCCTGACGTGGTTTTGTGTAATTCGGACGTTTTAAAATTACATCTCATCCAGTTATTTTCTTAAAACATATCGTGTCAAAATTGGATTCGAACCCTCGCCCTCATACAAGGACCAGAATACACAGATTCACATCGTGAACCAAGGAAACTAAGCCCCTTGAGTCTAGCGCCTAAGACGGCTCGGCCATCCAGACGTGGTTTTAAGTAATTTAGACGTTTAAAATTACATCTCTTCGAGTTATTTTTATAAAACATATCGTATCAGAAGTGGGATTCGAACCCACGCCCTCATACAACGACCAGAATACACAGATTCACATCGTGAACGAAGGAGGCTAAGCCCCTTGAGTCTAGCGCCTAAGACCGCTCGGCCATCCTGACGTGGTTTTAAGTAATTAAGACGTTTAAAATTACATCTCTTCGAGTTACTTTTATAAAACATATCGTGTCAGAAGTGGAATTCGAACCCACGCCCTCATACGAGGACCAGAATACACAGATTCACATCGTGAACGAAGGAAGCTAAGCTCCTTGAGTCTCGCGCCTTAGACCGCTCGGCCATCCTGACGTGGTTCTGTGTAATTTGGACGTTTTAAAATTTTATCTCACCCAGTTATTTTCTTAAAACATATCGTGTCAAAATTGGATTCGAACCCTCGCCCTCATACAAGGACCAGAATACACAGATTCACATCGTGAACCAAGGAAACTAAGCCCCTTGAGTCTAGCGCCTAAGACGGCTCGGCCATCCAGACGTGGTTTTAAGTAATTTAGACGTTTAAAATTACATCTCTTCGAGTTATTTTTATAAAACATATCGTGTCAGAAGTGGGATTCGAACCCACGCCCTCATACGAGGACCAGAATACACAGATTCACATCGTGAACGAAGGAAGCTAAGCTCCTTGAGTCTCGCGCCTTAGACCGCTCGGCCATCCTGACGTGGTTCTGTGTAATTTGGACGTTTTAAAATTACATCTCATCCAGTTATTTTCTGAAAACATATCGTGTCAAAATTGTATTCGAACCCTCGCACTCATACGAGGACCAGAATAAACAGATTCACATCGTGAACGAAGGAAGCTAAGCCCCTTGAGTCTGGCGCCTAAGTCCGCTCGGCCATCCTGACGTGGTTTTATGTAATTTGGACGTTTTAAAATTATATCTCATCCAGTTATTTTCTTAAAACATATCGTGTCAGAAGAGGGATTCGAACCCACGCCCCTAAAGGAGGACCAGAATACACAGATTCACAACGTGAACGATGGAAGCTAATCCCCTTGAGTGTGGCGCCTTAGATCGCTCGGCCATCCTGACGTGGTTTTGTGTAATTCGGACGTATTAAAATTACATCTCACCCAGTTATTTTCTTAAAACATATCGTGTCAAAATTGGATTCGAACCCTCGCCCTCATACAAGGACCAGAATACACAGATTCACATCATGAACGAAGGAAGCTAAGCCCCTTGAGTCTGGCGCCTAAGTCCGCTCTGCCATCCTGACGTGGTTTTATGTAATTTGGACGTTTTAAAATTTTATCTCACCCAGTTATTTTCTTAAAACATATCGTGTCAAAATTGGATTCGAACCCTCGCCCTCATACAAGGACCAGAATACACAGATTCACATCGTGAACCAAGGAAACTAAGCCCCTTGAGTCTAGCGCCTAAGACGACTCGGCCATCCAGACGTGGTTTTAAGTAATTTAGACGTTTAAAATTACATCTCTTCGAGTTATTTTTATAAAACATATCGTGTCAGAAGTGGGATTCGAACCCACGCCCTCATACGAGGACCAGAGTACACAGATTCACATCATGAACGAAGGAAGCTAAGCCCCTTGAGTCTGGCGCCTAAGTCCGCTCGGCCATCCTGACGTGGTTTTATGTAATTTGGACGTTTTAAAATTATATCTCATCCAGTTATTTTCTTAAAACATATCGTGTCAGAAGAGGGATTCGAACCCACGCCCTCATACGAGGACCAGAATACACAGATTCACATCGTGAACGAAGGAAGCTAAGCCCCTTGAGTCTTGCGCATTAGACCGCTCGGCCATCCTGACGTGGTTTTGTGTGATTTGAACGTTTTAAAATTACATCTCATCCAGTTATTTTCATAAACAATATCGTGTCAGAAGTGGGATTTGAACCCACGCCCTCATACGAGGACCAGAATACACAGATTTACATCTTGAACGAAGGAAGCTAAGCCCCTTGAGTCTCGCGCCTAAGACGGCTCGGCCATCCAGACGTTGTTTTAAGTAATTTAGACGTTTAAAATTACATCTCTTCGAGTTATTTTTATAAAACATATCGTGTCAGAAGTGGGATTCGAACCCACGCCCTCATACGAGGACCAGAATACACAGATTCACATCGTGAACGAAGGAAGCTAAGCTCCTTGAGTCTCGCGCCTTAGACCGCTCGGCCATCCTGACGTGGTTCTGTGTAATTTGGACGTTTTAAAATTACATCTCATCCAGTTATTTTCTGAAAACATATCGTGTCAAAATTGTATTCGAACCCTCGCACTCATACGAGGACCAGAATAAACAGATTCACATCGTGAACGAAGGAAGCTAAGCCCCTTGAGTCTGGCGCCTAAGTCCGCTCGGCCATCCTGACGTGGTTTTATGTAATTTGGACGTTTTAAAATTATATCTCATCCAGTTATTTTCTTAAAACATATCGTGTCAGAAGAGGGATTCGAACCCACGCCCCTAAAGGAGGACCAGAATACACAGATTCACAACGTGAACGATGGAAGCTAATCCCCTTGAGTGTGGCGCCTTAGATCGCTCGGCCATCCTGACGTGGTTTTGTGTAATTCGGACGTATTAAAATTACATCTCACCCAGTTATTTTCTTAAAACATATCGTGTCAAAATTGGATTCGAACCCTCGCCCTCATACAAGGACCAGAATACACAGATTCACATCATGAACGAAGGAAGCTAAGCCCCTTGAGTCTGGCGCCTAAGTCCGCTCTGCCATCCTGACGTGGTTTTATGTAATTTGGACGTTTTAAAATTTTATCTCACCCAGTTATTTTCTTAAAACATATCGTGTCAAAATTGGATTCGAACCCTCGCCCTCATACAAGGACCAGAATACACAGATTCACATCGTGAACCAAGGAAACTAAGCCCCTTGAGTCTAGCGCCTAAGACGACTCGGCCATCCAGACGTGGTTTTAAGTAATTTAGACGTTTAAAATTACATCTCTTCGAGTTATTTTTATAAAACATATCGTGTCAGAAGTGGGATTCGAACCCACGCCCTCATACGAGGACCAGAGTACACAGATTCACATCATGAACGAAGGAAGCTAAGCCCCTTGAGTCTGGCGCCTAAGTCCGCTCGGCCATCCTGACGTGGTTTTATGTAATTTGGACGTTTTAAAATTATATCTCATCCAGTTATTTTCTTAAAACATATCGTGTCAGAAGAGGGATTCGAACCCACGCCCTCATACGAGGACCAGAATACACAGATTCACATCGTGAACGAAGGAAGCTAAGCCCCTTGAGTCTTGCGCATTAGACCGCTCGGCCATCCTGACGTGGTTTTGTGTGATTTGAACGTTTTAAAATTACATCTCATCCAGTTATTTTCATAAACAATATCGTGTCAGAAGTGGGATTTGAACCCACGCCCTCATACGAGGACCAGAATACACAGATTTACATCTTGAACGAAGGAAGCTAAGCCCCTTGAGTCTCGCGCCTAAGACGGCTCGGCCATCCAGACGTTGTTTTAAGTAATTTAGACGTTTAAAATTACATCTCTTCGAGTTATTTTTATAAAACATATCGTATCAGAAGTGGGACTGGAACCCACGCCCTCATACGACGACCAGAATACACAGATTCACATCGTGAACGAAGGAAGCTAAGCCCCTTGAGTCTAGCGCCTAAGACCGCTCGGCCATCCTGACGTGGTTTTAAGTAATTAAGACGTTTAAAATTACATCTCTTCGAGTTACTTTTATAAAACATATCGTGTCAGAAGTGGAATTCGAACCCACGCCCTCATACGAGGACCAGAAAACACAGATTCACATCGTGAACGAAGGAAGCTAAGCCCCTTGAGTCTCGCGCCTTAGACCGCTCGGCCATCCTGACGTGGTTGTATGTAATTTGGACGTTATAAAATTATATCTCATCCAGTTATTTTCTTAAAACATATCGTGTCAGAAGAGGGATTCGAACCCACGCCCTCAAAGGAGGACCAGAATACAAAGATTCACATCGTGAACGAAGGAAGCTAATCCCCTTGAGTCTGGCGCCTTAGACCGCTCGGCCATCCTGACGTGGTTTTGTGTAATTCGGACGTTTTAAAATTACATCTCATCCAGTTATTTTCTTAAAACATATCGTGTCGAAATTGGATTCGAACCCTCGCCCTCATACAAGGACCAGAATACACAGATTCACATCGTGAACCAAGGAAACTAAGCCCCTTGAGTCTAGCGCCTAAGACGGCTCGGCCATCCAGACGTGGTTTTAAGTAATTTAGACGTTTAAAATTACATCTCTTCGAGTTATTTTTATAAAACATATCGTGTCAGGAGTGGGATTCGAACCCACGCCCTCATACGAGGACCAGAATACACAGATTCACATCGTGAACGAAGGAAGCTAAGCCCCTTGAGTCTTGCGCATTAGACCGCTCGGCCATCCTGACGTGGTTTTGTGTGATTTGAACGTTTTAAAATTACATCTCATCCAGTTATTTTCATAAACAATATCGTGTCAGAAGTGGGATTTGAACCCACGCCCTCATACGAGGACCAGAATACACAGATTTACATCTTGAACGAAGGAAGCTAAGCCCCTTGAGTCTCGCGCCTAAGACGGCTCGGCCATCCAGACGTTGTTTTAAGTAATTAAGACGTTTAAAATTACATCTCTTCGAGTTACTTTTATAAAACATATCGTGTCAGAAGTGGAATTCGAACCCACGCCCTCATACGAGGACCAGAAAACACAGATTCACATCGTGAACGAAGGAAGCTAAGCCCCTTGAGTCTCGCGCCTTAGACCGCTCGGCCATCCTGACGTGGTTGTATGTAATTTGGACGTTATAAAATTATATCTCATCCAGTTATTTTCTTAAAACATATCGTGTCAGAAGAGGGATTCGAACCCACGCCCTCAAAGGAGGACCAGAATACAAAGATTCACATCGTGAACGAAGGAAGCTAATCCCCTTGAGTCTGGCGCCTTAGACCGCTCGGCCATCCTGACGTGGTTTTGTGTAATTCGGACGTTTTAAAATTACATCTCATCCAGTTATTTTCTTAAAACATATCGTGTCGAAATTGGATTCGAACCCTCGCCCTCATACAAGGACCAGAATACACAGATTCACATCGTGAACCAAGGAAACTAAGCCCCTTGAGTCTAGCGCCTAAGACGGCTCGGCCATCCAGACGTGGTTTTAAGTAATTTAGACGTTTAAAATTACATCTCTTCGAGTTATTTTTATAAAACATATCGTGTCAGGAGTGGGATTCGAACCCACGCCCTCATACGAGGACCAGAATACACAGATTCACATCGTGAACGAAGGAAGCTAAGCCCCTTGAGTCTTGCGCATTAGACCGCTCGGCCATCCTGACGTGGTTTTGTGTGATTTGAACGTTTTAAAATTACATCTCATCCAGTTATTTTCATAAACAATATCGTGTCAGAAGTGGGATTTGAACCCACGCCCTCATACGAGGACCAGAATACACAGATTTACATCTTGAACGAAGGAAGCTAAGCCCCTTGAGTCTCGCGCCTAAGACGGCTCGGCCATCCAGACGTTGTTTTAAGTAATTTAGACGTTTAAAATTACATCTCTTCGAGTTATTTTTATAAAACATATCGTATCAGAAGTGGGATTCGAACCCACGCCCTCATACGACGACCAGAATACACAGATTCACATCGTGAACGAAGGAAGCTAAGCCCCTTGAGTCTAGCGCCTAAGACCGCTCGGCCATCCTGACGTGGTTTTAAGTAATTAAGACGTTTAAACTTACATCTCTTCGAGTTACTTTTATAAAACATATCGTGTCAGAAGTGGAATTCGAACCCACGCCCTCATACGAGGACCAGAAAACACAGATTCACATCGTGAACGAAGGAAGCTAAGCCCCTTGAGTCTCGCGCCTTAGACCGCTCGGCCATCCTGACGTGGTTGTATGTAATTTGGACGTTATAAAATTATATCTCATCCAGTTATTTTCTTAAAACATATCGTGTCAGAAGAGGGATTCGAACCCACGCCCCTAAATGAGGACCAGAATACACAGATTTAAATCGTGAACCAAGGAAACTAAGCCCCTTGAGTCTAGCGCCTAAGAGGGCTCGGCCATCCAGACGTGGTTTTAAGTAATTTAGACGTTTAAAATTACATCTCTTCGAGTTATTTTTATAAAACATATCGTGTCAGAAGTGGGATTCGAACCCACGTCCTCACACGAGGACCAGAATACACAGATTCACATCGTGAACGAAGGAAACTAAGCCCCTTGAGTCTCGCGCCTTAGACCGCTCGGCCATCCAGACGTGGTTTTATGTAATTTGGACGTTTTAAAATTATATCTCACCAGTTATTTTCTTAAAGCATATCGTGTCAGAAGTGGGATTCGAACCCACGCCCTCATACGACAGATTCAAATCGTGAACGAAGTAAGCTAAGCCCCTTGAGTCTAGCGCCTAAGACCGCTCGGCCATCCTGACGTTGTTTTAAGTAATTAAGACGTTTAAAATTACATCTCTTCGAGTTACTTTTACAAAACATATCGTGTCAGAAGTGGGCTTCGAACCCACGCTCTCATACGAGGACCAGAATACTCAGATTCACATCGTGAACGAAGGAAGCTAAGCCCCTTGAGTCTCGCGCCTTAGACCGCTCGGCCATCCAGACGTGGTTTTATGTAATTTGGACGTTTTAAAATTATATCTCACCCAGTTATTTTCTTAAAACATATCGTGTCAGAAGTGGGATTCGAACCCACGCCCTCATACGAGGACCAGAACACACAGATTCACATCGTGAACGAAGGAAGCTAAGCCCCTTGAGTCTAGCGCCTAAGACCGCTCGGCCATCCTGACGTGGTTTTAAGCAATTTAGACGTTTAAAATTACATCTCTTCGAGTTATTTTTATAAAACATATCGTGTCAGAAGTGGGATTCGAACCCACGCCCTCATACGAGGACCAGAATACACAGATTCACATCGTGAACGAAGGAAGCTAAGCCCCTTGAGTCTGGCGCACTAGACCGCTCGGCCATCCTGACGTGGTTTTGTGTAATTTGGACGTTTTAAAATTACGTCTCATCCAGTTATTTTCATAAACAATATCGTTTCAGAAGTGGGATTCGAACCCACGCCCTCATACGACGACTAGAATACACAGATTTACATCGTGAACGAAGGAAGCTAAGCCCCTTGAGTCTAGCGCCTAAGACCGCTCGGCCATCCTGACGTGGTTTTAAGTAATTTAGACGTTTAAAATTACATCTCTTCGAGTTACTTTTATAAAACATCGTGTCAGAAGTGGAATTCGAACCCACGCCCTCATACGAGGACCAGAATACACAGATTCACATCGTGAACGAAGGAAGCTAAGCTCCTTGAGTCTCGCGCCTTAGACCGCTCGGCCATCCTGACGTGGTTCTGTGTAATTTGGACGTTTTAAAATTACATCTCATCCAGTTATTTTCTGAAAACATATCGTTTCAAAATTGTATTCGAACCCTCGCACTCATACGAGGACCAGAATAAACAGATTCACATCGTGAACGAAGGAAGCTAAGCCCCTTGAGTCTGGCGCCTAAGTCCGCTCGGCCATCCTGACGTGGTTTTATGTAATTTGGACGTTTTAAAATTATATCTCATCCAGTTATTTTCTTAAAACATATCGTGTCAGAAGAGAGATTCGAACCCACGCCCCTAAAGGAGGACCAGAATACACAGATTCACAACGTGAACGATGGAAGCTAATCCCCTTGAGTCTGGCGCCTTAGATCGCTCGGCCATCCTGACGTGGTTTTGTGTAATTCGGACGTATTAAAATTACATCTCACCCAGTTATTTTCTTAAAACATATCGTGTCACAATTGGATTCGAACCCTCGCCCTCATACAAGGACCAGAATACACAGATTCACATCGTGAACCAAGGAAACTAAGCCCCTTGAGTCTAGCGCCTAAGAGGGCTCGGCCATCCAGACGTGGTTTTAAGTAATTTAGACGTTTAAAATTACATCTCTTCGAGTTATTTTTATAAAACATATCGTGTCAGAAGTGGGATTCGAACCCACGCCCTCATACGAGGACCAGAAAACACAGATTCACATCGTGAACGAAGGAAGCTAAGCCCCTTGAGTCTCGCGCCTTAGACCGCTCGGCCATCCTGACGTGGTTGTATGTAATTTGGACGTTATAAAATTATATCTCATCCAGTTATTTTCTTAAAACATATCGTGTCAGAAGAGGGATTCGAACCCACGCCCCTAAATGAGGACCAGAATACACAGATTTACATCGTGAACCAAGGAAACTAAGCCCCTTGAGTCTAGCGCCTAAGAGGGCTCGGCCATCCAGACGTGGTTTTAAGTAATTTAGACGTTTAAAATTACATCTCTTCGAGTTATTTTTATAAAACATATCGTGTCAGAAGTGGGATTCGAACCCACGTCCTCACACGAGGACCAGAATACACAGATTCACATCGTGAACGAAGGAAACTAAGCCCCTTGAGTCTCGCGCCTTAGACCGCTCGGCCATCCAGACGTGGTTTTATGTAATTTGGACGTTTTAAAATTATATCTCACCAGTTATTTTCTTAAAACATATCGTGTCAGAAGTGGGATTCGAACCCACGCCCTCATACGACAGATTCAAATCGTGAACGAAGTAAGCTAAGCCCCTTGAGTCTAGCGCCTAAGACCGCTCGGCCATCCTGACGTTGTTTTAAGTAATTAAGACGTTTAAAATTACATCTCTTCGAGTTACTTTTACAAAACATATCGTGTCAGAAGTGGGCTTCGAACCCACGCTCTCATACGAGGACCAGAATACTCAGATTCACATCGTGAACGAAGGAAGCTAAGCCCCTTGAGTCTCGCGCCTTAGACCGCTCGGCCATCCAGACGTGGTTTTATGTAATTTGGACGTTTTAAAATTATATCTCACCCAGTTATTTTCTTAAAACATATCGTGTCAGAAGTGGGATTCGAACCCACGCCCTCATACGAGGACCAGAACACACAGGTTCACATCGTGAACGAAGGAAGCTAAGCCCCTTGAGTCTAGCGCCTAAGACCGCTCGGCCATCCTGACGTGGTTTTAAGCAATTTAGACGTTTAAAATTACATCTCTTCGAGTTATTTTTATAAAACATATCGTGTCAGAAGTGGGATTCGAACCCACGCCCTCATACGAGGACCAGAATACACATATTCACATCGTGAACGAAGGAAGCTAAGCCCCTTGAGTCTGGCGCACTAGACCGCTCGGCCATCCTGACGTGGTTTTGTGTAATTTGGACGTTTTAAAATTACGTCTCATCCAGTTATTTTCATAAACAATATCGTTTCAGAAGTGGGATTCGAACCCACGCCCTCATACGAGGACCAGAATACACAGATTTACATCGTGAACGAAGGAAGCTAAGCCCCTTGAGTCTAGCGCCTAAGACCGCTCGGCCATCCTGACGTGGTTTTAAGTAATTTAGACGTTTAAAATTACATCTCTTCGAGTTACTTTTATAAAACATCGTGTCAGAAGTGGAATTCGAACCCACGCCCTCATACGAGGACCAGAATACACAGATTCACATCGTGAACGAAGGAAGCTAAGCTCCTTGAGTCTCGCGCCTTAGACCGCTCGGCCATCCTGACGTGGTTCTGTGTAATTTGGACGTTTTAAAATTACATCTCATCCAGTTATTTTCTGAAACATATCGTGTCAAAATTGTATTCGAACCCTCGCACTCATACGAGGACCAGAATAAACAGATTCACATCGTGAACGAAGGAAGCTAAGCCCCTTGAGTCTGGCGCCTAAGTCCGCTCGGCCATCCTGACGTGGTTTTGTGTAATTTGGACGTTTTAAAATTATATCTCATCCAGTTATTTTCTTAAAACATATCGTGTCAGAAGAGGGATTCGAACCCACGCCCCTAAAGGAGGACCAGAATACACAGATTCACAACGTGAACGATGGAAGCTAATCCCCTTGAGTCTGGCGCCTTAAATCGCTCGGCCATCCTGACGTGGTTTTGTGTAATTCGGACGTATTAAAATTACATCTCACCCAGTTATTTTCTTAAAACATATCGTGTCAAAATTGGATTCGAACCCTCGCCCTCATACAAGGACCAGAATACACAGATTCACATCGTGAACCAAGGAAACTAAGCCCCTTGAGTCTAGCGCCTAAGAGGGCTCGGCCATCCAGACGTGGTTTTAAGTAATTAAGACGTTTAAAATTACATCTCTTCGAGTTATTTTTATAAAACATATCGTATCAGAAGTGGGATTCGAACCCACGCTCTCATACGACGACCAGAATACACAGATTCACATCGTGAACGAAGGAAGCTAAGCCCCTTGAGTCTAGCGCCTAAGACCGCTCGGCCATCCTGACGTGGTTTTAAGTAATTTAGACGTTTAAAATTACATCTCTTCGAGTTACTTTTATAAAACATCGTGTCAGAAGTGGAATTCGAACCCACGCCCTCATACGAGGACCAGAATACACAGATTCACAACGTGAACGATGGAAGCTAATCCCCTTGAGTCTGGCGCCTTAGATCGCTCGGCCATCCTGACGTGGTTTTGTGTAATTCGGACGTATTAAAATTACATCTCACCCAGTTATTTTCTTAAAACATATCGTGTCAAAATTGGATTCGAACACTCGCCCTCATACAAGGACCAGAATACTCAGATTCACATCGTGAACGAAGGAAGCTAAGCCCCTTGAGTCTCGCGCCTTAGACCGCTCGGCCGTCCAGACGTGGTTTTATGTAATTTGGACGTTTAAAAATTATATCTCACCCAGTTATTTTCTTAAAACATATCGTGTCAGAAGTGGGATTCGAACCCACGCCCTCATACGAGGACCAGAACACACAGATTCACATCGTGAACGAAGGAAGCTAAGCCCCTTGAGTCTAGCGCCTAAGACCGCTCGGCCATCCTGACGTGGTTTTAAGTAATTTAGACGTTTAAAATTACATCTCTTCGAGTTATTTTTATAAAACATATCGTGTCAGAAGTGGGATTCGAACCCACGCCCTCATACGAGGACCAGAATACACAGATTCACATCGTGAACGAAGGAAGCTAAGCCCCTTGAGTCTGGCGCACTAGACCGCTCGGCCATCCTGACGTGGTTTTGTGTAATTTGGACGTTTTAAAATTACGTCTCATCCAGTTATTTTCATAAACAATATCGTTTCAGAAGTGGGATTCGAACCCACGCCCTCATACGAGGACCAGAATACACAGATTTACATCGTGAACGAAGGAAGCTAAGCCCCTTGAGTCTCGCGCCTTAGACCGCTCGGCCATCCAAACGTGGTTTTATGTAATTTGGACGTTTTAAAATTATATCTCACCCAGTTATTTTCATAAAACATATTGTGTCAGAAGTGGGATTCGAACCCACGCCTTCATACGAGGACCAGAATACACAGATTCACATCGTGAACGAAGGAAGCTAAGCCCCTTGAGTCTAGCGCCTAAGACCGCTCGGCCATCCTGACGTGGTTTTAAGTAATTTAGACGTTTAAAATTACATCTCTTCGAGTTACTTTTATAAAACATCGTGTCAGAAGTGGAATTCGAACCCACGCCCTCATACGAGGACCAGAATACACAGATTCACATCGTGAACGAAGGAAGCTAAGCCCCTTGAGTCTCGCGCCTTAGACCGCTCGGTCATCCTGACGTGGTTCTGTGTAATTTGGACGTTTTAAAATTACATCTCATCCAGTTATTTTCTTAAAACATATCGTGTCAAAATTGTATTCGAACCCTCGCACTCATACGAGGACCAGAATAAACAGATTCACATCGTGAACGAAGGAAGCTAAGCCCCTTGAGTCTGGCGCCTAAGTCCGCTCGGCCATCCTGACGTGGTTTTAAGTAATTAAGACGTTTAAAATTACATCTTTCGAGTTACTTTTATAAAACATATCGTGTCAGAAGTGGAATTCGAACCCACGCCCTCATACGAGGACCAGAATACACAGATTTACAACTTGAACGAAGGAAGCTAAGCCCCTTGAGTCTCGCGCCTAAGACGGCTCGGCCATCCAGACGTGGTTTTAAGTAATTTAGACGTTTAAAATTACATCTCTTCGAGTTATTTTTATAAAACATATCGTATCAGAAGTGGGATTCGAACCCACGCCCTCATACAACGACCAGAATACACAGATTCACATCGTGAACGAAGGAAGCTAAGCCCCTTGAGTCTGGCGCATTAGACCGCTCGGCCATCCTGACGTGGTTTTGTGTAATTTGGACGTTTTAAAATTACATCTCATCCAGTTATTTTCATAAACAATATCGTGTCAGGAGTGGGATTAGAACCCACGCCCTCATCCGAGGACCAGAATACACAGACTTATATCTTGAACGAAGGAAGCTAAGCCCCTTGAGTCTCGCGCCTTAGACCGCTCGGCCATCCAGACGTGGTTTTATGTAATTTGGACGTTTTAAAATTATATCTCACCAGTTATTTTCTTAAAACATATCGTGTCAGAAGTGGGATTCGAACCCACGCCCTCATTCGACAGATTCACATCGTGAACGAAGGAAGCTACGCCCCTTGAGTCTAGCGCCTAAGACCGCTCGGCCATCCTGACGTTGTTTTAAGTAATTAAGACGTTTAAAATTACATCTCTTCGAGTTACTTTTATAAAACATATAGTGTCAGAAGTGGAATTCGAACCCACGCTCTCATACGAGGACCAGAATACACAGATTCACATCGTGAACGAAGGAAGCTAAGCCCCTTGAGTCTGGCGCCTTAGACCGCTCGGCCATCCTGACGTGGTTTTAATTAATTTAGGCGTTCAAAATTACATCTCTTCGAGTTACTTTTATAAAACATATCGTGTCAGAAGTGGGCTTCGAACTCACGCTCTCATACGAGGACCAGAATACTCAGATTCACATCGTGAACGAAGGAAGCTAAGCCCCTTGAGTCTAGCGCCTAAGACGGCTCGGCCATACTGACGTGGTTTTAAGTAATTTAGACGTTTAAAATTACATCTCTTCGATTTATTTTTACAAAACATATCGTGTCAGAAGTGGGATTCGAACCCACGCCCTCATACGAGGACCAGAATACACAGATTCACATCGTGAACGAAGGAAGCTAAGCCCCTTGAGTCTGGCGCATTAGACCGCTCGGCCATCCTAACGTGGTTTTGTGTAGTTTGAACGTTTTAAAATTACATCTCATCCAGTTATTTTCATAAACAATATCGTGTCAAAAGTAGGATTTGAACCCACGCCCTCATACGAGGACCAGAATACACAGATTTACATCTTGAACGAAGGAAGCTAAGCCCCTTGAGTCTCGCGCCTAAGACGGCTCGGCCATCCTGACGTGGTTTTAAGTAATTAAGACGTTTAAAATTACATCTCTTCGAGTTACTTTTATAAAACATATCGTGTCAGAAGTGGAATTCGAACCCACGCCCTCATACGAGGACCAGAAAACACAGATTCACATCGTGAACGAAGGAAGCTAAGCCCCTTGCGTCTGGCGCCTTAGACCGCTCGGCCATCCTGACGTGGTTTTGTGTAATTCGGACGTATTAAAATTACATCTCATCCAGTTATTTTCTTAAAACATATCGTGTCAAAATTGGATTCGAACCCTCGCCCTCATACAAGGACCAGAATACACAGATTCACATCGTGAACCAAGGAAACTAAGCCCCTTGAGTCTAGCGCCTAAAACGGCTCGGCCATCCAGACGTGGTTTAAAGTAATTTAGACGTTTAAAATTACATCTCTTCGAGTTATTTTTATAAAACATATCGTGTCAGAAGTGGGATTCGATCCCGTGCCCTCATACGAGGACCAGAATACACAGATTCACATCATGAACGAAGGAAGCTAAGCCCCTTGAGTCTGGCGCCTAAGTCCGCTCGGCCATCCTGACGTGGTTTTATGTAATTTGGACGTTTTAAAATTATATCTCATCCAGTTATTTTCTTAAAACATATCGTGTCAGAAGAGGGATTCGAACCCACGCCCTCAAAGGAGGACCAGAATACACAGATTCACATCGTGAACGAAGGAAGCTAATCCCCTTGAGTCTGGCGCCTTAGACCGCTCGGCCATCCTGACGTGGTTTTGTGTAATTCGGACGTTTTAAAATTACATCTCATCCAGTTATTTTCTTAAAACATATCGTGTCGAAATTGGATTCGAACCCTCGCCCTCATACAAGGACCAGAATACACAGATTCACATCGTGAACCAAGGAAACTAAGCCCCTTGAGTCTAGCGCCTAAGACGGCTCGGCCATCCAGACGTGGTTTTAAGTAATTTAGACGTTTAAAATTACATCTCTTCGAGTTATTTTTATAAAACATATCGTGCCAGAAGTGGGATTCGAACCCACGCCCTCATACGAGGACCAGAATACACAGATTCACATCGTGAACGAAGGAAGCTAAGCCCCTTGAGTCTTGCGCATTAGACCGCTCGGCCATCCTGACGTGGTTTTGTGTGATTTGAACGTTTTAAAATTACATCTCATCCAGTTATTTTCATAAACAATATCGTGTCAGAAGTGGGATTTGAACCCACGCCCTCATACGAGGACCAGAATACACAGATTTACATCTTGAACGAAGGAAGCTAAGCCCCTTGAGTCTCGCACCTAAGACGGCTCGGCCATCCAGACGTGGTTTTAAGTAATTTAGACGTTTAAAATTACATCTCTTCGAGTTATTTTTATAAAACATATCGTATCAGAAGTGGGATTCGAACCCACGCTCTCATACGACGACCAGAATACACAGATTCACATCGTGAACGAAGGAAGCTAAGCCCCTTGAGTCTGGCGCATTAGACCGCTCGGCCATCCTAACGTGGTTTTGTGTAGTTTGAACGTTTTAAAATTACATCTCATCCAGTTATTTTCATAAACAATATCGTGTCAAAAGTAGGATTTGAGCCCACGCCCTCATACGAGGACCAGAATACACAGATTTACATCTTGAACGAAGGAAGCTAAGCCCCTTGAGTCTCGCGCCTAAGACGGCTCGGCCATCCTGACGTGGTTTTAAGTAATTAAGACGTTTAAAATTACATCTCTTCGAGTTACTTTTATAAAACATATCGTGTCAGAAGTGGAATTCGAACCCACGCCCTCATACGAGGACCAGAAAACACAGATTCACATCGTGAACGAAGGAAGCTAAGCCCCTTGCGTCTGGCGCCTTAGACCGCTCGGCCATCCTGACGTGGTTTTGTGTAATTCGGACGTATTAAAATTACATCTCATCCAGTTATTTTCTTAAAACATATCGTGTCAAAATTGGATTCGAACCCTCGCCCTCATACAAGGACCAGAATACACAGATTCACATCGTGAACCAAGGAAACTAAGCCCCTTGAGTCTAGCGCCTAAAACGGCTCGGCCATCCAGACGTGGTTTAAAGTAATTTAGACGTTTAAAATTACATCTCTTCGAGTTATTTTTATAAAACATATCGTGTCAGAAGTGGGATTCGATCCCGTGCCCTCATACGAGGACCAGAATACACAGATTCACATCATGAACGAAGGAAGCTAAGCCCCTTGAGTCTGGCGCCTAAGTCCGCTCGGCCATCCTGACGTGGTTTTATGTAATTTGGACGTTTTAAAATTATATCTCATCCAGTTATTTTCTTAAAACATATCGTGTCAGAAGAGGGATTCGAACCCACGCCCTCAAAGGAGGACCAGAATACACAGATTCACATCGTGAACGAAGGAAGCTAATCCCCTTGAGTCTGGCGCCTTAGACCGCTCGGCCATCCTGACGTGGTTTTGTGTAATTCGGACGTTTTAAAATTACATCTCATCCAGTTATTTTCTTAAAACATATCGTGTCGAAATTGGATTCGAACCCTCGCCCTCATACAAGGACCAGAATACACAGATTCACATCGTGAACCAAGGAAACTAAGCCCCTTGAGTCTAGCGCCTAAGACGGCTCGGCCATCCAGACGTGGTTTTAAGTAATTTAGACGTTTAAAATTACATCTCTTCGAGTTATTTTTATAAAACATATCGTGCCAGAAGTGGGATTCGAACCCACGCCCTCATACGAGGACCAGAATACACAGATTCACATCGTGAACGAAGGAAGCTAAGCCCCTTGAGTCTTGCGCATTAGACCGCTCGGCCATCCTGACGTGGTTTTGTGTGATTTGAACGTTTTAAAATTACATCTCATCCAGTTATTTTCATAAACAATATCGTGTCAGAAGTGGGATTTGAACCCACGCCCTCATACGAGGACCAGAATACACAGATTTACATCTTGAACGAAGGAAGCTAAGCCCCTTGAGTCTCGCACCTAAGACGGCTCGGCCATCCAGACGTGGTTTTAAGTAATTTAGACGTTTAAAATTACATCTCTTCGAGTTATTTTTATAAAACATATCGTATCAGAAGTGGGATTCGAACCCACGCTCTCATACGACGACCAGAATACACAGATTCACATCGTGAACGAAGGAAGCTAAGCCCCTTGAGTCTGGCGCATTAGACCGCTCGGCCATCCTAACGTGGTTTTGTGTAGTTTGAACGTTTTAAAATTACATCTCATCCAGTTATTTTCATAAACAATATCGTGTCAAAAGTAGGATTTGAGCCCACGCCCTCATACGAGGACCAGAATACACAGATTTACAACTTGAACGAAGGAAGCTAAGCCCCTTGAGTCTCGCGCCTAAGACGGCTCGGCCATCCAGACGTGGTTTTAAGTAATTTAGACGTTTAAAATTACATCTCTTCGAGTTATTTTTATAAAACATATCGTATCAGAAGTGGGATTCGAACCCACGCCCTCATACAACGACCAGAATACACAGATTCACATCGTGAACGATGGAAGCTAAGCCCCTTGAGTCTAGCGCCTAAGACCGCTCGGCCATCCTGACGTGGTTTTAAGTAATTAAGACGTTTAAAATTACATCTTTCGAGTTACTTTTACAAAACATATCGTGTCAGAAGTGGGATTCGATCCCGTGCCCTCATACGAGGACCAGAATACACAGATTCACATCATGAACGAAGGAAGCTAAGCCCCTTGAGTCTGGCGCCTAAGTCCGCTCGGCCATCCTGACGTGGTTTTATGTAATTTGGACGTTTTAAAATTATATCTCATCCAGTTATTTTCTTAAAACATATCGTGTCAGAAGAGGGATTCGAACCCACGCCCTCAAAGGAGGACCAGAATACACAGATTCACATCGTGAACGAAGGAAGCTAATCCCCTTGAGTCTGGCGCCTTAGACCGCTCGGCCATCCTGACGTGGTTTTGTGTAATTCGGACGTTTTAAAATTACATCTCATCCAGTTATTTTCTTAAAACATATCGTGTCGAAATTGGATTCGAACCCTCGCCCTCATACAAGGACCAGAAACACAGATTCACATCGTGAACCAAGGAAACTAAGCCCCTTGAGTCTAGCGCCTAAGACGGCTCGGCCATCCAGACGTGGTTTTAAGTAATTTAGACGTTTAAAATTACATCTCTTCGAGTTATTTTTATAAAACATATCGTGCCAGAAGTGGGATTCGAACCCACGCCCTCATACGAGGACCAGAATACACAGATTCACATCGTGAACGAAGGAAGCTAAGCCCCTTGAGTCTTGCGCATTAGACCGCTCGGCCATCCTGACGTGGTTTTGTGTGATTTGAACGTTTTAAAATTACATCTCATCCCGTTATTTTCATAAACAATATCGTGTCAGAAGTGGGATTTGAACCCACGCCCTCATACGAGGACCAGAATACACAGATTTACATCTTGAACGAAGGAAGCTAAGCCCCTTGAGTCTCGCACCTAAGACGGCTCGGCCATCCAGACGTGGTTTTAAGTAATTTAGACGTTTAAAATTACATCTCTTCGAGTTATTTTTATAAAACATATCGTATCAGAAGTGGGATTCGAACCCACGCTCTCATACGAGGACCAGAATACACAGATTCACATCGTGAACGAAGGAAGCTAAGCTCCTTGAGTCTCGCGAATTAGACCGCTCGGCCATCCTGACGTGGTTCTGTGTAATTTGGACGTTTTAAAATTACATCTCATCCAGTTATTTTCTGAAAACATATCGTGTCAAAATTGTATTCGAACCCTCGCACTCATACGAGGACCAGAATAAACAGATTCACATCGTGAACGAAGGAAGCTAAGCCCCTTGAGTCTGGCGCCTAAGTCCGCTCGGCCATCCTGACGTGGTTTTATGTAATTTGGACGTTTTAAAATTATATCTCATCCAGTTATTTTCTTAAAACATATCGTGTCAGAAGAGGGATTCGAACCCACGCCCTCATCTGAGGACCAGAATACACAGACTTATATCTTGAACGAAGGAAGCTAAGCCCCTTGAGTCTCGCGCCTTAGACCGCTCGGCCATCCAGACGTGGTTTTATGTAATTTGGACGTTTTAAAATTATATCTCACCAGTTATTTTCTTAAAACATATCGTGTCAGAAGTGGGATTCGAACCCACGCCCTCATACGACAGATTCACATCGTGAACGAAGGAAGCTAAGCCCCTTGAGTCTAGCGCCTAAGACCGCTCGGCCATCCTGACGTTGTTTTAAGTAATTAAGACGTTTAAAATTACATCTCTTCGAGTTACTTTTATAAAACATATAGTGTCAGAAGTGGAATTCGAACCCACGCCCTCATACGAGGACCAGAATACACAGATTCACATCGTGAACGAAGGAAGCTAAGCCCCTTGAGTCTGGCGCCTTAGACCGCTCGGCCATCCTGACGTGGTTTTAATTAATTTAGGCGTTCAAAATTACATCTCTTCGAGTTACTTTTATAAAACATATCGTGTCAGAAGTGGGCTTCGAACCCACGCTCTCATACGAGGACCAGAATACTCAGATTCACATCGTGAACGAAGGAAGCTAAGCCCCTTGAGTCTAGCGCCTAAGACGGCTCGGCCATACTGACGTGGTTTTAAGTAATTTAGACGTTTAAAATTACATCTCTTCGATTTATTTTTACAAAACATATCGTGTCAGAAGTGGGATTCGAACCCACGCCCTCATACGAGGACCAGAATACACAGATTCACATCGTGAACGAAGGAAGCTAAGCCCCTTGAGTCTAGCGCCTAAGACCGCTCGGCCATCCTGACGTTGTTTTAAGTAATTAAGACGTTTAAAATTACATCTCTTCGAGTTACTTTTATAAAACATATAGTGTCAGAAGTGGAATTCGAACCCACGCCCTCATACGAGGACCAGAATACACAGATTCACATCGTGAACGAAGGAAGCTAAGCCCCTTGAGTCTGGCGCCTTAGACCGCTCGGCCATCCTGACGTGGTTTTAATTAATTTAGGCGTTCAAAATTACATCTCTTCGAGTTACTTTTATAAAACATATCGTGTCAGAAGTGGGCTTCGAACCCACGCTCTCATACGAGGACCAGAATACTCAGATTCACATCGTGAACGAAGGAAGCTAAGCCCCTTGAGTCTAGCGCCTAAGACGGCTCGGCCATACTGACGTGGTTTTAAGTAATTTAGACGTTTAAAATTACATCTCTTCGATTTATTTTTACAAAACATATCGTGTCAGAAGTGGGATTCGAACCCACGCCCTCATACGAGGACCAGAATACACAGATTCACATCGTGAACGAAGGAAGCTAAGCCCCTTAAGTCTGGCGCATTAGACCGCTCGGCCATCCTAACGTGGTTTTGTGTAGTTTGAACGTTTTAAAATTACATCTCATCCAGTTATTTTCATAAACAATATCGTGTCAAAAGTAGGATTTGAACCCACGCCCTCATACGAGGACCAGAATACACAGATTTACATCTTGAACGAAGGAAGCTAAGCCCCTTGAGTCTCGCGCCTTAGACCGCTCGGCCATCCTGACGTAGTTCTGTGTAATTTGGATGTTTTAAAATTACATCTCATCCAGTTATTTTCTGAAAACATATCGTGTCAAAAATGTGTTCGAACCCTCGCACTCATACGAGGACCAGAATAAACAGATTCACATCGTGAACGAAAGAAGCTAATCCCCTTGAGTCTGGCGCCTTAGACCGCTCGGCCATCCTGACGTGGTTTTGTGGTATTCGGACGTATTAAATACATCTCATCCAGTTATTTTCTTAAAACATATCGTGTCAAAATTGGATTCGAACCCTCGCCCTCATACAAGGACCAGAATACACAGATTCACATCGTGAACCAAGGAAACTAAGCCCCTTGAGTCTAGCGTCTAAAACGGCTCGGCCATCCAGACGTGGTTTTAAGTAATTTAGACGTTTAAAATTACATCTCTTCGAGTTATTTTTATAAAACATATCGTGTCAGAAGTGGGATTCGATCCCGTGCCTTCATACGAGGACCAGAATACACAGATTCACATCATGAACGAAGGAAGCTAAGCCCCTTGAGTCTGGCGCCTAAGTCCGCTCGGCCATCCTGACGTGGTTTTATGTAATTTGGACGTTTTAAAATTATATCCCATCCAGTTATTTTCTTAAAACATATCGTGTCAGAAGAGGGATTCGAACCCACGCCCTCAAAGGAGGACCAGAATACACAGATTCACATCGTGAACGAAGGAAGCTAATCCCCTTGAGTCTGGCGCCTTAGACCGCTCGGCCATCCTGACGTGGTTTTGTGTAATTCGGACGTTTTAAAATTACATCTCATCCAGTTATTTTCTTAAAACATATCGTGTCGAAATTGGATTCGAACCCTCGCCCTCATACAAGGACCTGAATACACAGATTCACATCGTGAACCAAGGAAACTAAGCCCCT
Source organism: Phalangium opilio (assembly GCF_054372755.1). Lineage (NCBI taxonomy): Eukaryota > Metazoa > Arthropoda > Arachnida > Opiliones > Phalangiidae > Phalangium > Phalangium opilio. The sequence goes on from NW_028324260.1 coordinate 146,085, forward strand.
TGAGTCTAGCGCCTAAGACGGCTCGGCCATCCAGACGTGGTTTTAAGTAATTTAGACGTTTAAAATTACATCTCTTCGAGTTATTTTTATAAAACATATCGTGTCAGAAGTGGGATTCGAACCCACGCCCTCATACGAGGACCAGAATACACAGATTCACATCGTGAACGAAGGAAGCTAAGCCCCTTGAGTCTTGCGCATTAGACCGCTCGGCCATCCTGACGTGGTTTTGTGTGATTTGAACGTTTTAAAATTACATCTCATCCAGTTATTTTCATAAACAATATCGTGTCAGAAGTGGGATTTGAACCCACGCCCTCATACGAGGACCAGAATACACAGATTTACATCTTGAACGAAGGAAGCTAAGCCCCTTGAGTCTCGCACCTAAGACGGCTCGGCCATCCAGACGTGGTTTTAAGTAATTTAGACGTTTAAAATTACATCTCTTCGAGTTATTTTTATAAAACATATCGTATCAGAAGTGGGATTCGAACCCACGCTCTCATACGACGACCAGAATACACAGATTCACATCGTGAACGAAGGAAGCTAAGCCCCTTGAGTCTAGCGCCTAAGACCACTCGGCCATCCTGACGTGGTTTTAAGTAATTAAGACGTTTAAAATTACATCTCTTCGAGTTACTTTTATAAAACATATCGTGTCAGAAGTGGAATTCGAACCCACGCCCTCATACGAGGACCAGAATACACAGATTCACATCGTGAACGAAGGAAGCTAAGCTCCTTGAGTCTCGCGCCTTAGACCGCTCGGCCATCCTGACGTGGTTCTGTGTAATTTGGACGTTTTAAAATTACATCTCATCCAGTTATTTTCTGAAAACATATCGTGTCAAAATTGTATTCGAACCCTCGCACTCATACGAGGACCAGAATAAACAGATTCACATCGTGAACGAAGGAAGCTAAGCCCCTTGAGTCTGGCGCCTAAGTCCGCTCGGCCATCCTGACGTGGTTTTGTGTAATTCGGACGTTTTAAAATTACATCTCATCCAGTTATTTTCTTAAAACATATCGTGTCGAAATTGGATTCGAACCCTCGCCCTCATACAAGGACCAGAATACACAGATTCACATCGTGAACCAAGGAAACTAAGCCCCTTGAGTCTAGCGCCTAAGACGGCTCGGCCATCCAGACGTGGTTTTAAGTAATTTAGACGTTTAAAATTACATCTCTTCGAGTTATTTTTATAAAACATATCGTGTCAGAAGTGGGATTCGAACCCACGCCCTCATACGAGGACCAGAATACACAGATTCACATCGTGAACGAAGGAAGCTAAGCCCCTTGAGTCTTGCGCATTAGACCGCTCGGCCATCCTGACGTGGTTTTGTGTGATTTGAACGTTTTAAAATTACATCTCATCCAGTTATTTTCATAAACAATATCGTGTCAGAAGTGGGATTTGAACCCACGCCCTCATACGAGGACCAGAATACACAGATTTACATCTTGAACGAAGGAAGCTAAGCCCCTTGAGTCTCGCACCTAAGACGGCTCGGCCATCCAGACGTGGTTTTAAGTAATTTAGACGTTTAAAATTACATCTCTTCGAGTTATTTTTATAAAACATATCGTATCAGAAGTGGGATTCGAACCCACGCTCTCATACGACGACCAGAATACACAGATTCACATCGTGAACGAAGGAAGCTAAGCCCCTTGAGTCTAGCGCCTAAGACCACTCGGCCATCCTGACGTGGTTTTAAGTAATTAAGACGTTTAAAATTACATCTCTTCGAGTTACTTTTATAAAACATATCGTGTCAGAAGTGGAATTCGAACCCACGCCCTCATACGAGGACCAGAATACACAGATTCACATCGTGAACGAAGGAAGCTAAGCTCCTTGAGTCTCGCGCCTTAGACCGCTCGGCCATCCTGACGTGGTTCTGTGTAATTTGGACGTTTTAAAATTACATCTCATCCAGTTATTTTCTGAAAACATATCGTGTCAAAATTGTATTCGAACCCTCGCACTCATACGAGGACCAGAATAAACAGATTCACATCGTGAACGAAGGAAGCTAAGCCCCTTGAGTCTGGCGCCTAAGTCCGCTCGGCCATCCTGACGTGGTTTTATGTAATTTGGACGTTATTTTCTTAAAACATATCGTGTCAGAAGAGGGATTCGAACCCACGCCCCTAAAGGAGGACCAGAATACACAGATTCACAACGTGAACGATGGAAGCTAATCCCCTTGAGTCTGGCGCCTTAGATCGCTCGGCCATCCTGACGTGGTTTTGTGTAATTCGGACGTATTAAAATTACATCTCACCCAGTTATTTTCTTAAAACATATCGTGTCAAAATTGGATTCGAACCTTCGCCCTCATACAAGGACCAGAATACACAGATTCACATCGTGAACCAAGGAAACTAAGCCCCTTGAGTCTAGCGCCTAAGAGGGCTCGGCCATCCAGACGTGGTTTTAAGTAATTTAGACGTTTAAAATTACATCTCTTCGAGTTATTTTTATAAAACATATCGTGTCAGAAGTGGGATTCGAACCCACGCCCTCACACGAGGACCAGAATACACAGATTCAGATCGTGAACGACGGAAGCTAAGCCCCTTGAGTCTTGCGCATTAGACCGCTCGGCCATCCTGACGTGGTTTTGTGTAATTTGGACGTTTTAAAATTACATCTCATCCAGTTATTTTCATAAACAATATCGTGTCAGGAGTGGGATTCGAACCCACGCCCTCATCCGAGGACCAGAATACACAGACTTATATCTTGAACGAAGGAAACTAAGCCCCTTGAGTCTCGCGCCTTAGACCGCTCGGCCATCCAGACGTGGTTTTATGTAATTTGGACGTTTTAAAATTATATCTCACCAGTTATTTTCTTAAAACATATCGTGTCAGAAGTGGGATTCGAACCCACGCCCTCATACGACAGATTCAAATCGTGAACGAAGGAAGCTAAGCCCCTTGAGTCTAGCGCCTAAGACCGCTCGGCCATCCTGACGTTGTTTTAAGTAATTAAGACGTTTAAAATTACATCTCTTCGAGTTACTTTTACAAAACATATCGTGTCAGAAGTTGGCGTCGAACCCACGCTCTCATACGAGTACCAGAATACTCAGATTCACATCGTGAACGAAGGAAGCTAAGACCCTTGAGTCTAGCGCCTAAGACCGCTCGGCCATCCTGACGTGGTTCTGTGTAATTTGGACGTTTTAAAATTATATCTCATCCAGTTATTTTCTTAAAACATATCGTGTCAGAAGTGTGATTCGAACCCACGCCCTCATACGAGGACCAGAATACACAGATTCACATCGTGAACGAAGGAAGCTAAGCCCCTTGAGTCTGGCGCCTTAGACCGCTCGGCCATCCTGACGTGGTTTTAATTAATTTAGGCGTTCAAAATTACATCTCTTCGTGTTACTTTTATAAAACATATCGTGTCAGAAGTGGGCTTCGAACCCACGCCCTCATACGAGGGCCAGAATACACAGATTCACATCGTGAACGAAGGAAACTAAGCCCCTTGAGTCTAGCGCCTAAGACGGTTCGGCCATACTGTCGTGGTTTTAAGTAATTTAGACGTTTAAAATTACATCTCTTCGAGTTATTTTCATAAACAATATCGTGTCAGAAGTGGGATTCGAACCCACGCCCTCATACTAGGACCAGAATACACAGATTTACATCGTGAACGAAGGAAGCTAAGCCCCTTGAGTCTTGCGCCTTAGACCGCTCGGCCATCCAGACCGGGTTTTATGTAATTTGGACGTTTTAAAATTATATCTCATCCAGTTATTTTCTTAAAACATATCGTGTCAGAAGTGGGATTCGAAACCACGCCCTCATATGAGGACCAGAATACTCAGATTAACCTCGTGAACGAAGGAAGCTAAGCCCCTTGAGTCTAGCGCCTAAGACCGCTCGGCCATCCTGACGTGGTTCTGTGTAATTTGGACGTTTTAAATTTATATCTCATCCAGTTACTTTCTTAAAACATATCGTGTCAGAAGTGTGATTCGAACCCACGCCCTCATACGAGGACCAGAATACACAGATTCACATCGTGAACGAAGGAAGCTAAGCCCCTTGAGTCTGGCGCCTTAGACCGCTCGGCCATCCTGACGTGGTTTTAATTAATTTAGGCGTTTAAAATTACATCTCTTCGAGTTACTTTTATAAAACATATCGTGTCAGAAGTGGGCTTCGAACCCACGCCCTCATACGAGGGCCAGAATACACAGATTCACATCGTGAACGAAGGAAACTAAGCCCCTTGAGTCTAGCGCCTAAGACGGCTCGGCCATACTGACGTGGTTTTAAGTAATTTAGACGTTTAAAATTACATCTCTTCGAGTTATTTTCATAAGCAATATCGTGTCAGAAGTGGGATTCGAACCCACGCCCTCATACGTGGACCAGACTACTCAGATTCACATCGTGAACGAAGGAAGCTAAGCCCCTTGAGTCTGGCGCCTTAGACCGCTCGGCCATCCTGACGTGGTTTTAATTAATTTAGGCGTTCAAAATTACATCTCTTCGAGTTACTTTTATAAAACATATCGTGTCAGAAGTGGGACTCGAACCCACGCCCTCATACGAGGACCTGAATACACAGATTCACATCGTGAACGAAGGAAACTAAGCCCCTTGAGTCTAGCGCCTAAGACGGTTCGGCCATACTGTCGTGGTTTTAAGTAATTTAGACGTTTAAAATTACATCTCTTCGAGTTATTTTCATAAACAATATCGTGTCAGAAGAGGGATTCGAACCCACGCCCCTAAAGGAGGACCAGAATACACAGATTCACAACGTGAACGATGGAAGCTAATCCCCTTGAGTCTGGCGCCTTAGATCGCTCGGCCATCCTGACGTGGTTTTGTGTAATTCGGACGTATTAAAATTACATCTCACCCAGTTATTTTCTTAAAACATATCGTGTCAAAATTGGATTCGAACCTTCGCCCTCATACAAGGACCAGAATACACAGATTCACATCGTGAACCAAGGAAACTAAGCCCCTTGAGTCTAGCGCCTAAGAGGGCTCGGCCATCCAGACGTGGTTTTAAGTAATTTAGACGTTTAAAATTACATCTCTTCGAGTTATTTTTATAAAACATATCGTGTCAGAAGTGGGATTCGAACCCACGCCCTCACACGAGGACCAGAATACACAGATTCACAACGTGAACGACGGAAGCTAAGCCCCTTGAGTCTTGCGCATTAGACCGCTCGGCCATCCTGACGTGGTTTTGTGTAATTTGGACGTTTTAAAATTACATCTCATCCAGTTATTTTCATAAACAATATCGTGTCAGGAGTGGGATTCGAACCCACGCCCTCATCCGAGGACCAGAATACACAGACTTATATCTTGAACGAAGGAAACTAAGCCCCTTGAGTCTCGCGCCTTAGACCGCTCGGCCATCCAGACGTGGTTTTATGTAATTTGGACGTTTTAAAATTATATCTCACCAGTTATTTTCTTAAAACATATCGTGTCAGAAGTGGGATTCGAACCCACGCCCTCATACGACAGATTCAAATCGTGAACGAAGGAAGCTAAGCCCCTTGAGTCTAGCGCCTAAGACCGCTCGGCCATCCTGACGTTGTTTTAAGTAATTAAGACGTTTAAAATTACATCTCTTCGAGTTACTTTTACAAAACATATCGTGTCAGAAGTTGGCGTCGAACCCACGCTCTCATACGAGGACCAGAATACTCAGATTCACATCGTGAACGAAGGAAGCTAAGACCCTTGAGTCTAGCGCCTAAGACCGCTCGGCCATCCTGACGTGGTTCTGTGTAATTTGGACGTTTTAAAATTATATCTCATCCAGTTATTTTCTTAAAACATATCGTGTCAGAAGTGTGATTCGAACCCACGCCCTCATACGAGGACCAGAATACACAGATTCACATCGTGAACGAAGGAAGCTAAGCCCCTTGAGTCTGGCGCCTTAGACCGCTCGGCCATCCTGACGTGGTTTTAATTAATTTAGGCGTTTAAAATTACATCTTTTCGAGTTACTTTTATAAAACATATCGTGTCAGAAGTGGGCTTCGAACCCACGCCCTCATACGAGGGCCAGAATACACAGATTCACATCGTGAACGAAGGAAACTAAGCCCCTTGAGTCTAGCGCCTAAGACGGTTCGGCCATACTGTCGTGGTTTTAAGTAATTTAGACGTTTAAAATTACATCTCTTCGAGTTATTTTCATAAACAATATCGTGTCAGAAGTGGGATTCGAACCCACGCCCTCATACTAGGACCAGAATACACAGATTTACATCGTGAACGAAGGAAGCTAAGCCCCTTGAGTCTTGCGCCTTAGACCGCTCGGCCATCCAGACCGGGTTTTATGTAATTTGGACGTTTTAAAATTATATCTCATCCAGTTATTTTCTTAAAACATATCGTGTCAGAAGTGGGATTCGAAACCACGCCCTCATATGAGGACCAGAATACTCAGATTAACCTCGTGAACGAAGGAAGCTAAGCCCCTTGAGTCTAGCGCCTAAGACCGCTCGGCCATCCTGACGTGGTTCTGTGTAATTTGGACGTTTTAAATTTATATCTCATCCAGTTACTTTCTTAAAACATATCGTGTCAGAAGTGTGATTCGAACCCACGCCCTCATACGAGGACCAGAATACACAGATTCACATCGTGAACGAAGGAAGCTAAGCCCCTTGAGTCTGGCGCCTTAGACCGCTCGGCCATCCTGACGTGGTTTTAATTAATTTAGGCGTTTAAAATTACATCTCTTCGAGTTACTTTTATAAAACATATCGTGTCAGAAGTGGGCTTCGAACCCACGCCCTCATACGAGGGCCAGAATACACAGATTCACATCGTGAACGAAGGAAACTAAGCCCCTTGAGTCTAGCGCCTAAGACGGCTCGGCCATACTGACGTGGTTTTAAGTAATTTAGACGTTTAAAATTACATCTCTTCGAGTTATTTTCATAAGCAATATCGTGTCAGAAGTGGGATTCGAACCCACGCCCTCATACGTGGACCAGACTACTCAGATTCACATCGTGAACGAAGGAAGCTAAGCCCCTTGATTCTGGCGCCTTAGACCGCTCGGCCATCCTGACGTGGTTTTAATTAATTTAGGCGTTCAAAATTACATCTCTTCGAGTTACTTTTATAAAACATATCGTGTCAGAAGTGGGACTCGAACCCACGCCCTCATACGAGGACCTGAATACACAGATTCACATCGTGAACGAAGGAAACTAAGCCCCTTGAGTCTAGCGCCTAAGACGGTTCGGCCATACTGTCGTGGTTTTAAGTAATTTAGACGTTTAAAATTACATCTCTTCGAGTTATTTTCATAAACAATATCGTGTCAGAAGTGGGATTCGAACCCACGCCCTCATACTAGGACCAGAATACACAGATTTACATCGTGAACGAAGGAAGCTAAGCCCCTTGAGTCTTGCGCCTTAGACCGCTCGGCCATCCAGACCGGGTTTTATGTAATTTGGACGTTTTAAAATTATATCTCATCCAGTTATTTTCTTAAAACATATCGTGTCAGAAGTGGGATTCGAAACCACGCCCTCATATGAGGACCAGAATACTCAGATTAACCTCGTGAACGAAGGAAGCTAAGCCCCTTGAGTCTAGCGCCTAAGACCGCTCGGCCATCCTGACGTGGTTCTGTGTAATTTGGACGTTTTAAAATTATATCTCATCCAGTTATTTTCTTAAAACATATCGTGTCAGAAGTGTGATTCGAACCCACGCCCTCATACGAGGACCAGAATACACAGATTCTCATCGTGAACGAAGGAAGCTAAGCCCCTTGAGTCTGGCGCCTTAGACCGCTCGGCCATCCTGACGTGTTTTTAATTAATTTAGGCGTTCAAAATTACATCTCTTCGAGTTACTTTTATAAAACATATCGTGTCAGAAGTGGGCTTCGAACCCAGGCCCTCATACGAGGGCCAGAATACACAGATTCACATCGTGAACGAAGGAAACTAAGCCCCTTGAGTCTAGCGCCTAAGACGGCTCGGCCATACTGACGTGGTTTTAAGCAATTTAGACGTTTAAAATTACATCTCTTCGAGTTATTTTCATAAACAATATCGTGTCAGAAGTGGGATTCGAACCCACGCCCTCATACGTGGACCAGAATACACAGATTCACATCGTGAACGAAGGAAGCTAAGCCCCTTGAGTCTGGCGCCTTAGACCGCTCGGCCATCCTGACGTGGTTTTAATTAATTTAGGCGTTAAAAATTACATCTCTTCGAGTTACTTTTATAAAACATATCGTGTCAGAAGTGGGACTCGAACCCACGCCCTCATACGAGGACCTGAATACACAGATTCACATCGTGAACGAAGGAAACTAAGCCCCTTGAGTCTCGCGCCTAAGACGGCTCGGCCATCCTGACGTGGTTTTAAGTAATTTAGACGTTTAAAATTACATCTCTTCGAGTTATTTTCATAAACAATATCGTGTCAGAAGTGTGATTCGAACCCACGCCCTCATACTAGGACCAGAATACACAGATTCATATCGTGAACGAAGGAAGCTAAGCCCCTTGAGTCTCGCGCCTTAGACCGCTCGGCCATCCTGACGTGGTTCTGTGTAATTTGGACGTTTTAAAATTATATCTCATCCAGTTATTTTCTTAAAACATATCGTGTCAGAAGTGTGATTCGAACCCACGCCCTCATACTAGGACCAGAATACACAGATTCACATCGTGAACGAAGGAAGCTAAGCCCCTTGAGTCTGGCGCCTTAGACCGCTCGGCCATCCTGACGTGTTGTTAATTAATTTAGGCGTTCAAAATTACATCTCTTCGAGTTACTTTTATAAAACATATCGTGTCAGAAGTGGGCTTCGAACCCACGCCCTCATACGAGGGCCAGAATACACAGATTCACATCGTGAACGAAGAAAACTAAGCCCCTTGAGTCTAGCGCCTAAGACGGCTCGGCCATCCTGACGTGGTTCTGTGTAATTTGGACGTTTTAAAATTATATCTCATCCAGTTATTTTCTTAAAACATATCGTGTCAGAAGTGTGATTCGAACCCACGCCCTCATACTAGGACCAGAATACACAGATTCACATCGTGAACGAAGGAAGCTAAGCCCCTTGAGTCTGGCGCCTTTGACCGCTCGGCCATCCTGACGTGGTTTTAATTAATTTAGGCGTTCAAAATTACATCTCTTCGAGTTACTTTTATAAAACATATCGTGTCAGAAGTGGGATTCGAACCCACGCCCTCATACGAGGACCAGAATACACAGATTCACATCGTGAACGAAGGAAGCTAAGCCCCTTGAGTCTGGCGCCTTAGACCGCTCGGCCATCCTGACGTGTTTTTAATTAATTTAGGCGTTCAAAATTACATCTCTTCGAGTTACTTTTATAAAACATATCGTGTCAGAAGTGGGCTTCGAACCCACGCCCTCATACGAGGGCCAGAATACACAGATTCACATCGTGAACGAAGGAAACTAAGCCCCTTGAGTCTAGCGCCTAAGACGGCTCGGCCATACTGACGTGGTTTTAAGCAATTTAGACGTTTAAAATTACATCTCTTCGAGTTATTTTCATAAACAATATCGTGTCAGAAGTGGCATTCGAACCCACGCCCTCATACGTGGACCAGAATACACAGATTCACATCGTGAACGAAGGAAGCTAAGCCCCTTGAGTCTGGCGCCTTAGACCGCTCGGCCATCCTGACGTGGTTTTAATTAATTTAGGCGTTCAAAATTACATCTCTTCGAGTTACTTTTATAAAACATATCGTGTCAGAAGTGGGACTCGAACCCACGCCCTCATACGAGGACCTGAATACACAGATTCACATCGTGAACGAAGGAAACTAAGCCCCTTGAGTCTAGCGCCTAAGACGGCTCGGCCATCCTGACGTGGTTTTAAGTAATTTAGACGTTTAAAATTACATCTCTTCGAGTTATTTTCATAAAAAATATCGTGTCAGAAGTGTGATTCGAACCCACGCCCTCATACTAGGACCAGAATACACAGATTCATATCGTGAACGAAGGAAGCTAAGCCCCTTGAGTCTCGCGCCTTAGACCGCTCGGCCATCCTGACGTGGTTCTGTGTAATTTGGACGTTTTAAAATTATATCTCATCCAGTTATTTTCTTAAAACATATCGTGTCAGAAGTGTGATTCGAACCCACGCCCTCATACTAGGACCAGAATACACAGATTCACATCGTGAACGAAGGAAGCTAAGCCCCTTGAGTCTGGCGCCTTTGACCGCTCGGCCATCCTGACGTGGTTTTAATTAATTTAGGCGTTCAAAATTACATCTCTTCGAGTTACTTTTATAAAACATATCGTGTCAGAAGTGGGATTCGAACCCACGCCCTCATACGAGGGCCAGAATACACAGATTCACATCGTGAACTGTTATGTTTAATTGTTGTAGGTTAATCAATAGACATAGTTTAGAACAATAATGAATTTTAATACTGAGGAACAGATTATTTTGATACCCTACTCTTTGTAACCGCCTAGCTAGAATGCCGTTCTCCCTCCCTAGCTTTATTATACCTGACCACCGTAAAGTGGCGCCCCCTACATACAAAATTCCACACTACAAATATCATACATATATAACAATACCTTTTCCATAAAAGATTTTAGTTCATGCACAGTTAATTATTAATCGGCTAAAGTATACATGTCCATTTATTTGTCAATTAGCGTTCATTGCACGTAGTCATTTAGTCTCTCGGGTGGCTTTCTTGATCTTCTCGGTCTGGATGTTGCCGGAACTACTTCTTTCGGAATTGTTTCCGCTATCTCTGGTGTGGAAACCTTTGGCGTTGTGTCATCTAGTTGTATGGGAACATCCTGTTGAACCTGAATAGGAACTTCTTGTTGAGTAGGAATTTCAGCTTCTTGTACTTCCGGTTGAGGTAGGTTATGAGCTTCCGGTTGTGGTAAGTTAGGAACTTCTTGTTGATTTGGTTGGATAATTTCCGGGTGCTGAGTTACTATTTGACTCCTGGAAGTGAAATGTCCAACCTTTGGAATTTGTGCTGGTTTAGATTGTACCATTTCCGCTTCTAATCGAGACCGTATTTGGTTTATATGCCGTCGAAGCGCTCCTTTTTGTGTCTCCACCTGGAACAGCATGCGTCCCACTCGAGACGTAATTTTTCCATCAATCCATTTGTTACCTGTGCCGAAGTTTCGTACAGACACAGCGTCACCCTTGCCGTAAGAGTCGGAGTTTTGTGTACTTGCTCTATCCTTGGGTGTGGACTGCGTTCTATCGCCTCCCTTCTTTGTTGGACGAAATAGATCAAGGCGGGTCGTTATGTTTCTACCCAACATGATCTCGGCTGGTGATTTGCCCGAAACGTTTGGCGTTCGACGGTGGTTCATCAGAATCCTCTGAATCCTTTCTTCTAAGGTTCCGTTCTTGAAATTGTTCAAACCATCATTAATGGTACAAATTTCATCCGTGAATCCGCCGTTAATCTTCTTCAAGCTTGTTTTTACGGTTCTGACTGTTCTCTCGGCCTGTCCGTTTGATGCCGGATGGTACGGAGCTGTAGTCATGTGATTTATACCGTTATTGCTCGTGAATTCTTTGAATTCTTTACTTGAAAAACAAGTCCCATTATCGGTCACGAGCGTGGACATCACTCCGTATCTTGCAATGTGGGGACGAAGAGCTTGCGTTACCGACCATCTTTGAACTCGAAATAGACCTTCTTTGAACTCGAAATAGACCTTCTTTGAACTCGAAATAGACCTTCTTTGAACTCGAAATAGACCTTCTTTGAACTCGAAATAGACCTTCTTTGAACTCGAAATAGACCTTCTTTGAACTCGAAATAGACCTTCTTTGAACTCGAAATAGACCTTCTTTGAACTCGAAATAGACCTTCTTTGAACTCGAAATAGACCTTCTTTGAACTCGAAATAGACCTTCTTTGAACTCGAAATAGACCTTCTTTGAACGCGAAATAGACCTTCTTTGAACGCGAAATAGACCTTCTTTGAACGCGAAATAGGCCTTCTTTGAACTCGAAATAGACCTTCTTTGAACGCGAAATAGACCTTCTTTGAACGCGAAATAGACCTTCTTTGAACGCGAAATAGGCCTTCTTTGAACTCGAAATAGGCCATCTTTGAACGCGTAATAGACCATCTTTGAACGCGTAATAAACCATCTTTGAACGCTAAGACGATCTTTTCGATCTCCTAACAGACTATTTGAATGCAAAGCTGACTATATTTCAATCCCAAACAACTTTATTTTTAAGAAAAGCAGACCATCAATGAAGAACTAACCTATATTTCAACTCAACTGATTAAACACATTTTTGACACCGTTAGATATTTTTTCAGTGCCAATTTTAAAAATTATTTTTTGGAAATACTCCATTGTTTTTTGGAGTTGAGTCGGATACTGTAGTTGGAAAGCGTAAAATCCACTAATCAATGAAGTTACGGCGTCAGGTATCGTTTTCACATCGAATTGCACTCCTTCTATTTGAACATAGACGGGAGCAGTAAAATAGTCATGGTTGGAGAAGACCATTATGGGAGTGGACGATTTCGGAGTCTATAAATCAAGTTTAGTTAAAATTTAAACTGTTAAAAAGTTTATCGTGTTTTCCGCACAAATATTATCCTACCGTTGATGTTAAATAATAGTCCAGCGACTCCCCGAAAAGGCATGGAAATATCAACAGACTAGCATTCAAATTCAAACCTAAAACAAACAAGCAAGCTGTAGTTTCTAAATATAATTCGGTATAAATAATTACCATTCAACGATTCTTCGGAGCAAACTTCCCCCTTTTCCTTGAGTAATTTAAGAATGGGTTTAGCATTCTTTTTACTTCTGCCTAGCTCTAAAATACGCTTTGAAACTGGTTCTATGTAGTGAACTAAAACTTTTTCCGCCGATGGTCGGATGTTTTGCAACATGCTGAACTCTTTGATTAGCTGAAAAATATGAACTAAATTGGTTCAATGTGCCTAAAAAAAGTCACTAGGGAAATTTTTGATTAAGAATTAAAATACTAGTATCAGACGTCCCTTAACTAGGAAGTAAACATTTGTAATAGCACGTATAAGTAAAAAATGTTATTTTGCTTTTACTCATCGAGTAGGGGATCGCTTTTTCCCCCTTCTAAGATGTATTTAATATCTCGAGTTTCTCTTTTCTATATATTGCATCACATGAGTGCAGCAGGACCTTACTGTACCTCAACCGTTGGGCCATCCCGAATATTACCTTAGCGAGCTAGAAAACATAATTTTCGAACTACATAAGCGGCTAACACACCCTCCAAACCACAACCACACCTAGCTAATATGTAAATTTTTTTACGTGACTTGTTTACATAAGAGAAGCCAAGACCGTAGGCCCGGACCAAACATTGGATACTTCCTTAATGTACTTTTGCTAGTATTAATCTAATCATGTCTTCTATCTTTTCGGGTACCTGGTTTGTTTTTGTCAAAACTGGAAATTTTGAAACAATTTCTTCCACACTAAGGTGATCAAATGCCATCTTCTGTCGATATGACGCCGTTCTTCGCATTTTTTCCTCTACAATGCTTTCATTGGGATGGGCTTTGTCTAGTTCTTTATTCATTACTTCCATATGAGCATCGATAGTGCCTTTATCTTCTGCCATACCAGCAACTAGCTGTATATTAATAAAGCGACAAGTAAAATTTCAAAACCTTCAGATGAATTGACCAAACACAGTAAAATCACTACACACCCCAGGGCAAATCCTTTTTGACCTTTTAAGGGAAGGTTCTACATTCTTATCTTTCGCTTCAGGGTTTTCAGGGTCTTTTTCTTCTTCAGTAAGTTTCCTTTTCCTGCTATGGATCGCTTTCATATCCCTTACACACTGCAAATCGTCCCGTTTTCGTCTTTCATGGCGGAACTTGGTATGCAAGGCCTCAGCCCATGTATCCTACAATAAATGCATTCGTTTTTCTACACGTCAATCAAAACATGCGTTATCTCAAATCTTTGAGAATCACCGTTTCTAAAATACAAAAATGTGGTCAAATACTCCAGCCATACTTACATATTGAGTTCCATATGGATTATCAAGTTTATCCCTCAGAAAAGGGTATTTGAGAACGAGCGCGCGCGCTACTCGTTGCCGCTCCTCTTTCGATACATAACTATTAAAAATTAGTCAAGTTGTTACCTTGTGAGCTTAATTTATTATAAGTTCACTCTTTGAAGAAGAGGGAGTGATTTATTGGTATGAATTCCGTTTTTGATAAAACTGTTATTATAAGTGAAAAAGGAGCGTCCAAAAAACCCAACGGCATTTCACGCTTCGCAAGTAGCTTCTACTTAATTAAAATATTATTTTGAAATTACTTTAAAGGTAATATATAGCAATTCAAAAATTGGGGGAAAATTTTAGATTATAATGTTAATTAGATTCTCTATTTTCCAACTTGAACCACTTCTATTTTCCTTTATCAGAGGTTAAAAATGGCAATTTTCGAAAATTAGAGCCAAAAGCGAGTGAAAATAAAAATTCCCCTATTTTCAAAGTTTGTTTGCTACCTAGAATGAGTACTAAATTTCACTTTCTTGACTCTATGGCTCTGAACCTGGGGTTTCGAAGAAGTAATTCAAACCTCGTAAAATTCTACTGGACCATTTTTATGATAAATATATAATGGCTTTAACTATATACTCACTACTTATTAAACTTGGTAATGTCTTCGTATAGTATTTTTATAATTTGGGGGCGATATGTTTGCCCAAAAATTCTTGGATCTCTATCATCGATTAACTTCACCACATCAGGCGGAAGACGCGGCACAACGTAGGGGTCAGGTATTTTATTTGTAGCGAGAGTTTTACTGCATGATGGTGTCTCTAGTTGTTCTGTTGCCGGGATAGAGATTTCCCTTTATTTCAAAAGTATTTGTTTGTTAGCGTTTTGGTATTACTAATTAATCAATTTATAACAGCGTAGCTATCTTATACCGTATGTCGATTTCTACGTCATTTGACAAAGCCTCGTTCAATGGAATTATTTTTATTTTTGACTTGTCCTCAGGTAAACCTTCTTTGAACTCCCAATCGATCCAATCGTTCCAGTCCTTGGCAAAAACTTGAACCAATCTAACTTTTTTATTGAAATTCTTTTCCATTTCGACAAAAAACTCTGCCTCCCCAGCATCAGCAGAAATCCTTAAAATCTTCTTTTTCTCTTCACAAGTAACGTGATAGGTGTATGGTTCCTTATCCATCTTACCGACAATATTTTCTGCTCAAATTGTAAGAACTTTAAGCAAACCATTTTATGCTTAACAAAGACTCAAAATTTGGCAAGAGACAACTGAATTTATTAAAACTGTACAATGCCTAAATATGACCCTCGCGTTATTTCCGTACAATTACTTTACGTAATCTTTAGAAATACGCTCAACGGAAAGATCACCGCCAAAATTTAATAAAATATGGCTGTTTTGTACTTTAAAATAGGTCGTACTTCTACTTTACTACCCTTTAATATCACATATTCTGTGACTAAATATTATTACGTTTTCGGAGCCATGCTGATACATTTGCAAAGCGCAGCTATCGATTTCCTGACCCGGCTCTATAATCAGCCATTCATTATACTCCTGGGCAACATAACAGTTATAATGTTCTAAATAATTTGCGCAACCGACAATGCGGCCACAAACGTGCCATTTTTCTAATACTTCAATTAGGTAGTAAATTCTTATAAATAAGGGCAAATCATTTTCATTTACAGTAACAGGAAGAATGTAGTTAGTTTTGTACGTGACATTTTTTACACGAATAGCCGAAGCAATCTGAGTGACGTTTGGTTCTAGTATATCTATGCTCAAAAATGAACTTAGTTCTTGTCGAAGCATCAAAGGCAAACTGCTGAACTTAAGACTAAGTGGTTTAACAAAATCATCGTTTTCTAATCCAGCGTCTCCACTTCTCTCGTAACACTGGAGTAATTGATGCCTTTTGGCAAGTGTTACGCAAATATTTCGGAAGTTGCAAGTGTTTCCAGCAACTTTCTTGAAGTATTGATGTTTCCCTTCAAAGCGCATGCACCACAATCTAATCAATGGGCCATATTTCAAAATTAAACTTGCGTAATGCGTCATAAAATGCATTTTTGGTGTAAATATTCCATGAGGTATTTCTTTCATAATACAATGAAAGTCTTTTATCCGTTCAAACAAATATGGCATCCACTTAGGGTCAATTAGTGGGGACGTAATTATTTCACTTATTTCAATCAGAGTTAAGAGCAATTTCCAATGTTCGTCCTCATTAGGAATAACGGAGCCAAACATTAAGGGGAAGAAGTATAGTAGGCATTTCATTTGGGCAGCTGTTCCAACAAGACGTCTTGAACTTCTAAGAACATCTTGAGAGATAGTAACACATTTATCCTTAACCATAAGTTCTCCGTAAGGAAAGTTTTCAATAGCAGAATTAATGTTTTTCAGAGTCTCCATATTTTCATTAATTATGTGATTTATGACAAGTTTAAGTACTAATGGCACAACTCCTTCGTAAAAATCGTGCATTATATCCGCAGGAAGGGACTCCGTTACCTCGAAATGAGGGAGAACTGAAAAAGGACACGGTCCTTTGACCCCATAGATTTTCTGATTATCAGGGTTCTCTAGAATAGCTTCTAAGTGGTACTTTTGGACCTCGGGATATCTAATTAGCATTTCATTCTCATCAAATGTTTCAGATATTTGCGATTTTGTAATCATGCAAAATCTACAAATTCGACCACTAGAAAATGATCGCTGAAATCCACCTAACTCGTGACTTGAAAGATTATCAGCTGATATCGTAGCTAAAGCCCCTTTGTAAACGCAATTACGTACAACGATTCCATTAGTCTGAAGGACCTCAAGGTCATCCAGAAGAGGTTTCAGTACTCTTTGATAACCGTATCGCTTAACATCTGTATATCTTACAACAAGAGCCAAGTTTATATTGCTTAACTTACTCCTAAACGCTGGATTTATATTTCCTACTACGAAATATATTAATGTAACTTTATGTTTACCTCTCTTAGCCCCTAAAGGATTAATTAATTCAACCTCATCTGCGTATAAATGCAGACGTAATGCTAAGCTGTCCTGACTAAAAATTGGATGATTCTTACATATTAAACCATCATCATAATCTCTTAAGTATTTGCTGGATTCTTTGGTTTTCGTTATTTCAAGCCAAATGTCATCATGAGACAACATATTTTGTAAAATTTTCAAAATAGGGACGTAACTGTACTTTTTTTTCTTAATTTTGCCATTAACTCTTTCGACACCAAGAATATAATCTATGGGCTCTACTAGATGCAAGTTGTCTCTACAGAATTTATGAAGATTGTACTCTGAATTTATGTGGTTAGTAATTGATTGAGACATAAACCTAGCTTCCGCCATCCGCTCAAGGTCTGATAGATTGTGAGGAAATTGACTATAGCAAGTATCGATGCAACTTTCAAGAATGTCTTTGAAACTGTTTGCAATGCTGTTTGCAACACTGATAGGTAAATTATGTTTCTCGCGAATTCCAAGTACAAAAAGCACCGCGTTTCTTTGAAGTTCACTGATACTTGTATTTTCACAAGTTTTGTCAGCTTCACTCGCATTGTCTATTTGTTCTACAACTTCCGATTCATTTTCTTGAAATATTTCATTTCCATCGTGAACAACACTACCTTTCTTTAAATGATGTCTATAAACATGAGTCCTAAGGGATTCGAACCTCAAAAACGACTTTTTGCAGTCGGGAAATGCACACCCAAACTTTCGATTAGGCTCGTGGGAATGTAGAGTTCTTATGTGTTTCATCCATGAAAGAGGTATGGGTCGTTTAACTCCACAAATGGAACAAGAATAAGGCATTTTCCAAAAATGATTGCCCACCACCTTACAAGTAAAAGTAAATAAGCCTGATTTTTAATACAATTTGCCATTTACTAACCATTATAGCTTCCTAACTTAATTTTTTAAAAGTAAAGTGCTTCGAAAAGTTTGAAATTGTTCCCTCTTTACCTACCAAAACCAAATGCAGATAATGGAAAGCATCCGATAATACTAAAACTTATTATTATTAGGCACATCGTTTGATGTACATCTAAGATTGGCTAGTAGTTTGACTTGGTCTAAAGATTTTGATGTTTTATGTATTCGTTCGTCCTAGGAGGATATAGGGGTGAAGGAGTCTTCGACTGCCCGTTTTCCCATTGAAACGCGCTTACAGATTATCGTCCGTTCTGGGAGATTCTTAGCCGCGCACCTTGTTCCGCGCTCATCGTCATCGGGCGTCGTTTGTTTTAATTTTTGTTAAAGGCGCTGCATTTTTTAGTGCTTTAACGGAACATTTATCATTATTTTATTTTTTATTAATACTAAATTATGGTTCTTAGATAAAACTGAAGTAAAGATAACGGTTTTTTTTACTCTTTGCCAACACCAAAAACTCTACTAGATAAGCGTTTAAGGTGGATTAAAGCCTGTGGGAGGGTCGAATTAACGCCCGATAAAATTAAAAAATATCTCTACATGTGCAGTGAACACGTAATATAGGCGGCGTTGCCTCAAAGGCCTAAGCTAGCATGAAAAACCCGCTATTTTTTGAATTTTTTTATATCCTCCTAGGTATAATCACTAAGACGTTCTGTTCTATTAGGGCGTGTGTGTAATCGTCTTAGTACCTTTAAAGGTGGAACGTCGAGGAGCTACTCACAAATCATTGGCGATTTTAAAGGGGATTGGGATGAAGTGTTAGTTAGTGATTCGGGTAATCGTCTTAGTACCTCTAAAGGTAGAACGTCGAGGGGCTACTCACTAATCATTGGCGATTTTAAAGGGGATTGGGATGAAGGGTTACTTAGAAATTCGGGTAATCGTCTTAGTAACTTTAAAGGTAGCACGTCGAGGGCTACTCACTATTCAATGGCAATTTTAAAAGGATTGGGATGAAGGGTTACTTAGGGGTTTTGGGTAACTTAGTGCCGTTAGCACTGCTAAAGGGGTTATTCACTCAATTTTTTGTACGCCTGTTAAGTACGGAACCCTTCTGGACCTAAGCCTATGTTAAAAGTTCATATGGGTAATTGCAGGTACAAGTCTATGTTGAAACCTAAATATTTCTGGACGTGTGATAATTATGAGTTCCGTGTGCGCAGGGAGAGAAAGGGAGATGCCGCGTGAATAGCGGGAGGTGTCTCTCTTTTGGGTGGGGGAAGTAAATTTCCCAGCCAACGGGGGTAGTATCGCCCGGGCCACCGCGAGCTCTACTGCGCAAAATCCAAATTTTTTATCTCATGTAGCAACTATTCGTGATGTCACTTCGTGCATGCTCAATGATCCACCGAATGACCCAGGGAGAGAGAGAGAGAACATAGTATTTCATACACCCGTTTTCGACCCCTTCCCGCTAGATACGAGTTCTGTTAGCATTAGGCGGCATCTCCCTTTCTCTCCCTGGTGTGCGTAATAATGTTTGCACCATTAAAGGTAACGCATCGAGTAAATACAAAAAATGGAGAAAATAATAAGAAATGAATTTAACATTACACTTGATTGTAAAATAACAAGTGCAAATCGCATATTGTTCCGTTTTAAATGTTCTAATTTGTTCCTTTTTAAATGTTCTAATTAAGTAGATAACGATGTGGCTAGTATTATGGCCCTGCCCTTGGATCACCCTATTTCAATGATTTTATCGATGCTCCCTCATGTAAACATGTTTTTATATTCTCTAAATGCTAAAAAAATATAAAACTAAAATCAACTTACTTCTTTATCCCGATAAATTACACACCAAATATAATTTTATGGTTTTTCATTTATTTTAATTTCCTAGAAATACAAAATATTTGTTAGGTGATATGCGACGTCAAGAGGGGGATATGAGAAAATAACTAAGACAAATCATTTTATCGTATCGGAGTAATAAATAACAAGACTGCACAAAATGAAATATTCTAAGAGAGCGGCATAGTATAAAAAATATATAAAATAATAATGCGGGTCTTTTTCTTAAAAATTAAAAATATATCTAATAAACTTACCAGTGATGGAAATAAACGTTGACCAAAGCCTGAGGAGTGCTTAGTGGTTTCTTCAGCAGAAAAATTGAAAATGGTGCCTCCGGGATATCTAGGCCCATGCATGTAGCGAAGCAAGAATATTTTTTTTAACAAATTTAGTTCGCCGTGTTTTCCCGCTTGGGGCGCTTTCAGCACCGTAAAATAAACAAGTTCAGCCTCATGACCCCGTCGACTGCTACAATATTAGGGCAAGGTATAGACGTAGAGCGGTGAAGCCGAGGTCGCGGATAGTTAAAAATTGATTTTGAAAATTTCCGAAGACCTTTATTAAACAATCATTCCAAAGAAGTAAAGGATAAAAATGTTAAGGTTAAAAAAATGAAAGGTTTTGAAGGAGTAAAAAGTCCTCTAATGGTATGTGAAAACTTAGCAACTTCAAGAAGTTTTGCTTTACTAAAAAAACAACGATGTTAAAATCTCATAATTACTTTTTTGTCCATACAATCTAACCAATAGATTCAATTAAAAGTGAATAGCCCTAAAAAATTACGTTAATTTAAAGGTGAAACCTTTCTCTTTCATAAAAGTTTTATAATTAGCCCCTAAAATGTCATCGATAATTTATGGAAGACCCCGGTCGCAACGGCCATTAAAGCGCCACCTCGTACACACAAAGGGTAAAAATATTTCCTCTATAAAACTGGATATTTCCCCATGTAAAAATCGACATGCATGGGCCTAGATATCCCGGAGGCTCCGTTTTGGAGGGTTCTCTTTGTAATGGCATTCGTATAACGCGAAAGAATTTATTCATACTATGACTCTGCCAGGGCAGGACCCGCGGGGAGATGCTATCTTGCCGTTGGGGGCCTAAAGAAGCGGTCACGTGTCACACCCGTTTTCTTCGGTCCAGGTTATTTTTAAAATAGTTTGACTATTTATTTAACCTCCCACACCGTCCACTGAAATTTTCCACCCGAATTTCCTGGAATTTGCTCAACCACCTTATAGACTATTTCGATGGTAAATAGGGTTTGTCAACTGTTAGGGTCGCGACATACACACTCTTGTGCCCTTTCCTAAGTTATACCCAATAAGATCAGGTCGGATGTTGAAGCTAGGAGGATATAGGTGTGAAGGAGTCTTCGACTGCCCGTTCGTAGAGCTCAGGTTTCGGCCTCTCCGATGGGAGATTCGTGCAGGCGCACCTAGTTACATTGGTTACGCGCATCAAGTGACCACGCAAATCCAATTCAAAAAAATAGCGGGTTTTTCATGCTAGCTTAGGCCTTTGAGGCAACGCCGCCTATATTACGTGTTCACTGCACATGTAGAGATATTTTTTAATTTTATCGGGCGTTAATTCGACCCTCCCACAGGCTTTAATCCACCTTAAACGCTTATCTAGTAGAGTTTTTGGTGTTGGCAAAGAGTAAAAAAAAACCGTTACCTTTACTTCAGTTTTATCTAAGAACCATAATTTAGTATTAATAAAAAATAAAATAATGATAAATGTTCCGTTAAAGCACTAAAAAATGCAGCGCCTTTAACAAAAATTAAAACAAACGACGCCCGATGACGATGAGCGCGGAACAAGGTGCGCGGCTAAGAATCTCCCAGAACGGACGATAATCTGTAAGCGCGTTTCAATGGGAAAACGGGCAGTCGAAGACTCCTTCACCCCTATATCCTCCTAGCATCAATTATTGAAGAGTGGAGGTCAAAGCTGTTTTCACGTTTTTGTCATGTTGTTAGAGTAAAAAAGTATATCAACTCTTTAGATGAAATTTAAATGCTTTTAACGAATGTATTTCATTTTTTTTTCTGAGACTCTAATCCAAATCCAATTTTCCTGACTGTAAATGGTTTTCCATTAACAATCAGGGAAATGGTTCCGACTCTTCCGAGTGAGCCAAAGAAACGAGGACAAAATTGCCTAACAATTTTCAAAGATGTTTCTATAATATTCCTTGGAAAATTACATAATATAGAAATATATATTATAGCTACACCAGTACACCTCAGGATCAATCAGAAATTTATACTTTTCGGCGTGAAAGTTTGACGTTCATGTTTCGCGATCGAGTGCCGCTAAGAGAATATGTTTTCTCTCTATCTGCTCATAATTCAAAAACAAATATAACAATAGTTTCATTCTCTTAGGTTGAACTTTTGATCTTAAGTTACGCAATAACGTTTTAAATGTAAAATGGCTTTAAACCTGCATAACAAGAAACAATTACAAGTTAACTAAGCTTTCAAAATTTAGATGTTGGGTTTTTACGTCAAGCACGTTAAAAAATATCTATTAATCCTTATTTTATCTATGAATTTGAATTTCTGGGGAATTAGCGAGTTGTATAATCTGTCCCTCATTGGTCAGGTGTGTCCAAATTCGGAATGTAATTACATGAGCTGTGCCACTTTGTTCAAAAACGTGCAGACTTTGCGAACCTAAAGATTTGGTCTTAAGTGTGCAAATATGCCAAATATGTTCAAAATTGGTATATGATTCGTGATCAGAGAAACTTTGGGATAAAAAGTGCAGGGTTGGCTTGTTTTGTGATAAGAACATAATTGGCCTTGAGTGTGTAAATATGGCAAGTAGTATAAACTGTGCCGTTTTGACCAAGTATGTGCAAATGTGGCATTTAACGGTAAAATCTGTGCTACTTTGATCGGAAACGTGCAAACTTGGCAACATTATGATACGTACACAATTGGCCGATAGTGTTCAAATATGACAAATCATAATACCTGTGCAATTTTGAACAAGTATGTGCAAATGTGGCATTTAACGGTTTAATCTGTGCTACTTTGATCGGAAACGTGCAAACTTGGCAGACATTATGATACGTACACAATTGGCCGATAGTGTTCAAATATGACCAATCATAATATCTGTGCAATTTTGAACAAGTATGTGCAAATGTGGCATTTAACGGTATAATCTGTGCTACTTTGATCGGAAACGTGCAAACTTGGTAGACATTATGATACGTACACAATTGGTCGATAGTGTTCAAATATGACAAATCATAATATCTGTGCAATTTTGACCAAAGTTGTGCAAACTTGGAAGGTCATCATGTGATCTGTGCAGCTTTGGTCTGAAGCGTGCAATCTTGGCAAAGATTTTCACACTTTGAGCAACTTTGGTCAAAAGGGTGCAAATATGGCACGTTTTTTTTTAATTGTGCAGCTTTGGATGGTAATGTGCAAACTTGGTTGTCTCGAGGTCGATTTTTCCTAAGAGTGTAGCAGTCAATTTGCTGGCTTGAGGGTGAATTCCCTTGGCATCCAAAACATGTCCGAGAAATTCCACAGACTCTTGGAGAAAACAGCATTTTTCTTTTCTCAACTTTAGGCCATTTGTTTGAAGAATTCGGAGTACTTGGTTAATCAGTTGTAAGAGTTCGGCCTCTGTACTTCCTCCCAACAGAATATCATCTTGGAACGTCGATACTCCATGCATATTGCGAAATAAGGTTTCAATATGGAGTTGAAAAAGGGCCGATGCCGAAGCAATACCGAATGGTAACCTCGTGTACCTGTATAAACCCATTGTGGTGTTTATAACGGTGATATTCCTTGAATCTTCATCTAGAACGATCTGATTGTAGGCATCCTTTAAATCGATTCTGGCGAAAAACTTGCAGCCTGCCAACGTAGCAAATATATCTTCCGCCTTTGGCAGAGGGTATTGTGCTGTGTCAATGGCGGGATTAGCGGTTGTCTTGAAGTCACCGCAAATACGAATCTTTTGTTCTTCTCCTGGTTTTCTCGGTTTCATGACCGTAACTATTGGAGAGGCGTATGGCGAGTGATCTATCCGCTCTATTATCCCTAAGGATTCCAATCTTCTAATTTCCTTTTCGACGATTTCCTTCATGGCGTATGGAACGGAGCGGGCTTTACAAAATTTAGGTACAAGACCATCTTTGATAGCTAGTTTTACTCTTACGTCCTTCAATTCTCCCAATCCGGCCGAAAATAAGTCTTCAAAGTCGTGAAGCATGTCGTTTAACTTCGTGGTTAACGATGATTGGTTCTGTGGGACCGAAACCTTGTTGACGATTTGCTCATTCTCTCTTACGGAAGGCAGTATGTCAAGTTTCGAATATATCCATGTTCTACCACATAGACTGTCCTGTGTTCCTCGGATGACTAACAGTGGTAATAATTCTTCCCGTCCATTATAGTGAGCATGAACCTGGGACTTGCCCATGATGTCCAGCTGATCTCCAGTGACAGAGCGTAATGTCTTAGAGAAAGGCTCCAACGTTGACCTATTCGGAATCCGATTATATGTTCCCTCAGATATCAGCGTGTGGCCTGATCCAGAATCAACTTCCAATGAAAATTCTTTTCCATTTAATTTACATATTATCAACTCGGGCGGAGGTGCATCGTCCTCGCCAGTCGTTTGTTGGATGTCAGTCACCTGATGAACTGGATATTCTACAATCTCTACAGTATCCTCATCTTCGTGGATGTGGTTAGTGCGGTTATTTTTCCGCCTGTATGTATGACGTGACTTGTTAGTTGACTCTTCTTTGCGACCATTTGTTGATGGGGTTCTACATGCAGGTGCAATGTGACCTTTTTTATCGCAAGTGTGACAGATGGCGTCTATAAAAGGACAGTTTGAAGCGGCATGTCCCGTACGCTTGCATCTGGTACATTCTGTTTGGTTTGGTTGACCTTGCCCATTTGATTTTTGGGGCAGAATTTGTTTGGTAGGATGCGCCTGTTTCTTCTTATTGTAAGATTGAACTGAGTTTACTTGAGAACCCATCTGCTCTGATTGAGTGTGTTGTCTCATTTGCTGCGCGTTTTCCTTAGCCGTTTCTATTTTCTGCACGAGAGCTATAGCAACTTGTAATTTAATGTCATCGTCTTCTTCTGATAAACGATGCTGCATTTCATCATCATTGATGCCGCAAACTAGTTGATGCATGATCATTTCTTCTAGATGCTTTCCAAAACCGCAATGTACGGATAAACGTTTCAGCTCGGCTACATATTCCGCGATGGTTTCACCGTCTTTGCGATATCGCCTGTTGAACTTCAAACGTTCTACGATCCGTGATGGTTTTGGGTTGAAATGTGTGTTGAACAACGTTGCTAAGTCTGCGTAAGTAGTGGTCGTTACCGAGTCTGGATATACGAGACTGTTTAACAATGTTAACGTAGGTGCTGGTAATACAGTTAATAACACCGCCCTTTTATCGTCATCCGTAGTAGTTTTATTTATAATAAAATGGGCCTCAAGGCGTTGCTTGTATTGAGACCATGGCTCTACGTCCTGGTCGAAATCCGTTAATTTCCCCATCTTACTGTGACTCGGTTAGAATTTGCTTGATTCTGGCTTTGTTCGCCCACGCTTTATGGTCTAAGGCCAAGGCTTAATTTAGGGCGCTTTTCGTCCTCGTGGGGTGCGATGTATATGAAACGTATTCTTAACGATAGGAAAGTTGTATTTACTTTTCTGATCTTCGAAAACTGCTTCATCCCATCTCCGTCGCCATTGTTATGTTTAATTGTTGTAGGTTAATCAATAGACATAGTTTAGAACAATAATGAATTTTAATACTGAGGAACAGATTATTTTGATACCCTACTCCTTGTAACCGCCTAGCCAGAATGCCGTTCTCCCTCCCTAGCTTTATTATACCTGACCACCGTAAAGTGGCGCCCCCTACATACAAAATTCCACACTACAAATATCATACATATATAACATGAACGAAGGAAACTAAGCCCCTTGAGTCTAGCGCCTAAGACGGCTCGGCCATACTGACGTGGTTTTAAGTAATTTAGACGTTTAAAATTACATCTCTTCGAGTTATTTTCATAAACAATATCGTGTGAGAAGTGGGATTCGAACCCACGCCCTCATACGAGGACCAGAATACTCAGATTAACATCGTGAACGAAGGAAGCTAAGCCCCTTGAGTCTAGCGCCTAAGACCGCTCGGCCATCCTGACGTGGTTCTGTGTTATTTGGACGTTTTAAAATTATATCTCATCCTGTTACTTTCTTAAAACATATCGTGTCAGAAGTGTGATTCGAACCCACGCCCTCATACGAGGACCAGAATACACAGATTCACTACGTGAACGAAGGAAGCTAAGCCCCTTGAGTCTGGCGCCTTAGACCGCTCGGCCATCCTGACGTGGTTTTAATTAATTTAGGCGTTCAAAATTACATCTCTTCGAGTTACTTTTATAAAACATATCGTGTCAGAAGTGGGATTCGAACCCACGCCCTCATACGAGGGCCAGAATACACAGATTCACATCGTGAACGAAGGAAACTAAGCCCCTTGAGTCTAGCGCCTAAGACGGCTCGGCCATACTGACGTGGTTTTAAGTAATTTAGACGTTTAAAATTACATCTCTTCGAGTTATTTTCATAAACAATATCGTGTCAGAAGTGGGATTCGAACCCACGCCCTCATACTAGGACCAGAATACACAGATTTACATCGTGAACGAAGGAATCTAAGCCCTTAGAGTCTTGCGCCTTAGACCGCTCGGCCATCTAGACCGGGTTTTATGTAATTTGGACGTTTTAAAATTATATCTCATCCAGTCATTTTCTTAAAACATGTCGTGTCAGAAGTGGGATTCGAACCCACGCCCTCATACGAGGACCAGAATACACAGATTCACATCGTGAACGAAGGAAGCTAAGTGCCTTGCGTCTAGCGCCTAAGACCGCTCGGCCATCCTGACGTGGTTCTGTGTAATTTGGACGTTTTAAAATTATATCTTATCCAGTTATTTTCTTAAAACATATCGTGTCAGAAGTGGGATTCGAACCCACGCCCTCATACGAGGACCAGAATACACAGAATCACATCGTGAACGAAGCCCCTTGAGTCTGGCGCCCTAGACCGCTCGGACATCCTGACGTGGTTTTAATTAATTTAGGCGTTCAAAATCACATCTCTTCGAGTTACTTTTAAAAAACATATCGTGTCAGAAGTGGGATTCGAACCCACGCCCTCATACTAGGACCAGAATACACAGATTTACATCGTGAACGAAAGAAGCTAAGCCCCTTGAGTCTTGCGCCTTAGACCGCTCGGCCATCCTGCCGTGGTTCTGCGTAATTTGGACGTTTTAAAATTATATCTCATCCAGTTATTTTCTTAAAACATATCGTGTCAGAAGTGTGATTCGAACCCACGCCCTCATACGAGGACCAGAATACACAGATTCACATCGTGAACGAAGGAAGCTAAGCTCCTTGAGTCTGGCGCCTTAGACCGCTCGGCCATCCTGACGTGGTTTTAATTAATTTAGGCGTTCAAAATTACACCTCTTCGAGTTACTTTTATAAAACATATCGTGTCAGAAGTGGGATTCGAACCCACGCCCTCATACGAGTGCCAGAATACACAGATTCACATCGTGAACGAAGGAAACTAAGCCCCTTGAGTCTAGCGCCTAAGGCGGCTCGGCCATACTGACGTAGTTTTAAGTAATTTAGACGTTTAAAATTACATCTCTTCGAGTTACTTTTATAAAACATATCGTGTCAGAAGTGGAATTCGAACCCGCGCCCTCATACGAGGACCAGAATACACATATCGTGAACGAAGGAAGCTAAGCCCCTTGAGTCTGGCGCCTTAGACCGCTTTGCCATCCTGAGGTGGTTTTGTGTAATTCGGACGTTTTAAAATTACATCTCTACGAGTTACTTTTATAAAACATATCGTGTCAGAAGTGGGCTTCGAACCCACGCCCTCATACGTGGACCAGAATACACAGATTCACATCGTGAACGAAGGAAGCTAAGCCCCTTGAGTCTAGCGCCTAAGACCGCTCGGCCATCCTGACGTGGTTCTGTGTAATTTGGACGTTTTAAAATTACATCTCTACGAGTTACTTTTATAAAACATATCGTGTCAGAAGTGGGCTTCGAACCCACGCCCTCATACGTGGACCAGAATACACAGATTCACATCGTGAACGAAGGAAGCTAAGCCCCTTGAGTCTGGCGCCTTAGACCGCTCGGCCGTCCTGACGTGGTTTTAATTAATTTAGGCGTTCAAAATTACATCTCTTCGAGTTACTTTTATAAAACATATCGTGTCAGAAGTGGGACTCGAACCCACGCCCTCATACGAGGACCTGAATACACAGATTCACATCGTGAACGAAGGAAACTAAGCCCCTTGAGTCTAGCGCCTAAGACGGCTCGGCCATCCTGACGTGGTTTTAAGTAATTTAGACGTTTAAAATTACATCTCTTCGAGTTATTTTCATAAACAATATCGTGTCAGAAGTGTGATTCGAACCCACGCCCTCATACTAGGACCAGAATACACAGATTCATATCGTGAACGAAGGAAGCTAAGCCCCTTGAGTCTCGCGCCTTAGACCGCTCGGCCATCCTGACGTGGTTCTGTGTAATTTGGACGTTTTAAAGTTATATCTCATCCAGTTATTTTCTTAAAACATATCGTGTCAGAAGTGTGATTCGAACCCACGCCCTCATACGAGGACCAGAATACACAGATTCACATCGTGAACGAAGGAAGCTAAGCCCCTTGAGTCTGGCGCCTTAGACCGCTCGGCCATCCTGACGTGGTTTTAATTAATTTAGGCGTTCAAAATTACATCTCTTCGAGTTACTTTTATAAAACATATCGTGTCAGAAGTGGGATTCGAACCCACGCCCTCATACGAGGGCCAGAATACACAGATTCTCATCGTGAACGAAGGAAACTAAGCCCCTTGAGTCTAGCGCCTAAGACGGCTCGGCCATACTGACGTGGTTTTAAGTAATTTAGACGTTTAAAATTACATCTCTTCGAGTTATTTTCATAAACAATATCGTGTCAGAAGTGGGATTCGAACCCACGCCCTCATAATAGGACCAGAATACACAGATTTACATCGTGAACGAAGGAAGCTAAGCCCCTTGAGTCTTGCGCCTTAGACCGCTCGGCCATCCAGACCGGGTTTTATGTAATTTGGACGTTTTAAAATTATATCTCATCCAGTTATTTTCTTAAAACATATCGTGTCAGAAGTGGGATTCGAACCCACGCCCTCATACGAGGACCAGAATACTCAGATTAACATCGTGAACGAAGGAAGCTAAGCCCCTTGAGTCTAGCGCCTAAGACCGCTCGGCCATCCTGACGTGGTTCTGTGTTATTTGGACGTTTTAAAATTATATCTCATCCAGTTACTTTCTTAAAACATATCGTGTCGGAAGTGTGATTCGAACCCACGCCCTCATACGAGGACCAGAATACACAGATTCACATCGTGAACGAAGGAAGCTAAGCCCCTTGAGTCTGGCGCCTTAGACCGCTCGGCACTCCTGACGTGGTTTTAATTAATTTAGGCGTTCAAAATTACATCTCTTCGAGTTACGTTTATAAAACATATCGTGTCAGAAGTGGAATTCGAACCCACGCCCTCATACGAGGGCCAGAATACACAGATTCACATCGTGAACGAAGGAAACTAAGCCCCTTGAATCTAGCGCCTAAGACGGCTCGGCCATACTGACGTGGTTTTAAGTAATTTAGACGTTTAAAATTACATCTCTTCGAGTTACTTTTATAAAACATATTGTGTCAGAAGTGGGCTTCGAACCCACGCCCTCATACGTGGACCAGAATACACAGATTCACATCGTGAACGAAGGAAGCTAAGCCCCTTGAGTCTGGCGCCTTAGACCGCTCGGCCGTCCTGACGTGGTTTTAATTAATTTAGGCGTTCAAAATTACATCTCTTCGAGTTACTTTTATAAAACATATCGTGTCAGAAGTGGGACTCGAACCCACGCCCTCATACGAGGACCTGAATACACAGATTCACATCGTGAACGAAGGAAACTAAGCCCCTTGAGTCTAGCGCCTAAGACGGCTCGGCCATCCTGACGTGGTTTTAAGTAATTTAGACGTTTAAAATTACATCTCTTCGAGTTATTTTCATAAACAATATCGTGTCAGAAGTGTGATTCGAACCCACGCCCTCATACTAGGACCAGAATACACAGATTCATATCGTGAACGAAGGAAGCTAAGCCCCTTGAGTCTCGCGCCTTAGACCGCTCGGCCATCCTGACGTGGTTCTGTGTAATTTGGACGTTTTAAAGTTATATCTCATCCAGTTATTTTCTTAAAACATATCGTGTCAGAAGTGTGATTCGAACCCACGCCCTCATACGAGGACCAGAATACACAGATTCACATCGTGAACGAAGGAAGCTAAGCCCCTTGAGTCTGGCGCCTTAGACCGCTCGGCCATCCTGACGTGGTTTTAATTAATTTAGGCGTTCAAAATTACATCTCTTCGAGTTACTTTTATAAAACATATCGTGTCAGAAGTGGGATTCGAACCCACGCCCTCATACGAGGGCCAGAATACACAGATTCTCATCGTGAACGAAGGAAACTAAGCCCCTTGAGTCTAGCGCCTAAGACGGCTCGGCCATACTGACGTGGTTTTAAGTAATATAGACGTTTAAAATTACATCTCTTCGAGTTATTTTCATAAACAATATCGTGTCAGAAGTGGGATTCGAACCCACGCCCTCATAATAGGACCAGAATACACAGATTTACATCGTGAACGAAGGAAGCTAAGCCCCTTGAGTCTTGCGCCTTAGACCGCTCGGCCATCCAGACCGGGTTTTATGTAATTTGGACGTTTTAAAATTATATCTCATCCAGTTATTTTCTTAAAACATGTCGTGTCAGAAGTGGGATTCGAACCCACGCCCTCATACGAGGACCAGAATACTCAGATTAACATCGTGAACGAAGGAAGCTAAGCCCCTTGAGTCTAGCGCCTAAGACCGCTCGGCCATCCTGACGTGGTTCTGTGTTATTTGGACGTTTTAAAATTATATCTCATCCAGTTACTTTCTTAAAACATATCGTGTCGGAAGTGTGATTCGAACCCACGCCCTCATACGAGGACCAGAATACACAGATTCACATCGTGAACGAAGGAAGCTAAGCCCCTTGAGTCTGGCGCCTTAGACCGCTCGGCACTCCTGACGTGGTTTTAATTAATTTAGGCGTTCAAAATTACATCTCTTCGAGTTACGTTTATAAAACATATCGTGTCAGAAGTGGAATTCGAACCCACGCCCTCATACGAGGGCCAGAATACACAGATTCACATCGTGAACGAAGGAAACTAAGCCCCTTGAATCTAGCGCCTAAGACGGCTCGGCCATACTGACGTGGTTTTAAGTAATTTAGACGTTTAAAATTACATCTCTTCGAGTTACTTTTATAAAACATATTGTGTCAGAAGTGGGCTTCGAACCCACGCCCTCATACGTGGACCAGAATACACAGATTCACATCGTGAACGAAGGAAGCTAAGCCCCTTGAGTCTGGCGCCTTAGACCGCTCGGCCGTCCTGACGTGGTTTTAATTAATTTAGGCGTTCAAAATTACATCTCTTCGAGTTACTTTTATAAAACATATCGTGTCAGAAGTGGGACTCGAACCCACGCCCTCATACGAGGACCTGAATACACAGATTCACATCGTGAACGAAGGAAACTAAGCCCCTTGAGTCTAGCGCCTAAGACGGCTCGGCCATCCTGACGTGGTTTTAAGTAATTTAGACGTTTAAAATTACATCTCTTCGAGTTATTTTCATAAACAATATCGTGTCAGAAGTGTGATTCGAACCCACGCCCTCATACTAGGACCAGAATACACAGATTCATATCGTGAACGAAGGAAGCTAAGCCCCTTGAGTCTCGCGCCTTAGACCGCTCGGCCATCCTGACGTGGTTCTGTGTAATTTGGACGTTTTAAAGTTATATCTCATCCAGTTATTTTCTTAAAACATATCGTGTCAGAAGTGTGATTCGAACCCACGCCCTCATACGAGGACCAGAATACACAGATTCACATCGTGAACGAAGGAAGCTAAGCCCCTTGAGTCTGGCGCCTTAGACCGCTCGGCCATCCTGACGTGGTTTTAATTAATTTAGGCGTTCAAAATTACATCTCTTCGAGTTACTTTTATAAAACATATCGTGTCAGAAGTGGGATTCGAACCCACGCCCTCATACGAGGGCCAGAATACACAGATTCTCATCGTGAACGAAGGAAACTAAGCCCCTTGAGTCTAGCGCCTAAGACGGCTCGGCCATACTGACGTGGTTTTAAGTAATATAGACGTTTAAAATTACATCTCTTCGAGTTATTTTCATAAACAATATCGTGTCAGAAGTGGGATTCGAACCCACGCCCTCATAATAGGACCAGAATACACAGATTTACATCGTGAACGAAGGAAGCTAAGCCCCTTGAGTCTTGCGCCTTAGACCGCTCGGCCATCCAGACCGGGTTTTATGTAATTTGGACGTTTTAAAATTATATCTCATCCAGTTATTTTCTTAAAACATATCGTGTCAGAAGTGGGATTCGAACCCACGCCCTCATACGAGGACCAGAATACTCAGATTAACATCGTGAACGAAGGAAGCTAAGCCCCTTGAGTCTAGCGCCTAAGACCGCTCGGCCATCCTGACGTGGTTCTGTGTTATTTGGACGTTTTAAAATTATATCTCATCCAGTTACTTTCTTAAAACATATCGTGTCGGAAGTGTGATTCGAACCCACGCCCTCATACGAGGACCAGAATACACAGATTCACATCGTGAACGAAGGAAGCTAAGCCCCTTGAGTCTGGCGCCTTAGACCGCTCGGCACTCCTGTGGTGGTTTTAATTAATTTAGGCGTTCAAAATTACATCTCTTCGAGTTACGTTTATAAAACATATCGTGTCAGAAGTGGAATTCGAACCCACGCCCTCATACGAGGGCCAGAATACACAGATTCACATCGTGAACGAAGGAAACTAAGCCCCTTGAATCTAGCGCCTAAGACGGCTCGGCCATACTGACGTGGTTTTAAGTAATTTAGACGTTTAAAATTACATCTCTTCGAGTTATTTTCATAAACAATATCGTGTCAGAAGTGGGATTCGAACCCACGCCCTCATACTAGGACCAGAATACACAGATTTACATCGTGAACGAAGGAAGCTAAGCCCTTTGAGTCTTGCGCCTTAGACCGCTCGGCCATCCAGACCGGGTTTTATGTAATTTGGACGTTTTAAAATTATATCTCATCCAGTCATTTTCTTAAAACATATCGTTTCAGAAGTGGGATTCGAACCCACGCCCTCATACGAGGACCAGAATACACAGATTCACATCGTGAACGAAGGAAGCTAAGTGCCTTGAGTCTAGCGCCTAAGACCGCTCGGCCATCCTGACGTGGCTTTAATTAATTTAGGCGTTCAAAATTACATCTCTTCGAGTTACTTTTATAAAACATATCGTGTCAGAAGTGGGATTCGAACCCACGCCCTCATACGAGTGCCAGAATACACAGATTCACATCGTGAACGAAGGAAACTAAGCCCCTTGAGTCTAGCGCCTAAGGCGGCTCGGCCATACTGACGTAGTTTTAAGTAATTTAGACGTTTAAAATTACATCTCTTCGAGTTATTTTCATAAACAATATCGTGTCAGAAGTGGGATTCGAACCCACGCCCTCATACTAGGACCAGAATACACAGATTTACATCGTGAACGAAGGAAGCTAAGCCCCTTGACTCTTGCGCCTTAGACTGCTCGGCCATCCTGACGTGGTTCTGTGTAATTTGGACGTTTTAAAATTATATCTCATCCAGTTATTTTCTTAAAACATATCGTGTCAGAAGTGTGATTCGAACCCACACCCTCATACGAGGACCAGAATACACAGATTCACATCGTGAACGAAGGAAGCTAAGCCCCTTGAGTCAGGCGCCTTAGACCGCTCGGCCATCCTGACGTCGCTTTAATTAATTTAGGCGTTCAAAATTACATCTCTTCGAGTTACTTTTATAAAACATATCGTGTCAGAAGTGGAATTCAAACCCACGCCCTCATACGAGGACCAGAATACACAGATTCATATCGTGAACGAAGGAAGCTAAGCCCCTTGAGTCTGGCGCCTTAGACCGCTTTGCCATCCTGACGTGGTTTTGTGTAATTCGGACGTTTTAAAATTACATTTCATCCAGTTATTTTCTTAAAACATATCGTGTCAAAATTGGATTCGAACCCTCGCCCTCATACAAGGACCAGAATACACAGATTCACATCGTGAACGAAGGAAACTAAGCCCCTTGAGTCTAGCGCCTAAGACCGCTCGGCCATCCTGACGTGGTTCTGTGTAATTTGGACGTTTTAAAATTACATCTCTACGAGTTACTTTTATAAAACACATCGTGTCAGAAGTGGGCTTCGAACCCACGCCCTCATACGTGGACCAGAATACACAGATTCACATCGTGAACGAAGGAAGCTAAGCCCCTTGAGTCTGGCGCCTTAGACCGCTCGGCCATCCTGACGTGGTTTTAATTAATTTAGGCGTTCAAAATTACATCTCTTCGAGTTACTTTTATAAAACATATCGTGTCAGAAGTGGGACTCGAACCCACGCTCTCATACGAGGACCTGAATACACAGATTCACATCGTGAACGAAGGAAACTAAGCCCCTTGAGTCTAGCGCCTAAGACGGCTCGGCCATCCTGACGTGGTTTTAAGTAATTTAGACGTTTAAAATTACATCTCTTCGAGTTATTTTCATAAACAATATCGTGTCAGAAGTGTGATTCGAACCCACGCCCTCATACTAGGACCAGAATACACAGATTCATATCGTGAACGGAGGAAGCTAAGCCCCTTGAGTCTCGTGCCTTAGACCGCTCGGCCATCCTGACGTGGTTCTGTGTAATTTGGACGTTTTAAAGTTATATCTCATCCAGTTATTTTCTTAAAACATATCGTGTCAGAAGTGTGATTCGAACCCACGCCCTCATACGAGGACCAGAATACACAGATTCACATCGTGAACGAAGGAAGCTAAGCCCCTTGAGTCTGGCGCCTTAGACCGCTCGGCCATCCTGACGTGGTTTTAATTAATTTAGGCGTTCAAAATTACATCTCTTCGAGTTACTTTTATAAAACATATCGTGTCAGAAGTGGGATTCGAACCCACGCCCTCATACGAGGGCCAGAATACACAGATTCTCATCGTGAAC
Source organism: Phalangium opilio (assembly GCF_054372755.1). Classification (NCBI taxonomy): domain Eukaryota; kingdom Metazoa; phylum Arthropoda; class Arachnida; order Opiliones; family Phalangiidae; genus Phalangium; species Phalangium opilio. The sequence goes on from NW_028324260.1 coordinate 181,274, forward strand.
GAAGGAAACTAAGCCCCTTGAGTCTAGCGCCTAAGACGGCTCGGCCATACTGACGTGGTTTTAAGTAATTTAGACGTTTAAAATTACATCTCTTCGAGTTATTTTCATAAACAATATCGTGTCAGAAGTGGGATTCGAACCCACGCCCTCATAATAGGACCAGAATACACAGATTTACATCGTGAACGAAGGAAGCTAAGCCCCTTGAGTCTTCCGCCTTAGACCGCTCGGCCATCCAGACCGGGTTTTATGTAATTTGGACGTTTTAAAATTATATCTCATCCAGTTATTTTCTTAAAACATATCGTGTCAGAAGTGGGATTCGAACCCACGCCCTCATACGAGGACCAGAATATTCAGATTAACATCGTGAACGAAGGAAGCTAAGCCCCTTGAGTCTAGCGCCTAAGACCGCTCGGCCATCCTGACGTGGTTTTAATTAATTTAGGCGTTCAAAATTACATCTCTTCGAGTTACGTTTATAAAACATATCGTGTCAGAAGTGGAATTCGAACCCACGCCCTCATACGAGGGCCAGAATACACAGATTTACATCGTGAACGAAGGAAGCTAAGCCCTTTGAGTCTTGCGCCTTAGACCGCTCGGCCATCCAGACCGGGTTTTATGTAATTTGGACGTTTTAAAATTATATCTCATCCAGTCATTTTCTTAAAACATATCGTGTCAGAAGTGGGATTCGAACCCACGCCCTCATACGAGGACCAGAATACACAGAATCACATCGTGAACTAAGCCCCTTGAGTCTAGCGCCCTAGACCGCTCGGCCATCCTGACGTGGTTTTAAATAATTAAGGCGTTCAAAATCACATCTCTTCGAGTTACTTTTAAAAAACATATCGTGTCAGAAGTGGGATTCGAACCCACGCCCTCATACTAGGACCAGAATACACAGATTTACATCGTGAACGAAGGAAGCTAAGCCCCTTGAGTCTTGCGCCTTAGACCGCTCGGCCATCCTGACGTGGTTCTGTGTAATTTGGACGTTTTAAAATTATATCTCATCCAGTTATTTTCTTAAAACATATCGTGTCAGAAGTGTGATTCGAACCCAGGCCCTCATACGAGGATACACAGATTCACATCGTGAACGAAGGAAGCTAAGCCCCTTGAGTCTGGCGCCTTAGACCGCTCGGCCATCCTGACGTGGTTTTAATTAATTTAGGCGTTCAAAATTACATCTCTTCGAGTTACTTTTATAAAACATATCGTGTCAGAAGTGGGATTCGAACCCACGCCCTCATACGAGGGCCAGAATACACAGATTCACATCGTGAACGAAGGAAACTAAGCCCCTTGAGTCTAGCGCCTAAGACGGCTCGGCCATACTGACGTGGTTTTAAGTAATTTAGACGTTTAAAATTACATCTCTTCGAGTTATTTTCATAAACAATATCGTGTCAGAAGTGTGATTCGAACCCACGCCCTCATAATAGGACCAGAATACACAGATTTACATCGTGAACGAAGGAAGCTAAGCCCCTTGAGTCTTCCGCCTTAGACCGCTCGGCCATCCAGACCGGGTTTTATGTAATTTGGACGTTTTAAAATTATATCTCATCCAGTTATTTTCTTAAAACATATCGTGTCAGAAGTGGGATTCGAACCCACGCCCTCATACGAGGACCAGAATACTCAGATTAACATCGTGAACGAAGGAAGCTAAGCCCCTTGAGTCTAGCGCCTAAGACCGCTCGGCCATCCTGACGTGGTTCTGTGTTATTTGGACGTTTTAAAATTATATCTCATCCAGTTACTTTCTTAAAACATATCGTGTCGGAAGTGTGATTCGAACCCACGCCCTCATAAGAGGACCAGAATACACAGATTCACATCGTGAACGAAGGAAGCTAAGCCCCTTGAGTCTGGCGCCTTAGACCGCTCGGCCATCCTGACGTGGTTTTAATTAATTTAGGCGTTCAAAATTACATCTCTTCGAGTTACGTTTATAAAACATATCGTGTCAGAAGTGGAATTCGAACCCACGCCCTCATACGAGGGCCAGAATACACAGATTTACATCGTGAACGAAGGAAGCTAAGCCCTTTGAGTCTTGCGCCTTAGACCGCTCGGCCATCCAGACCGGGTTTTATGTAATTTGGACGTTTTAAAATTATATCTCATCCAGTCATTTTCTTAAAACATATCGTGTCAGAAGTGGGATTCGAACCCACGCCCTCATACGAGGACCAGAATACACAGAATCACATCGTGAACTAAGCCCCTTGAGTCTAGCGCCCTAGACCGCTCGGCCATCCTGACGTGGTTTTAAATAATTAAGGCGTTCAAAATCACATCTCTTCGAGTTACTTTTAAAAAACATATCGTGTCAGAAGTGGGATTCGAACCCACGCCCTCATACTAGGACCAGAATACACAGATTTACATCGTGAACGAAGGAAGCTAAGCCCCTTGAGTCTTGCGCCTTAGACCGCTCGGCCATCCTGACGTGGTTCTGTGTAATTTGGACGTTTTAAAATTATATCTCATCCAGTTATTTTCTTAAAACATATCGTGTCAGAAGTGTGATTCGAACCCAGGCCCTCATACGAGGATACACAGATTCACATCGTGAACGAAGGAAGCTAAGCCCCTTGAGTCTGGCGCCTTAGACCGCTCGGCCATCCTGACGTGGTTTTAATTAATTTAGGCGTTCAAAATTACATCTCTTCGAGTTACTTTTATAAAACATATCGTGTCAGAAGTGGGATTCGAACCCACGCCCTCATACGAGGGCCAGAATACACAGATTCACATCGTGAACGAAGGAAACTAAGCCCCTTGAGTCTAGCGCCTAAGACGGCTCGGCCATACTGACGTGGTTTTAAGTAATTTAGACGTTTAAAATTACATCTCTTCGAGTTATTTTCATAAACAATATCGTGTCAGAAGTGTGATTCGAACCCACGCCCTCATACTAGGACCAGAATACACAGATTCATATCGTGAACGAAGGAAGCTAAGCCCCTTGAGTCTCGCGCCTTAGACCGCTCGGCCATCCTGACGTGGTTCTGTGTAATTTGGACGTTTTAAAATTATATCTCATCCAGTTATTTTCTTAAAACATATCGTGTCAGAAGTGTGATTCGAACCCACACCCTCATACGAGGACCAGAATACACAGATTCACATCGTGAACGAAGGAAGCTAAGCCCCTTGAGTCAGGCGCCTTAGACCGCTCGGCCATCCTGACGTGGCTTTAATTAATTTAGGCGTTCAAAATTACATCTCTTCGAGTTACTTTTATAAAACATATCGTGTCAGAAGTGGAATTCGAACCCACGCCCTCATACGAGGACCAGAATACACAGATTCATATCGTGAACGAAGGAAGCTAAGCCCCTTGAGTCTGGCGCCTTAGACCGCTTTGCCATCCTGACGTGGTTTTGTGTCATTCGGACGTTTTAAAATTACATCTCATCCAGTTATTTTCTTAAAACATATCGTGTCAAAATTGGATTCGAACCCTCGCCCTCATACAAGGACCAGAATACACAGATTCACATCGTGAACGAAGGAAACTAAGCCCCTTGAGTCTAGCGCCTAAGACGGCTCGGCCATCCAGACGTGGTTTTAAGTAATTTAGACGTTTAAAATTACATCTCTTCGAGTTACTTTTATAAAACATATCGTGTCAGAAGTAGAATTCGAACCCACGCCCTCATACGAGGACCAGAATACACAGATTCATATCGTGAACGAAGGAAGCTAAGCACCTTGAGTCTCGCGCCTTAGACCGCTCGGCCATCCTGACGTGGTTTTGTGTAATTTGGACGTTTTAAAATTACATCTCATCCAGTTATTTTCATAAACAATATCGTGTCAGAAGTGGGATTCGAACCCACGCCCTCATACGAGGACCTGAATACACAGATTTTCATCGTGAACGAAGGAAGCTAAGCCCCTTGAGTCTCGCGCCTTAGACCGCTCGGCCATCCAGACGTGGTTTTATGTAATTTGGACGTTTTAAAATTATATCTCACCCAGTTATTTTCTTAAAACATATCGTGTCAGAAGTGGGATTCGAACCCACGCCATCAAAGGAGGACCAGAATACACAGATTCACATCGTGAACGAAGGAAGCTAAGCCCCTTGAGTCTAGTGCCTAAGACGGCTCGGCCATACTGACGTGGTTTTAAGTAATTTAGACGTTTAAAATTACATCTCTTCGAGTTATTTTCATAAACAATATCGTCTCAGAAGTGGGATTCGAACCCACGCCCTCATAATAGGACCAGAATACACAGATTTACATCGTGAACGAAGGAAGCTAAGCCCCTTGAGTCTTCCGCCTTAGACCGCTCGGCCATCCAGACCGGGTTTTATGTAATTTGGACGTTTTAAAATTATATCTCATCCAGTTATTTTCTTAAAACATATCGTGTCAGAAGTGGGATTCGAACCCACGCCCTCATACGAGGACCAGAATACTCAGATTAACATCGTGAACGAAGGAAGCTAAGCCCCTTGAGTCTAGCGCCTAAGACCGCTCGGCCATCCTGACGTGGTTCTGTGTTATTTGGACGTTTTAAAATTATATCTCATCCAGTTACTTTCTTAAAACATATCGTGTCGGAAGTGTGATTCGAACCCACGCCCTCATAAGAGGACCAGAATACACAGATTCACATCGTGAACGAAGGAAGCTAAGCCCCTTGAGTCTGGCGCCTTAGACCGCTCGGCCATCCTGACGTGGTTTTAATTAATTTAGGCGTTCAAAATTACATCTCTTCGAGTTACGTTTATAAAACATATCGTGTCAGAAGTGGAATTCGAACCCACGCCCTCATACGAGGGCCAGAATACACAGATTTACATCGTGAACGAAGGAAGCTAAGCCCTTTGAGTCTTGCGCCTTAGACCGCTCGGCCATCCAGACCGGGTTTTATGTAATTTGGACGTTTTAAAATTATATCTCATCCAGTCATTTTCTTAAAACATATCGTGTCAGAAGTGGGATTCGAACCCACGCCCTCATACGAGGACCAGAATACAGAGAATCACATCGTGAACTAAGCCCCTTGAGTCTAGCGCCCTAGACCGCTCGGCCATCCTGACGTGGTTTTAAATAATTAAGGCGTTCAAAATCACATCTCTTCGAGTTACTTTTAACAAACATATCGTGTCAGAAGTGGGATTCGAACCCACTCCCTCATACTAGGACCAGAATACACAGATTTACATCGTGAACGAAGGAAGCTAAGCCCCTTGAGTCTTGCGCCTTAGACCGCTCGGCCATCCTGACGTGGTTCTGTGTAATTTGGACGTTTTAAAATTATATCTCATCCAGTTATTTTCTTAAAACATATCGTGTCAGAAGTGTGATTCGAACCCAGGCCCTCATACGAGGATACACAGATTCACATCGTGAACGAAGGAAGCTAAGCCCCTTGAGTCTGGCGCCTTAGACCGCTCGGCCATCCTGACGTGGTTTTAATTAATTTAGGCGTTCAAAATTACATCTCTTCGAGTTACTTTTATAAAACATATCGTGTCAGAAGTGTGATTCGAACCCACGCCCTCATACTAGGACCAGAATACACAGATTCATATCGTGAACGAAGGAAGCTAAGCCCCTTGAGTCTCGCGCCTTAGACCGCTCGGCCATCCTGACGTGGTTCTGTGTAATTTGGACGTTTTAAAATTATATCTCATCCAGTTATTTTCTTAAAACATATCGTGTCAGAAGTGTGATTCGAACCCACACCCTCATACGAGGACCAGAATACACAGATTCACATCGTGAACGAAGGAAGCTAAGCCCCTTGAGTCAGGCGCCTTAGACCGCTCGGCCATCCTGACGTGGCTTTAATTAATTTAGGCGTTCAAAATTACATCTCTTCGAGTTACTTTTATAAAACATATCGTGTCAGAAGTGGAATTCGAACCCACGCCCTCATACGAGGACCAGAATACACAGATTCATATCGTGAACGAAGGAAGCTAAGCCCCTTGAGTCTGGCGCCTTAGACCGCTTTGCCATCCTGACGTGGTTTTGTGTAATTCGGACGTTTTAAAATTACATCTCATCCAGTTATTTTCTTAAAACATATCGTGTCAAAATTGGATTTGAACCCTCGCCCTCATACAAGGACCAGAATACACAGATTCACATCGTGAACGAAGGAAACTAAGCCCCTTGAGTCTAGCGCCTAAGACGGCTCGGCCATCCAGACGTGGTTTTAAGTAATTTAGACGTTTAAAATTACATCTCTTCGAGTTACTTTTATAAAACATATCGTGTCAGAAGTAGAATTCGAACCCACGCCCTCATACGAGGACCAGAATACACAGATTCATATCGTGAACGAAGGAAGCTAAGCACCTTGAGTCTCGCGCCTTAGACCGCTCGGCCATCCTGACGTGGTTTTGTGTAATTTGGACGTTTTAAAATTACATCTCATCCAGTTATTTTCATAAACAATATCGTGTCAGAAGTGGGATTCGAACCCACGCCCTCATACGAGGACCTGAATACACAGATTTTCATCGTGAACGAAGGAAGCTAAGCCCCTTGAGTCTCGCGCCTTAGACCGCTCGGCCATCCAGACGTGGTTTTATGTAATTTGGACGTTTTAAAATTATATCTCACCCAGTTATTTTCTTAAAACATATCGTGTCAGAAGTGGGATTCGAACCCACGCCATCAAAGGAGGACCAGAATACACAGATTCACATCGTGAACGAAGGAAGCTAAGCCCCTTGAGTCTAGTGCCTAAGACGGCTCGGCCATACTGACGTGGTTTTAAGTAATTTAGACGTTTAAAATTACATCTCTTCGAGTTGTTTTCATAAACAATATCGTGTCAGAAGTGGGATTCGAACCCACGCCCTCATGCTAGGACCAGAATACACAGATTTACATCGTGAACGAAGGAAGCTAAGCCCCTTGAGTCTCGCGCCTTAGACCGCTCGGCCATCCTGACGTGGTTCTGTGTAATTTGGACGTTTTAAAATTATATCTCATCCAGTTATTTTCTTAAAACATATCGTGTCAGAAGTGTGATTCGAACCCACGCCCTCATACGAGGACCAGAATACACAGATTCACATCGTGAACGAAGGAAGCTAAGCCCCTTGAGTCTGGCGCCTTAGACCGCTCGGCCATCCTGACGTGGTTTTAATTAATTTAGGCGTTCAAAATTACATCTCTTCGAGTTACTTTTATAAAACATATCGTGTCAGAAGTGGAATTCGAACCCACGCCCTCATACAAGGACCAGAATACACAGATTCATATCGTGAACGAAGGAAGCTAAGCCCCTTGAGTCTGGCGCCTTAGACCGCTTTGCCATCCTGACGTGGTTTTGTGTAATTCGGACGTTTTAAAATTACATCTCATCCAATTATTTTCTTAAAACATATCGTGTCAAAATTGGATTCGAACCCTCGCCCTCATACAAGGACCAGAATACACAGATTCACATCGTGAACGAAGGAAACTAAGCCCCTTGAGTCTAGCGCCTAAGACGGCTCGGCCATCCAGACGTGGTTTTAAGTAATTTAGACGTTTAAAATTACATCTCTTCGAGTTACTTTTATAAAACATATCGTGTCAGAAGTAGAATTCGAACCCACGCCCTCATACGAGGACCAGAATACACAGATTCATATCGTGAACGAAGGAAGCTAAGCACCTTGAGTCTCGCGCCTTAGACCGCTCGGCCATCCTGACGTGGTTTTGTGTAATTTGGACGTTTTAAAATTACATCTCATCCAGTTATTTTCATAAACAATATCGTGTCAGAAGTGGGATTCGAACCCACGCCCTCATTAGAGGACCAGAATACACAGATTTTCATCGTGAACGAAGGAAGCTAAGCCCCTTGAGTCTCGCGCCTTAGACCGCTCGGCCATCCAGACGTGGTTTTATGTAATTTGGACGTTTTAAAATTATATCTCACCCAGTTATTTTCTTAAAACATATCGTGTCAGAAGTGGGATTCGAACCCACGCCATCAAAGGAGGACCAGAATACACAGATTCACATCGTGAACGAAGGAAGCTAAGCCCCTTGAGTCTAGTGCCTAAGACGGCTCGGCCATACTGACGTGGTTTTAAGTAATTTAGACGTTTAAAATTACATCTCTTCGAGTTGTTTTCATAAACAATATCGTGTCAGAAGTGGGATTCGAACCCACGCCCTCATGCTAGGACCAGAATACACAGATTTACATCGTGAACGAAGGAAGCTAAGCCCCTTGAGTCTTGCGCCTTAGACCGCTAGGCCATCCTGACGTGGTTCTGTGTAATTTGGACGTTTTAAAATTATATCTCATCCAGTTATTTTCTTAAAACATATCGTGTCAGAAGTGTGATTCGAACCCACGCCCTCATACGAGGACCAGAATACACAGATTCACATCGTGAACGAAGGAAGCTAAGCCCCTTGAGTCTGGCGCCTTAGACCGCTCGGCCATCCTGACGTGGTTTTAATTAATTTAGGCGTTCAAAATTACATCTCTTCGAGTTACTTTTATAAAACATATCGTGTCAGAAGTGGGATTCAAACCCACGCCCTCGTACGAGGGCCAGAATACACAGATTCACATCGTGAACGAAGGAAACTAAGCCCCTTGAGTCTAGCGCCTAAGACGGCTCGGCCATACTGACGTGGTTTTAAGTAATTTAGACGTTTAAAATTACATCTCTTCGAGTTATTTTCATAAACAATATCGTGTCAGAAGTGGGATTCGAACCCACGCCCTCATACTAGGACCAGAATACACAGATTTACATCGTGAACGAAGGAAGCTAAGCCCCTTGACTCTTGCGCCTTAGACCGCTCGGCCATCCTGAAGTGGTTCTGTGTAATTTGGACGTTTTAAAATTATATCTCATCCAGTTATTTTCTTAAAACATATCGTGTCAGAAGAGTGATTCGAACCCACACCCTCATACGAGGACCAGAATACACAGATTCACATCGTGAACGAAGGAATCTAAGCCCCTTGAGTCTGGCGCCTTAGACCGCTCGGCCATCCTGACGTGGTTTTAATTAATTTAGGCGTTCAAAATTACATCTCTTCGAGTTACTTTTATAAAACATATCGTGTCAGAAGTGGGATTCGAACCCACGCCCTCATACGAGGGCCAGAATACACAGATTCACATCGTGAACGAAGGAAACTAAGCCCCTTGAGTCTGGCGCCTTAGACCGCTTTGCCATCCTGACGTGCTTTTGTATAATTCGGACGTTTTAAAATTACATCTCATCCAGTTATTTTCTTAAAACATATCGTGTCAAAATTGGATTCGAACCCTCGCCCTCATACAAGGACCAGAATACACAGATCGAGGGGCTAGTCACTTGAGTAATCAGGTGTACAAAACCGCCGAAATCGATTACTTGATTTCTAGAATTCTAAGAAAATCATAAGTAATCATAATCAATTTTGTGAGTAATCAGAAATCTCCGATAATCACTGGAAATCACATGGAATATTGAGAGAATCAGAAATAATCATATGATTTCCTAGTAATCTTTTGTAATCATCTCGGTAATCACATATTTCGTCAAATAATCACGCATAATCAATCGAGGAATTCGAAAATCCAAAATAAAAATCGTAATCAGTTGAAATGGAGTAATCAGTGGAATTCAAATAGTAATCACGAGTAATCAGTGGAATTCAAATAGTAATCACGAGTAATCAGTGGAATTCAAATAGTAATCACGAGTAATCAGTGGAATTCAAATAGTAATCACGAGTAATCAGTGGAATTCAAATAGTAATCACGAGTAATCAGTGGAATTCAAAAAGTAATCACGAGTAACCAGTGGAATTCAAATAGTAATCACGAGTAATCAGTGGAATTCAAATAGTAATCACGAGTAATCAGTGGAATTCAAGTAGTAATCTCGAGTAATCTGCGGCAATAACGGGAAATCATTGTAAAGATTATGGAAATCACCTAAAATAATCGTAATCACGGAAATCAAGAAATTCATTCAGTAATCAACGGAATTCACATAAAAATTTAGAAATCAGAAATCGGGTGTACAAAATTTTGGAGAATGACTAACCCCTCGACACAGATTCACATCGTGAACGAAGGAAACTAAGCCCCTTGAGTTTAGCGCCTAAGACGGCTCGGCCATCCAGACGTGGTTTTAAGTAATTTAGACGTTTAAAATTACATCTCTTCGAGTTACTTTTATAAAACATATCGTGTCAGAAGTAGAATTCGAACCCACGCCCTCATACGAGGACCAGAATACACAGATTCATATCGTGAACGAAGGAAGCTAAGCACCTTGAGTCTCGCGCCTTAGATCGCTCGGCCATCCTGACGTGGTTTTGTGTAATTTGGATGTTTTAAAATTACATCTCATCCAGTCATTTTCATAAACAATATCGTGTCAGAAGTGGGATTCGAACCCACGCCCTCATACGAGGACCAGAATACACAGATTTTCATCGTGAACGAAGGAAGCTAAGCCCCTTGAGTCTCGCGCCTTAGACCGCTCGGCCATCCAGACGTGGTTTTATGTAATTTGGACGTTTTAAAATTATATCTCATCCAGTTATTTTCTTAAAACATATCGTGTCAGAAGTGGGATTGGAACCCACGCCCTCATACGAGGACCAGAATACACAGATTCACATCGTGAACGAAGGAAACTAAGCCCCTTGAGTCTAGCGCCTAAGACCGCTCGGCCATCCTGACGTGGTTCTGTGTAATTTGGACGTTTTAAAATTATATCTCATCCAGTTATTTTCTTAAAACATATCGTGTCAGAAGTGTGATTCGAACCCACGCCCTCATACGAGGACCAGAATACACAGATTCACATCGTGAACGAAGGAAGCTAAGCCCCTTGAGTCTTGCGCCTTAGACCGCTCGGCCATCCAGACGTGGTTTTATGTAATTTGAACGTTTTAAAATTATATCTCACCCAGTTATATTCTTAAAACATATCGTGTCAGAAGTGGGATTCGAACCCACGCCCTCAAAAGAGGACCAGAATACACAGATTCACATCGTGAACGAAGGAAGCTAAGCCCCTTGAGTCTAGTGCCTAAGACCGCTCGGCCATCCTGACGTGGTTATAAGTAATTTAGACGTTTAAAATTACATCTCTTCGAGTTATTTTCATAAAAAATATCGTGTCAGAAGTGTGATTCGAACCCACGCCCTCATACGAGGACCAGAATACACAGATTCACATCGTGAACGAAGGAAGCTAAGCCCCTTGAGTCTAGTGCCTAAGACCGCTCGGCCATCCTGAAGTGGTTCTGTGTAATTTGGACGTTTTAAAATTATATCTCATCCAGTTATTTTCTTAAAACATATCGTGTCAGAAGTGTGATTCGAACCCACGCCCTCATACGAGGACCAGAATACACAGATTCACATCGAGAACGAAGGATGCTAAGCCCCTTGAGTCTGGCGCCTTAGACCGCTCGGCCATCCTGACGTGGTTTTAATTAATTTAGGCGTTCAAAATTACATCTGTTCGAGTTACTTTTATAAAACATATCGTGTCAGAAGTGGGAATCGAACCCACGCCCTCATATGAGGGTCAGAATTCACAGATTCACATCGTGAACGAAGGAAACTAAGCCCCTTGAGTCTAGCGCCTAAGACGGCTCGGCCATACTGACGTGGTTTTAAGTAATTTAGACGTTTAAAATTACATCTCTTCGAGTTATTTTCATAAAAAATATCGTGTCAGAAGTGGGATTCGAACCCACGCCCTCATACTAGGACCAGAATACACAGATTTACATCGTGAACGAAGGAAGCTAAGCCCCTTGAGTCTTGCGCCTTAGACCGCTCGGCCATCCAGACCGGGTTTTATGCAATTTGGACGTTTTAAAATTATAACTCATCCAGTTATTTTCTTAAAACATATCGTGTCAGAAGTGGGATTCGAACCCACGCCCTCATACGAGGACCAGAATACACAGATTCATATCGTGAACGAAGGAAGCTAAGCCCCTTAAGTCTAGCGCTTAAGACCGCTCGGCCATCCTGACGTGGTTCTGTGTAATTTGGACGTTTTAAAATTATATCTCATCCAGTTATTTTCTTAAAAAATATCGTGGCAGAAGTGTGATTCGAACCCACGCCCTCATACGAGGACCAGAATACACAGATTCACATCGTGAACGAAGGAAGCTAAGCCCCTTGAGTCTGGCGCCTTAGACCGCTCGGCCATCCTGACGTGGTTTTAATTAATTTAGGCGTTCAAAATTACATCTCTTCGAGTTACTTTTATAAAACATATCGTGTCAGAAGTGGGATTCGAACCCACGCCCTCATACGAGGGCCAGATTACACAGATTCACATCGTGAACGAAGAAAACTAAGCCCCTTGAGTCTAGCGCCTAAGACGGCTCGGCCATACTGACGTGGTTTTAAGTAATTTAGACGTTTAAAATTACATCTCTTCGAGTTATTTTCATAAACAATATCGTGTCAGAAGTGGGATTCGAACCCACGCCCTCATACTAGGACCAGAATACACAGATTTACTTTGTGAACGAAGGAAGCTAAGCCCCTTGAATCTTGCGCCTTAGACCGCTCGGCCATCCAGACCGGCTTTTATGTAATTTGGACGTTTTAAAATTATATCTCATCCAGTTATTTTCTTAAAATATATCGTGTCCGAAGTGGGATTCGAACCCACGCCCTCATACTAGGACCAGAATACACAGATTTACATCGTGCACGAAGGAAGCTAAGCCCCTTGAGTCTTGCGCCTTAGACCGCTCGGCCATCCAGACCGGGTTTTATGCAATTTGGACGTTTTAAAATTATAACTCATCCAGTTATTTTCTTAAAACATATCGTGTCAGAAGTGGGATTCGAACCCACGCCCTCATACGAGGACCAGAATACACAGATTCATATCGTGAACGAAGGAAGCTAAGCCCCTTAAGTCTAGCGCTTAAGACCGCTCGGCCATCCTGACGTGGTTCTGTGTAATTTGGACGTTTTAAAATTATATCTCATCCAGTTATTTTCTTAAAAAATATCGTGGCAGAAGTGTGATTCGAACCCACGCCCTCATACGAGGACCAGAATACACAGATTCACATCGTGAACGAAGGAAGCTAAGCCCCTTGAGTCTGGCGCCTTAGACCGCTCGGCCATCCTGACGTGGTTTTAATTAATTTAGGCGTTCAAAATTACATCTCTTCGAGTTACTTTTATAAAACATATCGTGTCAGAAGTGGGATTCGAACCCACGCCCTCATACGAGGGCCAGATTACACAGATTCACATCGTGAACGAAGAAAACTAAGCCCCTTGAGTCTAGCGCCTAAGACGGCTCGGCCATACTGACGTGGTTTTAAGTAATTTAGACGTTTAAAATTACATCTCTTCGAGTTATTTTCATAAACAATATCGTGTCAGAAGTGGGATTCGAACCCACGCCCTCATACTAGGACCAGAATACACAGATTTACTTTGTGAACGAAGGAAGCTAAGCCCCTTGAATCTTGCGCCTTAGACCGCTCGGCCATCCAGACCGGCTTTTATGTAATTTGGACGTTTTAAAATTATATCTCATCCAGTTATTTTCTTAAAATATATCGTGTCCGAAGTGGGATTCGAACCCACGCCCTCATACTAGGACCAGAATACACAGATTTACATCGTGCACGAAGGAAGCTAAGCCCCTTGAGTCTTGCGCCTTAGACCGCTCAGCCATCCAGACCGGCTTTTATGTAATTTGGACGTTTTAAAATTATATCTCATCCAGTTATTTTCTTAAAACATATCGTGTCAGAAGTGGGATTCGAACCCACGCCCTCACACGAGGACCAGAATACACAGATTCACATCGTGAACGAAGGAAGCTAAGCCCCTTGAGTCTAGCGCCTAAGACCGCTCGGCCATCCTGACGTGGTTCTGTGTAATTTGGACGTTTTAAAATTATATCTCATCCAGTTATTTTCTTAAAACATATCGTGTCAGAAGTGTGATTCGAACCCACGCCCTCATACTAGGACCAGAATACACAGATTTACATCGTGAACGAAGGAAGCTAAGCCCCTTGAGTCTTGCGCCTTAGACCGCTCGGCCATCCAGACCGGGTTTTATGCAATTTGGACGTTTTAAAATTATAACTCATCCAGTTATTTTCTTAAAACATATCGTGTCAGAAGTGGGATTCGAACCCACGCCCTCATACGAGGACCAGAATACACAGATTCATATCGTGAACGAAGGAAGCTAAGCCCCTTAAGTCTAGCGCTTAAGACCGCTCGGCCATCCTGACGTGGTTCTGTGTAATTTGGACGTTTTAAAATTATATCTCATCCAGTTATTTTCTTAAAAAATATCGTGTCAGAAGTGTGATTCGAACCCACGCCCTCATACGAGGACCAGAATACACAGATTCACATCGTGAACGAAGGAAGCTAAGCCCCTTGAGTCTGGCGCCTTAGACCGCTCGGCCATCCTGACGTGGTTTTAATTAATTTAGGCGTTCAAAATTACATCTCTTCGAGTTACTTTTATAAAACATATCGTGTCAGAAGTGGGATTCGAACCCACGCCCTCATACGAGGGCCAGATTACACAGATTCACATCGTGAATGAAGAAAACTAAGCCCCTTGAGTCTAGCGCCTAAGACGGCTCGGCCATACTGACGTGGTTTTAAGTAATTTAGACGTTTAAAATTACATCTCTTCGAGTTATTTTCATAAACAATATCGTGTCAGAAGTGGGATTCGAACCCACGCCCTCATACTAGGACCAGAATACACAGATTTACTTCGTGAACGAAGGAAGCTAAGCCCCTTGAGTCTTGCGCCTTAGACCGCTCGGCCATCCAGACCGGCTTTTATGTAATTTGGACGTTTTAAAATTATATCTCATCCAGTTATTTTCTTAAAATATATCGTGTCCGAAGTGGGATTCGAACCCACGCCCTCATACTAGGACCAGAATACACAGATTTACATCGTGAACGAAGGAAGCTAAGCCCCTTGAGTCTTGCGCCTTAGACCGCTCAGCCATCCAGACCGGCTTTTATGTAATTTGGACGTTTTAAAATTATATCTCATCTAGTTATTTTCTTAAAACATATCGTGTCAGAAGTGGGATTCGAACCCACGCCCTCACACGAGGACCAGAATACACAGATTTACATCGTGAACGAAGGAAGCTAAGCCCCTTGAGTCTTGCGCCTTAGACCGCTCGGCCATCCAGACCGGGTTTTATGTAATTTGGACGTTTTAAAATTATAACTCATCCAGTTATTTTCTTAAAACATATCGTGTTAGAAGTGGGATTCGAACCCACGCCCTCATACGAGGACCAGAATGCACAGATTCATATCGTGAACGAAGGAAGCTAAGCCCCTTGAGTCTAGCGCCTAAGACCGCTCGGCCATCCTGACGTGGTTCTGTGTAATTTGGACGTTTTAAAATTATATCTCATCCAGTTATTTTCTTAAAAAATATCGTGTCAGAAGTGTGATTCGAACCCACGCCCTCATACGATCACCAGAATACACAGATTCACATCGTGAACGAAGGAAGCTAAGCCCCTTGAGTCTGGCGCCTTAGACCGCTCGGCCATCCTGACGTGGTTTTAATTAATTTAGGCGTTCAAAATTACATCTCTTCGAGTTACTTTTATAAAACATATCGTGTCAGAAGTGGGATTCGAACCCACGCCCTCATACGAGGGCCAGATTACACAGATTGACATCGTGAACGAAGGAAACTAAGCCCCTTGAGTCTAGCGCCTAAGACGGCTCGGCCATACTGACGTGGTATTAAGTAATTTAGACGTTTAAAATTACATCTCTTCGAGTTATTTTCATAAACAATATCGTGTCAGAAGTGGGATTCGAACCCACGCCCTCATACTAGGACCAGAATACACAGATTTCCTTCGTGAACGAAGGAAGCTAAGCCCCTTGAGTCTTGCGCCTTAGACCGCTCGGCCATCCAGACCGGGTTTTATGTAATTTGGACGTTTTAAAATTATATCTCATCCAGTTATTTTCTTAAAACATATCGTGTCCGAAGTGGGATTCGAACCCACGCCCTCATACGAGGACCAGAATACACAGATTCACATCGTGAACGAAGGAAACTAAGCCCCTTGAGTCTAGCGCCTAAGACGGCTCGGCCATACTGACGTGGTTTTAAGTAATTTAGACGTTTAAAATTACATCTCTTCGAGTTACTTTTATAAAACATATCGTGTCAGAAGTAGAATTCAAACCCACGCCCTCATACGAGGACCAGAATACACAGATTCATATCGTGAACGAAGGAAGCTAAGCACCTTGAGTCTCGCGCTTTAGACCGCTCGGCCATCCTGACGTGGTTTTGTGTAATTTGGACGTTTTAAAATTACATCTCATCCAGTTATTTTCATAAACAATATCGTGTCAGAAGTGGGATTCGAACCCACGCCCTCATACGAGGACCTAAATACACAGATTTTCATCGTGAACGAAGGAAGCTAAGCCCCTTGAGTCTCGCGCCTTAGACCGCTCGGCCATCCAGACGTGGTTTTATGTAATTTGGACGTTTTAAAATTATATCTCACCCAGTTATTTTCTTAAAACATATCGTGTCAGAAGTGGGATTCGAACCCACGCCATCAAAGGAGGACCAGAATACACAGATTCACATCGTGAACGAAGGAAGCTAAGCCCCTTGAGTCTAGTGCCTAAGACGGCTCGGCCATACTGACGTGGTTTTAAGTAATTTAGACGTTTAAAATTACATCTCTTCGAGTTGTTTTCATAAACAATATCGTGTCAGAAGTGGGATTCGAACCCACGCCCTCATGCTAGGACCAGAATTCACAGATTTACATCGTGAACGAAGGAAGCTAAGCCCCTTGAGTCTCGCGCCTTAGACCGCTCGGCCATCCTGACGTGGTTCTGTGTAATTTGGACGTTTTAAAATTATATCTCATCCAGTTATTTTCTTAAAACATATCGTGTCAGAAGTGTGATTCGAACCCACGCCCTCATACGAGGACCAGAATACACAGATTCACATCGTGAACGAAGGAAGCTAAGCCCCTTGAGTCTGGCGCCTTAGACCGCTCGGCCATCCTGACGTTGTTTTAATTAATTTAGGCGTTCAAAATTACATCTCTTCGAGTTACTTTTATAAAACATATCGTGTCAGAAGTGGAATTCGAACCCACGCCCTCATACAAGGACCAGAATACACAGATTCATATCGTGAACGAAGGAAGCTAAGCCCCTTGAGTCTGGCGCCTTAGACCGCTTTGCCATCCTGACGTGGTTTTGTGTAATTCGGACGTTTTAAAATTACATCTCATCCAATTATTTTCTTAAAACATATCGTGTCAAAATTGGATTCGAACCCTCGCCCTCATACAAGGACCAGAATACACAGATTCACATTGTGAACGAAGGAAACTAAGCCCCTTGAGTCTAGCGCCTAAGACGGCTCGGCCATCCAGACGTGGTTTTAACTAATTTAGACGTTTAAAATTACATCTCTTCGAGTTACTTTTATAAAACATATCGTGTCAGAAGTAGAATTCGAACCCACGCCCTCATACGAGGACCAGAATACACAGATTCATATCGTGAACGAAGGAAGCTAAGCACCTTGAGTCTCGCGCCTTAGACCGCTCGGCCATCCTGACGTGGTTTTGTGTAATTTGGACGTATTAAAATTACATCTCATCCAGTTATTTTCATAAACAATATCGTGTCAGAAGTGGGATTCGAACCCACGCCCTCATACGAGGACCAGAATACACAGATTTACATCGTGAACGAAGGAAGCTAAGCCCCTTGAGTCTCGCGCCTTAGACCGCTCGGCCATCCAGACGTGGTTTTATGTAATTTGGACGTTTTAAAATTATATCTCACCCAGTTATTTTCTTAAAACATATCGTGTCAGAAGTGGGATTCGAACCCACGCCATCAAAGGAGGACCAGAATACACAGATTCACATCGTGAACGAAGGAAGCTAAGCCCCTTGAGTCTAGTGCCTAAGACGGCTCGGCCATACTGACGTGGTTTTAAGTAATTTAGACGTTTAAAATTACATCTCTTCGAGTTGTTTTCATAAACAATATCGTGTCAGAAGTGGGATTCGAACCCACGCCCTCATGCTAGGACCAGAATTCACAGATTTACATCGTGAACGAAGGAAGCTAAGCCCCTTGAGTCTCGCGCCTTAGACCGCTCGGCCATCCTGACGTGGTTCTGTGTAATTTGGACGTTTTAAAATTATATCTCATCCAGTTATTTTCTTAAAACATATCGTGTCAGAAGTGTGATTCGAACCCACGCCCTCATACGAGGACCAGAATACACAGATTCACATCGTGAACGAAGGAAGCTAAGCCCCTTGAGTCTGGCGCCTTAGACCGCTCGGCCATCCTGACGTTGTTTTAATTAATTTAGGCGTTCAAAATTACATCTCTTCGAGTTACTTTTATAAAACATATCGTGTCAGAAGTGGAATTCGAACCCACGCCCTCATACAAGGACCAGAATACACAGATTCATATCGTGAACGAAGGAAGCTAAGCCCCTTGAGTCTGGCGCCTTAGACCGCTTTGCCATCCTGACGTGGTTTTGTGTAATTCGGACGTTTTAAAATTACATCTCATCCAATTATTTTCTTAAAACATATCGTGTCAAAATTGGATTCGAACCCTCGCCCTCATACAAGGACCAGAATACACAGATTCACATTGTGAACGAAGGAAACTTAGCCCCTTGAGTCTAGCGCCTAAGACGGCTCGGCCATCCAGACGTGGTTTTAACTAATTTAGACGTTTAAAATTACATCCCTTCGAGTTACTTTTATAAAACATATCGTGTCAGAAGTAGAATTCGAACCCACGCCCTCATACGAGGACCAGAATACACAGATTCATATCGTGAACGAAGGAAGCTAAGCACCTTGAGTCTCGCGCCTTAGACCGCTCGGCCATCCTGACGTGGTTTTGTGTAATTTGGACGTATTAAAATTACATCTCATCCAGTTATTTTCATAAACAATATCGTGTCAGAAGTGGGATTCGAACCCACGCCCTCATACGAGGACCAGAATACACAGATTTACATCGTGAACGAAGGAAGCTAAGCCCCTTGAGTCTCGCGCCTTAGACCGCTCGGCCATCCAGACGTGGTTTTATGTAATTTGGACGTTTTAAAATTATATCTCACCCAGTTATTTTCTTAAAACATATCGTGTCAGAAGTGGGATTCGAACCCACGCCATCAAAGGAGGACCAGCATACACAGATTCACATCGTGAACGAAGGAAGCTAAGCCCCTTGAGTCTAGTGCCTAAGACGGCTCGGCCATACTGACGTGGTTTTAAGTAATTTAGACGTTTAAAATTACATCTCTTCGAGTTGTTTTCATAAACAATATCGTGTCAGAAGTGGGATTCGAACCCACGCCCTCATGCTAGGACCAGAATACACAGATTTACATCGTGAACGAAGGAAGCTAAGCCCCTTGAGTCTTGCGCCTTAGACCGCTCGGCCATCCTGACGTGGTTCTGTGTAATTTGGACGTTTTAAAATTATATCTCATCCAGTTATTTTCTTAAAACATATCGTGTCAGAAGTGTGATTCGAACCCACGCCCTCATACGAGGACCAGAATACACAGATTCACATCGTGAACGAAGGAAGCTAAGCCCCTTGAGTCTGGCGCCTTAGACCGCTCGGCCATCCTGACGTGGTTTTAATAAATTTAGGCGTTCAAAATTACATCTCTTCGAGTTACTTTTATAAAACATATCGTGTCAGAAGTGGGATTCGAACCCACGCCCTCGTACGAGGGCCAGATTACACAGATTCACATCGTGAACGAAGGAAACTAAGCCCCTTGAGTCTAGCGCCTAAGACGGCTCGGCCATACTGACGTGGTTTTAAGTAATTTAGACGTTTAAAATTACATCTCTTCGAGTTATTTTCATAAACAATATCGTGTCAGAAGTGGGATTCGAACCCACGCCCTCATACTAGGACCAGAATACACAGATTTACATCGTGAACGAAGGAAGCTAAGCCCCTTGACTCTTGCGCCTTAGACCGCTCGGCCATCCTGACGTGGTTCTGTGTAATTTGGACGTTTTAAAATTATATCTCATCCAGTTATTTTCTTAAAACATATCGTGTCAGAAGAGTGATTCGAACCCACACCCTCATACGAGGACCAGAATACACAGATTCACATCGTGAACGAAGGAAGCTAAGCCCCTTGAGTCTGGCGCCTTAGACCGCTCGGCCATCCTGACGTGGTTTTAATTAATTTAGGCGTTCAAAATTACATCTCTTCGAGTTACTTTTATAAAACATATCGTGTCAGAAGTGGGATTCGAACCCACGCCCTCATACGAGGGCCAGAATACACAGATTCACATCGTGAACGAAGGAAACTAAGCCCCTTGAGTCTGGCGCCTTAGACCGCTTTGCCATCCTGACGTGCTTTTGTATAATTCGGACGTTTTAAAATTACATCTCATCCAGTTATTTTCTTAAAACATATCGTGCCAAAATTGGATTCGAACCCTCGCCCTCATACAAGGACCAGAATACACAGATTCACATCGTGAACGAAGGAAACTAAGCCCCTTGAGTCTGGCGCCTTAGACCGCTCGGCCATCCAGACGTGGTTTTAAGTAATTTAGACGTTTAAAATTACATCTCTTCGAGTTACTTTTATAAAACATATCGTGTTAGAAGTAGAATTCGAACCCACGCCCTCATACGAGGACCAGAATACACAGATTCATATCGTGAACGAAGGAAGCTAAGCACCATGAGTCTCGCGCCTTAGACCGCTCGGCCATCCTGACGTGGTTTTGTGTAATTTGGATGTTTTAAAATTACATCTCATTCAGTCATTTTCATAAACAATATCGTGTCAGAAGTGGGATTCGAACCCACGCCCTCATACGAGGACCAGAATACACAGATTTTCATCGTGAACGAAGGAAGCTAAGCCCCTTGAGTCTCGCGCCTTAGACCGCTCGGCCATCCAGACGTGGTTTTATGTAATTTGGACGTTTTAAAATTATATCTCATCCAGTTATTTTCTTAAAACATATCGTGTCAGAAGTGGGATTGGAACCCACGCCCTCATACGAGGACCAGAATACACAGATTCACATCGTGAACGAAGGAAGCTAAGCCCCTTGAGTCTAGCGCCTAAGACCGCTCGGCCATCCTGACGTGGTTCTGTGTAATTTGGACGTTTTAAAATTATATCTCATCCAGTTATTTTCTTAAAACATATCGTGTCAGAAGTGTGATTCGAACCCACGCCCTCATACGAGGACCAGAATGCACAGATTCACATCGTGAACGAAGGAAGCTAAGCCCCTTGAGTCTTGCGCCTTAGACCGCTCGGCCATCCAGACGTGGTTTTATGTAATTTGAACGTTTTAAAATTATATCTCACCCAGTTATTTTCTTAAAACATATCGTGTCAGAAGTGGGATTCGAACCCACGCCCTCAAAAGAGGACCAGAATACACAGATTCACATCGTGAACGAAGGAAGCTAAGCCCCTTGAGTCTAGTGCCTAAGACCGCTCGGCCATCCTGACGTGGTTATAAGTAATTTAGACGTTTAAAATTACATCTCTTCGAGTTATTTTCATAAAAAATATATCGTGTCAGAAGTGGGATTCGAACCCACGCCCTCATACTAGGACCAGAATACACAGATTTACATCGTGAACGAAGGAAGCTAAGCCCCTTGAGTCTTGCGCCTTAGACCGCTCGGCCATCCAGACCGGGTTTTATGCAATTTGGACGTTTTAAAATTATAACTCATCCAGTTATTTTCTTAAAACATATCGTGTCAGAAGTGGGATTCGAACCCACGCCCTCATACGAGGACCAGAATACACAGATTCATATCGTGAACGAAGGAAGCTAAGCCCCTTAAGTCTAGCGCTTAAGACCGCTCGGCCATCCTGACGTGGTTCTGTGTAATTTGGACGTTTTAAAATTATATCTCATCCAGTTATTTTCTTAAAAAATATCGTGTCAGAAGTGTGATTCGAACCCACGCCCTCATACGAGGACCAGAATACACAGATTCACATCGTGAACGAAGGAAGCTAAGCCCCTTGAGTCTGGCGCCTTAGACCGCTCGGCCATCCTGACGTGGTTTTAATTAATTTAGGCGTTCAAAATTACATCTCTTCGAGTTACTTTTATAAAACATATCGTGTCAGAAGTGGGATTCGAACCCACGCCCTCATACGAGGGCCAGATTACACAGATTCACATCGTGAACGAAGGAAACTAAGCCCCTTGAGTCTAGCGCCTAAGACGGCTCGGCCATACTGACGTGGTTTTAAGTAATTTGGACGTATTAAAATTACATCTCATCCAGTTATTTTCATAAACAATATCGTGTCAGAAGTGGGATTCGAACCCACGCCCTCATACTAGGACCAGAATACACAGATTTACTTCGTGAACGAAGGAAGCTAAGCCCCTTGAGTCTTGCGCCTTAGACCGCTCGGCCATCCAGACCGGCTTTTATGTAATTTGGACGTTTTAAAATTATATCTCATCCAGTTATTTTCTTAAAATATATCGTGTCCGAAGTGGGATTCGAACCCACGCCCTCATACTAGGACCAGAATACACAGATTTACATCGTGAACGAAGGAAGCTAAGCCCCTTGAGTCTTGCGCCTTAGACCGCTCAGCCATCCAGACCGGCTTTTATGTAATTTGGACGTTTTAAAATTATATCTCATCCAGTTATTTTCTTAAAACATATCGTGTCAGAAGTGGGATTCGAACCCACGCCCTCATACGAGGACCAGAATACACAGATTCACATCGTGAACGAAGGAAGCTAAGCCCCTTGAGTCTAGCGCCTAAGACCGCTCGGCCATCCTGACGTGGTTCTGTGTAATTTGGACGTTTTAAAATTATATCTCATCCAGTTATTTTCTTAAAACATATCGTGTCAGAAGTGTGATTCGAACCCACGCCCTCATACGAGGACCAGAATACACAGATTCACATCGTGAACGAAGGAAGCTAAGCCCCTTGAGTCTGGCGCCTTAGACCGCTCGGCCATCCTGACGTGGTTTTAATAAATTTAGGCGTTCAAAATTACATCTCTTCGAGTTACTTTTATAAAACATATCGTGTCAGAAGTGGGATTCGAACCCACGCCCTCGTACGAGGGCCAGATTACACAGATTCACATCGTGAACGAAGGAAACTAAGCCCCTTGAGTCTAGCGCCTAAGACGGCTCGGCCATACTGACGTGGTTTTAAGTAATTTAGACGTTTAAAATTACATCTCTTCGAGTTTTTTTCATAAACAATATCGTGTCAGAAGTGGGATTCGAACCCACGCCCTCATACTAGGACCAGAATACACAGATTTACATCGTGAACGAAGGAAGCTAAGCCCCTTGACTCTTGCGCCTTAGACCGCTCGGCCATCCTGACGTGGTTCTGTGTAATTTGGACGTTTTAAAATTATATCTCATCCAGTTATTTTCTTAAAACATATCGTGTCAGAAGAGTGATTCGAACCCACACCCTCATACGAGGACCAGAATACACAGATTCACATCGTGAACGAAGGAAGCTAAGCCCCTTGAGTCTGGCGCCTTAGACCGCTCGGCCATCCTGACGTGGTTTTAATTAATTTAGGCGTTCAAAATTACATCTCTTCGAGTTACTTTTATAAAACATATCGTGTCAGAAGTGGGATTCGAACCCACGCCCTCATACGAGGGCCAGAATACACAGATTCACATCGTGAACGAAGGAAACTAAGCCCCTTGAGTCTGGCGCCTTAGACCGCTTTGCCATCCTGACGTGCTTTTGTATAATTCGGACGTTTTAAAATTACATCTCATCCAGTTATTTTCTTAAAACATATCGTGTCAAAATTGGATTCGAACCCTCGCCCTCATACAAGGACCAGAATACACAGATTCACATCGTGAACGAAGGAAACTAAGCCCCTTGAGTCTGGCGCCTTAGACCGCTCGGCCATCCAGACGTGGTTTTAAGTAATTTAGACGTTTAAAATTACATCTCTTCGAGTTACTTTTATAAAACATATCGTGTTAGAAGTAGAATTCGAACCCACGCCCTCATACGAGGACCAGAATACACAGATTCATATCGTGAACGAAGGAAGCTAAGCACCTTGAGTCTCGCGCCTTAGACCGCTCGGCCATCCTGACGTGGTTTTAATTAATTTAGGCGTTCAAAATTACATCTCTTCGAGTTACTTTTATAAAACATATCGTGTCAGAAGTGGGATTCGAACCCACGCCCTCATACGAGGGCCAGATTACACAGATTCACATCGTGAACGAAGGAAACTAAGCCCCTTGAGTCTAGCGCCTAAGACGGCTCGGCCATACTGACGTGGTTTTAAGTAATTTAGACGTTTAAAATTACATCTCTTCGAGTTATTTTCATAAACAATATCGTGTCAGAAGTGGGATTCGAACCCACGCCCTCATACTAGGACCAGAATACACAGATTTACTTCGTGAACGAAGGAAGCTAAGCCCCTTGAGTCTTGCGCCTTAGACCGCTCGGCCATCCAGACCGGCTTTTATGTAATTTGGACGTTTTAAAATTATATCTCATCCAGTTATTTTCTTAAAATATATCGTGTCCGAAGTGGGATTCGAACCCACGCCCTCATACTAGGACCAGAATACACAGATTTACATCGTGAACGAAGGAAGCTAAGCCCCTTGAGTCTTGCGCCTTAGACCGCTCAGCCATCCAGACCGGCTTTTATGTAATTTGGACGTTTTAAAATTATATCTCATCCAGTTATTTTCTTAAAACATATCGTGTCAGAAGTGTGATTCGAACCCACGCCCTCATACGAGGACCAGAATACACAGATTCACATCGTGAACGAAGGAAGCTAAGCCCCTTGAGTCTGGCGCCTTAGACCGCTCGGCCATCCTGACGTGGTTTTAATTAATTTTGGCGTTCAAAATTACATCTCTTCGAGTTACTTTTATAAAACATATCGTGTCAGAAGTGGGATTCGAACCCACGCCCTCATATGAGGGCCAGAATACACAGATTCACATCGTGAACGAAGGAAACTAAGCCCCTTGAGTCTAGCGCCTAAGACGGCTCGGCCATACTGACGTGGTTTTAAGTAATTTAGACGTTTAAAATTACATCTCTTCGAGTTATTTTCATAAAAAATATCGTGTCAGAAGTGGGATTCGAACCCACGCCCTCATACTAGGTCCAGAGTACACAGATTTACATCGTGAACGAAGGAAGCTAAGCCCCTTGAGTCTTGCGCCTTAGACCGCTCGGCCATCCAGACCGGGTTTTATGTAATTTGGACGTTTTAAAATTATAACTCATCCAGTTATTTTCTTAAAACATATCGTGTCCGAAGTGGGATTCGAACCCACGCCCTCATACGAGGACCAGAATACACAGATTCATATCGTGAACGAAGGAAGCTAAGCCCCTTGAGTCTAGCGCCTAAGACCGCTCGGCCATCCTGACGTGGTTCTGTGTAATTTGGACGTTTTAAAATTATATCTCATCCAGTTATTTTCTTAAAAAATATCGTTTCAGAAGTGTGATTCGAACCCACGCCCTCATACGAGGACCAGAATACACAGATTCACATCGTGAACGAAGGAAGCTAAGCCCCTTGAGTCTGGCGCCTTAGACCGCTCGGCCATCCTGACGTGGTTTTAATTAATTTAGGCGTTCAAAATTACATCTCTTCGAGTTACTTATATAAAACATATCGTGTCAGAAGTGGGATTCGAACCCACGCCCTCATACGAGGGCCAGATTACACAGATTCACATCGTGAACGAAGGAAACTAAGCCCCTTGAGTCTAGCGCCTAAGACGGCTCGGCCATACTGACGTGGTTTTAAGTAATTTGGACGTTTAAAATTACATCTTTTCGAGTTATTTTCATAAACAATATCGTGTCAGAAGTGGGATTCGAACCCACGCCCTCATACTAGGACCAGAATACACAGATTTCCTTCGTGAACGAAGGAAGCTAAGCCCCTTGAGTCTTGCGCCTTAGACCGCTCGGCCATCCAGACCGGGTTTTATGTAATTTGGACGTTTTAAAATTATATCTCATCCAGTTATTTTCTTAAAACATCGTGTCCGAAGTGGGATTCGAACCCACGCCCTCATACGAGGACCAGAATACACAGATTCACATCGTGAACGAAGGAAACTAAGCCCCTTGAGTCTAGCGCCTAAGACGGCTCGGCCATACTGACGTGGTTTTAAGTAATTTAGACGTTTAAAATTACATCTCTTCGAGTTGTTTTCATAAACAGTATCGTGTCAGAAGTGGGATTCGAACCCACGCCCTCATACTAGGACCAGAATGCACAGATTTACATCGTGAACGAAGGAAGCTCAGCCCCTTGAGTCTTGCGCCTTAGACCGCTCGGCCATCCAGACCGGGTTTTATGTAATTTGGACGTTTTAATATTATATCTCATCCAGTTATTTTCTTAAAACATATCGTGTCAGAAGTGTGATTCGAACCCACACCCTCATACGAGGACCAGAATACACAGATTAACATCGTGAACGAAGGAAGCTAAGCCCCTTGAGTCTGGCGCCTTAGACCGCTCGGCCATCCTGACGTGGTTGTAATTAATTTAGGCGTTCAAAATTATATCTCTTCGAGTTACTTTTAT
Source organism: Phalangium opilio (assembly GCF_054372755.1). Classification (NCBI taxonomy): domain Eukaryota; kingdom Metazoa; phylum Arthropoda; class Arachnida; order Opiliones; family Phalangiidae; genus Phalangium; species Phalangium opilio. The sequence goes on from NW_028324260.1 coordinate 207,958, forward strand.
AAAACATATCGTGTCAGAAGTGGAATTCGAACCCACGCCCTCATACGAGGACCAGAATACACAGATTCATATCGTGAACGAAGGAAGCTAAGCCCTTTGACTCTGGCGCCTTAGACCGCTTTGCCATCCTGACGTGCTTTTGTGTAATTCGGACGTTTTAAAATTACATCTCATCCAGTTATTTTCTTAAAACATATCGTGTCAAAATTGGATTCGAACTCTCGCCCTCATACAAGGACCAGAATACACAGATTCACATCGTGAACGAAGGAAACTAAGCCCCTTGAGTCTAGCGCCTAAGACGGCTCGGCCATCCAGACGTGGTTTAAAGTAATTTAGACGTTTAAAATTACATCTCTTCGAGTTACTTTTATAAAACATATCGTGTCAGAAGTAGAATTCGAACCCACGCCCTCATACGAGGACCAGAATACACAGATTCATATCGTGAACGAAGGAAGCTAAGCACCTTGAGTCTCGCGCCTTAGACCGCTCGGCCATCCTGACGTGGTTTTAATTAATTTAGGCGTTCAAAATTACATCTCTTCGAGTTACTTTTATAAAACATATCGTGTCAGAAGTGGGATTCGAACCCACGCCCTCATACGAGGACCAGAATACACAGATTCACATCGTGAACGAAGGAAGCTAAGCCCCTTGAGTCTGGCGCCTTAGACCGCTCGGCCATCCTGACGTGGTTTTAATTAATTTTGGCGTTCAAAATTACATCTCTTCGAGTTACTTTTATAAAACATATCGTGTCAGAAGTGGGATTCGAACCCACGCCCTCATACGAGGGCCAGATTACACAGATTCACATCGTGAACGAAGGAAACTAAGCCCCTTGAGTCTAGCGCCTAAGACGGCTCGGCCATACTGACGTGGTTTTAAGTAATTTAGACGTTTAAAATTACATCTCTTCGAGTTGTTTTCATAAACAGTATCGTGTCAGAAGTGGGATTCGAACCCACGCCCTCATACTAGGACCAGAATGCACAGATTCATATCGTGAACGAAGGAAGCTAAGCCCCTTGAGTCTAGCGCCTAAGACTGCTCGGCCATCCTGACGTGGTTCTGTGTAATTTGGACGTTTTAAAATTATATCTCATCCAGTTATTTTCTTAAAAAATATCGTGTCAGAAGTGTGATTCGAACCCACGCCCTCATACGAGGACCAGAATACACAGATTCACATCGTGAACGAAGGAAGCTAAGCCCCTTGAGTCTGGCGCCTTAGACCGCTCGGCCATCCTGACGTGGTTTTAATTAATTTAGGCGTTCAAAATTACATCTCTTCGAGTTACTTTTATAAAACATATCGTGTCAGAAGTGGGATTCGAACCCACGCCCTCATACGAGGGCCAGATTACACAGATTCACATCGTGAACGAAGGAAACTAAGCCCCTTGAGTCTAGCGCCTAAGACGGCTCGGCCATACTGACGTGGTTTTAAGTAATTTGGACGTTTAAAATTACATCTTTTCGAGTTATTTTCATAAACAATATCGTGTCAGAAGTGGGATTCGAACCCACGCCCTCATACTAGGACCAGAATACACAGATTTCCTTCGTGAACGAAGGAAGCTAAGCCCCTTGAGTCTTGCGCCTTAGACCGCTCGGCCATCCAGACCGGGTTTTATGTAATTTGGACGTTTTAAAATTATATCTCATCCAGTTATTTTCTTAAAACATCGTGTCCGAAGTGGGATTCGAACCCACGCCCTCATACGAGGACCAGAATACACAGATTCACATCGTGAACGAAGGAAACTAAGCCCCTTGAGTCTAGCGCCTAAGACGGCTCGGCCATACTGACGTGGTTTTAAGTAATTTAGGCGTTCAAAATTACATCTCTTCGAGTTACTTTTATAAAACATATCGTGTCAGAAGTGGAATTCGAACCCACGCCCTCATACGAGGACCAGAATACACAGATTCATATCGTGAACGAAGGAAGCTAAGCCCTTTGACTCTGGCGCCTTAGACCGCTTTGCCATCCTGACGTGCTTTTGTGTAATTCGGACGTTTTAAAATTACATCTCATCCAGTTATTTTCTTAAAACATATCGTGTCAAAATTGGATTCGAACCCTCGCCCTCATACAAGGACCAAAATACACAGATTCACATCGTGAACGAAGGAAACTAAGCCCCTTGAGTCTAGCGCCTAAGACGGCTCGGCCATCCAGACGTGGTTTAAAGTAATTTAGACGTTTAAAATTACATCTCTTCGAGTTACTTTTATAAAACATATCGTGTCAGAAGTAGAATTCGAACCCACGCCCTCATACGAGGACCAGAATACACAGATTCATATCGTGAACGAAGGAAGCTAAGCACCTTGAGTCTCGCGCCTTAGACCGCTCGGCCATCCAGACCGGGTTTTATGTAATTTGGACGTTTTAATATTATATCTCATCCAGTTATTTTCTTAAAACATATCGTGCCAGAAGTGTGATTCGAACCCACACCCTCATACGAGGACCAGAATACACAGATTCACATCGTGAACGAAGGAAGCTAAGCCCCTTGAGTCTGGCGCCTTAGACCGCTCGGCCATCCTGACGTGGTTTTAATTAATTTAGGCGTTCAAAATTACATCTCTTCGAGTTACTTTTATAAAACATATCGTGTCAGAAGTGGAATTCGAACCCACGCCCTCATACGAGGACCAGAATACACAGATTCATATCGTGAACGAAGGAAGCTAAGCCCTTTGACTCTGGCGCCTTAGACCGCTTTGCCATCCTGACGTGCTTTTGTGTAATTCGGACGTTTTAAAATTACATCTCATCCAGTTATTTTCTTAAAACATATCGTGTCAAAATTGGATTCGAACCCTCGCCCTCATACAAGGACCAAAATACACAGATTCACATCGTGAACGAAGGAAACTAAGCCCCTTGAGTCTAGCGCCTAAGACGGCTCGGCCATCCAGACGTGGTTTAAAGTAATTTAGACGTTTAAAATTACATCTCTTCGAGTTACTTTTATAAAACATATCGTGTCAGAAGTAGAATTCGAACCCACGCCCTCATACGAGGACCAGAATACACAGATTCATATCGTGAACGAAGGAAGCTAAGCACCTTGAGTCTCGCGCCTTAGACCGCTCGGCCATCCTGACGTGGTTTTAATTAATTTAGGCGTTCAAAATTACATCTCTTCGAGTTACTTTTATAAAACATATCGTGTCAGAAGTGGAATTCGAACCCACGCCCTCATACGAGGGCCAGATTACACAGATTCACATCGTGAACGAAGGAAGCTAAGCCCCTTGAGTCTAGTGCCTAAGACCGCTCGGCCATCCTGACGTGGTTATAAGTAATTTAGACGTTTAAAATTACATCTCTTCGAGTTATTTTCATACAAAATATCGTGTAAGAAGTGGGATTCGAACCCACGCCCTCATACTAGGACCAGAATTCACAGATTTACATCGTGAACGAAGGAAGCTCAGCCCCTTGAGTCTTGCGCCTTAGACCGCTCGGCCATCCAGACCGGGTTTTATGTAATTTGGACGTTTTAATATTATATCTCATCCAGTTATTTTCTTAAAACATATCGTGCCAGAAGTGTGATTCGAACCCACACCCTCATACGAGGACCAGAATACACAGATTCACATCGTGAACGAAGGAAGCTAAGCCCCTTGAGTCTGGCGCCTTAGACCGCTCGGCCATCCTGACGTGGTTTTAATTAATTTAGGCGTTCAAAATTACATCTCTTCGAGTTACTTTTATAAAACATATCGTGTCAGAAGTGGAATTCGAACCCACGCCCTCATACGAGGACCAGAATACACAGATTCATATCGTGAACGAAGGAAGCTAAGCACCTTGAGTCTCGCGCCTTAGACCGCTCGGCCATCCTGACGTGGTTTTAGTTAATTTAGGCGTTCAAAATTACATCTCTTCGAGTTACTTTTATAAAACATATCGTGTCAGAAGTGGGATTCGAACCCACGCCCTCATACGAGGGCCAGATTACACAGATTCACATCGTGAACGAAGGAAACTAAGCCCCTTGAGTCTAGCGCCTAAGACGGCTCGGCCATACTGACGTGGTTTTAAGTAATTTAGACGTTTAAAATTACATCTCTTCGAGTTATTTTCATAAACAATATCGTGTCAGAAGTGGGATTCGAACCCACGCCCTCATACTAGGACCAGAATACACAGATTTCCTTCGTGAACGAAGGAAGCTAAGCCCCTTGAGTCTTGCGCCTTAGACCGCTCGGCCATCCAGACCGGGTTTTATGTAATTTGGACGTTTTAAAATTATATCTCATCCAGTTATTTTCTTAAAACATATCGTGTCCGAAGTGGGATTCGAACCCACGCCCTCATACGAGGACCAGAATACACAGATTCACATCGTGAACGAAGGAAACTAAGCCCCTTGAGTCTAGCGCCTAAGACGGCTCGGCCATACTGACGTGGTTTTAAGTAATTTAGACGTTTAAAATTACATCTCTTCGAGTTGTTTTCATAAACAGTATCGTGTCAGAAGTGGGATTCGAACCCACGCCCTCATACTAGGACCAGAATGCACAGATTTACATCGTGAACGAAGGAAGCTCAGCCCCTTGAGTCTTGCGCCTTAGACCGCTCGGCCATCCAGACCGGGTTTTATGTAATTTGGACGTTTTAATATTATATCTCATCCAGTTATTTTCTTAAAACATATCGTGTCAGAAGTGTGATTCGAACCCACACCCTCATACGAGGACCAGAATACACAGATTCACATCGTGAACGAAGGAAGCTAAGCCCCTTGAGTCTGGCGCCTTAGACCGCTCGGCCATCCTGACGTGGTTTTAATTAATTTAGGCGTTCAAAATTACATCTCTTCGAGTTACTTTTATAAAACATATCGTGTCAGAAGTGGAATTCGAACCCACGCCCTCATACGAGGACCAGAATACACAGATTCATATCGTGAACGAAGGAAGCTAAGCCCTTTGACTCTGGCGCCTAAGACCGCTTTGCCATCCTGACGTGCTTTTGTGTAATTCGGACGTTTTAAAATTACATCTCATCCAGTTATTTTCTTAAAACATATCGTGTCAAAATTGGATTCGAACCCTCGCCCTCATACAAGGACCAGAATACACAGATTCACATCGTGAACGAAGGAAACTAAGCCCCTTGAGTCTAGCGCCTAAGACGGCTCGGCCATCCAGACGTGGTTTAAAGTAATTTAGACGTTTAAAATTACATCTCTTCGAGTTACTTTTATAAAACATATCGTGTCAGAAGTAGAATTCGAACCCACGCCCTCATACGAGGACCAGAATACACAGATTCATATCGTGAACGAAGGAAGCTAAGCACCTTGAGTCTCGCGCCTTAGACCGCTCGGCCATCCTGACGTGGTTTTAATTAATTTAGGCGTTCAAAATTACATCTCTTCGAGTTACTTTTATAAAACATATCGTGTCAGAAGTGGGATTCGAACCCACGCCCTCATACGAGGGCCAGATTACACAGATTCACATCGTGAACGAAGGAAACTAAGCCCCTTGAGTCTAGCGCCTAAGACGGCTCGGCCATACTGACGTGGTTTTAAGTAATTTAGACGTTTAAAATTACATCTCTTCGAGTTATTTTCATAAACAATATCGTGTCAGAAGTGGGATTCGAACCCACGCCCTCATACTAGGACCAGAATACACAGATTTCCTTCGTGAACGAAGGAAGCTAAGCCCCTTGAGTCTTGCGCCTTAGACCGCTCGGCCATCCAGACCGGGTTTTATGTAATTTGGACGTTTTAAAATTATATCTCATCCAGTTATTTTCTTAAAACATATCGTGTCCGAAGTGGGATTCGAACCCACGCCCTCATACGAGGACCAGAATACACAGATTCACATCGTGAACGAAGGAAACTAAGCCCCTTGAGTCTAGCGCCTAAGACGGCTCGGCCATACTGACGTGGTTTTAAGTAATTTAGACGTTTAAAATTACATCTCTTCGAGTTGTTTTCATAAACAGTATCGTGTCAGAAGTGGGAATCGAACCCACGCCCTCATACTAGGACCAGAATGCACAGATTTACATCGTGAACGAAGGAAGCTCAGCCCCTTGAGTCTTGCGCCTTAGACCGCTCGGCCATCCAGACCGGGTTTTATGTAATTTGGACGTTTTAATATTATATCTCATCCAGTTATTTTCTTAAAACATATCGTGTCAGAAGTGTGATTCGAACCCACACCCTCATACGAGGACCAGAATACACAGATTCACATCGTGAACGAAGGAAGCTAAGCCCCTTGAGTCTGGCGCCTTAGACCGCTCGGCCATCCTGACGTGGTTTTAATTAATTTAGGCGTTCAAAATTACATCTCTTCGAGTTACTTTTATAAAACATATCGTGTCAGAAGTGGAATTCGAACCCACGCCCTCATACGAGGACCAGAATACACAGATTCATATCGTGAACGAAGGAAGCTAAGCCCTTTGACTCTGGCGCCTTAGACCGCTTTGCCATCCTGACGTGCTTTTGTGTAATTCGGACGTTTTAAAATTACATCTCATCCAGTTATTTTCTTAAAACATATCGTGTCAGAAGTGTGATTCGAACCCACACCCTCATACGAGGACCAGAATACACAGATTCACATCGTGAACGAAGGAAGCTAAGCCCCTTGAGTCTGGCGCCTTAGACCGCTCGGCCATCCTGACGTGGTTTTAATTAATTTAGGCGTTCAAAATTACATCTCTTCGAGTTACTTTTATAAAACATATCGTGTCAGAAGTGGAATTCGAACCCACGCCCTCATACTAGGACCAGAATACACAGATTTCCTTCGTGAACGAAGGAAGCTAAGCCCCTTGAGTCTTGCGCCTTAGACCGCTCGGCCATCCAGACCGGGTTTTATGTAATTTGGACGTTTTAAAATTATATCTCATCCAGTTATTTTCTTAAAACATATCGTGTCCGAAGTGGGATTCGAACCCACGCCCTCATACGAGGACCAGAATACACAGATTCACATCGTGAACGAAGGAAACTAAGCCCCTTGAGTCTAGCGCCTTAGACCGCTCGGCCATCCAGACCGGGTTTTATGTAATTTGGACGTTTTAAAATTATAACTCATCCAGTTATTTTCTTAAAACATATCGTGTCAGAAGTGGGATTCGAACCCACGCCCTCATACGAGGACCAGAATACACAGATTCATATCGTGAACGAAGGAAGCTAAGCCCCTTGAGTCTAGCGCCTAAGACCGCTCGGACAATCCTGACGTGGTTCTGTGTAATTTGGACGTTTTAAAATTATATCTCATCCAGTTATTTTCTTAAAAAATATCGTGTCAGAAGTGTGATTCGAACCCACGCCCTCATACGAGGACCAGAATACACAGATTCACATCGTGAACGAAGGAAGCTAAGCCCCTTGAGTCTGGCGCCTTAGACCGCTCGGCCATCCTGACGTGGTTTTAATTAATTTAGGCGTTCAAAATTACATCTCTTCGAGTTACTTTTATAAAACATATCGTGTCAGAAGTGGGATTCGAACCCACGCCCTCATACGAGGGCCAGATTACACAGATTCACATCGTGAACGAAGGAAACTAAGCCCCTTGAGTCTAGCGCCTAAGACGGCTCGGCCATACTGACGTGGTTTTAAGTAATTTAGACGTTTAAAATTACATCTCTTCGAGTTATTTTCATAAACAATATCGTGTCAGAAGTGGGATTCGAACCCACGCCCTCATACTAGGACCAGAATACACAGATTTCCTTCGTGAACGAAGGAAGCTAAGCCCCTTGAGTCTTGCGCCTTAGACCGCTCGGCCATCCAGACCGGGTTTTATGTAATTTGGACGTTTTAAAATTATATCTCATCCAGTTATTTTCTTAAAACATATCGTGTCCGAAGTGGGATTCGAACCCACGCCCTCATACGAGGACCAGAATACACAGATTCACATCGTGAACGAAGGAAACTAAGCCCCTTGAGTCTAGCGCCTAAGACGGCTCGGCCATACTGACGTGGTTTTAAGTAATTTAGACGTTTAAAATTACATCTCTTCGAGTTGTTTTCATAAACAGTATCGTGTCAGAAGTGGGATTCGAACCCACGCCCTCATACTAGGACCAGAATGCACAGATTTACATCGTGAACGAAGGAAGCTCAGCCCCTTGAGTCTTGCGCCTTAGACCGCTCGGCCATCCAGACCGGGTTTTATGTAATTTGGACGTTTTAATATTATATCTCATCCAGTTATTTTCTTAAAACATATCGTGCCAGAAGTGTGATTCGAACCCACACCCTCATACGAGGACCAGAATACACAGATTCACATCGTGAACGAAGGAAGCTAAGCCCCTTGAGTCTGGCGCCTTAGACCGCTCGGCCATCCTGACGTGGTTTTAATTAATTTAGGCGTTCAAAATTACATCTCTTCGAGTTACTTTTATAAAACATATCGTGTCAGAAGTGGAATTCGAACCCACGCCCTCATACGAGGACCAGAATACACAGATTCATATCGTGAACGAAGGAAGCTAAGCCCTTTGACTCTGGCGCCTTAGACCGCTTTGCCATCCTGACGTGCTTTTGTGTAATTCGGACGTTTTAAAATTACATCTCATCCAGTTATTTTCTTAAAACATATCGTGTTAAAATTGGATTCGAACCCTCGCCCTCATACAAGGACCAAAATACACAGATTCACATCGTGAACGAAGGAAACTAAGCCCCTTGAGTCTAGCGCCTAAGACGGCTCGGCCATCCAGACGTGGTTTAAAGTAATTTAGACGTTTAAAATTACATCTCTTCGAGTTACTTTTATAAAACATATCGTGTCAGAAGTAGAATTCGAACCCACGCCCTCATACGAGGACCAGAATACACAGATTCATATCGTGAACGAAGGAAGCTAAGCACCTTGAGTCTCGCGCCTTAGACCGCTCGGCCATCCAGACCGGGTTTTATGTAATTTGGACGTTTTAATATTATATCTCATCCAGTTATTTTCTTAAAACATATCGTGCCAGAAGTGTGATTCGAACCCACACCCTCATACGAGGACCAGAATACACAGATTCACATCGTGAACGAAGGAAGCTAAGCCCCTTGAGTCTGGCGCCTTAGACCGCTCGGCCATCCTGACGTGGTTTTAATTAATTTAGGCGTTCAAAATTACATCTCTTCGAGTTACTTTTATAAAACATATCGTGTCAGAAGTGGAATTCGAACCCACGCCCTCATACGAGGACCAGAATACACAGATTCATATCGTGAACGAAGGAAGCTAAGCCCTTTGACTCTGGCGCCTTAGACCGCTTTGCCATCCTGACGTGCTTTTGTGTAATTCGGACGTTTTAAAATTACATCTCATCCAGTTATTTTCTTAAAACATATCGTGTCAAAATTGGATTCGAACCCTCGCCCTCATACAAGGACCAAAATACACAGATTCACATCGTGAACGAAGGAAACTAAGCCCCTTGAGTCTAGCGCCTAAGACGGCTCGGCCATCCAGACGTGGTTTAAAGTAATTTAGACGTTTAAAATTACATCTCTTCGAGTTACTTTTATAAAACATATCGTGTCAGAAGTAGAATTCGAACCCACGCCCTCATACGAGGACCAGAATACACAGATTCATATCGTGAACGAAGGAAGCTAAGCACCTTGAGTCTCGCGCCTTAGACCGCTCGGCCATCCTGACGTGGTTTTAATTAATTTAGGCGTTCAAAATTACATCTCTTCGAGTTACTTTTATAAAACATATCGTGTCAGAAGTGGAATTCGAACCCACGCCCTCATACGAGGGCCAGATTACACAGATTCACATCGTGAACGAAGGAAGCTAAGCCCCTTGAGTCTAGTGCCTAAGACCGCTCGGCCATCCTGACGTGGTTATAAGTAATTTAGACGTTTAAAATTACATCTCTTCGAGTTATTTTCATACAAAATATCGTGTAAGAAGTGGGATTCGAACCCACGCCCTCATACTAGGACCAGAATTCACAGATTTACATCGTGAACGAAGGAAGCTCAGCCCCTTGAGTCTTGCGCCTTAGACCGCTCGGCCATCCAGACCGGGTTTTATGTAATTTGGACGTTTTAATATTATATCTCATCCAGTTATTTTCTTAAAACATATCGTGCCAGAAGTGTGATTCGAACCCACACCCTCATACGAGGACCAGAATACACAGATTCACATCGTGAACGAAGGAAGCTAAGCCCCTTGAGTCTGGCGCCTTAGACCGCTCGGCCATCCTGACGTGGTTTTAATTAATTTAGGCGTTCAAAATTACATCTCTTCGAGTTACTTTTATAAAACATATCGTGTCAGAAGTGGAATTCGAACCCACGCCCTCATACGAGGACCAGAATACACAGATTCATATCGTGAACGAAGGAAGCTAAGCAAATTGAGTCTCGCGCCTTAGACCGCTCGGCCATCCTGACGTGGTTTTAGTTAATTTAGGCGTTCAAAATTACATCTCTTCGAGTTACTTTTATAAAACATATCGTGTCAGAAGTGGGATTCGAACCCACGCCCTCATACGAGGGCCAGATTACACAGATTCACATCGTGAACGAAGGAAACTAAGCCCCTTGAGTCTAGCGCCTAAGACGGCTCGGCCATACTGACGTGGTTTTAAGTAATTTAGACGTTTAAAATTACATCTCTTCGAGTTATTTTCATAAACAATATCGTGTCAGAAGTGGGATTCGAACCCACGCCCTCATACTAGGACCAGAATACACAGATTTCCTTCGTGAACGAAGGAAGCTAAGCCCCTTGAGTCTTGCGCCTTAGACCGCTCGGCCATCCAGACCGGGTTTTATGTAATTTGGACGTTTTAAAATTATATCTCATCCAGTTATTTTCTTAAAACATATCGTGTCCGAAGTGGGATTCGAACCCACGCCCTCATACGAGGACCAGAATACACAGATTCACATCGTGAACGAAGGAAACTAAGCCCCTTGAGTCTAGCGCCTAAGACGGCTCGGCCATACTGACGTGGTTTTAAGTAATTTAGACGTTTAAAATTACATCTCTTCGAGTTGTTTTCATAAACAGTATCGTGTCAGAAGTGGGATTCGAACCCACGCCCTCATACTAGGACCAGAATGCACAGATTTACATCGTGAACGAAGGAAGCTCAGCCCCTTGAGTCTTGCGCCTTAGACCGCTCGGCCATCCAGACCGGGTTTTATGTAATTTGGACGTTTTAATATTATATCTCATCCAGTTATTTTCTTAAAACATATCGTGTCAGAAGTGTGATTCGAACCCACACCCTCATACGAGGACCAGAATACACAGATTCACATCGTGAACGAAGGAAGCTAAGCCCCTTGAGTCTGGCGCCTTAGACCGCTCGGCCATCCTGACGTGGTTTTAATTAATTTAGGCGTTCAAAATTACATCTCTTCGAGTTACTTTTATAAAACATATCGTGTCAGAAGTGGAATTCGAACCCACGCCCTCATACGAGGACCAGAATACACAGATTCATATCGTGAACGAAGGAAGCTAAGCCCTTTGACTCTGGCGCCTAAGACCGCTTTGCCATCCTGACGTGCTTTTGTGTAATTCGGACGTTTTAAAATTACATCTCATCCAGTTATTTTCTTAAAACATATCGTGTCAAAATTGGATTCGAACCCTCGCCCTCATACTTGGACCAGAATACACAGATTCACATCGTGAACGAAGGAAACTAAGCCCCTTGAGTCTAGCGCCTAAGACGGCTCGGCCATCCAGACGTGGTTTAAAGTAATTTAGACGTTTAAAATTACATCTCTTCGAGTTACTTTTATAAAACATATCGTGTCAGAAGTAGAATTCGAACCCACGCCCTCATACGAGGACCAGAATACACAGATTCATATCGTGAACGAAGGAAGCTAAGCACCTTGAGTCTCGCGCCTTAGACCGCTCGGCCATCCTGACGTGGTTTTAATTAATTTAGGCGTTCAAAATTACATCTCTTCGAGTTACTTTTATAAAACATATCGTGTCAGAAGTGGGATTCGAACCCACGCCCTCATACGAGGGCCAGATTACACAGATTCACATCGTGAACGAAGGAAACTAAGCCCCTTGAGTCTAGCGCCTAAGACGGCTCGGCCATACTGACGTGGTTTTAAGTAATTTAGACGTTTAAAATTACATCTCTTCGAGTTATTTTCATAAACAATATCGTGTCAGAAGTGGGATTCGAACCCACGCCCTCATACTAGGACCAGAATACACAGATTTCCTTCGTGAACGAAGGAAGCTAAGCCCCTTGAGTCTTGCGCCTTAGACCGCTCGGCCATCCAGACCGGGTTTTATGTAATTTGGACGTTTTAAAATTATATCTCATCCAGTTATTTTCTTAAAACATATCGTGTCCGAAGTGGGATTCGAACCCACGCCCTCATACGAGGACCAGAATACACAGATTCACATCGTGAACGAAGGAAACTAAGCCCCTTGAGTCTAGCGCCTAAGACGGCTCGGCCATACTGACGTGGTTTTAAGTAATTTAGACGTTTAAAATTACATCTCTTCGAGTTGTTTTCATAAACAGTATCGTGTCAGAAGTGGGAATCGAACCCACGCCCTCATACTAGGACCAGAATGCACAGATTTACATCGTGAACGAAGGAAGCTCAGCCCCTTGAGTCTTGCGCCTTAGACCGCTCGGCCATCCAGACCGGGTTTTATGTAATTTGGACGTTTTAATATTATATCTCATCCAGTTATTTTCTTAAAACATATCGTGTCAGAAGTGTGATTCGAACCCACACCCTCATACGAGGACCAGAATACACAGATTCACATCGTGAACGAAGGAAGCTAAGCCCCTTGAGTCTGGCGCCTTAGACCGCTCGGCCATCCTGACGTGGTTTTAATTAATTTAGGCGTTCAAAATTACATCTCTTCGAGTTACTTTTATAAAACATATCGTGTCAGAAGTGGAATTCGAACCCACGCCCTCATACGAGGACCAGAATACACAGATTCATATCGTGAACGAAGGAAGCTAAGCCCTTTGACTCTGGCGCCTTAGACCGCTTTGCCATCCTGACGTGCTTTTGTGTAATTCGGACGTTTTAAAATTACATCTCATCCAGTTATTTTCTTAAAACATATCGTGTCAAAATTGGATTCGAACCCTCGCCCTCATACAAGGACCAGAATACACAGATTCACATCGTGAACGAAGGAAACTAAGCCCCTTGAGTCTAGCGCCTAAGACGGCTCGGCCATCCAGACGTGGTTTAAAGTAATTTAGACGTTTAAAATTACATCTCTTCGAGTTATTTTCAAAAACAATATCGTTTCAGAAGTGGGATTCGAACCCACGCCCTCATACTAGGACCAGAATACACAGATTTACATCGTGAACGAAGGAAGCTAAGCCCCTTGAGTCTTGCGCCTTAGACCGCTCGGCCATCCAGACCGGGTTTTATGTAATTTGGACGTTTTAAAATTATATCTCATCCAGTTATTTTCTTAAAACATATCGTTCCCGAAGTGGGATTCGAACCCACGCCCTCATACGAGGACCAAAATAGACAGATTCACATCGTGAACGAAGGAAGCTAAGCCCCTTGAGTCTAGCGCCTAAGACCGCTCGGCCATACTGACGTGGTTTTAAGTAATTTAGACGTTTAAAATTACATCTCTTCGAGTTATTTTCATAAAAAATATCGTGTCAGAAGTGGGATTCGAACCCATGCCCTCATACTAGGACCAGAATACACAGATTTACATCGTGAACGAAGGAAGCTAAGCCCCTTGAGTCTTGCGCCTTAGACCGCTCGGCCATCCAGACCGGGTTTTATGTAATTTGGACGTTTTAAAATTATATCTCATCCAGTTATTTTCTTAAAACATATCGTGTCAGAAGTGGGATTCGAACCCACGCCCTCATACGAGGACCAGAATTCACAGATGCTCATCGTGAACGAAAGAAGCTAAGCCCCTTGAGTCTAGCGCCTAAGACCGCTCGGCCATCCTGACGTGGTTTTGTGTAATTTGGAAGTTTTAAAATTATATCTCATCCAGTTATTTTCTTAAAAAATATCGTGTCAGAAGTGTGATTCGAACCCAAGCCCTCATACGAGGACCAGAAAACACACATTCACATCGTGAACGAAGGACACTAAGCCCCTTGAGTCTAGCGCCTAAGACGGCTCGGCCATACTGACGTGGTTTTAAGTAATTTAGACGTTTAAAATTACATCTCCTCGAGTTATTTTCATAAACAGTATCGCGTCAGAAGTGGGATTCGAACCCACGCCCTCATACTAGGACCAGAATACACAGATTTACATCGTGAACGAAGGAAGCTAAGCCCCTTGAGTCTTGCGCCTTAGACCGCTCGGCCATCCAGACCGGGTTTTATGTAATTTGGACGTTTTAAAATTATATCTCATCCGGTTATTTTCTTAAAACATATCGTGTCAGAAGTGTGATTCGAACCCACACCCTCATACGAGGACCAGAATACACAGATTCACATCGTGAACGAAGGAAACTAAGCCCCTTGAGTCTAGCGCCTAAGACGGCTCGGCCATACTGACGTGGTTTTAAGTAATTTAGACGTTTAAAATTACATCTCTTCGAGTTATTTTCAAAAACAATATCGTTTCAGAAGTGGGATTCGAACCCACGCCCTCATACTAGGACCAGAATACACAGATTTACATCGTGAACGAAGGAAGCTAAGGCCCTTGAGTCTTGCGCCTTAGACCGCTCGGCCATCCAGACCGGGTTTTATGTAATTTGGACGTTTTAAAATTATATCTCATCCAGTTATTTTCTTAAAACATATCGTGTCCGAAGTGGGATTCGAACCCACGCCCTCATACGAGGACCAGAATACACAGATTCACATCGTGAACGAAGGAAGCTAAGCCCCTTGAGTCTAGCGCCTAAGACCGCTCGGCCATACTTACGTGGTTTTAAGTAATTTAGACGTTTAAAATTACATCTCTTCGAGTTATTTTCATAAAAAATATCGTGTCAGAAGTGGGATTCGAACCCACGCCCTCATACTAGGACCAGAATACACAGATTTACATCGTGAACGAAGGAAGCTAAGCCCCTTGAGCCTTGCGCCTTAGACCGCTCGGCCATCCAAACCGGGTTTTATGTAATTTGGACGTTTTAAAATTATATCTCATCCAGTTATTTTCTTAAAACATATCGTGTCAGAAGTGGGATTCGAACCCACGCCCTCATACGAGGACCAGAATACACAGATGCTCATCGTGAACGAAGGAAGCTAAGCCCCTTGAGTCTAGCGCCTAAGACCGCTCGGCCATCCTGACGTGGTTCTGTGTAATTTGGACGTTTTAAAATTATATCTCATCCAGTTATTTTCTTAAAAAATATCGTGTCAGAAGTGTGATTCGAACCCACGCCCTCATACGAGGACCAGAAAACACACATTCACATCGTGAACGAAGGACACTAAGCCCCTTGAGTCTAGCGCCTAAGACGGCTCGGCCATACTGACGTGGTTTTAAGTAATTTAGACGTTTAAAATTACATCTCTTCGAGTTATTTTCATAAACAGTATCGTGTCAGAAGTGGGATTCGAACCCACGCCCTCATACTAGGACCAGAATACACAGATTTACATCGTGAACGAAGAAAGCTAAGCCCCTTGAGTCTTGCGCCTTAGACCGCTCGGCCATCCAGACCGGGTTTTATGTAATTTGGACGTTTTAAAATTATATCTCATCCAGTTATTTTCTTAAAACATATCGTGTCAGAAGTGTGATTCGAACCCACACCCTCATACGAGGACCAGAATACACAGATTCACATCGTGAACGAAGGAAGCTAAGCCCCTTGAGTCTGGCGCCTTAGAGCGCTCGGCCATCCTGACGTGGTTTTAATTAATTTAGGCGTTCAAAATTACATCTCTTCGAGTTACTTTTATAAAACATATCGTGTCACAAGTGGAATTCGAACCCACGCCCTCATACGAGGACCAGAATACACAGATTCATATCGTGAACGAACGAAGCTAAGCCCTTTGACTCTGGCGCCTTAGACCGCTTTGCCATCCTGACGTGCTTTTGTGTAATTCGGACGTTTTAAAATTACATCTCATCCAGTTATTTTCTTAAAACATATCGTGTCAAAATTGGATTCGAACCCTCGCCCTCATACAAGGACCAAAATACACAGATTCACATCGTGAACGAAGGAAACTAAGCCCCTTGAGTCTAGCGCCTAAGACGGCTCGGCCATCCAGACGTGGTTTAAAGTAATTTAGACGTTTAAAATTACATCTCTTCGAGTTACTTTTATAAAACATATCGTGTCAGAAGTAGAATTCGAACCCACGCCCTCATACGAGGACCAGAATACACAGATTCATATCGTGAACGAAGGAAGTTAAGCACCTTGAGTCTCGCGCCTTAGACCGCTCGGCCATCCTGACGTGGTTTTAATTAATTTAGGCGTTCAAAATTACATCTCTTCGAGTTATTTTCATAAACAATATCGTGTCAGAAGTGGGATTCGAACCCACGCCCTCATACTAGGACCAGAATACACAGATTTCCTTCGTGAACGAAGGAAGCTAAGCCCCTTGAGTCTTGCGCCTTAGACCGCTCGGCCATCCAGACCGGGTTTTATGTAATTTGGACGTTTTAAAATTATATCTCATCCAGTTATTTTCTTAAAACATATCGTGTCCGAAGTGGGATTCGAACCCACGCCCTCATACGAGGACCAGAATACACAGATTCACATCGTGAACGAAGGAAACTAAGCCCCTTGAGTCTAGCGCCTAAGACGGCTCGGCCATACTGACGTGGTTTTAAGTAATTTAGACGTTTAAAATTACATCTCTTCGAGTTGTTTTCATAAACAGTATCGTGTCAGAAGTGGGATTCGAACCCACGCCCTCATACTAGGACCAGAATGCACAGATTTACATCGTGAACGAAGGAAGCTAAGCCCCTTGAGCCTTGCGCCTTAGACCGCTCGGCCATCCAAACCGGGTTTTATGTAATTTGGACGTTTTAAAATTATATCTCATCCAGTTATTTTCTTAAAACATATCGTGTCAGAAGTGGGATTCGAACCCACGCCCTCATACGAGGACCAGAATACACAGATGCTCATCGTGAACGAAGGAAGCTAAGCCCCTTGAGTCTAGCGCCTAAGACCGCTCGGCCATCCTGACGTGGTTCTGTGTAATTTGGACGTTTTAAAATTATATCTCATCCAGTTATTTTCTTAAAAAATATCGTGTCAGAAGTGTGATTCGAACCCACGCCCTCATACGAGGACCAGAAAACACACATTCACATCGTGAACGAAGGACACTAAGCCCCTTGAGTCTAGCGCCTAAGACGGCTCGGCCATACTGACGTGGTTTTAAGTAATTTAGACGTTTAAAATTACATCTCTTCGAGTTATTTTCATAAACAGTATCGTGTCAGAAGTGGGATTCGAACCCACGCCCTCATACTAGGACCAGAATACACAGATTTACATCGTGAACGAAGAAAGCTAAGCCCCTTGAGTCTTGCGCCTTAGACCGCTCGGCCATCCAAACCGGGTTTTATGTAATTTGGACGTTTTAAAATTATATCTCATCCAGTTATTTTCTTAAAACATATCGTGTCAGAAGTGTGATTCGAACCCACACCCTCATACGAGGACCAGAATACACAGATTCACATCGTGAACGAAGGAAGCTAAGCCCCTTGAGTCTGGCGCCTTAGAGCGCTCGGCCATCCTGACGTGGTTTTAATTAATTTAGGCGTTCAAAATTACATCTCTTCGAGTTACGTTTATAAAACATATCGTGTCACAAGTGGAATTCGAACCCACGCCCTCATACGAGGACCAGAATACACAGATTCATATCGTGAACGAAGGAAGCTAAGCCCTTTGACTCTGGCGCCTTAGACCGCTTTGCCATCCTGACGTGCTTTTGTGTAATTCGGACGTTTTAAAATTACATCTCATCCAGTTATTTTCTTAAAACATATCGTGTCAAAATTGGATTCGAACCCTCGCCCTCATACAAGGACCAAAATACACAGATTCACATCGTGAACGAAGGAAACTAAGCCCCTTGAGTCTAGCGCCTAAGACGGCTCGGCCATCCAGACGTGGTTTAAAGTAATTTAGACGTTTAAAATTACATCTCTTCGAGTTACTTTTATAAAACATATCGTGTCAGAAGTAGAATTCGAACCCACGCCCTCATACGAGGACCAGAATACACAGATTCATATCGTGAACGAAGGAAGTTAAGCACCTTGAGTCTCGCGCCTTAGACCGCTCGGCCATCCTGACGTGGTTTTAATTAATTTAGGCGTTCAAAATTACATCTCTTCGAGTTACTTTTATAAAACATATCGTGTCAGAAGTGGGATTCGAACCCACGCCCTCATACGAGGGCCAGATTACACAGATTCACATCGTGAACGAAGGAAACTAAGCCCCTTGAGTCTAGCGCCTAAGACGGCTCGGCCATACTGACGTGGTTTTAAGTAATTTAGACGTTTAAAATTACATCTCTTCGAGTTATTTTCATAAACAATATCGTGTCAGAAGTGGGATTCGAACCCACGCCCTCATACTAGGACCAGAATACACAGATTTCCTTCGTGAACGAAGGAAGCTAAGCCCCTTGAGTCTTGCGCCTTAGACCGCTCGGCCATCCAGACCGGGTTTTATGTAATTTGGACGTTTTAAAATTATATCTCATCCAGTTATTTTCTTAAAACATATCGTGTCCGAAGTGGGATTCGAACCCACGCCCTCATACGAGGACCAGAATACACAGATTCACATCGTGAACGAAGGAAACTAAGCCCCTTGAGTCTAGCGCCTAAGACGGCTCGGCCATACTGACGTGGTTTTAAGTAATTTAGACGTTTAAAATTACATCTCTTCGAGTTGTTTTCATAAACAGTATCGTGTCAGAAGTGGGATTCGAACCCACGCCCTCATACTAGGACCAGAATGCACAGATTTACATCGTGAACGAAGGAAGCTCAGCCCCTTGAGTCTTGCGCCTTAGACCGCTCGGCCATCCAGACCGGGTTTTATGTAATTTGGACGTTTTAATATTATATCTCATCCAGTTATTTTCTTAAAACATATCGTGTCAGAAGTGTGATTCGAACCCACACCCTCATACGAGGACCAGAATACACAGATTCACATCGTGAACGAAGGAAGCTAAGCCCCTTGAGTCTGGCGCCTTAGACCGCTCGGCCATCCTGACGTGGTTTTAATTAATTTAGGCGTTCAAAATTACATCTCTTCGAGTTACTTTTATAAAACATATCGTGTCAGAAGTGGAATTCGATTCCACGCCCTCATACGAGGACCAGAATACACAGATTCATATCGTGAACGAAGGAAGCTAAGCCCTTTGACTCTGGCGCCTAAGACCGCTTTGCCATCCTGACGTGCTTTTGTGTAATTCGGACGTTCTAAAATTACATCTCATCCAGTTATTTTCTTAAAACATATCGTGTCAAAATTGGATTCGAACCCTCGCCCTCATACAAGGACCAGAATACACAGATTCACATCGTGAACGAAGGAAACTAAGCCCCTTGAGTCTAGCGCCTAAGACGGCTCGGCCATCCAGACGTGGTTTAAAGTAATTTAGACGTTTAAAATTACATCTCTTCGAGTTACTTTTATAAAACATATCGTGTCAGAAGTAGAATTCGAACCCACGCCCTCATACGAGGACCAGAATACACAGATTCATATCGTGAACGAAGGAAGCTAAGCACCTTGAGTCTCGCGCCTTAGACCGCTCGGCCATCCTGACGTGGTTTTAATTAATTTAGGCGTTCAAAATTACATCTCTTCGAGTTACTTTTATAAAACATATCGTGTCAGAAGTGGGATTCGAACCCACGCCCTCATACGAGGGCCAGATTACACAGATTCACATCGTGAACGAAGGAAACTAAGCCCCTTGAGTCTAGCGCCTAAGACGGCTCGGCCATACTGACGTGGTTTTAAGTAATTTAGACGTTTAAAATTACATCTCTTCGAGTTATTTTCATAAACAATATCGTGTCAGAAGTGGGATTCGAACCCACGCCCTCATACTAGGACCAGAATACACAGATTTCCTTCGTGAACGAAGGAAGCTAAGCCCCTTGAGTCTTGCGCCTTAGACCGCTCGGCCATCCAGACCGGGTTTTATGTAATTTGGACGTTTTAAAATTATATCTCATCCAGTTATTTTCTTAAAACATATCGTGTCCGAAGTGGGATTCGAACCCACGCCCTCATACGAGGACCAGAATACACAGATTCACATCGTGAACGAAGGAAACTAAGCCCCTTGAGTCTAGCGCCTAAGACGGCTCGGCCATACTGACGTGGTTTTAAGTAATTTAGACGTTTAAAATTACATCTCTTCGAGTTACTTTTATAAAACATATCGTGTCAGAAGTGGAATTCGAACCCACGCCCTCATACGAGGACCAGAATACACAGATTCATATCGTGAACGAAGGAAGCTAAGCCCTTTGACTCTGGCGCCTTAGACCGCTTTGCCATCCTGACGTGCTTTTGTGTAATTCGGACGTTTTAAAATTACATCTCATCCAGTCATTTTCTTAAAACATATCGTGTCAAAATTGGATTCGAACCCTCGCCCTCATACAAGGACCAGAATACACAGATTCACATCGTGAACGAAGGAAACTAAGCCCCTTGAGTCTAGCGCCTAAGACGGCTCGGCCATCCAGACGTGGTTTAAAGTAATTTAGACGTTTAAAATTACATCTCTTCGAGTTACTTTTATAAAACATATCGTGTCAGAAGTAGAATTCGAACCCACGCCCTTATACGAGGACCAGAATACACAGATTCATATCGTGAACGAAGGAAGCTAAGCACCTTGAGTCTCGCGCCTTAGACCGCTCGGCCATCCTGACGTGGTTTTGTGTAATTTGGACGTTTTAAAATTACATCTCATCCAGTTATTTTCATAAACAATATCGTGTCAGAAGTGGGATTCGAACCCACGCCCTCATACGAGGACCAGAATACACAGATTCACATCGTGAACGAAGGAAGCTAAGCCCCTTGAGTCTAGTGCCTAAGACCGCTCGGCCATCCTGACGTGGTTATAAGTAATTTAGACGTTTAAAATTACATCTCTTCGAGTTATTTTCATAAAAAATATCGTGTAAGAAGTGGGATTCGAACCCACGCCCTCATACTAGGACCAGAATTCACAGATTTACATCGTGAACGAAGGAAGCTAAGCCCCTTGAGTCTTGCGCCTTAGACCGCTCGGCCATCCAGACCGGGTTTTATGTAATTTGGACGTTTTAATATTATATCTCATCCAGTTATTTTCTTAAAACATATCGTGTCAGAAGTGGTATTCGAACCCACGCCCTCATACGAGGACCAGAATACACAGATTCACATCGTGAACGAAGGAAGCTAAGCCCCTTGAGTCTAGCGCCTAAGACCGCTCGGCCATCCTGACGTGGTTTTGTGTAATTTGGACGTTTTAAAATTACATCTCATCCAGTTATTTTCATAAACAATATCGTGTCAGAAGTGGGATTCGAACCCACGCCCTCATACGAGGACCAGAATACACAGATTCACATCGTGAACGAAGGAAGCTAAGCCCCTTGAGCCTAGCGCCTAAGACCGCTCGGCTATACTGACGTGGTTTTAAGTAATTTAGACGTTTAAAATTACATCTCTTCGAGTTATTTTCATAGAAAATATCGTGTCAGAAGTGGGATTCGAACCCACGCCCTCATACTAAGACCAGAATACACAGATTTACATCGTGAACGAAGGAAGCTAAGCCCCTTGAGTCTTGCGCCTTAGACCGCTCGGCCATCCAGACCGGGTTTTATGTAATTTGGACGTTTTAAAATTATATCTCATCCAGTTATTTTCTTAAAACATATCGTGTCAGAAGTGGGATTCGAACCCACGCCCTCATACGAGGACCAGAATTCACAGATGCTCATCGTGAACGAAGGAAGCTAAGCCCCTTGAGTCTAGCGCCTAAGACCGCTCGGCCATCCTGACGTGCTTCTGTGTAATTTGGACGTTTTAAAATTATATCTCATCCAGTTATTTTCTTAACAAATATCGTGTCAGAAGTGTGATTCGAACCCACGCCCTCATACGAGGACCAGAAAACACACATTCACATCGTGAACGAAGGACACTAAGCCCCTTGAGTCTAGCGCCTAAGACGGCTCGGCCATACTGACGTGGTTTTAAGTAATTTAGACGTTTAAAATTACATCTCTTCGAGTTATTTTCATAAACAGTATCGTGTCAGAAGTGGGATTCGAACCCACGCCCTCATACTAGGACCAGAATACACAGATTTACATCGTGAACGAAGAAAGCTAAGCCCCTTGAGTCTTGCGCCTTAGACCGCTCGGCCATCCTGACGTGGTTTTAATTAATTTAGGCGTTCAAAATTACATCTCTTCGAGTTACGTTTAAAAAACATATCGTGTCACAAGTGGAATTCGAACCCACGCCCTCATACGAGGACCAGAATACAAGATTCATATCGTGAACGAAGGAAGCTAAGCCCCTTGAGTCTGGCGCCTTAGACCGCTTTGCCATCCTGACGTGCTTTTGTGTAATTCGGACGTTTTAAAATTACATCTCATCCAGTTATTTTCATAAAACATATCGTGTCAAAATTGGATTCGAACCCTCGCCCTCATACAAGGACCAGAATACACAGATTCACATCGTGAACGAAGGAAACTAAGCCCCTTGAGTCTAGCGCCTAAGACGGCTCGGCCATACTGACGTGGTTTTAAGTAATTTAGACGTTTAAAATTACATCTCTTCGAGTTATTTTCAAAAACAATATCGTTTCAGAAGTGGGATTCGAACCCACGCCCTCATACTAGGACCAGAATACACAGATTTACATCGTGAACGAAGGAAGCTAAGCCCCTTGAGTCTTGCGCCTTAGACCGCTCGGCCATCCAGACCGGGTTTTATGTAATTTGGACGTTTTAAAATTATATCTCATCCAGTTATTTTCTTAAAACATATCGTGTCCGAAGTGGGATTCGAACCCACGCCCTCATACGAGGACCAGAATAGACAGATTCACATCGTGAACGAAGGAAGCTAAGCCCCTTGAGTCTAGCGCCTAAGACCGCTCGGCCATACTGACGTGGTTTTAAGTAATTTAGACGTTTAAAATTACATCTCTTCGAGTTATTTTCATAAAAAATATCGTGTCAGAAGTGGGATTCGAACCCACGCCCTCATACTAGGACCAGAATACACAGATTTACATCGTGAACGAAGGAAGCTAAGCCCCTTGAGTCTTGCGCCTTAGACCGCTCGGACATCCAGACCGGGTTTTATGTAATTTGGACGTTTTAAAATTATATCTCATCCAGTTATTTTCTTAAAACATATCGTGTCAGAAGTGGGATTCGAACCCACGCCCTCATACGAGGACCAGAATACACAGATGCTCATCGTGAACGAAGGAAGCTAAGCCCCTTGAGTCTAGCGCCTAAGACCGCACGGCCATCCTGACGTGGTTCTGTGTAATTTGGACGTTTTAAAATTATATCTCATCCAGTTATTTTCTTAAAAAATATCGTGTCAGAAGTGTGATTCGAACCCACGCCCTCATACGAGGACCAGAAAACACACATTCACATCGTGAACGAAGGACACTAAGCCCCTTGAGTCTAGCGCCTAAGACGGCTCGGCCATACTGACGTGGTTTTAAGTAATTTAGACGTTTAAAATTACATCTCTTCGAGTTATTTTCATAAACAGTATCGTGTCAGAAGTGGGATTCGAACCCACGCCCTCATACTAGGACCAGAATACACAGATTTACATCGTGAACGAAGAAAGCTAAGCCCCTTGAGTCTTGCGCCTTAGACCGCTCGGCCATCCAGACCGGGTTTTATGTAATTTGGACGTTTTAAAATTATATCTCATCCAGTTATTTTCTTAAAACATATCGTGTCAGAAGTGTGATTCGAACCCACACCCTCATACGAGGACCAGAATACACAGATTCACATCGTGAACGAAGGAAGCTAAGCCCCTTGAGTCTGGCGCCTTAGAGCGCTCGGCCATCCTGACGTGGTTTTAATTAATTTAGGCGTTCAAAATTACATCTCTTCGAGTTACTTTTATAAAACATATCGTGTCACAAGTGGAATTCGAACCCACGCCCTCATACGAGGACCAGAATACACAGATTCATATCGTGAACGAAGGAAGCTAAGCCCCTTGAGTCTGGCGCCTTAGACCGCTTTGCCATCCTGACGTGCTTTTGTGTAATTCGGACGTTTTAATATTACATCTCATCCAGTTATTTTCTTAAAACATATCGTGTCAAAATTGGATTCGAACCCTCGCCCTCATACAAGGACCAGAATACACAGATTCACATCGTGAACGAAGGAAACTAAGCCCCTTGAGTCTAGCGCCTAAGACGGCTCGGCCATACTGACGTGGTTTTAAGTAATTTAGACGTTTAAAATTACATCTCTTCGAGTTATTTTCAAAAACAATATCGTTTCAGAAGTGGGATTCGAACCCACGCCCTCATACTAGGACCAGAATACACAGATTTACATCGTGAACGAAGGAAGCTAAGCCCCTTGAGTCTTGCGCCTTAGACCGCTCGGCCATCCAGACCGGGTTTTATGTAATTTGGACGTTTTAAAATTATATCTCATCCAGTTATTTTCTTAAAACATATCGTGTCAGAAGTGGGATTCGAACCCACGCCCTCATACGAGGACCAGAATACACAGATGCTCATCGTGAACGAAGGAAGCTAAGCCCCTTGAGTCTAGCGCCTAAGACCGCTCGGCCATCCTGACGTGGTTCTGTGTAATTTGGACGTTTTAAAATTATATCTCATCCAGTTATTTTCTTAAAAAATATCGTGTCAGAAGTGTGATTCGAACCCACGCCCTCATACGAGGACCAGAAAACACACATTCACATCGTGAACGAAGGACACTAAGCCCCTTGAGTCTAGCGCCTAAGACGGCTCGGCCATACTGACGTGGTTTTAAGTAATTTAGACGTTTAAAATTACATCTCTTCGAGTTATTTTCATAAACAGTATCGTGTCAGAAGTGGGATTCGAACCCACGCTCTCATACGAGGGCCAGATTACACAGATTCACATCGTGAACGAAGGAAACTAAGCCCCTTGAGTCTAGCGCCTAAGACGGCTCGGCCATACTGACGTGGTTTTAAGTAATTTAGACGTTTAAAATTACATCTCTTCGAGTTATTTTCAAAAACAATATCGTTTCAGAAGTGGGATTCGAACCCACGCCCTCATACTGGGACCAGAATACACAGATTTACATCGTGAACGAAGGAAGCTAAGCCCCTTGAGTCTTGCGCCTTAGACCGCTCGGCCATCCAGACCGGGTTTTATGTAATTTGGACGTTTTAAAATTATATCTCATCCAGTTATTTTCTTAAAAATTATCGTGTCAGAAGTGGGATTCGAACCCACGCCCTCATACGAGGACCAGAATACACAGATGCTCATCGTGAACGAAGGAAGCTAAGCCCCTTGAGTCTGGCGCCTTAGACCGCTTTGGCATCCTGACGTGCTTTTGTGTAATTCGGACGTTTTAAAATTACATCTCATCCAGTTATTTTCTTAAAACATATCGTGTCAAAATTGGATTCGAACCCTCGCCCTCATACAAGGACCAGAATACACAGATTCACATCGTGAACGAAGGAAACTAAGCCCCTTGAGTCTAGCGCCTAAGACGGCTCGGCCATCCAGACGTGGTTTTAAGTAATTTAGACGTTTAAAATTACATCTCTTCGAGTTACTTTAATAAAACATATCGTGTCAGAAGTAGAATTCGAACCCACGCCCTCATACGAGGACCAGAATACACAGATTCATATCGTGAACGAAGGAAGCTAAGCACCTTGAGTCTCGCGCCTTAGACCGCTCGGCCATCCTGACGTGGTTATAAGTAATTTAGACGTTCAAAATTACATCTCTTCGAGTTACTTTTATAAAACATATCGTGTCAGAAGTGGGATTCGAACCCACGCCCTCATACGAGGGCCAGATTACACAGATTCACATCGTGAACGAAGGAAACTAAGCCCCTTGAGTCTAGCGCCTAAGACGGCTCGGCCATACTGACGTGGTTTTAAGTAATTTAGACGTTTAAAATTACATCTCTTCGAGTTATTTTCAAAAACAATATCGTTTCAGAAGTGGGATTCGAACCCACGCCCTCATACTAGAACCAGAATACACAGATTTACATCGTGAACGAAGGAAGCTAAGCCCCTTGAGTCTTGCGCCTTAGACCGCTCGGCCATCCAGACCGGGTTTTATGTAATTTGGACGTTTTAAAATTATATCTCATCCAGTTATTTTCTTAAAAATTATCGTGTCAGAAGTGGGATTCGAACCCACGCCCTCATACGAGGACCAGAATACACAGATGCTCATCGTGAACGAAGGAAGCTAAGCCCCTTGAGTCTGGCGCCTTAGACCGCTTTGGCATCCTGACGTGCTTTTGTGTAATTCGGACGTTTTAAAATTACATCTCATCCAGTTATTTTCTTAAAACATATCGTGTCAAAATTGGATTCGAACCCTCGCCCTCATACAAGGACCAGAATACACAGATTCACATCGTGAACGAAGGAAACTAAGCCCCTTGAGTCTAGCGCCTAAGACGGCTCGGCCATCCAGACGTGGTTTTAAGTAATTTAGACGTTTAAAATTACATCTCTTCGAGTTACTTTTATAAAACATATCGTGTCAGAAGTAAAATTCGAACCCACGCCCTCATACGAGGACCAGAATACACAGATTCATATCGTGAACGAAGGAAGCTAAGCACCTTGAGTCTCGCGCCTTAGACCGCTCGGCCATCCTGACGTGGTTTTGTGTAATTTGGACGTTTTAAAATTACATCTCATCCAGTTATTTTCATAAAACATATCGTGTCCGAAGTGGGATTCGAACCCACGCCCTCATACGAGGACCAGAATACACAGATGCTCATCGTGAACGAAGGAAGCTAAGCCCCTTGAGTCTAGCGCCTAAGACCGCTCGGCCATCCTGACGTGGTTCTGTGTAATTTGGACGTTTTAAAATTATATCTCATCCAGTTATTTTCTTAAAAAATATCGTGTCAGAAGCGTGATTCGAACCCACGCCCTCATACGAGGACCAGAAAACACAGATTCACATCGTGAACGAAGGACACTAAGCCCCTTGAGTCTAGCGCCTAAGACAGCTCGGCCATACTGACGTGGTTTTAAGTAATTTAGACGTTTAAAATTACATCTCTTCGAGTTATTTTCATAAACAGTATCGTGTCAGAAGTGGGATTCGAACCCACGCCCTCATACTAGGACCAGAATACACAGATTTACATCGTGAACGAAGGAAGCTAAGCCCCTTGAGTCTTGCGCCTTAGACCGCTCGGCCATCCAGACCGGGTTTTATGTAATTTGGACGTTTTAAAATTATATCTCATCCAGTTATTTTCTTAAAACATATCGTGTCAGAAGTGTGATTCGAACCCACGCCCTCATACGAGGACCAGAATACACAGATTCACATCGTGAACGAAGGAAGCTAAGCCCCTTGAGTCTGGCACCTTAGACCGCTCGGCCATCCTGACGTGGTTTTAATTAATTTAGGCGTTCAAAATTACATCTCTTCGAGTTACTTTTATAAAACATATCGTGTCAGAAGTGGGATTCGAACCCACGCCCTCATACGAGGACCAGAATACACAGATTCACATCGTGAACGAAGGCAGCTAAGCCCCTTGAGTCTAGCGACTAAGACCGCTCGGCCATCCTGACGTGGTTCTGAGTAATTTGGACGTTTTAAAATTATATCTCATCCAGTTATTTTCTTAAAACATATCGTGTCAGAAGTGTGATTCGAACCCACGCCCTCATACTAGGAACAGAATACACAGATTTATATCGTGAATGAAGGAAGCTAAGCCCCTTGAGTCTTGCGCCTTAGACCGCTCGGCCATCCAGACCGGGTTTTGTGTAATTTGGACGTTTTAAAATTATATCTCATCCAGTTATTTTCTTAAAACATATCGTGTCAGAAGTGGGATTCGAACCCACGCCCTCATACGAGGACCAGAATAGACAGATTCACATCGTGAACGAAGGAAGCTAAGCCCCTTGAGTCTAGCGCCTAAGACCGCTCGGCCATACTGACGTGGTTTTAAGTAATTTAGACGTTTAAAATTACATCTCTTCGAGTTATTTTCATAAAAAATATCGTGTCAGAAGTGGGATTCGAACCCACGCCCTCATACTAGGACCAGAATACACAGATTTACATCGTGAACGAAGGAAGCTAAGCCCCTTGAGTCTTGCGCCTTAGACCGCTCGGACATCCAGACCGGGTTTTATGTAATTTGGACGTTTTAAAATTATATCTCATCCAGTTATTTTCTTAAAACATATCGTGTCAGAAGTGGGATTCGAACCCACGCCCTCATACGAGGACCAGAATACACAGATGCTCATCGTGAACGAAGGAAGCTAAGCCCCTTGAGTCTAGCGCCTAAGACCGCACGGCCATCCTGACGTGGTTCTGTGTAATTTGGACGTTTTAAAATTATATCTCATCCAGTTATTTTCTTAAAAAATATCGTGTCAGAAGTGTGATTCGAACCCACGCCCTCATACGAGGACCAGAAAACACACATTCACATCGTGAACGAAGGACACTAAGCCCCTTGAGTCTAGCGCCTAAGACGGCTCGGCCATACTGACGTGGTTTTAAGTAATTTAGACGTTTAAAATTACATCTCTTCGAGTTATTTTCATAAACAGTATCGTGTCAGAAGTGGGATTCGAACCCACGCCCTCATACTAGGACCAGAATACACAGATTTACATCGTGAACGAAGAAAGCTAAGCCCCTTGAGTCTTGCGCCTTAGACCGCTCGGCCATCCAGACCGGGTTTTATGTAATTTGGACGTTTTAAAATTATATCTCATCCAGTTATTTTCTTAAAACATATCGTGTCAGAAGTGTGATTCGAACCCACACCCTCATACGAGGACCAGAATACACAGATTCACATCGTGAACGAAGGAAGCTAAGCCCCTTGAGTCTGGCGCCTTAGAGCGCTCGGCCATCCTGACGTGGTTTTAATTAATTTAGGCGTTCAAAATTACATCTCTTCGAGTTACTTTTATAAAACATATCGTGTCACAAGTGGAATTCGAACCCACGCCCTCATACGAGGACCAGAATACACAGATTCATATCGTGAACGAAGGAAGCTAAGCCCCTTGAGTCTGGCGCCTTAGACCGCTTTGCCATCCTGACGTGCTTTTGTGTAATTCGGACGTTTTAATATTACATCTCATCCAGTTATTTTCTTAAAACATATCGTGTCAAAATTGGATTCGAACCCTCGCCCTCATACAAGGACCAGAATACACAGATTCACATCGTGAACGAAGGAAACTAAGCCCCTTGAGTCTAGCGCCTAAGACGGCTCGGCCATACTGACGTGGTTTTAAGTAATTTAGACGTTTAAAATTACATCTCTTCGAGTTATTTTCAAAAACAATATCGTTTCAGAAGTGGGATTCGAACCCACGCCCTCATACTAGGACCAGAATACACAGATTTACATCGTGAACGAAGGAAGCTAAGCCCCTTGAGTCTTGCGCCTTAGACCGCTCGGCCATCCAGACCGGGTTTTATGTAATTTGGACGTTTTAAAATTATATCTCATCCAGTTATTTTCTTAAAACATATCGTGTCCGAAGTGGGATTCGAACCCACGCCCTCATACGAGGACCAGAATAGACAGATTCACATCGTGAACGAAGGAAGCTAAGCCCCTTGAGTCTAGCGCCAAAGACCGCTCGGCCATACTGACGTGGTTTTAAGTAATTTAGACGTTTAAAATTACATCTCTTCGAGTTATTTTCATAAAAAATATCGTGTCAGAAGTGGGATTCGAACCCATGTCCTCATACTAGGACCAGAATACACAGATTTACATCGTGAACGAAGGAAGCTAAGCCCCTTGAGTCTTGCGCCTTAGACCGCTCGGCCATCCAGACCGGCTTTTATGTAATTTGGACGTTTTAAAATTATATCTCATCCAGTTATTTTCTTAAAACATATCGTGTCAGAAGTGGGATTCGAACCCACGCCCTCATACGAGGACCAGAATACACAGATGCTCATCGTGAACGAAGGAAGCTAAGCCCCTTGAGTCTAGCGCCTAAGACGGCTCGGCCATACTGACGTGGTTTTAAGTAATTTAGACGTTTAAAATTACATCTCTTCGAGTTATTTTCATAAACAGTATCGTGTCAGAAGTGGGATTCGAACCCACGCTCTCATACGAGGGCCAGATTACACAGATTCACATCGTGAACGAAGGAAACTAAGCCCCTTGAGTCTAGCGCCTAAGACGGCTCGGCCATACTGACGTGGTTTTAAGTAATTTAGACGTTTAAAATTACATCTCTTCGAGTTATTTTCAAAAACAATATCGTTTCAGAAGTGGGATTCGAACCCACGCCCTCATACTGGGACCAGAATACACAGATTTACATCGTGAACGAAGGAAGCTAAGCCCCTTGAGTCTTGCGCCTTAGACCGCTCGGCCATCCAGACCGGGTTTTATGTAATTTGGACGTTTTAAAATTATATCTCATCCAGTTATTTTCTTAAAAATTATCGTGTCAGAAGTGGGATTCGAACCCACGCCCTCATACGAGGACCAGAATACACAGATGCTCATCGTGAACGAAGGAAGCTAAGCCCCTTGAGTCTGGCGCCTTAGACCGCTTTGGCATCCTGACGTGCTTTTGTGTAATTCGGACGTTTTAAAATTACATCTCATCCAGTTATTTTCTTAAAACATATCGTGTCAAAATTGGATTCGAACCCTCGCCCTCATACAAGGACCAGAATACACAGATTCACATCGTGAACGAAGGAAACTAAGCCCCTTGAGTCTAGCGCCTAAGACGGCTCGGCCATCCAGACGTGGTTTTAAGTAATTTAGACGTTTAAAATTACATCTCTTCGAGTTACTTTAATAAAACATATCGTGTCAGAAGTAGAATTCGAACCCACGCCCTCATACGAGGACCAGAATACACAGATTCATATCGTGAACGAAGGAAGCTAAGCACCTTGAGTCTCGCGCCTTAGACCGCTCGGCCATCCTGACGTGGTTATAAGTAATTTAGACGTTCAAAATTACATCTCTTCGAGTTACTTTTATAAAACATATCGTGTCAGAAGTGGGATTCGAACCCACGCCCTCATACGAGGGCCAGATTACACAGATTCACATCGTGAACGAAGGAAACTAAGCCCCTTGAGTCTAGCGCCTAAGACGGCTCGGCCATACTGACGTGGTTTTAAGTAATTTAGACGTTTAAAATTACATCTCTTCGAGTTATTTTCAAAAACAATATCGTTTCAGAAGTGGGATTCGAACCCACGCCCTCATACTAGAACCAGAATACACAGATTTACATCGTGAACGAAGGAAGCTAAGCCCCTTGAGTCTTGCGCCTTAGACCGCTCGGCCATCCAGACCGGGTTTTATGTAATTTGGACGTTTTAAAATTATATCTCATCCAGTTATTTTCTTAAAAATTATCGTGTCAGAAGTGGGATTCGAACCCACGCCCTCATACGAGGACCAGAATACACAGATGCTCATCGTGAACGAAGGAAGCTAAGCCCCTTGAGTCTGGCGCCTTAGACCGCTTTGGCATCCTGACGTGCTTTTGTGTAATTCGGACGTTTTAAAATTACATCTCATCCAGTTATTTTCTTAAAACATATCGTGTCAAAATTGGATTCGAACCCTCGCCCTCATACAAGGACCAGAATACACAGATTCACATCGTGAACGAAGGAAACTAAGCCCCTTGAGTCTAGCGCCTAAGACGGCTCGGCCATCCAGACGTGGTTTTAAGTAATTTAGACGTTTAAAATTACATCTCTTCGAGTTACTTTTATAAAACATATCGTGTCAGAAGTAAAATTCGAACCCACGCCCTCATACGAGGACCAGAATACACAGATTCATATCGTGAACGAAGGAAGCTAAGCACCTTGAGTCTCGCGCCTTAGACCGCTCGGCCATCCTGACGTGGTTTTGTGTAATTTGGACGTTTTAAAATTACATCTCATCCAGTTATTTTCATAAAACATATCGTGTCCGAAGTGGGATTCGAACCCACGCCCTCATACGAGGACCAGAATACACAGATGCTCATCGTGAACGAAGGAAGCTAAGCCCCTTGAGTCTAGCGCCTAAGACCGCTCGGCCATCCTGACGTGGTTCTGTGTAATTTGGACGTTTTAAAATTATATCTCATCCAGTTATTTTCTTAAAAAATATCGTGTCAGAAGCGTGATTCGAACCCACGCCCTCATACGAGGACCAGAAAACACAGATTCACATCGTGAACGAAGGACACTAAGCCCCTTGAGTCTAGCGCCTAAGACAGCTCGGCCATACTGACGTGGTTTTAAGTAATTTAGACGTTTAAAATTACATCTCTTCGAGTTATTTTCATAAACAGTATCGTGTCAGAAGTGGGATTCGAACCCACGCCCTCATACTAGGACCAGAATACACAGATTTACATCGTGAACGAAGGAAGCTAAGCCCCTTGAGTCTTGCGCCTTAGACCGCTCGGCCATCCAGACCGGGTTTTATGTAATTTGGACGTTTTAAAATTATATCTCATCCAGTTATTTTCTTAAAACATATCGTGTCAGAAGTGTGATTCGAACCCACGCCCTCATACGAGGACCAGAATACACAGATTCACATCGTGAACGAAGGAAGCTAAGCCCCTTGAGTCTGGCACCTTAGACCGCTCGGCCATCCTGACGTGGTTTTAATTAATTTAGGCGTTCAAAATTACATCTCTTCGAGTTACTTTTATAAAACATATCGTGTCAGAAGTGGGATTCGAACCCACGCCCTCATACGAGGACCAGAATACACAGATTCACATCGTGAACGAAGGCAGCTAAGCCCCTTGAGTCTAGCGACTAAGACCGCTCGGCCATCCTGACGTGGTTCTGAGTAATTTGGACGTTTTAAAATTATATCTCATCCAGTTATTTTCTTAAAACATATCGTGTCAGAAGTGTGATTCGAACCCACGCCCTCATACTAGGAACAGAATACACAGATTTATATCGTGAATGAAGGAAGCTAAGCCCCTTGAGTCTTGCGCCTTAGACCGCTCGGCCATCCAGACCGGGTTTTGTGTAATTTGGACGTTTTAAAATTATATCTCATCCAGTTATTTTCTTAAAACATATCGTGTCAGAAGTGGGATTCGAACCCACGCCCTCATACGAGGGCCAGATTACACAGATTCACATCGTGAACGAAGGAAACTAAGCCCCTTGAGTCTAGCGCCTAAGACGGTTCGGCCATACTGACGTGGTTTTAAGTAATTTAGACGTTTAAAATTACATCTCTTCGAGTTATTTTCAAAAACAATATCGTTTCAGAAGTGGGATTCGAACCCACGCCCTCATACTAGGACCAGAATACACAGATTTACATCGTGAACGAAGGAAGCTAAGCCCCTTGAGTCTTGCGCCTTAGACCGCTCGGCCATCCAGACCGGCCCCAGTAGCACTGCCGACGTAGGGCCTACATGGTCGGCTTTGTGTGTTACCGACGAGTTGGTAAAAAGTCACTAATAAGTCGGGAGAGTAATGGTTTGAAAGTCGAAATGTCCGCCTGGAGGGACGATGGCCCGCCGGTTTTCCTACTGTTTTGAGGCTACTATAAAACGACTGTTGGCCGACTTTATGTCGGCGTCATTATGCCTACCTAAAGCCGCGCTCAATCCGACGATTTCGCGGCTTTTTAGTATAGGAACGGTAAATCGTCGGTAAAGGGCTGGTAGAGTAAGGGTTTGAGAGTCGAAATGTCCACCCGGCGGGACGACGGCCCGCCGGTTTTCAGACTGTTATGAGGCGACCATAAAACGACTGTTGGCCGACTATAGGTCGGCGTCATTATGCCTAACTAAAGCCGCGCTCAATCCGACGATTTCGCGGCTTTTTAGTATAGGAACGGTAAATCGTCAGGAAAGTGCTGGTAGAGTAAGGGTTTGAGAATCGAAATGTCCGCCAGGTGGGACGACGGCCCACTGGTTTACCGACTGTTACGACACGAATGAAATAGGACCCTCATCCAACCGTTTGAGAGTCGACTTAACCGCCTGTCAGCAAGAGGTCCGACGCTTTTGCGACGATCAAACCTTAACTCGAGGCTCGACGGTTTTGCGACGATCAAGCCTTAACTCGAGGCTTCATTCGCTTATAGTAGAGGATACTGATACCAAGTATTGAAATTTCTTTAATACATTTTCAATGAAAATCACTTTAGAATTTGTACTTTGAATATTTCAAGTAACATACAGGTTGAGCATCAATTATAACAATTTCAAATATTAAACAATGTATTCGATATTACACGACTAGTCGAATGGAAATATTAGCTGCCTAGCTAATTGGTTTTAACCAAAAGTAAACTTTTTAGGGCGAGTATAATATTTACAACAATTAAAGCATTTATTAATATTCATTGTTAATATCTTCGATGTGGCCAGTTACTTTCTCTTAAATTACAAAAATCTTAATGAAAAATATACAGGGTTGCTACGGAATTTTCAGAACAAAATTTCCGGACTTTTCCAGGTTTTCCCTGACCTTTTTCTCAGATTTTCCCAGACCTTTGAAGGCGGTAGGGTAAATTTTTACAGCACGTTTTAAGTGCTTATAATTAAATAAACCCTCTACATTAAGTTTTCCACTGTATTTGTTGCACCAAAATGAATAAGAATAATGTTTACTATAAATAACAGTCTTAAGAGCTTTTTTGAAGGCATTTACTTTATAAAAACAATTCTAGACATTTTTAAGGATTGCTCATGGAGTTTTCTGTGTTAAGAGAGGATAAGGAGAAACTTTCATTACTCTTTCAATGAATACTTTTACCCACTAAAATCAAGTTCCCAGAATTTGCCAAAATTTTTAAAATTTCCCGACTTTTCCCTGACCTTTTGAACCATTTTTAAATTCCCTGACTTTTCCAGGATATCCAGGTACTGTGGCAACCCTGATATACACTTACAGATTTTTGTAAGGAAAAAGAAAAACATACAATTCTAAAGGGTATTATTTCACACATTTTTCTCTGGAAAGGCTAACTTGCTTTCGCACTAGCAGCGCCCTCTTCGATGATGACGTGCATGGCGTTATCTTAGTTACGCCAATAGAACAGAGGCGTGTCACCTGACCCGAGAAATTACAGGAGGGAAAATTCAAACTAGAAAATAAGATGTGTTTTCTTGCTTTGCAGTTTTTTTGTAACCTTATGTTTCTAGTGTTGCCAAAAATATAGTATTATCAACTTCTGCTTGTGGGTCGAAATATAGTATAAGTTAAATATATAACAAAAAAAATTTGGTGGCATATGCGGAATAGTAAAAGTCAAAAAAACCGTCCCACGGAAAAGAAGGCCTATACAACAACTTCGTTTTTCATTTTACTCTTTTATAACGTGACCATAACGACTAGCAGGAAGGAGTTGGTAATCAATTGGCAAAAGTGGGTTACATGTTTAGGACGGTAGGGAAGCCTACTTTAAACCATCTCAGTTCTAACTGTCGGATAAATGTCGGTTACTAAACGGCCTAAGCATAACTTTGCTTTTAATTTTACTCTTCTTAAACGTCACAATACCGACTAGCGCGAGAGAGTCGGTAATCAATTTGCAAAAAATAAGTTGAAATTTTCTAGACGGTAGGCAAGCCTACTTTAAACCATCTCAATTCCAACTGTCAGATAGATGTCGGCATTGCCAACTAAAAGAAGTAGTCGGCTTCATGAGTCGGAAAAGTATCGGAATAAGCATGGTACAGCTGACTGGACCGTAAACCGACTATTCGACCTTTAACCGACTGTTATGCGGAAGGCTTGTGCTACTGGGGGGGGTTTTATGTAATTTGGACGTTTTAAAATTATATCTCATCCAGTTATTTTCTTAAAAATTATCGTGTCAGAAGTGGGATTCGAACCCACGCCCTCATACGAGGACCAGAATACACAGATGCTCATCGTGAACGAAGGAAGCTAAGCCCCTTGAGTCTGGCGCCTTAGACCGCTTTGGCATCCTGACGTGCTTTTGTGTAATTCGGACGTTTTAAAATTACATCTCATCCAGTTATTTTCTTAAAACATATCGTGTCAAAATTGGATTCGAACCCTCGCCCTCATACAAGGACCAGAATACACAGATTCACATCGTGAACGAAGGAAACTAAGCCCCTTGAGTCTAGCGCCTAAGACGGCTCGGCCATCCAGACGTGGTTTTAAGTAATTTAGACGTTTAAAATTACATCTCTTCGAGTTACTTTTATAAAACATATCGTGTCAGAAGTAAAATTCGAACCCAAGCCCTCATACGAGGACCAGAATACACAGATTCATATCGTGAACGAAGGAAGCTAAGCACCTTGAGTCTCGCGCCTTAGACCGCTCGGCCATCCTGACGTGGTTTTGTGTAATTTGGACGTTTTAAAATTACATCTCATCCAGTTATTTTCATAAAACATATCGTGTCCGAAGTGGGATTCGAGCCCACGCCCTCATACGAGGACCAGAATACACAGATGCTCATCGTGAACGAAGGAAGCTAAGCCCCTTGAGTCTAGCGCCTAAGACCGCTCGGCCATCCTGACGTGGTTCTGTGTAATTTGGACGTTTTAAAATTATATCTCATCCAGTTATTTTCTTAAAAAATATCGTGTCAGAAGCGTGATTCGAACCCACGCCCTCATACGAGGACCAGAAAACACAGATTCACATCGTGAACGAAGGACACTAAGCCCCTTGAGTCTAGCGCCTAAGACGGCTCGGCCATACTGACGTGGTTTTAAGTAATTTAGACGTTTAAAATTACATCTCTTCGAGTTATTTTCATAAACAGTATCGTGTCAGAAGTGGGATTCGAACCCACGCCCTCATACTAGGACCAGAATACACAGATTTACATCGTGAACGAAGGAAGCTAAGCCCCTTGAGTCTTGCGCCTTAGACCGCTCGGCCAACCAGACCGGGTTTTATGTAATTTGGACGTTTTAAAATTATATCTCATCCAGTTATTTTCTTAAAACATATCGTGTCAGAAGTGTGATTCGAACCCACGCCCTCATACGAGGACCAGAATACACAGATTCACATCGTGAACGAAGGAAGCTAAGCCCCTTGAGTCTGGCACCTTAGACCGCTCGGCCATCCTGACGTGGTTTTAATTAATTTAGGCGTTCAAAATTACATCTCTTCGAGTTACTTTTATAAAACATATCGTGTCAGAAGTGGGATTCGAACCCACGCCCTCATACGAGGACCAGAATACACAGATTCACATCGTGAACGAAGGCAGCTAAGCCCCTTGAGTCTAGCGCCTAAGACCGCTCGGCCATCCTGACGTGGTTTTAAGTAATTTAGACGTTTAAAATTACATCTCTTCGAGTTACTTTTATAAAACGTATCGTGTCAGAAGTAGAATTCGAACCCACGCCCTCATACGAGGACCAGAATACACAGATTCATATCGTGAACGAAGGAAGCTAAGCACCTTGAGTCTCGCGCCTTAGACCGCTCGGCCATCCTGACGTGGTTTTGTGTAATTTGGACGTTTTAAAATTACATCTCATCCAGTTATTTTAATAAACAATATCGTGTCAGAAGTGGGATTCGAACCCACGCCCTCATACGAGGACCAGAATACACAGATTCACATCGTGAACGAAGGAAGCTAAGCCCCTAGAGTTTAGCGCCTAAGACCGCTCGGCCATACTGACGTGGTTGTAAGTAATTTAGACGTTTAAAATTACATCTCTTCGAGTTATTTTCATAAAAAATATCGTGTCAGAAGTGGGATTCGAACCCACGCCCTCATACTAGGACCAGAATACACAGATTTACATCGTGAACGAAGGAAGCTAAGCCCCTTGAGTCTTGCGCCTTAGACCGCTCGGCCATCCAGACCGGGTTTTATGTAATTTGGACGTTTTAAAATTATATCTCATCCAGTTATTTTCTTAAAAATTATCGTGTCAGAAGTGGGATTCGAACCCACGCCCTCATACGAGGACCAGAATACACATATGCTCATCGTGAACGAAGGAAGCTAAGCCCCTTGAGTCTAGCGCCTAAGACCGCTCGGCCATCCTGACGTGGTTCTGTGTAATTTGGACGTTTTAAAATTATATCTCATCCAGTTATTTTCTTAAAAAATATCGTGTCAGAAGTGGGATTCGAACCCACGCCCTCATACGAAGACCAGAATACACAGATTCACATCGTGAACGAAGGAAGCTAAGCCCCTTGAGTCTGGTACCTTAGACCGCTCGGCCATCCTGACGTGGTTTTAATTAATTTAGGCGTTCAAAATTACATCTCTTCGAGTTACTTTTATAAAACATATCGTGTCAGAAGTGGGATTCGAACCCACGCCCTCATACGAGGGCCAGAATACACAGATTCACATCGTGAACGAAGGAAACTAAGCCCCTTGAGTCTAGCGCCTAAGACGGCTCGGCCATACTGACGTGGTTTTAAGTAATTTAGACGTTTAAAATTACATCTCTTCGAGTTATTTTCATAAACAATATCGTGTCAGAAGTGGGATTCGAACCCACGCCCTCATACTAGGACCAGAATACACAGATTTATATCGTGAAAGAAGGAAGCTAAGCCCCTTGAGTCTTGCGCCTTAGACCGCTCGGCCATCCAGACCGGGTTTTATGTAATTTGGACGTTTTAAAATTATATCTCATCCAGTTATTTTCTTAAAACATATCGTGTCAGAACTGGGATTCGAACCCACGCCCTCATACGAGGACCAGAATACACAGATTCACATCGTGAACGAAGGAAGCTAAGCCCCTTGAGTCTAGCGCCTAAGACCGCTCGGCCATCCTGACGTGGTTCTGAGTAATTTGGACGTTTTAAAATTATATCTCATCCAGTTATTTTCTTAAAACATATCGTGTCAGAAGTGTGATTCGAACCCACGCCCTCATACTAGGACCAGAATACACAGATTTATATCGTGAACGAAGGAAGCTAAGCCCCTTGAGTCTTGCGCCTTAGACCGCTCGGCCATCCAGACCGGGTTTTGTGTAATTTGGACGTTTTAAAATTATATCTCATCCAGTTATTTTCTTAAAACATATCGTGTCAGAAGTGGGATTCGAACCCACGCCCTCATACGAGGACCAGAATACACAGATTCACATCGTGAACGAAGGAAGCTAAGCCCCTTGAGTCTAGCGCCTAAGACCGCTCGGCCATCCTGACGTGGTTCTGAGTAATTTGGACGTTTTAAAATTATATCTCATCCAGTTATTTTCTTAAAACATATCGTGTCAGAAGTGTGATTCGAACCCACGCCCTCATACGAGGACCAGAATACACAGATTCACATCGTGAACGAAGGAAGCTAAGCCCCTTGAGTCTGGCGCCTTAGACCGCTCGGCCATCCTGACGTGGTTTTAATTAATTTAGGCGTTCAAAATTACATCTCTTCGAGTTACTTTTATAAAACATATCGTGTCAGAAGTGGGATTCGAACCCACGCCCTCATACGAGGGCCAGAATACACAGATTCACATCGTGAACGAAGGAAACTAAGCCCCTTGAGTCTAGCGCCTAAGACGGCTCGGCCATACTGACGTGGTTTTAAGTAATTTAGACGTTTAAAATTACATCTCTTCGAGTTGTTTTCATAAACAGTATCGTGTCAGAAGTGGGATTCGAACCCACGCCCTCATACTAGGACCAGAATACACAGATTTACATCGTGAACGAAGGAAGCTCAGCCCCTTGAGTCTTGCGCCTTAGACCGCTCGGCCATCCAGACCGGGTTTTATGTAATTTGGACGTTTTAATATTATATCTCATCCAGTTATTTTCTTAAAACATATCGTGTCAGAAGTGGGATTCGAACCCACGCCCTCATACGAGGACCAGAATACACAGATTCACATCGTGAACGAAGGAAGCTAAGCCCCTTGAGTCTAGCGCCTAAGACCGCTCGGCCATCCTGACGTGGTTCTGAGTAATTTGGACGTTTTAAAATTATATCTCATCCAGTTATTTTCTTAAAACATATCGTGTCAGAAGTGTGATTCGAACCCACGCCCTCATACGAGGACCAGAATACACAGATTCACATCGTGAACGAAGGAAGCTAAGCCCCTTGAGTCTGGCGCCTTAGACCGCTCGGCCATCCTGACGTGGTTTTAATTAATTTAGGCGTTCAAAATTACATCTCTTCGAGTTACTTTTATAAAACATATCGTGTCAGAAGTGGCATTCGAACCCACGCCCTCATACGAGGGCCAGAATACACAGATTCACAT
The DNA here is from genome assembly GCF_054372755.1 of Phalangium opilio. Classification (NCBI taxonomy): domain Eukaryota; kingdom Metazoa; phylum Arthropoda; class Arachnida; order Opiliones; family Phalangiidae; genus Phalangium; species Phalangium opilio. The sequence goes on from NW_028324260.1 coordinate 248,446, forward strand.
CGTGAACGAAGGAAACTAAACCCCTTGGGTCTAGCGCCTAAGACGGCTCGGCCATACTGACGTGGTTTTAAGTAATTTAGATGTTTAAAATTACATCTCTTCGAGTTATTTTCATAAACAATATCGTGTCAGAAGTGGGATTCAAACCCACGCCCTCATACTATGACCAGAATACACAGATTTACATCGTGAACGAAGGAAGCTAAGCCCCTTGAGTCTTGCGCCTTAGACCGCTCGGACATCCAGACCGGGTTTTATGTAATTTGGACGTTTTAAAATTATATCTCATCCAGTTATTTTCTTAAAACATATCGTGTCCGAAGTGGGATTCGAACCCACGCCCTCATACGAGGACCAGAATACACAGATTCACATCGTGAACGAAGGAAGCTAAGCCCCTTGAGTCTGGCGCCTTAGACTGCTCGGCCATCCTGACGTGGTTTTAATTAATTTAGGCGTTCAAAATTACATCTCTTCGAGTTACTTTTATAAAACATATCGTGTCAGAAGTGGGATTCGAACCCACGCCCTCAAACGAGGGCCAGAATACACAGATTCACATCGTGAACGAAGGAAACTAAGCCCCTTGAGTCTAGCGCCTAAGACTGCTCGGCCATACTGACGTGGTTTTAAGTAATTTAGACGTTTAAAATTACATCTCTTCGAGTTATTTTCATAAACAATATCGTGTCAGAAGTGGGATTCGAACCCACGCCCTCATACTAGGACCAGAATACACAGATTTACATCGTGAACGAAGGAAGCTAAGCCCCTTGAGTCTTGCGCCTTAGACCGCTCGGCCATCCAGACCGGGTTTTATGTAATTTGGACGTTTTAAAATTATATCTCATCCAGTTATTTTCTTAAAACATATCGTGTCAGAAGTGGGATTCGAACCCACGCCCTCATACGAGGACCAGAATACACAGATTCACATCGTGAACGAAGGAAGCTAAGCCCCTTGAGTCTAGCGCCTAAGACCTCTCGGCCATCCTGACGTGGTTCTGAGTAATTTGGACGTTTTAAAATTATATCTCATCCAGTTATTTTCTTAAAACATATCGTGACAGAAGTGTGATTCGAACCCACGCCCTCATACGAGGACCAGAATACACAGATTCACATCGTGAACGAAGGAAGCTAAGCCCGTTGAGTCTGGCGCCTTAGACCGCTCGGCCATCTTGACGTGGTTTTAATTAATTTAGGCGTTCAAAATTACATCTCTTCGAGTTACTTTTATAAAACATATCGTGTCAGAAGTGGGATTCGAACCCACGCCCTCATACTAGGACCAGAATACACAGATTTACATCGTGAACGAAGGAAGCTAAGCCCCTTGAGTCTTGCGCCTTAGACCGCTCGGCCATCCAGACCGGGTTTTATGTAATTTGGACGTTTTAATATTATATCTCATCCTGTTATTTTCTTAAAACATATCGTGTCAGAAGTGTGATTCGAACCCACGCCCTCATACGAGGACCAGAATACACAGATTCACATCGTGAACGAAGGAAGCTAAGCCCCTTGAGTCTGGCGCCTTAGACCGCTCGGCTATCCTGACGTGGTTTTAATTAATTTAGACGTTTAAAATTACATCTCTTCGAGTTATTTTCATAAACAATATCGTGTCAGAAGTGGGATTCGAACCCACGCCCTCATACTAGGACCAGAATACACAGATTTACATCGTGAACGAAGGAAGCTAAGCCCCTTGAGTCTTGCGCCTTAGACCGCTCGGCCATCCAGACCGGGTTTTATGTAATTTGGACGTTTTAAAATTATATCTCATCCAGTTATTTTCTTAAAACATATCGTGTCAGAAGTGGGATTCGAACCCACGCCCTCATACGAGGACCAGAATACACAGATTCACATCGTGAACGAAGGAAGCTAAGCCCCTTGAGTCTAGCGCCTAAGACCGCTCGGCCATCCTGACGTGGTTCTGAGTAATTTGGACGTTTTAAAATTATATCTCATCCAGTTATTTTCTTAAAACATATCGTGTCAGAAGTGTGATTCAAACCCACGCCCTCATACGAGGACCAGAATACACAGATTCACATCGTGAACGAAGGAAGCTAAGCCCCTTGAGTCTGGCGCCTAAGACCGCTCGGCCATCCAGACCGGGTTTTATGTAATTTGGACGTTTTAAAATTATATCTCATCCAGTTATTTTCTTAAAACATATCGTGTCCGAAGTGGGATTCGAACCCACGCCCTCATACGAGGACCAGAATACACAGATTCACATCGTGAACGAAGGAAGCTAAGCCCCTTGAGTCTGGCGCCTTAGACTGCTCGGCCATCCTGACGTGGTTTTAATTAATTTAGGCGTTCAAAATTACATCTCTTCGAGTTACTTTTATAAAACATATCGTGTCAGAAGTGGGATTCGAACCCACGCCCTCAAACGAGGGCCAGAATACACAGATTCACATCGTGAACGAAGGAAACTAAGCCCCTTGAGTCTAGCGCCTAAGACTGCTCGGCCATACTGACGTGGTTTTAAGTAATTTAGACGTTTAAAATTACATCTCTTCGAGTTATTTTCATAAACAATATCGTGTCAGAAGTGGGATTCGAACCCACGCCCTCATACTAGGACCAGAATGCACAGATTTACATCGTGAACGAAGGAAGCTAAGCCCCTTGAGTCTTGCGCCTTAGACCGCTCGGCCATCCAGACCGGGTTTTATGTAATTTGGACGTTTTAAAATTATATCTCATCCAGTTATTTTCTTAAAACATATCGTGTCCGAAGTGGGATTCGAACCCACGCCCTCATACGAGGACCAGAATACACAGATTCACATCGTGAACGAAGGAAGCTAAGCCCCTTGAGTCTGGCGCCTTAGACCGCTCGGCTATCCTGACGTGGTTTTAATTAATTTAGGCGTTCAAAATTACATCTCTTCGAGTTATTTTCATAAACAATATCGTGTCAGAAGTGGGATTCGAACCCACGCCCTCATACTAGGACCAGAATACACAGATTTACATCGTGAACGAAGGAAGCTAAGCTCCTTGAGTCTTGCGCCTTAGACCGCTCGGCCATCCAGACCGGGTTTTATGTAATTTGGACGTTTTAAAATTATATCTCATCCAGTTATTTTCTTAAAACATATCGTGTCAGAAGTGTGATTCGAACCCACGCCCTCATACGAGGACCAGAATACACAGATTCACATCGTGAACGAAGGAAGCTAAGCCCCTTGAGTCTAGTGCCTAAGACCGCTCGGCCATCCTGACGTGGTTCTGAGTAATTTGGACGTTTTAAAATTATATCTCATCCAGTTATTTTCTTAAAACATATCGTGTCAGAAGTGTGATTCGAACCCACGCCCTCAAACGAGGGCCAGAATACACAGATTCACATCGTGAACGAAGGAAACTAAGCCCCTTGAGCCTAGCGCCTAAGACTGCTCGGCCATACTGACGTGGTTTTAAGTAATTTAGACGTTTAAAATTACATCTCTTCGAGTTATTTTCATAAACAATATCGTGTCAGAAGTGGGATTCGAACCCACGCCCTCATACTAGGACCAGAATACACAGATTTACATCGTGAACGAAGGAAGCTAAGCCCCTTGAGTCTTGCGCCTTAGACCGCTCGGCCATCCAGACCGGGTTTTATGTAATTTGGACGTTTTAAAATTATATCTCATCCAGTTATTTTCTTAAAACATATCGTGTCAGAAGTGGGATTCGAACCCACGCCCTCATACGAGGACCAGAATACACAGATTCACATCGTGAACGAAGGAAGCTAAGCCCCTTGAGTCTAGCGCCTAAGACCGCTCGGCCATCCTGACGTGGTTCTGAGTAATTTGGACGTTTTAAAATTATATCTCATCCAGTTATTTTCTTAAAACATATCGTGTCAGAAGTGTGATTCAAACCCACGCCCTCATACGAGGACCAGAATACACAGATTCACATCGTGAACGAAGGAAGCTAAGCCCCTTGAGTCTGGCGCCTAAGACCGCTCGGCCATCCAGACCGGGTTTTATGTAATTTGGACGTTTTAAAATTATATCTCATCCAGTTATTTTCTTAAAACATATCGTGTCCGAAGTGGGATTCGAACCCACGCCCTCATACGAGGACCAGAATACACAGATTCACATCGTGAACGAAGGAAGCTAAGCCCCTTGAGTCTGGCGCCTTAGACTGCTCGGCCATCCTGACGTGGTTTTAATTAATTTAGGCGTTCAAAATTACATCTCTTCGAGTTACTTTTATAAAACATATCGTGTCAGAAGTGGGATTCGAACCCACGCCCTCAAACGAGGGCCAGAATACACAGATTCACATCGTGAACGAAGGAAACTAAGCCCCTTGAGTCTAGCGCCTAAGACTGCTCGGCCATACTGACGTGGTTTTAAGTAATTTAGACGTTTAAAATTACATCTCTTCGAGTTATTTTCATAAACAATATCGTGTCAGAAGTGGGATTCGAACCCACGCCCTCATACTAGGACCAGAATGCACAGATTTACATCGTGAACGAAGGAAGCTAAGCCCCTTGAGTCTTGCGCCTTAGACCGCTCGGCCATCCAGACCGGGTTTTATGTAATTTGGACGTTTTAAAATTATATCTCATCCAGTTATTTTCTTAAAACATATCGTGTCCGAAGTGGGATTCGAACCCACGCCCTCATACGAGGACCAGAATACACAGATTCACATCGTGAACGAAGGAAGCTAAGCCCCTTGAGTCTGGCGCCTTAGACCGCTCGGCTATCCTGACGTGGTTTTAATTAATTTAGGCGTTCAAAATTACATCTCTTCGAGTTATTTTCATAAACAATATCGTGTCAGAAGTGGGATTCGAACCCACGCCCTCATACTAGGACCAGAATACACAGATTTACATCGTGAACGAAGGAAGCTAAGCTCCTTGAGTCTTGCGCCTTAGACCGCTCGGCCATCCAGACCGGGTTTTATGTAATTTGGACGTTTTAAAATTATATCTCATCCAGTTATTTTCTTAAAACATATCGTGTCAGAAGTGTGATTCGAACCCACGCCCTCATACGAGGACCAGAATACACAGATTCACATCGTGAACGAAGGAAGCTAAGCCCCTTGAGTCTAGTGCCTAAGACCGCTCGGCCATCCTGACGTGGTTCTGAGTAATTTGGACGTTTTAAAATTATATCTCATCCAGTTATTTTCTTAAAACATATCGTGTCAGAAGTGTGATTCGAACCCACGCCCTCAAACGAGGGCCAGAATACACAGATTCACATCGTGAACGAAGGAAACTAAGCCCCTTGAGCCTAGCGCCTAAGACTGCTCGGCCATACTGACGTGGTTTTAAGTAATTTAGACGTTTAAAATTACATCTCTTCGAGTTATTTTCATAAACAATATCGTGTCAGAAGTGGGATTCGAACCCACGCCCTCATACTAGGACCAGAATACACAGATTTACATCGTGAACGAAGGAAGCTAAGCCCCTTGAGTCTTGCGCCTTAGACCGCTCGGCCATCCAGACCGGGTTTTATGTAATTTGGACGTTTTAAAATTATATCTCATCCAGTTATTTTCTTAAAACATATCGTGTCCGAAGTGTGATTCGAACCCACGCCCTCATACGAGGACCAGAATACACAGATTCACATCGTGAACGAAGGAAGCTAAGCCCCTTGAGTCTGGCGCCTTAGACCGCTCGGCTATCCTGACGTGGTTTTAATTAATTTAGGCGTTCAAAATTACATCTCCTCGAGTTACTTTTTTAAAACATATCGTGTCAGAAGTGGGATTCGAACCCACGCCCTCATACGAGGGCCAGAATACACAGATTCACATCGTGAACGAAGGAAACTAAGCCCCTTGAGTCTAGCGCCTAAGACGGCTCGGCCATACTGACGTGGTTTTAAGTAATTTAGACGTTTAAAATTACATCTCTTCGAGTTATTTTCATAAACAATATCGTGTCAGAAGTGGGATTCGAACCCACGCCCTCATACTAGGACCAGAATACACAGATTTACATCGTGAACGAAGGAAGCTAAGCCCCTTGAGTCTTGCGCCTTAGACCGCTCGGCCATCCAGACCGGGTTTTATGTAATTTGGACGTTTTAAAATTATATCTCATCCAGTTATTTTCTTAAAACATATCGTGTCAGAGGTGGGATTCGAACCCACGCCCTCATACGAGGACCAGAATACACAGATTCACATCGTGAACGAAGGAAGCTAAGCCCCTTGAGTCTAGTGCCTAAGACCGCTCGGCCATCCTGACGTGGTTCTGAGTAATTTGGACGTTTTAAAATTATATCTCATCCAGTTATTTTCTTAAAACATATCGTGTCAGAAGTGTGATTCGAACCCACGCCCTCAAACGAGGGCCAGAATACACATATTCACATCGTGAACGAAGGAAACTAAGCCCCTTGAGCCTAGCGCCTAAGACTGCTCGGCCATACTGACGTGGTTTTAAGTTATTTAGACGTTTAAAATTACATCTCTTCGAGTTATTTACATAAACAATATCGTGTCAGAAGTGGGATTCAAACCCACGCCCTCATACGAGGACCAGAAAACACAGATTCACATCGTGAACGAAGGAAGCTAAGCCCCTTGAGTCTAGCGCCTAAGACCGCTCGGCCATCCTGACGTGGTTCTGAGTAATTTGGACGTTTTAAAATTATATCTCATCCAGTTATTTTCTTAAAACATATCGTGTCAGAAGTGTGATTCGAACCCACGCCCTCATACGAGGACCAGAATACACAGATTCACATCGTGAACGAAGGAAGCTAAGCCCCTTGAGTCTGGCGCCTTAGACCGCTCGGCCATCCTGACGTGGTTTTAATTAATTTAGGCGTTCAAAATTACATCTCTTCGAGTTACTTTTATAAAACATATCGTGTCAGAAGTGGGATTCGAACCCACGCCCTCATACGAGGGCCAGAATACACAGATTCACATCGTGAACGAAGGAAACTAAGCCCCTTGGGTCTAGCGCCTAAGACGGCTCGGCCATACTGACGTGGTTTTAAGTAATTTAGACGTTTAAAATTACATCTCTTCGAGTTATTTTCATAAACAATATCGTGTCAGAAGTGGGATTCAAACCCACGCCCTCATACTATGACCAGAATACACAGATTTACATCGTGAACGAAGGAAGCTAAGCCCCTTGAGTCTTGCGCCTTAGACCGCTCGGCCATCCAGACCGGGTTTTATGTAATTTGGACGTTTTAAAATTATATCTCATCCAGTTATTTTCTTAGAACATATCGTGTCCGAAGTGGAATTCGAACCCACGCCCTCATACGAGGACCAGAATACACAGATTCACATCGTGAACGAAGGAAGCTAAGCCCCTTGAGTCTGGCGCCTTAGACTGCTCGGCCATCCTGACGTGGTTTTAATTAATTTAGGCGTTCAAAATTACATCTCTTCGAGTTACTTTTATAAAACATATCGTGTCAGAAGTGGGATTCGAACCCACGCCCTCAAACGAGGGCCAGAATACACAGATTCACATCGTGAACGAAGGAAACTAAGCCCCTTGAGTCTAGCGCCTAAGACTGCTCGGCCATACTGACGTGGTTTTAAGTAATTTAGACGTTTAAAATTACATCTCTTCGAGTTATTTTCATAAACAATATCGTGTCAGAAGTAGGATTCGAACCCACGCCCTCGTACTAGGACCAGAATACACAGATTTACATCGTGAACGAAGGAAGCTAAGCCCCTTGAGTCTTGCGCCTTAGACCGCTCGGCCATCCAGACCGGGTCTTATGTAATTTGGACGTTTTAAAATTATATCTCATCCAGTTATTTTCTTAAAACATATCGTGTCCGAAGTGGGATTCGAACCCACGCCCTCATACGAGGACCAGAATACACAGATTCACATCGTGAACGAAGGAAGCTAAGCCCCTTGAGTCTGGCGCCTTAGACTGCTCGGCCATCCTGACGTGGTTTTAATTAATTTAGGCGTTCAAAATTACATCTCTTCGAGTTACCTTTATAAAACATATCGTGTCAGAAGTGGGATTCGAACCCACGCCCTCAAACGAGGGCCAGAATACACAGATTCACATCGTGAACGAAGGAAACTAAGCCCCTTGAGTCTAGCGCCTAAGACTGCTCGGCCATACTGACGTGGTTTTAAGTAATTTAGACGTTTAAAATTACATCTCTTCGAGTTATTTTCATAAACAATATCGTGTCAGAAGTAGGATTCGAACCCACGCCCTCGTACTAGGACCAGAATACACAGATTTACATCGTGAACGAAGGAAGCTAAGCCCCTTAAGTCTTGCGCCTTAGACCGCTCGGCCATCCAGACCGGGTTTTATGTAATTTGGACGTTTTAAAATTATATCTCATCCAGTTATTTTCTTAAAACATATCGTGTCCGAAGTGGGATTCGAACCCACGCCCTCATACGAGGACCAGAATACACAGATTCACATCGTGAACGAAGGAAGCTAAGCCCCTTGAGTCTGGCGCCTTAGACTGCTCGGCCATCCTGACGTGGTTTTAATTAATTTAGGCGTTCAAAATTACATCTCTTCGAGTTACTTTTATAAAACATATCGTGTCAGAAGTGGGATTCGAACCCACGCCCTCAAACGAGGGCCAGAATACACAGATTCACATCGTGAACGAAGGAAACTAAGCCCCTTGAGTCTAGCGCCTAAGACTGCTCGGCCATACTGACGTGGTTTTAAGTAATTTAGACGTTTAAAATTACATCTCTTCGAGTTATTTTCATAAACAATATCGTGTCAGAAGTGGGATTCGAACCCACGCCCTCATACTAGGACCAGAATACACAGATTTACATCGTGAACGAAGGAAGCTAAGCCCCTTGAGTCTTGCGCCTTAGACCGCTCGGCCATCCAGACCGGGTTTTATGTAATTTGGACGTTTTAAAATTATATCTCATCCAGTTATTTTCTTAAAACATATCGTGTCCGAAGTGGGATTCGAACCCACGCCCTCATACGAGGACCAGAATACACAGATTCACATCGTGAACGAAGGAAGCTAAGCCCCTTGAGTCTGGCGCCTTAGACTGCTCGGCCATCCTGACGTGGTTTTAATTAATTTAGGCGTTCAAAATTACATCTCTTCGAGTTACTTTTATAAAACATATCGTGTCAGAAGTGGGATTCGAACCCACGCCCTCAAACGAGGGCCAGAATACACAGATTCACATCGTGAACGAAGGAAACTAAGCCCCTTGAGTCTAGCGCCTAAGACGGCTCGGCCATACTGACGTGGTTTTAAGTAATTTAGACGTTTAAAATTACATCTCTTCGAGTTATTTTCATAAACAATATCGTGTCAGAAGTGGGATTCGAACCCACGCCCTCATACTGGGACCAGAATACACAGATTTACATCGTGAACGAAGGAAGCTAAGCCCCGTGAGTTTTGCGCCTTAGACCGCTCGGCCATCCAGACCGGGTTTTATGTAATTTGGACGTTTTAAAATTATATCTCATCCAGTTATTTTCTTAAAACATATCGTGTCCGAAGTGGAATTCGAACCCACGCCCTCATACGAGGACCAGAATACACAGATTCACATCGTGAACGAAGGAAGCTAAGCCCCTTGAGTCTGGCGCCTTAGACTGCTCGGCCATCCTGACGTGGTTTTAATTAATTTAGGCGTTCAAAATTACATCTCTTCGAGTTACTTTTATAAAACATATCGTGTCAGAAGTGGGATTCGAACCCACGCCCTCAAACGAGGGCCAGAATACACAGATTCACATCGTGAACGAAGGAAACTAAGCCCCTTGAGTCTAGCGCCTAAGACTGCTCGGCCATACTGACGTGGTTTTAAGTAATTTAGACGTTTAAAATTACATCTTTTCGAGTTATTTTCATAAACAATATCGTGTCAGAAGTGGGATTCGAACCCACGCCCTCATACTGGGACCAGAATACACAGATTTACATCGTGAACGAAGGAAGCTAAGCCCCGTGAGTCTTGCGCCTTAGACCGCTCGGCCATCCAGACCGGGTTTTATGTAATTTGGACGTTTTAAAATTATATCTCATCCAGTTATTTTCTTAAAACATATCGTGTCCGAAGTGGAATTCGAACCCACGCCCTCATACGAGGACCAGAATACACAGATTCACATCGTGAACGAAGGAAGCTAAGCCCCTTGAGTCTGGCGCCTTAGACTGCTCGGCCATCCTGACGTGGTTTTAATTAATTTAGGCGTTCAAAATTACATCTCTTCGAGTTACTTTTATAAAACATATCGTGTCAGAAGTGGGATTCGAACCCACGCCCTCAAACGAGGGCCAGAATACACAGATTCACATCGTGAACGAAGGAAACTAAGCCCCTTGAGTCTGGCGCCTAAGACGGCTCGGCCATACTGACGTGGTTTTAAGTAATTTAGACGTTTAAAATTACATCTCTTCGAGTTATTTTCATAAACAATATCGTGTCAGAAGTGGGATTCGAACCCACGCCCTCATACTGGGACCAGAATACACAGATTTATATCGTGAACGAAGGAAGCTAAGCCCCGTGAGTCTTGCGCCTTAGACCGCTCGGCCATCCAGACCGGGTTTTATGTAATTTGGACGTTTTAAAATTATATCTCATCCAGTTATTTTCTTAAAACATATCGTGTCAGAAGTAGGATTCGAACCCACGCCCTCATACGAGGACCAGAATACACAGATTCACATCGTGAACGAAGGAAGCTAAGCCCCTTGAGTCTGGCGCCTTAGACCACTCGGCCATCCTGACGTGGTTTTAATTAATTTAGGCGTTCAAAATTACATCTCTTCGAGTTATTTTCATAAACAATATCGTGTCAGAAGTGGGATTCGAACCCACGCCCTCATACTAGGACCAGAATACACAGATTTACATCGTGAACGAAGGAAGCTAAGCCCCTTGAGTCTAGCGCCTAAGACCGCTCGGCCATCCTGACGTGGTTCTGAGTAATTTGGACGTTTTAAAATTATATCTCATCCAGTTATTTTCTTAAAACATATCGTGTCAGAAGTGTGATTCGAACCCACGCCCTCATACGAGGACCAGAATACACAGATTCACATCGTGAACGAAGGAAACTAAGCCCCTTGAGTCTGGCGCCTTAGACCGCTCGGCCATCCTGACGTGGTTTTAATTAATTTAGGCGTTCAAAATTACATCTCTTCGAGTTACTTTTATAAAACATATCGTGTCAGAAGTGGGATTCGAACCCACGCCCTCATACGAGGGCCAGAATACACAGATTCACATCGTGAACGAAGGAAACTAAGCCCCTTGGGTCTAGCGCCTAAGACGGCTCGGCCATACTGACGTGGTTTTAAGTAATTTAGACGTTTAAAATTACATCTCTTCGAGTTATTTTCATAAACAATATCGTGTCAGAAGTGGGATTCGAACCCACGCCCTCATACTGGGACCAGAATACACAGATTTATATCGTGAACGAAGGAAGCTAAGCCCCGTGAGTCTTGCGCCTTAGACCGCTCGGCCATCCAGACCGGGTTTTATGTAATTTGGACGTTTTAAAATTATATCTCATCCAGTTATTTTCTTAAAACATATCGTGTCCGAAGTGGGATTCGAACCCACGCCCTCATACGAGGACCAGAATACACAGATTCACATCGTGAACGAAGGAAGCTAAGCCCCTTGAGTCTGGCGCCTTAGACTGCTCGGCCATCCTGACGTGGTTTTAATTAATTTAGGCGTTCAAAATTACATCTCTTCGAGTTACTTTTATAAAACATATCGTGTCAGAAGTGGGATTCGAACCCACGCCCTCAAACGAGGGCCAGAATACACAGATTCACATCGTGAACGAAGGAAACTAAGCCCCTTGAGTCTAGCGCCTAAGACTGCTCGGCCATACTGACGTGGTTTTAAGTAATTTAGACGTTTAAAATTACATCTCTTCGAGTTATTTTCATAAACAATATCGTGTCAGAAGTGGGATTCGAACCCACGCCCTCATACTAGGACCAGAATACACAGATTTACATCGTGAACGAAGGAAGCTAAGCCCCTTGAGTCTTGCGCCTTAGCCCGCTCGGCCATCCAGACCGGGTTTTATGTAATTTGGACGTTTTAAAATTATATCTCATCCAGTTATTTTCTTAAAACATATCGTGTCCGAAGTGGGATTCGAACCCACGCCCTCATACGAGGACCAGAATACACAGATTCACATCGTGAACGAAGGAAGCTAAGCCCCTTGAGTCTGGCGCCTTAGACTGCTCGGCCATCCTGACGTGGTTTTAATTAATTTAGGCGTTCAAAATTACATCTCTTCGAGTTACTTTTATAAAACATATCGTGTCAGAAGTGGGATTCGAACCCACGCCCTCAAACGAGGGCCAGAATACACAGATTCACATCGTGAACGAAGGAAACTAAGCCCCTTGAGTCTAGCGCCTAAGACGGCTCGGCCATACTGACGTGGTTTTAAGTAATTTAGACGTTTAAAATTACATCTCTTCGAGTTATTTTCATAAACAATATCGTGTCAGAAGTGGGATTCGAACCCACGCCCTCATACTGGGACCAGAATACACAGATTTATATCGTGAACGAAGGAAGCTAAGCCCCGTGAGTCTTGCGCCTTAGACCGCTCGGCCATCCAGACCGGGTTTTATGTAATTTGGACGTTTTAAAATTATATCTCATCCAGTTATTTTCTTAAAACATATCGTGTCAGAAGTAGGATTCGAACCCACGCCCTCATACGAGGACCAGAATACACAGATTCACATCGTGAACGAAGGAAGCTAAGCCCCTTGAGTCTGGCGCCTTAGACCGCTCGGCCATCCTGACGTGGTTTTAATTAATTTAGGCGTTCAAAATTACATCTCTTCGAGTTATTTTCATAAACAATATCGTGTCAGAAGTGGGATTCGAACCCACGCCCTCATACTAGGACCAGAATACACAGATTTACATCGTGAACGAAGGAAGCTAAGCCCCTTGAGTCTAGCGCCTAAGACCGCTCGGCCATCCTGACGTGGTTCTGAGTAATTTGGACGTTTTAAAATTATATCTCATCCAGTTATTTTCTTAAAACATATCGTGTCAGAAGTGTGATTCGAACCCACGCCCTCATACGAGGACCAGAATACACAGATTCACATCGTGAACGAAGGAAACTAAGCCCCTTGAGTCTGGCGCCTTAGACCGCTCGGCCATCCTGACGTGGTTTTAATTAATTTAGGCGTTCAAAATTACATCTCTTCGAGTTACTTTTATAAAACATATCGTGTCAGAAGTGGGATTCGAACCCACGCCCTCATACGAGGGCCAGAATACACAGATTCACATCGTGAACGAAGGAAACTAAGCCCCTTGGGTCTAGCGCCTAAGACGGCTCGGCCATACTGACGTGGTTTTAAGTAATTTAGACGTTTAAAATTACATCTCTTCGAGTTATTTTCATAAACAATATCGTGTCAGAAGTGGGATTCGAACCCACGCCCTCATACTAGGACCAGAATACACAGATTTACATCGTGAACGAAGGAAGCTAAGCCCCTTGAGTCTTGCGCCTTAGACCGCTCGGCCATCCAGACCGGGTTTTATGTAATTTGGACGTTTTAAAATTATATCTTATCCAGTTATTTTCTTAAAACATATCGTGTCCGAAGTGGGATTCGAACCCACGCCCTCATACGAGGACCAGAATACACAGATTCACATCGTGAACGAAGGAAGCTAAGCCCCTTGAGTCTGGCGCCTTAAGACTGCTCGGCCATCCTGACGTGGTTTAAATTAATTTAGGCGTTCAAAATTACATCTCTTCGAGTTACTTTTATAAAACATATCGTGTCAGAAGTGGGATTCGAACCCACGCCCTCAAACGAGGGCCAGAATACACAGATTCACATCGTGAACGAAGAAAACTAAGCCCCTTGAGTCTAGCGCCTAAGACGGCTCGGCCATACTGACGTGGTTTTAAGTAATTTAGACGTTTAAAGTCACATCTCTTCGAGTTATTTTCATAAACAATATCGTGTCAGAAGTGGGATTCGAACCCACGCCCTAATACTAGGACCAGAATACACAGATTTACATCGTGAACGAAGGAAGCTAAGCCCCTTGAGTCTTGCGCCTTAGACCGCTCGGCCATCCCGACCGGGTTTTATGTAATTTGGACGTTTTAAAATTATATCTCATCCAGTTATTTTCTTAAAACATATCGTGTCAGAAGTGGGATTCGAACCACGCCCTCATACCAGGACCAGAATACACAGATTCACATCGTGAACGAAGGAAGCTAAGCCCCTTTAGTCTAGCGCCTAAGACCGCTCGGCCATCCTGACGTGGTTCTGAGTAATTTGGACGTTTTAAAATTATATCTCATCCAGTTATTTTCTTAAAACATATCGTGTCAGAAGTGTGATTCGAACCCACGCCCTCATACGAGGACCAGAATACACAGATTCACATCGTGAACGAAGGAAGCTAAGCCCCTTGAGTCTGGCGCCTTAGACCGCTCAGCCATCCTGACGTGGTTTTAATTAATTTAGGCGTTCAAACTTACATCTCTTCGAGTTACTTTTATAAAACATATCGTGTCAGAAGTGGGATTCGAACTCACGCCCTCAAACGTGGGCCAGAATACACAGATTCACATCGTGAACGAAGGAAACTAAGCCCCTTGAGTCTAGCGCCTAAGACGGCTCGGCCATACTGACGTGGTTTTAAGTAATTTAGACGTTTAAAATTACATCTCTTCGAGTTATTTTCATAAACAATATCGTGTCAGAAGTGGGATTCGAACCCACGCCCTCATACTAGGACCAGAATACACAGATTTACATCGTGAACGAAGGAAGCTAAGCCCCTTGAGTCTTGCGCCTTAGACCGCTCGGCCATCCAGACCGGGTTTTGTGTAATTTGGACGTTTAAAAAATTATATCTTATCCAGTTATTTTCTTAAAACATATCGTGTCCGAAGTGGGATTCGAACCCACGCCCTCATACGAGGACCAGAATACACAGATTCACATCGTGAACGAAGGAAGCTAAGCCCCTTGAGTCTGGCGCCTTAAGACTGCTCGGCCATCCTGACGTGGTTTAAATTAATTTAGGCGTTCAAAATTACATCTCTTCGAGTTACTTTCATAAACAATATCGTGTCAGAAGTGGGATTCGAACCCACGCCCTCATACTAGGACCAGAATAGACAGATTTACATCGTGAACGAAGGAAGCTAAGCCCCTTGAGTCTTGCGCCTTAGACCGCTCGGCCATCCTGACCGGGTTTTATGTAATTTGGACGTTTTAAAATTATATCTCATCCAGTTATTTTCTTAAAACATATCGTGTCAGAAGTGGGATTCGAACCCACGCCCTCATACCAGGACCAGAATACACAGATTCACATCGTGAACGAAAGAAGCTAAGCCCCTTGAGTCTAGCGCCTAAGACCGCTCGGCCATCCTGACGTGGTTCTGAGTAATTTGGACGTTTTAAAATTATATCTCATCCAGTTATTTTCTTAAAACATATCGTGTCAGAAGTGGGATTCGAACCCACGCCCTCATACTAGGACCAGAATACACAGATTCACATCGTGAACGAAGGAAGCTAAGCCCCTTGAGTCTGGCGCCTTAAGACTGCTCGGCCATCCTGACGTGGTTTAAATTAATTTAGGCGTTCAAAATTACATCTCTTCGAGTTACTTTCATAAACAATATCGTGTCAGAAGTGGGATTCGAACCCACGCCCTCATACTAGGACCAGAATACACAGATTTACATCGTGAACGAAGGAAGCTAAGCCCCTTGAGTCTTGCGCCTTAGACCGCTCGGCCATCCAGACCGGGTTTTATGTAATTTGGACGTTTTAAAATTATATCTCATCCAGTTATTTTCTTAAAACATATCGTGTCAGAAGTGTGATTCGAACCCACGCCCTCATACGAGGACCACAATACACAGATTCACATCGTGAACGAAGGAAGCTAAGCCCCTTGAGTCTGGCGCCTTAGACCGCTCGGCCATCCTGACGTGGTTTTAATTAATTTAGGCGTTCAAAATTACATCTCTTCGAGTTACTTTCATAAACAATATCGTGTCAGAAGTGGGATTCGAACCCACGCCCTCATACTAGGACCAGAATACACAGATTTACATCGTGAACGAAGGAAGCTAAGCCCCTTGAGTCTTGCGCCTTAGACCGCTCGGCCATCCAGACCGGGTTTTATGTAATTTGGACGTTTTAAAATTATATCTTATCCAGTTATTTTCTTAAAACATATCGTGTCCGAAGTGGGATTCGAACCCTCGCCCTCATACGAGGACCAGAATACACAGATTCACATCGTGAACGAAGGAAGCTAAGCCCCTTGAGTCTGGCGCCTTAAGACTGCTCGGCCATCCTGACGTGGTTTAAATTAATTTAGGCGTTCAAAATTACATCTCTTCGAGTTACTTTCATAAACAATATCGTGTCAGAAGTGGGATTCGAACCCACGCCCTCATACTAGGACCAGAATAGACAGATTTACATCGTGAACGAAGGAAGCTAAGCCCCTTGAGTCTTGCGCCTTAGACCGCTCGGCCATCCTGACCGGGTTTTATGTAATTTGGACGTTTTAAAATTATATCTCATCCAGTTATTTTCTTAAAACATATCGTGTCAGAAGTGGGATTCGAACCCACGCCCTCATACCAGGACCAGAATACACAGATTCACATCGTGAACGAAAGAAGCTAAGCCCCTTGAGTCTAGCGCCTAAGACCGCTCGGCCATCCTGACGTGGTTCTGAGTAATTTGGACGTTTTAAAATTATATCTCATCCAGTTATTTTCTTAAAACATATCGTGTCAGAAGTGGGATTCGAACCCACGCCCTCATACTAGGACCAGAATACACAGATTCACATCGTGAACGAAGGAAGCTAAGCCCCTTGAGTCTGGCTCCTTAAGACTGCTCGGCCATCCTGACGTGGTTTAAATTAATTTAGGCGTTCAAAATTACATCTCTTCGAGTTACTTTCATAAACAATATCGTGTCAGAAGTGGGATTCGAACCCACGCCCTCATACTAGGACCAGAATACACAGATTTACATCGTGAACGAAGGAAGCTAAGCCCCTTGAGTCTTGCGCCTTAGACCGCTCGGCCATCCAGACCGGGTTTTATGTAATTTGGACGTTTTAAAATTATATCTCATCCAGTTATTTTCTTAAAACATATCGTGTCAGAAGTGTGATTCGAACCCACGCCCTCATACGAGGACCACAATACACAGATTCACATCGTGAACGAAGGAAGCTAAGCCCCTTGAGTCTGGCGCCTTAGACCGCTCGGCCATCCTGACGTGGTTTTAATTAATTTAGGCGTTCAAAATTACATCTCTTCGAGTTACTTTCATAAACAATATCGTGTCAGAAGTGGGATTCGAACCCACGCCCTCATACTAGGACCAGAATACACAGATTCACATCGTGAACGAAGGAAGCTAAGCCCCTTGAGTCTGGCTCATTAGACCGCTCGGCCATCCTGACGTGGTTTTGTGTAATTTGGACGTTTTAAAATTACATCTAATCCAATTATTTTCATAAACAATATCGTGTCAGAAGTGGGATTCGAACCCACGCCCTCATACGAGGACCAGAATACACAGATTTACATCGTGAACGAAGGAAGCTAAGCCCCTTGAGTCTCGCGCCTTAGACCGCTCGGCCATCCAGACGTGGTTTTAAGTAATTTGGACGTTTAAAAATTATATCTCATCCAGTTATTTTCTTAAAACATATCGTGTCAGAAGTGTGATTCGAACCCACGCCCTCATACGAGGACCAGAATACACAGATTCACATCGTGAACGAATGTAGCTAAGCCCCTTGAGTCTGGCTCCTTAGACCGCTCGGCCATCCTGACGTGGTTTTAATTAATTTAGGCGTTCAAAATTACATCTCTTCGAGTTACTTTTATAAAACATATCGTGTCAGAAGTGGGATTCGAACCCACGCCCTCATACTAGGACCAGAATACACAGATTTACATCGTGAACGAAGGAAGCTAAGCCCCTTGAGTCTAGCGCCTAAGACCGCTCGGCCATCCTGACGTGGTTCTGAGTAATTTGGACGTTTTAATATTATATCTCATCCAGTTATTTTCTTAAAACATATCGTGTCAGAAGTGTGATTCGAACCCACGCCCTCATTCGAGGGCCAGAATACACAGATTCACATCGTGAAGGAAGGAAACTAAGCCCCTTGAGTCTAGCGCCTAAGACGGCTCGGCTATACTGACGTGGTTTTAAGTAATTTAGACGTTTAAAATTACATCTCTTCGAGTTATTTTCATAAACAATATCGTGTCAGAAGTGGGATTCGAACCCACGCCCTCATACTAGGACCAGAATACACAGATTTACATCGTGAACGAAGGAAGCTAAGCCCCTTGAGTCTTGCGCCTTAGACCGCTCGGCCATCCAGACCGGGTTTTATGTAATTTGGACGTTTTAAAATTATATCTCATCCAGTTATTTTCTTAAAACATATCGTGTCAGAAGTGTGATTCGAACCCACGCCCTCATACCAGGACCAGAATACACAGATTCACATCGTGAACGAAAGAAGCTAAGCCCCTTGAGTCTAGCGCCTAAGACCGCTCGGCCATCCTGACGTGGTTCTGAGAAATTTGGACGTTTTAAAATTATATCTCATCCAGTTATTTTCTTAAAACATATCGTGTCAGAAGTGTGATTCGAACCCACGCCCTCATACGAGGACCAGAATACACAGATTCACATCGTGAACGAAGGAAGCTAAGCCCCTTGAGTCTGGCGCCTTAGACCGCTCAGCCATCCTGACGTGGTTTTAATTAATTTAGGCGTTCAAAATTACATCTCTTCGAGTTACTTTTATAAAACATATCGTGTCAGAAGTGGGATTCGAACCCACGCCCTCTTACGAGGGCCAGAATACACAGATTCACATCGTGAACGAAGGAAACTAAGCCCCTTGGGTCTAGCGCCTAAGACGGCTCGGCCATACTGACGTGGTTTTAAGTAATTTAGACGTTTAAAATTACATCTCTTCGAGTTATTTTCATAAACAATATCGTGTCAGAAGTGGGATTCGAACCCACGCCCTCATACGAGGACCAGAATACACAGATTCACATCGTGAACGAATGAAGCTAAGCCCCTTGAGTCTGGCTCCTTAGACCGCTCGGCCATCCTGACGTGGTTTTAATTAATTTAGGCGTTCAAAATTACATCTCTTCGAGTTACTTTTATAAAACATATCGTGTCAGAAGTGGGATTCGAACCCACGCCCTCATACTAGGACCAGAATACACAGATTTACATCGTGAACGAAGGAAGCTAAGCCCCTTGAGTCTAGCGCCTAAGACCGCTCGGCCATCCTGACGTGGTTCTGAGTAATTTGGACGTTTTAATATTATATCTCATCCAGTTATTTTCTTAAAACATATCGTGTCAGAAGTGTGATTCGAACCCACGCCCTCATTCGAGGGCCAGAATACACAGATTCACATCGTGAAGGAAGGAAACTAAGCCCCTTGAGTCTAGCGCCTAAGACGGCTCGGCTATACTGACGTGGTTTTAAGTAATTTAGACGTTTAAAATTACATCTCTTCGAGTTATTTTCATAAACAATATCGTGTCAGAAGTGGGATTCGAACCCACGCCCTCATACTAGGACCAGAATACACAGATTTACATCGTGAACGAAGGAAGCTAAGCCCCTTGAGTCTTGCGCCTTAGACCGCTCGGCCATCCAGACCGGGTTTTATGTAATTTGGACGTTTTAAAATTATATCTCATCCAGTTATTTTCTTAAAACATATCGTGTCAGAAGTGTGATTCGAACCCACGCCCTCATACCAGGACCAGAATACACAGATTCACATCGTGAACGAAAGAAGCTAAGCCCCTTGAGTCTAGCGCCTAAGACCGCTCGGCCATCCTGACGTGGTTCTGAGTAATTTGCACGTTTTAAAATTATATCTCATCCAGTTATTTTCTTAAAACATATCGTGTCAGAAGTGTGATTCGAACCCACGCCCTCATACGAGGACCAGAATACACAGATTCACATCGTGAACGAAGGAAGCTAAGCCCCTTGAGTCTGGCGCCTTAGACCGCTCAGCCATCCTGACGTGGTTTTAATTAATTTAGGCGTTCAAAATTACATCTCTTCGAGTTACTTTTATAAAACATATCGTGTCAGAAGTGGGATTCGAACCCACGCCCTCTTACGAGGGCCAGAATACACAGATTCACATCGTGAACGAAGGAAACTAAGCCCCTTGGGTCTAGCGCCTAAGACGGCTCGGCCATACTGACGTGGTTTTAAGTAATTTAGACGTTTAAAATTACATCTCTTCGAGTTATTTTCATAAACAATATCGTGTCAGAAGTGGGATTAAAACCCACGCCCTCATACTAGGACCAGAATACACAGATTTACATCGTGAACGAAGGAAGCTAAGCCCCTTGAGTCTTGCGCCTTAGACCGCTCGGCCATCCAGACCGGGTTTTATGTAATTTGGACGTTTTAAAATTATATCTCATCCAGTTATTTTCTTAAAACATATCGTGTCAGAAGTGTGATTCGAACCCACGCCCTCATACGAGGACCACAATACACAGATTCACATCGTGAACGAAGGAAGCTAAGCCCCTTGAGTCTGGCGCCTTAGACCGCTCGGCCATCCTGACGTGGTTTTAATTAATTTAGGCGTTCAAAATTACATCTAATCCAATTATTTTCATAAACAATATCGTGTCAGAAGTGGGATTCGAACCCACGCCCTCATACGAGGACCAGAATACACAGATTTACATCGTGAACGAAGGAAGCTAAGCCCCTTGAGTCTCGCGCCTTAGACCGCTCGGCCATCCAGACGTGGTTTTAAGTAATTTGGACGTTTTAAAATTATATCTCATCCAGTTATTTTCTTAAAACATATCGTGTCAGAAGTGTGATTCGAACCCACGCCCTCATACGAGGACCAGAATACACAGATTCACATCGTGAACGAAGGAAGCTAAGCCCCTTGAGTCTGGCGCCTTAGACCGCTTGGCCATCCTGACGTGGTTTTAATTAATTTAGGCGTTCAAAATTACATCTCTTCGAGTTACTTTTATAAAACATATCGTGTCAGAAGTGGGATTCGAACCCACGCCCTCATACTAGGACCAGAATACACAGATTTACATCGTGAACGAAGGAAGCTAAGCCCCTTGAGTCTAGCGCCTAAGACCGCTCGGCCATCCTGACGTGGTTCTGAGTAATTTGGACGTTTTAATATTATATCTCATCCAGTTATTTTCTTAAAACATATCGTGTCAGAAGTGTGATTCGAACCCACGCCCTCATACGAGGGCCAGAATACACAGATTCACATCGTGAAGGAAGGAAACTAAGCCCCTTGAGTCTAGCGCCTAAGACGGCTCGGCTATACTGACGTGGTTTTAAGTAATT
Organism: Phalangium opilio; assembly: GCF_054372755.1. Classification (NCBI taxonomy): domain Eukaryota; kingdom Metazoa; phylum Arthropoda; class Arachnida; order Opiliones; family Phalangiidae; genus Phalangium; species Phalangium opilio. Next base: position 269,900 of record NW_028324260.1, read on the forward strand.
TAGACGTTTAAAATTACATCTCTTCGAGTTATTTTCATAAACAATATCGTGTCAGAAGTGGGATTCGAACCCACGCCCTCATACTAGGACCAGAATAGACAGATTTACATCGTGAACGAAGGAAGCTAAGCCCCTTGAGTCTTGCGCCTTAGACCGCTCGGCCATCCTGACCGGGTTTTATGTAATTTGGACGTTTTAAAATTATATCTCATCCAGTTATTTTCTTAAAACATATCGTGTCAGAAGTGGGATTCGAACCCACGCCCTCATACCAGGACCACAATACACAGATTCACATCGTGAACGAAGGAAGCTAAGCCCCTTGAGTCTAGCGCCTAAGACCGCTCGGCCATCCTGACGTGGTTCTGAGTAATTTGGACGTTTTAAAATTATATCTCATCCAGTTATTTTCTTAAAACATATCGTGTCAGAAGTGTGATTCGAACCCACGCCCTCATACGAGGACCAGAATACACAGATTCACATCGTGAACGAAGGAAGCTAAGCCCCTTGAGTCTGGCGCCTTAGACCGCTCGGCCATCCTGACGTGGTTTTAATTAATTTAGGCGTTCAAAATTACATCTCTTCGAGTTACTTTTATAAAACATATTGTGTCAGAAGTGGGATTCGAACCCACGCCCTCATACGAGGGCCAGAATACACAGATTCACATCGTGAACGAAGGAAACTAAGCCCCTTGGGTCTAGCGCCTAAGACGGCTCGGCCATACTGACGTGGTTTTAAGTAATTTAGACGTTTAAAATTACATCTCTTCGAGTTATTTTCATAAACAATATCGTGTCAGAAGTGGGATTCGAACCCACGCCCTCATACTAGGACCAGAATACACAGATTTACATCGTGAACGAAGGAAGCTAAGCCCCTTGAGTCTTGCGCCTTAGACCGCTCGGCCATCCAGACCGGGTTTTATGTAATTTGGACGTTTTAAAATTATATCTCATCCAGTTATTTTCTTAAAACATATCGTGTCAGAAGTGTGATTCGAACCCACGCCCTCATACGAGGACCACAATACACAGATTCACATCGTGAACGAAGGAAGCTAAGCCCCTTGAGTCTGGCGCCTTAGACCGCTCGGCCATCCTGACGTGGTTTTAATTAATTTAGGCGTTCAAAATTACATCTAATCCAATTATTTTCATAAACAATATCGTGTCAGAAGTGGGATTCGAACCCACGCCCTCATACGAGGACCAGAATACACAGATTTACATCGTGAACGAAGGAAGCTAAGCCCCTTGAGTCTCGCGCCTTAGACCGCTCGGCCATCCAGACGTGGTTTTAAGTAATTTGGACGTTTTAAAATTATATCTCATCCAGTTATTTTCTTAAAACATATCGTGTCAGAAGTGTGATTCGAACCCACGCCCTCATACGAGGACCAGAATACACAGATTCACATCGTGAACGAAGGAAGCTAAGCCCCTTGAGTCTGGCGCCTTAGACCGCTCGGCCATCCTGACGTGGTTTTAATTAATTTAGGCGTTCAAAATTACATCTCTTCGAGTTACTTTTATAAAACATATCGTGTCAGAAGTGGGATTCGAACCCACGCCCTCATACTAGGACCAGAATACACAGATTTACATCGTGAACGAAGGAAGCTAAGCCCCTTGAGTCTAGCGCCTAAGACCGCTCGGCCATCCTGACGTGGTTCTGAGTAATTTGGACGTTTTAATATTATATCTCATCCATTTATTTTCTTAAAACATATCGTGTCAGAAGTGTGATTCGAACCCACGCCCTCATACGAGGGCCAGAATACACAGATTCACATCGTGAAGGAAGGAAACTAAGCCCCTTGAGTCTAGCGCCTAAGACGGCTCGGCTATACACGTGGTTTTAAGTAATTTAGACGTTTAAAATTACATCTCTTCGAGTTATTTTCATAAACAATATCGTGTCAGAAGTGGGATTCGAACCCACGCCCTCATACTAGGACCAGAATAGACAGATTTACATCGTGAACGAAGGAAGCTAAGCCCCTTGAGTCTTGCGCCTTAGACCGCTCGGCCATCCTGACCGGGTTTTATGTAATTTGGACGTTTTAAAATTATATCTCATCCAGTTATTTTCTTAAAACATATCGTGTCAGAAGTGGGATTCGAACCCACGCCCTCATACCAGGACCACAATACACAGATTCACATCGTGAACGAAGGAAGCTAAGCCCCTTGAGTCTAGCGCCTAAGACCGCTCGGCCATCCTGACGTGGTTCTGAGTAATTTGGACGTTTTAAAATTATATCTCATCCAGTTATTTTCTTAAAACATATCGTGTCAGAAGTGTGATTTGAACCCACGCCCTCATACGAGGACCAGAATACACAGATTCACATCGTGAACGAAGGAAGCTAAGCCCCTTGAGTCTGGCGCCTTAGACCGCTCAGCCATCCTGACGTGGTTTTAATTAATTTAGGCGTTCAAAATTACATCTCTTCGAGTTACTTTTATAAAACATATCGTGTCAGAAGTGGGATTCGAACCCACGCCCTCATACGAGGGCCAGAATACACAGATTCACATCGTGAACGAAGGAAACTAAGCCCCTTGGGTCTAGCGCCTAAGACGGCTCGGCCATACTGACGTGGTTTTATGTAATTTAGACGTTTAAAATTACATCTCTTCGAGTTATTTTCATAAACAACATCGTGTCAGAAGTGGGATTCGAACCCACGCCCTCATACTAGGACCAGAATACACAGATTTATATCGTGAACGAAGGAAGCTAAGCCCCTTGAGTCTAGCGCCTAAGACCGCTCGGCCATCCTGACGTGGTTCTGAGTAATTTGGACGTTTTAATATTATATCTCATCCAGTTATTTTCTTAAAACATATCGTGTCAGAAGTGTGATTCGAACCCACGCCCTCATACAAGGGCCAGAATACACAGATTCACATCGTGAAGGAAGGAAACTAAGCCCCTTGAGTCTAGCGCCTAAGACGGCTCGGCTATACTGACGTGGTTTTAAGTAATTTAGACGTTTAAAATTACATCTCTTCGAGTTATTTTCATAAACATTATCGTGTCAGAAGTGGGATTCGAACCCACGCCCTCATACTAGGACCAGAATACACAGATTTACATCGTGAACGAAGGAAGCTAAGCCCCTTGAGTCTTGCGCCTTAGACCGCTCGGCCATCCTGACCGGGTTTTATGTAATTTGGACGTTTTAAAATTATATCTCATCCAGTTATTTTCTTAAAACATATCGTGTCAGAAGTGTGATTCGAACCCACGCCCTCATACGAGGACCAGAATACACAGATTCACATCGTGAACGAAGGAAGCTAAGCCCCTTGAGTCTGGCGCCTTAGACCGCTCAGCCATCCTGACGTGGTTTTAATTAATTTAGGCGTTCAAAATTACATCTCTTCGAGTTACTTTTATAAAACATATCGTGTCAGAAGTGGGATTCGAACCCACGCCCTCATACGAGGGCCAGAATACACAGATTCACATCGTGAACGAAGGAAACTAAGCCCCTTGGGTCTAGCGCCTAAGACGGCTCGGCCATACTGACGTGGTTTTAAGTAATTTAGACGTTTAAAATTACATCTCTTCGAGTTATTTTCATAAACAATATCGTGTCAGAAGTGGGATTCGAACCCACGCCCTCATACTAGGACCAGAATACACAGATTTACATCGTGAACGAAGGAAGCTAAGCCCCTTGAGTCTTGCGCCTTAGACCGCTCGGCCATCCAGACCGGGTTCTATGTAATTTGGACGTTTTAAAATTATATCTCATCCAGTTATTTTCTTAAAACATATCGTGTCAGAAGTGGGATTCGAACCCACGCCCTCATACGAGGACCAGAATACACAGATTCACATAGTGAACGAAGGAAACTAAGCCCCTTGAGTCTAGCGCCTAAGACGGCTCGGCCATACTGACGTGGTTTTAAGTAATTTAGACGTTTAAAATTACATCTCTTCGAGTAATTTTCATAAACAATATCGTGTCAGAAGTGGGATTCGAACCCACGCCATCATACTAGGACCAGAATACACAGATTTACATCGTGAACGAAGGAAGCTAAGCCCCTTGAGTCTTGCGCCTTAGACCACTCGGCCATTCAGACCGGGTTTTATGTAATTTGGACGTTTTAAAATTATATCTCATCCAGTTATTTTCTTAAAACATATCGTGTCAGAAGTGGGATTCGACCCACGCCCTCATACTAGGACCAGAATACACAGATTTACATCGTGAACGAAGGAAGCTAAGCCCCTTGAGTCTTGCGCCTTAGACCGCTCGGCCATCCAGACCGGGTTCTATGTAATTTGGACGTTTTAAAATTATATCTCATCCAGTTATTTTCTTAAAACATATCGTGTCAGAAGTGGGATTCGAACCCACGCCCTCATACGAGGACCAGAATACACAGATTCACATAGTGAACGAAGGAAACTAAGCCCCTTGAGTCTAGCGCCTAAGACGGCTCGGCCATACTGACGTGGTTTTAAGTAATTTAGACGTTTAAAATACATCTCTTCGAGTTATTTGCATAAACAATATCGTGTCAGAAGTGGGATTCGAACCCACGCCCTCATACTAGGACCAGAATACACAGATTCACATCGTGAACGAAGGAAGCTAAGGCCCTTGAGTCTAGCGCCTAAGACCGCTCGGCCATCCTGACGTGGTTCTGAGTAATTTGGACGTTTTAAAATTATATCTCATCCAGTTATTTTCTTAAAACATATCGTGTCAGAAGTGTGATTCGAACCCACGCCCTCATACGAGGACCAGAATACACAGATTCACATCGTGAACGAAGGAAGCTAAGCTCCTTGAGTCTGGCGCCTTAGACCGCTCGGCCATCCTGACGTGGTTTTAATTAATTTAGGCGTTCAAAATTACATCTCTTCGAGTTACTTTTATAAAACATATTGTGTCAGAAGTGGGATTCGAACCCACGCCCTCATACGAGGGCCAGAATACACAGATTCACATCGTGAACGAAGGAAACTAAGCCCCTTGAGTCTAGCGCCTAAGACGGCTCAGCCATACTGACGTGGTTTTAAGTAATTTAGACGTTTAAAATTACATATCTTCGAGTTATTTTCATAAACAATATCGTGTCAGAAGTGGGATTCGAACCCACGCCCTCATACTAGGACCAGAATACACAGATTTACATCGTGAACGAAGGAAGCTAAGCCCCTTGAGTCTTGCGCCTTAGACCGCTCGGCCATCCAGACCGGGTTCTATGTAATTTGGACGTTTTAAAATTATATCTCATCCAGTTATTTTCTTAAAACATATCGTGTCAGAAGTGGGATTCGAACCCACGCCCTCATACGAGGACCAGAATACACAGATTCACATAGTGAACGAAGGAAACTAAGCCCCTTGAGTCTAGCGCCTAAGACGGCTCGGCCATACTGACGTGGTTTTAAGTAATTTAGACGTTTAAAATTACATCTCTTCGAGTAATTTTCATAAACAATATCGTGTCAGAAGTGGGATTCGAACCCACGCCATCATACTAGAACCAGAATACACAGATTTACATCGTGAACGAAGGAAGCTAAGCCCCTTGAGTCTTGCGCCTTAGACCGCTCGGCCATTCAGACCGGGTTTTATGTAATTTGTACGTTTTAAAATTATATCTCATCCAGTTATTTTCTTAAAACATATCGTGTCAGAAGTGTGATTCGAACCCACGCCCTCATACGAGGACCACAATACACAGATTCACATCGTGAACGAAGGAAGCTAAGCCCCTTGAGTCTGGCGCCTTAGACCGCTCGGCCATCCTGACGTGGTTTTAATTAATTTAGGCGTTCAAAATTACATCTCTTCGAGTTACTTTCATAAACAATATCGTGTCAGAAGTGGGATTCGAACCCACGCCCTCATACTAGGACCAGAATACACAGATTCACATCGTGAACGAAGGAAGCTAAGCCCCTTGAGTCTGGCTCATTAGACCGCTCGGCCATCCTGACGTGGTTTTGTGTAATTTGGACATTTTAAAATTACATCTCATCCAATTATTTTCATAAACAATATCGTGTCAGAAGTGGGATTCGAACCCACGCCCTCATACGAGGACCAGAATACACAGATTTACATCGTGAACGAAGGAAGCTAAGCCCCTTGAGTCTCGCGCCTTAGACCGCTCGGCCATCCAGACGTGGTTTTAAGTAATTTGGACGTTTTAAAATTATATCTCATCCAGTTATTTTCTTAAAACATATCGTGTCAGAAGTGTGATTCGAACCCACGCCCTCATACGAGGACCAGAATACACAGATTCACATCGTGAACGAAGGAAGCTAAGCCCCTTGAGTCTGGCGCCTTAGACCGCTCGGCCATCCTGACGTGGTTTTAATTAATTTAGGCGTTCAAAATTACATCTCTTCGAGTTACTTTTATAAAACATATTGTGTCAGAAGTGGGATTCGAACCCACGCCCTCATACGAGGGCCAGAATACACAGATTCACATCGTGAACGAAGAAAACTAAGCCCCTTGAGTCTAGCGCCTAAGACGGCTCAGCCATACTGACGTGGTTTTAAGTAATTTAGACGTTTAAAATTACATATCTTCGAGTTATTTTCATAAACAATATCGTGTGAGAAGTGGGATTCGAACCCACGCCCTCATACTAGGACCAGAATACACAGATTTACATCGTGAACGAAGGAAGCTAAGCCCCTTGAGTCTTGCGCCTTAGACCGCTCGGCCATCCAGACCGGGTTCTATGTAATTTGGACGTTTTAAATTTATATCTCATCCAGTTATTTTCTTAAAACATATCGTGTCAGAAGTGGGATTCGAACCCACGCCCTCATACGAGGACCAGAATACACAGATTCACATAGTGAACGAAGGAAACTAAGCCCCTTGAGTCTACCGCCTAAGACGGCTCGGCCATACTGACGTGGTTTTAAGTAATTTAGACGTTTAAAATACATCTCTTCGAGTTATTTGCATAAACAATATCGTGTCAGAAGTGGGATTCGAACCCACGCCCTCATACTAGGACCAGAATACACAGATTCTCATCGTGAACGAAGGAAGCTAAGCCCCTTGAGTCTGGCTCATTAGACCGCTCGGCCATCCTGACGTGGTTTTGTGTAATTTGGACGTTTTAAAATTACATCTCATCCAATTATTTTCATAAACAATATCGTGTCAGAAGTGGGATTCGAACCCACGCCCTCATACGAGGACCAGAATACGCAGATTTACATCGTGAACGAAGGAAGCTAAGCCCCTTGAGTCTCGTGCCTTAGACCGCTCGGCCATCCAGACGTGGTTTTAAGTAATTTGGACGTTTTAAAATTATATCTCATCCAGTTATTTTCTTAAAACATATCGTGTCAGAAGTTTGATTCGAACCCACGCCCTCATACGAGGACCAGAATACACAGATTCACATCGTGAACGAAGGAAGCTAAGCCCCTTGAGTCTGGCGCCTTAGACCGCTCGGCCATCCTGACGTGGTTTTAATTAATTTAGGCGTTCAAAATTACATCTCTTCGAGTTACTTTTATAAAACATATTGTGTCAGAAGTTTGATTCGAACCCACGCCCTCATACGAGGGCCAGAATACACAGATTCACATCGTGAACGAAGAAAACTAAGCCCCTTGAGTCTAGCGCCTAAGACGGCTCAGCCATACTGACGTGGTTTTAAGTAATTTAGACGTTTAAAATTACATATCTTCGAGTTATTTTCATAAACAATATCGTGTGAGAAGTGGGATTCGAACCCACGCCCTCATACTAGGACCAGAATACACAGATTTACATCGTGAACGAAGGAAGCTAAGCCCCTTGAGTCTTGCGCCTTAGACCGCTCGGCCATCCAGACCGGGTTCTATGTAATTTGGACGTTTTAAAATTATATCTCATCCAGTTATTTTCTTAAAACATATCGTGTCAGAAGTGGGATTCGAACCCACGCCCTCATACGAGGACCAGAATACACAGATTCACATAGTGAACGAAGGAAACTAAGCCCCTTGAGTCTAGCGCCTAAGACGGCTCGGCCATACTGACGTGGTTTTAAGTAATTTAGACGTTTAAAATTACATCTCTTCGAGTAATTTTCATAAACAATATCGTGTCAGAAGTGGGATTCGAACCCACGCCATCATACTAGGACCAGAATACACAGATTTACATCGTGAACGAAGGAAGCTAAGCCCCTTGAGTCTTGCGCCTTAGACCGCTCGGCCATCCAGACCGGGTTCTATGTAATTTGGACGTTTTAAATTTATATCTCATCCAGTTATTTTCTTAAAACATATCGTGTCAGAAGTGGGATTCGAACCCACGCCCTCATACGAGGACCAGAATACACAGATTCACATAGTGAACGAAGGAAACTAAGCCCCTTGAGTCTAGCGCCTAAGACGGCTCGGCCATACTGACGTGGTTTTAAGTAATTTAGACGTTTAAAATATATCTCTTCGAGTTATTTGCATAAACAATATCGTGTCAGAAGTGGGATTCGAACCCACGCCCTCATACTAGGACCAGAATACACAGATTCACATCGTGAACGAAGGAAGCTAAGGCCCTTGAGTCTAGCGCCTAAGACCGCTCGGCCATCCTGACGTGGTTCTGAGTAATTTGGACGTTTTAAAATTATATCTCATCCAGTTATTTTCTTAAAACATATCGTGTCAGAAGTGTGATTCGAACCCACGCCCTCATACGAGGACCAGAATACACAGATTCACATCGTGAACGAAGGAAGCTAAGCCCCTTGAGTCTGGCGCCTTAGACCGCTCGGCCATCCTGACGTGGTTTTAATTAATTTAGGCGTTCAAAATTTCATCTCTTCGAGTTACTTTTATAAAACATATTGTGTCAGAAGTGGGATTCGAACCCACGCCCTCATACGAGGACCACAATACACAGATTCACATCGTGAACGAAGGAAGCTAAGCCCCTTGAGTCTGGCGCCTTAGACCGCTCGGCCATCCTGACGTGGTTTTAATTAATTTAGGCGTTCAAAATTACATCTCTTCGAGTTACTTTCATAAACAATATCGTGTCAGAAGTGGGATTCGAACCCACGCCCTCATACTAGGACCAGAATACACAGATTCACATCGTGAACGAAGGAAGCTAAGCCCCTTGAGTCTGGCTCATTAGACCGCTCGGCCATCCTGACGTGGTTTTGTGTAATTTGGACGTTTTAAAATTACATCTCATCCAATTATTTTCATAAACAATATCGTGTCAGAAGTGGGATTCGAACCCACGCCCTCATACGAGGACCAGAATACACAGATTTACATCGTGAACGAAGGAAGCTAAGCCCCTTGAGTCTCGCGCCTTAGACCGCTCGGCCATCCAGACGTGGTTTTAAGTAATTTGGACGTTTTAAAATTATATCTCATCCAGTTATTTTCTTAAAACATATCGTGTCAGAAGTGTGATTCGAACCCACGCCCTCATACGAGGACCAGAATACACAGATTCACATCGTGAACGAAGGAAGCTAAGCCCCTTGAGTCTGGCGCCTTAGACCGCTCGGCCATCCTGACGTGGTTTTAATTAATTTAGGCGTTCAAAATTACATCTCTTCGAGTTACTTTTATAAAACATATTGTGTCAGAAGTGGGATTCGAACCCACGCCCTCATACGAGGGCCAGAATACACAGATTCACATCGTGAACGAAGAAAACTAAGCCCCTTGAGTCTAGCGCCTAAGACGGCTCAGCCATACTGACGTGGTTTTAAGTAATTTAGACGTTTAAAATTACATATCTTCGAGTTATTTTCATAAACAATATCGTGTGAGAAGTGGGATTCGAACCCACGCCCTCATACTAGGACCAGAATACACAGATTTACATCGTGAACGAAGGAAGCTAAGCCCCTTGAGTCTTGCGCCTTAGACCGCTCGGCCATCCAGACCGGGTTCTATGTAATTTGGACGTTTTAAAATTATATCTCATCCAGTTATTTTCTTAAAACATATCGTGTCAGAAGTGGGATTCGAACCCACGCCCTCATACGAGGACCAGAATACACAGATTCACATAGTGAACGAAGGAAACTAAGCCCCTTGAGTCTAGCGCCTAAGACGGCTCGGCCATACTGACGTGGTTTTAAGTAATTTAGACGTTTAAAATTACATCTCTTCGAGTAATTTTCATAAACAATATCGTGTCAGAAGTGGGATTCGAACCCACGCCATCATACTAGGACCAGAATACACAGATTTACATCGTGAACGAAGGAAGCTAAGCCCCTTGAGTCTTGCGCCTTAGACCGCTCGGCCATTCAGACCGGGTTTTATGTAATTTGGACGTTTTAAAATTATATCTCATCCAGTTATTTTCTTAAAACATATCGTGTCAGAAGTGGGATTCGAACCCACGCCCTCATACTAGGACCAGAATACACAGATTTACATCGTGAACGAAGGAAGCTAAGCCCCTTGAGTCTTGCGCCTTAGACCGCTCGGCCATCCAGACCGGGTTCTATGTAATTTGGACGTTTTAAAATTATATCTCATCCAGTTATTTTCTTAAAACATATCGTGTCAGAAGTGGGATTCGAACCCACGCCCTCATACGAGGACCAGAATACACAGATTCACACAGTGAACGAAGGAAACTAAGCCCCTTGAGTCTAGCGCCTAAGACGGCTCGGCCATACTGACGTGGTTTTAAGTAATTTAGACGTTTAAAATACATCTCTTCGAGTTATTTGCATAAACAATATCGTGTCAGAAGTGGGATTCGAACCCACGCCCTCATACTAGGACCAGAATACACAGATTCACATCGTGAACGAAGGAAGCTAAGGCCCTTGAGTCTAGCGCCTAAGACCGCTCGGCCATCCTGACGTGGTTCTGAGTAATTTGGACGTTTTAAAATTATATCTCATCCAGTTATTTTCTTAAAACATATCGTGTCAGAAGTGTGATTCGAACCCACGCCCTCATACGAGGACCAGAATACACAGATTCACATCGTGAACGAAGGAAGCTAAGCCCCTTGAGTCTGGCGCCTTAGACCGCTCGGCCATCCTGACGTGGTTTTAATTAATTTAGGCGTTCAAAATTACATCTCTTCGAGTTACGTTTATAAAACATATTGTGTCAGAAGTGGGATTCGAACCCACGCCCTCATACGAGGGCCAGAATACACAGATTCACATCGTGAACGAAGGAAACTAAGCCCCTTGAGTCTAGCGCCTAAGACGGCTGAGCCATACTGACGTGGTTTTAAGTAATTTAGACGTTTAAAATTACATATCTTCGAGTTATTTTCATAAACAATATCGTGTCAGAAGTGGGATTCGAACCCACGCCCTCATACTAGGACCAGAATACACAGATTTACATCGTGAACGAAGGAAGCTAAGCCCCTTGAGTCTTGCGCCTTAGACCGCTCGGCCATCCAGACCGGGTTCTATGTAATTTGGACGTTTTAAAATTATATCTCATCCAGTTATTTTCTTAAAACATATCGTGTCAGAAGTGGGATTCGAACCCACGCCCTCATACTAGGACCAGAATACACAGATTCACATCGTGAACGAAGGAAGCTAAGCCCCTTGAGTCTGGCTCATTAGACCGCTCGGCCATCCTGACGTGGTTTTGTGTAATTTGGACGTTTTAAAATTACATCTCATCCAATTATTTTCATAAACAATATCGTGTCAGAAGTGGGATTCGAACCCACGCCCTCATACGAGGACCAGAATACACAGATTTACATCGTGAACGAAGGAAGCTAAGCCCCTTGAGTCTCGCGCCTTAGACCGCTCGGCCATCCAGACGTGGTTTTAAGTAATTTGGACGTTTTAAAATTATATCTCATCCAGTTATTTTCTTAAAACATATCGTGTCAGAAGTGTGATTCGAACCCACGCCCTCATACGAGGACCAGAATACACAGATTCACATCGTGAACGAAGGAAGCTAAGCCCCTTGAGTCTGGCGCCTTAGACCGCTCGGCCATCCTGACGTGGTTTTAATTAATTTAGGCGTTCAAAATTACATCTCTTCGAGTTACTTTTATAAAACATATTGTGTCAGAAGTGGGATTCGAACCCACGCCCTCATACGAGGGCCAGAATACACAGATTCACATCGTGAACGAAGAAAACTAAGCCCCTTGAGTCTAGCGCCTAAGACGGCTCAGCCATACTGACGTGGTTTTAAGTAATTTAGACGTTTAAAATTACATATCTTCGAGTTATTTTCATAAACAATATCGTGTGAGAAGTGGGATTCGAACCCACGCCCTCATACTAGGACCAGAATACACAGATTTACATCGTGAACGAAGGAAGCTAAGCCCCTTGAGTCTTGCGCCTTAGACCGCTCGGCCATCCAGACCGGGTTCTATGTAATTTGGACGTTTTAAAATTATATCTCATCCAGTTATTTTCTTAAAACATATCGTGTCAGAAGTGGGATTCGAACCCACGCCCTCATACGAGGACCAGAATACACAGATTCACATAGTGAACGAAGGAAACTAAGCCCCTTGAGTCTAGCGCCTAAGACGGCTCGGCCATACTGACGTGGTTTTAAGTAATTTAGACGTTTAAAATTACATCTCTTCGAGTAATTTTCATAAACAATATCGTGTCAGAAGTGGGATTCGAACCCACGCCATCATACTAGGACCAGAATACACAGATTTACATCGTGAACGAAGGAAGCTAAGCCCCTTGAGTCTTGCGCCTTAGACCGCTCGGCCATTCAGACCGGGTTTTATGTAATTTGGACGTTTTAAAATTATATCTCATCCAGTTATTTTCTTAAAACATATCGTGTCAGAAGTGGGATTCGAACCCACGCCCTCATACTAGGACCAGAATACACAGATTTACATCGTGAACGAAGGAAGCTAAGCCCCTTGAGTCTTGCGCCTTAGACCGCTCGGCCATCCAGACCGGGTTCTATGTAATTTGGACGTTTTAAAATTATATCTCATCCAGTTATTTTCTTAAAACATATCGTGTCAGAAGTGGGATTCGAACCCACGCCCTCATACGAGGACCAGAATACACAGATTCACACAGTGAACGAAGGAAACTAAGCCCCTTGAGTCTAGCGCCTAAGACGGCTCGGCCATACTGACGTGGTTTTAAGTAATTTAGACGTTTAAAATACATCTCTTCGAGTTATTTGCATAAACAATATCGTGTCAGAAGTGGGATTCGAACCCACGCCCTCATACTAGGACCAGAATACACAGATTCACATCGTGAACGAAGGAAGCTAAGGCCCTTGAGTCTAGCGCCTAAGACCGCTCGGCCATCCTGACGTGGTTCTGAGTAATTTGGACGTTTTAAAATTATATCTCATCCAGTTATTTTCTTAAAACATATCGTGTCAGAAGTGTGATTCGAACCCACGCCCTCATACGAGGACCAGAATACACAGATTCACATCGTGAACGAAGGAAGCTAAGCCCCTTGAGTCTGGCGCCTTAGACCGCTCGGCCATCCTGACGTGGTTTTAATTAATTTAGGCGTTCAAAATTACATCTCTTCGAGTTACGTTTATAAAACATATTGTGTCAGAAGTGGGATTCGAACCCACGCCCTCATACGAGGGCCAGAATACACAGATTCACATCGTGAACGAAGGAAACTAAGCCCCTTGAGTCTAGCGCCTAAGACGGCTGAGCCATACTGACGTGGTTTTAAGTAATTTAGACGTTTAAAATTACATATCTTCGAGTTATTTTCATAAACAATATCGTGTCAGAAGTGGGATTCGAACCCACGCCCTCATACTAGGACCAGAATACACAGATTTACATCGTGAACGAAGGAAGCTAAGCCCCTTGAGTCTTGCGCCTTAGACCGCTCGGCCATCCAGACCGGGTTCTATGTAATTTGGACGTTTTAAAATTATATCTCATCCAGTTATTTTCTTAAAACATATCGTGTCAGAAGTGGGATTCGAACCCACGCCCTCATACTAGGACCAGAATACACAGATTTACATCGTGAACGAAGGAAGCTAAGCCCCTTGAGTCTTGCGCCTTAGACCGCTCGGCCATCCAGACCGGGTTCTATGTAATTTGGACGTTTTAAAATTATATCTCATCCAGTTATTTTCTTAAAACATATCGTGTCAGAAGTGGGATTCGAACCCACGCCCTCATACGAGGACCAGAATACACAGATTCACATAGTGAACGAAGGAAACTAAGCCCCTTGAGTCTAGCGCCTAAGACGGCTCGGCCATACTGACGTGGTTTTAAGTAATTTAGACGTTTAAAATTACATCTCTTCGAGTAATTTTCATAAACAATATCGTGTCAGAAGTGGGATTCGAACCCACGCCATCATACTAGGACCAGAATACACAGATTTACATCGTGAACGAAGGAAGCTAAGCCCCTTGAGTCTTGCGCCTTAGACCGCTCGGCCATTCAGACCGGGTTTTATGCAATTTGGACGTTTTAAAATTATATCTCATCCAGTTATTTTCTTAAAACATATCGTGTCAGAAGTGGGATTCGAACCCACGCCCTCATACTAGGACCAGAATACACAGATTTACATCGTGAACGAAGGAAGCTAAGCCCCTTGAGTCTTGCGCCTTAGACCGCTCGGCCATCCAGACCGGGTTCTATGTAATTTGGACGTTTTAAAATTATATCTCATCCAGTTATTTTCTTAAAACATATCGTGTCAGAAGTGGGATTCGAACCCACGCCCTCATACGAGGACCAGAATACACAGATTCACATAGTGAACGAAGGAAACTAAGCCCCTTGAGTCTAGCGCCTAAGACGGCTCGGCCATACTGACGTGGTTTTAAGTAATTTAGACGTTTAAAATTACATCTCTTCGAGTAATTTTCATAAACAATATCGTGTCAGAAGTGGGATTCGAACCCACGCCATCATACTAGGACCAGAATACACAGATTTACATCGTGAACGAAGGAAGCTAAGCCCCTTGAGTCTTGCGCCTTAGACCGCTCGGCCATTCAGACAGGGTTTTATGTAATTTGGACGTTTTAAAATTATATCTCATCCAGTTATTTTCTTAAAACATATCGTGTCAGAAGTGGGATTCGAACCCACGCCCTCATACTAGGACCAGAATACACAGATTTACATCGTGAACGAAGGAAGCTAAGCCCCTTGAGTCTTGCGCCTTAGACCGCTCGGCCATCCAGACCGGGTTCTATGTAATTTGGACGTTTTAAAATTATATCTCATCCAGTTATTTTCTTAAAACATATCGTGTCAGAAGTGGGATTCGAACCCACGCCCTCATACGAGGACCAGAATACACAGATTCACATAGTGAACGAAGGAAACTAAGCCCCTTGAGTCTAGCGCCTAAGACGGCTCGGCCATACTGACGTGGTTTTAAGAAATTTAGACGTTTAAAATACATCTCTTCGAGTTATTTGCATAAACAATATCGTGTCAGAAGTGGGATTCGAACCCACGCCCTCATACTAGGACCAGAATACACAGATTCACATCGTGAACGAAGGAAGCTAAGGCCCTTGAGTCTAGCGCCTAAGACCGCTCGGCCATCCTGACGTGGTTCTGAGTAATTTGGAC
The DNA here is from genome assembly GCF_054372755.1 of Phalangium opilio. Lineage (NCBI taxonomy): Eukaryota > Metazoa > Arthropoda > Arachnida > Opiliones > Phalangiidae > Phalangium > Phalangium opilio. The sequence goes on from NW_028324260.1 coordinate 285,459, forward strand.
GTTTTAAAATTATATCTCATCCAGTTATTTTCTTAAAACATATCGTGTCAGAAGTGTGATTCGAACCCACGCCCTCATACGAGGACCAGAATACACAGATTCACATCGTGAACGAAGGAAGCTAAGCCCCTTGAGTCTGGCGCCTTAGACCGCTCGGCCATCCTGACGTGGTTTTAATTAATTTAGGCGTTCAAAATTACATCTCTTCGAGTTACTTTCATAAACAATATCGTGTCAGAAGTGGGATTCGAACCCACGCCCTCATACTAGGACCAGAATACACAGATTCACATCGTGAACGAAGGAAGCTAAGAACCTTGAGTCTGGCTCATTAGACCGCTCGGCCATCCTGACGTGGTTTTGTGTAATTTGGACGTTTTAAAATTACATCTCATCCAATTATTTTCATAAACAATATCGTGTCAGAAGTGGGATTCGAACCCACGCCCTCATACGAGGACCAGAATACACAGATTTACATCGTGAACGAAGGAAGCTAAGCCCCTTGAGTCTCGCGCCTTAGACCGCTCGGCCATCCAGACGTGGTTTTAAGTAATTTGGACGTTTTAAAATTATATCTCATCCAGTTATTTTCTTAAAACATATCGTGTCAGAAGTGTGATTCGAACCCACGCCCTCATACGAGGACCAGAATACACAGATTCACATCGTGAACGAAGGAAGCTCAGCCACTTGAGTCTTGCGCCTTAGACCGCTCGGCCATCCAGATCGGGTTTTATGTAATTTGGACGTTTTAATATTATATCTCATCCAGTTATTTTCTTAAAACATATCGTGTCAGAAGTGTGATTCGAACCCACGCCCTCATACGAGGGCCAGAATACACAGATTCACATCGTGAAGGAAGGAAACTAAGCCCCTTGAGTCTAGCGCCTAAGACGGCTCGGCTATACTGACGTGGTTTTAAGTAATTTAGACGTTTAAAATTACATCTCTTCGAGTTATTTTCATAAACAATATCGTGTCAGAAGTGGGATTCGAACCCACGCCCTCATACTAGGACCAGAATACACAGATTTACATCGTGAACGAAGGAAGCTAAGCCCCTTGAGTCTTGCGCCTTAGACCGCTCGGCCATCCTGACCGGGTTTTATGTAATTTGGACGTTTTAAAATTATATCTCATCCAGTTATTTTCTTAAAACATATCGTGTCAGAAGTGGGAATCGAACCCACGCCCTCATACCAGGACCAGAATACACAGATTCACATCGTGAACGAAGGAAGCTAAGCCCCTTGAGTCTAGCGCCTATGACCGCTCGGCCATCCTGACGTGGTTCTGAGTAATTTGGACGTTTTAAAATTATATCTCATCCAGTTATTTTCTTAAAACATATCGTGTCAGAAGTGTGATTCGAACCCACGCCCTCATACGAGGACCAGAATACACAGATTCACACCGTGAACGAAGGAAGCTAAGCCCCTTGAGTCTGGCGCCTTAGACCGCTCAGCCATCCTGACGTGGTTTTAATTAATTTAGGCGTTCAAAATTACATCTCTTCGAGTTACTTTTATAAAACATATCGTGTCAGAAGTGGGATTCGAACCCACGCCCTCATACGAGGGCCAGAATACACAGATTCACATCGTGAACGAAGGAAACTAAGCCCCTTGGGTCTAGCGCCTAAGACGGCTCGGCCATACTGACGTGGTTTTAAGTAATTTAGACGTTTAGAATTACATCTCTTCGAGTTATTTTCATAAACAATATCGTGTCAGAAGTGGGATTCGAACCCACGCCCTCATACTAGGACCAGAATACACAGATTTACATCGTGAACGAAGGAAGCTAAGCCCCTTGAGTCTTGCGCCTTAGACCGCTCGGCCATTCAGACCGGGTTTTATGTAATTTGGACGTTTTAAAATTATATCTCATCCAGTTATTTTCTTAAAACATATCGTGTCAGAAGTGGGATTCGAACCCACGCCCTCATACTAGGACCAGAATACACAGATTTACATCGTGAACGAAGGAAGCTAAGCCCCTTGAGTCTTGCGCCTTAGACCGCTCGGCCATCCAGACCGGGTTCTATGTAATTTGGACGTTTTAAAATTATATCTCATCCAGTTATTTTCTTAAAACATATCGTGTCAGAAGTGTGATTCGAACCCACGCCCTCATACGAGGACCACAATACACAGATTCACATCGTGAACGAAGGAAGCTAAGCCCCTTGAGTCTGGCGCCTTAGACCGCTCGGCCATCCTGACGTGGTTTTAATTAATTTAGGCGTTCAAAATTACATCTCTTCGAGTTACTTTCATAAACAATATCGTGTCAGAAGTGGGATTCGAACCCACGCCCTCATACTAGGACCAGAATACACAGATTTACATCGTGAACGAAGGAAGCTAAGCCCCTTGAGTCTGGCGCCTTAGACCGCTCGGCCATCCAGACCGGGTTCTATGTAATTTGGACGTTTTAAAATTATATCTCATCCAGTTATTTTCTTAAAACATATCGTGTCAGAAGTGGGATTCGAACACACGCCCTCATACGAGGACCAGAATACACAGATTCACATAGTGAACGAAGGAAACTAAGCCCCTTGAGTCTAGCGCCTAAGACGGCTCGGCCATACTGACGTGGTTTTAAGTAATTTAGACGTTTAAAATACATCTCTTCGAGTTATTTTCATAAACAATATCGTGTCATAAGTGGGATTCGAACCCACGCCCTCATACTAGGACCAGAATACACAGATTCACATCGTGAACGAAGGAAGCTAAGGCCCTTGAGTCTAGCGCCTAAGACCGCTCGGCCATCCTGACGTGGTTTTAAGTAACTTAGACGTTTAAAATTACATCTCTTCGAGTTATTTTCATAAACAATATCGTGTCAGAAGTGGGATTCGAACCCACGCCCTCATACTAGGACCAGAATACACAGATTTACATCGTGAACGAAGGAAGCTAAGCTCCTTGAGTCTTGCGCCTTAGACCGCTCGGCCATCCTGACCGGGTTTTATGTAATTTGGACGTTTTAAAATTATATCTCATCCAGTTATTTTCTTAAAACATATCGTGTCAGAAGTGGGAATCGAACCCACGCCCTCATACCAGGACCAGAATACACAGATTCACATCGTGAACGAAGGAAGCTAAGCCCCTTGAGTCTAGCGCCTATGACCGCTCGGCCATCCTGACGTGGTTCTGAGTAATTTGGACGTTTTAAAATTATATCTCATCCAGTTATTTTCTTAAAACATATCGTGTCAGAAGTGTGATTCGAACCCACGCCCTCATACGAGGACCAGAATACACAGATTCACACCGTGAACGAAGGAAGCTAAGCCCCTTGAGTCTGGCGCCTTAGACCGCTCAGCCATCCTGACGTGGTTTTAATTAATTTAGGCGTTCAAAATTACATCTCTTCGAGTTACTTTTATAAAACATATCGTGTCAGAAGTGGGATTCGAACCCACGCCCTCATACGAGGGCCAGAATACACAGATTCACATCGTGAACGAAGGAAACTAAGCCCCTTGGGTCTAGCGCCTAAGACGGCTCGGCCATACTGACGTGGTTTTAAGTAATTTAGACGTTTAGAATTACATCTCTTCGAGTTATTTTCATAAACAATATCGTGTCAGAAGTGGGATTCGAACCCACGCCCTCATACTAGGACCAGAATACACAGATTTACATCGTGAACGAAGGAAGCTAAGCCCCTTGAGTCTTGCGCCTTAGACCGCTCGGCCATTCAGACCGGGTTTTATGTAATTTGGACGTTTTAAAATTATATCTCATCCAGTTATTTTCTTAAAACATATCGTGTCAGAAGTGGGATTCGAACCCACGCCCTCATACTAGGACCAGAATACACAGATTTACATCGTGAACGAAGGAAGCTAAGCCCCTTGAGTCTTGCGCCTTAGACCGCTCGGCCATCCAGACCGGGTTCTATGTAATTTGGACGTTTTAAAATTATATCTCATCCAGTTATTTTCTTAAAACATATCGTGTCAGAAGTGTGATTCGAACCCACGCCCTCATACGAGGACCACAATACACAGATTCACATCGTGAACGAAGGAAGCTAAGCCCCTTGAGTCTGGCGCCTTAGACCGCTCGGCCATCCTGACGTGGTTTTAATTAATTTAGACGTTCAAAATTACATCTCTTCGAGTTACTTTCATAAACAATATCGTGTCAGAAGTGGGATTCGAACCCACGCCCTCATACTAGGACCAGAATACACAGATTTACATCGTGAACGAAGGAAGCTAAGCCCCTTGAGTCTGGCGCCTTAGACCGCTCGGCCATCCAGACCGGGTTCTATGTAATTTGGACGTTTTAAAATTATATCTCATCCAGTTATTTTCTTAAAACATATCGTGTCAGAAGTGGGATTCGAACACACGCCCTCATACGAGGACCAGAATACACAGATTCACATAGTGAACGAAGGAAACTAAGCCCCTTGAGTCTAGCGCCTAAGACGGCTCGGCCATACTGACGTGGTTTTAAGTAATTTAGACGTTTAAAATACATCTCTTCGAGTTATTTTCATAAACAATATCGTGTCAGAAGTGGGATTCGAACCCACGCCCTCATACTAGGACCAGAATACACAGATTCACATCGTGAACGAAGGAAGCTAAGGCCCTTGAGTCTAGCGCCTAAGACCGCTCGGCCATCCTGACGTGGTTCTGAGTAATTTGGACGTTTTAAAATTATATCTCATCCAGTTATTTTCTTAAAACATATCGTGTCAGAAGTGTGATTCGAACCCACGCCCTCATACGAGGACCAGAATACACAGATTCACATCGTGAACGAAGGAAGCTTGAGTCTGGCGCCTTAGACCGCTCGGCCATCCTGACGTGGTTTTAATTAATTAAGGCGTTCAAAATTACATCTCTTCCAGTTATTTTCTTAAAACATATCGTGTCAGAAGTGGGATTCGAACCCACGCCCTCATACGAGGACCAGAATACACAGATTCACATCGTGAACGAAGGAAGCTTGAGTCTGGCGCCTTAGACCGCTCGGCCATCCTGACGTGGTTTTAATTAATTAAGGCGTTCAAAATTACATCTCTTCCAGTTATTTTCTTAAAACATATCGTGTCAGAAGTGGGATTCGAACCCACGCCCTTATACGAGGACCAGAATACACAGAATCACATCGTGAACGAAGCCCCTTGAGTCTGGCGCCTTAGACCGCTCGGCCATCCTGACGTGGTTTTAATTAATTCAGGCGTTCAAAATCACATCTCTTCGAGTTACTTTTATAAAACATATCGTGTCAGAAGTGGGATTCAAACCCACGCCCTCATACGAGGGCCAGAATACACAGATTCACATCGTGAACGAAGGAAACTAAGCCCCTTGAGTCTAGCGCCTATGACGGCTCGGCCATCCTGACGTGGTTTTAAGTAATTTAGACGTTTAAAATTACATATCTTCGAGTTATTTTCATAAACAATATCTTGTCAGAAGTGGGATTCGAACCCACGCCCTCATACTAGGACCAGAATGCACAGATTTACATCGTGAACGAAGGAAGCAAAGCCCCTTGAGTCTCGCGCCTCAGACCGCTCGGCCATCCAGACGTGGTTTTATGTAATTTGGACGTTTTAAAATTATATCTCATCCAGTTATTTTCTTAAAACATATCGTGTCAGAAGTGTGATTCGAACCCACGCCCTCATACGAGGACCAGAATACACAGATTCACATCGTGAACGAAGGAAGCTAAGCCCCTTGAGTCTGGCGCCTTAGACCGCTCGGCCATCCTGACGTGGTTTTAATTAATTTAGGCGTTAAAATTACATCTCTTCGAGTTACTTTTATAAAACATATCGTGTCAGAAGTGGGATTCGAACCCACGCCCTCATACGAGGGCCAGAATACAAAGATTCACATCGTGAACGAAGGAAACTACGCCCATTGAGTCTAGCGCCTAAGACGGCTCGGCCATACTGACGTGGTTTTAAGTAATTTAGACGTTTAAAATTACATCTCATCCAATTATTTTCATAAACAATATCGTGTCAGAAGTGGGATTCGAACCCACGCCCTCATACGAGGACCAGAATACACAGATTTACATCGTGAACGAAGGAAGCTAAGCCCCTTGAGTCTCGCGCCTTAGACCGCTCGGCCATCCAGACCGGGTTTTATGTCATTTGGACGTTTTAAAATTATATCTCATCCAGTTATTTTCTTAAAACATATCGTGTCAGAAGTGGGATTCGAACCCACGCCCTCATACTAGGACCAGAATACACAGATTTACATCGTGAACGAAGGAAGCTAAGCCCCTTGATTCTTGCGCCTTAGACCGCTCGGCCATACTGACCGGGTTCTATGTAATTTGGACGTTTTAAAATTATATCTCATCCAGTTATTTTCTTAAAACATATCGTGTCAGAAGTGGGATTCGAACCCACGCCCTCATACGAGGACCAGAATACACAGATTCACATCGTGAACGAAGGAAGCTAAGCCCCTTGAGTCTAGCGCCTAAGACCGCTCGGCCATCCTGACGTGATTCTGCGTAATTTGGACGTTTTAAAATTATATCTCATCCAGTTATTTTCTTAAAACATATCGTGTCAGAAGTGGGATTCGAACCCACGCCCTTATACGAGGACCAGAATACACAGAATCACATCGTGAACGAAGCCCCTTGAGTCTGGCGCCTTAGACCGCTCGGCCATCCTGACGTGGTTTTAATTAATTTAGGCGTTCAAAATCACATCTCTTCGAGTTACTTTTATAAAACATATCGTGTCAGAAGTGGGATTCGAACCCACGCCCTCATACGAGGACCAGAATACACAGATTCACATCGTGAACGAAGGAAGCTAAGCCCCTCGAGTCTGGCGCCTTAGACCGCTCGGCCATCCTGACGTGGTTTTAATTAATTTAGACGTTCAAAATTACATCTCTTCGAGTTACTTTCATAAACAATATCGTGTCAGAAGTGGGATTCGAACCCACGCCCTCATACTAGGACCAGAATACACAGATTCACATCGTGAACGAAGGAAGCTAAGAACCTTGAGTCTGGCTCATTAGACCGCTCGGCCATCCAGACGTGCTTGTAAGTAATTTGGACGTTTTAAAATTATATCTCATCCAGTTATTTTCTTAAAACATATCGTGTCAGAAGTGGGATTCGAACCCACGCCCTCATACGAGGGCCAGAATACACAGATTCACATCGTGAACGAAGGAAACTAAGCCCCTTGAGTCTAGCGCCTAAGACGGCTCGGCCATACTGACGTGGTTTTAAGTAATTTAGACGTTTAAAATTACATCTCTTCGAGTTATTTTCATAAACAATATCGTGTCAGAAGTGGGATTCGAACCCACGCCCTGATACTAGGACCAGAATACACAGATTTACATCGTGAACGAAGGAAGCTAAGCCCCTTGAGTCTTGCGCCTTAGACCGCTCGGCCATCCAGACCGGGTCTTATGTAATTTGGACGTTTTAAAATTATATCTCATCCAGTTATTTTCTTAAAACAGAAGTGGAATTCGAACCCACGCCTTCATACGAGGACCAGAATACACAGATTCTCATCGTGAACGAAGGAAGCTAAGCCCCTTGAGTCTAGCGCCTAAGACCGCTCGGCCATCCTGACGTGGTTCTCAGTAATTTGGACGTTTTAAAATTATATCTCATCCAGTTGTTTTCTTAAAACATATCGTGTCAGAAGTGTGATTCGAACCCACGCCCTCATTCGAGGACCAGAATACACAGATTCACATCGTGAACGAAGGAAGCTAAGCCCCTTGAGTCTGGCGCCTTAGACCGCTCGGCCATCCTGACGTGGTTATAATTAATTTAGGCGTTCAAAATCACATCTCTTCGAGTTACTTTTATAAAACATATCGTGTCAGAAGTGGGATTCGAACCCACGCCCTCATACGAGGACCAGAATACACAGATTCACATCGTGAACGAAGGAAGCTAAGCCCCTTGAGTCTGGCGCCTTAGACCGCTCGGCCATCCTGACGTGGTTTTAATTAATTTAGGCGTTCAAAATTACATCTCTTCGAGTTACTTTCATAAACAATATCGTGTAAGAAGTGGGATTCGAACCCACGCCCTCATACTAGGACCAGAATACACAGATTCACATCGTGAACGAAGGAAGCTAAGAACCTTGAGTCTGGCTCATTAGACCGCTCGGACATCCTGACGTGGTTTTGTGTAATTTGGACGTTTTAAAATTACATCTCATCCAATTATTTTCATAAACAATATCGTGTCAGAAGTGGGATTCGAACCCACGCCCTTATACGAGGACCAGAATACACAGATTTACATCGTGAACGAAGGAAGCTAAGCCCCTTGAGTCTCGCGCCTTAGACCGCTCGGCCATCCAGACGTGGTTTTAAGTAATTTGGAAGTTTTAAAATTATATCTCATCCAGTTATTTTCTTAAAACATATCGTGTCAGAAGTGTGATTCGAACCCACGCCCTCATACGAGGACCAGAATACACAGATTCACATCGTGAACGAAGGAAGCTAAGCCCCTTGAGTCTGGCGCCTTAGACCGCTCGGCCATCCTGACGTGGTTTTAATTAATTTAGGCGTTCAAAATTACGTCTCTTCGAGTTACTTTTATAAAACATATCGTGTCCGAAGTGGGATTCGAACCCACGCCCTCATACGAGGGTTAGAATACACAGATTCACATCGTGAACGAAGGAAACTAAGCCCCTTGAGTCTAGCGCCTAAGACCGCTCGGCCATCCTGACGTGGTTCTCAGTAATTTGGACGTTTTAAAATTATATCTCATCCAGTTATTTTCTTAAAACATATCGTGTCAGAAGTGTGATTCGAACCCACGCCCTCATTCGAGGACCAGAATACATAGATTCACATCGTGAACGAAGGAAGCTAAGCCCCATGAGTCTGGCGCCTTAGACCGCTCGGCCATCCTGACGTGGTTATAATTAATTTAGGCGTTCAAAATCACATCTCTTCGAGTTACTTTTATAAAACATATCGTGTCAGAAGTGGGATTCGAACCCACGCCCTCATACGAGGACCAGAATACACAGATTCACATCGTGAACGAAGGAAGCTAAGCCCCTTGAGTCTGGCGCCTTAGACCGCTCAGCCATCCTGACGTGGTTTTAATTAATTTAGGCGTTCAAAATTACATCTCTTCGAGTTACTTTCATAAACAATATCGTGTAAGAAGTGGGATTCGAACCCACGCCCTCATAATAGGACCAGAATACACAGATTCACATCGTGAACGAAGGAAGCTAAGAACCTTGAGTCTGGCTCATTAGACCGCTCGGCCATCCTGACGTGGTTTTGTGTAATTTGGACGTTTTAAAATTACATCTCATCCAATTATTTTCATAAACAATATCGTGTCAGAAGTGGGATTCGAACCCACGCCCTTATACGAGGACCAGAATACACAGATTCACATCGTGAACGAAGGAAGCTAAGCCCCTTGAGTCTGGCGCCTTAGACCGCTCGGCCATCCTGACGTGGTTTTAATTAATTTAGGCGTTCAAAATTACGTCTCTTCGAGTTACTTTTATAAAACATATCGTGTCCGAAGTGGGATTCGAACCCACGCCCTCATATGAGGGTTAGAATACACAGATTCACATCGTGAACGAAGGAAACTAAGCCCCTTGAGTCTAGCGCCTAAGACCGCTCGGCCATCCTGACGTGGTTCTCAGTAATTTGGACGTTTTAAAATTATATCTCATCCAGTTATTTTCTTAAAACATATCGTGTCAGAAGTGTGATTCGAACCCACGCCCTCATTCGAGGACCAGAATACATAGATTCACATCGTGAACGAAGGAAGCTAAGCCCCATGAGTCTGGCGCCTTAGACCGCTCGGCCATCCTGACGTGGTTATAATTAATTTAGGCGTTCAAAATCACATCTCTTCGAGTTACTTTTATAAAACATATCGTGTCAGAAGTGGGATTCGAACCCACGCCCTCATACGAGGACCAGAATACACAGATTCACATCGTGAACGAAGGAAGCTAAGCCCCTTGAGTCTGGCGCCTTAGACCGCTCAGCCATCCTGACGTGGTTTTAATTAATTTAGGCGTTCAAAATTACATCTCTTCGAGTTACTTTCATAAACAATATCGTGTAAGAAGTGGGATTCGAACCCACGCCCTCATAATAGGACCAGAATACACAGATTCACATCGTGAACGAAGGAAGCTAAGAACCTTGAGTCTGGCTCATTAGACCGCTCGGCCATCCTGACGTGGTTTTGTGTAATTTGGACGTTTTAAAATTACATCTCATCCAATTATTTTCATAAACAATATCGTGTCAGAAGTGGGATTCGAACCCACGCCCTTATACGAGGACCAGAATACACAGATTCACATCGTGAACGAAGGAAGCTAAGCCCCTTGAGTCTGGCGCCTTAGACCGCTCGGCCATCCTGACGTGGTTTTAATTCATTTAGGCGTTCAAAATTACATCTCTTCGAGTTACTTTTATAAAACATATCGTGTCCGAAGTGGGATTCGAACCCACGCCCTCATACGAGGGTTAGAATACACAGATTCACATCGTGAACGAAGCAAACTAAGCCCCTTGAGCCTAGCGCCTAAGACGGCTCGGCCATACTGAAGTGGTTTTAAGTAATTTAGGCGTTCAAAATTACGTCTCTTCGAGTTACTTTTATAAAACATATCGTGTCCGAAGTGGGATTCGAACCCACGCCCTCATACGAGGGTTAGAATACACAGATTCACATCGTGAACGAAGGAAACTAAGCCCCTTGAGTCTAGCGCCTAAGACCGCTCGGCCATCCTGACGTGGTTCTCAGTAATTTGGACGTTTTAAAATTATATCTCATCCAGTTATTATCTTAAAACATATCGTGTCAGAAGTGTGATTCGAACCCACGCCCTCATTCGAGGACCAGAATACATAGATTCACATCGTGAACGAAGGAAGCTAAGCCCCTTGAGTCTGGCGCCTAAGACCGCTCGGCCATCCTGACGTGGTTATAATTAATTTAGGCGTTCAAATCACATCTCTTCGAGTTACTTTTATAAAACATATCGTGTCAGAAGTGGGATTCGAACCCACGCCCTCATACGAGGACCAGAATACACAGATTCACATCGTGAACGAAGGAAGCTAAGCCCCTTGAGTCTGGCGCCTTAGACCGCTCGGCCATCCTGACGTGGTTTTAATTAATTTAGGCGTTCAAAATTACATCTCTTCGAGTTACTTTCATAAACAATATCGTGTAAGAAGTGGGATTCGAACCCACGCCCTCATACTAGGACCAGAATACACAGATTCACATCGTGAACGAAGGAAGCTAAGAAACTTGAGTCTGGCTCATTAGACCGCTCGGCCATCCTGACGTGGTTTTGTGTAATTTGGACGTTTTAAAATTACATCTCATCCAATTATTTTCATAAACAATATCGTGTCAGAAGTGGGATTCGAACCCACGCCCTTATACGAGGACCAGAATACACAGATTTACATCGTGAACGAAGGAAGCTAAGCCCCTTGAGTCTCGCGCCTTAGACCGCTCGGCCATCCAGACGTGGTTTTAAGTAATTTGGAAGTTTTAAAATTATATCTCATCCAGTTATTTTCTTAAAACATATCGTGTCAGAAGTGTGATTCGAACCCACGCCCTCATACGAGGACCAGAATACACAGATTCACATCGTGAACGAAGGAAGCTAAGCCCCTTGAGTCTGGCGCCTTAAGGTGGATTCGCAAAGGCGCTGAAAGTCGAAACTGAAAGCTGAATGAAAAAAATCAGTTTCAGCGGACTCTTTCGCAAAGAGGCAAAAACTGGTTTTTTAAAGCTGAAGCGCAAAGCAAACGCTGAAAGCAGGCTGATTTTAAGTTTCGGCCAAGATCAAACCGAGGTTGATCTTTCAGCTTCAGCGCCGTACCACGTGATGCCAAGCGCCAATCAAAAAAAGGGGCGCTGGGGTCAGGGTTTTGAAATTATTTACGCGGGTATTTTAAAACGGTTAATATCGTGTCTCGTTATCTTGAAAATGTTTTCTGTGAAATAATTAATTAAACAAGAAAACGATAACAAAAAGCGAAAAATATTTGAGAGAAGAAAATAGCAAAAAGGATAGAAATGAGATAAAATAACAATATTGTGGAAAGAGGTTACAATAAACAATCTAATTAGAATAATTTGGAAAAGTAGCAATAATTTCAGCTTAAAACATATCCAATTGAGTAATATTTTGGAAAAGGGAGAAATTTACTCAGTTGATAAACCTTGATAATAACCAAAACATGCGCACATTTAGCCACTCATCTATTTTTCCCCATTAACAGCTAAAGGCTTAACATTTGATAATCTCCTTCAGTTTTTCTGTTTTTCCAGATGGGATGAACCCACCAACGGCGCTTTTTCCGCAAAAGGTTTTGGGTTCTTCTTTTTCGTTTCAAAAGTAATAATTTCTTTTTAAATAATAATAACAGCAACAAGTTCCGATTCACCGACGTCATTTTATTTCTATATTTTTTGTGATGAATCCCTAGCGGCTGTTAATAAAAACTGCTGCTTTGCGAAAGGTACAGCGCGAAGCTTAAACTGGTTTTTGAAGATGAAACTTTTTTTTTGAAAAAAAAAGCACTCAGTTTTTTTCAGTTTCAGCTTCAGCTTTACGCTTTTTGAGTGGTTTCAGCGCCTTTGCGAATCCACCTTTAGACCGCTCGGCCATCCTGACGTGGTTTTAATTAATTTAGGCGTTCAAAATTACATCTCTTCGAGTTACTTTCATAAACAATATCGTGTAAGAAGTGGGATTCGAACCCACGCCCTCATACTAGGACCAGAATACACAGATTCACATCGTGAACGAAGGAAGCTAAGAACCTTGAGTCTGGCTCATTAGACCGCTCGGCCATCCTGACGTGGTTTTGTGTAATTTGGACGTTTTAAAATTACATCTCATCCAATTATTTTCATAAACAATATCGTGTCAGAAGTGGGATTCGAACCCACGCCCTTATACGAGGACCAGAATACACAGATTCACATCGTGAACGAAGGAAGCTAAGCCCCTTGAGTCTGGCGCCTTAGACCGCTCGGCCATCCTGACGTGGTTTTAATTAATTTAGGCGTTCAAAATTACATCTCTTCGAGTTACTTTCATAAACAATATCGTGTAAGAAGTGGGATTCGAACCCACGCCCTCATACTAGGACCAGAATACACAGATTCACATCGTGAACGAAGGAAGCTAAGAACCTTGAGTCTGGCTCATTAGACCGCTCGGCCATCCTGACGTGGTTTTGTGTAATTTGGACGTTTTAAAATTACATCTCATCCAATTATTTTCATAAACAATATCGTGTCAGAAGTGGGATTCGAACCCACGCCCTTATACGAGGACCAGAATACACAGATTTACATCGTGAACGAAGGAAGCTAAGCCCCTTGAGTCTCGCGCCTTAGACCGCTCGGCCATCCAGACGTGGTTTTAAGTAATTTGGAAGTTTTAAAATTATATCTCATCCAGTTATTTTCTTAAAACATATCGTGTCAGAAGTGTGATTCGAACCCACGCCCTCATACGAGGACCAGAATACACAGATTCACATCGTGAACGAAGGAAGCTAAGCCCCTTGAGTCTGGCGCCTTAGACCGCTCGGCCATCCTGACGTGGTTTTAATTAATTTAGGCGTTCAAAATTACATCTCTTCGAGTTACTTTCATAAACAATATCGTGTAAGAAGTGGGATTCGAACCCACGCCCTCATACTAGGACCAGAATACACAGATTCACATCGTGAACGAAGGAAGCTAAGAACCTTGAGTCTGGCTCATTAGACCGCTCGGCCATCCTGACGTGGTTTTGTGTAATTTGGACGTTTTAAAATTACATCTCATCCAATTATTTTCATAAACAATATCGTGTCAGAAGTGGGATTCGAACCCACGCCCTTATACGAGGACCAGAATACACAGATTTACATCGTGAACGAAGGAAGCTAAGCCCCTTGAGTCTCGCGCCTTAGACCGCTCGGCCATCCAGACGTGGTTTTAAGTAATTTGGAAGTTTTAAAATTATATCTCATCCAGTTATTTTCTTAAAACATATCGTGTCAGAAGTGTGATTCGAACCCACGCCCTCATACGAGGACCAGAATACACAGATTCACATCGTGAACGAAGGAAGCTAAGCCCCTTGAGTCTGGCGCCTTAGACCGCTCGGCCATCCTGACGTGGTTTTAATTAATTTAGGTGTTCAAAATTACATCTCTTCGAGTTACTTTTATAAAACATATCGTGTCCGAAGTGGGATTCGAACCCACGCCCTCATACGAGGGTTAGAATACACAGATTCACATCGTGAACGAAGGAAACTAAGCCCCTTGAGTCTGGCGCCTTAGACCGCTCGGCCATCCTGACGTGGTTTTAATTAATTTAGGCGTTCAAAATTACATCTCTTCGAGTTACTTTCATAAACAATATCGTGTAAGAAGTGGGATTCGAACCCACGCCCTCATACTAGGACCAGAATACACAGATTCACATCGTGAACGAAGGAAGCTAAGAACCTTGAGTCTGGCTCATTAGACCGCTCGGCCATCCTGACGTGGTTTTGTGTAATTTGGACGTTTTAAAATTACATCTCATCCAATTATTTTCATAAACAATATCGTGTCAGAAGTGGGATTCGAACCCACGCCCTTATACGAGGACCAGAATACACAGATTTACATCGTGAACGAAGGAAGCTAAGCCCCTTGAGTCTCGCGCCTTAGACCGCTCGGCCATCCAGACGTGGTTTTAAGTAATTTGGAAGTTTTAAAATTATATCTCATCCAGTTATTTTCTTAAAACATATCGTGTCAGAAGTGTGATTCGAACCCACGCCCTCATACGAGGACCAGAATACACAGATTCACATCGTGAACGAAGGAAGCTAAGCCCCTTGAGTCTGGCGCCTTAGACCGCTCGGCCATCCTGACGTGGTTTTAATTAATTTAGGCGTTCAAAATTACATCTCTTCGAGTTACTTTCATAAACAATATCGTGTAAGAAGTGGGATTCGAACCCACGCCCTCATACTAGGACCAGAATACACAGATTCACATCGTGAACGAAGGAAGCTAAGAACCTTGAGTCTGGCTCATTAGACCGCTCGGCCATCCTGACGTGGTTTTGTGTAATTTGGACGTTTTAAAATTACATCTCATCCAATTATTTTCATAAACAATATCGTGTCAGAAGTGGGATTCGAACCCACGCCCTTATACGAGGACCAGAATACACAGATTTACATCGTGAACGAAGGAAGCTAAGCCCCTTGAGTCTCGCGCCTTAGACCGCTCGGCCATCCAGACGTGGTTTTAAGTAATTTGGAAGTTTTAAAATTATATCTCATCCAGTTATTTTCTTAAAACATATCGTGTCAGAAGTGTGATTCGAACCCACGCCCTCATACGATGACCAGAATACACAGATTCACATCGTGAACGAAGGAAGCTAAGCCCCTTGAGTCTGGCGCCTTAGACCGCTCGGCCATCCTGACGTGGTTTTAATTAATTTAGGTGTTCAAAATTACATCTCTTCGAGTTACTTTTATAAAACATATCGTGTCCGAAGTGGGATTCGAACCCACGCCCTCATACGAGGGTTAGAATACACAGATTCACATCGTGAACGAAGGAAACTAAGCCCCTTGAGCCTAGCGCCTAAGACGGCTCGGCCATACTGAAGTGGTTTTAAGTAATTTAGACGTTTGAAATTACATCTCTTCGAGTTATTTTCATAAACAATATCGTGTCAGAAGTGGGATTCGAACCCACGCCCTCATACTAGGACCAGAATACACAGATTTACATCGTGAACGAAGGAAGCTAAGCCCCTTGAGTCTTGCGCCTTAGACCGCTCGGCCATCCAGACGTGGTTTTAAGTAATTTGGAAGTTTTAAAATTATATCTCATCCAGTTATTTTCTTAAAACATATCGTGTCAGAAGTGTGATTCGAACCCACGCCCTCATACGAGGACCAGAATACACAGATTCACATCGTGAACGAAGGAAGCTAAGCCCCTTGAGTCTGGCGCCTTAGACCGCTCGGCCATCCTGACGTGGTTTTAAGTAATTTAGACGTTTAAAATTACATCTCTTCGAGTTATTTTCATAAACAATATCGTGTCAGAAGTGGGATTCGAACCCACGCCCTCATACTAGGACCAGAATATACAGATTTACAACGTGAACGAAGGAAGCTAAGCCCCTTGAGTCTTGCGCCTTAGACCGCTCGGCCATCCAGACCGGGTTTTATGTAATTTGGACGTTTTAAAATTATATCTCATCCAGTTATTGTCTTAAAACATATCGTGTCAGAAGTGGAATTCGAACCCACGTCTTCATACGAGGACCAGAATACACAGATTCTCATCGTGAACGAAGGAAGCTAAGCCCCTTGAGTCTAGCGCCTAAGACCGCTCGGCCATCCTGACGTGGTTCTGAGTAATTTGAAAGTTTTAAAATTATATCTCATCCAGTTATTTTCTTAAAACATATCGTGTCAGAAGTGTGATTCGAACCCACGCCCTCATACGAGGACCAGGATACACAGATTCACATCGTGAACGAAGGAAGCTAAGCCCCTTGAGTCTGGCGCCTTAGACCGCTCGGCCATCCTGACGTGGTTTTAAGTAACTTAGACGTTTAAAATTACATCTCTTCGAGTTATTTTCATAAACAATATCGTGTCAGAAGTGGGATTCGAACCCACGCCCTCATACTAGGACCAGAATACACAGATTTACATCGTGAACGAAGGAAGCTAAGCCCCTTGAGTCTTGCGCCTTAGACCGCTCGGCCATCCAGACCGGGTTTTATGTAATTTGGACGTTTTAAAATTATATCTCATCCAGTTATTTTCTTAAAACATATCGTGTCAGAAGTGGAATTCGAACCCACGTCTTCATACGAGGACCAGAATACACAGATTCTCATCGTGAACGAAGGAAGCTAAGCCCCTTGAGTCTAGCGCCTAAGACCGCTCGGCCATCCTGACGTGGTTCTGAGTAATTTGGACGTTTTAAAATTATATCTCATCCAGTTATTTTCTTAAAACATATCGTGTCAGAAGTGTGATTCGAACCCACGCCCTCATACGAGGACCAGAATACACAGATTCACATCGTGAACGAAGGAAGCTAAGCCCCTTGAGTCTGGCGCCTTAGACCGCTCGGCCATCCTGACGTGGTTGTAATTAATTTAGGCGTTCAAAATTACATCTCTTCGAGTTACTTTTATAAAACATATCGTGTCAGAAGTGGGATTCCAACCCACGCCCTCATACGAGGGCCAGAATACACAGATTCTCATCGTGAACGAAGGAAACTAAGCCCCTTGAGTCTAGCGCCTAAGACGGCTCAGCCATACTGACGTGGTTTTAAGTAAATTAGACGTTTAAAATTACATCTCTTCGAGTTATTTTCATAAACAATATCGTGTCAGAAGTGGGATTCGAACCCACGCCCTCATACTAGGACCAGAATACACAGATTTACATCGTGAACGAAGGAAGCTAAGCCCCTTGAGTCTTGCGCTTTAGACCGCTCGGCCATCCAGACCGGGTTCTATGTAATTTGGACGTTTTAAAATTATATCTCATCCAGTTATTTTCTTAAAACATATCGTGTCAGAAGTGGGATTCGAACCCACGCCCTCATACTAGGACCAGAATACACAGATTCACATCGTGAACGAAGGAAGCTAAGCCCCTTGAGTCTAGCGCCTAAGACCGCTCGGCCATCCTGACGTGGTTCTGAGTAATTTGGACGTTTTAAAATTATATCTCATCCAGTTATTTTCTTAAAACATATCGTGTCAGAAGTGTGATTCGAACCCACGCCCTCATACGAGGACCAGAATACACAGATTCACATCGTGAACGAAGGAAGCTAAGCCCCTTGAGTCTGGCGCCTTAGACCGCTCGGCCATCCTGACGTGGTTTTAATTAATTTAGGCGTTCAAAATTACATCTCTTCGAGTTACTTTTATAAAACATATCGTGCCAGAAGTGGGATTCCAACCCACGCCCTCATACGAGGGCCAGAATACACAGATTCTCATCGTGAACGAAGGAAACTAAGCCCCTTGAGTGTAGCGCCTAAGACGGCTCAGCCATACTGACGTGGTTTTAAGTAATTTAGACGTTTAAAATTACATCTCTTCGAGTTATTTTCATAAACAATATCTTGTTAGAAGTGGGATTCGAACCCACGCCCTCATACTAGGACTAGAATGCACAGATTTACATCGTGAACGAAGAAAGCTAAGCCCCTTGAGTCTTGCGCCTTAGACCGCTCGGCCATCCAGACCGGGTTCTATGTAATTTGGACGTTTTAAAATTATATCTCATCCAGTTATTTTCTTAAAACATATCGTGTCAGAAGTGGGCTTCGAACCCACGCCCTCATACGAGGACCAGAATACACAGATTCACATCGTGAACGAAGGAAGCTAAGAACCTTGAGTCTGGCTCATTAGACCGCTCGGCCATCCTGACGTGGTTTTGTGTAATTTGGACGTTTTAAAATTACATCTCATCCAATTATTTTCATAAACAATATCGTGTCAGAAGTGGGATTCGAACCCACGCCCTTATACGAGGACCAGAATACACAGATTTACATCGTGAACGAAGGAAGCTAAGCCCCTTGAGTCTCGCGCCTTAGACCGCTCGGCCATCCAGACGTGGTTTTAAGTAATTTGGAAGTTTTAAAATTATATCTCATCCAGTTATTTTCTTAAAACATATCGTGTCAGAAGTGTGATTCGAACCCACGCCCTCATACGAGGACCAGAATACACAGATTCACATCGTGAACGAAGGAAGCTAAGCCCCTTGAGTCTGGCGCCTTAGACCGCTCGGCCATCCTGACGTGGTTTTAATTAATTTAGGTGTTCAAAATTACATCTCTTCGAGTTACTTTTATAAAACATATCGTGTCCGAAGTGGGATTCGAACCCACGCCCTCATACGAGGGTTAGAATACACAGATTCACATCGTGAACGAAGGAAACTAAGCCCCTTGAGTCTTGCGCCTTAGACCGCTCGGCCATCCTGACGTGGTTTTAATTAATTTAGGCGTTCAAAATTACATCTCTTCGAGTTACTTTTATAAAACATATCGTGCCAGAAGTGGGATTCCAACCCACGCCCTCATACGAGGGCCAGAATACACAGATTCTCATCGTGAACGAAGGAAACTAAGCCCCTTGAGTGTAGCGCCTAAGACGGCTCAGCCATACTGACGTGGTTTTAAGTAATTTAGACGTTTAAAATTACATCTCTTCGAGTTATTTTCATAAACAATATCTTGTTAGAAGTGGGATTCGAACCCACGCCCTCATACTAGGACTAGAATGCACAGATTTACATCGTGAACGAAGAAAGCTAAGCCCCTTGAGTCTTGCGCCTTAGACCGCTCGGCCATCCAGACCGGGTTCTATGTAATTTGGACGTTTTAAAATTATATCTCATCCAGTTATTTTCTTAAAACATATCGTGTCAGAAGTGGGCTTCGAACCCACGCCCTCATACGAGGACCAGAATACACAGATTCACATCGTGAACGAAGGAAGCTAAGAACCTTGAGTCTGGCTCATTAGACCGCTCGGCCATCCTGACGTGGTTTTGTGTAATTTGGACGTTTTAAAATTACATCTCATCCAATTATTTTCATAAACAATATCGTGTCAGAAGTGGGATTCGAACCCACGCCCTTATACGAGGACCAGAATACACAGATTTACATCGTGAACGAAGGAAGCTAAGCCCCTTGAGTCTCGCGCCTTAGACCGCTCGGCCATCCAGACGTGGTTTTAAGTAATTTGGAAGTTTTAAAATTATATCTCATCCAGTTATTTTCTTAAAATATATCGTGTCAGAAGTGTGATTCGAACCCACGCCCTCATACGAGGACCAGAATACACAGATTCACATCGTGAACGAAGGAAGCTAAGCCCCTTGAGTCTGGCGCCTTAGACCGCTCGGCCATCCTGACGTGGTTTTAATTAATTTAGGTGTTCGAAATTACATCTCTTCGAGTTACTTTTATAAAACATATCGTGTCCGAAGTGGGATTCGAACCCACGCCCTCATACGAGGGTTAGAATACACAGATTCACATCGTGAACGAAGGAAGCTAAGCCCCTTGAGTCTTGCGCCTTAGACCGCTCGGCCATCCAGACGTGGTTTTAAGTAATTTGGAAGTTTTAAAATTATATCTCATCCAGTTATTTTCTTAAAACATATCGTGTCAGAAGTGTGATTCGAACCCACGCCCTCATACGAGGACCAGAATACACAGATTCACATCGTGAACGAAGGAAGCTAAGCCCCTTGAGTCTGGCGCCTTAGACCGCTCGGCCATCCTGACGTGGTTTTAAGTAATTTAGACGTTTAAAATTACATCTCTTCGAGTTATTTTCATAAACAATATCGTGTCAGAAGTGGGATTCGAACCCACGCCCTCATACTAGGACCAGAATATACAGATTTACAACGTGAACGAAGGAAGCTAAGCCCCTTGAGTCTTGCGCCTTAGACCGCTCGGCCATCCAGACCGGGTTTTATGTAATTTGGACGTTTTAAAATTATATCTCATCCAGTTATTGTCTTAAAACATATCGTGTCAGAAGTGGAATTCGAACCCACGTCTTCATACGAGGACCAGAATACACAGATTCTCATCGTGAACGAAGGAAGCTAAGCCCCTTGAGTCTAGCGCCTAAGACCGCTCGGCCATCCTGACGTGGTTCTGAGTAATTTGAAAGTTTTAAAATTATATCTCATCCAGTTATTTTCTTAAAACATATCGTGTCAGAAGTGTGATTCGAACCCACGCCCTCATACGAGGACCAGGATACACAGATTCACATCGTGAACGAAGGAAGCTAAGCCCCTTGAGTCTGGCGCCTTAGACCGCTCGGCCATCCTGACGTGGTTTTAAGTAACTTAGACGTTTAAAATTACATCTCTTCGAGTTATTTTCATAAACAATATCGTGTCAGAAGTGGGATTCGAACCCACGCCCTCATACTAGGACCAGAATACACAGATTTACATCGTGAACGAAGGAAGCTAAGCCCCTTGAGTCTTGCGCCTTAGACCGCTCGGCCATCCAGACCGGGTTTTATGTAATTTGGACGTTTTAAAATTATATCTCATCCAGTTATTTTCTTAAAACATATCGTGTCAGAAGTGGAATTCGAACCCACGTCTTCATACGAGGACCAGAATACACAGATTCTCATCGTGAACGAAGGAAGCTAAGCCCCTTGAGTCTAGCGCCTAAGACCGCTCGGCCATCCTGACGTGGTTCTGAGTAATTTGGACGTTTTAAAATTATATCTCATCCAGTTATTTTCTTAAAACATATCGTGTCAGAAGTGTGATTCGAACCCACGCCCTCATACGAGGACCAGAATATACAGATTCACATCGTGAACGAAGGAAGCTAAGCCCCTTGAGTCTGGCGCCTTAGACCGCTCGGCCATCCTGACGTGGTTGTAATTAATTTAGGCGTTCAAAATTACATCTCTTCGAGTTACTTTTATAAAACATATCGTGTCAGAAGTGGGATTCCAACCCACGCCCTTATACGAGGGCCAGAATACACAGATTCTCATCGTGAACGAAGGAAACTAAGCCCCTTGAGTGTAGCGCCTAAGACGGCTCAGCCATACTGACGTGGTTTTAAGTAATTTAGACGTTTAAAATTACATCTCTTCGAGTTATTTTCATAAACAATATCTTGTTAGAAGTGGGATTCGAACCCACGCCCTCATACTAGGACTAGAATGCACAGATTTACATCGTGAACGAAGAAAGCTAAGCCCCTTGAGTCTTGCGCCTTAGACCGCTCGGCCATCCAGACCGGGTTCTATGTAATTTGGACGTTTTAAAATTATATCTCATCCAGTTATTTTCTTAAAACATATCGTGTCAGAAGTGGGCTTCGAACCCACGCCCTCATACGAGGGTTAGAATACACAGATTCACATCGTGAACGAAGGAAACTAAGCCCCTTGAGCCTAGCGCCTAAGACGGCTCGGCCATACTGAAGTGGTTTTAAGTAATTTAGGCGTTCAAAATTACGTCTCTTCGAGTTACTTTTATAAAACATATCGTGTCCGAAGTGGGATTCGAACCCACGCCCTCATACGAGGGTTAGAATACACAGATTCACATCGTGAACGAAGGAAACTAAGCCCCTTGAGTCTAGCGCCTAAGACCGCTCGGCCATCCTGACGTGGTTCTCAGTAATTTGGACGTTTTAAAATTATATCTCATCCAGTTATTTTCTTAAAACATATCGTGTCAGAAGTGTGATTCGAACCCACGCCCTCATTCGAGGACCAGAATACATAGATTCACATCGTGAACGAAGGAAGCTAAGCCCCTTGAGTCTGGCGCCTTAGACCGCTCGGCCATCCTGACGTGGTTATAATTAATTTAGGCGTTCAAAATCACATCTCTTCGAGTTACTTTTATAAAACATATCGTGTCAGAAGTGGGATTCGAACCCACGCCCTCATACGAGGACCAGAATACACAGATTCACATCGTGAACGAAGGAAGCTAAGCCCCTTGAGTCTGGCGCCTTAGACCGCTCGGCCATCCTGACGTGGTTTTAATTAATTTAGGCGTTTAAAATTACATCTCTTCGAGTTATTTTCATAAACAATATCTTGTTAGAAGTGGGATTCGAACCCACGCCCTCATACTAGGACTAGAATGCACAGATTTACATCGTGAACGAAGAAAGCTAAGCCCCTTGAGTCTTGCGCCTTAGACCGCTCGGCCATCCAGACCGGGTTCTATGTAATTTGGACGTTTTAAAATTATATCTCATCCAGTTATTTTCTTAAAACATATCGTGTCAGAAGTGGGCTTCGAACCCACGCCCTCATACGAGGACCAGAATACACAGATTCACATCGTGAACGAAGGAAGCTAAGAACCTTGAGTCTGGCTCATTAGACCGCTCGGCCATCCTGACGTGGTTTTGTGTAATTTGGACGTTTTAAAATTACATCTCATCCAATTATTTTCATAAACAATATCGTGTCAGAAGTGGGATTCGAACCCACGCCCTTATACGAGGACCAGAATACACAGATTTACATCGTGAACGAAGGAAGCTAAGCCCCTTGAGTCTCGCGCCTTAGACCGCTCGGCCATCCAGACGTGGTTTTAAGTAATTTGGAAGTTTTAAAATTATATCTCATCCAGTTATTTTCTTAAAATATATCGTGTCAGAAGTGTGATTCGAACCCACGCCCTCATACGAGGACCAGAATACACAGATTCACATCGTGAACGAAGGAAGCTAAGCCCCTTGAGTCTGGCGCCTTAGACCGCTCGGCCATCCTGACGTGGTTTTAATTAATTTAGGTGTTCGAAATTACATCTCTTCGAGTTACTTTTATAAAACATATCGTGTCCGAAGTGGGATTCGAACCCACGCCCTCATACGAGGGTTAGAATACACAGATTCACATCGTGAACGAAGGAAGCTAAGCCCCTTGAGTCTTGCGCCTTAGACCGCTCGGCCATCCAGACGTGGTTTTAAGTAATTTGGAAGTTTTAAAATTATATCTCATCCAGTTATTTTCTTAAAACATATCGTGTCAGAAGTGTGATTCGAACCCACGCCCTCATACGAGGACCAGAATACACAGATTCACATCGTGAACGAAGGAAGCTAAGCCCCTTGAGTCTGGCGCCTTAGACCGCTCGGCCATCCTGACGTGGTTTTAAGTAATTTAGACGTTTAAAATTACATCTCTTCGAGTTATTTTCATAAACAATATCGTGTCAGAAGTGGGATTCGAACCCACGCCCTCATACTAGGACCAGAATATACAGATTTACAACGTGAACGAAGGAAGCTAAGCCCCTTGAGTCTTGCGCCTTAGACCGCTCGGCCATCCAGACCGGGTTTTATGTAATTTGGACGTTTTAAAATTATATCTCATCCAGTTATTGTCTTAAAACATATCGTGTCAGAAGTGGAATTCGAACCCACGTCTTCATACGAGGACCAGAATACACAGATTCTCATCGTGAACGAAGGAAGCTAAGCCCCTTGAGTCTAGCGCCTAAGACCGCTCGGCCATCCTGACGTGGTTCTGAGTAATTTGAAAGTTTTAAAATTATATCTCATCCAGTTATTTTCTTAAAACATATCGTGTCAGAAGTGTGATTCGAACCCACGCCCTCATACGAGGACCAGGATACACAGATTCACATCGTGAACGAAGGAAGCTAAGCCCCTTGAGTCTGGCGCCTTAGACCGCTCGGCCATCCTGACGTGGTTTTAAGTAACTTAGACGTTTAAAATTACATCTCTTCGAGTTATTTTCATAAACAATATCGTGTCAGAAGTGGGATTCGAACCCACGCCCTCATACTAGGACCAGAATACACAGATTTACATCGTGAACGAAGGAAGCTAAGCCCCTTGAGTCTTGCGCCTTAGACCGCTCGGCCATCCAGACCGGGTTTTATGTAATTTGGACGTTTTAAAATTATATCTCATCCAGTTATTTTCTTAAAACATATCGTGTCAGAAGTGGAATTCGAACCCACGTCTTCATACGAGGACCAGAATACACAGATTCTCATCGTGAACGAAGGAAGCTAAGCCCCTTGAGTCTAGCGCCTAAGACCGCTCGGCCATCCTGACGTGGTTCTGAGTAATTTGGACGTTTTAAAATTATATCTCATCCAGTTATTTTCTTAAAACATATCGTGTCAGAAGTGTGATTCGAACCCACGCCCTCATACGAGGACCAGAATATACAGATTCACATCGTGAACGAAGGAAGCTAAGCCCCTTGAGTCTGGCGCCTTAGACCGCTCGGCCATCCTGACGTGGTTGTAATTAATTTAGGCGTTCAAAATTACATCTCTTCGAGTTACTTTTATAAAACATATCGTGTCAGAAGTGGGATTCCAACCCACGCCCTTATACGAGGGCCAGAATACACAGATTCTCATCGTGAACGAAGGAAACTAAGCCCCTTGAGTGTAGCGCCTAAGACGGCTCAGCCATACTGACGTGGTTTTAAGTAATTTAGACGTTTAAAATTACATCTCTTCGAGTTATTTTCATAAACAATATCTTGTTAGAAGTGGGATTCGAACCCACGCCCTCATACTAGGACTAGAATGCACAGATTTACATCGTGAACGAAGAAAGCTAAGCCCCTTGAGTCTTGCGCCTTAGACCGCTCGGCCATCCAGACCGGGTTCTATGTAATTTGGACGTTTTAAAATTATATCTCATCCAGTTATTTTCTTAAAACATATCGTGTCAGAAGTGGGCTTCGAACCCACGCCCTCATACGAGGGTTAGAATACACAGATTCACATCGTGAACGAAGGAAACTAAGCCCCTTGAGCCTAGCGCCTAAGACGGCTCGGCCATACTGAAGTGGTTTTAAGTAATTTAGGCGTTCAAAATTACGTCTCTTCGAGTTACTTTTATAAAACATATCGTGTCCGAAGTGGGATTCGAACCCACGCCCTCATACGAGGGTTAGAATACACAGATTCACATCGTGAACGAAGGAAACTAAGCCCCTTGAGTCTAGCGCCTAAGACCGCTCGGCCATCCTGACGTGGTTCTCAGTAATTTGGACGTTTTAAAATTATATCTCATCCAGTTATTTTCTTAAAACATATCGTGTCAGAAGTGTGATTCGAACCCACGCCCTCATTCGAGGACCAGAATACATAGATTCACATCGTGAACGAAGGAAGCTAAGCCCCTTGAGTCTGGCGCCTTAGACCGCTCGGCCATCCTGACGTGGTTATAATTAATTTAGGCGTTCAAAATCACATCTCTTCGAGTTACTTTTATAAAACATATCGTGTCAGAAGTGGGATTCGAACCCACGCCCTCATACGAGGACCAGAATACACAGATTCACATCGTGAACGAAGGAAGCTAAGCCCCTTGAGTCTGGCGCCTTAGACCGCTCGGCCATCCTGACGTGGTTTTAATTAATTTAGGCGTTCAAAATTACATCTCTTCGAGTTACTTTCATAAACAATATCGTGTAAGAAGTGGGATTCGAACCCACGCCCTCATACTAGGACCAGAATACACAGATTTACATCGTGAACGAAGGAAGCTAAGCCCCTTGAGTCTTGCGCCTTAGACCGCTCGGCCATCCAGTCCGGGTTTTATGTAATTTGGACGTTTTAAAATTATATCTCATCCAGTTATTTTCTTAAAACATATCGTGTCAGAAGTGGAATTCGAACCCACGTCTTCATACGAGGACCAGAATACACAGATTCTCATCGTGAACGAAGGAAGCTAAGCCCCTTGAGTCTAGCGCCTAAGACCGCTCGGCCATCCTGACGTGGTTCTGAGTAATTTGGAAGTTTTAAAATTATATCTCATCCAGTTATTTTCTTAAAACATATCGTGTCAGAAGTGTGATTCGAACCCACGCCCTCATACGAGGACCACAATACACAGATTCACATCGTGAACGAAGGAAGCTAAGCCCCTTGAGTCTGGCGCCTTAGACCGCTCGGCCATCCTGACGTGGTTTTAATTAATTTAGGCGTTCAAAATTACATCTCTTCGAGTTACTTTTATAAAACATATCGTGTCCGAAGTGGGATTCGAACCCACGCCCTCATACGAGGGTTAGAATACACAGATTCACATCGTGAACGAAGGAAACTAAGCCCCTTGAGTCTAGCGCCTAAGACGGCTCGGCCATACTGAAGTGGTTTTAAGTAATTTAGACGTTTGAAATTACATCTCTTCGAGTTATTTTCATAAACAATATCGTGTCAGAAGTGGGATTCGAACCCACGCCCTCATACTACGACCAGAATACACAGATTTACATCGTGAACGAAGGAAGCTAAGCCCCTTGAGTCTTGCGCCTTAGACCGCTCGGCCATCCTGACGTGGTTTTGTGTAATTTGGACGTTTTAAAATTACATCTCATCCAATTATTTTCATAAACAATATCGTGTCAGAAGTGGGATTCGAACCCACGCCCTTATACGAGGACCAGAATACACAGATTTACATCGTGAACGAAGGAAGCTAAGCCCCTTGAGTCTCGCGCCTTAGACCGCTCGGCCATCCAGACGTGGTTTTAAGTAATTTGGAAGTTTTAAAATTATATCTCATCCAGTTATTTTCTTAAAACATATCGTG
Source organism: Phalangium opilio (assembly GCF_054372755.1). Lineage (NCBI taxonomy): Eukaryota > Metazoa > Arthropoda > Arachnida > Opiliones > Phalangiidae > Phalangium > Phalangium opilio. The sequence continues at coordinate 312,682 of NW_028324260.1, forward strand.
TCAGAAGTGTGATTCGAACCCACGCCCTCATACGAGGACCAGAATACACAGATTCACATCGTGAACGAAGGAAGCTAAGCCCCTTGAGTCTGGCGCCTTAGACCGCTCGGCCATCCTGACGTGGTTTTAAGTAATTTAGACGTTTAAAATTACATCTCTTCGAGTTATTTTCATAAACAATATCGTGTCAGAAGTGGGATTCGAACCCACGCCCTCATACTAGGACCAGAATACACAGATTTACATCGTGAACGAAGGAAGCTAAGCCCCTTGAGTCTTGCGCCTTAGACCGCTCGGCCATCCAGTCCGGGTTTTATGTAATTTGGACGTTTTAAAATTATATCTCATCCAGTTATTTTCTTAAAACATATCGTGTCAGAAGTGGAATTCGAACCCACGTCTTCATACGAGGACCAGAATACACAGATTCTCATCGTGAACGAAGGAAGCTAAGCCCCTTGAGTCTAGCGCCTAAGACCGCTCGGCCATCCTGACGTGGTTCTGAGTAATTTGGAAGTTTTAAAATTATATCTCATCCAGTTATTTTCTTAAAACATATCGTGTCAGAAGTGTGATTCGAACCCACGCCCTCATACGAGGACCACAATACACAGATTCACATCGTGAACGAAGGAAGCTAAGCCCCTTGAGTCTGGCGCCTTAGACCGCTCGGCCATCCTGACGTGGTTTTAATTAAATTAGGCGTTCAAAATTACATCTCTTCGAGTTACTTTTATAAAACATATCGTGTCCGAAGTGTGATTCGAACCCACGCCCTCATACGAGGACCAGAATACACAGATTCACATCGTGAACGAAGGAAGCTAAGCCCCTTGAGTCTGGCGCCTTAGACCGCTCGGCCATCCTGACGTGGTTTTAAGTAATTTAGACGTTTAAAATTACATCTCTTCGAGTTATTTTCATAAACAATATCGTGTCAGAAGTGGGATTCGAACCCACGCCCTCATACTAGGACCAGAATACACAGATTTACATCGTGAACGAAGGAAGCTAAGCCCCTTGAGTCTTGCGCCTTAGGCCGCTCGGCCATCCAGACCGGGTTTTATGTAATTTGGATGTTTTAAAATTATATCTCATCCAGTTATTTTCTTAAAACATTTCGTGTCAGAAGTGGAATTCGAACCCACGTCTTCATACGAGGACCAGAATACACAGATTCTCATCGTGAACGAAGGAAGCTAAGCCCCTTGAGTCTAGCGCCTAAGACCGCTCGGCCATCCTGACGTGGTTATGAGTAATTTGGACGTTTTAAAATTATATCTCATCCAGTTATTTTCTTAAAACATATCGTGTGAGAGATGTGTATCGAACCCACGCCCTCATACGAGGACCAGAATACACAGATTCACATCGTGAACGAAGGAAGCTAAGCCCCTTGAGTCTGGCGCCTTAGACCGCTCGGCCATCCTGACGTGGTTTTGTGTAATTTGGACGTTTTAAAATTACATCTCATCCAATTATTTTCATAAACAATATCGTGTCAGAAGTGGGATTCGAACCCACGCCCTTATACGAGGACCAGAATACACAGATTTACATCGTGAACGAAGGAAGCTAAGCCCCTTGAGTCTCGCGCCTTAGACCGCTCGGCCATCCAGACGTGGTTTTAAGTAATTTGGAAGTTTTAAAATTATATCTCATCCAGTTATTTTCTTAAAACATATCGTGTCAGAAGTGTGATTCGAACCCACGCCCTCATACGAGGACCAGAATACACAGATTCACATCGTGAACGAAGGAAGCTAAGCCCCTTGAGTCTGGCGCCTTAGACCGCTCGGCCATCCTGACGTGGTTTTAAGTAATTTAGACGTTTAAAATTACATCTCTTCGAGTTATTTTCATAAACAATATCGTGTCAGAAGTGGGATTCGAACCCACGCCCTCATACTAGGACCAGAATACACAGATTTACATCGTGAACGAAGGAAGCTAAGCCCCTTGAGTCTTGCGCCTTAGACCGCTCGGCCATCCAGTCCGGGTTTTATGTAATTTGGACGTTTTAAAATTATATCTCATCCAGTTATTTTCTTAAAACATATCGTGTCAGAAGTGGAATTCGAACCCACGTCTTCATACGAGGACCAGAATACACAGATTCTCATCGTGAACGAAGGAAGCTAAGCCCCTTGAGTCTAGCGCCTAAGACCGCTCGGCCATCCTGACGTGGTTCTGAGTAATTTGGAAGTTTTAAAATTATATCTCATCCAGTTATTTTCTTAAAACATATCGTGTCAGAAGTGTGATTCGAACCCACGCCCTCATACGAGGACCAGAATACACAGATTCACATCGTGAACGAAGGAAGCTAAGCCCCTTGAGTCTGGCGCCTTAGACCGCTAGGCCATCCTGACGTGGTTTTAAGTAATTTAGACGTTTAAAATTACATCTCTTCGAGTTATTTTCATAAACAATATCGTGTCAGAAGTGGGATTCGAACCCACGCCCTCATACTAGGACCAGAATACACAGATTTACATCGTGAACGAAGGAAGCTAAGCCCCTTGAGTCTTGCGCCTTAGACCGCTCGGCCATCCAGTCCGGGTTTTATGTAATTTGGACGTTTTAAAATTATATCTCATCCAGTTATTTTCTTAAAACATTTCGTGTCAGAAGTGGAATTCGAACCCACGTCTTCATACGAGGACCAGAATACACAGATTCTCATCGTGAACGAAGGAAGCTAAGCCCCTTGAGTCTAGCGCCTAAGACCGCTCGGCCATCCTGACGTGGTTATGAGTAATTTGCACGTTTTAAAATTATATCTCATCCAGTTATTTTCTTAAAACATATCGTGTGAGAGATGTGTATCGAACCCACGCCCTCATACGAGGACCAGAATACACAGATTCACATCGTGAACGAAGGAAGCTAAGCCCCTTGAGTCTGGCGCCTTAGACCGCTCGGCCATCCTGACGTGGTTTTAATTAATTTAGGCGTTCAAAATTACATCTCTTCGAGTTACTTTTATAAAACATATCGTGTCCGAAGTGGGATTCGAACCCACGCCCTCATACTAGGACCAGAATACACAGATTCACATCGTGAACGAAGGAAGCTAAGAACCTTGAGTGTGGCTCATTAGACCGCTCGGCCATCCTGACGTGGTTTTGTGTAATTTGGACGTTTTAAAATTACATCTCATCCAATTATTTTCATAAACAATATCGTGTCAGAAGTGGGATTCGAACCCACGCCCTTATACGAGGACCAGAATACACAGATTTACATCGTGAACGAAGGAAGCTAAGCCCCTTGAGTCTCGCGCCTTAGACCGCTCGGCCATCCAGACGTGGTTTTATGTAATTTGGACGTTTTAAAATTATATCTCATCCAGTTATTGTCTTAAAACATATCGTGTCAGAAGTGGAATTCGAACCCACGTCTTCATACGAGGACCAGAATACACAGATTCTCATCGTGAACGAAGGAAGCTAAGCCCCTTGAGTCTAGCGCCTAAGACCGCTCGGCCATCCTGACGTGGTTCTGAGTAATTTGAAAGTTTTAAAATTATATCTCATCCAGTTATTTTCTTAAAACATATCGTGTCAGAAGTGTGATTCGAACCCACGCCCTCATACGAGGACCAGGATACACAGATTCACATCGTGAACGAAGGAAGCTAAGCCCCTTGAGTCTGGCGCCTTAGACCGCTCGGCCATCCTGACGTGGTTTTAAGTAACTTAGACGTTTAAAATTACATCTCTTCGAGTTATTTTCATAAACAATATCGTGTCAGAAGTGGGATTCGAACCCACGCCCTCATACTAGGACCAGAATACACAGATTTACATCGTGAACGAAGGAAGCTAAGCCCCTTGAGTCTTGCGCCTTAGACCGCTCGGCCATCCAGACCGGGTTTTATGTAATTTGGACGTTTTAAAATTATATCTCATCCAGTTATTTTCTTAAAACATATCGTGTCAGAAGTGGAATTCGAACCCACGTCTTCATACGAGGACCAGAATACACAGATTCTCATCGTGAACGAAGGAAGCTAAGCCCCTTGAGTCTAGCGCCTAAGACCGCTCGGCCATCCTGACGTGGTTCTGAGTAATTTGGACGTTTTAAAATTATATCTCATCCAGTTATTTTCTTAAAACATATCGTGTCAGAAGTGTGATTCGAACCCACGCCCTCATACGAGGACCAGAATACACAGATTCACATCGTGAACGAAGGAAGCTAAGCCCCTTGAGTCTGGCGCCTTAGACCGCTCGGCCATCCTGACGTGGTTGTAATTAATTTAGGCGTTCAAAATTACATCTCTTCGAGTTACTTTTATAAAACATATCGTGTCAGAAGTGGGATTCCAACCCACGCCCTCATACGAGGGCCAGAATACACAGATTCTCATCGTGAACGAAGGAAACTAAGCCCCTTGAGTCTAGCGCCTAAGACGGCTCAGCCATACTGACGTGGTTTTAAGTAAATTAGACGTTTAAAATTACATCTCTTCGAGTTATTTTCATAAACAATATCGTGTCAGAAGTGGGATTCGAACCCACGCCCTCATACTAGGACCAGAATACACAGATTTACATCGTGAACGAAGGAAGCTAAGCCCCTTGAGTCTTGCGCTTTAGACCGCTCGGCCATCCAGACCGGGTTCTATGTAATTTGGACGTTTTAAAATTATATCTCATCCAGTTATTTTCTTAAAACATATCGTGTCAGAAGTGGGATTCGAACCCACGCCCTCATACTAGGACCAGAATACACAGATTCACATCGTGAACGAAGGAAGCTAAGCCCCTTGAGTCTAGCGCCTAAGACCACTCGGCCATCCTGACGTGGTTCTGAGTAATTTGGACGTTTTAAAATTATATCTCATCCAGTTATTTTCTTAAAACATATCGTGTCAGAAGTGTGATTCGAACCCACGCCCTCATACGAGGACCAGAATACACAGATTCACGTCGTGAACGAAGGAAGCTAAGCCCCTTGAGTCTGGCGCCTTAGACCGCTCGGCCATCCTGACGTGGTTTTAATTAATTTAGGCGTTCAAAATTACATCTCTTCGAGTTACTTTTATAAAACATATCGTGCCAGAAGTGGGATTCCAACCCACGCCCTCATACGAGGGCCAGAATACACAGATTCTCATCGTGAACGAAGGAAACTAAGCCCCTTGAGTGTAGCGCCTAAGACGGCTCAGCCATACTGACGTGGTTTTAAGTAATTTAGACGTTTAAAATTACATCTCTTCGAGTTATTTTCATAAACAATATCTTGTCAGAAGTGGGATTCGAACCCACGCCCTCATACTAGGACTAGAATGCACAGATTTACATCGTGAACGAAGAAAGCTAAGCCCCTTGAGTCTTGCGCCTTAGACCGCTCGGCCATCCAGACCGGGTTCTATGTAATTTGGACGTTTTAAAATTATATCTCATCCAGTTATTTTCTTAAAACATATCGTGTCAGAAGTGGGCTTCGAACCCACGCCCTCATACGAGGACCAGAATACACAGATTCACATCGTGAACGAAGGAAGCTAAGCCCCTTGAGTCTAGCGCCTAAGACCGCTCGGCCATCCTGACGTGATTCTGCGTAATTTGGACGTTTTAAAATTATATCTCATCCAGTTATTTTCTTAAAACATATCGTGTCAGAAGTGGTATTCGAACCCACGCCCTCATACTAGGACCAGAATGCACAGATTTACATCGTGAACGAAGGAAGCTAAGCCCCTTGAGTCTTGCGCCTTAGACCGCTCGGCCATCCAGACCGGGTTCTATGAAATTTGGACGTTTTAAAATTATATCTCATCCAGTTATTTTCTTAAAACATATCGTGTCAGAAGTGGGATTCGAACCCACGCCCTTATACGAGGACCAGAATACACAGATTCACATCGTGAACGAAGGAAGCTAAGCCCCTTGAGTCTAGCGCCTAAGACCGCTCGGCCATCCTGACGTGATTCTGCGTAATTTGGACGTTTTAAAATTATATCTCATCCAGTTATTTTCTTAAAACATATCGTGTCAGAAGTGTGATTCGAACCCACGCCCTCATACGAGGGCCAGAATACACAGATTCACATCGTGAACGAAGGAAACTACGCCCATTGAGTCTAGCGCCTAAGACGGCTCGGCCATACTGACGTGGTTTTAAGTAATTTAGACCTTTAAAATTACATCTCTTCGAGTTATTTTCATAAACAATATCGTGTCAGAAGTGGGATTCGAACCCACGCCCTCATGCTAGGACCAGAATACACAGATTTACATCGTGAACGAAGGAAGCTAAGCCCCTTGAGTCTTGCGCCTTAGACCGCTCGGCCATCCTGACGTGGTTGTGTGTAATTTGGACGTTTTAAAATTATATCTCATCCAGTTATTTTCTTAAAACATATCGTATCAGAAGTGTGATTCGAACCCACGCCCTCATACGAGGACCAGAATACACAGATTCACATCGTGAACGAAGAAAACTAAGCCCCTTGAGTCTAGCGCCTAAGACGGCTCGGCCATAATGACATGGTTTTAAGTAATTTAGACGTTTAAAATTACATCTCTTCGAGTAATTTTCATAAACAATATGGTGTCAGAAGTGGGATTCGAACCCACGCCATCATACTAGGACCAGAATACACAGGTTTACATCGTGAACGAAGGAAGCTAAGCCCCTTGAGTCTAGCGCCTAAGACCGCTCGGCCAACCAGACCGGGTTTTATGTAATTTGGACGTTTTAAAATTATATCTCATCCAGTTATTTTCTTAAAACATATCGTGTCAGAAGTGGGATTCGAACCCACGCCCTCATACGAGGACCAGAATACACAGATTCACATAGTGAACGAAGGAAACTAAGCCCCTTGAGTCTAGCGCCTAAGACGGCTCGGCCATACTGACGTGGTTTTAAGTAATTTAGACGTTTAAAATACATCTCTTCGAGTTATTTTCATAAACTATATCGTGTCAGAAGTGGGATTCGAACCCACGCCCTCATACGAGGACCAGAATACACAGAATCACATCGTGAACGAAGCCCCTTGAGTCTGGCGCCTTAGACCGCTCGGCCATCCTGATGTGGTGTTAATTTATTTAGGCGTTCAAAATCACATCTCTTCGAGTTACTTTTATAAAACATATCGTGTCAGAAGTGGGATTCGAACCCACGCCCTCATACGAGGGCCAGAATACACAGATTCACATCGTGAACGAAGGAAACTAAGCCCCTTGAGTCTCGCGCCTAAGACGGCTCGGCCATCCTGACCTGGTTTTAAGTAACTTAGACGTTTAAAATTACATCTCTTCGAGTTATTTTCATAAACAATATCTTGTCAGAAGTGGTATTCGAACCCACGCCCTCATACGAGGACCAGAATACACAGATTCACATCGTGAACGAAGGATGCTAAGCCCCTTGAGTCGGGCGCCTTAGACCGCTCGGCCATCCTGACGTGGTTTTAATTAATTTAGGCGTTCAAAATTACATCGCTTCGAGTTACTTTTATAAAACATATCGTGTCAGAAGTGGGATTCGAACCCACGCCCTCATACGAGGGCCGGAATACACAGATTCACATCGTGAACGAAGGAAACTACGCCCATTGAGTCTAGCGCCTAAGACGGCTCGGCCATCCTGACGTGGTTTTAAGTAATTTAGACGTTTAAAATTACATCTCTTCGAGTTATTTTCATAAACAATATCTTGTCAGAAGTGGGATTCGAACCCACGCCCTCATACCATGACCAGAATGCACAGATTTACATAGTGAACGAAGGAAGCTAAGCCCCTTGAGTCTCGCGCCTTAGACCGCTCGGCCATTCAGACGTGGTTTTATGTAATTTGGACGTTTTAAAATTATATCTCATCCAGTTATTTTCTTAAAACATATCGTGTCAGAAGTGGGATTCGAACCCACGCCCTCATACGAGGACCAGAATACACAGAATCACATCGTGAACGAAGCCCCTTGAGTCTGGCGCCTTAGACCGCTCGGCCATCCTGATGTGGTGTAAATTTATTTAGGCGTTCAAAATCACATCTCTTCGAGTTACTTTTATAAAACATATCGTGTCAGAAGTGGGATTCGAACCCACGCCCTCATACGAGGGCCAGAATACACAGATTCACATCGTGAACGAAGGAAACTAAGCCTCTTGAGTCTCGCGCCTAAGACGGCTCGGCCATCCTGACGTGGTTTTAAGTAACTTAGACGTTTAAAATTACATCTCTTCGAGTTATTTTCATAAACAATATCTTGTCAGAAGTGGTATTCGAACCCACGCCCTCATACGAGGACCAGAATACACAGATTCACATCGTGAACGAAGGATGCTAAGCCCCTTGAGTCGGGCGCCTTAGACCGCTCGGCCATCCTGACGTGGTTTTAATTAATTTAGGCGTTCAAAATTACATCTCTTCGAGTTACTTTTATAAAACATATCGTGTCAGAAGTGGGATTCGAACCCACGCCCTCATACGAGGGCCGGAATACACAGATTCACATCGTGAACGAAGGAAACTACGCCCATTGAGTCTAGCGCCTAAGACGGCTCGGCCATCCTGACGTGGTTTTAAGTAATTTAGACGTTTAAAATTACATCTCTTCGAGTTAGTTTCATAAACAATATCTTGTCAGAAGTGGGATTCGAACCCACGCCCTCATACCAGGACCAGAATGCACAGATTTACATAGTGAACGAAGGAAGCTAAGCCCCTTGAGTCTCGCGCCTTAGACCGCTCGGCCATTCAGACGTGGTTTTATGTAATTTGGACGTTTTAAAATTATATCTCATCCAGTTATTTTCTTAAAACATATCGTGTCAGAAGTGTGATTCGAACCCACGCCCTCATACGAGGACCAGAATACACAGATTCACATCGTGAACGAAGGATGCTAAGCCCCTTGAGTCGGGCGCCTTAGACCGCTCGGCCATCCTGACGTGGTTTTAATTAATTTAGGCGTTCAAAATTACATCTCTTCGAGTTACTTTTATAAAACATATCGTGTCAGAAGTGGGATTCGAACCCACGCCCTCATACGAGGGCCAGAATACACAGATTCACATCGTGAACGAAGAAAACTAAGCCCCTTGAGTCTAGCTCCTAAGACGGCTCGGCCATACTGACGTGGTTTTAAGTAATTTAGACGTTTAAAATTACATCTCTTCGAGTAATTTTCATAAACAATATCGTGTCAGAAGTGGGATTCGAACCCACGCCATCATACTATTACCAGAATACACAGATTCACATCGTGAACGAAGGATGCTAAGCCCCTTGAGTCGGGCGCCTTAGACCGCTCGGCCATCCTGACGTGGTTTTAATTAATTTAGGCGTTCAAAATTACATCTCTTCGAGTTACTTTTATAAAACATATCGTGTCAGAAGTGGGATTCGAACCCACGCCCTCATACGAGGGCCAGAATACACAGATTCACATCGTGAACGAAGAAAACTAAGCCCCTTGAGTCTAGCTCCTAAGACGGCTCGGCCATACTGACGTGGTTTTAAGTAATTTAGACGTTTAAAATTACATCTCTTCGAGTAATTTTCATAAACAATATCGTGTCAGAAGTGGGATTCGAACCCACGCCATCATACTATTACCAGAATACACAGATTTACATCGTGAACGAAGGAAAGTAAGCCCCTTGAGTCTTGCGCCTTTGACCGCTCGGCCATCCAGACCGGGTTTTATGTAATTTGGACGTTTTAAAATTATATCTCATCCAGTTATTTTCTTAAAACATATCGTGTCAGAAGTGGGATTCGAACCCACGCCCTTATACGAGGACCAGAATACACAGAATCACAACGTGAACGAAGCCCCTTGAGTCTGGCGCCTAAGACCGCTCGGCCATCCTGACGTGGTTTTAATTAATTTAGGCGTTCAAAATCACATCTCTTCGAGTTACTTTTATAAAACATATCGTGTCAGAAGTGTGATTCGAACCCACGCCCTCATACGAGGGCCAGAATACACAGATTCACATCGTGAACGAAGGAAGCTAAGCCCCTTGAGTCTCGCGCCTTAGACCGCTCGGCCATCCAGACGTGGTTTTATGTAATTTGGACGTTTTAAAATTATATCTCATCCAGTTATTTTCTTAAAACATATCGTGTCAGAAGTGTGATTCGAACCCACGCCCTCATACGAGGACCAGAATACACAGATTCACATAGTGAACGAAGGAAACTAAGCCCCTTGAGTCTAGCGCCTAAGACGGCTCGGCCATACTGACGTGGTTTTAAGTAATTTAGACGTTTAAAATACATCTCTTCGAGTTATTTTCATAAACTATATCGTGTCAGAAGTGGGATTCGAACCCACGCCCTCATACGAGGACCAGAATACACAGAATCACATCGAGAACGAAGCCCCTTGAGTCTGGCGCCTTAGACCGCTCGGCCATCCTGATGTGGTGTTAATTTATTTAGGCGTTCAAAATCACATCTCTTCGAGTTACTTTTATAAAACATATCGTGTCAGAAGTGGGATTCGAACCCACGCCCTCATACGAGGGCCAGAATACACAGATTCACATCGTGAACGAAGGAAACTAAGCCCCTTGAGTCTCGCGCCTAAGACGGCTCGGCCATCCTGACCTGGTTTTAAGTAACTTAGACGTTTAAAATTACATCTCTTCGAGTTATTTTCATAAACAATATCTTGTCAGAAGTGGTATTCGAACCCACGCCCTCATACGAGGACCAGAATACACAGATTCACATCGTGAACGAAGGATGCTAAGCCCCTTGAGTCGGGCGCCTTAGACCGCTCGGCCATCCTGACGTGGTTTTAATTAATTTAGGCGTTCAAAATTACATCGCTTCGAGTTACTTTTATAAAACATATCGTGTCAGAAGTGGGATTCGAACCCACGCCCTCATACGAGGGCCGGAATACACAGATTCACATCGTGAACGAAGGAAACTACGCCCATTGAGTCTAGCGCCTAAGACGGCTCGGCCATCCTGACGTGGTTTTAAGTAATTTAGACGTTTAAAATTACATCTCTTCGAGTTATTTTCATAAACAATATCTTGTCAGAAGTGGGATTCGAACCCACGCCCTCATACCATGACCAGAATGCACAGATTTACATAGTGAACGAAGGAAGCTAAGCCCCTTGAGTCTCGCGCCTTAGACCGCTCGGCCATTCAGACGTGGTTTTATGTAATTTGGACGTTTTAAAATTATATCTCATCCAGTTATTTTCTTAAAACATATCGTGTCAGAAGTGGGATTCGAACCCACGCCCTCATACGAGGACCAGAATACACAGAATCACATCGTGAACGAAGCCCCTTGAGTCTGGCGCCTTAGACCGCTCGGCCATCCTGATGTGGTGTAAATTTATTTAGGCGTTCAAAATCACATCTCTTCGAGTTACTTTTATAAAACATATCGTGTCAGAAGTGGGATTCGAACCCACGCCCTCATACGAGGGCCAGAATACACAGATTCACATCGTGAACGAAGGAAACTAAGCCTCTTGAGTCTCGCGCCTAAGACGGCTCGGCCATCCTGACGTGGTTTTAAGTAACTTAGACGTTTAAAATTACATCTCTTCGAGTTATTTTCATAAACAATATCTTGTCAGAAGTGGTATTCGAACCCACGCCCTCATACGAGGACCAGAATACACAGATTCACATCGTGAACGAAGGATGCTAAGCCCCTTGAGTCGGGCGCCTTAGACCGCTCGGCCATCCTGACGTGGTTTTAATTAATTTAGGCGTTCAAAATTACATCTCTTCGAGTTACTTTTATAAAACATATCGTGTCAGAAGTGGGATTCGAACCCACGCCCTCATACGAGGGCCGGAATACACAGATTCACATCGTGAACGAAGGAAACTACGCCCATTGAGTCTAGCGCCTAAGACGGCTCGGCCATCCTGACGTGGTTTTAAGTAATTTAGACGTTTAAAATTACATCTCTTCGAGTTAGTTTCATAAACAATATCTTGTCAGAAGTGGGATTCGAACCCACGCCCTCATACCAGGACCAGAATGCACAGATTTACATAGTGAACGAAGGAAGCTAAGCCCCTTGAGTCTCGCGCCTTAGACCGCTCGGCCATTCAGACGTGGTTTTATGTAATTTGGACGTTTTAAAATTATATCTCATCCAGTTATTTTCTTAAAACATATCGTGTCAGAAGTGTGATTCGAACCCACGCCCTCATACGAGGACCAGAATACACAGATTCACATCGTGAACGAAGGATGCTAAGCCCCTTGAGTCGGGCGCCTTAGACCGCTCGGCCATCCTGACGTGGTTTTAATTAATTTAGGCGTTCAAAATTACATCTCTTCGAGTTACTTTTATAAAACATATCGTGTCAGAAGTGGGATTCGAACCCACGCCCTCATACGAGGGCCAGAATACACAGATTCACATCGTGAACGAAGAAAACTAAGCCCCTTGAGTCTAGCTCCTAAGACGGCTCGGCCATACTGACGTGGTTTTAAGTAATTTAGACGTTTAAAATTACATCTCTTCGAGTAATTTTCATAAACAATATCGTGTCAGAAGTGGGATTCGAACCCACGCCATCATACTATTACCAGAATACACAGATTCACATCGTGAACGAAGGATGCTAAGCCCCTTGAGTCGGGCGCCTTAGACCGCTCGGCCATCCTGACGTGGTTTTAATTAATTTAGGCGTTCAAAATTACATCTCTTCGAGTTACTTTTATAAAACATATCGTGTCAGAAGTGGGATTCGAACCCACGCCCTCATACGAGGGCCAGAATACACAGATTCACATCGTGAACGAAGAAAACTAAGCCCCTTGAGTCTAGCTCCTAAGACGGCTCGGCCATACTGACGTGGTTTTAAGTAATTTAGACGTTTAAAATTACATCTCTTCGAGTAATTTTCATAAACAATATCGTGTCAGAAGTGGGATTCGAACCCACGCCATCATACTATTACCAGAATACACAGATTTACATCGTGAACGAAGGAAAGTAAGCCCCTTGAGTCTTGCGCCTTTGACCGCTCGGCCATCCAGACCGGGTTTTATGTAATTTGGACGTTTTAAAATTATATCTCATCCAGTTATTTTCTTAAAACATATCGTGTCAGAAGTGGGATTCGAACCCACGCCCTTATACGAGGACCAGAATACACAGAATCACAACGTGAACGAAGCCCCTTGAGTCTGGCGCCTAAGACCGCTCGGCCATCCTGACGTGGTTTTAATTAATTTAGGCGTTCAAAATCACATCTCTTCGAGTTACTTTTATAAAACATATCGTGTCAGAAGTGTGATTCGAACCCACGCCCTCATACGAGGGCCAGAATACACAGATTCACATCGTGAACGAAGGAAGCTAAGCCCCTTGAGTCTCGCGCCTTAGACCGCTCGGCCATCCAGACGTGGTTTTATGTAATTTGGACGTTTTAAAATTATATCTCATCCAGTTATTTTCTTAAAACATATCGTGTCAGAAGTGTGATTCGAACCCACGCCCTCATACGAGGACCAGAATACACAGATTCACATCGTGAACGAAGGAAGCTAAGCCCCTTGAGTCTGGCGCCTTAGACCGCTCGGCCATCCTGACGTGGTTTTAATTAATTTAGGCGTTAAAATTACATCTCTGCGAGTTACTTTTATAAAACATATCGTGTCAGAAGTGGGATTCGAACCCACGCCCTCATACGAGGGCCAGAATACACAGATTCGCATCGTGAACGAAGGAAACTACGCCCATTGAGTCTAGCGCCTAAGACGGCTCGGCCATACTGACGTGGTTTTAAGTAATTTAGACGTTTAAAATTACATCTCTTCGAGTTATTTTCATAAACAATATCGTGTCAGAAGTGGGATTCGAACCCACGCCCTCATACTAGGACCAGAATACACAGATTCACATCGTGAACGAAGGATGCCAAGCCCCTTGAGTCGGGCGCCTTAGACCGCTCGGCCATCCTGACGTGGTTTTAATTAATTTAGGCGTTCAAAATTACATCTCTTCGAGTTACTTTTATAAATCATATCGTGTCAGAAGTGGGATTCGAACCCACGCCCTCATACGAGGGCCAGAATACACAGATTCACATCGTGAACGAAGAAAACTAAGCCCCTTGAGTCTAGCTCCTAAGACGGCTCGGCCATACTGACGTGGTTTTAAGTAATTTAGACGTTTAAAATTACATCTCTTCGAGTAATTTTCATAAACAATATCGTGTCAGAAGTGGGATTCGAACCCACGCCATCATACTATTACCAGAATACACAGATTTACATCGTGAACGAAGGAAGCTAAGCCCCTTGAGTCTTGCGCCTTAGACCGCTCGGCCAACCAGACCGGGTTTTATGTAATTTGGACGTTTTAAAATTATATCTCATCCAGTTATTTTCTTAAAACATATCGTGTCAGAAGTGGGATTCGAACCCACGAGCTCATACGAGGACCAGAATACACAGATTCACTTCGTGAACGAAGGAAGCTAAGCCCCTTGAGTCTAGCGCCTAAGACCGCTCGGCCATCCTGACGTGGTTCTGTGTAATTTGGACGTTTTAAAATTATATCTCATCCAGTTATTTTCTTAAAACATATCGTGTCAGAAGTGGGATTCGAACCCACGCCCTCATACGAGGACTAGAATACACAGAATCACATCGTGAACGAAGCCCCTTGAGTCTGGCGCCTTAGACCGCTCGGCCATCCTGATGTGGTTTTAATTAATTTAGGCGTTCAAAATCACATCTCTTCGAGTTACTTTTATAAAACATATCGTGTCAGAAGTGGGATTCGAACCCACGCCCTCATACGAGGGCCAGAATACACAGATTCACATCGTGAACGAAGGAAACTAAGCCCCTTAAGTCTCGCGCCTAAGACGGCTCGGCCATCCTGACGTGGTTTTAAGTAATTTAGACGTTTAAAATTACATCTCTTCGAGTTATTTTCATAAACAATATCTTGTCAGAAGTGGGATTCGAACCCACGCCCTCATACTAGGACCAGAATGCACAGATTTACATCGTGAACGAAGGAAGCTAAGCCCCTTGAGTCTCGCGCCTTAGACCGCTCGGCCATCCAGACGTGGTTTTATGTAATTTGGACGTTTTAAAATTATATCTCATCCAGTTATTTTCTTAAAGCATATCGTGTCAGAAGTGTGATTCGAACCCACGCCCTCATACGAGGACCAGAATACACACATTCACATAGTGAACGAAGGAAGCTAAGCCCCTTGAGTCTGGCGCCTTAGACCGCTCGGCCATCCTGACGAGATTTAATTAATTTAGGCGTTAAAATTACATCTCTTCGAGTTACTTTTATAAAACATATCGTGTCAGAAGTGGGATTCGAACCCACGCCCTCATACGAGGGCCAGAATACACAGATTCACATCGTGAACGAAGGAAACTACGCCCATTGAGACTAGCGCCTAAGACGGCTCGGCCATACTGACGTGGTTTTAAGTAATTTAGACGTTTAAAATTACATCTCTTCGAGTTATTTTCATAAACAATATCGTGTCAGAAGTGGGATTCGAACCCACGCCCTCATACTAGGACCAGAATACACAGATTTACATCGTGAACGAAGGAAGCTAAGCCCCTTGAGTCTTGCGCCTTAGACCGCTCGGCCAACCTGACGTGGTTCTGTGTAATTTGGACGTTTTAAAATTATATCTCATCCAGTTATTTTCTTAAAACATATCGTATCAGATGTGTGATTCGAACCCACGCCCTCATACGAGGACCAGAATACACAGATTCACATCGTGAACGAAGGAAGCTAAGCCCCTTGAGTCTGGCGCCTTAGACCGCTCGGCCATCCTGACGTGGTTTTAATTAATTTAGGCGTTCAAAATTACATCTCGTCGAGTTACTTTTATAAAACATATCGTGTCAGAAGTGGGATTCGAACCCACGCCCTCATACGAGGACCAGAATACACAGATTCACTTCGTGAACGAAGGAAGCTAAGCCCCTTGAGTCTAGCGCCTAAGACCGCTCGGCCATCCTCACGTGGTTCTGTGTAATTTGGACGTTTTAAAATTATATCTCATCCAGTTATTTTCTTAAAACATATCGTGTCAGAAGTGGGATTCGAACCCACGCCCTCATACGAGGACTAGAATACACAGAATCACATCGTGAACGAAGCCCCTTGAGTCTGGCGCCTTAGACCGCTCGGCCATCCTGATGTGGTTTTAATTAATTTAGGCGTTCAAAATCACATCTCTTCGAGTTACTTTTATAAAACATATCGTGTCAGAAGTGGGATTCGAACCCACGCCCTCATACGAGGGCCAGAATACACAGATTCACATCGTGAACGAAGGAAACTAAGCCCCTTAAGTCTCGCGCCTAAGACGGCTCGGCCATCCTGACGTGGTTTTAAGTAATTTAGACGTTTAAAATTACATCTTTTCGAGTTATTTTCATAAACAATATCTTGTCAGAAGTGGGATTCGAACCCACGCCCTCATACTAGGACCAGAATGCACAGATTTACATCGTGAACGAAGGAAGCTAAGCCCCTTGAGTCTCGCGCCTTAGACCGCTCGGCCATCCAGACGTGGTTTTATGTAATTTGGAAGTTTTAAAATTATATCTCATCCAGTTATTTTCTTAAAGCATATCGTGTCAGAAGTGTGATTCGAACCCACGCCCTCATACGAGGACCAGAATACACAGATTCACATCGTGAACGAAGGAAGCTAAGCCCCTTGAGTCTGGCGCCTTAGACCGCTCGGCCATCCTGACGAGATTTAATTAATTTAGGCGTTAAAATTACATCTCTTCGAGTTACTTTTATAAAACATATCGTCTCAGAAGTGGGATTCGAACCCACGCCCTCATACGAGGGCCAGAATACACAGATTCACATCGTGAACGAAGGAAACTACGCCCATTGAGTCTAGCGCCTAAGACGGCTCGGCCATACTGACGTGGTTTTAAGTAATTTAGACGTTTAAAATTACATCTCTTCGAGTTATTTTCATAAACAATATCGTGTCAGAAGTGGGATTCGAACCCACGCCCTCATACTAGGACCAGAATACACAGATTTACATCGTGAACGAAGGAAGCTAAGCCCCTTGAGTCTTGCGCCTTAGACCGCGCGGCCAACCTGACGTGGTTCTGTGTAATTTGGACGTTTTAAAATTATATCTCATCCAGTTATTTTCTTAAAACATATCGTATCAGAAGTGTGATTCGAACCCACGCCCTCATACGAGGACCACAATACACAGATTCACATCGTGAACGAAGGAAGCTAAGCCCCTTGAGTCTGGCGCCTTAGACCGCTCGGCCATCCTGACGTGGTTTTAATTAATTTAGGCGTTCAAAATTACATCTCTTCGAGTTACTTTTATAAAACATATCGTGTCAGAAGTGGGATTCGAACCCACGCCCTCATACGAGGACCAGAATACACAGATTCACTTCGTGAACGAAGGAAGCTAAGCCCCTTGAGTCTAGCGCCTAAGACCGCTCGGCCATCCTGACGTGGTTCTGGTAATTTGGACGTTTTAAAATTATATCTCATCCAGTTATTTTCTTAAAACATATCGTGTCAGAAGTGGGATTCGAACCCACGCCCTCATACGAGGACCAGAATACACAGATTCACTTCGTGAACGAAGGAAGCTAAGCCCCTTGAGTCTAGCGCCTAAGACCGCTCGGCCATCCTGACGTGGTTCTGTGTAATTTGGACGTTTTAAAATTATATCTCATCCAGTTATTTTCTTAAAACATATCGTGTCAGAAGTGGGATTCGAACCCACGCCCTCATACGAGGACTAGAATACACAGAATCACATCGTGAACGAAGCCCCTTGAGTCTGGCGCCTTAGACCGCTCGGCCATCCTGATGTGGTTTTAATTAATTTAGGCGTTCAAAATCACATCTCTTCGAGTTACTTTTATAAAACATATCGTGTCAGAAGTGGGATTCGAACCCACGCCCTCATACGAGGGCCAGAATACACAGATTCACATCGTGAACGAAGGAAACTAAGCCCCTTAAGTCTCGCGCCTAAGACGGCTCGGCCATCCTGACGTGGTTTTAAGTAATTTAGACGTTTAAAATTACATCTCTTCGAGTTATTTTCATAAACAATATCTTGTCAGAAGTGGGATTCGAACCCACGCCCTCATACTAGGACCAGAATGCACAGATTTACATCGTGAACGAAGGAAGCTAAGCCCCTTGAGTCTCGCGCCTTAGACCGCTCGGCCATCCAGACGTGGTTTTATGTAATTTGGACGTTTTAAAATTATATCTCATCCAGTTATTTTCTTAAAGCATATCGTGTCAGAAGTGTGATTCGAACCCACGCCCTCATACGAGGACCAGAATACACACATTCACATAGTGAACGAAGGAAGCTAAGCCCCTTGAGTCTGGCGCCTTAGACCGCTCGGCCATCCTGACGAGATTTAATTAATTTAGGCGTTAAAATTACATCTCTTCGAGTTACTTTTATAAAACATATCGTGTCAGAAGTGGGATTCGAACCCACGCCCTCATACGAGGGCCAGAATACACAGATTCACATCGTGAACGAAGGAAACTACGCCCATTGAGACTAGCGCCTAAGACGGCTCGGCCATACTGACGTGGTTTTAAGTAATTTAGACGTTTAAAATTACATCTCTTCGAGTTATTTTCATAAACAATATCGTGTCAGAAGTGGGATTCGAACCCACGCCCTCATACTAGGACCAGAATACACAGATTTACATCGTGAACGAAGGAAGCTAAGCCCCTTGAGTCTTGCGCCTTAGACCGCTCGGCCAACCTGACGTGGTTCTGTGTAATTTGGACGTTTTAAAATTATATCTCATCCAGTTATTTTCTTAAAACATATCGTATCAGATGTGTGATTCGAACCCACGCCCTCATACGAGGACCAGAATACACAGATTCACATCGTGAACGAAGGAAGCTAAGCCCCTTGAGTCTGGCGCCTTAGACCGCTCGGCCATCCTGACGTGGTTTTAATTAATTTAGGCGTTCAAAATTACATCTCGTCGAGTTACTTTTATAAAACATATCGTGTCAGAAGTGGGATTCGAACCCACGCCCTCATACGAGGACCAGAATACACAGATTCACTTCGTGAACGAAGGAAGCTAAGCCCCTTGAGTCTAGCGCCTAAGACCGCTCGGCCATCCTCACGTGGTTCTGTGTAATTTGGACGTTTTAAAATTATATCTCATCCAGTTATTTTCTTAAAACATATCGTGTCAGAAGTGGGATTCGAACCCACGCCCTCATACGAGGACTAGAATACACAGAATCACATCGTGAACGAAGCCCCTTGAGTCTGGCGCCTTAGACCGCTCGGCCATCCTGATGTGGTTTTAATTAATTTAGGCGTTCAAAATCACATCTCTTCGAGTTACTTTTATAAAACATATCGTGTCAGAAGTGGGATTCGAACCCACGCCCTCATACGAGGGCCAGAATACACAGATTCACATCGTGAACGAAGGAAACTAAGCCCCTTAAGTCTCGCGCCTAAGACGGCTCGGCCATCCTGACGTGGTTTTAAGTAATTTAGACGTTTAAAATTACATCTTTTCGAGTTATTTTCATAAACAATATCTTGTCAGAAGTGGGATTCGAACCCACGCCCTCATACTAGGACCAGAATGCACAGATTTACATCGTGAACGAAGGAAGCTAAGCCCCTTGAGTCTCGCGCCTTAGACCGCTCGGCCATCCAGACGTGGTTTTATGTAATTTGGAAGTTTTAAAATTATATCTCATCCAGTTATTTTCTTAAAGCATATCGTGTCAGAAGTGTGATTCGAACCCACGCCCTCATACGAGGACCAGAATACACAGATTCACATCGTGAACGAAGGAAGCTAAGCCCCTTGAGTCTGGCGCCTTAGACCGCTCGGCCATCCTGACGTGGTTTTAATTAATTTAGGCGTTCAAAATCACATCTCTTCGAGTTACTTTTATAAAACATATCGTGTCAGAAATGGGATTCGAACCCACGCCCTCATACGAGGGCCAGAATACACAGATTCACATCGTGAACGAAGGAAACTAAGCCCCTTGAGTCTAGCGCCTAAGACGGCTCGGCCATCCTGACGTAGTTTTAAGTAATTTAGACGTTTATAATTACATCTCTTCGAGTTATTTTCATAAACAATATCTTGTCAGAAGTGGGATTCGAACCCACGCCCTCATACTACGACTAGAATACACAGATTTACATCGTGAACGAAGGAAGCTAACCCCCTTGAGTCTCGCGCCTTAGACCGCTCGGCCATCCAGACGTGGTTTTATGTAATGTGGACGTTTTAAAATTATATCTCATCCAGTTATTTTCTTAAAACCATTCGTGTCAGAAGTGTGATTCGAACCCACGCCCTCATACGAGGACCAGAATACACAGATTCACATCGTGAACGAAGGAAGCTAAGCCCCTTGAGTCTGGCGCCTTAGACCGCTCGGCCATCCTGACGTGAATTTAATTAATTTAGGCGTTCAAAATAACATCTCTTCGAGTTACTTTTATAAAACATATCGTGTCAGAAGTGGGATTCGAACCCACGCCCTCATACGAGGGCCAGAATACACAGATTCACTTCGTGAACGAAGGAAGCTAAGCCCCTTGAGTCTAGCGCCTAAGACCGCTCGGCCATCCTGACGTGGTTCTGTGTAATTTGGACGTTTTAAAATTATATCTCATCCAGTTATTTTCTTAAAACATATCGTGTCAGAAGTGGGATTCGAACCCACGCCCTCATACGAGGACTAGAATACACAGAATCACATCGTGAACGAAGCCCCTTGAGTCTGGCGCCTTAGACCGCTCGGCCATCCTGATGTGGTTTTAATTAATTTAGGCGTTCAAAATCACATCTCTTCGAGTTACTTTTATAAAACATATCGTGTCAGAAGTGGGATTCGAACCCACGCCCTCATACGAGGGCCAGAATACACAGATTCACATCGTGAACGAAGGAAACTAAGCCCCTTAAGTCTCGCGCCTAAGACGGCTCGGCCATCCTGACGTGGTTTTAAGTAATTTAGACGTTTAAAATTACATCTCTTCGAGTTATTTTCATAAACAATATCTTGTCAGAAGTGGGATTCGAACCCACGCCCTCATACTAGGACCAGAATGCACAGATTTACATCGTGAACGAAGGAAGCTAAGCCCCTTGAGTCTCGCGCCTTAGACCGCTCGGCCATCCAGACGTGGTTTTATGTAATTTGGACGTTTTAAAATTATATCTCATCCAGTTATTTTCTTAAAGCATATCGTGTCAGAAGTGTGATTCGAACCCACGCCCTCATACGAGGACCAGAATACACACATTCACATAGTGAACGAAGGAAGCTAAGCCCCTTGAGTCTGGCGCCTTAGACCGCTCGGCCATCCTGACGAGATTTAATTAATTTAGGCGTTAAAATTACATCTCTTCGAGTTACTTTTATAAAACATATCGTGTCAGAAGTGGGATTCGAACCCACGCCCTCATACGAGGGCCAGAATACACAGATTCACATCGTGAACGAAGGAAACTACGCCCATTGAGACTAGCGCCTAAGACGGCTCGGCCATACTGACGTGGTTTTAAGTAATTTAGACGTTTAAAATTACATCTCTTCGAGTTATTTTCATAAACAATATCGTGTCAGAAGTGGGATTCGAACCCACGCCCTCATACTAGGACCAGAATACACAGATTTACATCGTGAACGAAGGAAGCTAAGCCCCTTGAGTCTTGCGCCTTAGACCGCTCGGCCAACCTGACGTGGTTCTGTGTAATTTGGACGTTTTAAAATTATATCTCATCCAGTTATTTTCTTAAAACATATCGTATCAGATGTGTGATTCGAACCCACGCCCTCATACGAGGACCAGAATACACAGATTCACATCGTGAACGAAGGAAGCTAAGCCCCTTGAGTCTGGCGCCTTAGACCGCTCGGCCATCCTGACGTGGTTTTAATTAATTTAGGCGTTCAAAATTACATCTCGTCGAGTTACTTTTATAAAACATATCGTGTCAGAAGTGGGATTCGAACCCACGCCCTCATACGAGGACCAGAATACACAGATTCACTTCGTGAACGAAGGAAGCTAAGCCCCTTGAGTCTAGCGCCTAAGACCGCTCGGCCATCCTCACGTGGTTCTGTGTAATTTGGACGTTTTAAAATTATATCTCATCCAGTTATTTTCTTAAAACATATCGTGTCAGAAGTGGGATTCGAACCCACGCCCTCATACGAGGACTAGAATACACAGAATCACATCGTGAACGAAGCCCCTTGAGTCTGGCGCCTTAGACCGCTCGGCCATCCTGATGTGGTTTTAATTAATTTAGGCGTTCAAAATCACATCTCTTCGAGTTACTTTTATAAAACATATCGTGTCAGAAGTGGGATTCGAACCCACGCCCTCATACGAGGGCCAGAATACACAGATTCACATCGTGAACGAAGGAAACTAAGCCCCTTAAGTCTCGCGCCTAAGACGGCTCGGCCATCCTGACGTGGTTTTAAGTAATTTAGACGTTTAAAATTACATCTTTTCGAGTTATTTTCATAAACAATATCTTGTCAGAAGTGGGATTCGAACCCACGCCCTCATACTAGGACCAGAATGCACAGATTTACATCGTGAACGAAGGAAGCTAAGCCCCTTGAGTCTCGCGCCTTAGACCGCTCGGCCATCCAGACGTGGTTTTATGTAATTTGGAAGTTTTAAAATTATATCTCATCCAGTTATTTTCTTAAAGCATATCGTGTCAGAAGTGTGATTCGAACCCACGCCCTCATACGAGGACCAGAATACACAGATTCACATCGTGAACGAAGGAAGCTAAGCCCCTTGAGTCTGGCGCCTTAGACCGCTCGGCCATCCTGACGTGGTTTTAATTAATTTAGGCGTTCAAAATCACATCTCTTCGAGTTACTTTTATAAAACATATCGTGTCAGAAATGGGATTCGAACCCACGCCCTCATACGAGGGCCAGAATACACAGATTCACATCGTGAACGAAGGAAACTAAGCCCCTTGAGTCTAGCGCCTAAGACGGCTCGGCCATCCTGACGTAGTTTTAAGTAATTTAGACGTTTATAATTACATCTCTTCGAGTTATTTTCATAAACAATATCTTGTCAGAAGTGGGATTCGAACCCACGCCCTCATACTACGACTAGAATACACAGATTTACATCGTGAACGAAGGAAGCTAACCCCCTTGAGTCTCGCGCCTTAGACCGCTCGGCCATCCAGACGTGGTTTTATGTAATGTGGACGTTTTAAAATTATATCTCATCCAGTTATTTTCTTAAAACCATTCGTGTCAGAAGTGTGATTCGAACCCACGCCCTCATACGAGGACCAGAATACACAGATTCACATCGTGAACGAAGGAAGCTAAGCCCCTTGAGTCTGGCGCCTTAGACCGCTCGGCCATCCTGACGTGAATTTAATTAATTTAGGCGTTCAAAATAACATCTCTTCGAGTTACTTTTATAAAACATATCGTGTCAGAAGTGGGATTCGAACCCACGCCCTCATACGAGGGCCAGAATACACAGATTCACATCGTGAACGAAGGAAACTACGCCCCTTGGGTCTCGCGCCTTAGACCGCTCGGCCATCCAGACGTGGTTGTATGTAATTTGGACGTTTTAAAATTATATCTCATCCAGTTATTTTCTTAAAACATATCGTGTCAGAAGTGTGATACGAACCCACGCCCACATACGAGGACCAGAATACACAGATTCACATCGTGAACGAAGGAAGCTAAGCCCCTTGAGTCTGGCGCCTTAGACCGCTCGGCCATCCTGACGTGGTTTTAATTAATTTAGGCGTTCAAAATTACATCTCTTCGAGTTACTTTTATAAAACATATCGTGTCAGAAGTGGGATTCGAACCCACGCCCTCATACGAGGGCCAGAATACACAGATTCACATCGTGAACGAAGGAAACTAAGCCCCTTGAGTCTAGCGCCTAAGACGGCTCGGCCATCCTGACGTAGTTTTAAGTAATTTAGACGTTTATAATTACATCTCTTCGAGTTATTTTCATAAACAATATCTTGTCAGAAGTGGGATTCGAACCCACGCCCTCATACTAGGACAAGAATACACAGATTCACATCGTGAACGAAGGAAGCTAAGCCCCTTGAGTCTGGCGCCTTAGACCGCTCGGCCATCCTGACGTGGTTTTAATTAATTTAGGCGTTCAAAATTACATCTCTTCGAGTTACTTTTATAAAACATATCGTGTCAGAAGTGGGATTCGAACGCACGCCCTCATACGAGGGCCAGAATACACAGATTCACATCGTGAACGAAGGAAACTACGCCCCTTGGGTCTCGCGCCTTAGACCGCTCGGCCATCCAGACGTGGTTGTATGTAATTTGGACGTTTTAAAATTATATCTCATCCAGTTATTTTCTTAAAACATATCGTGTCAGAAGTGTGATTCGAACCCACGCCCACATACGAGGACCAGAATACACAGATTCACATCGTGAACGAAGGAAGCTAAGCCCCTTGAGTCTGGCGCCTTAGACCGCTCGGCCATCCTGACGTGGTTTTAATTAATTTAGGCGTTCAAAATTACATCTCTTCGAGTTACTTTTATAAAACATATCGTGTCAGAAGTGGGATTCGAACCCACGCCCTCATACGAGGGCCAGAATACACAGATTCACATCGTGAACGAAGGAAACTAAGCCCCTTGAGTCTAGCGCCTAAGACAGGTTGGCCATACTGACGTGGTTTTAAGTAACTTAGACGTTTCAAATTACATCTCTTCGAGTTATTTTCATAAACAATATCGTGTCAGAAGTGGGATTCGAACCCACGCCCTCATACTAGGACCAGAATACACAGATTTACATCGTGAACGATGGAAGCTAAGCCCCTTCAGTCTTGCGCCTTAGACCGCTCGGCCATCCTGACGTGGTTCTGTGTAATTTGGACGTTTTAAAATTATATCTCATCCCGTTATTTTCTTAAAACATATCGTGTCAGAAGTGTGATTCGAACCCACGCCCTCATACGAGGACCAGAATACACAGATTCACATCGTGAACGAAGGAAGCTAAGCCCCTTGAGTCTGGCGCCTTAGACCGCTCGGCCATCCTGACGTGGTTTTAATTAATTTAGGCGTTCAAAATCACATCTCTTCGAGTTACTTTTATAAAACATATCGTGTCAGAAATGGGATTCGAACCCACGCCCTCATACGAGGGCCAGAATACACAGATTCACATCGTGAACGAAGGAAACTAAGCCCCTTGAGTCTAGCGCCTAAGACGGCTCGGCCATCCTGACGTAGTTTTAAGTAATTTAGACGTTTATAATTACATCTCTTCGAGTTATTTTCATAAACAATATCTTGTCAGAAGTGGGATTCGAACCCACGCCCTCATACTAGGACAAGAATACACAGATTCACATCGTGAACGAAGGAAGCTAAGCCCCTTGAGTCTGGCGCCTTAGACCGCTCGGCCATCCTGACGTGGTTTTAATTAATTTAGGCGTTCAAAATTACATCTCTTCGAGTTACTTTTATAAAACATATCGTGTCAGAAGTGGGATTCGAACCCACGCCCTCATACGAGGGCCAGAATACACAGATTCACATCGTGAACGAAGGAAACTACGCCCCTTGGGTCTCGCGCCTTAGACCGCTCGGCCATCCAGACGTGGTTGTATGTAATTTGGACGTTTTAAAATTATATCTCATCCAGTTATTTTCTTAAAACCATTCGTGTCAGAAGTGTGATTCGAACCCACGCCCTCATACGAGGACCAGAATACACAGATTCACATCGTGAACGAAGGAAGCTAAGCCCCTTGAGTCTGGCGCCTTAGACCGCTCGGCCATCCTGACGTGAATTTAATTAATTTAGGCGTTCAAAATTACATCTCTTCGAGTTACTTTTATAAAACATATCGTGTCAGAAGTGGGATTCGAACCCACGCCCTCATACGAGGGCCAGAATACACAGATTCACATCGTGAACGAAGGAAACTACGCCCCTTGGGTCTCGCGCCTTAGACCGCTCGGCCATCCAGACGTGGTTGTATGTAATTTGGACGTTTTAAAATTATATCTCATCCAGTTATTTTCTTAAAACCATTCGTGTCAGAAGTGTGATACGAACCCACGCCCACATACGAGGACCAGAATACACAGATTCACATCGTGAACGAAGGAAGCTAAGCCCCTTGAGTCTGGCGCCTTAGACCGCTCGGCCATCCTGACGTGGTTTTAATTAATTTAGGCGTTCAAAATTACATCTCTTCGAGTTACTTTTATAAAACATATCGTGTCAGAAGTGGGATTCGAACCCACGCCCTCATACGAGGGCCAGAATACACAGATTCACATCGTGAACGAAGGAAACTAAGCCCCTTGAGTCTAGCGCCTAAGACGGCTCGGCCATCCTGACGTAGTTTTAAGTAATTTAGACGTTTATAATTACATCTCTTCGAGTTATTTTCATAAACAATATCTTGTCAGAAGTGGGATTCGAACCCACGCCCTCATACTAGGACAAGAATACACAGATTCACATCGTGAACGAAGGAAGCTAAGCCCCTTGAGTCTGGCGCCTTAGACCGCTCGGCCATCCTGACGTGGTTTTAATTAATTTAGGCGTTCAAAATTACATCTCTTCGAGTTACTTTTATAAAACATATCGTGTCAGAAGTGGGATTCGAACGCACGCCCTCATACGAGGGCCAGAATACACAGATTCACATCGTGAACGAAGGAAACTACGCCCCTTGGGTCTCGCGCCTTAGACCGCTCGGCCATCCAGACGTGGTTGTATGTAATTTGGACGTTTTAAAATTATATCTCATCCAGTTATTTTCTTAAAACATATCGTGTCAGAAGTGTGATTCGAACCCACGCCCACATACGAGGACCAGAATACACAGATTCACATCGTGAACGAAGGAAGCTAAGCCCCTTGAGTCTGGCGCCTTAGACCGCTCGGCCATCCTGACGTGGTTTTAATTAATTTAGGCGTTCAAAATTACATCTCTTCGAGTTACTTTTATAAAACATATCGTGTCAGAAGTGGGATTCGAACCCACGCCCTCATACGAGGGCCAGAATACACAGATTCACATCGTGAACGAAGGAAACTAAGCCCCTTGAGTCTAGCGCCTAAGACAGGTTGGCCATACTGACGTGGTTTTAAGTAACTTAGACGTTTCAAATTACATCTCTTCGAGTTATTTTCATAAACAATATCGTGTCAGAAGTGGGATTCGAACCCACGCCCTCATACTAGGACCAGAATACACAGATTTACATCGTGAACGATGGAAGCTAAGCCCCTTCAGTCTTGCGCCTTAGACCGCTCGGCCATCCTGACGTGGTTCTGTGTAATTTGGACGTTTTAAAATTATATCTCATCCCGTTATTTTCTTAAAACATATCGTGTCAGAAGTGTGATTCGAACCCACGCCCTCATACGAGGACCAGAATACACAGATTCACATCGTGAACGAAGGAAGCTAAGCCCCTTGAGTCTGGCGCCTTAGACCGCTCGGCCATCCTGACGTGGTTTTAATTAATTTAGGCGTTCAAAATCACATCTCTTCGAGTTACTTTTATAAAACATATCGTGTCAGAAATGGGATTCGAACCCACGCCCTCATACGAGGGCCAGAATACACAGATTCACATCGTGAACGAAGGAAACTAAGCCCCTTGAGTCTAGCGCCTAAGACGGCTCGGCCATCCTGACGTAGTTTTAAGTAATTTAGACGTTTATAATTACATCTCTTCGAGTTATTTTCATAAACAATATCTTGTCAGAAGTGGGATTCGAACCCACGCCCTCATACTAGGACAAGAATACACAGATTCACATCGTGAACGAAGGAAGCTAAGCCCCTTGAGTCTGGCGCCTTAGACCGCTCGGCCATCCTGACGTGGTTTTAATTAATTTAGGCGTTCAAAATTACATCTCTTCGAGTTACTTTTATAAAACATATCGTGTCAGAAGTGGGATTCGAACCCACGCCCTCATACGAGGGCCAGAATACACAGATTCACATCGTGAACGAAGGAAACTACGCCCCTTGGGTCTCGCGCCTTAGACCGCTCGGCCATCCAGACGTGGTTGTATGTAATTTGGACGTTTTAAAATTATATCTCATCCAGTTATTTTCTTAAAACCATTCGTGTCAGAAGTGTGATTCGAACCCACGCCCTCATACGAGGACCAGAATACACAGATTCACATCGTGAACGAAGGAAGCTAAGCCCCTTGAGTCTGGCGCCTTAGACCGCTCGGCCATCCTGACGTGAATTTAATTAATTTAGGCGTTCAAAATTACATCTCTTCGAGTTACTTTTATAAAACATATCGTGTCAGAAGTGGGATTCGAACCCACGCCCTCATACGAGGGCCAGAATACACAGATTCACATCGTGAACGAAGGAAACTAAGCCCCTTGAGTCTAGCGCCTAAGACAGCTCGGCCATACTGACGTGGTTTTAATTAATTTAGGCGTTCAAAATTACATCTCTTTGAGTTACTTTTATAAAACATATCGTGTCACAAGTGGGATTCGAACCCACGCCCTCATACGAGGGCCAGAATACACAGATTCACATCGTGAACGAAGAAAACTAAGCCCCTTGAGTCTAGCGCCTAAGACGGCTCGGCCATACTGACGTGGTTTTAAGTAATTTAGACGTTTAAAATTACATCTCTTCGAGTTATTTTCATTAACAATATCGTGTCAGAAGTGGGATTCGAACCCACGCCCTCATACTAGGACCAGAATACACAGATTTACATCGTGAACGAAAGAAGCTAAGCCCCTTGAGTTTTGCGCCTTAGACCGCTCGGCCATCCAGACCGGGTTCTATGTAATTTGGACGTTTTAAAATTATATCTCATCCAGTTATTTTCTTAAAACATATCGTGTCAGAAGTGGGATTCGAACCCACGCCCTCATACGAGGACCAGAATACACAGATTCACTTCGTGAACGAAGGAAGCTAAGCCCCTTGAGTCCAGCGCCTAAGACGGCTCGGCCATCCTGACGTGGTTTTAAGTAATTTAGACGTTTATAATTTCATCTCTTCGAGTTATTTTCATAAACAATATCTTGTCAGAAGTGGGATTCGAACCCACGCCCTCATACGAGGACAAGAATACACAGATTCACATCGTGAACGAAGGAAGCTAAGCCCCTTGAGTCTGGCGCCTTAGACCGCTCGGCCATCCTGACGTGGTTTTAATTAATTTAGGCGTTCAAAATTACATCTCTTCGAGTTACTTTTATAAAACATATCGTGTCAGAAGTGGGATTCGAACCCACGCCCTCATACTAGGACCAGAATACACAGATTTACATCGTGAACGAAGGAAGCTAAGCCCCTTGAGTCTCGCGCCTTAGACCGCTCGGCCATCCAGACGTGGTTTTATGTAATTTGGACGTTTTAAAATTATATCTCATCCAGTTATTTTCTTAAAACCATTCGTGTCAGAAGTGTGATTCGAACCCACGCCCTCATACGAGGACCAGAATACACAGATTCACATCGTGAACGAAGGAAGCTAAGCCCCTTGAGTCTGGCGCCTTAGACCGCTCGGCCATCCTGACGTGAATTTAATTAATTTAGGCGTTCAAAATTACATCTCTTCGAGTTACTTTTATAAAACATATCGTGTCAGAAGTGGGATTCGAACCCACGCCCTCATACGAGGGCCAGAATACACAGATTCACATCGTGAACGAAGGAAACTAAGCCCCTTGAGTCTAGCGCCTAAGACAGCTCGGCCATACTGACGTGGTTTTAATTAATTTAGGCGTTCAAAATTACATCTCTTTGAGTTACTTTTATAAAACATATCGTGTCACAAGTGGGATTCGAACCCACGCCCTCATACGAGGGCCAGAATACACAGATTCACATCGTGAACGAAGAAAACTAAGCCCCTTGAGTCTAGCGCCTAAGACGGCTCGGCCATACTGACGTGGTTTTAAGTAATTTAGACGTTTAAAATTACATCTCTTCGAGTTATTTTCATTAACAATATCGTGTCAGAAGTGGGATTCGAACCCACGCCCTCATACTAGGACCAGAATACACAGATTTACATCGTGAACGAAAGAAGCTAAGCCCCTTGAGTTTTGCGCCTTAGACCGCTCGGCCATCCAGACCGGGTTCTATGTAATTTGGACGTTTTAAAATTATATCTCATCCAGTTATTTTCTTAAAACATATCGTGTCAGAAGTGGGATTCGAACCCACGCCCTCATACGAGGACCAGAATACACAGATTCACTTCGTGAACGAAGGAAGCTAAGCCCCTTGAGTCTAGCGCCTAAGACGGCTCGGCCATCCTGACGTGGTTTTAAGTAATTTAGACGTTTATAATTACATCTCTTCGAGTTATTTTCATAAACAATATCTTGTCAGAAGTGGGATTCGAACCCACGCCCTCATACGAGGACAAGAATACACAGATTCACATCGTGAACGAAGGAAGCTAAGCCCCTTGAGTCTGGCGCCTTAGACCGCTCGGCCATCCTGACGTGGTTTTAATTAATTTAGGCGTTCAAAATTACATCTCTTCGAGTTACTTTTATAAAACATATCGTGTCAGAAGTGGGATTCGAACCGACGCCCTCATACGAGGGCCAGAATACACAGATTCACATCGTGAACGAAGGAAACTACGCCCCTTGAGTCTCGCGCCTTAGACCGCTCGGCCATCCAGACGTGGTTGTATGTAATTTGGACGTTTTAAAATTATATCTCATCCAGTTATTTTCTTAAAACATATCGTGTCAGAAGTGTTATTCGAACCCACGCCCACATACGAGGACCAGAATACACAGATTCACTTCGTGAACGAAGGAAGCTAAGCCCCTTGAGTCTGGCGCCTTAGACCGCTCGGCCATCCTGACGTGGTTTTAATTAATTTAGGCGTTCAAAATTACATCTCTTCGAGTTACTTTTATAAAACATATCGTGTCAGAAGTGGGATTTGAACCCACGCCCTCATACGAGGGCCAGAATACACAGATTCACATCGTGAACGAAGGAAACTACGCCCTTTGAGTCTAGCGCCTAAGACGGCTCGGCCATACTGACGTGGTTTTAAGTAATTTAGACGTTTAAAATTACATCTCTTCGAGTTATTTTCATTAACAATATCGTGTCAGAAGTGGGATTCGAACCCACGCCCTCATACTAGGACCAGAATACACAGATTTACATCGTGAACGAAAGAAGCTAAGCCCCTTGAGTTTTGCGCCTTAGACCGCTCGGCCATCCAGACCGGGTTCTATGTAATTTGGACGTTTTAAAATTATATCTCATCCAGTTATTTTCTTAAAACATATCGTGTCAGAAGTGGGATTCGAACCCACGCCCTCATACGAGGACCAGAATACACAGATTCACTTCGTGAACGAAGGAAGCTAAGCCCCTTGAGTCTAGCGCCTAAGACGGCTCGGCCATCCTGACGTGGTTTTAAGTAATTTAGACGTTTATAATTACATCTCTTCGAGTTATTTTCATAAACAATATCTTGTCAGAAGTGGGATTCGAACCCACGCCCTCATACGAGGACAAGAATACACAGATTCACATCGTGAACGAAGGAAGCTAAGCCCCTTGAGTCTGGCGCCTTAGACCGCTCGGCCATCCTGACGTGGTTTTAATTAATTTAGGCGTTCAAAATTACATCTCTTCGAGTTACTTTTATAAAACATATCGTGTCAGAAGTGGGATTCGAACCGACGCCCTCATACGAGGGCCAGAATACACAGATTCACATCGTGAACGAAGGAAACTACGCCCCTTGAGTCTCGCGCCTTAGACCGCTCGGCCATCCAGACGTGGTTGTATGTAATTTGGACGTATTAAAATTATATCTCATCCAGTTATTTTCTTAAAACATATCGTGTCAGAAGTGTTATTCGAACCCACGCCCACATACGAGGACCAGAATACACAGATTCACTTCGTGAACGAAGGAAGCTAAGCCCCTTGAGTCTGGCGCCTTAGACCGCTCGGCCATCCTGACGTGGTTTTAATTAATTTAGGCGTTCAAAATTACATCTCTTCGAGTTACTTTTATAAAACATATCGTGTCAGAAGTGGGATTTGAACCCACGCCCTCATACGAGGGCCAGAATACACAGATTCACATCGTGAACGAAGGAAACTACGCCCTTTGAGTCTAGCGCCTAAGACGGCTCGGCCATACTGACGTGGTTTTAAGTAATTTAGACGTTTAAAATTACATCTCTTCGAGTTATTTTCATAAACAATATCGTGTCAGAAGTGGGATTCGAACCCACGCCCTCATACGAGGACCAGAATACACAGAATCACATCGTGAACGAAGCCCCTTGAGTCTGGCGCCTTAGACCGCTCGGCCATCCAGACGTGGTTGTATGTAATTTGGACGTTTTAAAATCACATCTCTTCGAGTTACTTTTATAAAACATATCGTGTCAGAAGTGGGATTCGATCCCACGCCCTCATACGAGGGCCAGAATACACAGATTCACATCGTGAACGAAGGAAACTAAGCCCCTTGAGTCTAGCGCCTAAGACGGCTCGGCCATCCTGACGTGGTTTTAAGTAATTTAGACGTTTATAATTACATCTCTTCGAGTTATTTTCATAAACAATATCTTGTCAGAAGTGGGATTCGAACCCACGCCCTCATACTAGGACCAGAATACACAGATTCACATCGTGAACGAAGGAAGCTAAGCCCCTTGAGTCTGGCGCCTTAGACCGCTCGGCCATCCTGACCTGGTTTTAATTAATTTAGGCGTTCAAAATTACATCTCTTCGAGTTACTTTTATAAAACATATCGTGTCAGAAGTGGGATTCGAACCCACGCCCTCATACGAGGACCAGAATACACAGATTCACATCGTGAACGAAGGAAGCTAAGCCCCTTGAGTCTGGCGCCTTAGACCGCTCGGCCATCCTGACGTGGTTTCAATTAATTTAGGCGTTCAAAATTACATCTCTTCGAGTTACTTTTATAAAACATATCGTGTCAGAAGTGGGATTCGAACCCACGCCCTCATACGAGGGCCAGAATACACAGATTCACATCGTGAACGAAGGAAACTACGCCCCTTGAGTCTCGCGCCTTAGACCGCTCGGCCATCCAGACGTGGTTGTATGTAATTTGGACGTTTTAAAATTATATCTCATCCAGTTATTTTCTTAAAACATATCGTGTCAGAAGTGTGATTCGAACCCACGCCCACATACGAGGACCAGAATACACAGAATCACTTCGTGAACGAAGGAAGCTAAGCCCCTTGAGTCTGGCGCCTTAGACCGCTCGGCCATCCTGACGTGGTTTTAATTAATTTAGGCGTTCAAAATTACATATCTTCGAGTTACTTTTATAAAAAATATCGTGTCAGAAGTGGGATTCGAACCCACGCCCTCATACGAGGGCCAGAATACACAGATTCACATCGTGAACGAAGGAAACTACGCCCTTTGAGTCTAGCGCCTAAGACGGCTCGGCCATACTGACGTGGTTTTAAGTAATTTAGACGTTTAAAATTACATCTCTTCGAGTTATTTTCATAAACAATATCGTGTCAGAAGTGGGATTCGAACCCACGCCCTCATACTAGGACCAGAATACACAGATTTACATCGTGAACGAAGGAAGCTAAGCCCCTTGAGTCTCGCGCCTTAGACCGCTCGGCCATCCAGACGTGGTTTTATGTAATTTGGACGTTTTAAAATTATATCTCATCCAGTTATTTTCTTAAAACCATTCGTGTCAGAAGTGTTATTCGAACCCACGCCCTCATACGAGGGCCAGAATACACAGATTCACATCGTGAACGAAGGAAACTAAGCCCCTTGAGTCTAGCGCCTAAGACGGCTCGGCCATCCTGACGTGGTTTTAAGTAATTTAGACGTTTATAATTACATCTCTTCGAGTTATTTTCATAAACAATATCTTGTCAGAAGTGGGATTCGAACCCTTGCCCTCATACTTGGACAAGAATACACAGATTCACATCGTGAACGAAGGAAGCTAAGCCCCTTGAGTCTGGCGCCTTAGACCGCTCGGCCATCCTGACGTGGTTTTAATTAATTTAGGCGTTCAAAATTACATCTCTTCGAGTTACTTTTATAAAACATATCGTGTCAGAAGTGGGATTCGAACCCACGCCCTCATACGAGGGCCAGAATACACAGATTCACATCGTGAACGAAGGAAACTAAGCCCCTTAAGTCTGGCGCCTTAGACCGCTCGGAAATCCTGACGTGGTTTTAACTAATTTAGGCGTTCAAAATTACATCTCTTCGAGTTACTTTTATAAAACATATCGTGTCAGAAGTGGGATTCGAACCCACGCCCTCATACGAGGGCCAGAATACACAGATTCACATCGTGAACGAAGGAAACTAAGCCCCTTGAGTCTAGCGCCTAAGACAGGTTGGCCATACTGACGTGGTTTTAAGTAACTTAGACGTTTCAAATTACATCTCTTCGAGTTATTTTCATAAACAATATCGTGTCAGAAGTGGGATTCGAACCCACGCCCTCATACTAGGACCAGAATACACAGATTTACATCGTGAACGATGGAAGCTAAGCCCCTTCAGTCTTGCGCCTTAGACCGCTCGGCCATCCTGACGTGGTTCTGTGTAATTTGGACGTTTTAAAATTATATCTCATCCCGTTATTTTCTTAAAACATATCGTGTCAGAAGTGTGATTCGAACCCACGCCCTCATACGAGGACCAGAATACACAGATTCACATCGTGAACGAAGGAAGCTAAGCCCCTTGAGTCTGGCGCCTTAGACCGCTCGGCCATCCTGACGTGGTTTTAATTAATTTAGGCGTTCAAAATTACATCTCTTTGAGTTACTTTTATAAAACATATCGTGTCAGAAGTGGGATTTGAACCCACGCCCTCATACTACGACCAGAATACACAGATTTACATCGTGAACGAAGGAAGCTAACCCCCTTGAGTCTCGCGCCTTAGACCGCTCGGCCATCCAGACGTGGTTTTATGTAATTTGGACGTTTTAAAATTATATCTCATCCAGTTATTTTCTTAAAACCATTCGTGTCAGAAGTGTGATTCGAACCCACGCCCTCATACGAGGACAAGAATACACAGATTCACATCGTGAACGAAGGAAGCTAAGCCCCTTGAGTCTGGCGCCTTAGACCGCTCGGCCATCCTGACGTGGTTTTAATTAATTTAGGCGTTCAAAATTACATCTCTTCGAGTTACTTTTATAAAACATATCGTGTCAGAAGTGGGATTTGAACCCACGCCCTCATACGAGGGCCATAATACACAGATTCACATCGTGAACGAAGGAAACTAAGCCCCTTGAGTCTAGCGCCTAAGACGGCTCGGCCATCCTGACGTGGTTTTAAGTAATTTAGACGTTTATAATTACATCTCTTCGAGTTATTTTCATAAACAATATCTTGTCAGAAGTGGGATTCGAACCCACGCCCTCATACTAGGACAAGAATACACAGATTCACATCGTAAACGAAGGAAGCTAAGCCCCTTGAGTCTGGCGCCTTAGACCGCTCGGCCATCCTGACGTGGTTTTAATTAATTTAGGCGTTCAAAATTACATCTCTTCGAGTTACTTTTATAAAACATATCGTGTCGGAAGTGGGATTCGAACCCACGCCCTCATACGAGGGCCAGAATACACAGATTCACATCGTGAACGAAGGAAACTACGCCCCTTGGGTCTCGCGCCTTAGACCGCTCGGCCATCCAGACGTGGTTGTATGTAATTTGGACGTTTTAAAATTATATCTCATCCAGTTATTTTCTTAAAACATATCGTGTCAGAAGTGTGATTCGAACACACGCCCACATACGAGGACCAGAATACACAGATTCACATCGTGAACGAAGGAAGCTAAGCCCCTTGAGTCTGGCGCCTTAGACCGCTCGGCCATCCTGACGTGGTTTTAATTAATTTAGGCGTTCAAAATTACATCTCTTCGAGTTACTTTTATAAAACATATCGTGTCAGAAGTGGGATTCGAACCCACGCCCTCATACGAGGGCCAGAATACACAGATTCACATCGTGAACGAAGGAAACTAAGCCCCTTGAGTCTAGCGCCTAAGACAGCTTGGCCATACTGACGTGGTTTTAAGTAATTTAGACGTTTAAAATTACATCTCTTCGAGTTATTTTCATAAACAATATCGTGTCAGAAGTGGGATTCGAACCCACGCCCTCATACTAGGACCAGAATACACTGATTTACATCGTGAACGAAGGAAGCTAAGCCCCTTGAGTCTTGCGCCTTAGACCACTCGGCCATCCTGACGTGGTTCTGTGTAATTTGGACGTTTTAAAATTATATCTCATCCAGTTATTTTCTTAAAACATATCGTGTCAGAAGTGGGATTCGAACCCACGCCCTCATACGAGCACCAGAATACACAGAATCACATCGTGAACGAAGCCACTTGAGTCTGGCGCCTTAGACCGCTCGGCCATCCTGACGTGGTTTTAATTAATTTAGGCGTTCAAAATTACATCTCTTCGAGTTACTTTAATAAAACATATTGTGCCAGAAGTGGGATTCGAGCCCACGCCCTCATACGAGGACCAGAATACACAGATTCACATCGTGAACGAAGGAAGCTAAGCCCCTTGAGTCTGGCGCCTTAGACCGCTCGGCCATCCTGACGTGGTTTTAATTAATTTAGGCGTTCAAAATTACATCTCTTCGAGTTACTTTTATAAAACATATCGTGTCAGAAGTGGGATTCGAACCCACGCCCTCATACGAGGGCCAGAATACACAGATTCACATCGTGAACGAAGGAAACTAAGCCCCTTGAGTCTAGCGCCTAAGACGGCTCGGCCATCCTGACGTGGTTTTAAGTAATTTAGACGTTTGTAATTACATCTCTTCGAGTTATTTTCATAAACAATATCTTGTCAGAAGTGGGATTCGAACCCACGCCCTCATACGAGGACAAGAATACACAGATTCACATCGTGAACGAAGGAAGCTAAGCCCCTTGAGTCTGGCGCCTTAGACCGCTCGGCCATCCTGACGTGGTTTTAATTAATTTAGGCGTTCAAAATTACATCTCTTCGAGTTACTTTTATAAAACATATCGTGTCAGAAGTGGGATTCGAACCCACGCCCTCATACTAGGACCAGAATACACAGATTTACATCGTGAACGAAGGAAGCTAAGCCCCTTGAGTCTCGCGCCTTAGACCGCTCGGCCATCCAGACGTGGTTTTATGTAATTTGGACGTTTTAAAATTATATCTCATCCAGTTATTTTCTTAAAACCATTCGTGTCAGAAGTGTGATTCGAACCCACGCCCTCATACGAGGACCAGAATACACAGATTCACATCGTGAACGAAGGAAGCTAAGACCCTTGAGTCTGGCGCCTTAGACCGCTCGGCCATCCTGACGTGAATTTAATTAATTTAGGCGTTCAAAATTACATCTCTTCGAGTTACTTTTATAAAACATATCGTGTCAGAAGTGGGATTCGAACCCACGCCCTCATACGAGGGCCAGAATACACAGATTCACATCGTGAACGAAGGAAACTAAGCCCCTTGAGTCTAGCGCCTAAGACAGCTCGGCCATACTGACGTGGTTTTAATTAATTTAGGCGTTCAAAATTACATCTCTTTGAGTTACTTTTATAAAACATATCGTGTCACAAGTGGGATTCGAACCCACGCCCTCATACGAGGGCCAGAATACACAGATTCACATCGTGAACGAAGAAAACTAAGCCCCTTGAGTCTAGCGCCTAAGACGGCTCGGCCATACTGACGTGGTTTTAAGTAATTTAGACGTTTAAAATTACATCTCTTCGAGTTATTTTCATTAACAATATCGTGTCAGAAGTGGGATTCGAACCCACGCCCTCATACTAGGACCAGAATACACAGATTTACATCGTGAACGAAAGAAGCTAAGCCCCTTGAGTTTTGCGCCTTAGACCGCTCGGCCATCCAGACCGGGTTCTATGTAATTTGGACGTTTTAAAATTATATCTCATCCAGTTATTTTCTTAAAACATATCGTGTCAGAAGTGGGATTCGAACCCACGCCCTCATACGAGGACCAGAATACACAGATTCACTTCGTGAACGAAGGAAGCTAAGCCCCTTGAGTCCAGCGCCTAAGACGGCTCGGCCATCCTGACGTGGTTTTAAGTAATTTAGACGTTTATAATTTCATCTCTTCGAGTTATTTTCATAAACAATATCTTGTCAGAAGTGGGATTCGAACCCACGCCCTCATACGAGGACAAGAATACACAGATTCACATCGTGAACGAAGGAAGCTAAGCCCCTTGAGTCTGGCGCCTTAGACCGCTCGGCCATCCTGACGTGGTTTTAATTAATTTAGGCGTTCAAAATTACATCTCTTCGAGTTACTTTTATAAAACATATCGTGTCAGAAGTGGGATTCGAACCCACGCCCTCATACTAGGACCAGAATACACAGATTTACATCGTGAACGAAGGAAGCTAAGCCCCTTGAGTCTCGCGCCTTAGACCGCTCGGCCATCCAGACGTGGTTTTATGTAATTTGGACGTTTTAAAATTATATCTCATCCAGTTATTTTCTTAAAACCATTCGTGTCAGAAGTGTGATTCGAACCCACGCCCTCATACGAGGACCAGAATACACAGATTCACATCGTGAACGAAGGAAGCTAAGCCCCTTGAGTCTGGCGCCTTAGACCGCTCGGCCATCCTGACGTGAATTTAATTAATTTAGGCGTTCAAAATTACATCTCTTCGAGTTACTTTTATAAAACATATCGTGTCAGAAGTGGGATTCGAACCCACGCCCTCATACGAGGGCCAGAATACACAGATTCACATCGTGAACGAAGGAAACTAAGCCCCTTGAGTCTAGCGCCTAAGACAGCTCGGCCATACTGACGTGGTTTTAATTAATTTAGGCGTTCAAAATTACATCTCTTTGAGTTACTTTTATAAAACATATCGTGTCACAAGTGGGATTCGAACCCACGCCCTCATACGAGGGCCAGAATACACAGATTCATATCGTGAACGAAGAAAACTAAGCCCCTTGAGTCTAGCGCCTAAGACGGCTCGGCCATACTGACGTGGTTTTAAGTAATTTAGACGTTTAAAATTACATCTCTTCGAGTTATTTTCATTAACAATATCGTGTCAGAAGTGGGATTCGAACCCACGCCCTCATACTAGGACCAGAATACACAGATTTACATCGTGAACGAAAGAAGCTAAGCCCCTTGAGTTTTGCGCCTTAGACCGCTCGGCCATCCAGACCGGGTTCTATGTAATTTGGACGTTTTAAAATTATATCTCATCCAGTTATTTTCTTAAAACATATCGTGTCAGAAGTGGGATTCGAACCCACGCCCTCATACGAGGACCAGAATACACAGATTCACTTCGTGAACGAAGGAAGCTAAGCCCCTTGAGTCTAGCGCCTAAGACGGCTCGGCCATCCTGACGTGGTTTTAAGTAATTTAGACGTTTATAATTACATCTCTTCGAGTTATTTTCATAAACAATATCTTGTCAGAAGTGGGATTCGAACCCACGCCCTCATACGAGGACAAGAATACACAGATTCACATCGTGAACGAAGGAAGCTAAGCCCCTTGAGTCTGGCGCCTTAGACCGCTCGGCCATCCTGACGTGGTTTTAATTAATTTAGGCGTTCAAAATTACATCTCTTCGAGTTACTTTTATAAAACATATCGTGTCAGAAGTGGGATTCGAACCGACGCCCTCATACGAGGGCCAGAATACACAGATTCACATCGTGAACGAAGGAAACTACGCCCCTCGAGTCTCGCGCCTTAGACCGCTCGGCCATCCAGACGTGGTTGTATGTAATTTGGACGTTTTAAAATTATATCTCATCCAGTTATTTTCTTAAAACATATCGTGTCAGAAGTGTTATTCGAACCCACGCCCACATACGAGGACCAGAATACACAGATTCACTTCGTGAACGAAGGAAGCTAAGCCCCTTGAGTCTGGCGCCTTAGACCGCTCGGCCATCCTGACGTGGTTTTAATTAATTTAGGCGTTCAAAATTACATCTCTTCGAGTTACTTTTATAAAACATATCGTGTCAGAAGTGGGATTTGAACCCACGCCCTCATACGAGGGCCAGAATACACAGATTCACATCGTGAACGAAGGAAACTACGCCCTTTGAGTCTAGCGCCTAAGACGGCTCGGCCATACTGACGTGGTTTTAAGTAATTTAGACGTTTAAAATTACATCTCTTCGAGTTATTTTCATAAACAATATCGTGTCAGAAGTGGGATTCGAACCCACGCCCTCATACGAGGACCAGAATACACAGAATCACATCGTGAACGAAGCCCCTTGAGTCTGGCGCCTTAGACCGCTCGGCCATCCAGACGTGGTTGTATGTAATTTGGACGTTTTAAAATCACATCTCTTCGAGTTACTTTTATAAAACATATCGTGTCAGAAGTGGGATTCGATCCCACGCCCTCATACGAGGGCCAGAATACACAGATTCACATCGTGAACGAAGGAAACTAAGCCCCTTGAGTCTAGCGCCTAAGACGGCTCGGCCATCCTGACGTGGTTTTAAGTAATTTAGACGTTTATAATTACATCTCTTCGAGTTATTTTCATAAACAATATCTTGTCAGAAGTGGGATTCGAACCCACGCCCTCATACTAGGACCAGAATACACAGATTCACATCGTGAACGAAGGAAGCTAAGCCCCTTGAGTCTGGCGCCTTAGACCGCTCGGCCATCCTGACGTGGTTTTAATTAATTTAGGCGTTCAAAATTACATCTCTTCGAGTTACTTTTATAAAACATATCGTGTCAGAAGTGGGATTCGAACCCACGCCCTCATACGAGGACCAGAATACACAGATTCACATCGTGAACGAAGGAAGCTAAGCCCCTTGAGTCTGGCGCCTTAGACCGCTCGGCCATCCTGACGTGGTTTCAATTA
The DNA here is from genome assembly GCF_054372755.1 of Phalangium opilio. Lineage (NCBI taxonomy): Eukaryota > Metazoa > Arthropoda > Arachnida > Opiliones > Phalangiidae > Phalangium > Phalangium opilio. The sequence goes on from NW_028324260.1 coordinate 353,699, forward strand.
ATTTAGGCGTTCAAAATTACATCTCTTCGAGTTACTTTTATAAAACATATCGTGTCAGAAGTGGGATTCGAACCCACGCCCTCATACGAGGGCCAGAATACACAGATTCACATCGTGAACGAAGGAAACTACGCCCCTTGAGTCTCGCGCCTTAGACCGCTCGGCCATCCAGACGTGGTTGTATGTAATTTGGACGTTTTAAAATTATATCTCATCCAGTTATTTTCTTAAAACATATCGTGTCAGAAGTGTGATTCGAACCCACGCCCACATACGAGGACCAGAATACACAGAATCACTTCGTGAACGAAGGAAGCTAAGCCCCTTGAGTCTGGCGCCTTAGACCGCTCGGCCATCCTGACGTGGTTTTAATTAATTTAGGCGTTCAAAATTACATATCTTCGAGTTACTTTTATAAAAAATATCGTGTCAGAAGTGGGATTCGAACCCACGCCCTCATACGAGGGCCAGAATACACAGATTCACATCGTGAACGAAGGAAACTACGCCCTTTGAGTCTAGCGCCTAAGACGGCTCGGCCATACTGACGTGGTTTTAAGTAATTTAGACGTTTAAAATTACATCTCTTCGAGTTATTTTCATAAACAATATCGTGTCAGAAGTGGGATTCGAACCCACGCCCTCATACTAGGACCAGAATACACAGATTTACATCGTGAACGAAGGAAGCTAAGCCCCTTGAGTCTCGCGCCTTAGACCGCTCGGCCATCCAGACGTGGTTTTATGTAATTTGGACGTTTTAAAATTATATCTCATCCAGTTATTTTCTTAAAACCATTCGTGTCAGAAGTGTTATTCGAACCCACGCCCTCATACGAGGGCCAGAATACACAGATTCACATCGTGAACGAAGGAAACTAAGCCCCTTGAGTCTAGCGCCTAAGACGGCTCGGCCATCCTGACGTGGTTTTAAGTAATTTAGACGTTTATAATTACATCTCTTCGAGTTATTTTCATAAACAATATCTTGTCAGAAGTGGGATTCGAACCCTTGCCCTCATACTTGGACAAGAATACACAGATTCACATCGTGAACGAAGGAAGCTAAGCCCCTTGAGTCTGGCGCCTTAGACCGCTCGGCCATCCTGACGTGGTTTTAATTAATTTAGGCGTTCAAAATTACATCTCTTCGAGTTACTTTTATAAAACATATCATGTCAGAAGTGGGATTCGAACCCACGCCCTCATACGAGGGCCAGAATACACAGATTCACATCGTGAACGAAGGAAACTACGCCCCTTGAGTCTCGCGCCTTAGACCGCTCGGCCATCCAGACGTGGTTGTATGTAATTTGGACGTTTTAAAATTATATCTCATCCAGTTATTTTCTTAAAACATATCGTGTCAGAAGTGTGATTCGAACCCACGCCCACATACGAGGACCAGAATACACAGATTCACATCGTGAACGAAGGAAACTAAGCCCCTTAAGTCTGGCGCCTTAGACCGCTCGGAAATCCTGACGTGGTTTTAACTAATTTAGGCGTTCAAAATTACATCTCTTCGAGTTACTTTTATAAAACATATCGTGTCAGAAGTGGGATTCGAACCCACGCCCTCATACGAGGGCCAGAATACACAGATTCACATCGTGAACGAAGGAAACTAAGCCCCTTGAGTCTAGCGCCTAAGACAGCTTGGCCATACTGACGTGGTTTTAAGTAACTTAGACGTTTCAAATTACATCTCTTCGAGTTATTTTTATAAACAATATCGTTTCAGAAGTGGGATTCGAACCCACGACCTCACACTACGGCCAGAATACACAGATTTACATCGTGAACGATGGAAGCTAAGCCCCTTCAGTCTTGCGCCTTAGACCGCTCGGCCATCCTGACGTGGTTCTGTGTAATTTGGACGTTTTAAAATTATATCTCATCCCGTTATTTTCTTAAAACATATCGTGTCAGAAGTGTGATTCGAACCCACGCCCTCATACGAGGACCAGAATACACAGATTCACATCGTGAACGAAGGAAGCTAAGCCCCTTGAGTCTGGCGCCTTAGACCGCTCGGCCATAGTGACGTGGTTTTAATTAATTTAGGCGTTCAAAATCACATCTCTTCGAGTTACTTTTATAAAACATATCGTGTCAGAAATGGGATTCGAACCCACGCCCTCATACGAGGGCCAGAATACACAGATTCACATCGTGAACGAAGGAAACTAAGCCCCTTGAGTCTAGCGCCTAAGACGGCTCGGCCATCCTGACGTAGTTTTAAGTAATTTAGACGTTTATAATTACATCTCTTCGAGTTATTTTCATAAACAATATCGTGTCAGAAGTGGGATTCGAACCCACGCCCTCATACGAGGACCAGAATACACAGAATCACATCGTGAACGAAGCCCCTTGAGTCTGGCGCCTTAGACCGCTCGGCCATCCAGACGTGGTTGTATGTAATTTGGACGTTTTAAAATCACATCTCTTCGAGTTACTTTTATAAAACATATCGTGTCAGAAGTGGGATTCGATCCCACGCCCTCATACGAGGGCCAGAATACACAGATTCACATCGTGAACGAAGGAAACTAAGCCCTTGAGTCTAGCGCCTAAGACGGCTCGGCCATCCTGACGTGGTTTTAAGTAATTTAGACGTTTATAATTACATCTCTTCGAGTTATTTTCATAAACAATATCTTGTCAGAAGTGGGATTCGAACCCACGCCCTCATACTAGGACCAGAATACACAGATTCACATCGTGAACGAAGGAAGCTAAGCCCCTTGAGTCTGGCGCCTTAGACCGCTCGGCCATCCTGACGTGGTTTTAATTAATTTAGGCGTTCAAAATTACATCTCTTCGAGTTACTTTTATAAAACATATCGTGTCAGAAGTGGGATTCGAACCCACGCCCTCATACGAGGACCAGAATACACAGATTCACATCGTGAACGAAGGAAGCTAAGCCCCTTGAGTCTGGCGCCTTAGACCGCTCGGCCATCCTGACGTGGTTTCAATTAATTTAGGCGTTCAAAATTACATCTCTTCGAGTTACTTTTATAAAACATATCGTGTCAGAAGTGGGATTCGAACCCACGCCCTCATACGAGGGCCAGAATACACAGATTCACATCGTGAACGAAGGAAACTACGCCCCTTGAGTCTCGCGCCTTAGACCGCTCGGCCATCCAGACGTGGTTGTATGTAATTTGGACGTTTTAAAATTATATCTCATCCAGTTATTTTCTTAAAACATATCGTGTCAGAAGTGTGATTCGAACCCACGCCCACATACGAGGACCAGAATACACAGAATCACTTCGTGAACGAAGGAAGCTAAGCCCCTTGAGTCTGGCGCCTTAGACCGCTCGGCCATCCTGACGTGGTTTTAATTAATTTAGGCGTTCAAAATTACATATCTTCGAGTTACTTTTATAAAAAATATCGTGTCAGAAGTGGGATTCGAACCCACGCCCTCATACGAGGGCCAGAATACACAGATTCACATCGTGAACGAAGGAAACTACGCCCTTTGAGTCTAGCGCCTAAGACGGCTCGGCCATACTGACGTGGTTTTAAGTAATTTAGACGTTTAAAATTACATCTCTTCGAGTTATTTTCATAAACAATATCGTGTCAGAAGTGGGATTCGAACCCACGCCCTCATACTAGGACCAGAATACACAGATTTACATCGTGAACGAAGGAAGCTAAGCCCCTTGAGTCTCGCGCCTTAGACCGCTCGGCCATCCAGACGTGGTTTTATGTAATTTGGACGTTTTAAAATTATATCTCATCCAGTTATTTTCTTAAAACCATTCGTGTCAGAAGTGTTATTCGAACCCACGCCCTCATACGAGGGCCAGAATACACAGATTCACATCGTGAACGAAGGAAACTAAGCCCCTTGAGTCTAGCGCCTAAGACGGCTCGGCCATCCTGACGTGGTTTTAAGTAATTTAGACGTTTATAATTACATCTCTTCGAGTTATTTTCATAAACAATATCTTGTCAGAAGTGGGATTCGAACCCTTGCCCTCATACTTGGACAAGAATACACAGATTCACATCGTGAACGAAGGAAGCTAAGCCCCTTGAGTCTGGCGCCTTAGACCGCTCGGCCATCCTGACGTGGTTTTAATTAATTTAGGCGTTCAAAATTACATCTCTTCGAGTTACTTTTATAAAACATATCATGTCAGAAGTGGGATTCGAACCCACGCCCTCATACGAGGGCCAGAATACACAGATTCACATCGTGAACGAAGGAAACTACGCCCCTTGAGTCTCGCGCCTTAGACCGCTCGGCCATCCAGACGTGGTTGTATGTAATTTGGACGTTTTAAAATTATATCTCATCCAGTTATTTTCTTAAAACATATCGTGTCAGAAGTGTGATTCGAACCCACGCCCACATACGAGGACCAGAATACACAGATTCACATCGTGAACGAAGGAAACTAAGCCCCTTAAGTCTGGCGCCTTAGACCGCTCGGAAATCCTGACGTGGTTTTAACTAATTTAGGCGTTCAAAATTACATCTCTTCGAGTTACTTTTATAAAACATATCGTGTCAGAAGTGGGATTCGAACCCACGCCCTCATACTAGGACCAGAATACACAGATTTACATCGTGAACGAAGGAAGCTAAGCCCCTTGAGTCTCGCGCCTTAGACCGCTCGGCCATCCAGACGTGGTTTTATGTAATTTGGACGTTTTAAAATTATATCTCATCCAGTTATTTTCTTAAAACCATTCGTGTCAGAAGTGTGATTCGAACCCACGCCCTCATACGAGGACCAGAATACACAGATTCACATCGTGAACGAAGGAAGCTAAGCCCCTTGAGTCTGGCGCCTTAGACCGCTCGGCCATCCTGACGTGAATTTAATTAATTTAGGCGTTCAAAATTACATCTCTTCGAGTTACTTTTATAAAACATATCGTGTCAGAAGTGGGATTCGAACCCACGCCCTCATACGAGGGCCAGAATACACAGATTCACATCGTGAACGAAGGAAACTAAGCCCCTTGAGTCTAGCGCCTAAGACAGCTCGGCCATACTGACGTGGTTTTAATTAATTTAGGCGTTCAAAATTACATCTCTTTGAGTTACTTTTATAAAACATATCGTGTCACAAGTGGGATTCGAACCCACGCCCTCATACGAGGGCCAGAATACACAGATTCACATCGTGAACGAAGAAAACTAAGCCCCTTGAGTCTAGCGCCTAAGACGGCTCGGCCATACTGACGTGGTTTTAAGTAATTTAGACGTTTAAAATTACATCTCTTCGAGTTATTTTCATTAACAATATCGTGTCAGAAGTGGGATTCGAACCCACGCCCTCATACTAGGACCAGAATACACAGATTTACATCGTGAACGAAAGAAGCTAAGCCCCTTGAGTTTTGCGCCTTAGACCGCTCGGCCATCCAGACCGGGTTCTATGTAATTTGGACGTTTTAAAATTATATCTCATCCAGTTATTTTCTTAAAACATATCGTGTCAGAAGTGGGATTCGAACCCACGCCCTCATACGAGGACCAGAATACACAGATTCACTTCGTGAACGAAGGAAGCTAAGCCCCTTGAGTCTAGCGCCTAAGACGGCTCGGCCATCCTGACGTGGTTTTAAGTAATTTAGACGTTTATAATTACATCTCTTCGAGTTATTTTCATAAACAATATCTTGTCAGAAGTGGGATTCGAACCCACGCCCTCATACGAGGACAAGAATACACAGATTCACATCGTGAACGAAGGAAGCTAAGCCCCTTGAGTCTGGCGCCTTAGACCGCTCGGCCATCCTGACGTGGTTTTAATTAATTTAGGCGTTCAAAATTACATCTCTTCGAGTTACTTTTATAAAACATATCGTGTCAGAAGTGGGATTCGAACCGACGCCCTCATACGAGGGCCAGAATACACAGATTCACATCGTGAACGAAGGAAACTACGCCCCTTGAGTCTCGCGCCTTAGACCGCTCGGCCATCCAGACGTGGTTGTATGTAATTTGGACGTTTTAAAATTATATCTCATCCAGTTATTTTCTTAAAACATATCGTGTCAGAAGTGTTATTCGAACCCACGCCCACATACGAGGACCAGAATACACAGATTCACTTCGTGAACGAAGGAAGCTAAGCCCCTTGAGTCTGGCGCCTTAGACCGCTCGGCCATCCTGACGTGGTTTTAATTAATTTAGGCGTTCAAAATTACATCTCTTCGAGTTACTTTTATAAAACATATCGTGTCAGAAGTGGGATTTGAACCCACGCCCTCATACGAGGGCCAGAATACACAGATTCACATCGTGAACGAAGGAAACTACGCCCTTTGAGTCTAGCGCCTAAGACGGCTCGGCCATACTGACGTGGTTTTAAGTAATTTAGACGTTTAAAATTACATCTCTTCGAGTTATTTTCATAAACAATATCGTGTCAGAAGTGGGATTCGAACCCACGCCCTCATACGAGGACCAGAATACACAGAATCACATCGTGAACGAAGCCCCTTGAGTCTGGCGCCTTAGACCGCTCGGCCATCCAGACGTGGTTGTATGTAATTTGGACGTTTTAAAATCACATCTCTTCGAGTTACTTTTATAAAACATATCGTGTCAGAAGTGGGATTCGATCCCACGCCCTCATACGAGGGCCAGAATACACAGATTCACATCGTGAACGAAGGAAACTAAGCCCCTTGAGTCTAGCGCCTAAGACGGCTCGGCCATCCTGACGTGGTTTTAAGTAATTTAGACGTTTATAATTACATCTCTTCGAGTTATTTTCATAAACAATATCTTGTCAGAAGTGGGATTCGAACCCACGCCCTCATACTAGGACCAGAATACACAGATTCACATCGTGAACGAAGGAAGCTAAGCCCCTTGAGTCTGGCGCCTTAGACCGCTCGGCCATCCTGACGTGGTTTTAATTAATTTAGGCGTTCAAAATTACATCTCTTCGAGTTACTTTTATAAAACATATCGTGTCAGAAGTGGGATTCGAACCCACGCCCTCATACGAGGACCAGAATACACAGATTCACATCGTGAACGAAGGAAGCTAAGCCCCTTGAGTCTGGCGCCTTAGACCGCTCGGCCATCCTGACGTGGTTTCAATTAATTTAGGCGTTCAAAATTACATCTCTTCGAGTTACTTTTATAAAACATATCGTGTCAGAAGTGGGATTCGAACCCACGCCCTCATACGAGGGCCAGAATACACAGATTCACATCGTGAACGAAGGAAACTACGCCCCTTGAGTCTCGCGCCTTAGACCGCTCGGCCATCCAGACGTGGTTGTATGTAATTTGGACGTTTTAAAATTATATCTCATCCAGTTATTTTCTTAAAACATATCGTGTCAGAAGTGTGATTCGAACCCACGCCCACATACGAGGACCAGAATACACAGAATCACTTCGTGAACGAAGGAAGCTAAGCCCCTTGAGTCTGGCGCCTTAGACCGCTCGGCCATCCTGACGTGGTTTTAATTAATTTAGGCGTTCAAAATTACATATCTTCGAGTTACTTTTATAAAAAATATCGTGTCAGAAGTGGGATTCGAACCCACGCCCTCATACGAGGGCCAGAATACACAGATTCACATCGTGAACGAAGGAAACTACGCCCTTTGAGTCTAGCGCCTAAGACGGCTCGGCCATACTGACGTGGTTTTAAGTAATTTAGACGTTTAAAATTACATCTCTTCGAGTTATTTTCATAAACAATATCGTGTCAGAAGTGGGATTCGAACCCACGCCCTCATACTAGGACCAGAATACACAGATTTACATCGTGAACGAAGGAAGCTAAGCCCCTTGAGTCTCGCGCCTTAGACCGCTCGGCCATCCAGACGTGGTTTTATGTAATTTGGACGTTTTAAAATTATATCTCATCCAGTTATTTTCTTAAAACCATTCGTGTCAGAAGTGTTATTCGAACCCACGCCCTCATACGAGGGCCAGAATACACAGATTCACATCGTGAACGAAGGAAACTAAGCCCCTTGAGTCTAGCGCCTAAGACGGCTCGGCCATCCTGACGTGGTTTTAAGTAATTTAGACGTTTATAATTACATCTCTTCGAGTTATTTTCATAAACAATATCTTGTCAGAAGTGGGATTCGAACCCTTGCCCTCATACTTGGACAAGAATACACAGATTCACATCGTGAACGAAGGAAGCTAAGCCCCTTGAGTCTGGCGCCTTAGACCGCTCGGCCATCCTGACGTGGTTTTAATTAATTTAGGCGTTCAAAATTACATCTCTTCGAGTTACTTTTATAAAACATATCATGTCAGAAGTGGGATTCGAACCCACGCCCTCATACGAGGGCCAGAATACACAGATTCACATCGTGAACGAAGGAAACTACGCCCCTTGAGTCTCGCGCCTTAGACCGCTCGGCCATCCAGACGTGGTTGTATGTAATTTGGACGTTTTAAAATTATATCTCATCCAGTTATTTTCTTAAAACATATCGTGTCAGAAGTGTGATTCGAACCCACGCCCACATACGAGGACCAGAATACACAGATTCACATCGTGAACGAAGGAAACTAAGCCCCTTAAGTCTGGCGCCTTAGACCGCTCGGAAATCCTGACGTGGTTTTAACTAATTTAGGCGTTCAAAATTACATCTCTTCGAGTTACTTTTATAAAACATATCGTGTCAGAAGTGGGATTCGAACCCACGCCCTCATACGAGGGCCAGAATACACAGATTCACATCGTGAACGAAGGAAACTAAGCCCCTTGAGTCTAGCGCCTAAGACAGCTTGGCCATACTGACGTGGTTTTAAGTAACTTAGGCGTTCAAAATTACATCTCTTCGAGTTACTTTTATAAAACATATCGTGTCAGAAGTGGGATTCGAACCGACGCCCTCATACGAGGGCCAGAATACACAGATTCACATCGTGAACGAAGGAAACTACGCCCCTTGAGTCTCGCGCCTTAGACCGCTCGGCCATCCAGACGTGGTTGTATGTAATTTGGACGTTTTAAAATTATATCTCATCCAGTTATTTTCTTAAAACATATCGTGTCAGAAGTGTTATTCGAACCCACGCCCACATACGAGGACCAGAATACACAGATTCACTTCGTGAACGAAGGAAGCTAAGCCCCTTGAGTCTGGCGCCTTAGACCGCTCGGCCATCCTGACGTGGTTTTAATTAATTTAGGCGTTCAAAATTACATCTCTTCGAGTTACTTTTATAAAACATATCGTGTCAGAAGTGGGATTTGAACCCACGCCCTCATACGAGGGCCAGAATACACAGATTCACATCGTGAACGAAGGAAACTACGCCCTTTGAGTCTAGCGCCTAAGACGGCTCGGCCATACTGACGTGGTTTTAAGTAATTTAGACGTTTAAAATTACATCTCTTCGAGTTATTTTCATAAACAATATCGTGTCAGAAGTGGGATTCGAACCCACGCCCTCATACGAGGACCAGAATACACAGAATCACATCGTGAACGAAGCCCCTTGAGTCTGGCGCCTTAGACCGCTCGGCCATCCAGACGTGGTTGTATGTAATTTGGACGTTTTAAAATCACATCTCTTCGAGTTACTTTTATAAAACATATCGTGTCAGAAGTGGGATTCGATCCCACGCCCTCATACGAGGGCCAGAATACACAGATTCACATCGTGAACGAAGGAAACTAAGCCCCTTGAGTCTAGCGCCTAAGACGGCTCGGCCATCCTGACGTGGTTTTAAGTAATTTAGACGTTTATAATTACATCTCTTCGAGTTATTTTCATAAACAATATCTTGTCAGAAGTGGGATTCGAACCCACGCCCTCATACTAGGACCAGAATACACAGATTCACATCGTGAACGAAGGAAGCTAAGCCCCTTGAGTCTGGCGCCTTAGACCGCTCGGCCATCCTGACGTGGTTTTAATTAATTTAGGCGTTCAAAATTACATCTCTTCGAGTTACTTTTATAAAACATATCGTGTCAGAAGTGGGATTCGAACCCACGCCCTCATACGAGGACCAGAATACACAGATTCACATCGTGAACGAAGGAAGCTAAGCCCCTTGAGTCTGGCGCCTTAGACCGCTCGGCCATCCTGACGTGGTTTCAATTAATTTAGGCGTTCAAAATTACATCTCTTCGAGTTACTTTTATAAAACATATCGTGTCAGAAGTGGGATTCGAACCCACGCCCTCATACGAGGGCCAGAATACACAGATTCACATCGTGAACGAAGGAAACTACGCCCCTTGAGTCTCGCGCCTTAGACCGCTCGGCCATCCAGACGTGGTTGTATGTAATTTGGACGTTTTAAAATTATATCTCATCCAGTTATTTTCTTAAAACATATCGTGTCAGAAGTGTGATTCGAACCCACGCCCACATACGAGGACCAGAATACACAGAATCACTTCGTGAACGAAGGAAGCTAAGCCCCTTGAGTCTGGCGCCTTAGACCGCTCGGCCATCCTGACGTGGTTTTAATTAATTTAGGCGTTCAAAATTACATATCTTCGAGTTACTTTTATAAAAAATATCGTGTCAGAAGTGGGATTCGAACCCACGCCCTCATACGAGGGCCAGAATACACAGATTCACATCGTGAACGAAGGAAACTACGCCCTTTGAGTCTAGCGCCTAAGACGGCTCGGCCATACTGACGTGGTTTTAAGTAATTTAGACGTTTAAAATTACATCTCTTCGAGTTATTTTCATAAACAATATCGTGTCAGAAGTGGGATTCGAACCCACGCCCTCATACTAGGACCAGAATACACAGATTTACATCGTGAACGAAGGAAGCTAAGCCCCTTGAGTCTCGCGCCTTAGACCGCTCGGCCATCCAGACGTGGTTTTATGTAATTTGGACGTTTTAAAATTATATCTCATCCAGTTATTTTCTTAAAACCATTCGTGTCAGAAGTGTTATTCGAACCCACGCCCTCATACGAGGGCCAGAATACACAGATTCACATCGTGAACGAAGGAAACTAAGCCCCTTGAGTCTAGCGCCTAAGACGGCTCGGCCATCCTGACGTGGTTTTAAGTAATTTAGACGTTTATAATTACATCTCTTCGAGTTATTTTCATAAACAATATCTTGTCAGAAGTGGGATTCGAACCCTTGCCCTCATACTTGGACAAGAATACACAGATTCACATCGTGAACGAAGGAAGCTAAGCCCCTTGAGTCTGGCGCCTTAGACCGCTCGGCCATCCTGACGTGGTTTTAATTAATTTAGGCGTTCAAAATTACATCTCTTCGAGTTACTTTTATAAAACATATCATGTCAGAAGTGGGATTCGAACCCACGCCCTCATACGAGGGCCAGAATACACAGATTCACATCGTGAACGAAGGAAACTACGCCCCTTGAGTCTCGCGCCTTAGACCGCTCGGCCATCCAGACGTGGTTGTATGTAATTTGGACGTTTTAAAATTATATCTCATCCAGTTATTTTCTTAAAACATATCGTGTCAGAAGTGTGATTCGAACCCACGCCCACATACGAGGACCAGAATACACAGATTCACATCGTGAACGAAGGAAACTAAGCCCCTTAAGTCTGGCGCCTTAGACCGCTCGGAAATCCTGACGTGGTTTTAACTAATTTAGGCGTTCAAAATTACATCTCTTCGAGTTACTTTTATAAAACATATCGTGTCAGAAGTGGGATTCGAACCCACGCCCTCATACGAGGGCCAGAATACACAGATTCACATCGTGAACGAAGGAAACTAAGCCCCTTGAGTCTAGCGCCTAAGACAGCTTGGCCATACTGACGTGGTTTTAAGTAACTTAGACGTTTCAAATTACATCTCTTCGAGTTATTTTTATAAACAATATCGTTTCAGAAGTGGGATTCGAACCCACGACCTCACACTACGGCCAGAATACACAGATTTACATCGTGAACGATGGAAGCTAAGCCCCTTCAGTCTTGCGCCTTAGACCGCTCGGCCATCCTGACGTGGTTCTGTGTAATTTGGACGTTTTAAAATTATATCTCATCCCGTTATTTTCTTAAAACATATCGTGTCAGAAGTGTGATTCGAACCCACGCCCTCATACGAGGACCAGAATACACAGATTCACATCGTGAACGAAGGAAGCTAAGCCCCTTGAGTCTGGCGCCTTAGACCGCTCGGCCATAGTGACGTGGTTTTAATTAATTTAGGCGTTCAAAATCACATCTCTTCGAGTTACTTTTATAAAACATATCGTGTCAGAAATGGGATTCGAACCCACGCCCTCATACGAGGGCCAGAATACACAGATTCACATCGTGAACGAAGGAAACTAAGCCCCTTGAGTCTAGCGCCTAAGACGGCTCGGCCATCCTGACGTAGTTTTAAGTAATTTAGACGTTTATAATTACATCTCTTCGAGTTATTTTCATAAACAATATCGTGTCAGAAGTGGGATTCGAACCCACGCCCTCATACGAGGACCAGAATACACAGAATCACATCGTGAACGAAGCCCCTTGAGTCTGGCGCCTTAGACCGCTCGGCCATCCAGACGTGGTTGTATGTAATTTGGACGTTTTAAAATCACATCTCTTCGAGTTACTTTTATAAAACATATCGTGTCAGAAGTGGGATTCGATCCCACGCCCTCATACGAGGGCCAGAATACACAGATTCACATCGTGAACGAAGGAAACTAAGCCCCTTGAGTCTAGCGCCTAAGACGGCTCGGCCATCCTGACGTGGTTTTAAGTAATTTAGACGTTTATAATTACATCTCTTCGAGTTATTTTCATAAACAATATCTTGTCAGAAGTGGGATTCGAACCCACGCCCTCATACTAGGACCAGAATACACAGATTCACATCGTGAACGAAGGAAGCTAAGCCCCTTGAGTCTGGCGCCTTAGACCGCTCGGCCATCCTGACGTGGTTTTAATTAATTTAGGCGTTCAAAATTACATCTCTTCGAGTTACTTTTATAAAACATATCGTGTCAGAAGTGGGATTCGAACCCACGCCCTCATACGAGGACCAGAATACACAGATTCACATCGTGAACGAAGGAAGCTAAGCCCCTTGAGTCTGGCGCCTTAGACCGCTCGGCCATCCTGACGTGGTTTCAATTAATTTAGGCGTTCAAAATTACATCTCTTCGAGTTACTTTTATAAAACATATCGTGTCAGAAGTGGGATTCGAACCCACGCCCTCATACGAGGGCCAGAATACACAGATTCACATCGTGAACGAAGGAAACTACGCCCCTTGAGTCTCGCGCCTTAGACCGCTCGGCCATCCAGACGTGGTTGTATGTAATTTGGACGTTTTAAAATTATATCTCATCCAGTTATTTTCTTAAAACATATCGTGTCAGAAGTGTGATTCGAACCCACGCCCACATACGAGGACCAGAATACACAGAATCACTTCGTGAACGAAGGAAGCTAAGCCCCTTGAGTCTGGCGCCTTAGACCGCTCGGCCATCCTGACGTGGTTTTAATTAATTTAGGCGTTCAAAATTACATATCTTCGAGTTACTTTTATAAAAAATATCGTGTCAGAAGTGGGATTCGAACCCACGCCCTCATACGAGGGCCACAATACACAGATTCACATCGTGAACGAAGGAAACTACCCCCTTTGAGTCTAGCGCCTAAGACGGCTCGGCCATACTGACGTGGTTTTAAGTAATTTAGACGTTTAAAATTACATCTCTTCGAGTTATTTTCATAAACAATATCGTGTCAGAAGTGGGATTCGAACCCACGCCCTCATACTAGGACCAGAATACACAGATTTACATCGTGAACGAAGGAAGCTAAGCCCCTTGAGTCTCGCGCCTTAGACCGCTCGGCCATCCAGACGTGGTTTTATGTAATTTGGACGTTTTAAAATTATATCTCATCCAGTTATTTTCTTAAAACCATTCGTGTCAGAAGTGTTATTCGAACCCACGCCCTCATACGAGGGCCATAATACACAGATTCACATCGTGAACGAAGGAAACTAAGCCCCTTGAGTCTAGCGCCTAAGACGGCTCGGCCATCCTGACGTGGTTTTAAGTAATTTAGACGTTTATAATTACATCTCTTCGAGTTATTTTCATAAACAATATCTTGTCAGAAGTGGGATTCGAACCCACGCCCTCATACTTGGACAAGAATACACAGATTCACATCGTGAACGAAGGAAGCTAAGCCCCTTGAGTCTGGCGCCTTAGACCGCTCGGCCATCCTGACGTGGTTTTAATTAATTTAGGCGTTCAAAATTACATCTCTTCGAGTTACTTTTATAAAACATATCATGTCAGAAGTGGGATTCGAACCCACGCCCTCATACGAGGGCCAGAATACACAGATTCACATCGTGAACGAAGGAAACTACGCCCCTTGAGTCTCGCGCCTTAGACCGCTCGGCCATCCAGACGTGGTTGTATGTAATTTGGACGTTTTAAAATTATATCTCATCCAGTTATTTTCTTAAAACATATCGTGTCAGAAGTGTGATTCGAACCCACGCCCACATACGAGGACCAGAATACACAGATTCACATCGTGAACGAAGGAAACTAAGCCCCTTAAGTCTGGCGCCTTAGACCGCTCGGCCATCCTGACGTGGTTTTAACTAATTTAGGCGTTCAAAATTACATCTCTTCGAGTTACTTTTATAAAACATATCGTGTCAGAAGTGGGATTCGAACCCACGCCCTCATACGAGGGCCAGAATACACAGATTCACATCGTGAACGAAGGAAACTAAGCCCCTTGAGTCTAGCGCCTAAGACAGCTTGGCCATACTGACGTGGTTTTAAGTAACTTAGACGTTTCAAATTACATCTCTTCGAGTTATTTTTATAAACAATATCGTGTCAGAAGTGGGATTCGAACCCACGACCTCACACTACGGCCAGAATACACAGATTTACATCGTGAACGATGGAAGCTAAGCCCCTTCAGTCTTGCGCCTTAGACCGCTCGGCCATCCTGACGTGGTTCTGTGTAATTTGGACGTTTTAAAATTATATCTCATCCCGTTATTTTCTTAAAACATATCGTGTCAGAAGTGTGATTCGAACCCACGCCCTCATACGAGGACCAGAATACACAGATTCACATCGTGAACGAAGGAAGCTAAGCCCCTTGAGTCTGGCGTCTAAGACGGCTCGGCCATCCTGACGTAGTTTTAAGTAATTTAGACGTTTAAAATTACATCTCTTCGAGTTATTTTCATAAACGATATCTTGTCAGAAGTGGGATTCGAACCCACGCCCTCATACTAGGACCAGAATACACAGATTTACATCGTGAACGATGGAAGCTAAGCCCCTTCAGTCTTGCGCCTTAGACCGCTCGGCCATCCTGACGTGGTTCTGTGTAATTTGGACGTTTTAAAATTATATCTCATCCCGTTATTTTCTTAAAACATATCGTGTCAGAAGTGTGATTCGAACCCACGCCCTCATACGAGGACCAGAATACACAGATTCACATCGTGAACGAAGGAAGCTAAGCCCCTTGAGTCTGGCGCCTTAGACCGCTCGGCCATCCTGACGTGGTTTTAATTAATTTAGGCGTTCAAAATCACATCTCTTCGAGTTACTTTTATAAAACATATCGTGTCAGAAATGGGATTCGAACCCACGCCCTCTTACGAGGGCCAGAATACACAGATTCACATCGTGAACGAAGGAAACTACGCCCCTTGAGTCTCGCGCCTTAGACCGCTCGGCCATCCAGACGTGGTTGTATGTAATTTGGACGTTTTAAAATTATATCTCATCCAGTTATTTTCTTAAAACATATCGTGTCAGAAGTGTGATTCGAACCCACGCCCACATACGAGGACCAGAATACACAGATTCACATCGTGAACGAAGGAAACTAAGCCCCTTAAGTCTGGCGCCTTAGACCGCTCGGCCATCCTGACGTGGTTTTAACTAATTTAGGCGTTCAAAATTACATCTCTTCGAGTTACTTTTATAAAACATATCGTGTCAGAAGTGGGATTCGAACCCACGCCCTCATACGAGGGCCAGAATACACAGATTCACATCGTGAACGAAGGAAACTAAGCCCCTTGAGTCTAGCGCCTAAGACAGCTTGGCCATACTGACGTGGTTTTAAGTAACTTAGACGTTTCAAATTACATCTCTTCGAGTTATTTTTATAAACAATATCGTGTCAGAAGTGGGATTCGAACCCACGACCTCACACTACGGCCAGAATACACAGATTTACATCGTGAACGATGGAAGCTAAGCCCCTTCAGTCTTGCGCCTTAGACCGCTCGGCCATCCTGACGTGGTTCTGTGTAATTTGGACGTTTTAAAATTATATCTCATCCCGTTATTTTCTTAAAACATATCGTGTCAGAAGTGTGATTCGAACCCACGCCCTCATACGAGGACCAGAATACACAGATTCACATCGTGAACGAAGGAAGCTAAGCCCCTTGAGTCTGGCGTCTAAGACGGCTCGGCCATCCTGACGTAGTTTTAAGTAATTTAGACGTTTAAAATTACATCTCTTCGAGTTATTTTCATAAACGATATCTTGTCAGAAGTGGGATTCGAACCCACGCCCTCATACTAGGACCAGAATACACAGATTTACATCGTGAACGATGGAAGCTAAGCCCCTTCAGTCTTGCGCCTTAGACCGCTCGGCCATCCTGACGTGGTTCTGTGTAATTTGGACGTTTTAAAATTATATCTCATCCCGTTATTTTCTTAAAACATATCGTGTCAGAAGTGTGATTCGAACCCACGCCCTCATACGAGGACCAGAATACACAGATTCACATCGTGAACGAAGGAAGCTAAGCCCCTTGAGTCTGGCGCCTTAGACCGCTCGGCCATCCTGACGTGGTTTTAATTAATTTAGGCGTTCAAAATCACATCTCTTCGAGTTACTTTTATAAAACATATCGTGTCAGAAATGGGATTCGAACCCACGCCCTCTTACGAGGGCCAGAATACACAGATTCACATCGTGAACGAAGGAAACTAAGCCCCTTGAGTCTAGCGCCTAAGACGGCTCGGCCATCCTGACGTAGTTTTAAGTAATTTAGACGTTTATAATTACATCTCTTCGAGTTATTTTCATAAACAATATCTTGTCAGAAGTGGGATTCGAACCCACGCCCTCATACTACGACCAGAATACACAGATTTACATCGTGAACGAAGGAAGCAAACCCCCTTGACTCTCGCGCCTTAGACCGCTCGGCCATCCAGACGTGGTTTTATGTAATTTGGACGTTTTAAAATTATATCTCATCCAGTTATTTTCTTAAAACCATTCGTGTTAGAAGTGTGATTCGAACCCACGCCCTCATACGAGGACCAGAATACACAGATTCACATCGTGAACGAAGGAAGCTAAGCCCCTTGAGTCTGGCGCCTTAGACCGCTCGGCCATCCTGACGTGGTTTTAATTAATTTAGGCGTTCAAAATTACATCTCTTCGAGTTACTTTTATAAAACATATCGTGTCAGAAGTGGGATTCGAACCCACGCCCTCATACGAGGGCCAGAATACACAGATTCACATCGTGAACGAAGGAAACTAAGCCCCTTGAGTCTAGCGCCTTAGACCGCTCGGCCATCCTGACGTGGTTCTGTGTAATTTGGACGTTTTAAAATTATATCTCATCCCGTTATTTTCTTAAAACATATCGTGTCAGAAGTGTGATTCGAACCCACGCCCTCATACGAGGACCAGAATACACAGATTCACATCGTGAACGAAGGAAGCTAAGCCCCTTGAGTCTGGCGCCTTAGACCGCTCGGCCATCCTGACGTGGTTTTAATTAATTTAGGTGTTCAATATTACATCTCTTTGAGTTACTTTTATAAAACATATCGTGTCACAAGTGGGATTCGAACCCACGCCCTCATACGAGGGCCAGAATACACAGATTCACATCGTGAACGAAGAAAACTAAGCCCCTTGAGTCTAGCGCCTAAGACCGCTCGGCCATCCAGACCGGGTTCTATGTAATTTGGACGTTTTAAAATTATATCTCATCCAGTTATTTTCTTAAAACATATCGTGTCAGAAGTGGGATTCGAACCCACGCCCTCATACGAGGACCAGAATACACAGAATCACATCGTGAACGAAGCCCCTTGAGTCTGGCGCCTTACACCGCTCGGCCATCCAGACGTGGTTGTATGTAATTTGGACGTTTTAAAATCACATCTCTTCGAGTAACTTTTATAAAACATATCGTGTCAGAAGTGGGATTCGAACCCACGCCCTCATACGAGGGCCAGAATACACAGATTCACATCGTGAACGAAGGAAACTAAGCCCCTTGAGTCTAGCGCCTAAGACAGCTTGGCCATACTGACGTGGTTTTAAGTAACTTAGACGTTTCAAATTACATCTCTTCGAGTTATTTTCATAAACAATATCGTGTCAGAAGTGGGATTCGAACCCACGCCCTCATACGAGGACCAGAATACACAGATTCACATCGTGAACGAAGGAAGCTAAGCCCCTTGAGTCTGGCGCCTTAGACCGCTCGGCCATCCTGACGTGGTTTTAATTAATTTTGGCGTTCAAAATTACATCTCTTTGAGTTACTTTTATAAAACATATCGTGTCACAAGTGGGATTCGAACCCACGCCCTCATACGAGGGCCAGAATACACAGATTCACATCGTGAACGAAGAAAACTAAGCCCCTTGAGTCTAGCGCCTAAGACCGCTCGGCCATCCAGACCGGGTTCTATGTAATTTGGACGTTTTAAAATTATATCTCATCCAGTTATTTTCTTAAAACATATCGTGTCAGAAGTGGGATTCGAACCCACGCCCTCATACGAGGACCAGAATACACAGAATCACATCGTGAACGAAGCCCCTTGAGTCTGGCGCCTTAGACCGCTCGGCCATCCAGACGTGGTTGTATGTAATTTGGACGTTTTAAAATCACATCTCTTCGAGTTACTTTTATAAAACATATCGTGTCAGAAGTGGGATTCGAACCCACGCCCTCATACGAGGGCCAGAATACACAGATTCACATCGTGAACGAAGGAAACTAAGCCCCTTGAGTCTAGCGCCTAAGACAGCTTGGCCATACTGACGTGGTTTTAAGTAACTTAGACGTTTCAAATTACATCTCTTCGAGTTATTTTCATAAACAATATCGTGTCAGAAGTGGGATTCGAACCCACGCCCTCATACGAGGACCAGAATACACAGATTCACATCGTGAACGAAGGAAGCTAAGCCCCTTGAGTCTGGCGCCTTAGACCGCTCGGCCATCCTGACGTGGTTTTAATTAATTTAGGTGTTCAATATTACATCTCTTTGAGTTACTTTTATAAAACATATCGTGTCACAAGTGGGATTCGAACCCACGCCCTCATACGAGGGCCAGAATACACAGATCACATCGTGAACGAAGAAAACTAAGCCCCTTGAGTCTAGCGCCTAAGACCGCTCGGCCATCCAGACCGGGTTCTATGTAATTTGGACGTTTTAAAATTATATCTCATCCAGTTATTTTCTTAAAACATATCGTGTCAGAAGTGGGATTCGAACCCACGCCCTCATACGAGGACCAGAATACACAGAATCACATCGTGAACGAAGCCCCTTGAGTCTGGCGCCTTACACCGCTCGGCCATCCAGACGTGGTTGTATGTAATTTGGACGTTTTAAAATCACATCTCTTCGAGTTACTTTTATAAAACATATCGTGTCAGAAGTGGGATTCGAACCCACGCCCTCATACGAGGGCCAGAATACACAGATTCACATCGTGAACGAAGGAAACTAAGCCCCTTGAGTCTAGCGCCTAAGACAGCTTGGCCATACTGACGTGGTTTTAAGTAACTTAGACGTTTCAAATTACATCTCTTCGAGTTATTTTCATAAACAATATCGTGTCAGAAGTGGGATTCGAACCCACGCCCTCATACGAGGACCAGAATACACAGATTCACATCGTGAACGAAGGAAGCTAAGCCCCTTGAGTCTGGCGCCTTAGACCGCTCGGCCATCCTGACGTGGTTTTAATTAATTTAGGCGTTCAAAATCACATCTCTTCGAGTTACTTTTATAAAACATATCGTGTCAGAAATGGGATTCGAACCCACGCCCTCATACGAGGGCCAGAATACACAGATTCACATCGTGAACGAAGGAAACTAAGCCCCTTGAGTCTAGCGCCTAAGACGGCTCGGCCATCCTGACGTAGTTTTAAGTAATTTAGACGTTTATAATTACATCTCTTCGAGTTATTTTCATAAACAATATCTTGTCAGAAGTGGGATTCGAACCCACGCCCTCATACTACGACCAGAATACACAGATTTACATCGTGAACGAAGGAAGCTAACCCCCTTGAGTCTCGCGCCTTAGACCGCTCGGCCATCCAGACGTGGTTTTATGTAATTTGGACGTTTTAAAATTATATCTCATCCAGTTATTTTCTTAAAACCATTCGTGTTAGAAGTGTGATTCGAACCCACGCCCTCATACGAGGACCAGAATACACAGATTCACATCGTGAACGAAGGAAACTAAGCCCCTTGAGTCTAGCGCCTAAGACAGCTTGGCCATACTGACGTGGTTTTAAGTAACTTAGACGTTTCAAATTACATCTCTTCGAGTTATTTTCATAAACAATATCGTGTCAGAAGTGGGATTCGAACCCACGCCCTCATACGAGGACCAGAATACACAGATTCACATCGTGAACGAAGGAAGCTAAGCCCCTTGAGTCTGGCGCCTTAGACCGCTCGGCCATCCTGACGTGGTTTTAATTAATTTTGGCGTTCAAAATTACATCTCTTTGAGTTACTTTTATAAAACATATCGTGTCACAAGTGGGATTCGAACCCACGCCCTCATACGAGGGCCAGAATACACAGATTCACATCGTGAACGAAGAAAACTAAGCCCCTTGAGTCTAGCGCCTAAGACCGCTCGGCCATCCAGACCGGGTTCTATGTAATTTGGACGTTTTAAAATTATATCTCATCCAGTTATTTTCTTAAAACATATCGTGTCAGAAGTGGGATTCGAACCCACGCCCTCATACGAGGATCAGAATACACAGATTCACTTCGTGAACGAAGGAAGCTAAGCCCCTTGAGTCTAGCGCCTAAGACCGCTCGGCCATCCTGACGTGGTTCTGTGTAATTTGGACGTTTTAAAATTATATCTCATCCAGTTATTTTCTTAAAACATATCGTGTCAGAAGTGGGATTCGAACCCACGCCCTCATACGAGGACCAGAATACACAGAATCACATCGTGAACGAAGCCCCTTGAGTCTGGCGCCTTAGACCGCTCGGCCATCCAGACGTGGTTGTATGTAATTTGGACGTTTTAAAATCACATCTCTTCGAGTTACTTTTATAAAACATATCGTGTCAGAAGTGGGATTCGAACCCACGCCCTCATACGAGGGCCAGAATACACAGATTCACATCGTGAACGAAGGAAACTAAGCCCCTTGAGTCTAGCGCCTAAGACAGCTTGGCCATACTGACGTGGTTTTAAGTAACTTAGACGTTTCAAATTACATCTCTTCGAGTTATTTTCATAAACAATATCGTGTCAGAAGTGGGATTCGAACCCACGCCCTCATACGAGGACCAGAATACACAGATTCACATCGTGAACGAAGGAAGCTAAGCCCCTTGAGTCTGGCGCCTTAGACCGCTCGGCCATCCTGACGTGGTTTTAGTTAATTTAGGCGTTCAAAATTACATCTCTTTGAGTTACTTTTATAAAACATATCGTGTCACAAAAGGGATTCGAACCCACGCCCTCATACGAGGGCCAGAATACACAGATTCACATCGTGAACGAAGAAAACTAAGCCCCTTGAGTCTAGCGCCTAAGACCGCTCGGCCATCCAGACCGGGTTCTATGTAATTTGGACGTTTTAAAATTATATCTCATCCAGTTATTTTCTTAAAACATATCGTGTCAGAAGTGGGATTCGAACCCACGCCCTCATACGAGGACCAGAATACACAGAATCACATCGTGAACGAAGCCCCTTGAGTCTGGCGCCTTACACCGCTCGGCCATCCAGACGTGGTTGTATGTAATTTGGACGTTTTAAAATCACATCTCTTCGAGTTACTTTTATAAAACATATCGTGTCAGAAGTGGGATTCGAACCCACGCCCTCATACGAGGGCCAGAATACACAGATTCACATCGTGAACGAAGGAAACTAAGCCCCTTGAGTCTAGCGCCTAAGACAGCTTGGCCATACTGACGTGGTTTTAAGTAACTTAGACGTTTCAAATTACATCTCTTCGAGTTATTTTCATAAACAATATCGTGTCAGAAGTGGGATTCGAACCCACGCCCTCATACGAGGACCAGAATACACAGATTCACATCGTGAACGAAGGAAGCTAAGCCCCTTGAGTCTGGCGCCTTAGACCGCTCGGCCATCCTGACGTGGTTTTAATTAATTTAGGCGTTCAAAATCACATCTCTTCGAGTTACTTTTATAAAACATATCGTGTCAGAAATGGGATTCGAACCCACGCCCTCATACGAGGGCCAGAATACACAGATTCACATCGTGAACGAAGGAAACTAAGCCCCTTGAGTCTAGCGCCTAAGACGGCTCGGCCATCCTGACGTAGTTTTAAGTAATTTAGACGTTTATAATTACATCTCTTCGAGTTATTTTCATAAACAATATCTTGTCAGAAGTGGGATTCGAACCCACGCCCTCATACTACGACCAGAATACACAGATTTACATCGTGAACGAAGGAAGCTAACCCCCTTGAGTCTCGCGCCTTAGACCGCTCGGCCATCCAGACGTGGTTTTATGTAATTTGGACGTTTTAAAATTATATCTCATCCAGTTATTTTCTTAAAACCATTCGTGTTAGAAGTGTGATTCGAACCCACGCCCTCATACGAGGACCAGAATACACAGATTCACATCGTGAACGAAGGAAACTAAGCCCCTTGAGTCTAGCGCCTAAGACAGCTTGGCCATACTGACGTGGTTTTAAGTAACTTAGACGTTTCAAATTACATCTCTTCGAGTTATTTTCATAAACAATATCGTGTCAGAAGTGGGATTCGAACCCACGCCCTCATACGAGGACCAGAATACACAGATTCACATCGTGAACGAAGGAAGCTAAGCCCCTTGAGTCTGGCGCCTTAGACCGCTCGGCCATCCTGACGTGGTTTTAATTAATTTTGGCGTTCAAAATTACATCTCTTTGAGTTACTTTTATAAAACATATCGTGTCACAAGTGGGATTCGAACCCACGCCCTCATACGAGGGCCAGAATACACAGATTCACATCGTGAACGAAGAAAACTAAGCCCCTTGAGTCTAGCGCCTAAGACCGCTCGGTCATCCAGACCGGGTTCTATGTAATTTGGACGTTTTAAAATTATATCTCATCCAATTATTTTCTTAAAACATATCGTGTCAGAAGTGGGATTCGAACCCACGCCCTCATACGAGGATCAGAATACACAGATTCACTTCGTGAACGAAGGAAGCTAAGCCCCTTGAGTCTAGCGCCTAAGACCGCTCGGCCATCCTGACGCGGTTCTGTGTAATTTGGACGTTTTAAAATTATATCTCATCCAGTTATTTTCTTAAAACATATCGTGTCAGAAGTGGGATTCGAACCCACGCCCTCATACGAGGACCAGAATACACAGAATCACATCGTGAACGAAGCCCCTTGAGTCTGGCGCCTTAGACCGCTCGGCCATCCAGACGTGGTTGTATGTAATTTGGACGTTTTAAAATCACATCTCTTCGAGTTACTTTTATAAAACATATCGTGTCAGAAGTGGGATTCGAACCCACGCCCTCATACGAGGGCCAGAATACACAGATTCACATCGTGAACGAAGGAAACTAAGCCCCTTGAGTCTAGCGCCTAAGACAGCTTGGCCATACTGACGTGGTTTTAAGTAACTTAGACGTTTCAAATTACATCTCTTCGAGTTATTTTCATAAACAATATCGTGTCAGAAGTGGGATTCGAACCCACGCCCTCATACGAGGACCAGAATACACAGATTCACATCGTGAACGAAGGAAGCTAAGCCCCTTGAGTCTGGCGCCTTAGACCGCTCGGCCATCCTGACGTGGTTTTAGTTAATTTAGGCGTTCAAAATTACATCTCTTTGAGTTACTTTTATAAAACATATCGTGTCACAAAAGGGATTCGAACCCACGCCCTCATACGAGGGCCAGAATACACAGATTCACATCGTGAACGAAGAAAACTAAGCCCCTTGAGTCTAGCGCCTAAGACCGCTCGGCCATCCAGACCGGGTTCTATGTAATTTGGACGTTTTAAAATTATATCTCATCCAGTTATTTTCTTAAAACATATCGTGTCAGAAGTGGGATTCGAACCCACGCCCTCATACGAGGATCAGAATACACAGATTCACTTCGTGAACGAAGGAAGCTAAGCCCCTTGAGTCTGGCGCCTTAGACCGCTCGGCCATCCCAACGTGGTTTTAATTAATTTAGGCGTTCAAAATTACATCTCTTCGAGTTACTTTTATAAAACATATCGTGTCAGAAGTGGGATTCGAACCCACGCCCTCATACGAGGGCCAGAATACACAGATTCACATCGTGAACGAAGGAAACTAAGCCCCTTGAGTCTAGCGCCTAAGACAGCTTGGCCATACTGACGTGGTTTTAAGTAACTTAGACGTTTCAAATTACATCTCTTCGAGTTATTTTCATAAACAATATCGTGTCAGAAGTGGGATTCGAACCCACGCCCTCATACGAGGACCAGAATACACAGATTCACATCGTGAACGAAGGAAGCTAAGCCCCTTGAGTCTGGCGCCTTAGACCGCTCGGCCATCCTGACGTGGTTTTAATTAATTTTGGCGTTCAAAATTACATCTCTTTGAGTTACTTTTATAAAACATATCGTGTCACAAGTGGGATTCGAACCCACGCCCTCATACGAGGGCCAGAATACACAGATTCACATCGTGAACGAAGAAAACTAAGCCCCTTGAGTCTAGCGCCTAAGACCGCTCGGCCATCCAGACCGGGTTCTATGTAATTTGGACGTTTTAAAATTATATCTCATCCAGTTATTTTCTTAAAACATATCGTGTCAGAAGTGGGATTCGAACCCACGCCCTCATACGAGGATCAGAATACACAGATTCACTTCGTGAACGAAGGAAGCTAAGCCCCTTGAGTCTAGCGCCTAAGACCGCTCGGCCATCCTGACGTGGTTCTGTGTAATTTGGACGTTTTAAAATTATATCTCATCCAGTTATTTTCTTAATACATATCGTGTCAGAAGTGGGATTCGAACCCACGCCCTCATACGAGGACCAGAATACACAGAATCACATCGTGAACGAAGCCCCTTGAGTCTGGCGCCTTAGACCGCTCGGCCATCCAGACGTGGTTGTATGTAATTTGGACGTTTTAAAATCACATCTCTTCGAGTTACTTTTATAAAACATATCGTGTCAGAAGTGGGATTCGAACCCACGCCCTCATACGAGGGCCAGAATACACAGATTCACATCGTGAACGAAGGAAACTAAGCCCCTTGAGTCTAGCGCCTAAGACAGCTTGGCCATACTGACGTGGTTTTAAGTAACTTAGACGTTTCAAATTACATCTCTTCGAGTTATTTTCATAAACAATATCGTGTCAGAAGTGGGATTCGAACCCACGCCCTCATACGAGGACCAGAATACACAGATTCACATCGTGAACGAAGGAAGCTAAGCCCCTTGAGTCTGGCGTCTTAGACCGCTCGGCCATCCTGACGTGGTTTTAATTAATTTAGGCGTTCAAAATTACATCTCTTTGAGTTACTTTTATAAAACATATCGTGTCACAAGTGGGATTCGAACCCACGCCCTCATACGAGGGCCAGAATACACAGATTCACATCGTGAACGAAGAAAACTAAGCCCCTTGAGTCTAGCGCCTAAGACCGCTCGGCCATCCAGACCGGGTTCTATGTAATTTGGACGTTTTAAAATTATATCTCATCCAGTTATTTTCTTAAAACATATCGTGTCAGAAGTGGGATTCGAACCCACGCCCTCATACGAGGATCAGAATACACAGATTCACTTCGTGAACGAAGGAAGCTAAGCCCCTTGAGTCTGGCGCCTTAGACCGCTCGGCCATCCTGACGTGGTTTTAATTAATTTAGGCGTTCAAAATTACATCTCTTCGAGTTACTTTTATAAAACATATCGTGTCAGAAGTGGGATTCGAACCCACGCCCTCATACGAGGACCAGAATACACAGATTCACATCGTGAACGAAGGAAACTAAGCCCCTTGAGTCTAGCGCCTAAGACAGCTTGGCCATACTGACGTGGTTTTAAGTAACTTAGACGTTTCAAATTACATCTCTTCGAGTTATTTTCATAAACAATATCGTGTCAGAAGTGGGATTCGAACCCACGCCCTCATACGAGGACCAGAATACACAGATTCACATCGTGAACGAAGGAAGCTAAGCCCCTTGAGTCTGGCGCCTTAGACCGCTCGGCCATCCTGACGTGGTTTTAATTAATTTTGGCGTTCAAAATTACATCTCTTTGAGTTACTTTTATAAAACATATCGTGTCACAAGTGGGATTCGAACCCACGCCCTCATACGAGGGCCAGAATACACAGATTCACATCGTGAACGAAGAAAACTAAGCCCCTTGAGTCTAGCGCCTAAGACCGCTCGGCCATCCAGACCGGGTTCTATGTAATTTGGACGTTTTAAAATTATATCTCATCCAGTTATTTTCTTAAAACATATCGTGTCAGAAGTGGGATTCGAACCCACGCCCTCATACGAGGATCAGAATACACAGATTCACTTCGTGAACGAAGGAAGCTAAGCCCCTTGAGTCTAGCGCCTAAGACCGCTCGGCCATCCTGACGTGGTTCTGTGTAATTTGGACGTTTTAAAATTATATCTCATCCAGTTATTTTCTTAAAACATATCGTGTCAGAAGTGGGATTCGAACCCACGCCCTCATACGAGGACCAGAATACACAGAATCACATCGTGAACGAAGCCCCTTGAGTCTGGCGCCTTAGACCGCTCGGCCATCCAGACGTGGTTGTATGTAATTTGGACGTTTTAAAATCACATCTCTTCGAGTTACTTTTATAAAACATATCGTGTCAGAAGTGGGATTCGAACCCACGCCCTCATACGAGGGCCAGAATACACAGATTCACATCGTGAACGAAGGAAACTAAGCCCCTTGAGTCTAGCGCCTAAGACAGCTTGGCCATACTGACGTGGTTTTAAGTAACTTAGACGTTTCAAATTACATCTCTTCGAGTTATTTTCATAAACAATATCGTGTCAGAAGTGGGATTCGAACCCACGCCCTCATACGAGGACCAGAATACACAGATTCACATCGTGAACGAAGGAAGCTAAGCCCCTTGAGTCTGGCGCCTTAGACCGCTCGGCCATCCTGACGTGGTTTTAGTTAATTTAGGCGTTCAAAATTACATCTCTTTGAGTTACTTTTATAAAACATATCGTGTCACAAAAGGGATTCGAACCCACGCCCTCATACGAGGGCCAGAATACACAGATTCACGTCGTGAACGAAGAAAACTAAGCCCCTTGAGTCTAGCGCCTAAGACCGCTCGGCCATCCAGACCGGGTTCTATGTAATTTGGACGTTTTAAAATTATATCTCATCCAGTTATTTTCTTAAAACATATCGTGTCAGAAGTGGGATTCGAACCCACGCCCTCATACGAGGATCAGAATACACAGATTCACTTCGTGAACGAAGGAAGCTAAGCCCCTTGAGTCTGGCGCCTTAGACCGCTCGGCCATCCCAACGTGGTTTTAATTAATTTAGGCGTTCAAAATTACATCTCTTCGAGTTACTTTTATAAAACATATCGTGTCAGAAGTGGGATTCGAACCCACGCCCTCATACGAGGGCCAGAATACACAGATTCACATCGTGAACGAAGGAAACTAAGCCCCTTGAGTCTAGCGCCTAAGACAGCTTGGCCATACTGACGTGGTTTTAAGTAACTTAGACGTTTCAAATTACATCTCTTCGAGTTATTTTCATAAACAATATCGTGTCAGAAGTGGGATTCGAACCCACGCCCTCATACGAGGACCAGAATACACAGATTCACATCGTGAACGAAGGAAGCTAAGCCCCTTGAGTCTGGCGCCTTAGACCGCTCGGCCATCCTGACGTGGTTTTAATTAATTTTGGCGTTCAAAATTACATCTCTTTGAGTTACTTTTATAAAACATATCGTGTCACAAGTGGGATTCGAACCCACGCCCTCATACGAGGGCCAGAATACACAGATTCACATCGTGAACGAAGAAAACTAAGCCCCTTGAGTCTAGCGCCTAAGACCGCTCGGTCATCCAGACCGGGTTCTATGTAATTTGGACGTTTTAAAATTATATCTCATCCAGTTATTTTCTTAAAACATATCGTGTCAGAAGTGGGATTCGAACCCACGCCCTCATACGAGGATCAGAATACACAGATTCACTTCGTGAACGAAGGAAGCTAAGCCCCTTGAGTCTAGCGCCTAAGACCGCTCGGCCATCCTGACGTGGTTCTGTGTAATTTGGACGTTTTAAAATTATATCTCATCCAGTTATTTTCTTAAAACATATCGTGTCAGAAGTGGGATTCGAACCCACGCCCTCATACGAGGACCAGAATACACAGAATCACATCGTGAACGAAGCCCCTTGAGTCTGGCGCCTTAGACCGCTCGGCCATCCAGACGTGGTTGTATGTAATTTGGACGTTTTAAAATCACATCTCTTCGAGTTACTTTTATAAAACATATCGTGTCAGAAGTGGGATTCGAACCCACGCCCTCATACGAGGGCCAGAATACACAGATTCACATCGTGAACGAAGGAAACTAAGCCCCTTGAGTCTAGCGCCTAAGACAGCTTGGCCATACTGACGTGGTTTTAAGTAACTTAGACGTTTCAAATTACATCTCTTCGAGTTATTTTCATAAACAATATCGTGTCAGAAGTGGGATTCGAACCCACGCCCTCATACGAGGACCAGAATACACAGATTCACATCGTGAACGAAGGAAGCTAAGCCCCTTGAGTCTGGCGCCTTAGACCGCTCGGCCATCCTGACGTGGTTTTAGTTAATTTAGGCGTTCAAAATTACATCTCTTTGAGTTACTTTTATAAAACATATCGTGTCACAAAAGGGATTCGAACCCACGCCCTCATACGAGGGCCAGAATACACAGATTCACATCGTGAACGAAGAAAACTAAGCCCCTTGAGTCTAGCGCCTAAGACCGCTCGGCCATCCAGACCGGGTTCTATGTAATTTGGACGTTTTAAAATTATATCTCATCCAGTTATTTTCTTAAAACATATCGTGTCAGAAGTGGGATTCGAACCCACGCCCTCATACGAGGATCAGAATACACAGATTCACTTCGTGAACGAAGGAAGCTAAGCCCCTTGAGTCTGGCGCCTTAGACCGCTCGGCCATCCCAACGTGGTTTTAATTAATTTAGGCGTTCAAAATTACATCTCTTCGAGTTACTTTTATAAAACATATCGTGTCAGAAGTGGGATTCGAACCCACGCCCTCATACGAGGGCCAGAATACACAGATTCACATCGTGAACGAAGGAAACTAAGCCCCTTGAGTCTAGCGCCTAAGACAGCTTGGCCATACTGACGTGGTTTTAAGTAACTTAGACGTTTCAAATTACATCTCTTCGAGTTATTTTCATAAACAATATCGTGTCAGAAGTGGGATTCGAACCCACGCCCTCATACGAGGACCAGAATACACAGATTCACATCGTGAACGAAGGAAGCTAAGCCCCTTGAGTCTGGCGCCTTAGACCGCTCGGCCATCCTGACGTGGTTTTAATTAATTTTGGCGTTCAAAATTACATCTCTTTGAGTTACTTTTATAAAACATATCGTGTCACAAGTGGGATTCGAACCCACGCCCTCATACGAGGGCCAGAATACACAGATTCACATCGTGAACGAAGAAAACTAAGCCCCTTGAGTCTAGCGCCTAAGACCGCTCGGCCATCCAGACCGGGTTCTATGTAATTTGGACGTTTTAAAATTATATCTCATCCAGTTATTTTCTTAAAACATATCGTGTCAGAAGTGGGATTCGAACCCACGCCCTCATACGAGGATCAGAATACACAGATTCACTTCGTGAACGAAGGAAGCTAAGCCCCTTGAGTCTAGCGCCTAAGACCGCTCGGCCATCCTGACGTGGTTCTGTGTAATTTGGACGTTTTAAAATTATATCTCATCCAGTTATTTTCTTAATACATATCGTGTCAGAAGTGGGATTCGAACCCACGCCCTCATACGAGGACCAGAATACACAGAATCACATCGTGAACGAAGCCCCTTGAGTCTGGCGCCTTAGACCGCTCGGCCATCCAGACGTGGTTGTATGTAATTTGGACGTTTTAAAATCACATCTCTTCGAGTTACTTTTATAAAACACATCGTGTCAGAAGTGGGATTCGAACCCACGCCCTCATACGAGGGCCAGAATACACAGATTCACATCGTGAACGAAGGAAACTAAGCCCCTTGAGTCTAGCGCCTAAGACAGCTTGGCCATACTGACGTGGTTTTAAGTAACTTAGACGTTTCAAATTACATCTCTTCGAGTTATTTTCATAAACAATATCGTGTCAGAAGTGGGATTCGAACCCACGCCCTCATACGAGGACCAGAATACACAGATTCACATCGTGAACGAAGGAAGCTAAGCCCCTTGAGTCTGGCGTCTTAGACCGCTCGGCCATCCTGACGTGGTTTTAATTAATTTAGGCGTTCAAAATTACATCTCTTTGAGTTACTTTTATAAAACATATCGTGTCACAAGTGGGATTCGAACCCACGCCCTCATACGAGGGCCAGAATACACAGATTCACATCGTGAACGAAGAAAACTAAGCCCCTTGAGTCTAGCGCCTAAGACCGCTCGGCCATCCAGACCGGGTTCTATGTAATTTGGACGTTTTAAAATTATATCTCATCCAGTTATTTTCTTAAAACATATCGTGTCAGAAGTGGGATTCGAACCCACGCCCTCATACGAGGATCAGAATACACAGATTCACTTCGTGAACGAAGGAAGCTAAGCCCCTTGAGTCTGGCGCCTTAGACCGCTCGGCCATCCTGACGTGGTTTTAATTAATTTAGGCGTTCAAAATTACATCTCTTCGAGTTACTTTTATAAAACATATCGTGTCAGAAGTGGGATTCGAACCCACGCCCTCATACGAGGACCAGAATACACAGATTCACATCGTGAACGAAGGAAACTAAGCCCCTTGAGTCTAGCGCCTAAGACAGCTTGGCCATACTGACGTGGTTTTAAGTAACTTAGACGTTTCAAATTACATCTCTTCGAGTTATTTTCATAAACAATATCGTGTCAGAAGTGGGATTCGAACCCACGCCCTCATACGAGGACCAGAATACACAGATTCACATCGTGAACGAAGGAAGCTAAGCCCCTTGAGTCTGGCGCCTTAGACCGCTCGGCCATCCTGACGTGGTTTTAATTAATTTTGGCGTTCAAAATTACATCTCTTTGAGTTACTTTTATAAAACATATCGTGTCACAAGTGGGATTCGAACCCACGCCCTCATACGAGGGCCAGAATACACAGATTCACATCGTGAACGAAGAAAACTAAGCCCCTTGAGTCTAGCGCCTAAGACCGCTCGGCCATCCAGACCGGGTTCTATGTAATTTGGACGTTTTAAAATTATATCTCATCCAGTTATTTTCTTAAAACATATCGTGTCAGAAGTGGGATTCGAACCCACGCCCTCATACGAGGATCAGAATACACAGATTCACTTCGTGAACGAAGGAAGCTAAGCCCCTTGAGTCTAGCGCCTAAGACCGCTCGGCCATCCTGACGTGGTTCTGTGTAATTTGGACGTTTTAAAATTATATCTCATCCAGTTATTTTCTTAAAACATATCGTGTCAGAAGTGGGATTCGAACCCACGCCCTCATACGAGGACCAGAATACACAGAATCACGTCGTGAACGAAGCCCCTTGAGTCTGGCGCCTTAGACCGCTCGGCCATCCAGACGTGGTTGTATGTAATTTGGACGTTTTAAAATCACATCTCTTCGAGTTACTTTTATAAAACATATCGTGTCAGAAGTGGGATTCGAACCCACGCCCTCATACGAGGGCCAGAATACACAGATTCACATCGTGAACGAAGGAAACTAAGCCCCTTGAGTCTAGCGCCTAAGACAGCTTGGCCATACTGACGTGGTTTTAAGTAACTTAGACGTTTCAAATTACATCTCTTCGAGTTATTTTCATAAACAATATCGTGTCAGAAGTGGGATTCGAACCCACGCCCTCATACGAGGACCAGAATACACAGATTCACATCGTGAACGAAGGAAGCTAAGCCCCTTGAGTCTGGCGCCTTAGACCGCTCGGCCATCCTGACGTGGTTTTAGTTAATTTAGGCGTTCAAAATTACATCTCTTTGAGTTACTTTTATAAAACATATCGTGTCACAAAAGGGATTCGAACCCACGCCCTCATACGAGGGCCAGAATACACAGATTCACATCGTGAACGAAGAAAACTAAGCCCCTTGAGTCTAGCGCCTAAGACCGCTCGGCCATCCAGACCGGGTTCTATGTAATTTGGACGTTTTAAAATTATATCTCATCCAGTTATTTTCTTAAAACATATCGTGTCAGAAGTGGGATTCGAACCCACGCCCTCATACGAGGATCAGAATACACAGATTCACTTCGTGAACGAAGGAAGCTAAGCCCCTTGAGTCTGGCGCCTTAGACCGCTCGGCCATCCCAACGTGGTTTTAATTAATTTAGGCGTTCAAAATTACATCTCTTCGAGTTACTTTTATAAAACATATCGTGTCAGAAGTGGGATTCGAACCCACGCCCTCATACGAGGGCCAGAATACACAGATTCACATCGTGAACGAAGAAAACTAAGCCCCTTGAGTCTAGCGCCTAAGACCGCTCGGCCATCCAGACCGGGTTCTATGTAATTTGGACGTTTTAAAATTATATCTCATCCAGTTATTTTCTTAAAACATATCGTGTCAGAAGTGGGATTCGAACCCACGCCCTCATACGAGGATCAGAATACACAGATTCACTTCGTGAACGAAGGAAGCTAAGCCCCTTGAGTCTAGCGCCTAAGACCGCTCGGCCATCCTGACGTGGTTCTGTGTAATTTGGACGTTTTAAAATTATATCTCATCCAGTTATTTTCTTAATACATATCGTGTCAGAAGTGGGATTCGAACCCACGCCCTCATACGAGGACCAGAATACACAGAATCACATCGTGAACGAAGCCCCTTGAGTCTGGCGCCTTAGACCGCTCGGCCATCCAGACGTGGTTGTATGTAATTTGGACGTTTTAAAATCACATCTCTTCGAGTTACTTTTATAAAACATATCGTGTCAGAAGTGGGATTCGAACCCACGCCCTCATACGAGGGCCAGAATACACAGATTCACATCGTGAACGAAGGAAACTAAGCCCCTTGAGTCTAGCGCCTAAGACAGCTTGGCCATACTGACGTGGTTTTAAGTAACTTAGACGTTTCAAATTACATCTCTTCGAGTTATTTTCATAAACAATATCGTGTCAGAAGTGGGATTCGAACCCACGCCCTCATACGAGGACCAGAATACACAGATTCACATCGTGAACGAAGGAAGCTAAGCCCCTTGAGTCTGGCGTCTTAGACCGCTCGGCCATCCTGACGTGGTTTTAATTAATTTAGGCGTTCAA
Source organism: Phalangium opilio (assembly GCF_054372755.1). NCBI lineage: Eukaryota > Metazoa > Arthropoda > Arachnida > Opiliones > Phalangiidae > Phalangium > Phalangium opilio. The sequence goes on from NW_028324260.1 coordinate 387,486, forward strand.
AATTACATCTCTTTGAGTTACTTTTATAAAACATATCGTGTCACAAGTGGGATTCGAACCCACGCCCTCATACGAGGGCCAGAATACACAGATTCACATCGTGAACGAAGAAAACTAAGCCCCTTGAGTCTAGCGCCTAAGACCGCTCGGCCATCCAGACCGGGTTCTATGTAATTTGGACGTTTTAAAATTATATCTCATCCAGTTATTTTCTTAAAACATATCGTGTCAGAAGTGGGATTCGAACCCACGCCCTCATACGAGGATCAGAATACACAGATTCACTTCGTGAACGAAGGAAGCTAAGCCCCTTGAGTCTGGCGCCTTAGACCGCTCGGCCATCCTGACGTGGTTTTAATTAATTTAGGCGTTCAAAATTACATCTCTTCGAGTTACTTTTATAAAACATATCGTGTCAGAAGTGGGATTCGAACCCACGCCCTCATACGAGGGCCAGAATACACAGATTCACATCGTGAACGAAGGAAACTACGCCCCTTGAGTCTCGCGCCTTAGACCGCTCGGCCATCCAGACGTGGTTCTGTGTAATTTGGACGTTTTAAAATTATATCTCATCCAGTTATTTTCTTAAAACATATCGTGTCAGAAGTGGGATTCGAACCCACGCCCTCATACGAGGACCAGAATACACAGAATCACATCGTGAACGAAGCCCCTTGAGTCTGGCGCCTTAGACCGCTCGGCCATCCAGACGTGGTTCTATGTAATTTGGACGTTTTAAAATCACATCTCTTCGAGTTACTTTTATAAAACATATCGTGTCAGAAGTGGGATTCGAACCCACGCCCTCATACGAGGGCCAGAATACACAGATTCACATCGTGAACGAAGGAAACTACGCCCCTTGAGTCTCGCGCCTTAGACCGCTCGGCCATCCAGACGTGGTTGTATGTAATTTGGACGTTTTAAAATTATATCTCATCCAGTTATTTTCTTAAAACATATCGTGTCAGAAGTGTGATTCGAACCCACGCCCACATACGAGGACCAGAATACACAGATTCACTTCGTGAACGAAGGAAGCTAAGCCCCTTGAGTCTGGCGCCTTAGACCGCTCGGCCATCCTGACGTGGTTTTAATTAATTTAGGCGTTCAAAATTACATCTCTTCGAGTTACTTTTATAAAACATATCGTGTCAGAAGTGGGATTCGAACCCACGCCCTCATACGAGGGCCAGAATACACAGATTCACATCGTGAACGAAGGAAACTACGCCCCTTGAGTCTCGCGCCTTAGACCGCTCGGCCATCCAGACGTGGTTGTATGTAATTTGGACGTTTTAAAATTATATCTCATCCAGTTATTTTCTTAAAACATATCGTGTCAGAAGTGTGATTCGAACCCACGCCCACATACGAGGACCAGAATACACAGATTCACTTCGTGAACGAAGGAAGCTAAGTCCCTTGAGTCTGGCGCCTTAGACCGCTCGGCCATCCTGACGTGGTTTTAATTAATTTAGGCGTTCAAAATTACATCTCTTCGAGTTACTTTTATAAAACATATCGTGTCAGAAGTGGGATTCGAACCCACGCCCTCATACTAGGACCAGAATACACAGATTTACATCGTGAACGAAGGAAGCTTAGCCCCTTGAGTCTCGCGCCTTAGACCGCTCGGCCATCCAGACGTGGTTTTATGTAATTTGGACGTTTTAAAATTATATCTCATCCAGTTATTTTCTTAAAACATATCGTGTCAGAAGTGGGATTCGAACCCACGCCCTCATACGAGGATCAGAATACACAGATTCACTTCGTGAACGAAGGAAGCTAAGCCCCTTGAGTCTGGCGCCTTAGACCGCTCGGCCATCCTGACGTGGTTTTAATTAATTTAGGCGTTCAAAATTACATCTCTTCGAGTTACTTTTATAAAACATATCGTGTCAGAAGTGGGATTCGAACCCACGCCCTCATACGAGGGCCAGAATACACAGATTCACATCGTGAACGAAGGAAACTACGCCCCTTGAGTCTCGCGCCTTAGACCGCTCGGCCATCCAGACGTGGTTCTGTGTAATTTGGACGTTTTAAAATTATATCTCATCCAGTTATTTTCTTAAAACATATCGTGTCAGAAGTGGGATTCGAACCCACGCCCTCATACGAGGACCAGAATACACAGAATCACATCGTGAACGAAGCCCCTTGAGTCTGGCGCCTTAGACCGCTCGGCCATCCAGACGTGGTTCTATGTAATTTGGACGTTTTAAAATCACATCTCTTCGAGTTACTTTTATAAAACATATCGTGTCAGAAGTGGGATTCGAACCCACGCCCTCATACGAGGGCCAGAATACACAGATTCACATCGTGAACGAAGGAAACTACGCCCCTTGAGTCTCGCGCCTTAGACCGCTCGGCCATCCAGACGTGGTTGTATGTAATTTGGACGTTTTAAAATTATATCTCATCCAGTTATTTTCTTAAAACATATCGTGTCAGAAGTGTGATTCGAACCCACGCCCACATACGAGGACCAGAATACACAGATTCACTTCGTGAACGAAGGAAGCTAAGCCCCTTGAGTCTGGCGCCTTAGACCGCTCGGCCATCCTGACGTGGTTTTAATTAATTTAGGCGTTCAAAATTACATCTCTTCGAGTTACTTTTATAAAACATATCGTGTCAGAAGTGGGATTCGAACCCACGCCCTCATACGAGGGCCAGAATACACAGATTCACATCGTGAACGAAGGAAACTACGCCCCTTGAGTCTCGCGCCTTAGACCGCTCGGCCATCCAGACGTGGTTGTATGTAATTTGGACGTTTTAAAATTATATCTCATCCAGTTATTTTCTTAAAACATATCGTGTCAGAAGTGTGATTCGAACCCACGCCCACATACGAGGACCAGAATACACAGATTCACTTCGTGAACGAAGGAAGCTAAGTCCCTTGAGTCTGGCGCCTTAGACCGCTCGGCCATCCTGACGTGGTTTTAATTAATTTAGGCGTTCAAAATTACATCTCTTCGAGTTACTTTTATAAAACATATCGTGTCAGAAGTGGGATTCGAACCCACGCCCTCATACTAGGACCAGAATACACAGATTTACATCGTGAACGAAGGAAGCTTAGCCCCTTGAGTCTCGCGCCTTAGACCGCTCGGCCATCCAGACGTGGTTTTATGTAATTTGGACGTTTTAAAATTATATCTCATCCAGTTATTTTCTTAAAACCATTCGTGTCAGAAGTGTGATTCGAACCCACGCCCTCATACGAGGACCAGAATACACAGATTCACATCGTGAACGAAGGAAGCTAAGCCCCTTGAGTCTGGCGCCTTAGACCGCTCGGTCATCCTGACGTGGTTTTAATTAATTTAGGCGTTCAAACTTACATCTCTTCGAGTTACTTTTATAAAACATATCGTGTCAGAAGTGGGATTCGAACCCACGCCCTCATACGAGGGCCAGAATACACAGATTCACATCGTGAACGAAGGAAACTACGCCCCTTGAGTCTCGCGCCTTAGACCGCTCGGCCATCCAGACGAGGTTGTATGTAATTTGGACGTTTTAAAATTATATCTCATCCAGTTATTTTCTTAAAACATATCGTGTCAGAAGTGTGATTCGAACCCACGCCCTCATACGAGGACCAGAATACACAGATTCACATCGTGAACGAAGGAAGCTAAGCCCCTTGAGTCTGGCGCCTTAGACCGCTCGGCCATCCTGACGTGGTTCTAATTAATTTAGGCGTTCAAAATTACATCTCTTCGAGTTACTTTTATAAAACATATCGTGTCAGAAGTGGGATTCGAACCCACGCCCTCATACGAGGGCCAGAATACACAGATTCACATCGTGAACGAAGGAAACTACGCCCCTTGAGTCTAGCGCCTAAGACGGCTCGGCCATACTGACGTGGTTTTAAGTAATTTAGACGTTTCAAATTACATCTCTTCGAGTTATTTTCATAAACAATATCGTGTCAGAAGTGGGATTCGAACCCACGCCCTCATACTAGGACCAAAATACACAGATTTACATCGTGAACGAAGGAAGCTAAGCCCCTTAAGTCTCGCGCCTTAGACCGCTCGGCCATCCAGACGTGGTTTTATGTAATTTGGACGTTTTAAAATTATATCTCATCCAGTTATTTTCTTAAAACCATTCGTGTCAGAAGTGTGATTCGAACCCACGCCCTCATACGAGGACCAGAATTCACAGATTCACATCGTGAACGAAGGAAGCTAAGCCCCTTGAGTCTGGCGCCTTAGACCGCTCGGCCATCCTGACGTGGTTTTAATTAATTTAGGCGTTCAAAATTACATCTCTTCGAGTTATTTTCATAAACATTATCGTGTCAGAAGTGGGATTCGAACCCACGCCCTCATACTGGGACCAGAATACACAGATTTACATCGTGAACGAAGGAAGCTCAGTGTAATGTTTTATGCTTATGTTAGAAACGAGTCGGTCTTAATAACATAACACTTGGATTTAATTAATACTCATAAACTACGCGTTACAGTAAACACAACCCTGCATCAGCTTATACTACGCAGTAATCTTTTATATCGGTTTTGTCGTCTGCTACAAGATGGGTCAGGGTTGGACATAAGAATTCTACATTCCTCTTTTCTTATGAAAAATAAAAGTCTAGGTGATAATAGTAATATTAAACAGTGGTGAAGAAACATATTATACAGGTTGAAAGACACTACACACGTTACATGTCTTCTATAAGCCGCTTGGGCACCGAACGGGTTTGACGCAAGTTGTATCGCGGGGTCCCTTGTACTGAAGGGAGAAGAAGCTGGTCGGTTGTGGGTTGAGGATGGGCGCTTGCTGGTGAGTTCAGAGCTGGAGCGTCGCAAACGTCGCTACTTGCGCTTGGCGATGGTGACGATGGGAGAGGAATGTACGAAACGGGGGTTTGAGGTTTACGTTTGTAGAACGAGGTGTTTCTGGTCAGGCTATGACCGTTTCTTTCAGCTGTTACCGACGATCCGCGGATTGAAGTAATACTGTACGGGTCGGGATTGAAGTGTGGTGATAGTTTATGGGTGCGGTGTGTTTTGACAAGTACTTTATCGCCAACTTGAAGGGTGCTTGGTTTTACATTGCTTCGTTGATCATGGTAACGCTTCATGGTAGCTTTGGCTGCAGCGTCTCTTGTAACTATGTCGGTGAGAGACGGATCCGTTGATGTACTGGTTTGATTCGTTGAAGGAAGTTTACTTCTAATGGATCGGCCAAACAGGCGTTCTGATGGTGGAGTGCCTGTGGTACAATGAGGTGTAATGCGATAGCTGAAGAGAAAGTGTTGAAGCTGGTCTTGCCAACGTGTACCCTGCACTTCTGCAATGCGAAGTGTCTTGTTCAAAGAGGCCATAAAGCGTTCTACGTTGCCATTTGCTTGTGGCCAAAGAGGCGTGACCTTTTGGTGCTTTATGCCTAAGTTTGATAGGTATTCAGTAAACCCATAGGAACTAAATGGTGGACCGTTGTCCGACTTGATAACTGTGGGTAGGCCAAAGATTGAGAAGATGTGGTCAAAAACCCTGACGTTGGCTTCTAGTGAGGTAGATGTTACAATCTCGGCAATTGGAAATCTGGAGTATTCATCCATGATGACCAGTAGGTAATGACCGTTTTTAAATGGTCCAAGATGATCTACCGCTAAATGTGACCAAGGTTCATCTGGTAAAGGCGTCATCTTCAGTGGTTCCTTAGTGTACTGAGGTGTTACGGTTAAGCAGGGTAGGCACGACTTCAAGACTTGTTCGACCATAGAATCCATCTTGGGAAACCAGACTTTGGTTCTAAGTAGTTGTTTGGTTTTCACTAAACCCAGGTGACCTTCATGGGCTATGGATATAACCTGTTGTTGAAGAGTCGGTGGTACGTATATCCTACGTTCCTTTAGGATGACGTTATCATAGACAGTCAGTTGATTCCTAACTTGCTTCAGAGCTCGAATAGCTTCGATATCAACCGCCGTGTTCTTAGGTTTCTGGTCCCATTGGTTTTTGATTAGGCATTGAATGGCATATTGTGTCGTTTGATCATTCTTGGATTCTTTGACAACTTCCTCGTAAGTGATGGCTTTCGGGATTGCTTGTTGGAGAATCATACAGATGTGCTCTTCCGTCGCAGGTGAGAGACATTTCATACCGGTTGCAGGAAGCGGGTGTCTGGACAGATAGTCCGCCGGATTGAGCTTACCTGGCTGGTATTCGAGAGTTAGATCATACGGTGAGAGCCTTAAATTCCAGCGCTCGATTCTGGCAGAGGTTTTGGCCTTGGGTTTGCCAAGGAGCGTTAGGAGCGGAAGGTGGTCGGTAACCACTCTAAACGGTGCTCCATGTAGGTACAAGTGAAAATGCTCACATGCCCACACAACAGCCAATGCTTCTCGTTCCGTCTGGGAATAACGGGTTTCCACGTCGGTAAGCGCTTTACTGCCAAATGATATGAAGGAGTGTTGACCATGTTTGTCTATCTGTGACAAAATGCCTCCTAGACCGGTGGGGCTGGCATCGACGTGCACAACAGTGTCCTTGAGCGGATCGAAATACGATAAAACTGTCTCACGCGAAAGGTGTGATTTTAGAGAGTGTATAGCCGTATTCTGCGCCTCCGTCCACAGCCATGTTGCATTCTTTTTAGTTAAAGCGCGCAATGGTTCCGTTACATCTGAGAAGTTTGGTATAAACCTTCCGCAATATGTAGCAAGGCCAATAAGACTTCTTATCTCATCGGGGGTGGTTGGATTTTTGATGGTTCGTAATGCGTCAATTTTGTTTGGATGTACGCTCACACCTGACTGAGTAAAGACATGACCATAAAATTCGAGCGTGGTTTGGTTAAACTCGCATTTCGAGCGATTTAAGGTGACGTTGTTCTCTTCGAGTCGTTTTAGAACTTTTTCCAGTGCTTGATCGTGATCAATTTGACTTTTCCCAAATACTAACAGGTCATCAGTCACATTTAGGGAACCCTCGATATCCTGGATCAAACATCTGATCAGATGGTGGAATACCTCCGCAGCTGAGCTTATGCCGAAACTCAGTCGCTTATAGCGGTATAGACCTTTGTGGGTGCTAAAGGTCGTAATCGGTCTTGAGTCTTCGTCTAATTCGACCTGGTGATATCCCTTGTTTAGATCTAGCTAAGAGAAGACTGTAGCCCCATTGAGCTTGTGAATAACATCGTCAATGGTGGGCATGACGTGTCGCTCTCGTATTATGGCGGTGTTGGGTAGTCGCATGTCGACGCAGAGTCGTACTTTCTTCTTCGTTGTCTTCACGGGCTATACTTTAGCAATATTTTTATCCTTGACAACTAACACGATTGGTGAGACCCAAGGAGTAGGACCAGTGACAGGCTCAATAATGTCATCGCTGATTAATAGACTTAGTTCATCTTCGAGAGATTCTCTTAGGTGGAAAGGAATGCGTCTGTGAGGTTGCGCTATCGGTCGAATGGATTCATCTATGGCTAGCTTTATTTTGACATCTTTAAGTTTCCCAATGCCACTGAACAGATTTGGGTATTTGGTGATTATTTCTTGACCTTGGAGAAGATGTACATGTTCAAGAGGTGTGCGAGTGTTAGGAACTAGGTTTAAATCTTGCAAGGTCTGATATCCAATTATAGATGGCGATACTTCGGTACGAGCCTTGACAATGTAGAAGATGGCAGTGGTTTTACGTGAATCAGTGGATACTTCAGTTCTAACGCGACCCAACAGTTGTAAAGGTGCATTAGATCCGTAGGGATAAATTCGCAAACTCGTCGGTTCGAGGTGGGGTTGCTTCTCAAGAGAACGGTAGGTGTCTTGGTTTAGGATGTTGACACTAGCCCCTGTATCCAGCACAAGCGTGACAGGAGTGGTACCAATTTGGATATTGATACGTGGTAGAGAATCCGAGCTGGGTAGTAGTTCTGATGAACCCTCTTGATTGACAAGAGTGAAGATAAAGTCCGATGATTGGTCGTCGAGTTGCTGATTGGGTTGCTGATTGGATTCCCTGTTGGATGATTGTAGAGAATGAACTCGATGTTTATTCTTTGGTCGTTGGTTGGTTTTTTTGGTGTTGCCTGAGGGTTTGGCAGGTTCGGTCCGACATACTGAACTGAAGTGATTCATTCTGCCACAGTTATTACATGTTTTGCCTTTAGCTGGGCATGGACGGTTCGAAAGGTGAGGATAAGTTCCTCCGCAAAGTCCACATTTTGCATGGTTGGTGTTAGACTTCTGACTACAGGAGGTAGAGGATTGTTTACCTTGTGAAGAGGCTTGGTTGCGAACGAAGAAGGCTGATTCCTTAGGTTTGGCAGTCGGTACTTGACTAGAGTGTTCAATGGATGAAGCATGACTTTCGGAGATTTCCATCATTCGTGCTTTTTGGAGTAATTGCGCGAGATCCATGGTAGGATCCTGTAACGCCTTTCTTCGCAAACTCTTCGATGTACAGGTTTGTACGATATGCCGTTTTATTTCAAGGTCCAAATCGGCAAAGGTGCAATAGGTTGCTATCGAGCGTAGACGGATGTGATATTCGTCGATTGTTTCTCGGTCTTGCTGTGTCGCCTCACGAAATTTGAAAATTTCATAATCGACATTTTGTTTTGGAGCGAAGTATGTGGTGAGAAAATTCTTAGCTTCCTCGTAGTCTTTGGTTGCGTCATTTCCCGGCAATGCGTAAAAAGTATCTTGGACAGACTCACCCACACAGTGCAGTAACAATGCTTTCTGACGAATTACATCTTTGATCCCAGATGCAACCAGATAGTTCTCAAACTTGTTACACCACTTCTTCCAAGCAGCATTTAGGTTTTCTGGGTCAGCACGCAAGTCGAATGGAATAATCAATGGCAAGGATAGAGCCATGGTAGGTGATGTACCGGTCAGTACAAAGAAATCGTTCCACTCTTCCCGAAGCCTTGGTCAAGGCGTTACCCAGAAATTGATAATCAGGGAAAAAGAGTAGCGCCGTAACTACCTTATATACCCACGAGAGAGAAAAACCGCTCCGTCGCCATTGTAATGTTTTATGCTTATGTTAGAAACGAGTCGGTCTTAATAACATAACACTTGGATTTAATTAATACTCATAAACTACGCGTTACAGTAAACACAACCCTGCATCAGCTTATACTACGCAGTAATCTTTTATATCGGTTTCGTCGTCTGCTACAAGATGGGTCAGGGTTGGACATAAGAATTCTACACTAAGCCCCTTGAGTCTCGCGCCTTAGACCGCTCGGCCATCCAGACGTGGTTTTATGTAATTTGGACGTTTTAAAATTATATCTCATCCAGTTATTTTCTTAAAACCATTCGTGTCAGAAGTGTGATTCGAACCCACGACCTCATACAAGGACCAGAATACACAGATTCACATCGTGTACGAAGGAAGCAAAGCCCCTTGAGTCTGGCGCCTTAGATCGCTCGGCCATCCTGACGTGAATTTAATTAATTTAGGCGTTCAAAATTACATCTCTTCGAGTTACTTTTATAAAACATATCGTGTCAGAAGTGGGATTCGAACCCACGCCCTCATACGAGGGCCAGAATACACAGATTCACATCGTGAACGAAGGAAACTAAGCCCCTTGAGTCTAGCGCCTAAGACAGCTCGGCCATACTGACGTGGTTTTAAGTAACTTAGACGTTTAAAATTACATCTCTTCGAGTTATTTTCATAAACAATATCGTGTCAGAAGTGGGATTCGAACCCACGCCCTCATACTAGGACCAGAATACACAGATTTACATCGTGAACGAAGGAAGCTAAGCCCCTTCAGTCTTGCGCCTTAGACCGCTCGGCCATCCTGACGTGGTTCTGTGTAATTTGGACGTTTTAAAATTATATCTCATCCCGTTATTTTCTTAAAACATATCGTGTCAGAAGTGTGATTCGAACCCACGCCCTCATACGAGGACCAGAATACACAGATTCACATCGTGAACGAAGGAAGCTAAGCCCCTTGAGTCTGGCGCCTTAGACCGCTCGGCCATCCTGACGTGGTTTTAATTAATTTAGGCGTTCAAACTTACATCTCTTCGAGTTACTTTTATAAAACATATCGTGTCAGAAGTGGGATTCGAACCCACGCCCTCAGACGAGGGCCAGAATACACAGATTCACATCGTGAACGAAGGAAACTAGGCCCCTTGAGTCTCGCGCCTTAGACAGCTCGGCCATCCAGACGTGGTTGTATGTAATTTGGACGTTTTAAAATTATATCTCATCCAGTTATTTTCTTAAAACATATCGTGTCAGAAGTGTGATTCGAACCCACGCCCTCATACGAGGACCAGAATACACAGATTCACATCGTGAACGAAGGAAGCTAAGCCCCTTGAGTCTGGCGCCTTAGACCGCTCGGCCATCCTGACGTGGTTTTAATTAATTTAGGCGTTCAAAATTACATCTCTTCGAGTTACTTTTATAAAACATATCGTGTCAGAAGTGGGATTCGAACCCACGCCCTTGTACGAGGGCCAGAATACACAGACTCACGTCGTGAACGAAGGAAACTACGCCCCTTGAGTCTAGCGCCTAAGACGGCTCGGCCATACTGACGTGGTTTTAAGTAATTTAGACGTTTCAAATTACATCTCTTCGAGTTATTTTCATAAACAATATCGTATCAGAAGTGGGATTCGAACCCACGCCCTCATACTAGGACCAGAATACACAGATTTACATCGTGAACGAAGTAAGCTAAGCCCCTTGAGTCTCGCGCCTTAGACCGCTCGGCCATCCAGACGTGGATTTATGTAATTTGGACGTTTTAAAATTATATCTCATCCAGTTATTTTCTTAAAACCATTCGTGTCAGAAGTGTGATTCGAACCCACGCCCTCATACGAGGACCAGAATACATATTCACATCGTGAACGAAGGAAGCTAAGCCCCTTGAGTCTGGCGCCTTAGACCGCTCGGCCATCCTGACGTGGTTTTAATTAATTTAGGCGTTCAAAATTACATCTCTTCGAGTTATTTTCATAAACAATATCGTGTCAGAAGTGGGATTCGAACCCACGCCCTCATACTAGGACCAGAATACACAGATTTACATCGTGAACGAAGTAAGCTAAGCCCCTTCAGTCTTGCGCCTTAGACCGCTCGGCCATCCTGACGTGGTTCTGTGTAATTTGGACGTTTTAAAATTATATCTCATCCCGTTATTTTCTTAAAACATATCGTGTCAGAAGTGTGATTCGAACCCACGCCCTCATACGAGGACCAGAATTCGCAGATTCACATCGTGAACGAAGGAAGCTAAGCCCCTTGAGTCTGGCGCCTTAGACCGCTCGGCCATCCTGACGTGGTTTTAATTAATTTAGGCGTTCAAAATTACATCTCTTCGAGTTACTTTTATAAAACATATCGTGTCAGAAGTGGGATTCGAACCCACGCCCTCATACGAGGGCCAGAATACACAGATTCACATCGTGAACGAAGGAAACTAAGCCCCTTGAGTCTAGCGCCTAAGACAGCTCGGCCATACTGACGTGGTTTTAAGTAACTTAGACGTTTAAAATTACATCTCTTCGAGTTATTTTCATAAACAATATCGTGTCAGAAGTGGGATTCGAACCCACGCCCTCATACTAGGACCAGAATACACAGATTTACATCGTGAACGAAGGAAGCTAAGCCCCTTCAGTCTTGCGCCTTAGACCGCTCGGCCATCCTGACGTGGTTCTGTGTAATTTGGACGTTTTAAAATTATATCTCATCCCGTTATTTTCTTAAAACATATCGTGTCAGAAGTGTGATTCGAACCCACGCCCTCATACGAGGACCAGAATACACAGATTCACATCGTGAACGAAGGAAGCTAAGCCCCTTGAGTCTGGCGCCTTAGACCGCTCGGCCATCCTGACGTGGTTTTAATTAATTTAGGCGTTCAAACTTACATCTCTTCGAGTTACTTTTATAAAACATATCGTGTCAGAAGTGGGATTCGAACCCACGCCCTCAGACGAGGGCCAGAATACACAGATTCACATCGTGAACGAAGGAAACTAGGCCCCTTGAGTCTCGCGCCTTAGACAGCTCGGCCATCCAGACGTGGTTGTATGTAATTTGGACGTTTTAAAATTATATCTCATCCAGTTATTTTCTTAAAACATATCGTGTCAGAAGTGTGATTCGAACCCACGCCCTCATACGAGGACCAGAATACACAGATTCACATCGTGAACGAAGGAAGCTAAGCCCCTTGAGTCTGGCGCCTTAGACCGCTCGGCCATCCTGACGTGGTTTTAATTAATTAAGGCGTTCAAAATTACATCTCTTCGAGTTACTTTTATAAAACATATCGTGTCAGAAGTGGGATTCGAACCCACGCCCTTGTACGAGGGCCAGAATACACAGACTCACGTCGTGAACGAAGGAAACTACGCCCCTTGAGTCTAGCGCCTAAGACGGCTCGGCCATACTGACGTGGTTTTAAGTAATTTAGACGTTTCAAATTACATCTCTTCGAGTTATTTTCATAAACAATATCGTATCAGAAGTGGGATTCGAACCCACGCCCTCATACTAGGACCAGAATACACAGATTTACATCGTGAACGAAGTAAGCTAAGCCCCTTGAGTCTCGCGCCTTAGACCGCTCGGCCATCCAGACGTGGATTTATGTAATTTGGACGTTTTAAAATTATATCTCATCCAGTTATTTTCTTAAAACCATTCGTGTCAGAAGTGTGATTCGAACCCACGCCCTCATACGAGGACCAGAATACATATTCACATCGTGAACGAAGGAAGCTAAGCCCCTTGAGTCTGGCGCCTTAGACCGCTCGGCCATCCTGACGTGGTTTTAATTAATTTAGGCGTTCAAAATTACATCTCTTCGAGTTATTTTCATAAACAATATCGTGTCAGAAGTGGGATTCGAACCCACGCCCTCATACTAGGACCAGAATACACAGATTTACATCGTGAACGAAGTAAGCTAAGCCCCTTCAGTCTTGCGCCTTAGACCGCTCGGCCATCCTGACGTGGTTCTGTGTAATTTGGACGTTTTAAAATTATATCTCATCCCGTTATTTTCTTAAAACATATCGTGTCAGAAGTGTGATTCGAACCCACGCCCTCATACGAGGACCAGAATTCGCAGATTCACATCGTGAACGAAGGAAGCTAAGCCCCTTGAGTCTGTCGCCTTATACCGCTCGGCCATCCTGACGTGGTTTTAATTAATTAAGGCGTTCAAACTTACATCTCTTCGAGTTACTTTTATAAAACATATCGTGTCAGAAGTGGGATTCGAACCCACGCCCTCAGACGAGGGCCAGAATACACAGATTCACATCGTGAAAGAAGGAAACTAGGCCCCTTGAGTCTCGCGCCTTAGACCGCTCGGCCATCCAGACGTGGTTGTATGTAATTTGGACGTTTTAAAATTATATCTCATCCAGTTATTTTCTTAAAACATATCGTGTCAGAAGTGTGATTCGAACCCACGCCCTCATACGAGGACCAGAATACACAGATTCACATCGTGAACGAAGGAAGCTAAGCCCCTTGAGTCTGGCGCCTTAGACCGCTCGGCCATCCTGACGTGGTTTTAATTAATTTAGGCGTTCAAAATTACATCTCTTCGAGTTACTTTTATAAAACATATCGTGTCAGAAGTGGGATTCGAACCCACGCCCTCAGACGAGGGCCAGAATACACAGATTCACATCGTGAACGAAGGAAGCTAAGCCCCTTGAGTCTAGCGCCTAAGACCGCTCGGCCATCCTGACGTGGTTCTGTGTAATTTCGACGTTTTAAAATTATATCTCATCCAGTTATTTTCTTAAAACATATCGTGTCAGAAGTGGGATTCGAACCCACGCCCTCATACGAGGACCAGAATACACAGAATCACATCGTGAACGAAGACCCTTGAGTCTGGCGCCTTAGACCGCTCGGCCATCCTGACGTGGTTTTAACTAATTTAGGCGTTCAAAATCACATCTCTTCGAGTTACTTTTATAAAACATATCGTGTCAGAAGTGGGATTCGAACCCACGCCCTCATACGAGGACCAGAATACACAGAATCACGTCGTGAACGAAGGAAACTACGCCCCTTGAGTCTAGCGCCTAAGACGGCTCGGCCATACTGACGTGGTTTTAAGTAATTTAGACGTTTCAAATTACATCTCTTCGAGTTTTTTTCATAAACATTATCGTGTCAGAAGTGGGATTCGAACCCACGCCCTCATACTAGGACCAGAATACACAGATTTACATCGTGAACGAAGGAAGCTAAGCCCCTTGAGTCTCGCGCCTTAGACCGCTCGGCTATCCAGACGTGGTTTTATGTAATTTGGACGTTTTAAAATTATATCTCATCCAGTTATTTTCTTAAAACCATTCGTGTCAGAAGTGTGATTCGAACCCACGCCCTCATACGAGGACCAGAATACACAGATTTACATCGTGAACGAAGGAAGCTAAGCCCCTTGAGTCTTGCGCCTTAGACCGCTCGGCCATCCCGACGTGGTTCTGTGTAATTTGGACGTTTTAAAATTATATCTCATCCAGTTATTTTCTTAAAACATATCGTGTCAGAAGTGTGATTCGAACCCACGCCCTCATACGAAGACCAGAATACACAGATTCACATCGTGAACGAAGGAAGCTAAGCCCCTTGAGTCTCGCGCCTTAGACCGCTCGGCCATCCTGACGTGGTTCTGTGTAATTTGGACGTTTTAAAATTATAGCTCATCCAGTTATTTTCTTAAACATATCGTGTCAGAAGTGGGATTCGAACCCACGCCCTCATACGACGACCAGAATACACAGAATCACATCGTGAACGAAGCCCCTTGAGTCTGGCGCCTTAGACCGCTCGGCCATCCTGACGTGGTTTTATTTAATTTAGGCGTTCAAAATCACATCTCTTCGAGTTACTTTTATAAAACATATCGTGTCAGAAGTGGGATTCGAACCCACGCCCTCATTCGAGGGCCAGAATACACAGATTCCCATCGTTAACGAAGGAAACTAAGCCCCTTGAGTCTAGTGCCTAAGACGGCTCTGCCATCCTGACGTGGTTTTAAGTAATTTAGACGTTTATAATTACATCTCTTCGAGTTATTTTCATAAACAATATCGTGTCAGAAGTGGGATTCGAACCCACGCCCTCATACTAGGACCAGAATACACAGATTTACATCGTGAACGAAGGAAGCTAAGCCCCTTCAGTCTTGCGCCTTAGACCGCTCGGCCATCCTGACGTGGTTCTGTGTAATTTGGACGTTTTAAAATTATATCTCATCCCGTTATTTTCTTAAAACATATCGTGTCAGAAGTGTGATTCGAACCCACGCCCTCATACGAGGACCAGAATACACAGAATCACATCGTGAACGAAGACCCTTGAGTCTGGCGCCTTAGACCGCTCGGCCATCCTGACGTGGTTTTAACTAATTTAGGCGTTCAAAATCACATCTCTTCGAGTTACTTTTATAAAACATATCGTGTCAGAAGTGGGATTCGAACCCACGCCCTCATACGAGGACCAGAATACACAGAATCACGTCGTGAACGAAGGAAACTACGCCCCTTGAGTCTAGCGCCTAAGACGGCTCGGCCATACTGACGTGGTTTTAAGTAATTTAGACGTTTCAAATTACATCTCTTCGAGTTTTTTTCATAAACATTATCGTGTCAGAAGTGGGATTCGAACCCACGCCCTCATACTAGGACCAGAATACACAGATTTACATCGTGAACGAAGGAAGCTAAGCCCCTTGAGTCTCGCGCCTTAGACCGCTCGGCCATCCAGACGTGGTTTTATGTAATTTGGACGTTTTAAAATTATATCTCATCCAGTTATTTTCTTAAAACCATTCGTGTCAGAAGTGTGATTCGAACCCACGCCCTCATACGAGGACCAGAATACACAGATTTACATCGTGAACGAAGGAAGCTAAGCCCCTTGAGTCTTGCGCCTTAGACCGCTCGGCCATCCCGACGTGGTTCTGTGTAATTTGGACGTTTTAAAATTATATCTCATCCAGTTATTTTCTTAAAACATATCGTGTCAGAAGTGTGATTCGAACCCACGCCCTCATACGAAGACCAGAATACACAGATTCACATCGTGAACGAAGGAAGCTAAGCCCCTTGAGTCTCGCGCCTTAGACCGCTCGGCCATCCTGACGTGGTTCTGTGTAATTTGGACGTTTTAAAATTATATCTCATCCAGTTATTTTCTTAAACATATCGTGTCAGAAGTGGGATTCGAACCCACGCCCTCATACGACGACCAGAATACACAGAATCACATCGTGAACGAAGCCCCTTGAGTCTGGCGCCTTAGACCGCTCGGCCATCCTGACGTGGTTTTATTTAATTTAGGCGTTCAAAATCACATCTCTTCGAGTTACTTTTATAAAACATATCGTGTCAGAAGTGGGATTCGAACCCACGCCCTCATTCGAGGGCCAGAATACACAGATTCCCATCGTGAACGAAGGAAACTAAGCCCCTTGAGTCTAGTGCCTAAGACGGCTCTGCCATCCTGACGTGGTTTTAAGTAATTTAGACGTTTATAATTACATCTCTTCGAGTTATTTTCATAAACAATATCGTGTCAGAAGTGGGATTCGAACCCACGCCCTCATACTAGGACCAGAATACACAGATTTACATCGTGAACGAAGGAAGCTAAGCCCCTTCAGTCTTGCGCCTTAGACCGCTCGGCCATCCTGACGTGGTTCTGTGTAATTTGGACGTTTTAAAATTATATCTCATCCCGTTATTTTCTTAAAACATATCGTGTCAGAAGTGTGATTCGAACCCACGCCCTCATACGAGGACCAGAATACGCAGATTCACATCGTGAACGAAGGAAGCTAAGCCCCTTGAGTCTGGCGCCTTAGACCGCTCGGCCATCCTGACGTGGTTTTAATTAATTTAGGCGTTCAAACTTACATCTCTTCGAGTTACTTTTATAAAACATATCGTGTCAGAAGTGGGATTCGAACCCACGCCCTCAGACGAGGGCCAGAATACACAGATTCACATCGTGAACGAAGGAAGCTAAGCCCCTTGAGTCTAGCGCCTAAGACCGCTCGGCCATCCTGACGTGGTTCTGTGTAATTTCGACGTTTTAAAATTATATCTCATCCAGTTATTTTCTTAAAACATATCGTGTCAGAAGTGGGATTCGAACCCACGCCCTCATACGAGGACCAGAATACACAGAATCACATCGTGAACGAAGACCCTTGAGTCTGGCGCCTTAGACCGCTCGGCCATCCTGACGTGGTTTTAACTAATTTAGGCGTTCAAAATCACATCTCTTCGAGTTACTTTTATAAAACATATCGTGTCAGAAGTGGGATTCGAACCCACGCCCTCATACGAGGACCAGAATACACAGAATCACGTCGTGAACGAAGGAAACTACGCCCCTTGAGTCTAGCGCCTAAGACGGCTCGGCCATACTGACGTGGTTTTAAGTAATTTAGACGTTTCAAATTACATCTCTTCGAGTTTTTTTCATAAACATTATCGTGTCAGAAGTGGGATTCGAACCCACGCCCTCATACTAGGACCAGAATACACAGATTTACATCGTGAACGAAGGAAGCTAAGCCCCTTGAGTCTCGCGCCTTAGACCGCTCGGCCATCCAGACGTGGTTTTATGTAATTTGGACGTTTTAAAATTATATCTCATCCAGTTATTTTCTTAAAACCATTCGTGTCAGAAGTGTGATTCGAACCCACGCCCTCATACGAGGACCAGAATACACAGATTTACATCGTGAACGAAGGAAGCTAAGCCCCTTGAGTCTTGCGCCTTAGACCGCTCGGCCATCCCGACGTGGTTCTGTGTAATTTGGACGTTTTAAAATTATATCTCATCCAGTTATTTTCTTAAAACATATCGTGTCAGAAGTGTGATTCGAACCCACGCCCTCATACGAAGACCAGAATACACAGATTCACATCGTGAACGAAGGAAGCTAAGCCCCTTGAGTCTCGCGCCTTAGACCGCTCGGCCATCCTGACGTGGTTCTGTGTAATTTGGACGTTTTAAAATTATATCTCATCCAGTTATTTTCTTAAACATATCGTGTCAGAAGTGGGATTCGAACCCACGCCCTCATACGACGACCAGAATACACAGAATCACATCGTGAACGAAGCCCCTTGAGTCTGGCGCCTTAGACCGCTCGGCCATCCTGACGTGGTTTTATTTAATTTAGGCGTTCAAAATCACATCTCTTCGAGTTACTTTTATAAAACATATCGTGTCAGAAGTGGGATTCGAACCCACGCCCTCATTCGAGGGCCAGAATACACAGATTCCCATCGTGAACGAAGGAAACTAAGCCCCTTGAGTCTAGTGCCTAAGACGGCTCTGCCATCCTGACGTGGTTTTAAGTAATTTAGACGTTTATAATTACATCTCTTCGAGTTATTTTCATAAACAATATCGTGTCAGAAGTGGGATTCGAACCCACGCCCTCATACTAGGACCAGAATACACAGATTTACATCGTGAACGAAGGAAGCTAAGCCCCTTCAGTCTTGCGCCTTAGACCGCTCGGCCATCCTGACGTGGTTCTGTGTAATTTGGACGTTTTAAAATTATATCTCATCCCGTTATTTTCTTAAAACATATCGTGTCAGAAGTGTGATTCGAACCCACGCCCTCATACGAGGACCAGAATACGCAGATTCACATCGTGAACGAAGGAAGCTAAGCCCCTTGAGTCTGGCGCCTTAGACCGCTCGGCCATCCTGACGTGGTTTTAATTAATTTAGGCGTTCAAACTTACATCTCTTCGAGTTACTTTTATAAAACATATCGTGTCAGAAGTGGGATTCGAACCCACGCCCTCAGACGAGGGCCAGAATACACAGATTCACATCGTGAACGAAGGAAGCTAAGCCCCTTGAGTCTAGCGCCTAAGACCGCTCGGCCATCCTGACGTGGTTCTGTGTAATTTCGACGTTTTAAAATTATATCTCATCCAGTTATTTTCTTAAAACATATCGTGTCAGAAGTGGGATTCGAACCCACGCCCTCATACGAGGACCAGAATACACAGAATCACATCGTGAACGAAGACCCTTGAGTCTGGCGCCTTAGACCGCTCGGCCATCCTGACGTGGTTTTAACTAATTTAGGCGTTCAAAATCACATCTCTTCGAGTTACTTTTATAAAACATATCGTGTCAGAAGTGGGATTCGAACCCACGCCCTCATACGAGGACCAGAATACACAGAATCACGTCGTGAACGAAGGAAACTACGCCCCTTGAGTCTAGCGCCTAAGACGGCTCGGCCATACTGACGTGGTTTTAAGTAATTTAGACGTTTCAAATTACATCTCTTCGAGTTTTTTTCATAAACATTATCGTGTCAGAAGTGGGATTCGAACCCACGCCCTCATACTAGGACCAGAATACACAGATTTACATCGTGAACGAAGGAAGCTAAGCCCCTTGAGTCTCGCGCCTTAGACCGCTCGGCCATCCAGACGTGGTTTTATGTAATTTGGACGTTTTAAAATTATATCTCATCCAGTTATTTTCTTAAAACCATTCGTGTCAGAAGTGTGATTCGAACCCACGCCCTCATACGAGGACCAGAATACACAGATTTACATCGTGAACGAAGGAAGCTAAGCCCCTTGAGTCTTGCGCCTTAGACCGCTCGGCCATCCCGACGTGGTTCTGTGTAATTTGGACGTTTTAAAATTATATCTCATCCAGTTATTTTCTTAAAACATATCGTGTCAGAAGTGTGATTCGAACCCACGCCCTCATACGAAGACCAGAATACACAGATTCACATCGTGAACGAAGGAAGCTAAGCCCCTTGAGTCTCGCGCCTTAGACCGCTCGGCCATCCTGACGTGGTTCTGTGTAATTTGGACGTTTTAAAATTATAGCTCATCCAGTTATTTTCTTAAACATATCGTGTCAGAAGTGGGATTCGAACCCACGCCCTCATACGACGACCAGAATACACAGAATCACATCGTGAACGAAGCCCCTTGAGTCTGGCGCCTTAGACCGCTCGGCCATCCTGACGTGGTTTTATTTAATTTAGGCGTTCAAAATCACATCTCTTCGAGTTACTTTTATAAAACATATCGTGTCAGAAGTGGGATTCGAACCCACGCCCTCATTCGAGGGCCAGAATACACAGATTCCCATCGTTAACGAAGGAAACTAAGCCCCTTGAGTCTAGTGCCTAAGACGGCTCTGCCATCCTGACGTGGTTTTAAGTAATTTAGACGTTTATAATTACATCTCTTCGAGTTATTTTCATAAACAATATCGTGTCAGAAGTGGGATTCGAACCCACGCCCTCATACTAGGACCAGAATACACAGATTTACATCGTGAACGAAGGAAGCTAAGCCCCTTCAGTCTTGCGCCTTAGACCGCTCGGCCATCCTGACGTGGTTCTGTGTAATTTGGACGTTTTAAAATTATATCTCATCCCGTTATTTTCTTAAAACATATCGTGTCAGAAGTGTGATTCGAACCCACGCCCTCATACGAGGACCAGAATACACAGAATCACATCGTGAACGAAGACCCTTGAGTCTGGCGCCTTAGACCGCTCGGCCATCCTGACGTGGTTTTAACTAATTTAGGCGTTCAAAATCACATCTCTTCGAGTTACTTTTATAAAACATATCGTGTCAGAAGTGGGATTCGAACCCACGCCCTCATACGAGGACCAGAATACACAGAATCACGTCGTGAACGAAGGAAACTACGCCCCTTGAGTCTAGCGCCTAAGACGGCTCGGCCATACTGACGTGGTTTTAAGTAATTTAGACGTTTCAAATTACATCTCTTCGAGTTTTTTTCATAAACATTATCGTGTCAGAAGTGGGATTCGAACCCACGCCCTCATACTAGGACCAGAATACACAGATTTACATCGTGAACGAAGGAAGCTAAGCCCCTTGAGTCTCGCGCCTTAGACCGCTCGGCCATCCAGACGTGGTTTTATGTAATTTGGACGTTTTAAAATTATATCTCATCCAGTTATTTTCTTAAAACCATTCGTGTCAGAAGTGTGATTCGAACCCACGCCCTCATACGAGGACCAGAATACACAGATTTACATCGTGAACGAAGGAAGCTAAGCCCCTTGAGTCTTGCGCCTTAGACCGCTCGGCCATCCCGACGTGGTTCTGTGTAATTTGGACGTTTTAAAATTATATCTCATCCAGTTATTTTCTTAAAACATATCGTGTCAGAAGTGTGATTCGAACCCACGCCCTCATACGAAGACCAGAATACACAGATTCACATCGTGAACGAAGGAAGCTAAGCCCCTTGAGTCTCGCGCCTTAGACCGCTCGGCCATCCTGACGTGGTTCTGTGTAATTTGGACGTTTTAAAATTATATCTCATCCAGTTATTTTCTTAAACATATCGTGTCAGAAGTGGGATTCGAACCCACGCCCTCATACGACGACCAGAATACACAGAATCACATCGTGAACGAAGCCCCTTGAGTCTGGCGCCTTAGACCGCTCGGCCATCCTGACGTGGTTTTATTTAATTTAGGCGTTCAAAATCACATCTCTTCGAGTTACTTTTATAAAACATATCGTGTCAGAAGTGGGATTCGAACCCACGCCCTCATTCGAGGGCCAGAATACACAGA
This sequence comes from Phalangium opilio, assembly GCF_054372755.1. Taxonomy (NCBI): domain Eukaryota; kingdom Metazoa; phylum Arthropoda; class Arachnida; order Opiliones; family Phalangiidae; genus Phalangium; species Phalangium opilio. The sequence continues at coordinate 409,139 of NW_028324260.1, forward strand.
TTCCCATCGTGAACGAAGGAAACTAAGCCCCTTGAGTCTAGTGCCTAAGACGGCTCTGCCATCCTGACGTGGTTTTAAGTAATTTAGACGTTTATAATTACATCTCTTCGAGTTATTTTCATAAACAATATCGTGTCAGAAGTGGGATTCGAACCCACGCCCTCATACTAGGACCAGAATACACAGATTTACATCGTGAACGAAGGAAGCTAAGCCCCTTCAGTCTTGCGCCTTAGACCGCTCGGCCATCCTGACGTGGTTCTGTGTAATTTGGACGTTTTAAAATTATATCTCATCCCGTTATTTTCTTAAAACATATCGTGTCAGAAGTGTGATTCGAACCCACGCCCTCATACGAGGACCAGAATACGCAGATTCACATCGTGAACGAAGGAAGCTAAGCCCCTTGAGTCTGGCGCCTTAGACCGCTCGGCCATCCTGACGTGGTTTTAATTAATTTAGGCGTTCAAACTTACATCTCTTCGAGTTACTTTTATAAAACATATCGTGTCAGAAGTGGGATTCGAACCCACGCCCTCAGACGAGGGCCAGAATACACAGATTCACATCGTGAACGAAGGAAGCTAAGCCCCTTGAGTCTAGCGCCTAAGACCGCTCGGCCATCCTGACGTGGTTCTGTGTAATTTCGACGTTTTAAAATTATATCTCATCCAGTTATTTTCTTAAAACATATCGTGTCAGAAGTGGGATTCGAACCCACGCCCTCATACGAGGACCAGAATACACAGAATCACATCGTGAACGAAGACCCTTGAGTCTGGCGCCTTAGACCGCTCGGCCATCCTGACGTGGTTTTAACTAATTTAGGCGTTCAAAATCACATCTCTTCGAGTTACTTTTATAAAACATATCGTGTCAGAAGTGGGATTCGAACCCACGCCCTCATACGAGGACCAGAATACACAGAATCACGTCGTGAACGAAGGAAACTACGCCCCTTGAGTCTAGCGCCTAAGACGGCTCGGCCATACTGACGTGGTTTTAAGTAATTTAGACGTTTCAAATTACATCTCTTCGAGTTTTTTTCATAAACATTATCGTGTCAGAAGTGGGATTCGAACCCACGCCCTCATACTAGGACCAGAATACACAGATTTACATCGTGAACGAAGGAAGCTAAGCCCCTTGAGTCTCGCGCCTTAGACCGCTCGGCCATCCAGACGTGGTTTTATGTAATTTGGACGTTTTAAAATTATATCTCATCCAGTTATTTTCTTAAAACCATTCGTGTCAGAAGTGTGATTCGAACCCACGCCCTCATACGAGGACCAGAATACACAGATTTACATCGTGAACGAAGGAAGCTAAGCCCCTTGAGTCTTGCGCCTTAGACCGCTCGGCCATCCCGACGTGGTTCTGTGTAATTTGGACGTTTTAAAATTATATCTCATCCAGTTATTTTCTTAAAACATATCGTGTCAGAAGTGTGATTCGAACCCACGCCCTCATACGAAGACCAGAATACACAGATTCACATCGTGAACGAAGGAAGCTAAGCCCCTTGAGTCTCGCGCCTTAGACCGCTCGGCCATCCTGACGTGGTTCTGTGTAATTTGGACGTTTTAAAATTATATCTCATCCAGTTATTTTCTTAAACATATCGTGTCAGAAGTGGGATTCGAACCCACGCCCTCATACGACGACCAGAATACACAGAATCACATCGTGAACGAAGCCCCTTGAGTCTGGCGCCTTAGACCGCTCGGCCATCCTGACGTGGTTTTATTTAATTTAGGCGTTCAAAATCACATCTCTTCGAGTTACTTTTATAAAACATATCGTGTCAGAAGTGGGATTCGAACCCACGCCCTCATTCGAGGGCCAGAATACACAGATTCCCATCGTGAACGAAGGAAACTAAGCCCCTTGAGTCTAGTGCCTAAGACGGCTCTGCCATCCTGACGTGGTTTTAAGTAATTTAGACGTTTATAATTACATCTCTTCGAGTTATTTTCATAAACAATATCGTGTCAGAAGTGGGATTCGAACCCACGCCCTCATACTAGGACCAGAATACACAGATTTACATCGTGAACGAAGGAAGCTAAGCCCCTTCAGTCTTGCGCCTTAGACCGCTCGGCCATCCTGACGTGGTTCTGTGTAATTTGGACGTTTTAAAATTATATCTCATCCCGTTATTTTCTTAAAACATATCGTGTCAGAAGTGTGATTCGAACCCACGCCCTCATACGAGGACCAGAATACGCAGATTCACATCGTGAACGAAGGAAGCTAAGCCCCTTGAGTCTGGCGCCTTAGACCGCTCGGCCATCCTGACGTGGTTTTAATTAATTTAGGCGTTCAAACTTACATCTCTTCGAGTTACTTTTATAAAACATATCGTGTCAGAAGTGGGATTCGAACCCACGCCCTCAGACGAGGGCCAGAATACACAGATTCACATCGTGAACGAAGGAAGCTAAGCCCCTTGAGTCTAGCGCCTAAGACCGCTCGGCCATCCTGACGTGGTTCTGTGTAATTTCGACGTTTTAAAATTATATCTCATCCAGTTATTTTCTTAAAACATATCGTGTCAGAAGTGGGATTCGAACCCACGCCCTCATACGAGGACCAGAATACACAGAATCACATCGTGAACGAAGACCCTTGAGTCTGGCGCCTTAGACCGCTCGGCCATCCTGACGTGGTTTTAACTAATTTAGGCGTTCAAAATCACATCTCTTCGAGTTACTTTTATAAAACATATCGTGTCAGAAGTGGGATTCGAACCCACGCCCTCATACGAGGACCAGAATACACAGAATCACGTCGTGAACGAAGGAAACTACGCCCCTTGAGTCTAGCGCCTAAGACGGCTCGGCCATACTGACGTGGTTTTAAGTAATTTAGACGTTTCAAATTACATCTCTTCGAGTTTTTTTCATAAACATTATCGTGTCAGAAGTGGGATTCGAACCCACGCCCTCATACTAGGACCAGAATACACAGATTTACATCGTGAACGAAGGAAGCTAAGCCCCTTGAGTCTCGCGCCTTAGACCGCTCGGCCATCCAGACGTGGTTTTATGTAATTTGGACGTTTTAAAATTATATCTCATCCAGTTATTTTCTTAAAACCATTCGTGTCAGAAGTGTGATTCGAACCCACGCCCTCATACGAGGACCAGAATACACAGATTTACATCGTGAACGAAGGAAGCTAAGCCCCTTGAGTCTTGCGCCTTAGACCGCTCGGCCATCCCGACGTGGTTCTGTGTAATTTGGACGTTTTAAAATTATATCTCATCCAGTTATTTTCTTAAAACATATCGTGTCAGAAGTGTGATTCGAACCCACGCCCTCATACGAAGACCAGAATACACAGATTCACATCGTGAACGAAGGAAGCTAAGCCCCTTGAGTCTCGCGCCTTAGACCGCTCGGCCATCCTGACGTGGTTCTGTGTAATTTGGACGTTTTAAAATTATATCTCATCCAGTTATTTTCTTAAACATATCGTGTCAGAAGTGGGATTCGAACCCACGCCCTCATACGACGACCAGAATACACAGAATCACATCGTGAACGAAGCCCCTTGAGTCTGGCGCCTTAGACCGCTCGGCCATCCTGACGTGGTTTTATTTAACTTAGGCGTTCAAAATCACATCTCTTCGAGTTACTTTTATAAAACATATCGTGTCAGAAGTGGGATTCGAACCCACGCCCTCATTCGAGGGCCAGAATACACAGATTCCCATCGTGAGCGAAGGAAACTAAGCCCCTTGAGTCTAGTGCCTAAGACGGCTCTGCCATCCTGACGTGGTTTTAAGTAATTTAGACGTTTATAATTACATCTCTTCGAGTTATTTTCATAAACAATATCTTGTCAGAAGTGGGATTCGAACCCACGCCCTCATACTAGGACCAGAATACACAGATTTACATCGTGAACGAAGGAAGCTAAGCCCCTTCATTCTTGCGCCTTAGACCGCTCGGCCATCCTGACGTGGTTCTGTGTAATTTGGACGTTTTAAAATTATATCTCATCCCGTTATTTTCTTAAAACATATCGTGTCAGAAGTGTGATTCGAACCCACGCCCTCATACGAGGACCAGAATACGCAGATTCACATCGTGAACGAAGGAAGCTAAGCCCCTTGAGTCTGGCGCCTTAGACCGCTCGGCCATCCTGACGTGGTTTTAATTAATTTAGGCGTTCAAAATTACATCTCTTCGAGTTACTTTTATAAAACATATCGTGTCAGAAGTGGGATTCGAACCCACGCCCTCATACGAGGGCCAGAATACACAGATTCACGTCGTGAACGAAGGAAACTACGCCCCTTGAGTCTAGCGCCTAAGACGGCTCGGCCATACTGACGTGGTTTTAAGTAATTTAGACGTTTCAAATTACATCTCTTCGAGTTATTTTCATAAACAATATCGTGTCAGAAGTGGGATTCGAACCCACGCCCTCATACTAGGACCAGAATACACAGATTTACATCGTGAACGAAGGAAGCTAAGCCCCTTGAGTCTCGCGCCTTAGACCGCTCGGCCATCCAGACGTGGTTTTATGTAATTTGGACGTTTTAAAATTATATCTCATCCAGTTATTTTCTTAAAACCATTCGTGTCAGAAGTGTGATTCGAACCCACGCCCTCATACGAGGACCAGAATACACAGATTCACATCGTGAACGAAGGAAGCTAAGCCCCTTGAGTCTGGCGCCTTAGACCGCTCGGCCATCCTGACGTGGTTTTAATTAATTTAGGCGTTCAAAATTACATCTCTTCGAGTTATTTTCATAAACAATATCGTGTCAGAAGTGGGATTCGAACCCACGCCCTCATACTATGACCAGAATACACAGATTTACATCGTGAACGAAGGAAGCTAAGCCCCTTAAGTCTTGCGCCTTAGACCGCTCGGCCATCCTGACGTGGTTCTGTGAAATTTCGACGTTTTAAAATTATATCTCATCCAGTTATTTTCTTAAAACATATCGTGTCAGAAGTGTGATTCGAACCCACGCCCTCATACGAGGACCAGAATGCACAGATTCACATCGTGAACGAAGGAAGCTAAGCCCCTTGAGTCTAGCGCCTAAGACCGCTCGGCCATCCTGACGTGGTTCTGTGTAATTTCGACGTTTTAAAATTATATCTCATCCAGTTATTTTCTTAAAACATATCGTGTCAGAAGTGGGATTCGAACCCACGCCCTCATACGAGGACCAGAATACACAGAATCACATCGTGAACGAAGACCCTTGAGTCTGGCGCCTTAGACCGCTCGGCCATCCTGACGTGGTTTTAACTAATTTAGGCGTTCAAAATCACATCTCTTCGAGTTACTTTTATAAAACATATCGTGTCAGAAGTGGGATTCGAACCCACGCCCTCATACGAGGACCAGAATACACAGAATCACGTCGTGAACGAAGGAAACTACGCCCCTTGAGTCTAGCGCCTAAGACGGCTCGGCCATACTGACGTGGTTTTAAGTAATTTAGACGTTTCAAATTACATCTCTTCGAGTTTTTTTCATAAACATTATCGTGTCAGAAGTGGGATTCGAACCCACGCCCTCATACTAGGACCAGAATACACAGATTTACATCGTGAACGAAGGAAGCTAAGCCCCTTGAGTCTCGCGCCTTAGACCGCTCGGCCATCCAGACGTGGTTTTATGTAATTTGGACGTTTTAAAATTATATCTCATCCAGTTATTTTCTTAAAACCATTCGTGTCAGAAGTGTGATTCGAACCCACGCCCTCATACGAGGACCAGAATACACAGATTTACATCGTGAACGAAGGAAGCTAAGCCCCTTGAGTCTTGCGCCTTAGACCGCTCGGCCATCCCGACGTGGTTCTGTGTAATTTGGACGTTTTAAAATTATATCTCATCCAGTTATTTTCTTAAAACATATCGTGTCAGAAGTGTGATTCGAACCCACGCCCTCATACGAAGACCAGAATACACAGATTCACATCGTGAACGAAGGAAGCTAAGCCCCTTGAGTCTCGCGCCTTAGACCGCTCGGCCATCCTGACGTGGTTCTGTGTAATTTGGACGTTTTAAAATTATATCTCATCCAGTTATTTTCTTAAACATATCGTGTCAGAAGTGGGATTCGAACCCACGCCCTCATACGACGACCAGAATACACAGAATCACATCGTGAACGAAGCCCCTTGAGTCTGGCGCCTTAGACCGCTCGGCCATCCTGACGTGGTTTTATTTAACTTAGGCGTTCAAAATCACATCTCTTCGAGTTACTTTTATAAAACATATCGTGTCAGAAGTGGGATTCGAACCCACGCCCTCATTCGAGGGCCAGAATACACAGATTCCCATCGTGAGCGAAGGAAACTAAGCCCCTTGAGTCTAGTGCCTAAGACGGCTCTGCCATCCTGACGTGGTTTTAAGTAATTTAGACGTTTATAATTACATCTCTTCGAGTTATTTTCATAAACAATATCTTGTCAGAAGTGGGATTCGAACCCACGCCCTCATACTAGGACCAGAATACACAGATTTACATCGTGAACGAAGGAAGCTAAGCCCCTTCATTCTTGCGCCTTAGACCGCTCGGCCATCCTGACGTGGTTCTGTGTAATTTGGACGTTTTAAAATTATATCTCATCCCGTTATTTTCTTAAAACATATCGTGTCAGAAGTGTGATTCGAACCCACGCCCTCATACGAGGACCAGAATACGCAGATTCACATCGTGAACGAAGGAAGCTAAGCCCCTTGAGTCTGGCGCCTTAGACCGCTCGGCCATCCTGACGTGGTTTTAATTAATTTAGGCGTTCAAAATTACATCTCTTCGAGTTACTTTTATAAAACATATCGTGTCAGAAGTGGGATTCGAACCCACGCCCTCATACGAGGGCCAGAATACACAGATTCACGTCGTGAACGAAGGAAACTACGCCCCTTGAGTCTAGCGCCTAAGACGGCTCGGCCATACTGACGTGGTTTTAAGTAATTTAGACGTTTCAAATTACATCTCTTCGAGTTATTTTCATAAACAATATCGTGTCAGAAGTGGGATTCGAACCCACGCCCTCATACTAGGACCAGAATACACAGATTTACATCGTGAACGAAGGAAGCTAAGCCCCTTGAGTCTCGCGCCTTAGACCGCTCGGCCATCCAGACGTGGTTTTATGTAATTTGGACGTTTTAAAATTATATCTCATCCAGTTATTTTCTTAAAACCATTCGTGTCAGAAGTGTGATTCGAACCCACGCCCTCATACGAGGACCAGAATACACAGATTCACATCGTGAACGAAGGAAGCTAAGCCCCTTGAGTCTGGCGCCTTAGACCGCTCGGCCATCCTGACGTGGTTTTAATTAATTTAGGCGTTCAAAATTACATCTCTTCGAGTTATTTTCATAAACAATATCGTGTCAGAAGTGGGATTCGAACCCACGCCCTCATACTATGACCAGAATACACAGATTTACATCGTGAACGAAGGAAGCTAAGCCCCTTAAGTCTTGCGCCTTAGACCGCTCGGCCATCCTGACGTGGTTCTGTGAAATTTCGACGTTTTAAAATTATATCTCATCCAGTTATTTTCTTAAAACATATCGTGTCAGAAGTGTGATTCGAACCCACGCCCTCATACGAGGACCAGAATGCACAGATTCACATCGTGAACGAAGGAAGCTAAGCCCCTTGAGTCTCGCGCCTTAGACCGCTCGGCCATCCTGACGTGGTTTTAATTAATTTAGGCGTTCAAAATTACATCTCTTCGAGTTACTTTTATAAAACATATCGTGTCAGAAGTGGGATTCGAACCCACGCCCTCATACGAGGGCTAGAATACACAGATTCACATCGTGAACGAAGAAAACTAAGCCCCTTGAGTCTAGCGCCTAAGACGGCTCGGCCAAACTGACGTGGTTTTAAGTAATTTAGACGTTTAAAATTACATCTCTTCGAGTTATTTTCATAAACAATATCGTGTCAGAAGTGGGATTCGAACCCACGCCCTCATACTAGGACCAGAATACACAGATTTACATCGTGAACGAAGGAAGCTAAGCCCCTTGAGTCTTGCGCCTCAGACCGCTCGGCCATCCAGACCGGGTTTTATGTAATTTGGACGTTTTAAAATTATATCTCATCCAGTTATTTTCTTAAAACATATCGTGTCAGAAGTGGGATTCGAACCCACGCCCTTATACGAGGACCAGAATACACAGATTCACTTCGTGAACGAAGGAAACTAAGCCCCTTGAGTCTAGCGCCTAAGACGGCTCTGCCATCCTGACGTGGTTTTAAGTAATTTAGACGTTTATAATTACATCTCTTCGAGTTATTTTCATAAACAATATCTTGTCAGAAGTGGGATTCGAACCCACGCCCTCATACGAGGGCCAGAATACACAGATTCACATCGTGAACGAAGAAAACTAAGCCCGTTGAGTCTAGCGCCTAAGACGGCTCGGCCAAACTGACGTGGTTTTAAGTAATTTAGACGTTTAAAATTACATCTCTTCGAGTTATTTTCATAAACAATATCTTGTCAGAAGTGAGATTCGAACCCACGCCCTCATACTAGGACCAGAATACACAGATTTACATCGTGAACGAAGGAAGCTAAGCCCCTTGAGTCTTGCGCATTAGACCGCTCGGCCATCCAGACCGGGTTTTATGTAATTTGGACGTTTTAAAATTATATCTCATCCAGTTACTTTCTTAAAACATATCGTGTCAGAAGTGGGATTCGAACCCACGCCCTCATACGAGGGCCAGAATACACAAATTCACATCGTGAACGAAGAAAACTAAGCCCCTTGAGTCTAGCGCCTAAGACGGCTCGGCCATAGTGACGTGGTTTTAAGTAATTTAGACGTTTAAAATTACATCTCTTCGAGTTATTTTCATAAACAATATCGTGTCAGAAGTGGGATTCGAACCCACGCCCTCATACTAGGACCAGAATACACAGATTTACATCGTGATCGAAGGAAGCTAAGCCCCTTGAGTCTTGCACCTTAGACCGCTCGGCCATCCAGACCGGGTTTTATGTAATTTGGACGTTTTCAAATTATATCTCATCCAGTTATTTTCTTAAAACATATCGTGTCAGAAGTGGGATTCGAACCCACGCCCTCATACGAGGACCAGAATACACAGATTCACTTCGTGAACGAAGGAAGCTAAGCCCCTTGAGTCTAGCGCCTAAGACCGCTCGGCCATCCTGACGTGGTTCTGTGTAATTTCGACGTTTTAAAATTATATCTCATCCAGTTATTTTCTTAAAACATATCGTGTCAGAAGTGGGATTCGAACCCACGCCCTCATACGAGGACCAGAATACACAGAATCACATCGTGAACGAAGACCCTTGAGTCTGGCGCCTTAGACCGCTCGGCCATCCTGACGTGGTTTTAACTAATTTAGGCGTTCAAAATCACATCTCTTCGAGTTACTTTTATAAAACATATCGTGTCAGAAGTGGGATTCGAACCCACGCCCTCATACGAGGACCAGAATACACAGAATCACATCGTGAACGAAGCCCCTTGAGTCTGGCGCCTTAGACCGCTCGGCCATCCTGACGTGGTTTTAATTAATTTAGGCGTTCAAACTCACATCTCTTCGAGTAACTTTTATAAAACATATCGTGTCAGAAGTGGGATTCGAACCCACGCCCTCATACGAGGACCAGAATACACAGAATCACATCGTGAACGAAGCCCCTTGAGTCTGGCGCCTTAGACCGCTCGGCTATCCTTACGTGGTTTTAATTAATTTAGGCGTTCAAAATCACATCTCTTCGAGTTAATTTCATAAACAATATCTTGTCAGAAGTGGGATTCGAACCCACGCCCTCATACGAGGGCCAGAATACACAGATTCACATCGTGAACGAAGGAAACTAAGCCCCTTGAGTCTAGCGCCTAAGACGGCTCTGCCATCCTGACGTGGTTTTAAGTAATTTAGACGTTTATAATTACATCTATTCGAGTTATTTTCATAAACAATATCTTGTCAGAAGTGGGATTCGAATCCACGCCCTCATACTAGGACCAGAATACACAGATTCACATCGTGAACGAAGGAAGCTAAGCCCCTTGAGTCTTGCGCATTAGACCGCTCGGCCATCCAGACCGGGTTTTATGTAATTTGGACGTTTTAAAATTATATCTCATCCAGTTACTTTCTTAAAACATATCGTGTCAGAAGTGGGATTCGAACCCACGCCCTCATACGAGGACCAGAATACACAGAATCACATCGTGAACGAAGCCTCTTGAGTCTGGCGCCTTAGACCGCTCGGCCATCCTGACGTGGTTTTAATTAATTTAGGCGTTCAAAATCACATCTCTTCGAGTTACTTTTATAAAACATATCGTGTCAGAAGTGGGATTCGAACCCACGCCCTCATACGAGGGCCAGAATACACAGATTCACATCCTGAACGAAGGAAACTAAACCCCTTGAGTCTAGCGCCTAAGAGGGCTCTGCCATCCTGACGTGGTTTTAAGTAATTTAGACGTTTATAATTACATCTCTTCGAGTTATTTTCATAAACAATATTTTGTCAGAAGTGGGATTCGAACCCACGCCCTCATACGAGGGCCAGAATACACAGATTCACATCGTGAACGAAGGAAACTAAGCCCCTTGAGTCTAGCGCCTAAGACGGCTCTGCCATCCAGACCGGGTTTTATGTAATTTGGACGTTTTAAAATTATATCTCATCCAGTTATTTTCTTAAAACATATCTTGTCAGAAGTGGGATTCGAACCCACGCCCTCATACTAGGACAAGAATACACAGATTTACATCGTGAACGAAGGAAGCTAAGCCCCTTGAGTCTTGCGCATTAGACCGCTCGGCCATCCAGACCGGGTTTTATGTAATTTGGACGTTTTAAAATTATATCTCATCCAGTTACTTTCTTAAAACATATCGTGTCAGAAGTGGGATTCGAACCCACGCCCTCATACGAGGGCCAGAATACAGAGATTCACATCGTGAACGAAGAAAACTAAGCCCCTTGAGTCTAGCGCCTAAGACGGCTCGGCCATACTGACGTGGTTTTAAGTAATTTGGACGTTTTAAAATTATATCTCATCCAGTTATTTTCTTAAAACATATCGTGTCAGAAGTGGGATTCGAACCCACGCCCTCATACGAAGACCAGAATACACAGATTCATTTCGTGAACGAAGGAAGCTAAGCCCCTTGAGTATAGCGCCTAAGACCGCTCGGCCATCCTGACGTGGTTCTGTGTAATTTCGACGCTTTAAAATTATATCTCATCCAGTTATTTTCTTAAAACATATCGTGTCAGAAGTGGGATTCGAACCCACGCCCAACATACGAGGACCAGAATACACAGAATCACATCGTGAACGAAGCCCCTTGAGTCTGGCGCCTTAGACCGCTCGGCCATCCTGACGTGGTTTTAATTAATTTAGGCGTTCAAAATCACATCTCTTCGAGTTACCTTTATAAAACATATCGTGTCAGAAGTGGGATTCGAACCCACGCCCTCATACGAGGGCCAGAATACACAGATTCCCATCGTGAACGAAGGAAACTAATCCCCTTGAGTCTGGCGCCTAAGACGGCTCTGCCATCCTGACGTGGTTTTAAGTAATTTAGACGTTTATAATTACATCTCTTCGAGTTATTTTCATAAACAATATCTTGTCAGAAGTGGGATTCGAACCCACGACCTCATACTAGGACCAGAATACACAGATTTACATCGTGAACGAAGGAAGCTAAGCAGCTTGAGTCTTGCGCATTAGACCGCTCGGCCATCCAGACCGGGTTTTATGTAATTTGGACGTTTTAAAATTATATCTCATCCAGTTATTTTCTTAAAACATATCGTGTCAGCAGTGGGATTCGAACCCACGCCCTCATACGAGGGCCAGAATACACAGATTCACATCGTGAACGAAGAAAACTAAGCCCCTTGAGTCTAGCGCCTAAGACGGCTCGGCCATACTGACGTGTTTCTAAGTAATTTAGACGTTTAAAATTACATCTCTTCGAGTTATTTTCATAAACAATATCGTGTCAGAAGTGGGATTCGAACGCACGCCCTCATAGTAGGACCAGAATACACAGATTTACATCGTGATCGAAGGAAGCTAAGCCCCTTGAGTCTTGCGCCTTAGACCGCTCGGCCATCCAGACCGGGTTTTATGTAATTTTGACGTTTTAAAATTATATCTCATCCAGTTATTTTCTTAAAGCATATCGTGTCAGAAGTGGGATTCGAACCCACGCCCTCATACGAGGACCAGAATACACAGAATCACATCGTGAACGAAGCCCCTTGAGTCTGGCGCCTTAGACCGCTCGGCCATCCTGACGTGGTTTTAATCAATTTAGGCGTTCAAAATCACATCTCATCCAGTTATTTTCTTAAAACGTATCGTGTCAGCAGTGGGATTCGAACCCACGCCCTCATACGAGGGCCAGAATACACAGATTCACATCGTGAACGAAGAAAACTAAGCCCCTTGAGTCTAGCGCCTAAGACGGCTCGGCCATACTGACGTGTTTCTAAGTAATTTAGACGTTTAAAATTACATCTCTTCGAGTTATTTTCATAAACAATATCGTGTCAGAAGTGGGATTCGAAAGCACGCCCTCATACTAGGACCAGAATACACAGATTTACATCGTGATCGAAGGAAGCTAAGCCCCTTGAGTCTTGCGCCTTAGACCGCTCGGCCATCCAGACCGGGTTTTATGTAATTTGGACGTTTTAAAATTATATCTCATCCAGTTATTTTCTTAAAACATATCGTGTCAGAAGTGGGATTCGAGCCCACGCCCTCATACGAGGACCAGAATACACAGATTCACTTCGTGAACGAAGGAAGCTAAGCCCCTTGAGTCTAGCGCCTAAGATCGCTCGGCAATCCTGACGTGGTTCTGTGTAATTTTGACGTTTTAAAATTATATCTCATCCAGTTATTTTCTTAAAGCATATCGTGTCAGAAGTGGGATTCGAACCCACGCCCTCATACGAGGACCAGAATACACAGAATCACATCGTGAACGAAGCCCCTTGAGTCTGGCGCCTTAGACCGCTCGGCCATCCTGACGTGGTTTTAATTAATTTAGGCGTTCAAAATCACATCTCTTCGAGTTACTTTTATAAAACATATCGTGTCAGAAGTGGGATTCGAACCCACGCCCTCATACGAGGGCCAGAATACACAGATTCACATCGTGAACGAAGGAAACTAAGCCCCTTGAGTCTAGCGCCTAAGACGGCTCTGCCATCCTGACGTGGTTTTAAGTAATTTAGACGTTTATAATTACATCTCTTCGAGTTATTTTCATAAACAATATCTTGTCAGAAGTGGGATTCGAACCCACGCCCTCATACGAGGGCCAGAATACACAGATTCACATCGTGAACGAAGGAAACTAAGCCCCTTGAGTCTAGCGCCTAAGACGGCTCTGCCATCCTGACGTGGTTTTAAGTAATTTAGACGTTTATAATTACATCTCTTCGAGTTATTTTCATAAACAATATCTTGTCAGAAGTGGGATTCGAACCCACGCCCTCATACTAGGACCAGAATACACAGATTTACATCGTGAACGAATAAAGCTAAGCAGCTTGAGTCTTGCGCATTAGACCGCTCGGCCATCCAGACCGGGTTTTATGTAATTTGGACGTTTTAAAATTATATCTCATCCAGTTATTTTCTTAAAACATATCGTGTCAGCAGTGGGATTCGAACCCACGCCCTCATACGAGGGCCAGAATACACAGATTCACATCGTGAACGAAGAAAACTAAGCCCCTTGAGTCTAGCGCCTAAGACGGCTCGGCCATACTGACGTGTTTCTAAGTAATTTAGACGTTTAAAATTACATCTCTTCGAGTTATTTTCATAAACAATATCGTGTCAGAAGTGGGATTCGAACGCACGCCCTCATACTAGGACCAGAATACACAGATTTACATCGTGATCGAAGGAAGCTAAGCCCCTTGAGTCTTGCGCCTTAGACCGCTCGGCCATCCAGACCGGGTTTTATGTAATTTGGACGTTTTAAAATTATATCTCATCCAGTTATTTTCTTAAAACATATCGTGTCAGAAGTGGGATTCGAACCCACGCCCTCATACGAGGACCAGAATACACAGATTCACTTCGTGAACGAAGGAAGCTAAGCCCCTTGAGTCTAGCGCCTAAGATCGCTCGGCCATCCTGACGTGGTTCTGTGTAATTTTGACGTTTTAAAATTATATCTCATCCAGTTATTTTCTTAAAGCATATCGTGTCAGAAGTGGGATTCGAACCCACGCCCTCATACGAGGACCAGAATACACAAAATCACATCGTGAACGAAGCCCCTTGAGTCTGGCGCCTTAGACCGCTCGGCCATACTGACGTGTTTCTAAGTAATTTAGACGTTTAAAATTACATCTCTTCGAGTTATTTTCATAAACAATATCGTGTCAGAAGTGGGATTCGAAAGCACGCCCTCATACTAGGACCAGAATACACAGATCTACATCGTGATCGAAGGAAGCTAAGCCCCTTGAGTCTTGCGCCTTAGACCGCTCGGCCATCCAGACCGGGTTTTATGTAATTTGGACGTTTTAAAATTATATCTCATCCAGTTATTTTCTTAAAACATATCGTGTCAGAAGTGGGATTCGAACCCACGCCCTCATACGAGGACCAGAATACACAGATTCACTTCGTGAACGAAGGAAGCTAAGCCCCTTGAGTCTAGCGCCTAAGATCGCTCGGCAATCCTGACGTGGTTCTGTGTAATTTTGACGTTTTAAAATTATATCTCATCCAGTTATTTTCTTAAAGCATATCGTGTCAGAAGTGGGATTCGAACCCACGCCCTCATACGAGGACCAGAATACACAGAATCACATCGTGAACGAAGCCCCTTGAGTCTGGCGCCTTAGACCGCTCGGCCATCCTGACGTGGTTTTAATTAATTTAGGCGTTCAAAATCACATCTCTTCGAGTTACTTTTATAAAACATATCGTGTCAGAAGTGGGATTCGAACCCACGCCCTCATACGAGGGCCAGAATACACAGATTCACATCGTGAACGAAGGAAACTAAGCCCCTTGAGTCTAGCGCCTAAGACGGCTCTGCCATCCTGACGTGGTTTTAAGTAATTTAGACGTTTATAATTACATCTCTTCGAGTTATTTTCATAAACAATATCTTGTCAGAAGTGGGATTCGAACCCACGCCCTCATACGAGGGCCAGAATACACAGATTCACATCGTGAACGAAGGAAACTAAGCCCCTTGAGTCTAGCGCCTAAGACGGCTCTGCCATCCTGACGTGGTTTTAAGTAATTTAGACGTTTATAATTACATCTCTTCGAGTTATTTTCATAAACAATATCTTGTCAGAAGTGGGATTCGAACCCACGCCCTCATACTAGGACCAGAATACACAGATTTACATCGTGAACGAATAAAGCTAAGCAGCTTGAGTCTTGCGCATTAGACCGCTCGGCCATCCAGACCGGGTTTTATGTAATTTGGACGTTTTAAAATTATATCTCATCCAGTTATTTTCTTAAAACATATCGTGTCAGCAGTGGGATTCGAACCCACGCCCTCATACGAGGGCCAGAATACACAGATTCACATCGTGAACGAAGAAAACTAAGCCCCTTGAGTCTAGCGCCTAAGACGGCTCGGCCATACTGACGTGTTTCTAAGTAATTTAGACGTTTAAAATTACATCTCTTCGAGTTATTTTCATAAACAATATCGTGTCAGAAGTGGGATTCGAACGCACGCCCTCATACTAGGACCAGAATACACAGATTTACATCGTGATCGAAGGAAGCTAAGCCCCTTGAGTCTTGCGCCTTAGACCGCTCGGCCATCCAGACCGGGTTTTATGTAATTTGGACGTTTTAAAATTATATCTCATCCAGTTATTTTCTTAAAACATATCGTGTCAGAAGTGGGATTCGAACCCACGCCCTCATACGAGGACCAGAATACACAGATTCACTTCGTGAACGAAGGAAGCTAAGCCCCTTGAGTCTAGCGCCTAAGATCGCTCGGCCATCCTGACGTGGTTCTGTGTAATTTTGACGTTTTAAAATTATATCTCATCCAGTTATTTTCTTAAAGCATATCGTGTCAGAAGTGGGATTCGAACCCACGCCCTCATACGAGGACCAGAATACACAAAATCACATCGTGAACGAAGCCCCTTGAGTCTGGCGCCTTAGACCGCTCGGCCATCCTGACGTGGTTTTAATTAATTTAGGCGTTCAAAATCACATCTCTTCGAGTTACTTTTATAAAACATATCGTGTCAGAAGTGGGATTCGAACCCACTCCCTCATACGAGGGCCAGAATACACAGATTCACATCGTGAACGAAGGAAACTAAGCCCATTGAGTCTAGCGCCTAAGACGGCTCTGCCATCCTGACGTGGTTTTAAGTAATTTAGACGTTTATAATTACATCTCTTCGAGTTATTTTCATAAACAATATCTTGTCAGAAGTGGGATTCCAACCCACGCCCTCATACTAGGACCAGAATACACAGATTTACATCGTGAACGAAGAAAACTAAGCCCCTTGAGTCTAGCGCCTAAGACGGCTCGGCCATACTGACGTGGTTTTAAGTAATTTAGACGTTTAAAATTACATCTCTTCGAGTTATTTTCATAAACAATATCGTGTCAGAAGTGGGATTCGAACCCACTCCCTCAAACTAGGACCAGAATACACAGATTTACATCGTGATCGAAGGAAGCTAAGCCCCTTGAGTCTTGCGCCTTAGACCGCTCGGCCATCCAGACCGGGTTTTATGAAATTTGGACGTTTTAAAATTATATCTCATCCAGTTATTTTCTTAAAACATATCGTGTCAGAAGTGGGATTCGAACCCACGCCCTCATACGAGGACCAGAATACACAGATTCACTTCGTGAACGAATAAAGCTAAGCAGCTTGAGTCTTGCGCATTAGACCGCTCGGCCATCCAGACCGGGTTTTATGTAATTTGGACGTTTTAAAATTATATCTCATCCAGTTATTTTCTTAAAACATATCGTGTCAGCAGTGGGATTCGAACCCACGCCCTCATACGAGGGCCAGAATACACAGATTCACATCGTGAACGAAGAAAACTAAGCCCCTTGAGTCTAGCGCCTAAGACGGCTCGGCCATACTGACGTGTTTCTAAGTAATTTAGACGTTTAAAATTACATCTCTTCGAGTTATTTTCATAAACAATATCGTGTCAGAAGTGGGATTCGAACGCACGCCCTCATACTAGGACCAGAATACACAGATTTACATCGTGATCGAAGGAAGCTAAGCCCCTTGAGTCTTGCGCCTTAGACCGCTCGGCCATCCAGACCGGGTTTTATGTAATTTGGACGTTTTAAAATTATATCTCATCCAGTTATTTTCTTAAAACATATCGTGTCAGAAGTGGGATTCGAACCCACGCCCTCATACGAGGACCAGAATACACAGATTCACTTCGTGAACGAAGGAAGCTAAGCCCCTTGAGTCTAGCGCCTAAGATCGCTCGGCCATCCTGACGTGGTTCTGTGTAATTTTGACGTTTTAAAATTATATCTCATCCAGTTATTTTCTTAAAGCATATCGTGTCAGAAGTGGGATTCGAACCCACGCCCTCATACGAGGACCAGAATACACAGAATCACATCGTGAACGAAGCCCCTTGAGTCTGGCGCCTTAGACCGCTCGGCCATCCTGACGTGGTTTTAATCAATTTAGGCGTTCAAAATCACATCTCATCCAGTTATTTTCTTAAAACGTATCGTGTCAGCAGTGGGATTCGAACCCACGCCCTCATACGAGGGCCAGAATACACAGATTCACATCGTGAACGAAGAAAACTAAGCCCCTTGAGTCTAGCGCCTAAGACGGCTCGGCCATACTGACGTGTTTCTAAGTAATTTAGACGTTTAAAATTACATCTCTTCGAGTTATTTTCATAAACAATATCGTGTCAGAAGTGGGATTCGAAAGCACGCCCTCATACTAGGACCAGAATACACAGATTTACATCGTGATCGAAGGAAGCTAAGCCCCTTGAGTCTTGCGCCTTAGACCGCTCGGCCATCCAGACCGGGTTTTATGTAATTTGGACGTTTTAAAATTATATCTCATCCAGTTATTTTCTTAAAACATATCGTGTCAGAAGTGGGATTCGAACCCACGCCCTCATACGAGGACCAGAATACACAGATTCACTTCGTGAACGAAGGAAGCTAAGCCCCTTGAGTCTAGCGCCTAAGATCGCTCGGCAATCCTGACGTGGTTCTGTGTAATTTTGACGTTTTAAAATTATATCTCATCCAGTTATTTTCTTAAAGCATATCGTGTCAGAAGTGGGATTCGAACCCACGCCCTCATACGAGGACCAGAATACACAGAATCACATCGTGAACGAAGCCCCTTGAGTCTGGCGCCTTAGACCGCTCGGCCATCCTGACGTGGTTTTAATTAATTTAGGCGTTCAAAATCACATCTCTTCGAGTTACTTTTATAAAACATATCGTGTCAGAAGTGGGATTCGAACCCACGCCCTCATACGAGGGCCAGAATACACAGATTCACATCGTGAACGAAGGAAACTAAGCCCCTTGAGTCTAGCGCCTAAGACGGCTCTGCCATCCTGACGTGGTTTTAAGTAATTTAGACGTTTATAATTACATCTCTTCGAGTTATTTTCATAAACAATATCTTGTCAGAAGTGGGATTCGAACCCACGCCCTCATACGAGGGCCAGAATACACAGATTCACATCGTGAACGAAGGAAACTAAGCCCCTTGAGTCTAGCGCCTAAGACGGCTCTGCCATCCTGACGTGGTTTTAAGTAATTTAGACGTTTATAATTACATCTCTTCGAGTTATTTTCATAAACAATATCTTGTCAGAAGTGGGATTCGAACCCACGCCCTCATACTAGGACCAGAATACACAGATTTACATCGTGAACGAAGGAAGCTAAGCCCCTTGAGTCTTGCGCATTAGACCGCTCGGCCATCCAGACCGGGTTTTATGTAATTTGGACGTTTTAAAATTATATCTCATCCAGTTACTTTCTTAAAACATATCGTGTCAGAAGTGGGATTCGAACCCACGCCCTCATACGAGGGCCAGAATACACAGATTCACATCGTGAACGAAGAAAACTAAGCCCCTTGAGTCTAGCGCCTAAGACGGCTCGGCCATACTGACGTGGTTTTAAGTAATTTAGACGTTTAAAATTACATCTCTTCGAGTTATTTTCATAAACAATATCGTGTCAGAAGTGGGATTCGAACCCACTCCCTCATACTAGGACCAGAATACACAGATTTACATCGTGATCGAAGGAAGCTAAGCCCCTTGAGTCTAGCGCCTAAGACCGCTCGGCCATCCTGACGTGGTTCTGTGTAATTTGGACGTTTTAAAATTATATCTCATCCAGTTATTTTTTTAAAGCATATCGTGTCAGAAGTGGGATTCGAACCCACGCCCTCATACGAGGACCAGAATACACAGAATCACATCGTGAACGAAGCCCCTTGAGTCTGGCGCCTTAGACCGCTCGGCCATCCTGACGTGGTTTTAATTAATTTAGGCGTTCAAAATCACATCTCTTCGAGTTACTTTTATAAAACATATCGTGTCAGAAGTGGGATTCGAACCCACTCCCTCATACGAGGGCCAGAATACACAGATTCACATCGTGAACGAAGGAAACTAAGCCCCTTGAGTCTAGCGCCTAAGACGGCTCTGCCATCCTGACGTGGTTTTAAGTAATTTAGACGTTTAAAATTACATCTCTTCGAGTTATTTTCATAAACAATATCGTGTCAGAAGTGGGATTCGAACGCACGCCCTCATACTAGGACCAGAATACACAGATTTACATCGTGATCGAAGGAAGCTAAGCCCCTTGAGTCTTGCGCCTTAGACCGCTCGGCCATCCAGACCGGGTTTTATGTAATTTGGACGTTTTAAAATTATATCTCATCCAGTTATTTTCTTAAAACATATCGTGTCAGAAGTGGGATTCGAACCCACGCCCTCATACGAGGACCAGAATACACAGATTCACTTCGTGAACGAAGGAAGCTAAGCCCCTTGAGTCTAGCGCCTAAGATCGCTCGGCCATCCTGACGTGGTTCTGTGTAATTTTGACGTTTTAAAATTATATCTCATCCAGTTATTTTCTTAAAGCATATCGTGTCAGAAGTGGGATTCGAACCCACGCCCTCATACGAGGACCAGAATACACAAAATCACATCGTGAACGAAGCCCCTTGAGTCTGGCGCCTTAGACCGCTCGGCCATCCTGACGTGGTTTTAATTACTTTAGGCGTTCAAAATCACATCTCTTCGAGTTACTTTTATAAAACATATCGTGTCAGAAGTGGGATTCGAACCCACTCCCTCATACGAGGGCCAGAATACACAGATTCACATCGTGAACGAAGGAAACTAAGCCCCTTGAGTCTAGCGCCTAAGACGGCTCTGCCATCCTGACGTGGTTTTAAGTAATTTAGACGTTTATAATTACATCTCTTCGAGTTATTTTCATAAACAATATCTTGTCAGAATGGGATTCGAACCCACGCCCTCAAACTAGGACCAGAATACACAGATTTACATCGTGAACGAAGGAAGCTAAGCCCCTTGAGTCTTGCGCATTAGACCGCTCGGCCATCCAGACCGGGTTTTATGTAATTTGGACGTTTTAAAATTATATCTCATCCAGTTACTTTCTTAAAACATATCGTGTCAGAAGTGGGATTCGAACCCACGCCCTCATACGAGGGCCAGAATACACAGATTCACATCGTGAACGAAGAAAACTAAGCCCCTTGAGTCTAGCGCCTAAGACGGCTCGGCCATACTGACGTGGTTTTAAGTAATTTAGACGTTTAAAATTACATCTCTTCGAGTTATTTTCATAAACAATATCGTGTCAGAAGTGGGATTCGAACCCACTCCCTCATACTAGGACCAGAATACACAGATTTACATCGTGATCGAAGGAAGCTAAGCCGCTTGAGTCTTGCGCCTTAGACCGCTCGGCCATCCAGACCGGGTTTTATGAAATTTGGACGTTTTAAAATTATATCTCATCCAGTTATTTTCTTAAAACATATCGTGTCAGAAGTGGGATTCGAACCCACGCCCTCATACGAGGACCAGAATACACAGATTCACTTCGTGAACGAAGGAAGCTAAGCCCCTTGAGTCTAGCGCCTAAGACCGCTCGGCCATCCTGACGTGGTTCTGTGTAATTTGGACGTTTTAAAATTATATCTCATCCAGTTATTTTTTTAAAGCATATCGTGTCAGAAGTGGGATTCGAACCCACGCCCTCATACGAGGACCAGAATACACAGAATCACATCGTGAACGAAGCCCCTTGAGTCTGGCGCCTTAGACCGCTCGGCCATCCTGACGTGGTTTTAATTAATTTAGGCGTTCAAAATCACATCTCTTCGAGTTACTTTTATAAAACATATCGTGTCAGAAGTGGGATTCGAACCCACGCCCTCATACGAGGGCTAGAATACACAGATTCACATCGTGAACGAAGGAAACTAAGCCCCTTGAGTCTAGCGCCTAAGACGGCTCTGCCATCCTGACGTGGTTTTAAGTAATTTAGACGTTTATAATTACATCTCTTCGAGTTATTTTCATAAACAATATCTTGTCAGAAGTGGGATTCGAACCCACGCCCTCATACGAGGGCCAGAATACACAGATTCACATCGTGAACGAAGGAAACTAAGCCCCTTGAGTCTAGCGCCTAAGACGGCTCTGCCATCCTGACCTGGTTTTAAGTAATTTAGACGTTTATAATTACATCTCTTCGAGTTATTTTCATAAACAATATCGTGTCAGAAGTGGGATTCGAACCCACGCCCTCATACTAGGACCAGAATACACAGATTTACATCGTGAACGAATGAAGCTAAGCCCCTTGAGTCTTGCGCCTAAGACCACTCGGCCATCCTGACGTGGTTTTGTGTAATTTGGACGTTTTAAAATTACATCTCATCCAATTATTTTCATAAACAATATCGAGTCAGAAGTGGGATTCGAACCCACGCCCTCATACGAGGACCAGAATACACAGAATCACATCGTGAACGAAGCCCCTTGAGTCTGGCGCCTTAGACCGCTCGGCCATCCTGACGTGGTTTTAATTAATTTAGGCGTTCAAAATCACATCTCTTCGAGTTACTTTTATAAAACATATCGTGTCAGAAGTGGGATTCGAACCCACGCCCTCATACGAGGGCCAGAATACACAGATTCCCATCGTGAACGAAGGAAACTAATCCCCTTGAGTCTAGCGCCTAAGACGGCTCTGCCATCCTGACGTGGTTTTAAGTAATTTAGACGTTTATAATTACATCTCTTCGAGTTATTTTCATAACCAATATCTTGTCAGAAGTGGGATTCGAACCCACGCCCTCATACTAGGACCAGAATACAGAGATTTACATCGTGAACGAAGGAAGCTAAGCAGCTTGAGTCTTGCGCATTAGACCGCTCGGCCATCCAGACCGGGTTTTATGTAATTTGGACGTTTTAAAATTATATCTCATCCAGTTATTTTCTTAAAACATATCGTGTCAGCAGTGGGATTCGAACCCACGCCCTCATACGAGGGCCAGAATACACAGATTCACATCGTGAACGAAGAAAACTAAGCCCCTTGAGTCTAGCGCCTAAGACGGCTCGGCCATACTGACGTGTTTCTAAGTAATTTAGACGTTTAAAATTATATCTCATCCAGTTATTTTCTTAAAACATATCGTGTCAGAAGTGGGATTCGAACCCACGCCCTCATACGAGGGCCAGAATACACAGATTCACATCGTGAACGAAGAAAACTAAGCCCCTTGAGTCTAGCGCCTAAGACGGCTCGGCCATACTGACGTGGTTTTAAGTAATTTAGACGTTTAAAATTACATATCTTCGAGTTATTTTCATTAACAATATCGTGTCAGAAGTGGGATTCGAACCCACGCCCTCATACGAGGGCCAGAATACACAGATTCACATCGTGAACGAAGAAAGCTAAGCCCCTTGAGTCTAGCGCCTAAGACGGCTCGGCCATACTGACGTGGTTTTAAGTAATTTAGACGTTTAAAATTACATATCTTCGAGTTATTTTCATTAACAATATCGTGTCAGAAGTGGGATTCGAACCCACGCCCTCATACTAGGACCAGAATACACAGATTTACATCGTGAACGAAGGAAGCTAAGCCCCTTGAGTCTTGCGCATTAGACCGCTCGGCCATCCAGACCGGGTTTTATGTAATTTGGACGTTTTAAAATTATATCTCATCCAGTTATTTTCTTAAAACATATCGTGTCAGAAGTGGGATTCGAACCCACGCCCTCATGCAAGGGCCAGAATACACAGATTCACATCGTGAACGAAGAAAACTAAGCCCCTTGAGTCTAGCGCCTAAGACGGCTCGGCCATACTGACGTGGTTTTAAGTAATTTAGACGTTTAAAATTACATCTCTTCGAGTTATTTTCATAAACAATATCGTGTCAGAAGTGGGATTCGAACCCACCCCCTCATACTAGGACCAGAATACACAGATTTACATCGTGAACGAAGGAAGCTAAGCCCCTTGAGTCTTGCGCCTTAGACCGCTCGGCCATCCAGACCGGGTTTTATGTAATTTGGACGTTTTAAAATTATATCTCATCCAGTTATTTTCTTAAAACATATCGTGTCAGCAGTGGGATTCGAACCCACGCCCTCATACGAGGGCCAGAATACACAGATTCACATCGTGAACGAAGAAAACTAAGCCCCTTGAGTCTAGCGCCTAAGACGGCTCGGCCATACTGACGTGTTTCTAAGTAATTTAGACGTTTAAAATTACATCTCTTCGAGTTATTTTCATAAACAATATCGTGTTAGAAGTGGGATTCGAACCCACGCCCTCATACTAGGACCAGAATACACAGATTTACATCGTGAACGAAGGAAGCTAAGCCCCTTGAGTCTTGCGCATTAGACCGCTCGGCCATCCAGACCGGGTTTTATGTAATTTGGACGTTTTAAAATTATATCTCATCCAGTTATTTTCTTAAAACATATCGTGTCAGAAGTGGGATTCGAACCCACGCCCTCATACGAGGGCCAGAATACACAGATTCACATCGTGAACGAAGAAAACTAAGCCCCTTGAGTCTAGCGCCTAAGACGGCTCGGCCATACTGACGTGGTTTTAAGTAATTTAGACGTTTAAAATTACATATCTTCGAGTTATTTTCATTAACAATATCGTGTCAGAAGTGGGATTCGAACCCACGCCCTCATACGAGGGCCAGAATACACAGATTCACATCGTGAACGAAGAAAGCTAAGCCCCTTGAGTCTAGCGCCTAAGACGGCTCGGCCATACTGACGTGGTTTTAAGTAATTTAGACGTTTAAAATTACATATCTTCGAGTTATTTTCATTAACAATATCGTGTCAGAAGTGGGATTCGAACCCACGCCCTCATACTAGGACCAGAATACACAGATTTACATCGTGAACGAAGGAAGCTAAGCCCCTTGAGTCTTGCGCATTAGACCGCTCGGCCATCCAGACCGGGTTTTATGTAATTTGGACGTTTTAAAATTATATCTCATCCAGTTATTTTCTTAAAACATATCGTGTCAGAAGTGGGATTCGAACCCACGCCCACATACGAAGACCAGAATACACAGATTCACATCGTGAACGAAGGAAGCTAAGCCCCTTGAGTCTAGCGCCTAAGAGCGCTCGGCCATCCTGACGTGGTTCTGTGTAATTTCGACGTTTTAAAATTACATCTCTTCGAGTTATTTTCTTAAAACATATCGTGTCAGAAGTGGGATTCGAACCCACCCCCTCATACTAGGACCAGAATACACAGATTTACATCGTGAACGAAGGAAGCTAAGCCCCTTGAGTCTTGCGCCTTAGACCGCTCGGCCATCCAGACCGGGTTTTATGTAATTTGGACGTTTTAAAATTATATCTCATCCAGTTATTTTCTTAAAACATATCGTGTCAGCAGTGGGATTCGAACCCACGCCCTCATACGAGGGCCAGAATACACAGATTCACATCGTGAACGAAGAAAACTAAGCCCCTTGAGTCTAGCGCCTAAGACGGCTCGGCCATACTGACGTGTTTCTAAGTAATTTAGACGTTTAAAATTACATCTCTTCGAGTTATTTTCATAAACAATATCGTGTTAGAAGTGGGATTCGAACCCACGCCCTCATACTAGGACCAGAATACACAGATTTACATCGTGAACGAAGGAAGCTAAGCCCCTTGAGTCTTGCGCATTAGACCGCTCGGCCATCCAGACCGGGTTTTATGTAATTTGGACGTTTTAAAATTATATCTCATCCAGTTATTTTCTTAAAACATATCGTGTCAGAAGTGGGATTCGAACCCACGCCCACATACGAAGACCAGAATACACAGATTCACTTCGTGAACGAAGGAAGCTAAGCCCCTTGAGTCTAGCGCCTAAGAGCGCTCGGCCATCCTGACGTGGTTCTGTGTAATTTCGACGTTTTAAAATTATATCTCATCCAGTTATTTTCTTAAAACATATCGTGTCAGAAGTGGGATTCGAACCCACGCCCTCATACGAGGGCCAGAATACACAGATTCACATCGTGAACGAAGAAAACTAAGCCCCTTGAGTCTAGCGCCTAAGACGGCTCGGCCATACTGACGTGGTTTTAAGTAATTTAGACGTTTAAAATTACATATCTTCGAGTTATTTGCATTAACAATATCGTGTCAGAAGTGGGATTCGAACCCACGCCCTCATACTAGGACCAGAATACACAGATTTACATCGTGAACGAAGGAAGCTAAGCCCCTTGAGTCTTGCGCATTAGACCGCTCGGCCATCCAGACCGGGTTTTATGTAATTTGGACGTTTTAAAATTATATCTCATCCAGTTATTTTTTAAAACATATCGTGTCAGAAGTGGGATTCGAACCCACGCCCACATACGAAGACCAGAATACACAGATTCACTTCGTGAACGAAGGAAGCTAAGCCCCTTGAGTCTAGCGCCTAAGAGCGCTCGGCCATCCTGACGTGGTTCTGTGTAATTTCGACGTTTTAAAATTATATCTCATCCAGTTATTTTCTTAAAACATATCGTGTCAGAAGTGGGATTCGAACCCACGCCCTCATACGAGGGCCAGAATACACAGATTCACATCGTGAACGAAGAAAACTAAGCCCCTTGAGTCTAGCGCCTAAGACGGCTCGGCCATACTGACGTGGTTTTAAGTAATTTAGACGTTTAAAATTACATATCTTCGAGTTATTTTCATTAACAATATCGTGTCAGAAGTGGGATTCGAACCCACGCCCTCATACGAGGGCCAGAATACACAGATTCACATCGTGAACGAAGAAAGCTAAGCCCCTTGTGTCTAGCGCCTAAGACGGCTCGGCCATACTGACGTGGTTTTAAGTAATTTAGACGTTTAAAATTACATATCTTCGAGTTATTTTCATTAACAATATCGTGTCAGAAGTGGGATTCGAACCCACGCCCTCATACTAGGACCAGAATACACAGATTTACATCGTGAACGAAGGAAGCTAAGCCCCTTGAGTCTTGCGCATTAGACTGCTCGGCCATCCAGACCGGGTTTTATGTAATTTGGACGTTTTAAAATTATATCTCATCCAGTTATTTTCTTAAAACATATCGTGTCAGAAGTGGGATTCGAACCCACGCCCTCATACAAGGGCCAGAATACACAGATTCACATCGTGAACGAAGAAAACTAAGCCCCTTGAGTCTAGCGCCTAAGACGGCTCGGCCATACTGACGTGGTTTTAAGTAATTTAGACGTTTAAAATTACATCTCTTCGAGTTATTTTCATACACAATATCGTGTCAGAAGTGGGATTCGAACTCACCCCCTCATACTAGGACCAGAATACACAGATTTACATCGTGAACGAAGGAAGCTAAGCCCCTTGAGTCTTGCGCCTTAGACCGCTCGGCCATCCAGACCGGGTTTTATGTAATTTGGACGTTTTAAAATTATATCTCATCCAGTTATTTTCTTAAAACATATCGTGTCAGAAGTGGGATTCGAACCCACGCCTTCATACGAGGACCAGAATACACAGATTCACTTCGTGAACGAATGAAGCTAAGCCCCTTAAGTCTAGCGCCTAAGACCGCTCGGCCATCCTGACGTGGTTCTGTGTAATTTGGACGTTTTAAAATTATATCTCATCCAGTTATTTTCTTTAAACATATCGTGTCAGAAGTGGGATTCGAACCCACGCCCTCATACGAGGGCCAGAATACACAGATTCACATCGTGAACGAAGAAAACTAAGCCCCTTGAGTCTAGCGCCTAAGACGGCTCGGCCATACTGACGTGGTTTTAAGTAATTTAGACGTTTAAAATTACATATCTTCGAGTTATTTTCATTAACAATATCGTGTCAGAAGTGGGATTCGAACCCACGCCCTCATACGAGGGCCAGAATACACAGATTCACATCGTGAACGAAGAAAACTAAGCCCCTTGAGTCTAGCGCCTAAGACGGCTCGGCCATACTGACGTGGTTTTAAGTAATTTAGACGTTTAAAATTACATATCTTCGAGTTATTTTCATTAACAATATCGTGTCAGAAGTGGGATTCGAACCCACGCCCTCATACTAGGACCAGAATAAACAGATTCACATCGTGAACGAAGGAAGCTAAGCCCCTTGAGTCTGGCTCATTAGACCGCTCGGCCATCCTGACGTGGTTTTAAGTAATTTGGACGTTTTAAAATTATATCTCACCCAGTTATTTTCTTAAAACATATCGTGTCACAAGTGGGATTCGAACCCACGCCCTCATACGATGACCAGAATACACAGATTCACACCGTGAACGAAGGAAGCTAAGCCCCTTGAGTCTAGCGCCTAAGACCGCTCGGCCATCCTGACGTGGTTTAAAGGAATTTAGACTTTTAAATTTACATCTTTTCGAGTTACTTTTATAAAACATATCGTGTCAGAAGTGGGATTCGAACCCACGCCCTCACACAAGGGCCAGAATACACAGATTCACATCGTGAACGAAGAAAACTAAGCCCCTTGAGTCTAGCGCCTAAGACGGCTCGGCCATACTGACGTGGTTTTAAGTAATTTAGACGTTTAAAATTACATCTCTGCGAGTTATTTTCATAAACAATATCGTGTCAGAAGTGGGATTCGAACCCACCCCCACATACTAGGACCAGAATGCACAGATTTACATCGTGAACGAAGGAAGCTAAGCCCCTTGAGTCTTGCGCCTTAGACCGCTCGGCCATCCAGACCGGGTTTTATGTAACTTGGAAGTTTTAAAATTATATCTCATCCAGTTATTTTCTTAAAACATATCGTGTCAGAAGTGGGATTCGAACCCACGCCCTCATACGAGGACCAGAATACACAGATTCACTTCGTGAACGAATGAAGCTAAGCCCCTTAAGTCTAGCGCCTAAGACCGCTCGGCCATCCTGACGTGGTTCTGTGTAATTTGGACGTTTTTAAATTATATCTCATCCAGTTATTTTCTTAAAACATATCGTGTCAGAAGTGGGATTCGAACCCACGCCCTCATACGAGGGCCAGAATACACAGATTCACATCGTGAACGAAGAAAACTAAGCCCCTTGAGTCTA
The DNA here is from genome assembly GCF_054372755.1 of Phalangium opilio. Taxonomy (NCBI): domain Eukaryota; kingdom Metazoa; phylum Arthropoda; class Arachnida; order Opiliones; family Phalangiidae; genus Phalangium; species Phalangium opilio. The sequence continues at coordinate 437,847 of NW_028324260.1, forward strand.
GCGCCTAAGACGGCTCGGCCATACTGACGTGGTTTTAAGTAATTTAGACGTTTAAAATTACATATCTTCGAGTTATTTTCATTAACAATATCGTGTCAGAAGTGGGATTCGAACCCACGCCCTCATACGAGGGCCAGAATACACAGATTCACATCGTGAACGAAGAAAACTAAGCCCCTTGAGTCTAGCGCCTAAGACGGCTCGGCCATACTGACGTGGTTTTAAGTAATTTAGACGTTTAAAATTACATATCTTCGAGTTATTTTCATTAACAATATCGTGTCAGAAGTGGGATTCGAACCCACGCCCTCATACTAGGACCAAAATACACAGATTCACATCGTGAACGAAGGAAGCTAAGCCCCTTGAGTCTGGCTCATTAGACCGCTCGGCCATCCTGACGTGGTTTTGTGTAATTTGGACGTTTTAAAATTACATCTCATCCAATTATTTTCATAAACAATATCGTGCCAGAAGTGGGATTCGAACCCACGCCCTCATACGAGGACCAGAATACACAGATTTACATCGTGAACGAAGGAAGCCAAGCCCCTTGAGTCTTGCGCATTAGACCGCTCGGCCATCCAGACCGGGTTTTATGTAATTTGGACGTTTTAAAATTATATCTCATCCAGTTATTTTCTTAAAACATATCGTGTCAGAAGTGGGATTCGAACCCACGCCCTCATACGAGGACCAGAATACACAGATTCACTTCGTGAACGAATGAAGCTAAGCCCCTTAAGTCTAGCGCCTAAGACCGCTCGGCCATCCTGACGTGGTTCTGTGTAATTTGGACGTTTTTAAATTATATCTCATCCAGTTATTTTCTTAAAACATATCGTGTCAGAAGTGGGATTCGAACCCACGCCCTCATACGAGGGCCAGAATACACAGATTCACATCAGAACGAAGAAAACTAAGCCCCTTGAGTCTAGCGCCTAAGACGGCTCGGCCATACTGACGTGGTTTTAAGTAATTTAGACGTTTAAAATTACATATCTTCGAGTTATTTTCATTAACAATATCGTGTCAGAAGTGGGATTCGAACCCACGCCCTCATACGAGGGCCAGAATACACAGATTCACATCGTGAACGAAGAAAACTAAGCCCCTTGAGTCTAGCGCCTAAGACGGCTCGGCCATACTGACGTGGTTTTAAGTAATTTAGACGTTTAAAATTACATATCTTCGAGTTATTTTCATTAACAATATCGTGTCAGAAGTGGGATTCGAACCCACGCCCTCATACTAGGACCAGAATACACAGATTCACATCGTGAACGAAGGAAGCTAAGCCCCTTGAGTCTGGCTCATTAGACCGCTCGGCCATCCTGACGTGGTTTTGTGTAATTTGGACGTTTTAAAATTACATCTCATCCAATTATTTTCATAAACAATATCGTGTCAGAAGTGGGATTCGAACCCACGCCCTCATACGAGGACCAGAATACACAGATTTACATCGTGAACGAAGGAAGCTAAGCCCCTTGAGTCTCGCGCCTTAGACCACTCGGCCATCCTGACATGGTTCTGTGTAATTTGGACGTTTTAAAATTATATCTCATCCAGTTATTTTCTTAAAACCTATCGTGTCAGAAGTGGGATTCGAACCCGCGCCCTCATACGAGGACCAGAATACACAGATTTACATCGTGAACGAAGGAAGCTAAGCCCCTTGAGTCTCGCGCCTTAGACCGCTCGGCCATCCAGACGTGGTTTTAAGTAATTTGGACGTTTTAAAATTATATCTCACCCAGTTATTTTCTTAAAACATATCGTGTCACAAGTGGGATTCGAACCCACGCCCTCATACGATGACCAGAATACACAGATTCACACCGTGAACGAAGGAAGCTAAGCCCCTTGAGTCTAGCGCCTAAGACCGCTCGGCCATCCTGACGTGGTTTAAAGGAATTTAGACTTTTAAATTTACATCTTTTCGAGTTACTTTTATAAAACATATCGTGTCAGAAGTGGGATTCGAACCCACGCCCTCACACAAGGGCCAGAATACACAGATTCACATCGTGAACGAAGGAAGCTAAGCCCCTTGAGTCTGGCTCATTAGACCGCTCGGCCATCCTGACGTGGTTTTGTGTAATTTGGACGTTTTAAAATTACATCTCATCCAATTATTTTCATAAACAATATCGTGTCAGAAGTGGGATTCGAACCCACGCCCTCATACGAGGACCAGAATACACAGATTTACATCGTGAACGAAGGAAGCTAAGCCCCTTGAGTCTTGCGCCTTAGACCGCTCGGCCATCCAGACCGGGTTTTATGTAATTTGGACGTTTTAAAATTATATCTCATCCAGTTATTTTCTTAAAACATATCGTGCCAGAAGTGGGATTCGAACCCACGCCCTCATACGAGGACCAGAATACACAGATTCACTTCGTGAACGAATGAAGCTAAGCCCCTTAAGTCTAGCGCCTAAGACCGCTCGGCCATCCTGACGTGGTTCTGTGTAATTTGGACGTTTTTAAATTATATCTCATCCAGTTATTTTCTTAAAACATATCGTGTCAGAAGTGGGATTCGAACCCACGCCCTCATACGAGGGCCAGAATACACAGATTCACATCGTGAACGAAGAAAACTAAGCCCCTTGAGTCTAGCGCCTAAGACGGCTCGGCCATACTGACGTGGTTTTAAGTAATTTAGACGTTTAAAATTACATATCTTCGAGTTATTTTCATTAACAATATCGTGTCAGAAATGGGATTCGAACCCACGCCCTCATACGAGGGCCAGAGTACACAGATTCACATCGTGAACGAAGAAAACTAAGCCCCTTGAGTCTAGCGCCTAAGACGGCTCGGCCATACTGACGTGGTTTTAAGTAATTTAGACGTTTAAAATTACATATCTTCGAGTTATTTTCATTAACAATATCGTGTCAGAAGTGGGATTCGAACCCACGCCCTCATACTAGGACCAAAATACACAGATTCACATCGTGAACGAAGGAAGCTAAGCCCCTTGAGTCTGGCTCATTAGACCGCTCGGCCATCCTGACGTGGTTCTGTGTAATTTGGACGTTTTAAAATTACATCTCATCCAATTATTTTCATAAACAATATCGTGTCAGAAGTGGGATTCGAACCCACGCCCTCATACGAGGACCAGAATACACAGATTTACATCGTGAACGAAGGAAGCTAAGCCCCTTGAGTCTTGCGCATTAGACCGCTCGGCCATCCAGACCGGGTTTTATGTAATTTGGACGTTTTAAAATTATATCTCATCCAGTTATTTTCTTAAAACATATCGTGTCAGAAGTGGGATTCGAACCCACGCCCTCATACGAGGACCAGAATAAACAGATTCACTTCGTGAACGAATGAAGCTAAGCCCCTTAAGTCTAGCGCCTAAGACCGCTCGGCCATCCTGACGTGGTTCTGTGTAATTTGGACGTTTTTAAATTATATCTCATCCAGTTATTTTCTTAAAAAATATCGTGTCAGAAGTGGGATTCGAACCCACGCCCTCATACGAGGGCCAGAATACACAGGTTCACATCGTGAACGAGGAAAACTAAGCCCCTTGAGTCTAGCGCCTAAGACGGCTCGGCCATACTGACGTGGTTTTAAGTAATTTAGACGTTTAAAATTACATCTCTTCGAGTTATTTTCATAAACAATATCGTGTCAGAAGTGGGATTCGAACCCACCCCCTCATACTAGGACCAGAATACACAGATTTACATCGTGAACGAAGGAAGCTAAGCCCCTTGAGTCTTGCGCCTTAGACCGCTCGGCCATCCAGATCGGGTTTTATGTAATTTGGACGTTTTAAAATTATATCTCATCCAGTTATTTTCTTAAAACATATCGTGTCAGAAGTGGGATTCGAACCCACGCCCTCATACGAGGACCAGAATACACAGATTCACTTCGTGAACGAATGAAGCTAAGCCCCTTAAGTCTAGCGCCTAAGACCGCTCGGCCATCCTGACGTGGTTCTGTGTAATTTGGACGTTTTAAAATTATATCTCATCCAGTTATTTTCTTAAAACATATCGTGTCAGAAGTGGGATTCGAACCCACGCCCTCATACGAGGGCCAGAATACACAGATTCACATCGTGAACGAAGAAAACTAAGCCCCTTGAGTCTAGCGCCTAAGACGGCTCGGCCATACTGACGTGGTTTTAAGTAATTTAGACGTTTAAAATTACATATCTTCGAGCTATTTTCATTAACAATATCGTGTCAGAAGTGGGATTCGAACCCACTCCCTCATACGAGGGCCAGAATACACAGATTCACATCGTGAACGAAGAAAACTAAGCCCCTTGAGTCTAGCGCCTAAGACGGCTCGGCCATACTGACGTGGTTTTAAGTAATTTAGACGTTTAAAATTACATATCTTCGAGTTATTTTCATTAACAATATCGTGTCAGAAGTGGGATTCGAACCCACGCCCTCATACTAGGACCAGAATACACAGATTCACATCGTGAACGAAGGAAGCTAAGCCCCTTGAGTCTGGCTCATTAGACCGCTCGGCCATCCTGACGTGGTTTTGTGTAATTTGGACGTTTTAAAATTACATCTCATCCAATTATTTTCATAAACAATATCGTGTCAGAAGTGGGATTCGAACCCACGCCCTCATACGAGGACCAGAATACACAGATTTACATCGTGAACGAAGGAAGCTAAGCCCCTTGAGTCTCGCGCCTTAGACCACTCGGCCATCCTGACATGGTTCTGTGTAATTTGGACGTTTTAAAATTATATCTCATCCAGTTATTTTCTCAAAACCTATCGTGTCAGAAGTGGGATTCGAACCCGCGCCCTCATACGAGGACCAGAATACACAGATTTACATCGTGAACGAAGGAAGCTAAGCCCCTTGAGTCTCGCGCCTTAGACCGCTCGGCCATCCAGACGTGGTTTTAAGTAATTTGGACGTTTTAAAATTATATCTCACCCAGTTATTTTCTTAAAACATATCGTGTCACAAGTGGGATTCGAACCCACGCCCTCATACGATGACCAGAATACACAGATTCACACCGTGAACGAAGGAAGCTAAGCCCCTTGAGTCTAGCGCCTAAGACCGCTCGGCCATCCTGACGTGGTTTAAAGGAATTTAGAATTTTAAATTTACATCTTTTCGAGTTACTTTTATAAAACATATCGTGTCAGAAGTGGGATTCGAACCCACGCCCTCACACAAGGGCCAGAATACACAGATTCACATCGTGAACGAAGAAATCTAAGCCCCTTGAGTCTAGCGCCTAAGACGGCTCGGCCATACTGACGTGGTTTTAAGTAATTTAGACGTTTAAAATTACATCTCTTCGAGTTATTTTCATAAACAATATCGTGTCAGAAGTGGGATTCGAACCCACCCCCTCATACTAGGACCAGAATACACAGATTTACATCGTGAACGAAGGAAGCTAAGCCCTTGAGTCTTGCGCCTTAGACCGCTCGGCCATCCAGACCGGGTTATATGTAATTTGGACGTTTTAAAATTATATCTCATCCAGTTATTTTCTTAAAACATATCGTGTCAGAAGTGGGATTCGAACCCACGCCCTCATACGAGGGCCAGAATACACAGATTCACATCGTGAACGAAGAAAACTAAGCCCCTTGAGTCTAGCGCCTAAGACGGCTCGGCCATACTGACGTGGTTTTAAGTAATTTAGACGTTTAAAATTACATATCTTCGAGTTATTTTCATTAACAATATCGTGTCAGAAGTGGGATTCGAACCCACTCCCTCATACGAGGGCCAGAATACACAGATTCACATCGTGAACGAAGAAAACTAAGCCCCTTGAGTCTAGCGCCTAAGACGGCTCGGCCATACTGACGTGGTTTTAAGTAATTTAGACGTTTAAAATTACATATCTTCGAGTTATTTTCATTAACAATATCGTGTCAGAAGTGGGATTCGAACCCACGCCCTCATACTAGGACCAGAATACACAGATTCACATCGTGAACGAAGGAAGCTAAGCCCCTTGAGTCTGGCTCATTAGACCGCTCGGCCATCCTGACGTGGTTTTGTGTAATTTGGACGTTTTAAAATTACATCTCATCCAATTATTTTCATAAACAATATCGTGTCAGAAGTGGGATTCGAACCCACGCCCTCATACGAGGACCAGAATACACAGATTTACATCGTGAACGAAGGAAGCTAAGCCCCTTGAGTCTCGCGCCTTAGACCACTCGGCCATCCTGACATGGTTCTGTGTAATTTGGACGTTTTAAAATTATATCTCATCCAGTTATTTTCTCAAAACCTATCGTGTCAGAAGTGGGATTCGAACCCGCGCCCTCATACGAGGACCAGAATACACAGATTTACATCGTGAACGAAGGAAGCTAAGCCCCTTGAGTCTCGCGCCTTAGACCGCTCGGCCATCCAGACGTGGTTTTAAGTAATTTGGACGTTTTAAAATTATATCTCACCCAGTTATTTTCTTAAAACATATCGTGTCACAAGTGGGATTCGAACCCACGCCCTCATACGATGACCAGAATACACAGATTCACACCGTGAACGAAGGAAGCTAAGCCCCTTGAGTCTAGCGCCTAAGACCGCTCGGCCATCCTGACGTGGTTTAAAGGAATTTAGAATTTTAAATTTACATCTTTTCGAGTTACTTTTATAAAACATATCGTGTCAGAAGTGGGATTCGAACCCACGCCCTCACACAAGGGCCAGAATACACAGATTCACATCGTGAACGAAGAAATCTAAGCCCCTTGAGTCTAGCGCCTAAGACGGCTCGGCCATACTGACGTGGTTTTAAGTAATTTAGACGTTTAAAATTACATCTCTTCGAGTTATTTTCATAAACAATATCGTGTCAGAAGTGGGATTCGAACCCACCCCCTCATACTAGGACCAGAATACACAGATTTACATCGTGAACGAAGGAAGCTAAGCCCTTGAGTCTTGCGCCTTAGACCGCTCGGCCATCCAGACCGGGTTATATGTAATTTGGACGTTTTAAAATTATATCTCATCCAGTTATTTTCTTAAAACATATCGTGTCAGAAGTGGGATTCGAACCCACGCCCTCATACGAGGACCAGAATACACAGATTCACTTCGTGAACGAATGAAGCTAAGCCCCTTAAGTCTAGCGCCTAAGACCGCTCGGCCATCCTGACGTGGTTCTGTGTAATTTGGACGTTTTAAAATTATATCTCATCCAGTTATTTTCTTAAAACATATCGTGTCAGAAGTGGGATTCGAACCCACGCCCTCATACGAGGGCCAGAATACACAGATTCACATCGTGAACGAAGAAAACTAAGCCCCTTGAGTCTAGCGCCTAAGACGGCTCGGCCATACTGACGTGGTTTTAAGTAATTTAGACGTTTAAAATTACATATCTTCGAGTTATTTTCATTAACAATATCGTGTCAGAAGTGGGATTCGAACCCACGCCCTCATACGAGGGCCAGAATACACAGATTCACATCGTGAACGAAGAAAGCTAAGCCCCTTGAGTCTAGCGCCTAAGACGGCTCTGCCATCCTGACGTGGTTTTAAGTAATTTAGACGTTTATAATTACATCTCTTCGAGTTATTTTCATAAACAATATCTTGTCAGAAGTGGGATTCGAACCCACGCCCTCATACTAGGACCAGAATACACAGATTTACATCGTGAACGAAGGAAGCTAAGCAGCTTGAGTCTTGCGCATTAGACCGCTCGGCCATCCAGACCGGGTTTTATGTAATTTGGACGTTTTAAAATTATATCTCATCCAGTTATTTTCTTAAAACATATCGTGTCAGCAGTGGGATTCGAACCCACGCCCTCATACGAGGGCCAGAATACACAGATTCACATCGTGAACGAAGAAAACTAAGCCCCTTGAGTCTAGCGCCTAAGACGGCTCGGCCATACTGACGTGTTTCTAAGTAATTTAGACGTTTAAAATTACATCTCTTCGAGTTATTTTCATAAACAATATCGTGTCAGAAGTGGGATTCGAACCCACGTCCTCATACTAGGACCAGAATACACAGATTTACATCGTGATCGAAGGAAGCTAAGCCCCTTGAGTTTTGCGCCTTAGACCGCTCGGCCATCCAGACCGGGTTTTATGTAATTTGGACGTTTTAAAATTATATCTCATCCAGTTATTTTTTTAAAACATATCGTGTCAGAAGTGGGATTCGAACCCACGCCCTCATACGAGGGCCAGAATACACAGATTCACATCGTGAACGAAGAAAACTAAGCCCCTTGAGTCTAGCGCCTAAGACGGCTCGGCCATACTGACGTGGTTTTAAGTAATTTAGACGTTTAAAATTACATATCTTCGAGTTATTTTCATTAACAATATCGTGTCAGAAGTGGGATTCGAACCCACGCCCTCATACGAGGGCCAGAATACACAGATTCACATCGTGAACGAAGAAAGCTAAGCCCCTTGAGTCTAGCGCCTAAGACGGCTCGGCCATACTGACGTGGTTTTAAGTAACTTAGACGTTTAAAATTACATATCTTCGAGTTATTTTCATTAACAATATCGTGTCAGAAGTGGGACTCGAACCCACGCCCTCATACTAGGACCAGAATACACAGATTTACATCGTGAACGAAGGAAGCTAAGCCCCTTGAGTCTTGCGCATTAGACCGCTCGGCCATCCAGACCGGGTTTTATGTAATTTGGACGTTTTAAAATTATATCTCATCCAGTTATTTTCTTAAAACATATCGTGTCAGAAGTGGGATTCGAACCCACGCCCTCATACGAGGACCAGAATACACAGATTCACTTCGTGAACGAATGAAGCTAAGCCCCTTAAGTCTAGCGCCTAAGACCGCTCGGCCATCCTGACGTGGTTCTGTGTAATTTGGACGTTTTAAAATTATATCTCATCCAGTTATTTTCTTAAAACATATCGTGTCAGAAGTGGGATTCGAACCCACGCCCTCATACGAGGGCCAGAATACACAGATTCACATCGTGAACGAAGAAAACTAAGCCCCTTGAGTCTAGCGCCTAAGACGGCTCGGCCATACTGACGTGGTTTTAAGTAATTTAGACGTTTAAAATTACATATCTTCGAGTTATTTTCATTAACAATATCGTGTCAGAAGTGGGATTCGAACCCACGCCCTCATACGAGGGCCAGAATACACAGATTCACATCGTGAACGAAGAAAGCTAAGCCCCTTGAGTCTAGCGCCTAAGACGGCTCGGCCATACTGACGTGGTTTTAAGTAATTTAGACGTTTAAAATTACATATCTTCGAGTTATTTTCATTAACAATATCGTGTAAGAAGTGGGATTCGAACCCACGCCCTCATACTAGGACCAGAATACACAGATTTACATCGTGAACGAAGGAAGCTAAGCCCCTTGAGTCTTGCGCATTAGACCGCTCGGCCATCCAGACCGGGTTTTATGTAATTTGGACGTTTTAAAATTATATCTCATCCAGTTATTTTCTTAAAACATATCGTGTCAGAAGTGGGATTCGAACCCACGCCCTCATACAAGGGCCAGAATACACAGATTCACATCGTGAACGAAGAAAACTAAGCCCCTTGAGTCTAGCGCCTAAGACCACTCGGCCATCCTGACATGGTTCTGTGTAATGTGGACGTTTTAAAATTATATCTCATCTAGTTATTTTCTTAAAACCTATCGTGTCAGAAGTGGGATTCGAACCCGCGCCCTCATACGAGGACCAGAATACACAGATTTACATCGTGAACGAAGGAAGCTAAGCCCCTTGAGTCTCGCGCCTTAGACCGCTCGGCCATCCAGACGTGGTTTTAAGTAATTTGGACGTTTTAAAATTATATCTCACCCAGTTATTTTCTTAAAACATATCGTGTCACAAGTGGGATTCGAACCCACGCCCTCATACGATGACCAGAATACACAGATTCACACCGTGAACGAAGGAAGCTAAGCCCCTTGAGTCTAGCGCCTAAGACCGCTCGGCCATCCTGACGTGGTTTAAAGGAATTTAGACTTTTAAATTTACATCTTTTCGAGTTACTTTTATAAAACATATCGTGTCAGAAGTGGGATTCGAACCCACGCCCTCACACAAGGGCCAGAATACACAGATTCACATCGTGAACGAAGAAAACTAAGCCCCTTGAGTCTAGCGCCTAAGACGGCTCGGCCATACTGACGTGGTTTTAAGTAATTTAGACGTTTAAAATTACATCTCTTCGAGTTATTTTCATAAACAATATCGTGTCAGAAGTGGGATTCGAACCCACCCCCTCATACTAGGACCAGAATACACAGATTTACATCGTGAACGAAGGAAGCTAAGCCCCTTGAGTCTTGCGCCTTAGACCGCTCGGCCATCCAGACCGGGTTTTATGTAATTTGGACGTTTTAAAATTATATCTCATCCAGTTATTTTCTTAAAACATATCGTGTCAGAAGTGGGATTTGAACCCACGCCCTCATACGAGGACCAGAATACACAGATTCACTTCGTGAACGAATGAAGCTAAGCCCCTTAAGTCTAGCGCCTAAGACCGCTCGGCCATCCTGACGTGGTTCTGTGTAATTTGGACGTTTTTAAATTATATCTCATCCAGTTATTTTCTTAAAACATATCGTGTCAGAAGTGGGATTCGAACCCACGCCCTCATACGAGGGCCAGAATACACAGATTCACATCGTGAACGAAGAAAACTAAGCCCCTTGAGTCTAGCGCCTAAGACGGCTCGGCCATACTGACGTGGTTTTAAGTAATTTAGACGTTTAAAATTACATATCTTCGAGTTATTTTCATTAACAATATCGTGTCAGAAGTGGGATTCGAACCCACGCCCTCATACGAGGGCCAGAATACACAGATTCACATCGTGAACGAAGAAAGCTAAGCCCCTTGAGTCTAGCGCCTAAGACGGCTCGGCCATACTGACGTGGTTTTAAGTAATTTAGACGTTTAAAATTACATATCTTCGAGTTATTTTCATTAACAATATCGTGTAAGAAGTGGGATTCGAACCCACGCCCTCATACTAGGACCAGAATACACAGATTTACATCGTGAACGAAGGAAGCTAAGCCCCTTGAGTCTTGCGCATTAGACCGCTCGGCCATCCAGACCGGGTTTTATGTAATTTGGACGTTTTAAAATTATATCTCATCCAGTTATTTTCTTAAAACATATCGTGTCAGAAGTGGGATTCGAACCCACGCCCTCATACAAGGGCCAGAATACACAGATTCACATCGTGAACGAAGAAAACTAAGCCCCTTGAGTCTAGCGCCTAAGACCACTCGGCCATCCTGACATGGTTCTGTGTAATGTGGACGTTTTAAAATTATATCTCATCTAGTTATTTTCTTAAAACCTATCGTGTCAGAAGTGGGATTCGAACCCGCGCCCTCATACGAGGACCAGAATACACAGATTTACATCGTGAACGAAGGAAGCTAAGCCCCTTGAGTCTCGCGCCTTAGACCGCTCGGCCATCCAGACGTGGTTTTAAGTAATTTGGACGTTTTAAAATTATATCTCACCCAGTTATTTTCTTAAAACATATCGTGTCACAAGTGGGATTCGAACCCACGCCCTCATACGATGACCAGAATACACAGATTCACACCGTGAACGAAGGAAGCTAAGCCCCTTGAGTCTAGCGCCTAAGACCGCTCGGCCATCCTGACGTGGTTTAAAGGAATTTAGACTTTTAAATTTACATCTTTTCGAGTTACTTTTATAAAACATATCGTGTCAGAAGTGGGATTCGAACCCACGCCCTCACACAAGGGCCAGAATACACAGATTCACATCGTGAACGAAGAAAACTAAGCCCCTTGAGTCTAGCGCCTAAGACGGCTCGGCCATACTGACGTGGTTTTAAGTAATTTAGACGTTTAAAATTACATCTCTTCGAGTTATTTTCATAAACAATATCGTGTCAGAAGTGGGATTCGAACCCACCCCCTCATACTAGGACCAGAATACACAGATTTACATCGTGAACGAAGGAAGCTAAGCCCCTTGAGTCTTGCGCCTTAGACCGCTCGGCCATCCAGACCGGGTTTTATGTAATTTGGACGTTTTAAAATTATATCTCATCCAGTTATTTTCTTAAAACATATCGTGTCAGAAGTGGGATTTGAACCCACGCCCTCATACGAGGACCAGAATACACAGATTCACTTCGTGAACGAATGAAGCTAAGCCCCTTAAGTCTAGCGCCTAAGACCGCTCGGCCATCCTGACGTGGTTCTGTGTAATTTGGACGTTTTTAAATTATATCTCATCCAGTTATTTTCTTAAAACATATCGTGTCAGAAGTGGGATTCGAACCCACGCCCTCATACGAGGGCCAGAATACACAGATTCACATCGTGAACGAAGAAAACTAAGCCCCTTGAGTCTAGCGCCTAAGACGGCTCGGCCATACTGACGTGGTTTTAAGTAATTTAGACGTTTAAAATTACATATCTTCGAGTTATTTTCATTAACAATATCGTGTCAGAAGTGGGATTCGAACCCACGCCCTCATACGAGGGCCAGAATACACAGATTCACATCGTGAACGAAGAAAGCTAAGCCCCTTGAGTCTAGCGCCTAAGACGGCTCGGCCATACTGACGTGGTTTTAAGTAATTTAGACGTTTAAAATTACATATCTTCGAGTTATTTTCATTAACAATATCGTGTAAGAAGTGGGATTCGAACCCACGCCCTCATACTAGGACCAGAATACACAGATTTACATCGTGAACGAAGGAAGCTAAGCCCCTTGAGTCTTGCGCATTAGACCGCTCGGCCATCCAGACCGGGTTTTATGTAATTTGGACGTTTTAAAATTATATCTCATCCAGTTATTTTCTTAAAACATATCGTGTCAGAAGTGGGATTCGAACCCACGCCCTCATACAAGGGCCAGAATACACAGATTCACATCGTGAACGAAGAAAACTAAGCCCCTTGAGTCTAGCGCCTAAGACCACTCGGCCATCCTGACATGGTTCTGTGTAATTTGGACGTTTTAAAATTATATCTCATCTAGTTATTTTCTTAAAACCTATCGTGTCAGAAGTGGGATTCGAACCCGCGCCCTCATACGAGGACCAGAATACACAGATTTACATCGTGAACGAAGGAAGCTAAGCCCCTTGAGTCTCGCGCCTTAGACCGCTCGGCCATCCAGACGTGGTTTTAAGTAATTTGGACGTTTTAAAATTATATCTCACCCAGTTATTTTCTTAAAACATATCGTGTCACAAGTGGGATTCGAACCCACGCCCTCATACGATGACCAGAATACACAGATTCACACCGTGAACGAAGGAAGCTAAGCCCCTTGAGTCTAGCGCCTAAGACCACTCGGCCATCCTGACATGGTTCTGTGTAATTTGGACGTTTTAAAATTATATCTCATCTAGTTATTTTCTTAAAACCTATCGTGTCAGAAGTGGGATTCGAACCCGCGCCCTCATACGAGGACCAGAATACACAGATTTACATCGTGAACGAAGGAAGCTAAGCCCCTTGAGTCTCGCGCCTTAGACCGCTCGGCCATCCAGACGTGGTTTTAAGTAATTTGGACGTTTTAAAATTATATCTCACCCAGTTATTTTCTTAAAACATATCGTGTCACAAGTGGGATTCGAACCCACGCCCTCATACGATGACCAGAATACACAGATTCACACCGTGAACGAAGGAAGCTAAGCCCCTTGAGTCTAGCGCCTAAGACCGCTCGGCCATCCTGACGTGGTTTAAAGGAATTTAGACTTTTAAATTTACATCTTTTCGAGTTACTTTTATAAAACATATCGTGTCAGAAGTGGGATTCGAACCCACGCCCTCACACAAGGGCCAGAATACACAGATTCACATCGTGAACGAAGAAAACTAAGCCCCTTGAGTCTAGCGCCTAAGACGGCTCGGCCATACTGACGTGGTTTTAAGTAATTTAGACGTTTAAAATTACATCTCTTCGAGTTATTTTCATTAACAATATCGTGTAAGAAGTGGGATTCGAACCCACGCCCTCATACTAGGACCAGAATACACAGATTTACATCGTGAACGAAGGAAGCTAAGCCCCTTGAGTCTTGCGCATTAGACCGCTCGGCCATCCAGACCGGGTTTTATGTAATTTGGACGTTTTAAAATTATATCTCATCCAGTTATTTTCTTAAAACATATCGTGTCAGAAGTGGGATTCGAACCCACGCCCTCATACAAGGGCCAGAATACACAGATTCACATCGTGAACGAAGAAAACTAAGCCCCTTGAGTCTAGCGCCTAAGACCACTCGGCCATCCTGACATGGTTCTGTGTAATTTGGACGTTTTAAAATTATATCTCATCTAGTTATTTTCTTAAAACCTATCGTGTCAGAAGTGGGATTCGAACCCGCGCCCTCATACGAGGACCAGAATACACAGATTTACATCGTGAACGAAGGAAGCTAAGCCCCTTGAGTCTCGCGCCTTAGACCGCTCGGCCATCCAGACGTGGTTTTAAGTAATTTGGACGTTTTAAAATTATATCTCACCCAGTTATTTTCTTAAAACATATCGTGTCACAAGTGGGATTCGAACCCACGCCCTCATACGATGACCAGAATACACAGATTCACACCGTGAACGAAGGAAGCTAAGCCCCTTGAGTCTAGCGCCTAAGACCACTCGGCCATCCTGACATGGTTCTGTGTAATTTGGACGTTTTAAAATTATATCTCATCTAGTTATTTTCTTAAAACCTATCGTGTCAGAAGTGGGATTCGAACCCGCGCCCTCATACGAGGACCAGAATACACAGATTTACATCGTGAACGAAGGAAGCTAAGCCCCTTGAGTCTCGCGCCTTAGACCGCTCGGCCATCCAGACGTGGTTTTAAGTAATTTGGACGTTTTAAAATTATATCTCACCCAGTTATTTTCTTAAAACATATCGTGTCACAAGTGGGATTCGAACCCACGCCCTCATACGATGACCAGAATACACAGATTCACACCGTGAACGAAGGAAGCTAAGCCCCTTGAGTCTAGCGCCTAAGACCGCTCGGCCATCCTGACGTGGTTTAAAGGAATTTAGACTTTTAAATTTACATCTTTTCGAGTTACTTTTATAAAACATATCGTGTCAGAAGTGGGATTCGAACCCACGCCCTCACACAAGGGCCAGAATACACAGATTCACATCGTGAACGAAGAAAACTAAGCCCCTTGAGTCTAGCGCCTAAGACGGCTCGGCCATACTGACGTGGTTTTAAGTAATTTAGACGTTTAAAATTACATCTCTTCGAGTTATTTTCATAAACAATATCGTGTCAGAAGTGGGATTCGAACCCACGCCCTCATACGAGGGCCAGAATACACAGATTCACATCGTGAACGAAGAAAGCTAAGCCCCTTGAGTCTAGCGCCTAAGACGGCTCGGCCATACTGACGTGGTTTTAAGTAACTTAGACGTTTAAAATTACATATCTTCGAGTTATTTTCATTAACAATATCGTGTCAGAAGTGGGACTCGAACCCACGCCCTCATACTAGGACCAGAATACACAGATTTACATCGTGAACGAAGGAAGCTAAGCCCCTTGAGTCTTGCGCATTAGACCGCTCGGCCATCCAGACCGGGTTTTATGTAATTTGGACGTTTTAAAATTATATCTCATCCAGTTATTTTCTTAAAACATATCGTGTCAGAAGTGGGATTCGAACCCACGCCCTCATACGAGGACCAGAATACACAGATTCACTTCGTGAACGAATGAAGCTAAGCCCCTTAAGTCTAGCGCCTAAGACCGCTCGGCCATCCTGACGTGGTTCTGTGTAATTTGGACGTTTTAAAATTATATCTCATCCAGTTATTTTCTTAAAACATATCGTGTCAGAAGTGGGATTCGAACCCACGCCCTCATACGAGGGCCAGAATACACAGATTCACATCGTGAACGAAGAAAACTAAGCCCCTTGAGTCTAGCGCCTAAGACGGCTCGGCCATACTGACGTGGTTTTAAGTAATTTAGACGTTTAAAATTACATATCTTCGAGTTATTTTCATTAACAATATCGTGTCAGAAGTGGGATTCGAACCCACGCCCTCATACGAGGGCCAGAATACACAGATTCACATCGTGAACGAAGAAAGCTAAGCCCCTTGAGTCTAGCGCCTAAGACGGCTCGGCCATACTGACGTGGTTTTAAGTAATTTAGACGTTTAAAATTACATATCTTCGAGTTATTTTCATTAACAATATCGTGTAAGAAGTGGGATTCGAACCCACGCCCTCATACTAGGACCAGAATACACAGATTTACATCGTGAACGAAGGAAGCTAAGCCCCTTGAGTCTTGCGCATTAGACCGCTCGGCCATCCAGACCGGGTTTTATGTAATTTGGACGTTTTAAAATTATATCTCATCCAGTTATTTTCTTAAAACATATCGTGTCAGAAGTGGGATTCGAACCCACGCCCTCATACAAGGGCCAGAATACACAGATTCACATCGTGAACGAAGAAAACTAAGCCCCTTGAGTCTAGCGCCTAAGACCACTCGGCCATCCTGACATGGTTCTGTGTAATTTGGACGTTTTAAAATTATATCTCATCTAGTTATTTTCTTAAAACCTATCGTGTCAGAAGTGGGATTCGAACCCGCGCCCTCATACGAGGACCAGAATACACAGATTTACATCGTGAACGAAGGAAGCTAAGCCCCTTGAGTCTCGCGCCTTAGACCGCTCGGCCATCCAGACGTGGTTTTAAGTAATTTGGACGTTTTAAAATTATATCTCACCCAGTTATTTTCTTAAAACATATCGTGTCACAAGTGGGATTCGAACCCACGCCCTCATACGATGACCAGAATACACAGATTCACACCGTGAACGAAGGAAGCTAAGCCCCTTGAGTCTAGCGCCTAAGACCGCTCGGCCATCCTGACGTGGTTTAAAGGAATTTAGACTTTTAAATTTACATCTTTTCGAGTTACTTTTATAAAACATATCGTGTCAGAAGTGGGATTCGAACCCACGCCCTCACACAAGGGCCAGAATACACAGATTCACATCGTGAACGAAGAAAACTAAGCCCCTTGAGTCTAGCGCCTAAGACGGCTCGGCCATACTGACGTGGTTTTAAGTAATTTAGACGTTTAAAATTACATCTCTTCGAGTTATTTTCATAAACAATATCGTGTCAGAAGTGGGATTCGAACCCACCCCCTCATACTAGGACCAGAATACACAGATTTACATCGTGAACGAAGGAAGCTAAGCCCCTTGAGTCTTGCGCCTTAGACCGCTCGGCCATCCAGACCGGGTTTTATGTAATTTGGACGTTTTAAAATTATATCTCATCCAGTTATTTTCTTAAAACATATCGTGTCAGAAGTGGGATTTGAACCCACGCCCTCATACGAGGACCAGAATACACAGATTCACTTCGTGAACGAATGAAGCTAAGCCCCTTAAGTCTAGCGCCTAAGACCGCTCGGCCATCCTGACGTGGTTCTGTGTAATTTGGACGTTTTTAAATTATATCTCATCCAGTTATTTTCTTAAAACATATCGTGTCAGAAGTGGGATTCGAACCCACGCCCTCATACGAGGGCCAGAATACACAGATTCACATCGTGAACGAAGAAAACTAAGCCCCTTGAGTCTAGCGCCTAAGACGGCTCGGCCATACTGACGTGGTTTTAAGTAATTTAGACGTTTAAAATTACATATCTTCGAGTTATTTTCATTAACAATATCGTGTCAGAAGTGGGATTCGAACCCACGCCCTCATACGAGGGCCAGAATACACAGATTCACATCGTGAACGAAGAAAGCTAAGCCCCTTGAGTCTAGCGCCTAAGACGGCTCGGCCATACTGACGTGGTTTTAAGTAATTTAGACGTTTAAAATTACATATCTTCGAGTTATTTTCATTAACAATATCGTGTAAGAAGTGGGATTCGAACCCACGCCCTCATACTAGGACCAGAATACACAGATTTACATCGTGAACGAAGGAAGCTAAGCCCCTTGAGTCTTGCGCATTAGACCGCTCGGCCATCCAGACCGGGTTTTATGTAATTTGGACGTTTTAAAATTATATCTCATCCAGTTATTTTCTTAAAACATATCGTGTCAGAAGTGGGATTCGAACCCACGCCCTCATACAAGGGCCAGAATACACAGATTCACATCGTGAACGAAGAAAACTAAGCCCCTTGAGTCTAGCGCCTAAGACCACTCGGCCATCCTGACATGGTTCTGTGTAATTTGGACGTTTTAAAATTATATCTCATCTAGTTATTTTCTTAAAACCTATCGTGTCAGAAGTGGGATTCGAACCCGCGCCCTCATACGAGGACCAGAATACACAGATTTACATCGTGAACGAAGGAAGCTAAGCCCCTTGAGTCTCGCGCCTTAGACCGCTCGGCCATCCAGACGTGGTTTTAAGTAATTTGGACGTTTTAAAATTATATCTCACCCAGTTATTTTCTTAAAACATATCGTGTCACAAGTGGGATTCGAACCCACGCCCTCATACGATGACCAGAATACACAGATTCACACCGTGAACGAAGGAAGCTAAGCCCCTTGAGTCTAGCGCCTAAGACCACTCGGCCATCCTGACATGGTTCTGTGTAATTTGGACGTTTTAAAATTATATCTCATCTAGTTATTTTCTTAAAACCTATCGTGTCAGAAGTGGGATTCGAACCCGCGCCCTCATACGAGGACCAGAATACACAGATTTACATCGTGAACGAAGGAAGCTAAGCCCCTTGAGTCTCGCGCCTTAGACCGCTCGGCCATCCAGACGTGGTTTTAAGTAATTTGGACGTTTTAAAATTATATCTCACCCAGTTATTTTCTTAAAACATATCGTGTCACAAGTGGGATTCGAACCCACGCCCTCATACGATGACCAGAATACACAGATTCACACCGTGAACGAAGGAAGCTAAGCCCCTTGAGTCTAGCGCCTAAGACCGCTCGGCCATCCTGACGTGGTTTAAAGGAATTTAGACTTTTAAATTTACATCTTTTCGAGTTACTTTTATAAAACATATCGTGTCAGAAGTGGGATTCGAACCCACGCCCTCACACAAGGGCCAGAATACACAGAT
The DNA here is from genome assembly GCF_054372755.1 of Phalangium opilio. NCBI lineage: Eukaryota > Metazoa > Arthropoda > Arachnida > Opiliones > Phalangiidae > Phalangium > Phalangium opilio. The sequence goes on from NW_028324260.1 coordinate 456,938, forward strand.
TCACATCGTGAACGAAGAAAACTAAGCCCCTTGAGTCTAGCGCCTAAGACGGCTCGGCCATACTGACGTGGTTTTAAGTAATTTAGACGTTTAAAATTACATCTCTTCGAGTTATTTTCATAAACAATATCGTGTCAGAAGTGGGATTCGAACCCACCCCCTCATACTAGGACCAGAATACACAGATTTACATCGTGAACGAAGGAAGCTAAGCCCCTTGAGTCTTGCGCCTTAGACCGCTCGGCCATCCAGACCGGGTTTTATGTAATTTGGACGTTTTAAAATTATATCTCATCCAGTTATTTTCTTAAAACATATCGTGTCAGAAGTGGGATTTGAACCCACGCCCTCATACGAGGACCAGAATACACAGATTCACTTCGTGAACGAATGAAGCTAAGCCCCTTAAGTCTAGCGCCTAAGACCGCTCGGCCATCCTGACGTGGTTCTGTGTAATTTGGACGTTTTTAAATTATATCTCATCCAGTTATTTTCTTAAAACATATCGTGTCAGAAGTGGGATTCGAACCCACGCCCTCATACGAGGGCCAGAATACACAGATTCACATCGTGAACGAAGAAAACTAAGCCCCTTGAGTCTAGCGCCTAAGACGGCTCGGCCATACTGACGTGGTTTTAAGTAATTTAGACGTTTAAAATTACATATCTTCGAGTTATTTTCATTAACAATATCGTGTCAGAAGTGGGATTCGAACCCACGCCCTCATACGAGGGCCAGAATACACAGATTCACATCGTGAACGAAGAAAGCTAAGCCCCTTGAGTCTAGCGCCTAAGACGGCTCGGCCATACTGACGTGGTTTTAAGTAATTTAGACGTTTAAAATTACATATCTTCGAGTTATTTTCATTAACAATATCGTGTAAGAAGTGGGATTCGAACCCACGCCCTCATACTAGGACCAGAATACACAGATTTACATCGTGAACGAAGGAAGCTAAGCCCCTTGAGTCTTGCGCATTAGACCGTTCGGCCATCCAGACCGGGTTTTATGTAATTTGGACGTTTTAAAATTATATCTCATCCAGTTATTTTCTTAAAACATATCGTGTCAGAAGTGGGATTCGAACCCACGCCCTCATACAAGGGCCAGAATACACAGATTCACATCGTGAACGAAGAAAACTAAGCCCCTTGAGTCTAGCGCCTAAGACCACTCGGCCATCCTGACATGGTTCTGTGTAATTTGGACGTTTTAAAATTATATCTCATCTAGTTATTTTCTTAAAACCTATCGTGTCAGAAGTGGGATTCGAACCCGCGCCCTCATACGAGGACCAGAATACACAGATTTACATCGTGAACGAAGGAAGCTAAGCCCCTTGAGTCTCGCGCCTTAGACCGCTCGGCCATCCAGACGTGGTTTTAAGTAATTTGGACGTTTTAAAATTATATCTCACCCAGTTATTTTCTTAAAACATATCGTGTCACAAGTGGGATTCGAACCCACGCCCTCATACGATGACCAGAATACACAGATTCACACCGTGAACGAAGGAAGCTAAGCCCCTTGAGTCTAGCGCCTAAGACCGCTCGGCCATCCTGACGTGGTTTAAAGGAATTTAGACTTTTAAATTTACATCTTTTCGAGTTACTTTTATAAAACATATCGTGTCAGAAGTGGGATTCGAACCCACGCCCTCACACAAGGGCCAGAATACACAGATTCACATCGTGAACGAAGAAAACTAAGCCCCTTGAGTCTAGCGCCTAAGACGGCTCGGCCATACTGACGTGGTTTTAAGTAATTTAGACGTTTAAAACTACATCTCTTCGAGTTATTTTCATAAACAATATCGTGTCAGAAGTGGGATTCGAACCCACCCCCTCATACTAGGACCAGAATACACAGATTTACATCGTGAACGAAGGAAGCTAAGCCCCTTGAGTCTTGCGCCTTAGACCGCTCGGCCATCCAGACCGGGTTTTATGTAATTTGGACGTTTTAAAATTATATCTCATCCAGTTATTTTCTTAAAACATATCGTGTCAGAAGTGGGATTTGAACCCACGCCCTCATACGAGGACCAGAATACACAGATTCACTTCGTGAACGAATGAAGCTAAGCCCCTTAATTCTAGCGCCTAAGACCGCTCGGCCATCCTGACGTGGTTCTGTGTAATTTGGACGTTTTTAAATTATATCTCATCCAGTTATTTTCTTAAAACATATCGTGTCAGAAGTGGGATTCGAACCCACAACCTCATACGAGGGCCAGAATACACAGATTCACATCGTGAACGAAGAAAACTAAGCCCCTTGAGTCTAGCGCCTAAGACGGCTCGGCCATACTGACGTGGTTTTAAGTAATTTAGACGTTTAAAATTACATATCTTCGAGTTATTTTCATTAACAATATCGTGTCAGAAGTGGGATTCGAACCCACGCCCTCATACGAGGGCCAGAATACACAGATTCACATCGTGAACGAAGAAAACTAAGCCCCTTGAGTCTAGCGCCTAAGACGGCTCGGCCATACTGACGTGGTTTTAAGTAATTTAGACGTTTAAAATTACATATCTTCGAGTTATTTTCATTAACAATATCGTGTCAGAAGTGGGATTCGAACCCACGCCCTCATACTAGGACCAAAATACACAGTTTCACATCGTGAACGAAGGAAGCTAAGCCCCTTGAGTCTGGCTCATTAGACCGCTCGGCCATCCTGACGTGGTTTTGTGTAATTTGGACGTTTTAAAATTACATCTCATCCAATTATTTTCATAAACAATATCGTGTCAGAAGTGGGATTCGAACCCACGCCCTCATACGAGGACCAGAATACACAGATTTACATCGTGAACGAAGGAAGCTAAGCCCCTTGAGTCTTGCGCATTAGACCGCTCGGCCATCCAGACCGGGTTTTATGTAATTTGGACGTTTTAAAATTATATCTCATCCAGTTATTTTCTTAAAACATATCGTGTCAGAAGTGGGATTCGAACCCACGCCCTCATACAAGGGCCAGAATACACAGATTCACATCGTGAACGAAGAAAACTAAGCCCCTTGAGTCTAGCGCCTAAGACGGCTCGGCCATACTGACGTGGTTTTAAGTAATTTAGACGTTTAAAATTACATCTCTTCGAGTTATTTTCATAAACAATATCGTGTCAGAAGTGGGATTCGAACCCACCCCCTCATACTAGGACCAGAATACACAGATTTACATCGTGAACGAAGGAAGCTAAGCCCCTTGAGTCTTGCGCCTTAGACCGCTCGGCTATCCAGATCGGGGTTTTATGTAATTTGGAAGTTTTAAAATTATATCTCATCCAGTTATTTTCTTAAAACATATCGTGTCAGAAGTGGGATTCGAACCCACGCCCTCATACGAGGGCCAGAATACACAGATTCACATCGTGAACGAAGAAAACTAAGCCCCTTGAGTCTAGCGCCTAAGACGGCTCGGCCATACTGACGTGGTTTTAAGTAATTTAGACGTTTAAAATTACATATCTTCGAGTTATTTTCATTAACAATATCGTGTCAGAAGTGGGATTCGAACCCACGCCCTCATACGAGGGCCAGAATACACAGATTCACATCGTGAACGAAGAAAGCTAAGCCCCTTGAGTCTAGCGCCTAAGACGGCTCGGCCATACTGACGTGGTTTTAAGTAATTTAGACGTTTAAAATTACATATCTTCGAGTTATTTTCATTAACAATATCGTGTCAGAAGTGGGATTCGAACCCACGCCCTCATACGAGGGCCAGAATACACAGATTCACATCGTGAACGAAGAAAGCTAAGCCCCTTGAGTCTAGCGCCTAAGACGGCTCTGCCATCCTGACGTGGTTTTAAGTAATTTAGACGTTTATAATTACATCTCTTCGAGTTATTTTCATAAACAATATCTTGTCAGAAGTGGGATTCGAACCCACGCCCTCATACTAGGACCAGAATACACAGATTTACATCGTGAACGAAGGAAGCTAAGCAGCTTGAGTCTTGCGCATTAGACCGCTCGGCCATCCAGACCGGGTTTTATGTAATTTGGACGTTTTAAAATTATATCTCATCCAGTTATTTTCTTAAAACATATCGTGTCAGCAGTGGGATTCGAACCCACGCCCTCATACGAGGGCCAGAATACACAGATTCACATCGTGAACGAAGAAAACTAAGCCCCTTGAGTCTAGCGCCTAAGACGGCTCGGCCATACTGACGTGTTTCTAAGTAATTTAGACGTTTAAAATTACATCTCTTCGAGTTATTTTCATAAACAATATCGTGTCAGAAGTGGGATTCGAACCCACGTCCTCATACTAGGACCAGAATACACAGATTTACATCGTGATCGAAGGAAGCTAAGCCCCTTGAGTTTTGCGCCTTAGACCGCTCGGCCATCCAGACCGGGTTTTATGTAATTTGGACGTTTTAAAATTATATCTCATCCAGTTATTTTCTTAAAACATATCGTGTCAGAAGTGGGATTCGAACCCACGCCCTCATACGAGGACCAGAATACACAGATTCACTTCGTGAACGAATGAAGCTAAGCCCCTTAAGTCTAGCGCCTAAGATCGCTCGGCCATCCTGACGTGGTTCTGTGTAATTTGGACGTTTTAAAATTATATCTCATCCAGTTATTTTCTTAAAACATATCGTGTCAGAAGTGGGATTCGAACCCACGCCCTCATACGAGGGCCAGAATACACAGATTCACATCGTGAACGAAGAAAACTAAGCCCCTTGAGTCTAGCGCCTAAGACGGCTCGGCCATACTGACGTGGTTTTAAGTAATTTAGACGTTTAAAATTACATATCTTCGAGTTATTTTCATTAACAATATCGTGTCAGAAGTGGGATTCGAACCCACGCCCTCATACGAGGGCCAGAATACACAGATTCACATCGTGAACGAAGAAAGCTAAGCCCCTTGAGTCAAGCGCCTAAGACGGCTCGGCCATACTGACGTGGTTTTAAGTAACTTAGACGTTTAAAATTACATATCTTCGAGTTATTTTCATTAACAATATCGTGTCAGAAGTGGGACTCGAACCCACGCCCTCATACTAGGACCAGAATACACAGATTTACATCGTGAACGAAGGAAGCTAAGCCCCTTGAGTCTTGCGCATTAGACCGCTCGGCCATCCAGACCGGGTTTTATGTAATTTGGACGTTTTAAAATTATATCTCATCCAGTTATTTTCTTAAAACATATCGTGTCAGAAGTGGGATTCGAACCCACGCCCTCATACGAGGACCAGAATACACAGATTCACTTCGTGAACGAATGAAGCTAAGCCCCTTAAGTCTAGCGCCTAAGACCGCTCGGCCATCCTGACGTGGTTCTGTGTAATTTGGACGTTTTAAAATTATATCTCATCCAGTTATTTTCTTAAAACATATCGTGTCAGAAGTGGGATTCGAACCCACGCCCTCATACGAGGGCCAGAATACACAGATTCACATCGTGAACGAAGAAAACTAAGCCCCTTGAGTCTAGCGCCTAAGACGGCTCGGCCATACTGACGTGGTTTTAAGTAATTTAGACGTTTAAAATTACATATCTTCGAGTTATTTTCATTAACAATATCGTGTTAGAAGTGGGATTCGAACCCACGCCCTCATACGAGGGCCAGAATACACAGATTCACATCGTGAACGAAGAAAGCTAAGCCCCTTGAGTCTAGCGCCTAAGACGGCTCGGCCATACTGACGTGGTTTTAAGTAATTTAGACGTTTAAAATTACATATCTTCGAGTTATTTTCATTAACAATATCGTGTCAGAAGTGGGATTCGAACCCACGCCCTCATACTAGGACCAGAATACACAGATTTACATCGTGAACGAAGGAAGCTAAGCCCCTTGAGTCTTGCGCATTAGACCGCTCGGCCATCCAGACCGGGTTTTATGTAATTTGGACGTTTTAAAATTATATCTCATCCAGTTATTTTCTTAAAACATATCGTGTCAGAAGTGGGATTCGAACCCACGCCCTCATACAAGGGCCAGAATACACAGATTCACATCGTGAACGAAGAAAACTAAGCCCCTTGAGTCTAGCGCCTAAGACCACTCGGCCATCCTGACATGGTTCTGTGTAATTTGGACGTTTTAAAATTATATCTCATCTAGTTATTTTCTTAAAACCTATCGTGTCAGAAGTGGGATTCGAACCCGCGCCCTCATACGAGGACCAGAATACACAGATTTACATCGTGAACGAAGGAAGCTAAGCCCCTTGAGTCTCGCGCCTTAGACCGCTCGGCCATCCAGACGTGGTTTTAAGTAATTTGGACGTTTTAAAATTATATCTCACCCAGTTATTTTCTTAAAACATATCGTGTCACAAGTGGGATTCGAACCCACGCCCTCATACGATGACCAGAATACACAGATTCACACCGTGAACGAAGGAAGCTAAGCCCCTTGAGTCTAGCGCCTAAGACCGCTCGGCCATCCTGACGTGGTTTAAAGGAATTTAGACTTTTAAATTTACATCTTTTCGAGTTACTTTTATAAAACATATCGTGTCAGAAGTGGGATTCGAACCCACGCCCTCACACAAGGGCCAGAATACACAGATTCACATCGTGAACGAAGAAAACTAAGCCCCTTGAGTCTAGCGCCTAAGACGGCTCGGCCATACTGACGTGGTTTTAAGTAATTTAGACGTTTAAAATTACATCTCTTCGAGTTATTTTCATAAACAATATCGTGTCAGAAGTGGAATTCGAACCCACCCCCTCATACTAGGACCAGAATACACAGATTTACATCGTGAACGAAGGAAGCTAAGCCCCTTGAGTCTTGCGCCTTAGACCGCTCGGCCATCCAGACCGGGTTTTATGTAATTTGGACGTTTTAAAATTATATCTCATCCAGTTATTTTCATAAAACATATCGTGTCAGAAGTGGGATTTGAACCCACGCCCTCATACGAGGACCAGAATACACAGATTCACTTCGTGAACGAATGAAGCTAAGCCCCTTAAGTCTAGCGCCTAAGACCGCTCGGCCATCCTGACGTGGTTCTGTGTAATTTGGACGTTTTTAAATTATATCTCATCCAGTTATTTTCTTAAAACATATCGTGTCAGAAGTGGGATTCGAACCCACAACCTCATACGAGGGCCAGAATACACAGATTCACATCGTGAACGAAGAAAACTAAGCCCCTTGAGTCTAGCGCCTAAGACGGCTCGGCCATACTGACGTGGTTTTAAGTAATTTAGACGTTTAAAATTACATATCTTCGAGTTATTTTCATTAACAATATCGTGTCAGAAGTGGGATTCGAACCCACGCCCTCATACGAGGGCCAGAATACACAGATTCACATCGTGAACGAAGAAAACTAAGCCCCTTGAGTCTAGCGCCTAAGACGGCTCGGCCATACTGACGTGGTTTTAAGTAATTTAGACGTTTAAAATTACATATCTTCGAGTTATTTTCATTAACAATATCGTGTCAGAAGTGGGATTCGAACCCACGCCCTCATACTAGGACCAAAATACACAGTTTCACATCGTGAACGAAGGAAGCTAAGCCCCTTGAGTCTGGCTCATTAGACCGCTCGGCCATCCTGACGTGGTTTTGTGTAATTTGGACGTTTTAAAATTACATCTCATCCAATTATTTTCATAAACAATATCGTGTCAGAAGTGGGATTCGAACCCACGCCCTCATACGAGGACCAGAATACACAGATTTACATCGTGAACGAAGGAAGCTAAGCCCCTTGAGTCTTGCGCATTAGACCGCTCGGCCATCCAGACCGGGTTTTATGTAATTTGGACGTTTTAAAATTATATCTCATCCAGTTATTTTCTTAAAACATATCGTGTCAGAAGTGGGATTCGAGCCCACGCCCTCATACAAGGGCCAGAATACACAGATTCACATCGTGAACGAAGAAAACTAAGCCCCTTGAGTCTAGCGCCTAAGACGGCTCGGCCATACTGACGTGGTTTTAAGTAATTTAGACGTTTAAAATTACATCTCTTCGAGTTATTTTCATAAACAATATCGTGTCAGAAGTGGGATTCGAACCCACCCCCTCATACTAGGACCAGAATACACAGATTTACATCGTGAACGAAGGAAGCTAAGCCCCTTGAGTCTTGCGCCTTAGACCGCTCGGCTATCCAGATCGGGGTTTTATGTAATTTGGAAGTTTTAAAATTATATCTCATCCAGTTATTTTCTTAAAACATATCGTGTCAGAAGTGGGATTCGAACCCACGCCCTCATACGAGGGCCAGAATACACAGATTCACATCGTGAACGAAGAAAACTAAGCCCCTTGAGTCTAGCGCCTAAGACGGCTCGGCCATACTGACGTGGTTTTAAGTAATTTAGACGTTTAAAATTACATATCTTCGAGTTATTTTCATTAACAATATCGTGTCAGAAGTGGGATTCGAACCCACGCCCTCATACGAGGGCCAGAATACACAGATTCACATCGTGAACGAAGAAAGCTAAGCCCCTTGAGTCTAGCGCCTAAGACGGCTCGGCCATACTGACGTGGTTTTAAGTAATTTAGACGTTTAAAATTACATATCTTCGAGTTATTTTCATTAACAATATCGTGTCAGAAGTGGGATTCGAACCCACGCCCTCATACGAGGGCCAGAATACACAGATTCACATCGTGAACGAAGAAAGCTAAGCCCCTTGAGTCTAGCGCCTAAGACGGCTCTGCCATCCTGACGTGGTTTTAAGTAATTTAGACGTTTATAATTACATCTCTTCGAGTTATTTTCATAAACAATATCTTGTCAGAAGTGGGATTCGAACCCACGCCCTCATACTAGGACCAGAATACACAGATTTACATCGTGAACGAAGGAAGCTAAGCAGCTTGAGTCTTGCGCATTAGACCGCTCGGCCATCCAGACCGGGTTTTATGTAATTTGGACGTTTTAAAATTATATCTCATCCAGTTATTTTCTTAAAACATATCGTGTCAGCAGTGGGATTCGAACCCACGCCCTCATACGAGGGCCAGAATACACAGATTCACATCGTGAACGAAGAAAACTAAGCCCCTTGAGTCTAGCGCCTAAGACGGCTCGGCCATACTGACGTGTTTCTAAGTAATTTAGACGTTTAAAATTACATCTCTTCGAGTTATTTTCATAAACAATATCGTGTCAGAAGTGGGATTCGAACCCACGTCCTCATACTAGGACCAGAATACACAGATTTACATCGTGATCGAAGGAAGCTAAGCCCCTTGAGTTTTGCGCCTTAGACCGCTCGGCCATCCAGACCGGGTTTTATGTAATTTGGACGTTTTAAAATTATATCTCATCCAGTTATTTTCTTAAAACATATCGTGTCAGAAGTGGGATTCGAACCCACGCCCTCATACGAGGACCAGAATACACAGATTCACTTCGTGAACGAATGAAGCTAAGCCCCTTAAGTCTAGCGCCTAAGACCGCTCGGCCATCCTGACGTGGTTCTGTGTAATTTGGACGTTTTAAAATTATATCTCATCCAGTTATTTTCTTAAAACATATCGTGTCAGAAGTGGGATTCGAACCCACGCCCTCATACGAGGGCCAGAATACACAGATTCACATCGTGAACGAAGAAAACTAAGCCCCTTGAGTCTAGCGCCTAAGACGGCTCGGCCATACTGACGTGGTTTTAAGTAATTTAGACGTTTAAAATTACATATCTTCGAGTTATTTTCATTAACAATATCGTGTTAGAAGTGGGATTCGAACCCACGCCCTCATACGAGGGCCAGAATACACAGATTCACATCGTGAACGAAGAAAGCTAAGCCCCTTGAGTCTAGCGCCTAAGACGGCTCGGCCATACTGACGTGGTTTTAAGTAATTTAGACGTTTAAAATTACATATCTTCGAGTTATTTTCATTAACAATATCGTGTCAGAAGTGGGATTCGAACCCACGCCCTCATACTAGGACCAGAATACACAGATTTACATCGTGAACGAAGGAAGCTAAGCCCCTTGAGTCTTGCGCATTAGACCGCTCGGCCATCCAGACCGGGTTTTATGTAATTTGGACGTTTTAAAATTATATCTCATCCAGTTATTTTCTTAAAACATATCGTGTCAGAAGTGGGATTCGAACCCACGCCCTCATACAAGGGCCAGAATACACAGATTCACATCGTGAACGAAGAAAACTAAGCCCCTTGAGTCTAGCGCCTAAGACCACTCGGCCATCCTGACATGGTTCTGTGTAATTTGGACGTTTTAAAATTATATCTCATCTAGTTATTTTCTTAAAACCTATCGTGTCAGAAGTGGGATTCGAACCCGCGCCCTCATACGAGGACCAGAATACACAGATTTACATCGTGAACGAAGGAAGCTAAGCCCCTTGAGTCTCGCGCCTTAGACCGCTCGGCCATCCAGACGTGGTTTTAAGTAATTTGGACGTTTTAAAATTATATCTCACCCAGTTATTTTCTTAAAACATATCGTGTCACAAGTGGGATTCGAACCCACGCCCTCATACGATGACCAGAATACACAGATTCACACCGTGAACGAAGGAAGCTAAGCCCCTTGAGTCTAGCGCCTAAGACCGCTCGGCCATCCTGACGTGGTTTAAAGGAATTTAGACTTTTAAATTTACATCTTTTCGAGTTACTTTTATAAAACATATCGTGTCAGAAGTGGGATTCGAACCCACGCCCTCACACAAGGGCCAGAATACACAGATTCACATCGTGAACGAAGAAAACTAAGCCCCTTGAGTCTAGCGCCTAAGACGGCTCGGCCATACTGACGTGGTTTTAAGTAATTTAGACGTTTAAAATTACATCTCTTCGAGTTATTTTCATAAACAATATCGTGTCAGAAGTGGGATTCGAACCCACCCCCTCATACTAGGACCAGAATACACAGATTTACATCGTGAACGAAGGAAGCTAAGCCCCTTGAGTCTTGCGCCTTAGACCGCTCGGCCATCCAGACCGGGTTTTATGTAATTTGGACGTTTTAAAATTATATCTCATCCAGTTATTTTCATAAAACATATCGTGTCAGAAGTGGGATTTGAACCCACGCCCTCATACGAGGACCAGAATACACAGATTCACTTCGTGAACGAATGAAGCTAAGCCCCTTAAGTCTAGCGCCTAAGACCGCTCGGCCATCCTGACGTGGTTCTGTGTAATTTGGACGTTTTTAAATTATATCTCATCCAGTTATTTTCTTAAAACATATCGTGTCAGAAGTGGGATTCGAACCCACAACCTCATACGAGGGCCAGAATACACAGATTCACATCGTGAACGAAGAAAACTAAGCCCCTTGAGTCTAGCGCCTAAGACGGCTCGGCCATACTGACGTGGTTTTAAGTAATTTAGACGTTTAAAATTACATATCTTCGAGTTATTTTCATTAACAATATCGTGTCAGAAGTGGGATTCGAACCCACGCCCTCATACGAGGGCCAGAATACACAGATTCACATCGTGAACGAAGAAAACTAAGCCCCTTGAGTCTAGCGCCTAAGACGGCTCGGCCATACTGACGTGGTTTTAAGTAATTTAGACGTTTAAAATTACATATCTTCGAGTTATTTTCATTAACAATATCGTGTCAGAAGTGGGATTCGAACCCACGCCCTCATACTAGGACCAAAATACACAGTTTCACATCGTGAACGAAGGAAGCTAAGCCCCTTGAGTCTGGCTCATTAGACCGCTCGGCCATCCTGACGTGGTTTTGTGTAATTTGGACGTTTTAAAATTACATCTCATCCAATTATTTTCATAAACAATATCGTGTCAGAAGTGGGATTCGAACCCACGCCCTCATACGAGGACCAGAATACACAGATTTACATCGTGAACGAAGGAAGCTAAGCCCCTTGAGTCTTGCGCATTAGACCGCTCGGCCATCCAGACCGGGTTTTATGTAATTTGGACGTTTTAAAATTATATCTCATCCAGTTATTTTCTTAAAACATATCGTGTCAGCAGTGGGATTCGAACCCACGCCCTCATACGAGGGCCAGAATACACAGATTCACATCGTGAACGAAGAAAGCTAAGCCCCTTGAGTCTAGCGCCTAAGACGGCTCGGCCATACTGACGTGGTTTTAAGTAATTTAGACGTTTAAAATTACATATCTTCGAGTTATTTTCATTAACAATATCGTGTCAGAAGTGGGATTCGAACCCACGCCCTCATACGAGGGCCAGAATACACAGATTCACATCGTGAACGAAGAAAGCTAAGCCCCTTGAGTCTAGCGCCTAAGACGGCTCTGCCATCCTGACGTGGTTTTAAGTAATTTAGACGTTTATAATTACATCTCTTCGAGTTATTTTCATAAACAATATCTTGTCAGAAGTGGGATTCGAACCCACGCCCTCATACTAGGACCAGAATACACAGATTTACATCGTGAACGAAGGAAGCTAAGCAGCTTGAGTCTTGCGCATTAGACCGCTCGGCCATCCAGACCGGGTTTTATGTAATTTGGACGTTTTAAAATTATATCTCATCCAGTTATTTTCTTAAAACATATCGTGTCAGCAGTGGGATTCGAACCCACGCCCTCATACGAGGGCCAGAATACACAGATTCACATCGTGAACGAAGAAAACTAAGCCCCTTGAGTCTAGCGCCTAAGACGGCTCGGCCATACTGACGTGTTTCTAAGTAATTTAGACGTTTAAAATTACATCTCTTCGAGTTATTTTCATAAACAATATCGTGTCAGAAGTGGGATTCGAACCCACGTCCTCATACTAGGACCAGAATACACAGATTTACATCGTGATCGAAGGAAGCTAAGCCCCTTGAGTTTTGCGCCTTAGACCGCTCGGCCATCCAGACCGGGTTTTATGTAATTTGGACGTTTTAAAATTATATCTCATCCAGTTATTTTCTTAAAACATATCGTGTCAGAAGTGGGATTCGAACCCACGCCCTCATACGAGGACCAGAATACACAGATTCACTTCGTGAACGAATGAAGCTAAGCCCCTTAAGTCTAGCGCCTAAGATCGCTCGGCCATCCTGACGTGGTTCTGTGTAATTTGGACGTTTTAAAATTATATCTCATCCAGTTATTTTCTTAAAACATATCGTGTCAGAAGTGGGATTCGAACCCACGCCCTCATACGAGGGCCAGAATACACAGATTCACATCGTGAACGAAGAAAACTAAGCCCCTTGAGTCTAGCGCCTAAGACGGCTCGGCCATACTGACGTGGTTTTAAGTAATTTAGACGTTTAAAATTACATATCTTCGAGTTATTTTCATTAACAATATCGTGTCAGAAGTGGGATTCGAACCCACGCCCTCATACGAGGGCCAGAATACACAGATTCACATCGTGAACGAAGAAAGCTAAGCCCCTTGAGTCAAGCGCCTAAGACGGCTCGGCCATACTGACGTGGTTTTAAGTAACTTAGACGTTTAAAATTACATATCTTCGAGTTATTTTCATTAACAATATCGTGTCAGAAGTGGGACTCGAACCCACGCCCTCATACTAGGACCAGAATACACAGATTTACATCGTGAACGAAGGAAGCTAAGCCCCTTGAGTCTTGCGCATTAGACCGCTCGGCCATCCAGACCGGGTTTTATGTAATTTGGACGTTTTAAAATTATATCTCATCCAGTTATTTTCTTAAAACATATCGTGTCAGAAGTGGGATTCGAACCCACGCCCTCATACGAGGACCAGAATACACAGATTCACTTCGTGAACGAATGAAGCTAAGCCCCTTAAGTCTAGCGCCTAAGACCGCTCGGCCATCCTGACGTGGTTCTGTGTAATTTGGACGTTTTAAAATTATATCTCATCCAGTTATTTTCTTAAAACATATCGTGTCAGAAGTGGGATTCGAACCCACGCCCTCATACGAGGGCCAGAATACACAGATTCACATCGTGAACGAAGAAAACTAAGCCCCTTGAGTCTAGCGCCTAAGACGGCTCGGCCATACTGACGTGGTTTTAAGTAATTTAGACGTTTAAAATTACATATCTTCGAGTTATTTTCATTAACAATATCGTGTTAGAAGTGGGATTCGAACCCACGCCCTCATACGAGGGCCAGAATACACAGATTCACATCGTGAACGAAGAAAGCTAAGCCCCTTGAGTCTAGCGCCTAAGACGGCTCGGCCATACTGACGTGGTTTTAAGTAATTTAGACGTTTAAAATTACATATCTTCGAGTTATTTTCATTAACAATATCGTGTCAGAAGTGGGATTCGAACCCACGCCCTCATACTAGGACCAGAATACACAGATTTACATCGTGAACGAAGGAAGCTAAGCCCCTTGAGTCTTGCGCATTAGACCGCTCGGCCATCCAGACCGGGTTTTATGTAATTTGGACGTTTTAAAATTATATCTCATCCAGTTATTTTCTTAAAACATATCGTGTCAGAAGTGGGATTCGAACCCACGCCCTCATACAAGGGCCAGAATACACAGATTCACATCGTGAACGAAGAAAACTAAGCCCCTTGAGTCTAGCGCCTAAGACCACTCGGCCATCCTGACATGGTTCTGTGTAATTTGGACGTTTTAAAATTATATCTCATCTAGTTATTTTCTTAAAACCTATCGTGTCAGAAGTGGGATTCGAACCCGCGCCCTCATACGAGGACCAGAATACACAGATTTACATCGTGAACGAAGGAAGCTAAGCCCCTTGAGTCTCGCGCCTTAGACCGCTCGGCCATCCAGACGTGGTTTTAAGTAATTTGGACGTTTTAAAATTATATCTCACCCAGTTATTTTCTTAAAACATATCGTGTCACAAGTGGGATTCGAACCCACGCCCTCATACGATGACCAGAATACACAGATTCACACCGTGAACGAAGGAAGCTAAGCCCCTTGAGTCTAGCGCCTAAGACCGCTCGGCCATCCTGACGTGGTTTAAAGGAATTTAGACTTTTAAATTTACATCTTTTCGAGTTACTTTTATAAAACATATCGTGTCAGAAGTGGGATTCGAACCCACGCCCTCACACAAGGGCCAGAATACACAGATTCACATCGTGAACGAAGAAAACTAAGCCCCTTGAGTCTAGCGCCTAAGACGGCTCGGCCATACTGACGTGGTTTTAAGTAATTTAGACGTTTAAAATTACATCTCTTCGAGTTATTTTCATAAACAATATCGTGTCAGAAGTGGGATTCGAACCCACCCCCTCATACTAGGACCAGAATACACAGATTTACATCGTGAACGAAGGAAGCTAAGCCCCTTGAGTCTTGCGCCTTAGACCGCTCGGCCATCCAGACCGGGTTTTATGTAATTTGGACGTTTTAAAATTATATCTCATCCAGTTATTTTCATAAAACATATCGTGTCAGAAGTGGGATTTGAACCCACGCCCTCATACGAGGACCAGAATACACAGATTCACTTCGTGAACGAATGAAGCTAAGCCCCTTAAGTCTAGCGCCTAAGACCGCTCGGCCATCCTGACGTGGTTCTGTGTAATTTGGACGTTTTTAAATTATATCTCATCCAGTTATTTTCTTAAAACATATCGTGTCAGAAGTGGGATTCGAACCCACAACCTCATACGAGGGCCAGAATACACAGATTCACATCGTGAACGAAGAAAACTAAGCCCCTTGAGTCTAGCGCCTAAGACGGCTCGGCCATACTGACGTGGTTTTAAGTAATTTAGACGTTTAAAATTACATATCTTCGAGTTATTTTCATTAACAATATCGTGTCAGAAGTGGGATTCGAACCCACGCCCTCATACGAGGGCCAGAATACACAGATTCACATCGTGAACGAAGAAAGCTAAGCCCCTTGAGTCAAGCGCCTAAGACGGCTCGGCCATACTGACGTGGTTTTAAGTAACTTAGACGTTTAAAATTACATATCTTCGAGTTATTTTCATTAACAATATCGTGTCAGAAGTGGGACTCGAACCCACGCCCTCATACTAGGACCAGAATACACAGATTTACATCGTGAACGAAGGAAGCTAAGCCCCTTGAGTCTTGCGCATTAGACCGCTCGGCCATCCAGACCGGGTTTTATGTAATTTGGACGTTTTAAAATTATATCTCATCCAGTTATTTTCTTAAAACATATCGTGTCAGAAGTGGGATTCGAACCCACGCCCTCATACGAGGACCAGAATACACAGATTCACTTCGTGAACGAATGAAGCTAAGCCCCTTAAGTCTAGCGCCTAAGACCGCTCGGCCATCCTGACGTGGTTCTGTGTAATTTGGACGTTTTAAAATTATATCTCATCCAGTTATTTTCTTAAAACATATCGTGTCAGAAGTGGGATTCGAACCCACGCCCTCATACGAGGGCCAGAATACACAGATTCACATCGTGAACGAAGAAAACTAAGCCCCTTGAGTCTAGCGCCTAAGACGGCTCGGCCATACTGACGTGGTTTTAAGTAATTTAGACGTTTAAAATTACATATCTTCGAGTTATTTTCATTAACAATATCGTGTTAGAAGTGGGATTCGAACCCACGCCCTCATACGAGGGCCAGAATACACAGATTCACATCGTGAACGAAGAAAGCTAAGCCCCTTGAGTCTTGCGCATTAGACCGCTCGGCCATCCAGACCGGGTTTTATGTAATTTGGACGTTTTAAAATTATATCTCATCCAGTTATTTTCTTAAAACATATCGTGTCAGAAGTGGGATTCGAACCCACGCCCTCATACGAGGACCAGAATACACAGATTCACTTCGTGAACGAATGAAGCTAAGCCCCTTAAGTCTAGCGCCTAAGACCGCTCGGCCATCCTGACGTGGTTCTGTGTAATTTGGACGTTTTAAAATTATATCTCATCCAGTTATTTTCTTAAAACATATCGTGTCAGAAGTGGGATTCGAACCCACGCCCTCATACGAGGGCCAGAATACACAGATTCACATCGTGAACGAAGAAAACTAAGCCCCTTGAGTCTAGCGCCTAAGACGGCTCGGCCATACTGACGTGGTTTTAAGTAATTTAGACGTTTAAAATTACATATCTTCGAGTTATTTTCATTAACAATATCGTGTTAGAAGTGGGATTCGAACCCACGCCCTCATACGAGGGCCAGAATACACAGATTCACATCGTGAACGAAGAAAGCTAAGCCCCTTGAGTCTAGCGCCTAAGACGGCTCGGCCATACTGACGTGGTTTTAAGTAATTTAGACGTTTAAAATTACATATCTTCGAGTTATTTTCATTAACAATATCGTGTCAGAAGTGGGATTCGAACCCACGCCCTCATACTAGGACCAGAATACACAGATTTACATCGTGAACGAAGGAAGCTAAGCCCCTTGAGTCTTGCGCATTAGACCGCTCGGCCATCCAGACCGGGTTTTATGTAATTTGGACGTTTTAAAATTATATCTCATCCAGTTATTTTCTTAAAACATATCGTGTCAGAAGTGGGATTCGAACCCACGCCCTCATACAAGGGCCAGAATACACAGATTCACATCGTGAACGAAGAAAACTAAGCCCCTTGAGTCTAGCGCCTAAGACCACTCGGCCATCCTGACATGGTTCTGTGTAATTTGGACGTTTTAAAATTATATCTCATCTAGTTATTTTCTTAAAACCTATCGTGTCAGAAGTGGGATTCGAACCCGCGCCCTCATACGAGGACCAGAATACACAGATTTACATCGTGAACGAAGGAAGCTAAGCCCCTTGAGTCTCGCGCCTTAGACCGCTCGGCCATCCAGACGTGGTTTTAAGTAATTTGGACGTTTTAAAATTATATCTCACCCAGTTATTTTCTTAAAACATATCGTGTCACAAGTGGGATTCGAACCCACGCCCTCATACGATGACCAGAATACACAGATTCACACCGTGAACGAAGGAAGCTAAGCCCCTTGAGTCTAGCGCCTAAGACCGCTCGGCCATCCTGACGTGGTTTAAAGGAATTTAGACTTTTAAATTTACATCTTTTCGAGTTACTTTTATAAAACATATCGTGTCAGAAGTGGGATTCGAACCCACGCCCTCACACAAGGGCCAGAATACACAGATTCACATCGTGAACGAAGAAAACTAAGCCCCTTGAGTCTAGCGCCTAAGACGGCTCGGCCATACTGACGTGGTTTTAAGTAATTTAGACGTTTAAAATTACATCTCTTCGAGTTATTTTCATAAACAATATCGTGTCAGAAGTGGGATTCGAACCCACCCCCTCATACTAGGACCAGAATACACAGATTTACATCGTGAACGAAGGAAGCTAAGCCCCTTGAGTCTTGCGCCTTAGACCGCTCGGCCATCCAGACCGGGTTTTATGTAATTTGGACGTTTTAAAATTATATCTCATCCAGTTATTTTCATAAAACATATCGTGTCAGAAGTGGGATTTGAACCCACGCCCTCATACGAGGACCAG
The DNA here is from genome assembly GCF_054372755.1 of Phalangium opilio. Taxonomy (NCBI): domain Eukaryota; kingdom Metazoa; phylum Arthropoda; class Arachnida; order Opiliones; family Phalangiidae; genus Phalangium; species Phalangium opilio. Next base: position 475,306 of record NW_028324260.1, read on the forward strand.
AATACACAGATTCACTTCGTGAACGAATGAAGCTAAGCCCCTTAAGTCTAGCGCCTAAGACCGCTCGGCCATCCTGACGTGGTTCTGTGTAATTTGGACGTTTTTAAATTATATCTCATCCAGTTATTTTCTTAAAACATATCGTGTCAGAAGTGGGATTCGAACCCACAACCTCATACGAGGGCCAGAATACACAGATTCACATCGTGAACGAAGAAAACTAAGCCCCTTGAGTCTAGCGCCTAAGACGGCTCGGCCATACTGACGTGGTTTTAAGTAATTTAGACGTTTAAAATTACATATCTTCGAGTTATTTTCATTAACAATATCGTGTCAGAAGTGGGATTCGAACCCACGCCCTCATACGAGGGCCAGAATACACAGATTCACATCGTGAACGAAGAAAGCTAAGCCCCTTGAGTCAAGCGCCTAAGACGGCTCGGCCATACTGACGTGGTTTTAAGTAACTTAGACGTTTAAAATTACATATCTTCGAGTTATTTTCATTAACAATATCGTGTCAGAAGTGGGACTCGAACCCACGCCCTCATACTAGGACCAGAATACACAGATTTACATCGTGAACGAAGGAAGCTAAGCCCCTTGAGTCTTGCGCATTAGACCGCTCGGCCATCCAGACCGGGTTTTATGTAATTTGGACGTTTTAAAATTATATCTCATCCAGTTATTTTCTTAAAACATATCGTGTCAGAAGTGGGATTCGAACCCACGCCCTCATACGAGGACCAGAATACACAGATTCACTTCGTGAACGAATGAAGCTAAGCCCCTTAAGTCTAGCGCCTAAGACCGCTCGGCCATCCTGACGTGGTTCTGTGTAATTTGGACGTTTTAAAATTATATCTCATCCAGTTATTTTCTTAAAACATATCGTGTCAGAAGTGGGATTCGAACCCACGCCCTCATACGAGGGCCAGAATACACAGATTCACATCGTGAACGAAGAAAACTAAGCCCCTTGAGTCTAGCGCCTAAGACGGCTCGGCCATACTGACGTGGTTTTAAGTAATTTAGACGTTTAAAATTACATATCTTCGAGTTATTTTCATTAACAATATCGTGTTAGAAGTGGGATTCGAACCCACGCCCTCATACGAGGGCCAGAATACACAGATTCACATCGTGAACGAAGAAAGCTAAGCCCCTTGAGTCTAGCGCCTAAGACGGCTCGGCCATACTGACGTGGTTTTAAGTAATTTAGACGTTTAAAATTACATATCTTCGAGTTATTTTCATTAACAATATCGTGTCAGAAGTGGGATTCGAACCCACGCCCTCATACTAGGACCAGAATACACAGATTTACATCGTGAACGAAGGAAGCTAAGCCCCTTGAGTCTTGCGCATTAGACCGCTCGGCCATCCAGACCGGGTTTTATGTAATTTGGACGTTTTAAAATTATATCTCATCCAGTTATTTTCTTAAAACATATCGTGTCAGAAGTGGGATTCGAACCCACGCCCTCATACAAGGGCCAGAATACACAGATTCACATCGTGAACGAAGAAAACTAAGCCCCTTGAGTCTAGCGCCTAAGACCACTCGGCCATCCTGACATGGTTCTGTGTAATTTGGACGTTTTAAAATTATATCTCATCTAGTTATTTTCTTAAAACCTATCGTGTCAGAAGTGGGATTCGAACCCGCGCCCTCATACGAGGACCAGAATACACAGATTTACATCGTGAACGAAGGAAGCTAAGCCCCTTGAGTCTCGCGCCTTAGACCGCTCGGCCATCCAGACGTGGTTTTAAGTAATTTGGACGTTTTAAAATTATATCTCACCCAGTTATTTTCTTAAAACATATCGTGTCACAAGTGGGATTCGAACCCACGCCCTCATACGATGACCAGAATACACAGATTCACACCGTGAACGAAGGAAGCTAAGCCCCTTGAGTCTAGCGCCTAAGACCGCTCGGCCATCCTGACGTGGTTTAAAGGAATTTAGACTTTTAAATTTACATCTTTTCGAGTTACTTTTATAAAACATATCGTGTCAGAAGTGGGATTCGAACCCACGCCCTCACACAAGGGCCAGAATACACAGATTCACATCGTGAACGAAGAAAACTAAGCCCCTTGAGTCTAGCGCCTAAGACGGCTCGGCCATACTGACGTGGTTTTAAGTAATTTAGACGTTTAAAATTACATCTCTTCGAGTTATTTTCATAAACAATATCGTGTCAGAAGTGGGATTCGAACCCACCCCCTCATACTAGGACCAGAATACACAGATTTACATCGTGAACGAAGGAAGCTAAGCCCCTTGAGTCTTGCGCCTTAGACCGCTCGGCCATCCAGACCGGGTTTTATGTAATTTGGACGTTTTAAAATTATATCTCATCCAGTTATTTTCATAAAACATATCGTGTCAGAAGTGGGATTTGAACCCACGCCCTCATACGAGGACCAGAATACACAGATTCACTTCGTGAACGAATGAAGCTAAGCCCCTTAAGTCTAGCGCCTAAGACCGCTCGGCCATCCTGACGTGGTTCTGTGTAATTTGGACGTTTTTAAATTATATCTCATCCAGTTATTTTCTTAAAACATATCGTGTCAGAAGTGGGATTCGAACCCACAACCTCATACGAGGGCCAGAATACACAGATTCACATCGTGAACGAAGAAAACTAAGCCCCTTGAGTCTAGCGCCTAAGACGGCTCGGCCATACTGACGTGGTTTTAAGTAATTTAGACGTTTAAAATTACATATCTTCGAGTTATTTTCATTAACAATATCGTGTTAGAAGTGGGATTCGAACCCACGCCCTCATACGAGGGCCAGAATACACAGATTCACATCGTGAACGAAGAAAGCTAAGCCCCTTGAGTCTAGCGCCTAAGACGGCTCGGCCATACTGACGTGGTTTTAAGTAATTTAGACGTTTAAAATTACATATCTTCGAGTTATTTTCATTAACAATATCGTGTCAGAAGTGGGATTCGAACCCACGCCCTCATACTAGGACCAGAATACACAGATTTACATCGTGAACGAAGGAAGCTAAGCCCCTTGAGTCTTGCGCATTAGACCGCTCGGCCATCCAGACCGGGTTTTATGTAATTTGGACGTTTTAAAATTATATCTCATCCAGTTATTTTCTTAAAACATATCGTGTCAGAAGTGGGATTCGAACCCACGCCCTCATACAAGGGCCAGAATACACAGATTCACATCGTGAACGAAGAAAACTAAGCCCCTTGAGTCTAGCGCCTAAGACCACTCGGCCATCCTGACATGGTTCTGTGTAATTTGGACGTTTTAAAATTATATCTCATCTAGTTATTTTCTTAAAACCTATCGTGTCAGAAGTGGGATTCGAACCCGCGCCCTCATACGAGGACCAGAATACACAGATTTACATCGTGAACGAAGGAAGCTAAGCCCCTTGAGTCTCGCGCCTTAGACCGCTCGGCCATCCAGACGTGGTTTTAAGTAATTTGGACGTTTTAAAATTATATCTCACCCAGTTATTTTCTTAAAACATATCGTGTCACAAGTGGGATTCGAACCCACGCCCTCATACGATGACCAGAATACACAGATTCACACCGTGAACGAAGGAAGCTAAGCCCCTTGAGTCTAGCGCCTAAGACCGCTCGGCCATCCTGACGTGGTTTAAAGGAATTTAGACTTTTAAATTTACATCTTTTCGAGTTACTTTTATAAAACATATCGTGTCAGAAGTGGGATTCGAACCCACGCCCTCACACAAGGGCCAGAATACACAGATTCACATCGTGAACGAAGAAAACTAAGCCCCTTGAGTCTAGCGCCTAAGACGGCTCGGCCATACTGACGTGGTTTTAAGTAATTTAGACGTTTAAAATTACATCTCTTCGAGTTATTTTCATAAACAATATCGTGTCAGAAGTGGGATTCGAACCCACCCCCTCATACTAGGACCAGAATACACAGATTTACATCGTGAACGAAGGAAGCTAAGCCCCTTGAGTCTTGCGCCTTAGACCGCTCGGCCATCCAGACCGGGTTTTATGTAATTTGGACGTTTTAAAATTATATCTCATCCAGTTATTTTCATAAAACATATCGTGTCAGAAGTGGGATTTGAACCCACGCCCTCATACGAGGACCAGAATACACAGATTCACTTCGTGAACGAATGAAGCTAAGCCCCTTAAGTCTAGCGCCTAAGACCGCTCGGCCATCCTGACGTGGTTCTGTGTAATTTGGACGTTTTTAAATTATATCTCATCCAGTTATTTTCTTAAAACATATCGTGTCAGAAGTGGGATTCGAACCCACAACCTCATACGAGGGCCAGAATACACAGATTCACATCGTGAACGAAGAAAACTAAGCCCCTTGAGTCTAGCGCCTAAGACGGCTCGGCCATACTGACGTGGTTTTAAGTAATTTAGACGTTTAAAATTACATATCTTCGAGTTATTTTCATTAACAATATCGTGTCAGAAGTGGGATTCGAACCCACGCCCTCATACGAGGGCCAGAATACACAGATTCACATCGTGAACGAAGAAAACTAAGCCCCTTGAGTCTAGCGCCTAAGACGGCTCGGCCATACTGACGTGGTTTTAAGTAATTTAGACGTTTAAAATTACATATCTTCGAGTTATTTTCATTAACAATATCGTGTCAGAAGTGGGATTCGAACCCACGCCCTCATACTAGGACCAAAATACACAGTTTCACATCGTGAACGAAGGAAGCTAAGCCCCTTGAGTCTGGCTCATTAGACCGCTCGGCCATCCTGACGTGGTTTTGTGTAATTTGGACGTTTTAAAATTACATCTCATCCAATTATTTTCATAAACAATATCGTGTCAGAAGTGGGATTCGAACCCACGCCCTCATACGAGGACCAGAATACACAGATTTACATCGTGAACGAAGGAAGCTAAGCCCCTTGAGTCTTGCGCATTAGACCGCTCGGCCATCCAGACCGGGTTTTATGTAATTTGGACGTTTTAAAATTATATCTCATCCAGTTATTTTCTTAAAACATATCGTGTCAGAAGTGGGATTCGAACCCACGCCCTCATACAAGGGCCAGAATACACAGATTCACATCGTGAACGAAGAAAACTAAGCCCCTTGAGTCTAGCGCCTAAGACGGCTCGGCCATACTGACGTGGTTTTAAGTAATTTAGACGTTTAAAATTACATCTCTTCGAGTTATTTTCATAAACAATATCGTGTCAGAAGTGGGATTCGAACCCACCCCCTCATACTAGGACCAGAATACACAGATTTACATCGTGAACGAAGGAAGCTAAGCCCCTTGAGTCTTGCGCCTTAGACCGCTCGGCTATCCAGATCGGGTTTTATGTAATTTGGAAGTTTTAAAATTATATCTCATCCAGTTATTTTCTTAAAATATATCGTGTCAGAAGTGGGATTCGAACCCACGCCCTCATACGAGGACCAGAATACACAGATTCACTTCGTGAACGAATGAAGCTAAGCCCCTTAAGTCTAGCGCCTAAGACCGCTCGGCCATCCTGACGTGGTTCTGTGTAATTTGGACGTTTTAAAATTATATCTCATCCAGTATTTTTCTTAAAACATATCGTGTCAGAAGTGGGATTCGAACCCACGCCCTCATACGAGGGCCAGAATACACAGATTCACATCGTGAACGAAGAAAACTAAGCCCCTTGAGTCTAGCGCCTAAGACGGCTCGGCCATACTGACGTGGTTTTAAGTAATTTAGACGTTTAAAATTACATATCTTCGAGTTATTTTCATTAGCAATATCGTGTCAGAAGTGGGATTCGAACCCACGCCCTCATACGAGGGCCAGAATACACAGATTCACATCGTGAACGAAGAAAACTAAGCCCCTTGAGTCTAGCGCCTAAGACGGCTCGGCCATACTGACGTGGTTTTAAGTAATTTAGACGTTTAAAATTACATATCTTCGAGTTATTTTCATTAACAATATCGTGTCAGAAGTGGGATTCGAACCCACGCCCTCATACTAGGAGCAGAATACACAGATTCACATTGTGAACGAAGGAAGCTAAGCCCCTTGAGTCTGGCTCATTAGACCGCTCGGCCATCCTGACGTGGTTTTGTGTAATTTGGACGTTTTAAAATTACATCTCATCCAATTATTTTCATAAACAATATCGTGTCAGAAGTGGGATTCGAACCCACGCCCTCATACGAGGACCAGAATACACAGATTTACATCGTGAACGAAGGAAGCTAAGCCCCTTGAGTCTCGCGCCTTAGACCACTCGGCCATCCTGACATGGTTCTGTGTAATTTGGACGTTTTAAAATTATATCGCATCCAGTTATTTTCTTAAAACCTATCGTGTCAGAAGTGGGATTCGAACCCGCGCCCTCATACGAGGACCAGAACACACAGATTTACTTCGTGAACGAAGGAAGCTAAGCCCCTTGAGTCTCGCGCCTTAGACCGCTCGGCCATCCAGACGTGGTTTTAAGTAATTTGGACGTTTTAAAATTATATCTCACCCAGTTATTTTCTTAAAACATATCGTGTCACAAGTGGGATTCGAACCCACGCCCTCATACGATGACCAGAATACACAGATTCACACCGTGAACGAAGGAAGCTAAGCCCCTTGAGTCTAGCGCCTAAGACCGCTCGGCCATCCTGACGTGGTTTAAAGGAATTTAGACTTTTAAATTTACATCTTTTCGAGTTACTTTTATAAAACATATCGTGTCAGAAGTGGGATTCGAACCCACGCCCTCACACAAGGGCCAGAATACACAGATTCACATCGTGAACGAAGAAAACTAAGCCCCTTGAGTCTAGCGCCTAAGACGGCTCGGCCATACTGACGTGGTTTTAAGTAATTTAGACGTTTAAAATTACATCTCTTCGAGTTATTTTCATAAACAATATCGTGTCAGAAGTGGGATTCGAACCCACCCCCTCATACTAGGACCAGAAAACACAGATTTACATCGTGAACGAAGGAAGCTAAGCCCCTTGAGTCTTGCGCCTTAGACCGCTCGGCCATCCAGACCGGGTTTTATGTAATTTGGACGTTTTAAAATTATATCTCATCCAGTTATTTTCTTAAAACATATCGTGTCAGAAGTGGGATTCGAACCCACGCCCTCATACGAGGACCAGAATACACAGATTCACTTCGTGAACGAATGAAGCTAAGCCCCTTAAGTCTAGCGCCTAAGACCGCTCGGCCATCCTGACGTGGTTCTGTGTAATTTGGACGTTTTTAAATTATATCTCATCCAGTTATTTTCTTAAAACATATCGTGTCAGAAGTGGGATTCGAACCCACGCCCTCATACGAGGGCCAGAATACACAGATTCACATCGTGAACGAAGAAAACTAAGCCCCTTGAGTCTAGCGCCTAAGACGACTCGGCCATACTGACGTGGTTTTAAGTAATTTAGACGTTTAAAATTACATATCTTCGAGTTATTTTCATTAACAATATCGTGTCAGAAGTGGGATTCGAACCCACGCCCTCATACGAGGGCCAGAATACACAGATTCACATCGTGAACGAAGAAAACTAAGCCCCTTGAGTCTAGCGCCTAAGACGGCTCGGCCATACTGACGTGGTTTTAAGTAATTTAGACGTTTAAAATTACATATCTTCGAGTTATTTTCATTAACAATATCGTGTCAGAAGTGGGATTCGAACCCACGCCCTCATACTAGGACCAAATACACAGATTCACATCGTGAACGAAGGAAGCTAAGCCCCTTGAGTCTGGCTCATTAGACCGCTCGGCCATCCTGACGTGGTTTTGTGTAATTTGGACGTTTTAAAATTACATCTCATCCAATTATTTTCATAAACAATATCGTGTCAGAAGTGGGATTCGAACCCACGCCCTCATACGAGGACCAGAATACACAGATTTACATCGTGAACGAAGGAAGCTAAGCCCCTTGAGTCTCGCGCCTTAGACCGCTCGGCCATCCAGACGTGGTTTTAAGTAATTTGGACGTTTTATAATTATATCTCACCCAGTTATTTTCTTAAAACATATCGTGTCAGAAGTGGGATTTGAACCCACGCCCTCATACGAGGACCAGAATAAACAGATTCACATCGTGAACGAAGGAAGCTAAGCCTCTTGAGTCTAGCGCCTAAGACCGCTCGGCCATCCTGACGTGGTTTTAAGAAATCTAGACGTTTAAAATTACATCTTTTCGAGTTACTTTTATAAAACATATCGTGTCAGAAGTGGAATTCGAACCCACGCCCTCATACGAGGACCAGAATACACAGATTCATATCGTGAACGAAGGAAGCTAAGCCCCTTGAGACTCGCGCCTTAGACCGCTCGGCCATCCTGACATGGTTCTGTGTAATTTGGACGTTTTAAAATTATATCTCATCCAGTTATTTTCTTAAAACCTATCGTGTCAGAAGTGGGATTCGAACCCGCGCCCTCATACGAGGACCAGAATACACAGATTTACATCGTGAACGAAGGAAGCTAAGCCCCTTGAGTATCGCGCCTTAGACCGCTCGGCCATCCAGACGTGGTTTTAAGTAATTTGGACGTTTTAAAATTATATCTCACCCAGTTATTTTCTTAAAACATATCGTGTCACAAGTGGGATTCGAACCCACGCCCTCATACGATGACCAGAATACACAGATTCACACCGTGAACGAAGGAAGCTAAGCCCCTTGAGTCTAGCGCCTAAGACCGCTCGGCCATCCTGACGTGGTTTAAAGGAATTTAGACTTTTAAATTTACATCTTTTCGAGTTACTTTTATAAAACATATCGTGTCAGAAGTGGGATTCGAACCCACGCCCTCACACAAGGGCCAGAATACACAGATTCACATCGTGAACGAAGAAAACTAAGCCCCTTGAGTCTAGCGCCTAAGACGGCTCGGCATACTGACGTGGTTTTAAGTAATTTAGACGTTTAAAATTACATCTCTTCGAGCTATTTTCATAAACAATATCGTGTCAGAAGTGGGATTCGAACCCACCCCCTCATACTAGGACCAGAATACACAGATTTACATCGTGAACGAAGGAAGCTAAGCCCCTTGAGTCTTGCGCCTTAGACCGCTCGGCCATCCAGACCGGGTTTTATGTAATTTGGACGTTTTAAAATTACATCTCATCCAATTATTTTCTTAAAACATATCGTGTCAGAAGTGGGATTCGAACCCACGCCCTCATACAAGGGCCAGAATACACAGATTCACATCGTGAACGAAGAAAACTAAGCCCCTTGAGTCTAGCGCCTAAGACGGCTCGGCCATACTGACGTGGTTTTAAGTAATTTAGACGTTTAAAATTACATATCTTCGAGTTATTTTCATTAACAATATCGTGTCCTCATACTAGGACCAAAATACACAGATTCACATCGTGAACGAAGGAAGCTAAGCCCCTTGAGTCTGGCTCATTAGACCGCTCGGCCATCCTGACGTGGTTTTGTGTAATTTGGACGTTTTAAAATTACATCTCATCCAATTATTTTCATAAACAATATCGTGTCAGAAATGGGATTCGAACCCACGCCCTCATACGAGGACCAGAATACACAGATTTACATCATGAACGAAGGAAGCTAATCCCCTTGAGTGTCGCGCCTTAGACCGCTCGGCCATCCAGACGTGGTTTTAAGTAATTTGGACGTTTTAAAATTATATCTCACCCAGTTATTTTCTTAAAACATATCGTGTCAGAAGTGGGATTTGAACCCTCGCCCTCATACGAGGACCAGAATACACAGATTCACATCGTGAACGAAGGAAGCTAAGCCTCTTGAATCTAGCGCCTAAGACCGCTCGGCCATCCTGACGTGGTGTTAAGAAATCTAGACGTTTAAAATTACATCTTTTCGAGTTACTTTTATAAAACATATCGTGTCAGAAGTGGAATTCGAACCCACGCCCTCATACGAGGACCAGAATACACAGATTCATATCGTGAACGAAGGAAGCTAAGCCCCTTGAGACTCGCGCCTTAGACCGCTCGGCCATCCTGACATGGTTCTGTGTAATTTGGACGTTTTAAAATTATATCTCATCCAGTTATTTTCTTAAAACCTATCGTGTCAGAAGTGGGATTCGAACCCGCGCCCTCATACGAGGACCAGAATACACAGATTTACATCGTGAACGAAGGAAGCTAAGCCCCTTGAGTCTCGCGCCTTAGACCGCTCTGCCATCCTGACGTGGTTCTGTGTAATTTGGACGTTTTAAAATTATATCTCATCCAGTTATTTTCTTAAAACCTATCGTGTCAGAAGTGGGATTCGAACCCACGCCCTCATACGAGGACCAGATTACACAGATTCACATCGTGAACGAAGGAAGCTAAGCCCCTTGAGTCTGGCGCCTTAGACCGCTCGGCCATCCTGACGTGGATTTAATTAATTTAGGCGTTCAAAATTACATCTCTTCGACTTACTTTTATAAAACATATCGTGTCAGAAGTGGGATTCGAACCCACGCCCTCATACGAGGACCAGAATACACAGATTTACATCGTGAACGAAGGAAACTAAGCCCCTTGAGTCTAGCGCCTAAGACGGCTCGGCCATTCCTACGTGGTTTTAAGTAATTTAGACGTTTAAAATTACATCTCTTCGAGTTATTTTCATAAACAATATCGTGTCAGAAGTGGGATTCGAACCCACGCCCTCATACGAGGACCAGAATACACAGACTCACATCGTGAACGAAGGAAGCTAAGCCCCTTGAGCCTCGCGCCTTAGACCGCTCGGCCATCCAGACGTGGTTTTCTGTAATTTGGACGTTTTAAAATTATATCTCACCCAGTTATTTTCTTAAAACATATCGTGTCAGAAGAGGGATTCGAACCCACGCCCTCATACGAGGACCAGAATACACAGATTCACATCGTGAACGAAGGAAGCTAAGCCCCTTGAGTCTAGCGCCTAAGACCGCTCGGCCATCCTGACGTGGTTTTAAGTAATTTAGACGTTTAAAATTACATCTCTTCGAGTTACTTTTATAAAACATATCGTGTCAAAAGTGGAATTCGAACCCACGCCCTCATACGAGGACCAGAATACACAGATTCATATCGTGAACGAAGGAAGCTAAGCCCCTTGAGTCTCGCGCCTTAGACCGCTCGGCCATCCAGACGTGGTTTTGTGTAATTTGGACGTTTTAAAATTACATCTCATCCAGTTATTTTCATCAACATAATCGTGTCAGAAGTGGGATTCGAAACCACGTCCTCATACGAGGACCAGAATACACAGATTTACACCGTGAACGAAGGAAGCTAAGCCCCTTGAGCCTCGCGCCTTAGACCGTTCGGCCATCCAGACGTGGTTTTATGTAATTTGGACGTTTTAAAATTATATCTCACCCAGTTATTTTCTTAAAACATATCGTGTCAGAAGTGGGATTCGAACCCACGCCCTCATACGAGGACCAGAATACACAGATTCACATCGTGAACGAAGGAATCTAAGCCCCTTGAGTCTAGCGCCTAAGACCGCTCGGCCATCCTGACGTGGTTTTAAGTAATTTAGACGTTTAAAATTACATCTCTTCGAGTTACTTTTATTAAACATATCGTGTCAGAAGTGGAATTCGAACCCACGCCCTCATACGAGGACCAGAATACACATATTCATATCGTGAACGAAGGAAGCTAAGCCCCTTGAGTCTCGCGCCTTAGACCGCTCGGCCATCCTGACGTGGTTTTGTGTAATTTGGACGTTTTAAAATTACATCTCATCCAGTTATTTTCATAAACAATATCGTGTCAGAAGTGGGATTCGAACCCACGCCCTCATACGAGGACCAGAATACATAGATTTACATCGTGAACGAAGGAAGCTAAGCCCCTTGAGTCTCGCGCCTTAGACCGCTCGGCCATCCAGACGTGGTTTTGTATAATTTGGACGTTTTAAAATTATATCTCACCCAGTTATTTTCTTAAAACATATCGTGTCAGAAGTGGAATTCGAACCCACGCCCTCATACGAGGACCAGAATACACATATTCATATCGTGAACGAAGGAAGCTAAGCCCCTTGAGTCTCGCGCCTTAAGACCGCTCGGCCATCCTGACGTGGTTTGGTGTAATTTGGACGTTTTAAAATTACATCTCATCCAGTTATTTTCATAAACATAATCGTGTCAGAAGTGGGATTCGAAACCACGTCCTCATACGAGGACCAGAATACACAGATTTACACCGTGAACGAAGGAAGCTAAGCCCCTTGAGCCTCGCGCCTTAGACCGTTCGGCCATCCAGACGTGGTTTTATGTAATTTGGACGTTTTAAAATTATATCTCACCCAGTTATTTTCTTAAAACATATCGTGTCAGAAGTGGGATTCGAACCCACGCCCTCATACGAGGACCAGAATACACAGATTCACATCGTGAACGAAGGAAGCTAAGCCCCTTGAGCCTCGCGCCTTAGACCGCTCGGCCATCCAGACGTGGTTTTCTGTAATTTGGACGTTTTAAAATTATATCTCACCCAGTTATTTTCTTAAAACATATCGTGTCAGAAGAGAGATTCGAACCCACGCCCTCATACGAGGACCAGAATACACAGATTCACATCGTGAACGAAGGAAGCTAAGCCCCTTGAGTCTAGCGCCTAAGACCGCTCGGCCATCCTGACGTGGTTTTAAGTAATTTAGACGTTTAAAATTACATCTCTTCGAGTTACTTTTATAAAACATATCGTGTCAAAAGTGGAATTCGAACCCACGCCCTCATACGAGGACCAGAATACACAGATTCATATCGTGAACGAAGGAAGCTAAGCCCCTTGAGTCTCGCGCCTTAGACCGCTCGGCCATCCAGACGTGGTTTTGTGTAATTTGGACGTTTTAAAATTACATCTCATCCAGTTATTTTATCAACATAATCGTGTCAGAAGTGGGATTCGAAACCACGTCCTCATACGAGGACCAGAATACACAGATTTACACCGTGAACGAAGGAAGCTAAGCCCCTTGAGCCTCGCGCCTTAGACCGTTCGGCCATCCAGACGTGGTTTTATGTAATTTGGACGTTTTAAAATTATATCTCACCCAGTTATTTTCTTAAAACATATCGTGTCAGAAGTGGGATTCGAACCCACGCCCTCATACGAGGACCAGAATACACAGATTCACATCGTGAACGAAGGAATCTAAGCCCCTTGAGTCTAGCGCCTAAGACCGCTCGGCCATCCTGACGTGGTTTTAAGTAATTTAGACGTTTAAAATTACATCTCTTCGAGTTACTTTTATTAAACATATCGTGTCAGAAGTGGAATTCGAACCCACGCCCTCATACGAGGACCAGAATACACATATTCATATCGTGAACGAAGGAAGCTAAGCCCCTTGAGTCTCGCGCCTTAGACCGCTCGGCCATCCTGACGTGGTTTTGTGTAATTTGGACGTTTTAAAATTACATCTCATCCAGTTATTTTCATAAACAATATCGTGTCAGAAGTGGGATTCGAACCCACGCCCTCATACGAGGACCAGAATACATAGATTTACATCGTGAACGAAGGAAGCTAAGCCCCTTGAGTCTCGCGCCTTAGACCGCTCGGCCATCCAGACGTGGTTTTGTATAATTTGGACGTTTTAAAATTATATCTCACCCAGTTATTTTCTTAAAACATATCGTGTCAGAAGTGGAATTCGAACCCACGCCCTCATACGAGGACCAGAATACACATATTCATATCGTGAACGAAGGAAGCTAAGCCCCTTGAGTCTCGCGCCTTAAGACCGCTCGGCCATCCTGACGTGGTTTGGTGTAATTTGGACGTTTTAAAATTACATCTCATCCAGTTATTTTCATAAACATAATCGTGTCAGAAGTGGGATTCGAAACCACGTCCTCATACGAGGACCAGAATACACAGATTTACACCGTGAACGAAGGAAGCTAAGCCCCTTGAGCCTCGCGCCTTAGACCGTTCGGCCATCCAGACGTGGTTTTATGTAATTTGGACGTTTTAAAATTATATCTCACCCAGTTATTTTCTTAAAACATATCGTGTCAGAAGTGGGATTCGAACCCACGCCCTCATACGAGGACCAGAATACACAGATTCACATCGTGAACGAAGGAAGCTAAGCCCCTTGAGTCTAGCGCCTAAGACCGCTCGGCCATCCTGACGTGGTTTTAATTAATTTAGACGTTTAAAATTACATCTCTTCGAGTTACCTTTATAAAACATATCGTGTCAGAAGTGGAATTCGAACCCACGCCCTCATACGAGGACCAGAATACACAGATTCATATCGTGAACGAAGGAAGCTAAGCCCCTTGAGTCTCGCGCCTTAGACCGCTCGGCCATCCTGACGTGGGTTTGTTTAATTTGGACGTTTTAAAATTACATCTCATCCAGTTATTTTCATAAACAATATCGTGTCAGAAGTGGGATTCGAACCCACGCCCTCATACGAGGACCAGAATACACAGATTTACTCCGTGAACGAAGGAAGCTAAGCCCCTTGAGCCTCGCGCCTTAGACCGCTCGGCCATCCAGACGTGGTTTTATGTAATTTGGACGTTTTAAAATTATATCTCACCCAGTTATTTTCTTAAAACATATCGTGTCAGAAGTGGGATTCGAACCCACGCCCTCATACGAGGACCACAATACACAGATTCACATCGTGAACGAAGGAAGCTAAGCCCCTTGAGTCTAGCGCCTAAGACCGCTCGGCCATCCTGTCGTGGTTTTAAGTAATTTAGACGTTTAAAATTACATCTCTTCGAGTTACTTTTCTTAAATATATCGTGTCAGAAGTGGAATTCGAACCCACGCCCTCATACGAGGACCAGAATACACATATTCATATCGTGAACGAAGGAAGCTAAGCCCCTTGAGTCTCGCGCCATAGACCGCTCGGCCATCCTGACGTGGTTTTGTGTAATTTGGACGTTTTAAAATTACATCTCATCCAGTTATTTTCATAAACAATATCGTGTCAGAAGTGGGATTCGAACCCACGCCCTCATACGAGGACCAGAATACATAGATTTACATCGTGAACGAAGGAAGCTAAGCCCCTTGAGTCTCGCGCCTTAGACCGCTCGGCCATCCAGACGTGGTTTTGTATAATTTGGACGTTTTAAAATTATATCTCACCCAGTTATTTTCTTAAAACATATCGTGTCAGAAGTGGAATTCGAACCCACGCCCTCATACGAGGACCAGAATACACAGATTCACATCGTGAACGAAGGAAACTAAGCCCCTTGAGTCTAGCGCGTAGGACGGCTCGGCCATCCAGACGTGGTTTTAAGTAATTTAGACGTTTAAAATTACATCTCTTCGAGTTAGTTTTATAAAATATATCGTGTCAGAAGTGGGATTCGAACCCACGCCCTCATACAAGGACCAGATTACACTGATTCACATCGTGAACGAAGGAAACTAAGCCCCTTGAGTCTAGCGCGTAAGACGGCTCGGCCATCCAGACGTGGTTTTAAGTAATTTAGACGTTTAAAATTACATCTCTTCGAGTTATTTTCATAAACAATATCGTGTCAGAAGTGGGATTCGAACCCACGCCCTCATACTAGGACCAGAATACACAGATTTACATCGTGAACGAAGGAAGCTAAGCCCCTTGAGTCTCGCGCCTTAGACCGCTCGGCCATCCAGACGTGGTTTTATGTAATTTGGACGTTTTAAAATTATATCTCATCCAGTTATTTTCTTAAAACATATCGTGTCAGAAGTGAGATTCGAACTCACGCCCTCATACGAGGACCAGAATACACAGATTCACATCGTGAACGAAGAAAGTTAATCCCCTTGAGTCTGGCGCCTTTGACCGCTCGGCCATCCTGACGTGGTTTTGTGTAATTTGGACGTTTTAAAATTACATCTCTTCCAGTTATTTTCTTAAAACATATCGTGTCAAAATTGGATTCGAACCCTCGCCCTCATACAAGGACCAGAATACACAGATTCACATCGTGAACGAAGGAAACTAAGCCCCTTGAGTCTGGCACATTAGACCGCTCGGCCATCCTGACGTGGTTTTGTGTAATTTGACGTTTTAAAATTACATCTCATCCAGTTATTTTCATAAACAATATCGTGTCAGAAGTGGGATTCGAACCCACGCCCTCATACGAGGACCAGAATACACAGATTCACATCGTGAACAAAGGAAGCTAAGCCCCTTGAGTCCAGCGCCTAAGACCGCTTGGCCATCCTGACGTGGTCTTAAGTAATTTAGACGTTTAAAATTACATCTCTTCGAGTTACTTTTATAAAACATATCATGTCAGAAGTGGAATTCGAACCCACGCCCTCATACGAGGACCAGAATACACAGATTCACATCGTGAACGAAGGAAGCTAAGCCCCTTGAGTCTCGCGCCTTAGACCGAACGGCCATCCTGACGTGGTTCTGTGTAATTTGGACGTTCTAAAATTACATCTCATCCAGTTATTTTCTTAAAACATATCGTGTCAAAATTGGATTCGAACCCTCGCCCTCATACAAGGACCAGAATACACAGAATCACATCGTGAACGAAGGAAGCTAAGCCCCTTGAGTCTAGCGCCTAAGACCGCTTGGCCATCCTGACGTGGTTCTGTGTAATTTGGACGTTTTAAAATTACATCTCATCCAGTTATTTTCTTAAAACATATCGTGTCAAAATTGGATTCGAACCCTCGCCCTCATACAAGGACCAGAATACACAGATTCAAATCGTGAACGAAGGAAGCTAAGCCCCTTGAGTCTAGCGCCTAAGACCGCTTGGCCATCCTGACGTGGTTTTAAGTAATTTAGACGTTTAAAATTACATCTCTTCCAGATATTTTCTTAAAACATATCGTTTCGGAAGAAGGATTCGAACCCACGCCCTTAAAGGAGGACCAGAATACACAGATTCACATCGTGAACGAAGGAAGCTAATCCCCTTGAGTCTGGCGCCTTAGACCGCTCGGCCATCCTGACGTGGTTTGTTGTAATTCGGACGTTTTAAAATTATATCTCATCCAGTTATTTTCTTAAAACATATCGTGTCAAAAGTGGGATTCGAACCCACGCCCTCATACGAGGACCAGAATACACAGATTCACATCGTGAACGAAGGAAGCTAAGCCCCTTGAGTCTAGCGCCTAAGACCGCTTGGCCATCCTGACGTGGTTTTAAGTAATTTAGACGTTTAAAATTACATCTCTTCGAGTTACTTTTATAAAACATATCGTGTCAGAAGTGGAATTCGAACCCACGCCCTCATACGAGGACCAGAATACACAGATTCACATCGTGAACGAAGGAAGCTAAGCCCCTTGAGTCTCGCGCCTTAGACCGAACGGCCATCCTGACGTGGTTCTGTGTAATTTGGACGTTTTAAAATTACATCTCATCCAGTTATTTTCTTAAAACATATCGTGTCAAAATTGGATTCGAACCCTCGCCCTCATACAAGGACCAGAATACACAGAATCACATCGTGAACGAAGGAAGCTAAGCCCCTTGAGTTTAGCGCCTAAGACCGCTTGGCCATCCTGACGTGGTTCTGTGTAATTTGGACGTTTTAAAATTACATCTCATCCAGTTATTTTCATAAAGAATATCTTGTCAGAAGTGCACTCTAAGAAATGGAAGTGTTAAAAAGGTGTTAAAACGGTGTAAACCCCGTAAAAACACCCAAAAGAGTGTTTTATTACCTTGAGTTTTTAGAGGCCAATTTAAAGTGTAAATTCGGTGTAAAATAACACTATTAAAACACCGCTCGAAATTAAACATGAAAAATTATATTACTGCTGGTTTCTTAAATAGGGTCTTTCATTTATTTTTCATTAATGTTTTAATATTAAAGTCAATACAAACAGTAAAAAATTATTGAAAAACGTACTTGTTAAACCTTTTTTTAAAGATGATATTCCTGAAAGAAAACATTTTTATCCTTTAAATAAAATTAACAAAGAAATTGGTAATCTGGCGATTTGTACCTTCATAAAATATGCTAAACGTGTTAGGCGACACTCTTACAGGTGTTAAGCGATACTCTTAAAAAACGAGACTAGGTTAGATACTGGCCTCACAGTAGGGCCAGCTTCAGAAGCCAAAGTGGGGCACTTGCTTTTGTGACATGTTTTATCATTATTTTGAGAAAAATGAGAGTACTAAATGGATTTTTTTTTGTAAAATCTGTAGTGCAAATTAGATTAAACGCGTTTCTGGTGCTCTTAAAACTCTTAGTGAAAAGAGATTATTAAATTTAACAAGAACGTCTATATCTACTGCTTGAATAGTATAGCCTCCAAAACTATTTTAATACCCTATGCATTCGTACGAAGTGAAAAACTTTCTGCCTTTTTCAGAAGTTTATAAACCCATAAAAATGAATTTATACGCAACAACCCTCGCTTAAAGAGGTATAGTTCTGCATGTGAGAACTTTCCTTCCTATAGGTGATGAAGTTCTCTCAAGGAAGAACCCTGCTATGAATATAGCATTGATTGCTAATAATACTGCGGAATGGCGGATAATCAAAATTTAATTAAACAGGAAAAAATACTCGATATTTGAGTTATGCCTCATGAGTGGTCAAAATGTAGGTTCTATAGTGTTGTTACGTCATCGGTTTTGCTCTTAAGTCTATGAAAAGTACTAGAATTTCTACTACTATCCTAACAAATAATCTCCCACTCTTAAAGGTGTTACGCGACACTCTGAAAGGTGCTATGCCGCACCCTTTAAGGAGTTGCACAACACTAATATGAGAGTATAAATTCACTTTCAGTGCGATATAAGAGTTAAAAAGGTGTTAAACTGCACCTCTGTTGCACAATTTTGTACTTATCTTTGTCACCAATTGCTCAAATAAGTGTTATTAAACCCTTTCAGGGGTGTTAATGAACAACTGTAACGGTGTCAAATTTGGACCCATATAAACTACTTTTAAAGGTGTTAAAGCACACCCCATTTTTTGAGTGTAAGTGTGATTAAATCCCTTCAGGGGTGTAAATGTACACCTGTAACGGTGTCAAATTTGGACCCATATAAAGCACTTATAAATTTGTTAAATCACACTCCAATTTTTTAGAGTGTGGGATTCGAACCCACGCCCTCATACGAGGACCAGAATACACAGATTTACATCGTGAACGAAGGAAGCTAAGCCCCTTGAGTCTCGTGCCTTAGATCGCTCGGCCATCCAGACGTGGTTTTACGTAATTTGGACGTTTTAAAATTATATCTCATCCAGTTATTTTCTTAAAACATATCGTGTCAAAAGTGGGATTCGAACCCACGCCCTCATACGAGGACCAGAATACACAGATTCACATCGTGAACGAAGGAAGCTAAGCCCTTTGAGTCTAGCGCCTAAGACCGCTTGGCCATCCTGACGTGGTTTTAAGTAATTTAGACGTTTAAAATTACATCTCTTCGAGTTACTTTTATAAAACATATCGTGTCAGAAGTGGAATTCGAACCCACGCCCTCATACGAGGACCAGAATACACAGATTCACATCGTGAACGAAGGAAGCTAAGCCCCTTGAGTCTCGCGCCTTAGACCGAACGGCCATCCTGACGTGGTTCTGTGTAATTTGGACGTTTTAAAATTACATCTCATCCAGTTATTTTCTTAAAACATATCGTGTCAAAATTGGATTCGAACCCTCGCCCTCATACAAGGACCAGAATACACAGAATCACATCGTGAACGAAGGAAGCTAAGCCCCTTGAGTCTAGCGCCTAAGACCGCTTGGCCATCCTGACGTGGTTCTGTGTAATTTGGACGTTTTAAAATTACATCTCATCCAGTTATTTTCTTAAAAATTATCGTGTCAAAATTGGATTCGAACCCTCGCCCTCATACAAGAACCAGAATACACAGATTCACATCGTGAACGAAGGAAGCTAAGCCCCTTGAGTCTAGCGCCTAAGACCGCATGGCCATCCTGACGTGGTTTTAAGTAATTTAGACGTTTAAAATTACATCTCTTCCAGTTATTTTCTTAAAACATATCGTGTCGGAAGAAGGATTCGAACCCACGCCCTTAAAGGAGGACCAGAATACACAGATTCACATCGTGAACGAAGGAAGCTAATCCCCTTGAGTCTGGCGCCTTAGAACGCTCGGCCATCCTGACGTGGTTTTTGGTAATTCGGACGTTTTAAAATTACATCTCATCCAGTTATTTTCATAGAACATCGTGTCAAAATTGGATTCGAACCCTCGCCCTCATACAAGGACCAGAATACACAGATTCACATCGTGAACGAAGGAAACTAAGCCCCTTGAGTCTAGCGCGTAAGACGGCTCGGCCATCCAGACGTGGTTTTAAGTAATTTAGACGTTTAAAATTACATCTCTTCGAGTTATTTTCATAAACAATATCGTGTCAGAAGTGGGATTCGAACCCACGCCCTCATACTAGGACCAGAATACACAGATTTACATCGTGAACGAAGGAAGCTAAGCCCCTTGAGTCTCGCACCTTAGACCGCTCGGCCATCCAGACGTGGTTTTATGTAATTTGGACGTTTTAAAATTATATCTCATCCAGTTATTTTCTTAAAACATATCGTGTCGGAAGAAGGATTCGAACCCACGCCCTTAAAGGAGGACCAGAATACACAGATTCACATCGTGAACGAAGGAAGCTAATCCCCTTGAGTCTGGCGCCTTAGAACGCTCGGCCATCCTGACGTGGTTTTTTGTAATTCGGACGTTTTAAAATTACATCTCATCCAGTTATTTTCATAAAACATCTTGTCAAAATTGGATTCGAACCCTCGCCCTCATACAAGGACCAGAATACACAGATTCACATCGTGAACGAAGGAAACTAAGCCCCTTGAGTCTAGCGCGTAAGACGGCTCGGCCATCCAGACGTGGTTTTAAGTAATTTAGACGTTTAAAATTACATCTCTTCCAGTTATTTTCTTAAAACATATCGTGTCGGAAGAAGGATTCGAACCCACGCCCTTAAAGGAGGACCAGAATACACAGATTCACATCGTGAACGAAGGAAGCTAATCCCCTTGAGTCTGGCGCCTTAGAACGCTCGGCCATCCTGACGTGGTTTTTTGTAATTCGGACGTTTTAAAATTACATCTCATCCAGTTATTTTCATAAAACATCGTGTCAAAATTGGATTCGAACCCTCGCCCTCATACAAGGACCAGAATACACAGATTCACATCGTGAACGAAGGAAACTAAGCCCCTTGAGTCTAGCGCGTAAGACGGCTCGGCCATCCAGACGTGGTTTTAAGTAATTTAGACGTTTAAAATTACATCTCTTCGAGTTATTTTCATAAACAATATCGTGTCAGAAGTGGGATTCGAACCCACGCCCTCTTACTAGGACCAGAATACACAGATTTACATCGTGAACGAAGGAAGCTAAGCCCCTTGAGTCTCGCACCTTAGACCGCTCGGCCATACAGACGTGGTTTTATGTAATTTGGACGTTTTAAAATTATATCTCATCCAGTTATTTTCTTAAAACATATCGTGTCAGAAGTGGGATTCGAACTCACGCCCTCATACGAGGACCAGAATACACAGATTCACATCATGAACGAAGAAAGTTAATCCCCTTGAGTCTGGCGCCTTTGACCGCTCGGCCATCCTGACGTGGTTTTGTGTAATTTGGACGTTTTAAAATTACATCTCTTCCAGTTATTTTCTTAAAACATATCGTGTCAGAAGAGGGATTCGAACCCACGCCCTCAAAGGAGGACCAAAATACACAGATTCACATCGTGAACGAAGAAAGCTAAGCCCCTTGAGTCTGGCGCCTTAGACCGCTCGGCCATCCTGACGTGGTTCAGAGTAATTTGGACGTTTTAAAATTACATCTCATCCATTTATTTTCTTAAAACATATCGTGTCAAAATTGGATTCGAACCCTCGCCCTCATACAAGGACCAGAATACACAGATTCACATCGTGAACGAAGGAAGCTAAGCCCCTTGAGTCTAGCGCCTAAGACCGCTTGGCCATCCTGACGTGGTTTTAAGTAATTTAGACGTTTAAAATTACATCTCTTCGAGTTACTTTTATAAAACATATCGTGTCAGAAGTGGAATTCGAACCCACGCCCTCATACGAGGACCAGAATACACAGATTCACATCGTGAACGAAGGAAGCTAAGCCCCTTGAGTCTCGCGCCTTAGACCGCTCGGCCGTCCTGACGTGGTTTCAAGTAATTTAGACGTTTCAAATCACATCTCTTCCAGTTATTTTCTTAAACATATCGTGTCAGAAGAGGGATTCGAACCCACGCCCTCAAAGGAGGACCAGAATACAGAGATTTACATCGTGAACGAAGGAAGCTAAGCCCGTTGAGTGTGGCGAATTAGACCGCTCGGCCATCCTGACGTGGTTTTTGTAATTCGGACGTTTTAAAATTACATCTTATCCAGTTATATTCTTAAAACATATCGTGTCAAAATTGGATTCGAACCCTCGCCCTCAAAAAGGACCAGAATACACAGATTTACATCGCGAACGAAGGAAGCTAAGCCCCTTGAGTCTCTCGCCTAGGACCGCTCGGCCATCCAGAGAGGTTTTATGTAATTTGGACGTTTTAAAATTATATCTCATCCAGTTATTTTCTTAAACATATCGTGTTAGAAGTGGGATTCGAACTCACGCCCTCATACGAGGACCAGAAAACACAGATTCACATCGTGAACGAAGAAAGTTAATCCCCTTGAGTTTGGCGCCTTTGACCGCTCGGCCATTCTGACGTGGTTTTGTGTAATTTGGACGTTTTAAAATTACATCTCTTCCAGTTATTTTCTTAAAACATATCGTGTCAGAAGAGGGATTCGAACCCACGCCCTCAAAGGAGGACCAAAATACACAGATTCACATCGTGAACGAAGGAAGCTACGCCCCTTGAGTCTGGCGCCTTAGACCGCTCGACCATCCTGACGTGGTTCTTAGTAATTTGGACGTTTTAAAATTTAATCTCATCCAGTTATTTTCTTAAAACATATCGTGTCAAAATTGGATTCGAACCCTCGCCCTCATACAAGGACCAGAATACACAGATTCACATCGTGAACGAAGGAAACTAAGCCCCTTGAGTCTAGCGCCTAAGACGGCTCGGCCATCCAGACGTGGTTGTAAGTAATTTAGACGTTTAAAATTACATCTCTTCGAGTTATTTTTATAAAACATATCGTGTCAGAAGTGGGATTTGAACCCACGCCATCATACGAGTACCAGAATACACAGATTCACATCGCGAAGGAAGGAAGCTAAGCCCCTTGAGTCTGGCACATTAGACCGCTCGGCCATCCTGACGTGGTTTTGTGTAATTTGACGTTTTAAAATTACATCTCATCCAGTTATTTTCATAAAGAATATCGTGTCAGAAGTGGGATTCGAACCCACGCCCTCATACGAGGACCAGAATACACAGATTCACATCGTGAACGAAGGAAGCTAAGCCCCTTGAGTCTCGCGCCTTAGACCGAACGGCCATCCTGACGTGGTTTTACGTAATTTGGACGTTTTAAAATTATATCTCATCCAGTTATTTTCTTAAAACATATCGTGTCAAAATTGGATTCGAACCCTCGCCCTCATACAAAGACCAGAATACACAGATTCACATCGTGAACGAAGGAAGCTAAGCCCCTTGAGTCTAGCGCCTAAGACCGCTTGGCCATCCTGACGTGGTTTTTAGAAATTTAGACGTTTAAAATTACATCTCTTCGAGTTACTTTTATAAAACATATCGTGTCAGAAGTGGAATTCGAACCCACGCCCTCATACGAGGACCAGAATACACAGATTCACATCGTGAACGAAGGAAGCTAAGCCCCTTGAATCTAGCGCCTAAGACCGCTTGGCCATCCTGACGTGGTTTTAAGTAATTTAGACGTTTAAAATTACATCTCTTCGAGTTACTTTTATAAAACATATCGTGTCAGAAGTGGAATTCGAACCCACGCCCTCATACGAGGACCAGAATACACAGATTCACATCGTGAACGAAGGAAGCTAAGCCCCTTGAGTTTCGCGCCTTAGACCGAACGTCCATCCTGACGTGGTTCTGTGTAATTTGGACGTTTAAAAATTACATCTCATCCAGTTATTTTCTTAAAACATATCGTGTCAAAATTGGATTCGAACCCTCGCCCTCATACAAGGACCAGAATACACAGAATCACATCGTGAACGAAGGAAGCTAAGCCCCTTGAGTCTAGCGCCTAAGACCGCTTGGCCATCCTGACGTGGTTCTGTGTAATTTGGACGTTTTAAAATTACATCTCATCCAGTTATTTTCTTAAAACTTATCGTGTCAAAATTGGATTCGAACCCTCGCCCTCATACAAGAACCAGAATACACAGATTCACATCGTGAACGAAGGAAGCTAAGCCCCTTGAGTCTAGCGCCTAAGACCGCATGGCCATCCTGACGTGGTTTTAAGTAATTTAGACGTTTAAAATTACATCTCTTCCAGTTATTTTCTTAAAACATATCGTGTCGGAAGAAGGATTCGAACCCACGCCCTTAAAGGAGGACCAGAATACACAGATTCACATCGTGAACGAAGGAAGCTAATCCCCTTGAGTCTGGCGCCTTAGAACGCTCGGCCATCCTGACGTGGTTTTTGGTAATTCGGACGTTTTAAAATTACATCTCATCCAGTTATTTTCATAGAACATCGTGTCAAAATTGGATTCGAACCCTCGCCCTCATACAAGGACCAGAATACACAGATTCACATCGTGAACGAAGGAAACTAAGCCCCTTGAGTCTAGCGCGTAAGACGGCTCGGCCATCCAGACGTGGTTTTAAGTAATTTAGACGTTTAAAATTACATCTCTTCGAGTTATTTTCATAAACAATATCGTGTCAGAAGTGGGATTCGAACCCACGCCCTCATACTAGGACCAGAATACACAGATTTACATCGTGAACGAAGGAAGCTAAGCCCCTTGAGTCTCGCACCTTAGACCGCTCGGCCATCCAGACGTGGTTTTATGTAATTTGGACGTTTTAAAATTATATCTCATCCAGTTATTTTCTTAAAACATATCGTGTCGGAAGAAGGATTCGAACCCACGCCCTTAAAGGAGGACCAGAATACACAGATTCACATCGTGAACGAAGGAAGCTAATCCCCTTGAGTCTGGCGCCTTAGAACGCTCGGCCATCCTGACGTGGTTTTTTGTAATTCGGACGTTTTAAAATTACATCTCATCCAGTTATTTTCATAAAACATCTTGTCAAAATTGGATTCGAACCCTCGCCCTCATACAAGGACCAGAATACACAGATTCACATCGTGAACGAAGGAAACTAAGCCCCTTGAGTCTAGCGCGTAAGACGGCTCGGCCATCCAGACGTGGTTTTAAGTAATTTAGACGTTTAAAATTACATCTCTTCCAGTTATTTTCTTAAAACATATCGTGTCGGAAGAAGGATTCGAACCCACGCCCTTAAAGGAGGACCAGAATACACAGATTCACATCGTGAACGAAGGAAGCTAATCCCCTTGAGTCTGGCGCCTTAGAACGCTCGGCCATCCTGACGTGGTTTTTTGTAATTCGGACGTTTTAAAATTACATCTCATCCAGTTATTTTCATAAAACATCGTGTCAAAATTGGATTCGAACCCTCGCCCTCATACAAGGACCAGAATACACAGATTCACATCGTGAACGAAGGAAACTAAGCCCCTTGAGTCTAGCGCGTAAGACGGCTCGGCCATCCAGACGTGGTTTTAAGTAATTTAGACGTTTAAAATTACATCTCTTCGAGTTATTTTCATAAACAATATCGTGTCAGAAGTGGGATTCGAACCCACGCCCTCTTACTAGGACCAGAATACACAGATTTACATCGTGAACGAAGGAAGCTAAGCCCCTTGAGTCTCGCACCTTAGACCGCTCGGCCATACAGACGTGGTTTTATGTAATTTGGACGTTTTAAAATTATATCTCATCCAGTTATTTTCTTAAAACATATCGTGTCAGAAGTGGGATTCGAACTCACGCCCTCATACGAGGACCAGAATACACAGATTCACATCATGAACGAAGAAAGTTAATCCCCTTGAGTCTGGCGCCTTTGACCGCTCGGCCATCCTGACGTGGTTTTGTGTAATTTGGACGTTTTAAAATTACATCTCTTCCAGTTATTTTCTTAAAACATATCGTGTCAGAAGAGGGATTCGAACCCACGCCCTCAAAGGAGGACCAAAATACACAGATTCACATCGTGAACGAAGGAAGCTAAGCCCCTTGAGTCTGGCGCCTTAGACCGCTCGGCCATCCTGACGTGGTTCAGAGTAATTTGGACGTTTTAAAATTACATCTCATCCATTTATTTTCTTAAAACATATCGTGTCAAAATTGGATTCGAACCCTCGCCCTCATACAAGGACCAGAATACACAGATTCACATCGTGAACGAAGGAAGCTAAGCCCCTTGAGTCTAGCGCCTAAGACCGCTTGGCCATCCTGACGTGGTTTTAAGTAATTTAGACGTTTAAAATTACATCTCTTCGAGTTACTTTTATAAAACATATCGTGTCAGAAGTGGAATTCGAACCCACGCCCTCATACGAGGACCAGAATACACAGATTCACATCGTGAACGAAGGAAGCTAAGCCCCTTGAGTCTCGCGCCTTAGACCGCTCGGCCGTCCTGACGTGGTTTCAAGTAATTTAGACGTTTCAAATCACATCTCTTCCAGTTATTTTCTTAAACATATCGTGTCAGAAGAGGGATTCGAACCCACGCCCTCAAAGGAGGACCAGAATACAGAGATTTACATCGTGAACGAAGGAAGCTAAGCCCGTTGAGTGTGGCGAATTAGACCGCTCGGCCATCCTGACGTGGTTTTTGTAATTCGGACGTTTTAAAATTACATCTTATCCAGTTATATTCTTAAAACATATCGTGTCAAAATTGGATTCGAACCCTCGCCCTCAAAAAGGACCAGAATACACAGATTTACATCGCGAACGAAGGAAGCTAAGCCCCTTGAGTCTCTCGCCTTAGACCGCTCGGCCATCCAGAGAGGTTTTATGTAATTTGGACGTTTTAAAATTATATCTCATCCAGTTATTTTCTTAAACATATCGTGTTAGAAGTGGAATTCGAACCCACGCCCTCATACGAGGACCAGAATACACAGATTCACATCGTGAACGAAGAAAGTTAATCCCCTTGAGTTTGGCGCCTTTGACCGCTCGGCCATTCTGACGTGGTTTTGTGTAATTTGGACGTTTTAAAATTACATCTCTTCCAGTTATTTTCTTAAAACATATCGGGTCAGAAGAGGGATTCGAACCCACGCCCTCAAAGGAGGACCAAAATACACAGATTCACATCGTGAACGAAGGAAGCTACGCCCCTTGAGTCTGGCGCCTTAGACCGCTCGGCCATCCTGACGTGGTTCTTAGTAATTTGGACGTTTTAAAATTTGATCTCATCCAGTTATTTTCTTAAAACATATCGTGTCAAAATTGGATTCGAACCCTCGCCCTCATACAAGGACCAAAATACACAGATTCACATCGTGAACGAAGGAAACTAAGCCCCTTGAGTCTAGCGCCTAAGACGGCTCGGCCATCCAGACGTGGTTGTAAGTAATTTAGACGTTTAAAATTACATCTCTTCGAGTTATTTTTATAAAACATATCGTGTCAGAAGTGGGATTTGAACCCACGCCATCATACGAGTACCAGAATACACAGATTCACATCGCGAAGGAAGGAAGCTAAGCCCCTTGAGTCTGGCACATTAGACCGCTCGGCCATCCTGACGTGGTTTTGTGTAATTTGACGTTTTAAAATTACATCTCATCCAGTTATTTTCATAAAGAATATCGTGTCAGAAGTGGGATTCGAACCCACGCCCTCATACGAGGACCAGAATACACAGATTCACATCGTGAACGAAGGAAGCTAAGCCCCTTGAGTCTCGCGCCTTAGACCGAACGGCCATCCTGACGTGGTTTTACGTAATTTGGACGTTTTAAAATTATATCTCATCCAGTTATTTTCTTAAAACATATCGTGTCAAAATTGGATTCGAACCCTCGCCCTCATACAAAGACCAGAATACACAGATTCACATCGTGAACGAAGGAAGCTAAGCCCCTTGAGTCTAGCGCCTAAGACCGCTTGGCCATCCTGACGTGGTTTTTAGAAATTTAGACGTTTAAAATTACATCTCTTCGAGTTACTTTTATAAAACATATCGTGTCAGAAGTGGAATTCGAACCCACGCCCTCATACGAGGACCAGAATACACAGATTCACATCGTGAACGAAGGAAGCTAAGCCCCTTGAGTCTCGCGCCTTAGACCGAACGGCCATCCTGACGTGGTTCTGTGTAATTTGGACTTTTTAAAATTACATCTCATCCAGTTATTTTCTTAAAACATATCGTGTCAAAATTGGATTCGAACACTCGCCCTCATACAAGGACCGGAATACACAGATTCACATCGTGAACGAAGGAAGCTAAGCCCCTTGAGTCTAGCGCCTAAGACCGCTTGGCCATCCTGACGTGGTTTCAAGTAATTTAGACGTTTCAAATCACATCTCTTCCAGTTATTTTCTTAAACATATCGTGTCAGAAGAGGGATTCGAACCCACGCCCTCAAAGGAGGACCAGAATACAGAGATTTACATCGTGAACGAAGGAAGCTAAGCCCGTTGAGTCTGGCGACTTAGACCGCTCGGCCATCCTGACGTGGTTTTTGTAATTCGGACGTTTTAAAATTACATCTCATCCAGTTATATTCTTAAAACATATCGTGTCAAAATTGGATTCGAACCCTCGCCCTCAAATAGGACTAGAATACACAAATTCACATCGTGAACGAAGGAAACTAAGCCCCATGAGTCTAGCGCGTAAGACGGCTCGGCCATCCAGACGTGGTTTTAAGTAATTTAGACGTTTAAAATTACATCTCTTCGAGTTATTTTCATAAACAATATCGTGTCAGAAGTGGGATTCGAACCCACGCCCTCATACTAGGACCAGAATACACAGATTTACATCGCGAACGAAGGAAGCTAAGCCCCTTGAGTCTCGCGCCTTAGACCGCTCGGACATCCAGACGTGGTTTTATGTAATTTGGACGTTTTAAAATTATATCTCATCCAGTTATTTTCTTAAACATATCGTGTCAGAAGTGGGATTCGAACTCACGCCCTCATACGAGGACCAGAATACACAGATTCACATCGTGAACGAAGAAAGTTAATCCCCTTGAGTCTGGCGCCTTTGACCGCTCGGCCATCCTGACGTGGTTCTGTGTAATTTGGACGTTCTAAAATTACATCTCATCCAGTTATTTTCTTAAAACAAATCGTGTCAAAATTGGATTCGAACCCTCGCCCTCATACAAGGACCAGAATACACAGATTCACATCGTGAACGAAGGAATCTAAGCCCCTTGAGTCTAGCGCCTAAGACCGCTTGGCCATCCTGACGTGGTTTTAAGTAATTTAGAAGTTTAAAATTACATCTCTTCGAGTTACTTTTATAAAACATATCGTGTCAGAAGTGGAATTCGAACCCACGCCCTCATACGAGGACCAGAATACACAGATTCACATCGTGAACGAAGGAAGCTAAGCCCCTTGAGTCTCGCGCCTTAGACCGAACGGCCATCCTGACGTGGTTCTGTGTAATTTGGACGTTTTAAAATTACATCTCATCCAGTTATTTTCTTAAAACATATCGTGTCGGAAGAGGGATTCGAACCCACGCCCTCAAAGGAGGACCAGAATACACAGATTCACATCGTGAACGAAGGAAGCTAATCCCCTTGAGTCTGTCGCCTTAGACCGCTCGGCCATCCTGACGTGGTTTTGTGTAATTCGGACGTTTTAAAATTACATCTCATCCAGCTATTTTCTTAAAACTTATCGTGTCAAAATTGAATTCGAACCCTCGCCCTCATACAAGGACCAGAATACACAGATTCACATCGTGAACGAAGGAAACTAAGCCCCTTGAGTCTAGCGCCTAAGACGGCTCGGCCGTCCAGACGTGGTTTTAAGTAATTTAGACGTTTAAAATTACATCTCTTCGAGTTATTTTTATAAAACATATCGTGTCAGAAGTGGGATTCGAACCCACGCCATCATACGAGGACCAGAATACACAGATTCACATCGTGAACGAAGGAAGCTAAGCCCCTTGAGTCTGGCGCCTTAGACCGCTCGGCCATCCTGACGTGGTTTTGTGTAATTCGGACGTTTTAAAATTACATCTCATCCAGTTATATTCTTAAAACATATCGTGTCAAAATTGGATTCGAACCCTCGCCCTCAAATAGGACTAGAATACACAAATTCACATCGTGAACGAAGGAAACTAAGCCCCATGAGTCTAGCGCGTAAGACGGCTCGGCCATCCAGACGTGGTTTTAAGTAATTTAGACGTTTAAAATTACATCTCTTCGAGTTATTTTCATAAACAATATCGTGTCAGAAGTGGGATTCGAACCCACGCCCTCATACTAGGACCAGAATACACAGATTTACATCGCGAACGAAGGAAGCTAAGCCCCTTGAGTCTCGCGCCTTAGACCGCTCGGACATCCAGACGTGGTTTTATGTAATTTGGACGTTTTAAAATTATATCTCATCCAGTTATTTTCTTAAACATATCGTGTCAGAAGTGGGATTCGAACTCACGCCCTCATACGAGGACCAGAATACACAGATTCACATCGTGAACGAAGAAAGTTAATCCCCTTGAGTCTGGCGCCTTTGACCGCTCGGCCATTCTAACGTGGTTTTTTGTAATTTGGACGTTTTAAAATTACATCTCTTCCAGTTATATTCTTAAAACATATCGTGTCAGAAGAGGGATTCGAACCCACGCCCTCAAAGGAGGACCAAAATACACAGATTCACATCGTGAACGAAGGAAGCTAAACCCCTTGAGTCTGGCGCCTTAGACCGCTCAGCCATCCTGACGTGGTTCTGAGTAATTTGGACGTTTTAAAATTACATCTCTTCCAGTTATATTCTTAAAACATATCGTGTCAGAAGAGGGATTCGAACCCACGCCCTCAAAGGAGGACCAAAATACACAGATTCACATCGTGAACGAAGGAAGCTAAGCCCCTTGAGTCTCGCGCCTTAGACCGAACGGCCATCCTGACGTGGTTCTGTGTAATTTGGACGTTTTAAAATTACATCTCATCCAGTTATTTTCTTAAAACATATCGCGTCGGAAGAGGGATTCGAACCCACGCCCTCAAAGGAGGACCAGAATACACAGATTCACATCGTGAACGAAGGAAGCTAAGCCCCTTGAGTCTCGCGCCTTAGACCGAACGGCCATCCTGACGTGGTTCTGTGTAATTTGGACGTTTTAAAATTACATCTCATCCAGTTATTTTCTTAAAACATATCGTGTCGGAAGAGGGATTCGAACCCACGCCCTCAAAGGAGGACCAGAATACACAGATTCACATCGTGAACGAAGGAAACTAAGCCCCTTGAGTCTAGCGCCTAAGACGGCTCGGCCGTCCAGACGTGGTTTTAAGTAATTTAGACGCTTAAAATTACATCTCTTCGAGTTATTTTTATAAAACATATCGTGTCAGAAGTGGGATTCGAACCCACGCCATCATACGAGGACCAGAATACACAGATTCACATCGTGAACGAAGGAAGCTAAGCCCCTTGAGTCTGGCGCCTTAGACCGCTCGGCCATCCTGACGTGGTTTTGTGTAATTCGGACGTTTCAAAATTACATCTCATCCAGTTATATTCTTAAAACATATCGTGTCAAAATTGGATTCGAACCCTCGCCCTCAAATAGGACTAGAATACACAAATTCACATCGTGAACGAAGGAAACTAAGCCCCTTGAGTCTCGCGCCTTAGACCGCTCGGACATCCAGACGTGGTTTTATGTAATTTGGACGTTTTAAAATTATATCTCTTCCAGTTATATTCTTAAAACATATCGTGTCAGAAGAGGGATTCAAACCCACGCCCTCAAAGGAGGACCAAAATACACAGATTCACATCGTGAACGAAGGAAGCTAAACCCCTTGAGTCTGGCGCCTTAGACCGCTCAGCCATCCTGACGTGGTTCTGAGTAATTTGGACGTTTTAAAATTACATCTCATCCAGTTATTTTCTTAAAACAAATCGTGTCAAAATTGGATTCGAACCCTCGCCCTCATACAAGGACCAGAATACACAGATTCACATCGTGAACGAAGGAAGCTAAGCCCCTTGAGTCTAGCGCCTAAGACCGCTTGGCCATCCTGACGTGGTTTTAAGTAATTTAGAAGTTTAAAATTACATCTCTTCGAGTTACTTTTATAAAACATATCGTGTCAGAAGTGGAATTCGAACCCACGCCCTCATACGAGGACCAGAATACACAGATTCACATCGTGAACGAAGGAAGCTAAGCCCCTTGAGTCTCGCGCCTTAGACCGAACGGCCATCCTGACGTGGTTCTGTGTAATTTGGACGTTTTAAAATTACATCTCATCCAGTTATTTTCTTAAAACATATCGTGTCGGAAGAGGGATTCGAACCCACGCCCTCAAAGGAGGACCAGAATACACAGATTCACATCGTGAACGAAGGAAGCTAATCCCCTTGAGTCTGTCGCCTTAGACCGCTCGGCCATCCTGACGTGGTTTTGTGTAATTCGCACGTTTTAAAATTACATCTCATCCAGCTATTTTCTTAAAACATATCGTGTCAAAATTGAATTCGAACCCTCGCCCTCATACAAGGACCAGAATACACAGATTCACATCGTGAACGAAGGAAACTAAGCCCCTTGAGTCTAGCGCCTAAGACGGCTCGGCCGTCCAGACGTGGATTTAAGTAATTTAGACGTTTAAAATTACATCTCTTCGAGTTATTTTTATAAAACATATCGTGTCAGAAGTGGGATTCGAACCCACGCCATCATACGAGTACCAGAATACACAGATTCACATCGTGAACGAAGGAAGCTAAGCCCCTTGAGTCTGGCACATTAGACCGCTCGGACATCCTGACGTGGTTTTGTGTAATTTGACGTTTTAAAATTACATCTCATCCAGTTATTTTCATAAAGAATATCGTGTCAGAAGTGGGATTCGAACCCACGCCCTCATACGAGGACCAGAATACACAGATTCACATCGTGAACGAAGGAAACTAAGCCCCTTGAGTCTAGCGCGTAAGACGGCTCGGCCATTCAGACGTGGTTTTAAGTAATTTAGACGTTTAAAATTACATCTCTTCGAGTTATTTTTATAAAACATATCGTGTCAGAAGTGGGATTCGAACCCACGCCATCATACGAGGACCAGAATACACAGATTCACATCGTGAACGAAGGAAGCTAAGCCCCTTGAGTCTGGCGCCTTAGACCGCTCGGCCATCCTGACGTGGTTTTGTGTAATTCGGACGTTTTAAAATTACATCTCATCCAGTTATTTTCTTAAAACATATCGTGTCAAAATTGGATTCGAACCCTCACCCTCATACAAGGACAAGAATACACAGATTCACATCGTGAACGAAGGAAACTAAGCCCCTTGAGTCTAGCGCGTAAGACGGCTCGGCCATCCAGACGTGGTTTTAAGTAATTTAGACGTTTAAAATTACATCTCTTCGAGTTATTTTTATAAAACATATCGTGTCAGAAGTGGGATTCGAACCCACGCCATCATACGAGTACCAGAATACACAGATTCACATCGTGAACGAAGGAAGCTAAGCCCCTTGAGTCTGGCACATTAGACCGCTCGGCCATCCTGACGTGGTTTTGTGTAATTTGACGTTTTAAAATTACATCTCATCCAGTTATTTTCATAAAGAATATCGTGTCAGAAGTGGGATTCGAACCCACGCCCTCATACGAGGACCAGAATACACAGATTTACATCGTGAACGAAGGAAACTAAGCCCCTTGATACTCGTGCCTTAGATCGCTCGGCCACCCAGACGTGGTTTTACGTAATTTGGACGTTTTAAAATTATATCTCATCCAGTTATTTTCTTAAAACATATCGTGTCAAAAGTGGGATTCGAACCCACGCCCTCATACGAGGACCAGAATACACAGATTCACATCGTGAACGAAGGAAGCTAAGCCCCTTGAGTCTAGCGCCTAAGACCGCTTGGCCATCCTGACGTGGTTTTAAGTAATTTAGACGTTTAAAATTACATCTCTTCGAGTTACTTTTATAAAACATATCGTGTCAGAAGTGGGATTCGAACCCACGCCATCATACGAGTACCAGAATACACAGATTCACATCGTGAACGAAGGAAGCTAAGCCCCTTGAGTTTGGCACATTAGACCGCTCGGCCATCCTGACGTGGTTTTGTGTAATTTGACGTTTTAAAATTACATCTCATCCAGTTATTTTCATAAAGAATATCGTGTCAGAAGTGGGATTCGAACCCACGCCCTCATACGAGGACCAAAATACACAGATTTACATCGTGAACGAAGGAAACTATGCCCCTTGATACTCGTGCCTTAGATCGCTCGGCCACCCAGACGTGGTTTTACGTAATTTGGACGTTTTAAAATTATATCTCATCCAGTTATTTTCTTAAAACATATCGTGTCAAAAGTGGGATTCGAACCCACGCCCTCATACGAGGACCAGAATACACAGATTCACATCGTGAACGAAGGAAGCTAAGCCCCTTGAGTCTCGCGCCTTAGACCGAACGGCCATCCTGACGTGGTTTTAAGTAATTTAGACGTTTAAAATTACATCTCTTCCAGTTATTTTCTTAAAACATATCGTGTCGAAAGAGGGATTCGAACCCATGCCCTCAAAGGAGGACCAGAATACACAGATTCACATCGTGAACGAAGGAAGCTAATCCCCTTGAGTCTGGCGCCTTAGACCGCTCGGCCATCCTAACGTGGTATTGTGTAATTCGGACGTTTTAAAATTACATCTCATCCAGTTATTTTCTTAAAACATATCGTGTCAAAATTGGATTCGAACCCTCACCCTCATACAAGGACAAGAATACACAGATTCACATCGTGAACGAAGGAAACTAAGCCCCTTGAGTCTAGCGCGTAAGACGGCTCGGCCATCCAGACGTGGTTTTAAGTAATTTAGACGTTTAAAATAACATCTCTTCGAGTTATTTTTATAAAACATATCGTGTCAGAAGTGGGATTCGAACCCACGCCATCATACGAGTATCAGAATACACAGATTCACATCGTGAACGAAGGAAGCTAAGCCCCTTGAGTCTGGCACATTAGACCGCTCGGCCATCCTGACGTGGTTTTGTGTAATTTGACGTTTTAAAATTACATCTCATCCAGTTATTTTCATAAAGAATATCGTGTCAGAAGTGGGATTCGAACCCACGCCCTCATACGAGGACCAGAATACACAGATTTACATCGTGAACGAAGGAAACTAAGCCCCTTGAGTCTCGTGCCTTAGACCGCTCGGCCATCCAGACGTGGTTTTACGTAATTTGGACGTTTTAAAATTATATCTCATCCAGTTATTTTCTTAAATCATATCGTGTCAGAAGTGGGATTCGAACCAACGCCCTCATACGAGGACCAGAATACACAGATTCACATCGTGAACGAAGGAAGCTAAGCACCTTCAGTCTAGCGCCTAAGACCGCTTGGCCATCCTGACGTGGTTTTAAGTAATTTAGACGTTTAAAATTACATCTCTTCCAGTTATTTTCTTAAAACATATCGTGTCGAAAGAGGGATTCGAACCCACGCCCTCAAAGGAGGACCAGAATACACAGATTCACATCGTGAACGAAGGAAGCTAATCCCCTTGAGTCTGGCGCCTTAGACCGCTCGGCCATCCTGACGTGGTATTGTGTAATTCGGACGTTTTAAAATTACATCTCATCCAGTTATTTTCTTAAAACATATCGTGTCAAAATTGGATTCGAACCCTCACCCTCATACAAGGACAAGAATACACAGATTCACATCGTGAACGAAGGAAACTAAGCCCCTTGAGTCTAGCGCGTAAGACGGCTCGGCCATCCAGACGTGGTTTTAAGTAATTTAGACGTTTAAAATTACATCTCTTCGAGTTATTTTTATAAAACATATCGTGTCAGAAGTGGGATTCGAACCCACGCCATCATACGAGTACCAGAATACACAGATTCACATCGTGAACGAAGGAAGCTAAGCCCCTTGAGTCTGGCACATTAGACCGCTCGGCCATCCTGACGTGGTTTTGTGTAATTTGACGTTTTAAAATTACATCTCATCCAGTTATTTTCATAAAGAATATCGTGTCAGAAGTGGGATTCGAACCCACGCCCTCATACGAGGACCAGAATACACAGATTTACATCGTGAACGAAGGAAACTAAGCCCCTTGAGTCTCGTGCCTTAGACCGCTCGGCCATCCAGACGTGGTTTTACGTAATTTGGACGTTTTAAAATTATATCTCATCCAGTTATTTTCTTAAAACATATCGTGTCAGAAGTGGGATTCGAACCAACGCCCTCATACGAGGACCAGAATACACAGATTCACATCGTGAACGAAGGAAGCTAAGCCCCTTGAGTCTAGCGCCTAAGACCGCTTGGCCATCCTGACGTGGTTTTAAGTAATTTAGACGTTTAAAATTACATCTCTTCCAGTTATTTTCTTAAAACATATCGTGTCGAAAGAGGGATTCGAACCCACGCCCTCAAAGGAGGACCAGAATACACAGATTCACATCGTGAACGAAGGAAGCTAATCCCCTTGAGTCTGGCGCCTTAGACCGCTCGGCCATCCTGACGTGGTTTTGTGTAATTCGGACGTTTTAAAATTACATCTCATCCAGTTATTTTCTTAAAACATAGCGTGTCAAAATTGGATTCGAACCCTCACCCTCATACAAGGACAAGAATACACAGATTCACATCGTGAACGAAGGAAACTAAGCCCCTTGAGTCTAGCGCGTAAGACGGCTCGGCCATCCAGACGTGGTTTTAAGTAATTTAGACGTTTAAAATTACATCTCTTCGAGTTATTTTTATAAAACATATCGTGTCAGAAGTGGGATTCGAACCCACGCCATCATACGAGTACCAGAATACACAGATTCACATCGTGAACGAAGGAAGCTAAGCCCCTTGAGTCTGGCACATTAGACCGCTCGGCCATCCTGACGTGGTTTTGTGTAATTTGACGTTTTAAAATTACATCTCATCCAGTTATTTTCATAAAGAATATCGTGTCAGAAGTGGGATTCGAACCCACGCCCTCATACGAGGACCAGAATACACAGATTTACATCGTGAACGAAGGAAACTAAGCCCCTTGAGTCTCGTGCCTTAGACCGCTCGGCCATCCAGACGTGGTTTTACGTAATTTGGACGTTTTAAAATTATATCTCATCCAGTTATTTTCTTAAAACATATCGTGTCAGAAGTGGGATTCGAACCAACGCCCTCATACGAGGACCAGAATACACAGATTCACATCGTGAACGAAGGAAGCTAAGCCCCTTGAGTCTAGCGCCTAAGACCGCTTGGCCATCCTGACGTGGTTTTAAGTAATTTAGACGTTTAAAATTACATCTCTTCCAGTTATTTTCTTAAAACATATCGTGTCGAAAGAGGGATTCGAACCCACGCCCTCAAAGGAGGACCAGAATACACAGATTCACATCGTGAACGAAGGAAGCTAATCCCCTTGAGTCTGGCGCCTTAGACCGCTCGGCCATCCTGACGTGGTTTTGTGTAATTCG
The DNA here is from genome assembly GCF_054372755.1 of Phalangium opilio. NCBI lineage: Eukaryota > Metazoa > Arthropoda > Arachnida > Opiliones > Phalangiidae > Phalangium > Phalangium opilio. The sequence continues at coordinate 512,984 of NW_028324260.1, forward strand.
GACGTTTTAAAATTACATCTCATCCAGTTATTTTCTTAAAACATAGCGTGTCAAAATTGGATTCGAACCCTCACCCTCATACAAGGACAAGAATACACAGATTCACATCGTGAACGAAGGAAACTAAGCCCCTTGAGTCTAGCGCGTAAGACGGCTCGGCCATCCAGACGTGGTTTTAAGTAATTTAGACGTTTAAAATTACATCTCTTCGAGTTATTTTTATAAAACATATCGTGTCAGAAGTGGGATTCGAACCCACGCCATCATACGAGTACCAGAATACACAGATTCACATCGTGAACGAAGGAAGCTAAGCCCCTTGAGTCTGGCACATTAGACCGCTCGGCCATCCTGACGTGGTTTTGTGTAATTTGACGTTTTAAAATTACATCTCATCCAGTTATTTTCATAAAGAATATCGTGTCAGAAGTGGGATTCGAACCCACGCCCTCATACGAGGACCAGAATACACAGATTTACATCGTGAACGAAGGAAACTAAGCCCCTTGAGTCTCGTGCCTTAGACCGCTCGGCCATCCAGACGTGGTTTTACGTAATTTGGACGTTTTAAAATTATATCTCATCCAGTTATTTTCTTAAAACATATCGTGTCAGAAGTGGGATTCGAACCAACGCCCTCATACGAGGACCAGAATACACAGATTCACATCGTGAACGAAGGAAGCTAAGCCCCTTGAGTCTAGCGCCTAAGACCGCTTGGCCATCCTGACGTGGTTTTAAGTAATTTAGACGTTTAAAATTACATCTCTTCCAGTTATTTTCTTAAAACATATCGTGTCGAAAGAGGGATTCGAACCCACGCCCTCAAAGGAGGACCAGAATACACAGATTCACATCGTGAACGAAGGAAGCTAATCCCCTTGAGTCTGGCGCCTTAGACCGCTCGGCCATCCTGACGTGGTTTTGTGTAATTCGGACGTTTTAAAATTACATCTCATCCAGTTATTTTCTTAAAACATAGCGTGTCAAAATTGGATTCGAACCCTCACCCTCATACAAGGACAAGAATACACAGATTCACATCGTGAACGAAGGAAACTAAGCCCCTTGAGTCTAGCGCGTAAGACGGCTCGGCCATCCAGACGTGGTTTTAAGTAATTTAGACGTTTAAAATTACATCTCTTCGAGTTATTTTTATAAAACATATCGTGTCAGAAGTGGGATTCGAACCCACGCCATCATACGAGTACCAGAATACACAGATTCACATCGTGAACGAAGGAAGCTAAGCCCCTTGAGTCTGGCACATTAGACCGCTCGGCCATCCTGACGTGGTTTTGTGTAATTTGACGTTTTAAAATTACATCTCATCCAGTTATTTTCATAAAGAATATCGTGTCAGAAGTGGGATTCGAACCCACGCCCTCATACGAGGACCAGAATACACAGATTTACATCGTGAACGAAGGAAACTAAGCCCCTTGAGTCTCGTGCCTTAGACCGCTCGGCCATCCAGACGTGGTTTTACGTAATTTGGACGTTTTAAAATTATATCTCATCCAGTTATTTTCTTAAAACATATCGTGTCAGAAGTGGGATTCGAACCAACGCCCTCATACGAGGACCAGAATACACAGATTCACATCGTGAACGAAGGAAGCTAAGCCCCTTGAGTCTAGCGCCTAAGACCGCTTGGCCATCCTGACGTGGTTTTAAGTAATTTAGACGTTAAAAATTACATCTCTTCCAGTTATTTTCTTAAAACATATCGTGTCGAAAGAGGGATTCGAACCCACGCCCTCAAAGGAGGACCAGAATACACAGATTCACATCGTGAACGAAGGAAGCTAATCCCCTTGAGTCTGGCGCCTTAGACCGCTCGGCCATCCTGACGTGGTTTTGTGTAATTCGGACGTTTTAAAATTACATCTCATCCAGTTATTTTCTTAAAACATATCGTGTCAAAATTGGATTCGAACCCTCGCCCTCATACAAGGACCAGAATACACAGATTCACATCGTGAATGAAGGAAACTAAGCCCCTTGATACTCGTGCCTTAGATCGCTCGGCCACCCAGACGTGGTTTTACGTAATTTGGACGTTTTAAAATTATATCTCATCCAGTTATTTTCTTAAAACATATCGTGTCAAAAGTGGGATTCGAACCCACGCCCTCATACGAGGACCAGAATACACAGATTCACATCGTGAACGAAGGAAGCTAAGCCCCTTGAGTCTCGCGCCTTAGACCGAACGGCCATCCTGACGTGGTTTTAAGTAATTTAGACGTTTAAAATTACATCTCTTCCAGTTATTTTCTTAAAACATATCGTGTCGAAAGAGGGATTCGAACCCACGCCCTCAAAGGAGGACCAGAATACACAGATTCACATCGTGAACGAAGGAAGCTAATCCCCTTGAGTCTGGCGCCTTAGACCGCTCGGCCATCCTGACGTGGTATTGTGTAATTCGGACGTTTTAAAATTACATCTCATCCAGTTATTTTCTTAAAACATATCGTGTCAAAATTGGATTCGAACCCTCACCCTCATACAAGGACAAGAATACACAGATTCACATCGTGAACGAAAGAAACTAAGCCCCTTGAGTCTAGCGCGTAAGACGGCTCGGCCATCCAGACGTGGTTTTAAGTAATTTAGACGTTTAAAATTACATCTCTTCGAGTTATTTTTATAAAACATATCGTGTCAGAAGTGGGATTCGAACCCACGCCATCATACGAGTATCAGAATATACAGATTCACATCGTGAACGAAGGAAGCTAAGCCCCTTGAGTCTGGCACATTAGACCGCTCGGCCATCCTGACGTGGTTTTGTGTAATTTGACGTTTTAAAATTACATCTCATCCAGTTATTTTCATAATGAATATCGTGTCAGAAGTGGGATTCGAACCCACGCCCTCATACGAGGACCAGAATACACAGATTTACATCGTGAACGAAGGAAACTAAGGCCCTTGAGTCTCGTGCCTTAGATCGCTCGGCCACCCAGACGTGGTTTTACGTAATTTGGACGTTTTAAAATTATATCTCATCCAGTTATTTTCATAAAGAATATCGTGTCAGAAGTGGGATTCGAACCCACGCCCTCATACGAGGACCAGAATACACAGATTTACATCGTGAACGAAGGAAACTAAGCCCCTTGATACTCGTGCCTTAGATCGCTCGGCCACCCAGACGTGGTTTTACGTAATTTGGACGTTTTCAAATTATATCTCATCCAGTTATTTTCTTAAAACATATCGTGTCAAAAGTGGGATTCGAACCCACGCCCTCATACGAGGACCAGAATACACAGATTCACATCGTGAACGAAGGAAGCTAAGCCCCTTGAGTCTCGCGCCTTAGACCGAACGGCCATCCTGACGTGGTTTTAAGTAATTTAGACGTTTAAAATTACATCTCTTCCAGTTATTTTCTTAAAACATATCGTGTCGAAAGAGGGATTCGAACCCATGCCCTCAAAGGAGGACCAGAATACACAGATTCACATCGTGAACGAAGGAAGCTAATCCCCTTGAGTCTGGCGCCTTAGACCGCTCGGCCATCCTAACGTGGTATTGTGTAATTCGGACGTTTTAAAATTACATCTCATCCAGTTATTTTCTTAAAACATATCGTGTCAAAATTGGATTCGAACCCTCACCCTCATACAAGGACAAGAATACACAGATTCACATCGTGAACGAAGGAAACTAAGCCCCTTGAGTCTAGCGCGTAAGACGGCTCGGCCATCCAGACGTGGTTTTAAGTAATTTAGACGTTTAAAATTACATCTCTTCGAGTTATTTTTATAAAACATATCGTGTCAGAAGTGGGATTCGAACCCACGCCATCATACGAGTATCAGAATACACAGATTCACATCGTGAACGAAGGAAGCTAAGCCCCTTGAGTCTGGCACATTAGACCGCTCGGCCATCCTGACGTGGTTTTGTGTAATTTGACGTTTTAAAATTACATCTCATCCAGTTATTTTCATAAAGAATATCGTGTCAGAAGTGGGATTCGAACCCACGCCCTCATACGAGGACCAGAATACACAGATTTACATCGTGAACGAAGGAAACTAAGCCCCTTGAGTCTCGTGCCTTAGACCGCTCGGCCATCCAGACGTGGTTTTACGTAATTTGGACGTTTTAAAATTATATCTCATCCAGTTATTTTCTTAAATCATATCGTGTCAGAAGTGGGATTCGAACCAACGCCCTCATACGAGGACCAGAATACACAGATTCACATCGTGAACGAAGGAAGCTAAGCACCTTCAGTCTAGCGCCTAAGACCGCTTGGCCATCCTGACGTGGTTTTAAGTAATTTAGACGTTTAAAATTACATCTCTTCCAGTTATTTTCTTAAAACATATCGTGTCGAAAGAGGGATTCGAACCCACGCCCTCAAAGGAGGACCAGAATACACAGATTCACATCGTGAACGAAGGAAGCTAATCCCCTTGAGTCTGGCGCCTTAGACCGCTCGGCCATCCTGACGTGGTATTGTGTAATTCGGACGTTTTAAAATTACATCTCATCCAGTTATTTTCTTAAAACATATCGTGTCAAAATTGGATTCGAACCCTCACCCTCATACAAGGACAAGAATACACAGATTCACATCGTGAACGAAGGAAACTAAGCCCCTTGAGTCTAGCGCGTAAGACGGCTCGGCCATCCAGACGTGGTTTTAAGTAATTTAGACGTTTAAAATTACATCTCTTCGAGTTATTTTTATAAAACATATCGTGTCAGAAGTGGGATTCGAACCCACGCCATCATACGAGTACCAGAATACACAGATTCACATCGTGAACGAAGGAAGCTAAGCCCCTTGAGTCTGGCACATTAGACCGCTCGGCCATCCTGACGTGGTTTTGTGTAATTTGACGTTTTAAAATTACATCTCATCCAGTTATTTTCATAAAGAATATCGTGTCAGAAGTGGGATTCGAACCCACGCCCTCATACGAGGACCAGAATACACAGATTTACATCGTGAACGAAGGAAACTAAGCCCCTTGAGTCTCGTGCCTTAGACCGCTCGGCCATCCAGACGTGGTTTTACGTAATTTGGACGTTTTAAAATTATATCTCATCCAGTTATTTTCTTAAAACATATCGTGTCAGAAGTGGGATTCGAACCAACGCCCTCATACGAGGACCAGAATACACAGATTCACATCGTGAACGAAGGAAGCTAAGCCCCTTGAGTCTAGCGCCTAAGACCGCTTGGCCATCCTGACGTGGTTTTAAGTAATTTAGACGTTTAAAATTACATCTCTTCCAGTTATTTTCTTAAAACATATCGTGTCGAAAGAGGGATTCGAACCCACGCCCTCAAAGGAGGACCAGAATACACAGATTCACATCGTGAACGAAGGAAGCTAATCCCCTTGAGTCTGGCGCCTTAGACCGCTCGGCCATCCTGACGTGGTTTTGTGTAATTCGGACGTTTTAAAATTACATCTCATCCAGTTATTTTCTTAAAACATAGCGTGTCAAAATTGGATTCGAACCCTCACCCTCATACAAGGACAAGAATACACAGATTCACATCGTGAACGAAGGAAACTAAGCCCCTTGAGTCTAGCGCGTAAGACGGCTCGGCCATCCAGACGTGGTTTTAAGTAATTTAGACGTTTAAAATTACATCTCTTCGAGTTATTTTTATAAAACATATCGTGTCAGAAGTGGGATTCGAACCCACGCCATCATACGAGTACCAGAATACACAGATTCACATCGTGAACGAAGGAAGCTAAGCCCCTTGAGTCTGGCACATTAGACCGCTCGGCCATCCTGACGTGGTTTTGTGTAATTTGACGTTTTAAAATTACATCTCATCCAGTTATTTTCATAAAGAATATCGTGTCAGAAGTGGGATTCGAACCCACGCCCTCATACGAGGACCAGAATACACAGATTTACATCGTGAACGAAGGAAACTAAGCCCCTTGAGTCTCGTGCCTTAGACCGCTCGGCCATCCAGACGTGGTTTTACGTAATTTGGACGTTTTAAAATTATATCTCATCCAGTTATTTTCTTAAAACATATCGTGTCAGAAGTGGGATTCGAACCAACGCCCTCATACGAGGACCAGAATACACAGATTCACATCGTGAACGAAGGAAGCTAAGCCCCTTGAGTCTAGCGCCTAAGACCGCTTGGCCATCCTGACGTGGTTTTAAGTAATTTAGACGTTTAAAATTACATCTCTTCCAGTTATTTTCTTAAAACATATCGTGTCGAAAGAGGGATTCGAACCCACGCCCTCAAAGGAGGACCAGAATACACAGATTCACATCGTGAACGAAGGAAGCTAATCCCCTTGAGTCTGGCGCCTTAGACCGCTCGGCCATCCTGACGTGGTTTTGTGTAATTCGGACGTTTTAAAATTACATCTCATCCAGTTATTTTCTTAAAACATAGCGTGTCAAAATTGGATTCGAACCCTCACCCTCATACAAGGACAAGAATACACAGATTCACATCGTGAACGAAGGAAACTAAGCCCCTTGAGTCTAGCGCGTAAGACGGCTCGGCCATCCAGACGTGGTTTTAAGTAATTTAGACGTTTAAAATTACATCTCTTCGAGTTATTTTTATAAAACATATCGTGTCAGAAGTGGGATTCGAACCCACGCCATCATACGAGTACCAGAATACACAGATTCACATCGTGAACGAAGGAAGCTAAGCCCCTTGAGTCTGGCACATTAGACCGCTCGGCCATCCTGACGTGGTTTTGTGTAATTTGACGTTTTAAAATTACATCTCATCCAGTTATTTTCATAAAGAATATCGTGTCAGAAGTGGGATTCGAACCCACGCCCTCATACGAGGACCAGAATACACAGATTTACATCGTGAACGAAGGAAACTAAGCCCCTTGAGTCTCGTGCCTTAGACCGCTCGGCCATCCAGACGTGGTTTTACGTAATTTGGACGTTTTAAAATTATATCTCATCCAGTTATTTTCTTAAAACATATCGTGTCAGAAGTGGGATTCGAACCAACGCCCTCATACGAGGACCAGAATACACAGATTCACATCGTGAACGAAGGAAGCTAAGCCCCTTGAGTCTAGCGCCTAAGACCGCTTGGCCATCCTGACGTGGTTTTAAGTAATTTAGACGTTAAAAATTACATCTCTTCCAGTTATTTTCTTAAAACATATCGTGTCGAAAGAGGGATTCGAACCCACGCCCTCAAAGGAGGACCAGAATACACAGATTCACATCGTGAACGAAGGAAGCTAATCCCCTTGAGTCTGGCGCCTTAGACCGCTCGGCCATCCTGACGTGGTTTTGTGTAATTCGGACGTTTTAAAATTACATCTCATCCAGTTATTTTCTTAAAACATATCGTGTCAAAATTGGATTCGAACCCTCGCCCTCATACAAGGACCAGAATACACAGATTCACATCGTGAATGAAGGAAACTAAGCCCCTTGAGTCTAGCGCCTAAGACCGCTGGGCCATCCTGACGTGGTTTTAAGTAATTTAGACGTTTAAAATTACATCTCTTCCAGTTATTTTCTTAAAACATATCGTGTCGAAAGAGGGATTCGAACCCACGCCCTCAAAGGAGGACCAGAATACACAGATTCACATCGTGAACGAAGGAAGCTAATCCCCTTGAGTCTGGCGCCATAGACCGCTCGGCCATCCTGACGTGGTTTTGTGTAATTCGGACGTTTTAAAATTACATCTCATCCAGTTATTTTCTTAAAACATATCGTGTCAAAATTGCATTCGAACCCTCACCCTCATACAAAGACAAGAATACACAGATTCACATCGTGAACGAAGGAAACTAAGCCCCTTGAGTCTAGCGCGTAAGACGGCTCGGCCATCCAGACGTGGTTTTAAGTAATTTAGACGTTTAAAATTACATCTCTTCGAGTTATTTTTATAAAACATATTGTGTCAGAAGTGGGATTCGAACCCACGCCATCATACGAGTACCAGAATACACAGATTCACATCGTGAACGAAGGAAGCTAAGCCCCTTGAGTCTGGCACATTAGACCGCTCGGCCATCCTGACGTGGTTTTGTGTAATTTGACGTTTTAAAATTACATCTCATCCAGTTATTTTCATAAAGAATATCGTGTCAGAAGTGGGATTCTAAGCCCCTTGAGTCTGGCACATTAGACCGCTCGGCCATCCTGACGTGGTTTAGTGTAATTTGACGTTTTAAAATTATATCTCATCCAGTTATTTTCATAAAGAATATCGTGTCAGAAGTGGGATTCGAACCCACGCCCTCATACGAGGACCAGAATACACAGATTTACATCGTGAACGAAGGAAACTAAGCCCCTTGATACTCGTGCCTTAGATCGCTCGGCCACCCAGACGTGGTTTTACGTAATTTGGACGTTTTAAAATTATATCTCATCCAGTTATTTTCTTAAAACATATCGTGTCAAAAGTGGGATTCGAACCCACGCCCTCATACGAGGACCAGAATACACAGATTCACATCGTGAACGAAGGAAGCTAAGCCCCTTGAGTCTAGCGCCTAAGACCGCTTGGTAATCCTGACGTGGTTTTAAGTAATTTAGACGTTTAAAATTACATCTCTTCGAGTTACTTTTATAAAACATATCGTGTCAGAAGTGGAATTCGAACCCACGCCCTCATACGAGGACCAGAATACACAGATTCACATCGTGAACGAAGGAAGTTAAGCCCCTTGAGTCTCGCGCCTTAGACCGAACGGCCATCCTGACGTGGTTCTGTGTAATTTGGACGTTTTAAAATTACATCTCATCCAGTTATTTTCTTAAAACATATCGTGTCAAAATTGGATTCGAACCCTCGCCCTCATACAAGGACCAGAATACACAGATTCACATCGTGAACGAAGGAAGCTAAGCCCCTTGAGTCTAGCGCCTAAGACCGCTGGGCCATCCTGACGTGGTTCTAAGTAATTTAGACGTTTAAAATTACATCTCTTCCAGTTATTTTCTTAAAACATATCGTGTCGAAAGAGGGATTCGAACCCACGCCCTCAAAGGAGGACCAGAATACACAGATTCACATCGTGAACGAAGGAAGCTAATCCCCTTGAGTCTGGCGCCTTAGACCGCTCGGCCATCCTGACGTGGTTTTGTGTAATTCGGACGTTTTAAAATTACATCTCATCCAGTTATTTTCTTAAAACATATCGTGTCAAAATTGGATTCGAACCCTCACCCTCATACAAGGACAAGAATACACAGATTCACATCGTGAACGAAGGAAACTAAGCCCCTTGAGTCTAGCGCGTAAGACGGCTCGGCCATCCAGACGTGGTTTTAAGTAATTTAGACGTTTAAAATTACATCTCATCCAGTTATTTTTATAAAACATATCGTGTCAGAAGTGGGATTCGAACCCACGCCATCATACGAGTACCAGAATACACAGATTCACATCGTGAACGAAGGAAGCTAAGCCCCTTGAGTCTGGCACATTAGACCGCTCGGCCATCCTGACGTGGTTTTGTGTAATTTGACGTTTTAAAATTACATCTCATCCAGTTATTTTCTTAAAACATATCGTGTCAGAAGTGGGATTCGAACCCACGCCCTCATACGAGGACCAGAATACACAGATTCACATCGTGAACGAAGGAAGCTAAGCCCCTTGAGTCTAGCGCCTAAGACCGCTTGGTAATCCTGACGTGGTTTTAAGTAATTTAGACGTTTAAAATTACATCTCTTCGAGTTACTTTTATAAAACATATCGTTTCAGAAGTGGCATTCGAACCCACGCCCTCATAAGAGGACCAGAATACACAGATCCACATCGTGAACGAAGGAAGCTAAGCCCCTTGAGTCTGGTGCCTTAGACCGCTCGGCCATCCTGACGTGGTTTTAAGTAATTTAGACGTTTCAAATTATATCTCTTCCAGTTATTTTCTTAAAACATATCGCGTCAGAAGAGGGATTCGAAGCCACGCCCTCAAAGGAGGACCAAAATAAACAGATTCACATCGTGAACGAAGGAAGCTAAGTCCCTTGAGACTGGCGCCTTAGACCGCTCGGCCATCCTGACGTGGTTCTGAGTAATTTGGACGTTTTAAAATTACATCTCATCCAGTTATTTTCTTAAAACATATCGTGTCAAAATTGGATTCGAACCCTCGCCCTCATACAAGGACCAGAATACACAGATTCACATCGTGAATGAAGGAAGCTAAGCCCCTTGAGTCTAGCGCCTAAGACCGCTGGGCCATCCTGACGTGGTTTTAAGTAATTTAGACGTTTAAAATTACATCTCTTCCAGTTATTTTCTTAAAACATATCGTGTCGAAAGAGGGATTCGAACCCACGCCCTCAAAGGAGGACCAGAATACACAGATTCACATCGTGAACGAAGGAAGCTAATCCCCTTGAGTCTGGCGCCTTAGACCGCTCGGCCATCCTGACGTGGTTTTGTGTAATTCGGACGTTTTAAAATTACATCTCATCCAGTTATTTTCTTAAAACATATCGTGTCAAAATTGGATTCGAACCCTCACCCTCATACAAAGACAAGAATACACAGATTCACATCGTGAACGAAGGAAACTAAGCCCCTTGAGTCTAGCGCGTAAGACGGCTCGGCCATCCAGACGTGGTTTTAAGTAATTTAGACGTTTAAAATTACATCTCTTCGAGTTATTTTTATAAAACATATTGTGTCAGAAGTGGGATTCGAACCCACGCCATCATACGAGTACCAGAATACACAGATTCACATCGTGAACGAAGGAAGCTAAGCCCCTTGAGTCTGGCACATTAGACCGCTCGGCCATCCTGACGTGGTTTTGTGTAATTTGACGTTTTAAAATTACATCTCATCCAGTTATTTTCATAAAGAATATCGTGTCAGAAGTGGGATTCTAAGCCCCTTGAGTCTGGCACATTAGACCGCTCGGCCATCCTGACGTGGTTTAGTGTAATTTGACGTTTTAAAATTACATCTCATCCAGTTATTTTCATAAAGAATATCGTGTCAGAAGTGGGATTCGAACCCACGCCCTCATACGAGGACCAGAATACACAGATTTACATCGTGAACGAAGGAAACTAAGCCCCTTGATACTCGTGCCTTAGATCGCTCGGCCACCCAGACGTGGTTTTACGTAATTTGGACGTTTTAAAATTATATCTCATCCAGTTATTTTCTTAAAACATATCGTGTCAAAAGTGGGATTCGAACCCACGCCCTCATACGAGGACCAGAATACACAGATTCACATCGTGAACGAAGGAAGCTAAGCCCCTTGAGTCTAGCGCCTAAGACCGCTTGGTAATCCTGACGTGGTTTTAAGTAATTTAGACGTTTAAAATTACATCTCTTCGAGTTACTTTTATAAAACATATCGTGTCAGAAGTGGAATTCGAACCCACGCCCTCATACGAGGACCAGAATACACAGATTCACATCGTGAACGAAGGAAGTTAAGCCCCTTGAGTCTCGCGCCTTAGACCGAACGGCCATCCTGACGTGGTTCTGTGTAATTTGGACGTTTTAAAATTACATCTCATCCAGTTATTTTCTTAAAACATATCGTGTCAAAATTGGATTCGAACCCTCGCCCTCATACAAGGACCAGAATACACAGATTCACATCGTGAACGAAGGAAGCTAAGCCCCTTGAGTCTAGCGCCTAAGACCGCTGGGCCATCCTGACGTGGTTCTAAGTAATTTAGACGTTTAAAATTACATCTCTTCCAGTTATTTTCTTAAAACATATCGTGTCGAAAGAGGGATTCGAACCCACGCCCTCAAAGGAGGACCAGAATACACAGATTCACATCGTGAACGAAGGAAGCTAATCCCCTTGAGTCTGGCGCCTTAGACCGCTCGGCCATCCTGACGTGGTTTTGTGTAATTCGGACGTTTTAAAATTACATCTCATCCAGTTATTTTCTTAAAACATATCGTGTCAAAATTGGATTCGAACCCTCACCCTCATACAAGGACAAGAATACACAGATTCACATCGTGAACGAAGGAAACTAAGCCCCTTGAGTCTAGCGCGTAAGACGGCTCGGCCATCCAGACGTGGTTTTAAGTAATTTAGACGTTTAAAATTACATCTCATCCAGTTATTTTTATAAAACATATCGTGTCAGAAGTGGGATTCGAACCCACGCCATCATACGAGTACCAGAATACACAGATTCACATCGTGAACGAAGGAAGCTAAGCCCCTTGAGTCTGGCACATTAGACCGCTCGGCCATCCTGACGTGGTTTTGTGTAATTTGACGTTTTAAAATTACATCTCATCCAGTTATTTTCTTAAAACATATCGTGTCAGAAGTGGGATTCGAACCCACGCCCTCATACGGGGACCAGAATACACAGATTCACATCGTGAACGAAGGAAGCTAAGCCCCTTGAGTCTAGCGCCTAAGACCGCTTGGTAATCCTGACGTGGTTTTAAGTAATTTAGACGTTTAAAATTACATCTCTTCGAGTTACTTTTATAAAACATATCGTTTTAGAAGTGGCATTCGAACCCACGCCCTCATAAGAGGACCAGAATACACAGATCCACATCGTGAACGAAGGAAGCTAAGCCCCTTGAGTCTGGTGCCTTAGACCGCTCGGCCATCCTGACGTGGTTTTAAGTAATTTAGACGTTTCAAATTATATCTCTTCCAGTTATTTTCTTAAAACATATCGCGTCAGAAGAGGGATTCGAACCCACGCCCTCAAAGGAGGACCAAAATAAACAGATTCACATCGTGAACGAAGGAAGCTAAGTCCCTTGAGTCTGGCGCCTTAGACCGCTCGGCCATCCTGACGTGGTTCTGAGTAATTTGGACGTTTTAAAATTACATCTCATCCAGTTATTTTCTTAAAACATATCGTGTCAAAATTTGATTCGAACCCTTGCCCTCATACAAGGACCAGAATACACAGATTCACATCGTGAACGAAGGAAACTAAGCCCCTTGAGTCTAGCGCCTAAGACGGCTCGGCCATCCAGACGGGGTTTTAAGTAATTTAGACGTTTAAAATTACATCTCTTCGAGTTATTTTTATAAAACATATCGTGTCAGAAGTGGGATTCGAACCCACGCCATCATACTAGTACCAGAATACACAGATTCACATCGTGAACGAAGGAAGCTAAGCCCCTTGAGTCTGGCACATTAGACCGCTAGGCCATCCTGACGTGGTTTTGTGTAATTTGACGTTTTAAAATTACATCTCATCCAGTTATTTTCATAAAGAATATCGTGTCAGAAGTGGGATTCGAACCCACGCCCTCATACGAGGACCAGAATACACAGATTTACATCGTGAACGAAGGAAGCTAAGCCCCTTCAGTGTCGTGCCTTAGACCGCTCGGCCATCCAGACGTGGTTTTAAGTAATTTAGACGTTTAAAATTACATCTCTTCGAGTTACTTTTATACAATTTGGGAAAACCAAAATATTACCTCTCCGAGGAGGACTACTTACAAACTTACTTACCCAGATATGGAAATGTTTCTTTTTTTAAGAACAAATACTGAAGTTAAAATTTATGAAATATTAAAGCAGTATACAAAGCATAGCAAATATACTGTAAATCAGACGACATTTTACATCCAATAAGGATATACTCGTACACATTAAAATCATCCGATGGGGGAAAAACGGGAAATGAAGAGCTAAACCTTTGGAGGGATATTACCTTTACGTTTTTTTAAAGGCCGAATTTTCTACTCCTCAACTGTATACCCTCTATGTTCAAAGCCATATTCACAACAGGGTTGCCATGTAAACAATATCCTGTCGTTTCACCTCAACGATTTTCTTAGTTTGTCAACATGACTGTTAACGTTACATAACACCAAAGCTTATTTGTGGCTACACACACTGGAAGTAAATGCGCACCATAAATAGCATGAAAACACGAAGCTATAATCCGATTACGATCAGACCTTTCACTGGTCTTGGCTGCGTCCAGCAGAGCTCCCCAAAATGACAGCGGATTTTGGAAAACGGTTACCGGTGAGATCTGTCGTCATAGCTTTTTTCCGGTCATCGGTGTTTTAAAAATGACGCTAGCACAATAAAGCGTGCAAGGTACCAAGGCTTAACAAAAATTGTATGATAACATATTTAAAGAGATAGATAACAACGTCTTTTATAATTAAAATTAGAAAGTAACATGTCTCTTAAAATTCTCGCGTCATCAAATACTTTCACGCCAATTAAATAGCTATAGTCCCATCAGAATCAGCAAGAGCTATTTGTATTAATTCCTCCATGTTTTTTCGCCAAGCTGAGAACTACGCGTTTTACGTCACGTTTCCCCAAAGCCCGACTATTTTCTTTGAAGACCGCGCTGGCTCAGCGCTGAGCACCGTGACGTCAAATTCAATAGCAAAATCCCGTCATGTACGACACTGCTAACAGCGCTGAGCTCTGCTGATCGCGGCCCAGATATCCACCATGATTATAAAATCTAAGCCTAACTATTTAACAGTGTATTTAACTTTCGGCTCACTCTGAACCGTTAATGTCTCTGCATTACATAAACGAAAACCAAACCCAAGCGTTTACTTTTTGGTTCACTAGGCCTATTGACAATTGACAAATAAAAGTACATTTGACCAATATCGTTGCGTTCGTTTTGAAATCACTATAGAAAGGATTATGCTATAAACAGATGTAGTATAGCTTAAGTAATATATAAACATCCATTTCAAATAACAATATTAAAAAACATTCTTGGAATATCAAAATGAAACAGAGCTTTAAAGCTACAAAAGTACTAAATGCATCGTAATTACGAAAAAGATTTCCACATATTCACTTTATATTCTGAAAAAGTGAATATTAAGGTTCTGTAGGATTTCTTAACACATCAAAACAAAGCGAACTGCTAACTCGGCGCACTAGTGTGACAACGGACAGACACACACAGACAAAAATATAGACTGCTTTTTAACTCTTTCCGTTTTAATTTTGAGTTTAGAAACAAGATTATCTTAAATATTAAAATAAATATAATTAATATTAAATATTTTCTTCGTTAGTTGTTCGCCTTATTGAGCGTTACATCGTCTTGATAAAGAACAATTAAATATTCTTGAGAGACTTGACTAATATTGGCGTTTAAAATGAAGCATACGCCGGTTGCTTCACCTTATTCTAATAGGTAGTATATAAGGATTTCGAATCGCAGGTATGGATAAGAACAGCTCAATTGCGTGAACCTTTGGTGGAAGCCCCGCCATTGGGAGGCTGGACGTTTCTCGTAACCCTGGCCGATCGCCGCGGATGTCTTAACCTTAACGATGATGATGGAGTAGAAGCCAGGTGTACAGACTGGTGTCCATGTGGGATGGACAACAACAATGACCTGAAGATGGTGGTGTAGAAGCCAGGTGTGCAGACTGGTGTCCATGTGGGATGGACAAAAACAAAGACGAGAAGATGGTGGTGTAGAAGCCAGGTGTCCATGTGGGATGGACCAAAACAAAGACCAGAAGATCGTGGTGTTAGAAGCCAGTAAGTACAGACTGGTGTCTTTGTGGGATAGACAAAAGCAACGCCCAGAAGGTGGTGGTGTTAGAAGCCAGTGAATACAGATTGGTGTTCATGTGGAAAGGACAATTGACTAGTCAGATGAAATAGTAGTGGCCAGTTGAATTGTGGATAGCTTCAAGTTTTGAATTTTCCGGGAACTGTGAATGCGGTCCGGAAATGGCGAACACATTTGCTTCGATTCGGAAACTGCGAACGCGGTCCCCTGGGGTATAAGTCAATAACAACAGCCTGACACACACACACACACCCACACACAAAATGATTTAACTCGTTTAAATCGCGGAAGGGATGGCCGAGTATTTAAGGCGATGGATTGCTAATACATTGGGCCCTAAACACGCGAGTTCGAATCTCGCCTCCGTCGTTTTAACCGGATTGTTTTAATCACAAATTCAGGCAAAATAATTAAACCAATTTTAAATCGAGGACGGGGTGGTTAAGGCGATGGACTGCTAATCCATTGGGCTCTGCCCGCGCGAGTTCGAATCTCGCCTCCGTCGTTTTATCCGTTTTGTTTTGAACACAAATGCAGTCAAAATGATTTAACTCGTTTAAATCGCGGAAGGGATGACCGAGTATTTAAGGCGATGGATTGCTAATACATTGGGCCCTAAACACGCGAGTTCGAATCTCGCCTCCGTCGTTTTAACCGGATTGTTTTAATCACAAATTCAGGCAAAATAATTAAACCAGTTTTAAATCGAGGACGGGGTGGCCGATTGGTTAAGGCGATGGACTGCTAATCCATTGGGCTCTTCCCGCGCGAGTTCGAATCTCGCCTCCGTCGTTTCATCCGTTTTGTTTTGAACACAAATGCAGTCGAAATGATTAAACTCGGTTAAATCGATGACGGGGTGGCCGAGTGGTTAAGGCGATGGACTGCCAATCCATTGGGCTCTTCCCGCGCGAGTTCGAAACTCGCCTCCGTCGTTTTATCCGTTTTGTTTTGAACACAAATGCAGTCAAAATGATTTAACTCGTTTAAATCGCGGAAGGGATGGCCGAGTATTTAAGGCGATGGATTGCTAATACATTGGGCCCTAAACACGCGAGTTCGAATCTCGCCTCCGTCGTTTTAACCGGATTGTTTTAATCACAAATTCAGGCAAAATAATTAAACCAATTTTAAATCGAGGACGGGGTGGTTAAGGCGATGGACTGCTAATCCATTGGGCTCTGCCCGCGCGAGTTCGAATCTCGCCTCCGTCGTTTTATCCGTTTTGTTTTGAACACAAATGCAGTCAAAATGATTTAACTCGTTTAAATCGCGGAAGGGATGGTCGAGTGGTTAAGGCGATGGATTGCTAATACATTAGGCCCTAAACACGCGAGTTCAAATCTCGCCTCCGTCGTTTTATCCGTTTTGTTTTGAACACAAATGCAGTCAAAATGATTTAACTCGTTTAAATCGCGGAAGGGATGGCCGAATGGTTAAGGCGATAGATTGCTAAAACATTTTGCTCTAAACACGCGAGTTCGAATCTCGCCTCCGTCGTTTTAACCGGATTGTTTTAATCACAAATTCAGGCAAAATAATTAAACCCGTTTTAAATCGAGGACGGGGTGGTTAAGGCGATGGACTGCTAATCCATTGGGCTCTGCCCGCGCGAGTTCGAATCTCGCCTCCGTCGTTTTATCCGTTTTGTTTTGAACACAAATGCAGTCACAATGATTTAACTCATTTAAATCGCGGAAGGGATGGCCGAGTGGTTAAGGCGATGGATTGCTAATACATTAGGCCCGCGCGAGTTCGAATCTCGCCTCCGTCGTTTTATCCGTTTTGTTTTGAACACAAATGCAGTCAAAATGATTTAACTCGTTTAAATCGCGGAAGGGATGGCCGAATGGTTAAGGCGATGGATTGCTAATACATTTTGCTCTAAACACGCGAGTTCGAATCTCGCCTCCGTCGTTTTAACCGGATTGTTTTAATCACAAATTCAGGCAAAATAATTAAACCCGTTTTAAATCGAGGACGGGGTGGTTAAGGCGATGGACTGCTAATCCATTGGGCTCTGCCCGCGCGAGTTCGAATCTCGCCTCCGTCGTTTTATCCGTTTTGTTTTGAACACAAATGCTGTCACAATGATTTAACTCGTTTAAATCGCGGAAGGGATGGCCGAGTGGTTAAGGCGATGGATTGTTAATACATTAGGCCCGCGCGAGTTCGAATCTCGCCTCCGTCGTTTTATCCGTTTTGTTTTGAACACAAATGCAGTCAAAATGATTTAACTCGTTTAAATCGCGGAAGGGATGGCCGAATGGTTAAGGCGATGGATTGCTAATACATTTTGCTCTAAACACGCGAGTTCGAATCTCGCCTCCGTCGTTTTAACCGGATTGTTTTAATCACAAATTCAGGCAAAATAATTAAACCCGTTTTAAATCGAGGACGGGGTGGTTAAGGCGATGGACTGCTAATCCATTGGGCTCTGCCCGCGCGAGTTCGAATCTCGCCTTCGTCGTTTTATCCGTTTTGTTTTGAACACAAATGCAGTCAAAATGATTTAACTCGTTTAAATCGCGGAAGGGATGGCCGAGTATTTAAGGCGATGGATTGCTAATACATTGGGCCCTAAACACGCGAGTTCGAATCTCGCCTCCGTCGTTTTAACCGGATTGTTTTAATCACAAATTCAGGCAAAATAATTAAACCAATTTTAAATCGAGGACGGGGTGGTTAAGGCGATGGACTGCTAATCCATTGGGCTCTGCCCGCGCGAGTTCGAATCTCGCCTCCGTCGTTTTATCCGTTTTGTTTTGAACACAAATGCAGTCAAAATGATTTAACTCGTTTAAATCGCGGAAGGGATGGTCGAGTGGTTAAGGCGATGGATTGCTAATACATTGGGCTCTGCCCGCGCGAGTTCGAATCTCGCCTCCGTCGTTTTATCCGTTTTGTTTTGAACACAAATGCAGTCACAATGATTTAACTCGTTTAAATCGCGGAAGGGATGGCCGAGTGGTTAAGGCGATGGATTGCTAATACATTAGGCCCGCGCGAGTTCGAATCTCGCCTCCGTCGTTTTATCCGTTTTGTTTTGAACACAAATGCAGTCAAAATGATTTAACTCGTTTAAATCGCGGAAGGGATGGCCGAATGGTTAAGGCGATGGATTGCTAATACATTTTGCTCTAAACACGCGAGTTCGAATCTCGCCTCCGTCGTTTTAACCGGATTGTTTTAATCACAAATTCAGGCAAAATAATTAAACCCGTTTTAAATCGACGACGGGGTGGTTAAGGCGATGGACTGCTAATCCATTGGGCTCTGCCCGCGCGAGTTCGAATCTCGCCTCCGTCGTTTTAACCGGATTGTTTTAATCACAAATTCAGGCAAAATAATTAAACCCGTTTTAAATCGAGGACGGGGTGGTTAAGGCGATGGACTGCTAATCCATTGGGCTCTGCCCGCGCGAGTTCGAATCTCGCCTCCGTCGTTTTATCCGTTTTGTTTTGAACACAAATGCAGTCACAATGATTTAACTCGTTTAAATCGCGGAAGGGATGGCCGAGTGGTTAAGGCGATGGATTGCTAATACATTAGGCCCGCGCGAGTTCGAATCTCGCCTCCGTCGTTTTATCCGTTTTGTTTTGAACACAAATGCAGTCAAAATGATTTAACTCGTTTAAATCGCGGAAGGGATGGCCGAATGGTTAAGGCGATGGATTGCTAATACATTTTGCTCTAAACACGCGAGTTCGAATCTCGCCTCCGTCGTTTTAACCGGATTGTTTTAATCACAAATTCAGGCAAAATAATTAAACCCGTTTTAAATCGAGGACGGGGTGGTTAAGGCGATGGACTGCTAATCCATTGGGCTCTGCCCGCGCGAGTTCGAATCTCGCCTCCGTCGTTTTATCCGTTTTGTTTTGAACACAAATGCTGTCACAATGATTTAACTCGTTTAAATCGCGGAAGGGATGGCCGAGTGGTTAAGGCGATGGATTGTTAATACATTAGGCCCGCGCGAGTTCGAATCTCGCCTCCGTCGTTTTATCCGTTTTGTTTTGAACACAAATGCAGTCAAAATGATTTAACTCGTTTAAATCGCGGAAGGGATGGCCGAATGGTTAAGGCGATGGATTGCTAATACATTTTGCTCTAAACACGCGAGTTCGAATCTCGCCTCCGTCGTTTTAACCGGATTGTTTTAATCACAAATTCAGGCAAAATAATTAAACCCGTTTTAAATCGAGGACGGGGTGGTTAAGGCGATGGACTGCTAATCCATTGGGCTCTGCCCGCGCGAGTTCGAATCTCGCCTTCGTCGTTTTATCCGTTTTGTTTTGAACACAAATGCAGTCAAAATGATTTAACTCGTTTAAATCGCGGAAGGGATGGCCGAGTATTTAAGGCGATGGATTGCTAATACATTGGGCCCTAAACACGCGAGTTCGAATCTCGCCTCCGTCGTTTTAACCGGATTGTTTTAATCACAAATTCAGGCAAAATAATTAAACCAATTTTAAATCGAGGACGGGGTGGTTAAGGCGATGGACTGCTAATCCATTGGGCTCTGCCCGCGCGAGTTCGAATCTCGCCTCCGTCGTTTTATCCGTTTTGTTTTGAACACAAATGCAGTCAAAATGATTTAACTCGTTTAAATCGCGGAAGGGATGGTCGAGTGGTTAAGGCGATGGATTGCTAATACATTGGGCTCTGCCCGCGCGAGTTCGAATCTCGCCTCCGTCGTTTTATCCGTTTTGTTTTGAACACAAATGCAGTCACAATGATTTAACTCGTTTAAATCGCGGAAGGGATGGCCGAGTGGTTAAGGCGATGGATTGCTAATACATTAGGCCCGCGCGAGTTCGAATCTCGCCTCCGTCGTTTTATCCGTTTTGTTTTGAACACAAATGCAGTCAAAATGATTTAACTCGTTTAAATCGCGGAAGGGATGGCCGAATGGTTAAGGCGATGGATTGCTAATACATTTTGCTCTAAACACGCGAGTTCGAATCTCGCCTCCGTCGTTTTAACCGGATTGTTTTAATCACAAATTCAGGCAAAATAATTAAACCCGTTTTAAATCGACGACGGGGTGGTTAAGGCGATGGACTGCTAATCCATTGGGCTCTGCCCGCGCGAGTTCGAATCTCGCCTCCGTCGTTTTATCCGTTTTGTTTTGAACACAAATGCTGTCACAATGATTTAACTCGTTTAAATCGCGGAAGGGATGGCCGAATGGTTAAGGCGATGGATTGCTAATACATTTTGCTCTAAACACGCGAGTTCGAATCTCGCCTCCGTCGTTTTAGCCGGATTGTTTTAATCACAAATTCAGGCAAAATAATTAAACCCGTTTTAAATCGAGGACGGGGTGGTTAAGGCGATGGACTGCTAATCCATTGGGCTCTGCCCGCGCGAGTTCGAATCTCGCCTCCGTCGTTTTATCCGTTTTGTTTTGAACACAAATGCAGTCAAAATGATTTAACTCGTTTATATCGCGGAAGGGATGGCCCAGTGGTTAAGGCGATGGATTGCTAATACATTAGGCCCTAAACACGCGAGTTCAAATCTCGCCTCCGTCGTTTTATCCGTTTTGTTTTGAACACAAATGCAGTCAAAATGATTTAACTCGTTTAAATCGCGGAAGGGATGGCCGAATGGTTAAGGCGATGGATTGCTAATACATTTTGCTCTAAACACGCGAGTTCGAATCTCGCCTCCGTCGTTTTAACCGGATTGTTTTAATCACAAATTCAGGCAAAATAATTAAACCCGTTTTAAATCGAGGACGGGGTGGTTAAGGCGATGGACTGCTAATCCATTGGGCTCTGCCCGCGCGAGTTCGAATCTCGCCTTCGTCGTTTTATCCGTTTTGTTTTGAACACAAATGCAGTCAAAATGATTTAACTCGTTTAAATCGCGGAAGGGATGGCCGAGTATTTAAGGCGATGGATTGCTAATACATTGGGCCCTAAACACGCGAGTTCGAATCTCGCCTCCGTCGTTTTAACCGGATTGTTTTAATCACAAATTCAGGCAAAATAATTAAACCAATTTTAAATCGAGGACGGGGTGGTTAAGGCGATGGACTGCTAATCCATTGGGCTCTGCCCGCGCGAGTTCGAATCTCGCCTCCGTCGTTTTATCCGTTTTGTTTTGAACACAAATGCAGTCAAAATGATTTAACTCGTTTAAATCGCGGAAGGGATGGTCGAGTGGTTAAGGCGATGGATTGCTAATACATTGGGCTCTGCCCGCGCGAGTTCGAATCTCGCCTCCGTCGTTTTATCCGTTTTGTTTTGAACACAAATGCAGTCACAATGATTTAACTCGTTTAAATCGCGGAAGGGATGGCCGAGTGGTTAAGGCGATGGATTGCTAATACATTAGGCCCGCGCGAGTTCGAATCTCGCCTCCGTCGTTTTATCCGTTTTGTTTTGAACACAAATGCAGTCAAAATGATTTAACTCGTTTAAATCGCGGAAGGGATGGCCGAATGGTTAAGGCGATGGATTGCTAATACATTTTGCTCTAAACACGCGAGTTCGAATCTCGCCTCCGTCGTTTTAACCGGATTGTTTTAATCACAAATTCAGGCAAAATAATTAAACCCGTTTTAAATCGACGACGGGGTGGTTAAGGCGATGGACTGCTAATCCATTGGGCTCTGCCCGCGCGAGTTCGAATCTCGCCTCCGTCGTTTTATCTGTTTTGTTTTGAACACAAATGCTGTCACAATGATTTAACTCGTTTAAATCGCGGAAGGGATGGCCGAATGGTTAAGGCGATGGATTGCTAATACATTTTGCTCTAAACACGCGAGTTCGAATCTCGCCTCCGTCGTTTTAGCCGGATTGTTTTAATCACAAATTCAGGCAAAATAATTAAACCCGTTTTAAATCGAGGACGGGGTGGTTAAGGCGATGGACTGCTAATCCATTGGGCTCTGCCCGCGCGAGTTCGAATCTCGCCTCCGTCGTTTTATCCGTTTTGTTTTGAACACAAATGCAGTCAAAATGATTTAACTCGTTTATATCGCGGAAGGGATGGCCCAGTGGTTAAGGCGATGGATTGCTAATACATTAGGCCCTAAACACGCGAGTTCAAATCTCGCCTCCGTCGTTTTATCCGTTTTGTTTTGAACACAAATGCAGTCAAAATGATTTAACTCGTTTAAATCGCGGAAGGGATGGCCGAATGGTTAAGGCGATGGATTGCTAATACATTTTGCTCTAAACACGCGAGTTCGAATCTCGCCTCCGTCGTTTTAACCGGATTGTTTTAATCACAAATTCAGGCAAAATAATTAAACCCGTTTTAAATCGAGGACGGGGTGGTTAAGGCGATGGACTGCTAATCCATTGGGCTCTGCCCGCGCGAGTTCGAAACTCGCCTCCGTCGTTTTATCCGTTTTGTTTTGAACACAAATGCAGTCAAAATGATTTAACTCGTTTAAATCGCGGAAGGGATGGCCGAGTATTTAAGGCGATGGATTGCTAATACATTGGGCCCTAAACACGCGAGTTCGAATCTCGCCTCCGTCGTTTTAACCGGATTGTTTTAATCACAAATTCAGGCAAAATAATTAAACCAATTTTAAATCGAGGACGGGGTGGTTAAGGCGATGGACTGCTAATCCATTGGGCTCTGCCCGCGCGAGTTCGAATCTCGCCTCCGTCGTTTTATCCGTTTTGTTTTGAACACAAATGCAGTCAAAATGATTTAACTCGTTTAAATCGCGGAAGGGATGGTCGAGTGGTTAAGGCGATGGATTGCTAATGCATTAGGCCCTAAACACGCGAGTTCAAATCTCGTCTTCGTCGTTTTATCCGTTTTGTTTTGAACACAAATGCAGTCAAAATGATTTAACTCGCTTAAATCGCGGAAGGGATGGCCCAGTGGTTAAGGCGATGGATTGCTAATACATTAGGCCCTAAACACGCGAGTTCAAATCTCGCCTCCGTCGTTTTATCCGTTTTGTTTTGAACACAAATGCAGTCAAAATGATTTAACTCGCTTAAATCGCGGAAGGGATGGCCGAATGGTTAAGGCGATGGATTGCTAATACATTTTGCTCTAAACACGCGAGTTCGAATCTCGCCTCCGTCGTTTTAACCGGATTGTTTTAATCACAAATTCAGGCAAAATAATTAAACCCGTTTTAAATCGAGGACGGGGTGGTTAAGGCGATGGACTGCTAATCCATTGGGCTCTGCCCGCGCGAGTTCGAATCTCGCCTCCGTCGTTTTATCCGTTTTGTTTTGAACACAAATGCAGTCACAATGATTTAACTCGTTTAAATCGCGGAAGGGATGGCCGAGTGGTTAAGGCGATGGATTGCTAATACATTAGGCCCGCGCGAGTTCGAATCTCGCCTCCGTCGTTTTATCCGTTTTGTTTTGAACACAAATGCAGTCAAAATGATTTAACTCGTTTAAATCGCGGAAGGGATGGCCCAGTGGTTAAGGCGATGGATTGCTAATACATTAGGCCCTAAACACGCGAGTTCAAATCTCGCCTCCGTCGTTTTATCCGTTTTGTTTTGAACACAAATGCAGTCAAAATGATTTAACTCGTTTAAATCGCGGAAGGGATGGCCGAATGGTTAAGGCGATGGATTGCTAATACATTTTGCTCTAAACACGCGAGTTCGAATCTCGCCTCCGTCGTTTTAACCGGATTGTTTTAATCACAAATTCAGGCAAAATAATTAAACCCGTTTTAAATCGAGGACGGGGTGGTTAAGGCGATGGACTGCTAATCCATTGGGCTCTGCCCGCGCGAGTTCGAATCTCGCCTCCGTCGTTTTATCCGTTTTGTTTTGAACACAAATGCAGTCAAAATGATTTAACTCGTTTAAATCGCGGAAGGGATGGCCGAGTATTTAAGGCGATGGATTGCTAATACATTGGGCCCTAAACACGCGAGTTCGAATCTCGCCTCCGTCGTTTTAACCGGATTGTTTTAATCACAAATTCAGGCAAAATAATTAAACCAATTTTAAATCGAGGACGGGGTGGTTAAGGCGATGGACTGCTAATCCATTGGGCTCTGCCCGCGCGAGTTCCAATCTCGCCTCCGTCGTTTTATCCGTTTTGTTTTGAACACAAATGCAGTCAAAATGATTTAACTCGTTTAAATCGCGGAAGGGATGGTCGAGTGGTTAAGGCGATGGATTGCTAATGCATTAGGCCCTAAACACGCGAGTTCAAATCTCGTCTCCGTCGTTTTATCCGTTTTGTTTTGAACACAAATGCAGTCAAAATGATTTAACTCGTTTAAATCGCGGAAGGGATGGCCCAGTGGTTAAGGCGATGGATTGCTAATACATTAGGCCCTAAACACGCGAGTTCAAATCTCGCCTCCGTCGTTTTATCCGTTTTGTTTTGAACACAAATGCAGTCAAAATGATTTAACTCGTTTAAATCGCGGAAGGGATGGCCGAATGGTTAAGGCGATGGATTGCTAATACATTTTGCTCTAAACACGCGAGTTCGAATCTCGCCTCCGTCGTTTTAACCGGATTGTTTTAATCACAAATTCAGGCAAAATAATTAAACCCGTTTTAAATCGAGGACGGGGTGGTTAAGGCGATGGACTGCTAATCCATTGGGCTCTGCCCGCGCGAGTTCGAATCTCGCCTTCGTCGTTTTATCCGTTTTGTTTTGAACACAAATGCAGTCAAAATGATTTAACTCGTTTAAATCGCGGAAGGGATGGCCGAGTATTTAAGGCGATGGATTGCTAATACATTGGGCCCTAAACACGCGAGTTCGAATCTCGCCTCCGTCGTTTTAACCGGATTGTTTTAATCACAAATTCAGGCAAAATAATTAAACCAATTTTAAATCGAGGACGGGGTGGTTAAGGCGATGGACTGCTAATCCATTGGGCTCTGCCCGCGCGAGTTCGAATCTCGCCTCCGTCGTTTTATCCGTTTTGTTTTGAACACAAATGCAGTCAAAATGATTTAACTCGTTTAAATCGCGGAAGGGATGGTCGAGTGGTTAAGGCGATGGATTGCTAATACATTGGGCCCTAAACACGCGAGTTCGAATCTCGCCTCCGTCGTTTTAACCGGATTGTTTTAATCACAAATTCAGGCAAAATAATTAAACCAATTTTAAATCGAGGACGGGGTGGTTAAGGCGATGGACTGCTAATCCATTGGGCTCTGCCCGCGCGAGTTCCAATCTCGCCTCCGTCGTTTTATCCGTTTTGTTTTGAACACAAATGCAGTCAAAATGATTTAACTCGTTTAAATCGCGGAAGGGATGGTCGAGTGGTTAAGGCGATGGATTGCTAATGCATTAGGCCCTAAACACGCGAGTTCAAATCTCGTCTCCGTCGTTTTATCCGTTTTGTTTTGAACACAAATGCAGTCAAAATGATTTAACTCGTTTAAATCGCGGAAGGGATGGCCCAGTGGTTAAGGCGATGGATTGCTAATACATTAGGCCCTAAACACGCGAGTTCAAATCTCGCCTCCGTCGTTTTATCCGTTTTGTTTTGAACACAAATGCAGTCAAAATGATTTAACTCGTTTAAATCGCGGAAGGGATGGCCGAATGGTTAAGGCGATGGATTGCTAATACATTTTGCTCTAAACACGCGAGTTCGAATCTCGCCTCCGTCGTTTTAACCGGATTGTTTTAATCACAAATTCAGGCAAAATAATTAAACCCGTTTTAAATCGAGGACGGGGTGGTTAAGGCGATGGACTGCTAATCCATTGGGCTCTGCCCGCGCGAGTTCGAATCTCGCCTTCGTCGTTTTATCCGTTTTGTTTTGAACACAAATGCAGTCAAAATGATTTAACTCGTTTAAATCGCGGAAGGGATGGCCGAGTATTTAAGGCGATGGATTGCTAATACATTGGGCCCTAAACACGCGAGTTCGAATCTCGCCTCCGTCGTTTTAACCGGATTGTTTTAATCACAAATTCAGGCAAAATAATTAAACCAATTTTAAATCGAGGACGGGGTGGTTAAGGCGATGGACTGCTAATCCATTGGGCTCTGCCCGCGCGAGTTCGAATCTCGCCTCCGTCGTTTTATCCGTTTTGTTTTGAACACAAATGCAGTCAAAATGATTTAACTCGTTTAAATCGCGGAAGGGATGGTCGAGTGGTTAAGGCGATGGATTGCTAATACATTGGGCTCTGCCCGCGCGAGTTCGAATCTCGCCTCCGTCGTTTTATCCGTTTTGTTTTGAACACAAATGCAGTCACAATGATTTAACTCGTTTAAATCGCGGAAGGGATGGCCGAGTGGTTAAGGCGATGGATTGCTAATACATTAGGCCCGCGCGAGTTCGAATCTCGCCTCCGTCGTTTTATCCGTTTTGTTTTGAACACAAATGCAGTCAAAATGATTTAACTCGTTTAAATCGCGGAAGGGATGGCCGAATGGTTAAGGCGATGGATTGCTAATACATTTTGCTCTAAACACGCGAGTTCGAATCTCGCCTCCGTCGTTTTAACCGGATTGTTTTAATCACAAATTCAGGCAAAATAATTAAACCCGTTTTAAATCGACGACGGGGTGGTTAAGGCGATGGACTGCTAATCCATTGGGCTCTGCCCGCGCGAGTTCGAATCTCGCCTCCGTCGTTTTATCCGTTTTGTTTTGAACACAAATGCTGTCACAATGATTTAACTCGTTTAAATCGCGGAAGGGATGGCCGAATGGTTAAGGCGATGGATTGCTAATACATTTTGCTCTAAACACGCGAGTTCGAATCTCGCCTCCGTCGTTTTAGCCGGATTGTTTTAATCACAAATTCAGGCAAAATAATTAAACCCGTTTTAAATCGAGGACGGGGTGGTTAAGGCGATGGACCGCTAATCCATTGGGCTCTGCCCGCGCGAGTTCGAATCTCGCCTCCGTCGTTTTATCCGTTTTGTTTTGAACACAAATGCAGTCAAAATGATTTAACTCGTTTATATCGCGGAAGGGATGGCCCAGTGGTTAAGGCGATGGATTGCTAATACATTAGGCCCTAAACACGCGAGTTCAAATCTCGCCTCCGTCGTTTTATCCGTTTTGTTTTGAACACAAATGCAGTCAAAATGATTTAACTCGTTTAAATCGCGGAAGGGATGGCCGAATGGTTAAGGCGATGGATTGCTAATACATTTTGCTCTAAACACGCGAGTTCGAATCTCGCCTCCGTCGTTTTAACCGGATTGTTTTAATCACAAATTCAGGCAAAATAATTAAACCCGTTTTAAATCGAGGACGGGGTGGTTAAGGCGATGGACTGCTAATCCATTGGGCTCTGCCCGCGCGAGTTCGAAACTCGCCTCCGTCGTTTTATCCGTTTTGTTTTGAACACAAATGCAGTCAAAATGATTTAACTCGTTTAAATCGCGGAAGGGATGGCCGAGTATTTAAGGCGATGGATTGCTAATACATTGGGCCCTAAACACGCGAGTTCGAATCTCGCCTCCGTCGTTTTAACCGGATTGTTTTAATCACAAATTCAGGCAAAATAATTAAACCAATTTTAAATCGAGGACGGGGTGGTTAAGGCGATGGACTGCTAATCCATTGGGCTCTGCCCGCGCGAGTTCGAATCTCGCCTCCGTCGTTTTATCCGTTTTGTTTTGAACACAAATGCAGTCAAAATGATTTAACTCGTTTAAATCGCGGAAGGGATGGTCGAGTGGTTAAGGCGATGGATTGCTAATGCATTAGGCCCTAAACACGCGAGTTCAAATCTCGTCTTCGTCGTTTTATCCGTTTTGTTTTGAACACAAATGCAGTCAAAATGATTTAACTCGCTTAAATCGCGGAAGGGATGGCCCAGTGGTTAAGGCGATGGATTGCTAATACATTAGGCCCTAAACACGCGAGTTCAAATCTCGCCTCCGTCGTTTTATCCGTTTTGTTTTGAACACAAATGCAGTCAAAATGATTTAACTCGCTTAAATCGCGGAAGGGATGGCCGAATGGTTAAGGCGATGGATTGCTAATACATTTTGCTCTAAACACGCGAGTTCGAATCTCGCCTCCGTCGTTTTAACCGGATTGTTTTAATCACAAATTCAGGCAAAATAATTAAACCCGTTTTAAATCGAGGACGGGGTGGTTAAGGCGATGGACTGCTAATCCATTGGGCTCTGCCCGCGCGAGTTCGAATCTCGCCTCCGTCGTTTTATCCGTTTTGTTTTGAACACAAATGCAGTCAAAATGATTTAACTCGTTTATATCGCGGAAGGGATGGCCCAGTGGTTAAGGCGATGGATTGCTAATACATTAGGCCCTAAACACGCGAGTTCAAATCTCGCCTCCGTCGTTTTATCCGTTTTGTTTTGAACACAAATGCAGTCAAAATGATTTAACTCGTTTAAATCGCGGAAGGGATGGCCGAATGGTTAAGGCGATGGATTGCTAATACATTTTGCTCTAAACACGCGAGTTCGAATCTCGCCTCCGTCGTTTTAACCGGATTGTTTTAATCACAAATTCAGGCAAAATAATTAAACCCGTTTTAAATCGAGAACGGGGTGGTTAAGGCGATGGACTGCTAATCCATTGGGCTCTGCCCGCGCGAGTTCGAAACTCGCCTCCGTCGTTTTATCCGTTTTGTTTTGAACACAAATGCAGTCAAAATGATTTAACTCGTTTAAATCGCGGAAGGGATGGCCGAGTATTTAAGGCGATGGATTGCTAATACATTGGGCCCTAAACACGCGAGTTCGAATCTCGCCTCCGTCGTTTTAACCGGATTGTTTTAATCACAAATTCAGGCAAAATAATTAAACCAATTTTAAATCGAGGACGGGGTGGTTAAGGCGATGGACTGCTAATCCATTGGGCTCTGCCCGCGCGAGTTCGAATCTCGCCTCCGTCGTTTTATCCGTTTTGTTTTGAACACAAATGCAGTCAAAATGATTTAACTCGTTTAAATCGCGGAAGGGATGGTCGAGTGGTTAAGGCGATGGATTGCTAATGCATTAGGCCCTAAACACGCGAGTTCAAATCTCGTCTTCGTCGTTTTATCCGTTTTGTTTTGAACACAAATGCAGTCAAAATGATTTAACTCGCTTAAATCGCGGAAGGGATGGCCCAGTGGTTAAGGCGATGGATTGCTAATACATTAGGCCCTAAACACGCGAGTTCAAATCTCGCCTCCGTCGTTTTATCCGTTTTGTTTTGAACACAAATGCAGTCAAAATGATTTAACTCGCTTAAATCGCGGAAGGGATGGCCGAATGGTTAAGGCGATGGATTGCTAATACATTTTGCTCTAAACACGCGAGTTCGAATCTCGCCTCCGTCGTTTTAACCGGATTGTTTTAATCACAAATTCAGGCAAAATAATTAAACCCGTTTTAAATCGAGGACGGGGTGGTTAAGGCGATGGACTGCTAATCCATTGGGCTCTGCCCGCGCGAGTTCGAATCTCGCCTCCGTCGTTTTATCCGTTTTGTTTTGAACACAAATGCAGTCACAATGATTTAACTCGTTTAAATCGCGGAAGGGATGGCCGAGTGGTTAAGGCGATGGATTGCTAATACATTAGGCCCGCGCGAGTTCGAATCTCGCCTCCGTCGTTTTATCCGTTTTGTTTTGAACACAAATGCAGTCAAAATGATTTAACTCGTTTAAATCGCGGAAGGGATGGCCCAGTGGTTAAGGCGATGGATTGCTAATACATTAGGCCCTAAACACGCGAGTTCAAATCTCGCCTCCGTCGTTTTATCCGTTTTGTTTTGAACACAAATGCAGTCAAAATGATTTAACTCGTTTAAATCGCGGAAGGGATGGCCGAATGGTTAAGGCGATGGATTGCTAATACATTTTGCTCTAAACACGCGAGTTCGAATCTCGCCTCCGTCGTTTTAACCGGATTGTTTTAATCACAAATTCAGGCAAAATAATTAAACCCGTTTTAAATCGAGGACGGGGTGGTTAAGGCGATGGACTGCTAATCCATTGGGCTCTGCCCGCGCGAGTTCGAATCTCGCCTCCGTCGTTTTATCCGTTTTGTTTTGAACACAAATGCAGTCAAAATGATTTAACTCGTTTAAATCGCGGAAGGGATGGCCGAGTATTTAAGGCGATGGATTGCTAATACATTGGGCCCTAAACACGCGAGTTCGAATCTCGCCTCCGTCGTTTTAACCGGATTGTTTTAATCACAAATTCAGGCAAAATAATTAAACCAATTTTAAATCGAGGACGGGGTGGTTAAGGCGATGGACTGCTAATCCATTGGGCTCTGCCCGCGCGAGTTCCAATCTCGCCTCCGTCGTTTTATCCGTTTTGTTTTGAACACAAATGCAGTCAAAATGATTTAACTCGTTTAAATCGCGGAAGGGATGGTCGAGTGGTTAAGGCGATGGATTGCTAATGCATTAGGCCCTAAACACGCGAGTTCAAATCTCGTCTCCGTCGTTTTATCCGTTTTGTTTTGAACACAAATGCAGTCAAAATGATTTAACTCGTTTAAATCGCGGAAGGGATGGCCCAGTGGTTAAGGCGATGGATTGCTAATACATTAGGCCCTAAACACGCGAGTTCAAATCTCGCCTCCGTCGTTTTATCCGTTTTGTTTTGAACACAAATGCAGTCAAAATGATTTAACTCGTTTAAATCGCGGAAGGGATGGCCGAATGGTTAAGGCGATGGATTGCTAATACATTTTGCTCTAAACACGCGAGTTCGAATCTCGCCTCCGTCGTTTTAACCGGATTGTTTTAATCACAAATTCAGGCAAAATAATTAAACCCGTTTTATATCGAGGACGGGGTGGTTAAGGCGATGGACTGCTAATCCATTGGGCTCTGCCCGCGCGAGTTCGAATCTCGCCTCCGTCGTTTTATCCGTTTTGTTTTGAACACAAATGCAGTCAAAATGATTTAACTCGTTTAAATCGCGGAAGGGATGGCCGAGTATTTAAGGCGATGGATTGCTAATACATTGGGCCCTAAACACGCGAGTTCGAATCTCGCCTCCGTCGTTTTAACCGGATTGTTTTAATCACAAATTCAGGCAAAATAATTAAACCAATTTTAAATCGAGGACGGGGTGGTTAAGGCGATGGACTGCTAATCCATTGGGCTCTGCCCGCGCGAGTTCCAATCTCGCCTCCGTCGTTTTATCCGTTTTGTTTTGAACACAAATGCAGTCAAAATGATTTAACTCGTTTAAATCGCGGAAGGGATGGTCGAGTGGTTAAGGCGATGGATTGCTAATGCATTAGGCCCTAAACACGCGAGTTCAAATCTCGTCTCCGTCGTTTTATCCGTTTTGTTTTGAACACAAATGCAGTCAAAATGATTTAACTCGTTTAAATCGCGGAAGGGATGGCCCAGTGGTTAAGGCGATAGATTGCTAATACATTAGGCCCTAAACACGCGAGTTCAAATCTCGCCTCCGTCGTTTTATCCGTTTTGTTTTGAACACAAATGCAGTCAAAATGATTTAACTCGTTTAAATCGCGGAAGGGATGGCCGAATGGTTAAGGCGATGGATTGCTAATACATTTTGCTCTAAACACGCGAGTTCGAATCTCGCCTCCGTCGTTTTAACCGGATTGTTTTAATCACAAATTCAGGCAAAATAATTAAACCCGTTTTAAATCGAGGACGGGGTGGTTAAGGCGATGGACTGCTAATCCATTGGGCTCTGCCCGCGCGAGTTCGAATCTCGCCTCCGTCGTTTTATCCGTTTTGTTTTGAACACAAATGCAGTCAAAATGATTTAACTCGTTTAAATCGCGGAAGGGATGGCCGAGTATTTAAGGCGATGGATTGCTAATACATTGGGCCCTAAACACGCGAGTTCGAATCTCGCCTCCGTCGTTTTAACCGGATTGTTTTAATCACAAATTCAGGCAAAATAATTAAACCAATTTTAAATCGAGGACGGGGTGGTTAAGGCGATGGACTGCTAATCCATTGGGCTCTGCCCGCGCGAGTTCCAATCTCGCCTCCGTCGTTTTATCCGTTTTGTTTTGAACACAAATGCAGTCAAAATGATTTAACTCGTTTAAATCGCGGAAGGGATGGTCGAGTGGTTAAGGCGATGGATTGCTAATGCATTAGGCCCTAAACACGCGAGTTCAAATCTCGTCTCCGTCGTTTTATCCGTTTTGTTTTGAACACAAATGCAGTCAAAATGATTTAACTCGTTTAAATCGCGGAAGGGATGGCCCAGTGGTTAAGGCGATAGATTGCTAATACATTAGGCCCTAAACACGCGAGTTCAAATCTCGCCTCCGTCGTTTTATCCGTTTTGTTTTGAACACAAATGCAGTCAAAATGATTTAACTCGTTTAAATCGCGGAAGGGATGGCCGAATGGTTAAGGCGATGGATTGCTAATACATTTTGCTCTAAACACGCGAGTTCGAATCTCGCCTCCGTCGTTTTAACCGGATTGTTTTAATCACAAATTCAGGCAAAATAATTAAACCCGTTTTAAATCGAGGACGGGGTGGTTAAGGCGATGGACTGCTAATCCATTGGGCTCTGCCCGCGCGAGTTCGAATCTCGCCTCCGTCGTTTTATCCGTTTTGTTTTGAACACAAATGCAGTCAAAATGATTTAACTCGTTTAAATCGCGGAAGGGATGGCCGAGTATTTAAGGCGATGGATTGCTAATACATTGGGCCCTAAACACGCGAGTTCGAATCTCGCCTCCGTCGTTTTAACCGGATTGTTTTAATCACAAATTCAGGCAAAATAATTAAACCAATTTTAAATCGAGGACGGGGTGGTTCATTGAGTTCAGAATATATGTATTTCTAGAGTCCTATTTGGATATCGAGTTTTCGCGCTCGCGCGTCCATCGTTTTTAAAAATATGGGACGGACAGACAACTTTATCATTAGGTGGTAGCGCCATCTATTTTACTTAAAACAAACTAGAAAAAAACAAGTAAATGTTAGTTATGTTACTATCGCCGCATTCGTCTGCTTTAGACAGAAAGAAATGTTTGAAAACCGCTATGTAAGTTCAGTTTTAATTATAATTAAGACCGATTTAAAAATTTTAATACTTTTAACTGCTACACAGATTTAATCTTGAAAGCTACTATGTTTACTGCCCTTTAAACAATATTATTTTGGTAAGTTTTTTTCTCAAAACTTCCCTTCTCATTTTCTCATTAAAGTTTTTGGCGATTTTCCTCATCCTTACGTTTGTGTATATATAGATAATTTTTGAGATGAGGAAGTTTAAATGGTGATTAAAACCAAGCTCTTGATCGAACATATGATCATTTAAATCTGGGAAAAGAGTTTCATGAACCAAGCACCTCCTAACAAGGGACTCAATTTTTAAGGTTAGTGAATTGCTTGCGGTTCCATGTTTTTCCAGATTTAATCTTCGAATGCATTTTTCTGTAATTTGAAGCAGGGTAACAACGGTTCTGGATGGGTAAATTAGTCCTCCATGGTCTCGTAAATGTATCAGCCCTTTCTCTGATAAGCAGTAATCATGGAAACTGGTGTTTCTACCGCTGCTTTCTTCTAGGCTAGCCTTGCATATGTCACATTTCAGAATTCTTCTGAGTTTCATCACAACAAAACCGCCCACGTATTGAATGATATTATCTCTCAAGAGATTCGACCCATCAAAGTAAAAATCTAGTTCTGCGAGATCATCAGACACTTGATTATCTGACGACTCTGTGGTGGTTGCTGCGCTTAAAAAGGTTGTGGACATTTCACAAATATCTGGAATGGCGGTGTCATCTAGAGCTAGAACATTAGCGCATCCAGATGCTTCTAATTTTGCTAAAAAAGAGCTCTTGTATGCCGATTTAAATTGCGCCACCGTTGGATTATTATTCCAGCCCCCCTTTGTACGTATCGTTGAGAAAAAAAGCTCCAAATGATCCTGGGATAGTTTATATGTTGGGAGGTATCTATATTTTATATATAGCATTTGTTTAGTTAGCTATACCCAAGTGTAGAATAAAAACTTTACTTTTGTCTGACATACTTTAACGGACCATCTTGGTGCACATACATATCCACTAAATACAGAACGCTGCTAATAGAAACGGCGAATCCGAGTGGTCCAGTTTTACGTGTGGACTCGCAAATCAGATTACCATCTGCGTCTGTTAGACTCAACATAAGTTCTTTAGCTTTATTTAGACTTGCTCTCTTGATGTTAACATTTGAGTTATTTATTGGAGACTTATACCCTTTGGCATAAGGGTTGCGAGAGTTTAGGATATCAAATGCCCTGAGAAATAATAAACTATTACAACCGACAGGCAATAAATTTAGCGTGTTTTGTCACCTGTCAACTGTCTCGATAAAATTAACTGTGCCCTCACAGTTTTGAAACTCTTTCATTTTTATTTGTTTTAGGAGTTTCAGAGCGCTAGCCACTGAAGCACTCAAAGTTTGGGCTGCTAGTTTGACTTTCATCTTTTGAGTGTGAAATTTTATGTGAAATCGGCTTAATTTGTTAGCAATACTAAGACCTTCTTCCTCTTGCACCAATTCAAGAAGTACAATTAATGCCCAAAATATGTCCTAAAAATAAAACTATTAATATATTTTTACGATTATATCATTTAAGTTTGTATTTACGTTTCCACTTTGCCGATCCACAAGCAAATTGTGATGTTCCCACAAGTTTCTGATCAGTTTCAACATATGACAAACGTCTAAAATAAAAGCTACATCGTCTTTTGGATTTGCTATTCAGGAAAGGAAACAAAGGTTTTAAATTATTCATAAGTATTTGTGTGAAATGGTTTTTTGTCTTACCAGGGTTTGGAAAAACTGATTTGATTTCTTTGGAATTCATGACAACTCCGAGTCTGTGTGCCATGGAAATGTTTGATGCGAGCCCATCGCAAACGAGCGCAACACATTTAGCACCAGTCAAATTCAGATGATGGAAAGCTTCTCTGACGAGTGTATCTAGAAGCCAGGCGGGGGTGCCATGAACGAAAAAATAGCCAATCGGTAGCTTCCAACTACCGTTTATGGCAACAACCATAAATACAAGAACAGAGGTAGCGACTTCATCATTGTCAGTCTTGGACTCGATGCTAGTGCCATAGTTGACGTAGCCATCAAAGGATTTCCCGTTCCACTTTATCTCTTTCCTAATGGCCATTTCGTCTAACATTAGAGACACCAAAACTGGGTATTTAGATTTTTCCACTTCTTTCTTTAGGAATTGAAAACTCTGGGCAGTGAATCCAGGTTCGCCGTCTATTTTGGAACCCCAATTTCGGAGTGTATTTGGATGAGGCAAACAGAAAATTTGGCGAAGATATCTATACGCTTTAGGGCTATAGAAATGCAAGGTTATAGCAAATTCTCGAAGAATGCTACTATAAGCTTTCTTGGCTTTGTTTTTGGGTCCTGCTTCCTTTAAATGTTGGAAAAGTTCTTTCGCAGTAGGAGAAAATACATCTTCTAATTGTATAATATTTTCTTCTAGCATTAATTTGTCTTTTCGCAAAGTTGCGATAATTCCTTTGAAACTTTCAATCTTTTTATCTCTTCGTATGAGTCTTCGCTTTGTTAAATTAAATGTCTTTTGGATGATCTTTCTTCTTTTTATTTGATTTGCCAGTTGATTTTTAAGCATCGCAATTTCTCTATTCTAAAGTGGCAGTGTTATGATTGGAATATGTGCAGTTAAGCGTGGCTCTATATTCTCTAGCATATTATGTACCTTTTTCTTGGAAAGGGTTTCAATTTCTCTTAAAATCTTTTCGTCTGTCTTGTGATATGTCTGAGGTGAAAGAAAATGTCATCATGTGTACCAACATAAGTTAAACATAACTATTCAATGTACATGAAATGTTGACAATGAATATAAAGCTGCAGTCCTTTCATCAGTTTCTTGGTTTTTGTTTAAACTCGTATTGCCTTGAGAGCAACGGCTAGGAGTATAGTCCCAATCCATGGGTTCAACCAAACCTTCAACTTCTGATGAAGCAACATTGCGTTCCTCTGCCTGATTATGTTGTAAAGCATTAGGGATGTTGCCAAACTTAATAAAGCGTGTCTTACATTTTTATCCATTGACATAATTTCGCCATCCGTATTTTCAATGTCAATATTTTGAGCAACATCATCCACAACTTCACAGCCACTTATTTCTAAAAGGTCTTCAGGGTCTGGGATTATCTCTATTGATCGCGAATAAGACGCGGAACTCTCCGAAATAATACTTTTGTTTAGGCCTACATTTTTGTTACACCGACTGTAAGTTTTCTGTAAACGGTTTAAAAGTGGCAAATTACAGTAAAACATTTAATTTTCTTAGAATTATATTTCATTAATATACAATTCCTATGTTGAAGTTTGGGTTGCAAGTTTCGGGTAAAAACAGAGTAGGAACTGCATTAGCCGATAGCACGCGTATTTTAGAATTTTCGCGATAGTCCGCTTGACAAAAATGATCACCGCAAATAGCATCATATTTTTGTGGAGTCCATTCGGGTTTATTAATGGCCCGACACCATTGTTTCATTAACTCGGGATTTTTAGTAGGGAATCTTAATAGTACAATTCAAAAAGTGTTGAACTTCTGAATATTTTTTAATATTCTTTATTTCTATACTTACTTATGCCACGAAACATTTTTATTCCTACCAGTGTTAACGCACTTCTCTACTGAGCATTTTCTACCCATGATAAAATTTAATAACTTTTCATATTATTTGTTACTTTAATAATGAAAAAGATAAAATAAAGTAAAAACAAGTATTACACCAGAAATTTATCAAAATTTTATTTATTAAAAATGAAGTTTAACAAATTCTTAGTAATTAAGTCTCAACTAACAGTTTTTCAACTTTGGCGCTTTACGTCTTCTTAAGCCTAATTTTCAAATTCAAGCCAATTTCCCGCCAAAAGAAACTATTTTCAGTTTCATCCGTCAGGCAACAGATGGCGCTAACGACTAATGATAAAGTAATGAAATTCGACGAATCCGAGTCCGCGAGGAGGAAATTCAACAAAAACTCTAGAAATACATATATTCTGAACTCAATGGGGTGGTTAAGGCGATGGACTGCTAATCCATTGGGCTCTGCCCGCGCGAGTTCGAATCTCGCCTCCGTCGTTTTATCCGTTTTGTTTTGAACACAAATGCAGTCAAAATGATTTAACTCGTTTAAATCGCGGAAGGGATGGCCCAGTGGTTAAGGCGATGGATTGCTAATACATTAGGCCCTAAACACGCGAGTTCAAATCTCGCCTCCGTCGTTTTATCCGTTTTGTTTTGAACACAAATGCAGTCAAAATGATTTAACTCGTTTAAATCGCGGAAGGGATGGCCGAATGGTTAAGGCGATGGATTGCTAATACATTTTGCTCTAAACACGCGAGTTCGAATCTCGCCTCCGTCGTTTTAACCGGATTGTTTTAATCACAAATTCAGGCAAAATAATTAAACCCGTTTTAAATCGAGGACGGGGTGGTTAAGGCGATGGACTGCTAATCCATTGGGCTCTGCCCGCGCGAGTTCGAATCTCGCCTCCGTCGTTTTATCCGTTTTGTTTTGAACACAAATGCAGTCAAAATGATTTAACTCGTTTAAATCGCGGAAGGGATGGCCGAGTATTTAAGGCGATGGATTGCTAATACATTGGGCCCTAAACACGCGAGTTCGAATCTCGCCTCCGTCGTTTTAACCGGATTGTTTTAATCACAAATTCAGGCAAAATAATTAAACCAATTTTAAATCGAGGACGGGGTGGTTAAGGCGATGGACTGCTAATCCATGGGGCTCTGCCCGCGCGAGTTCCAATCTCGCCTCCGTCGTTTTATCCGTTTTGTTTTGAACACAAATGCAGTCAAAATGATTTAACTCGTTTAAATCGCGGAAGGGATGGTCGAGTGGTTAAGGCGATGGATTGCTAATGCATTAGGCCCTAAACACGCGAGTTCAAATCTCGTCTCCGTCGTTTTATCCGTTTTGTTTTGAACACAAATGCAGTCAAAATGATTTAACTCGTTTAAATCGCGGAAGGGATGGCCCAGTGGTTAAGGCGATGGATTGCTAATACATTAGGCCCTAAACACGCGAGTTCAAATCTCGCCTCCGTCGTTTTATCCGTTTTGTTTTGAACACAAATGCAGTCAAAATGATTTAACTCGTTTAAATCGCGGAAGGGATGGCCGAATGGTTAAGGCGATGGATTGCTAATACATTTTGCTCTAAACACGCGAGTTCGAATCTCGCCTCCGTCGTTTTAAAAGGATTGTTTTAATCACAAATTCAGGCAAAATAATTAAACCCGTTTTAAATCGAGGACGGGGTGGTTAAGGCGATGGACTGCTAATCCATTGGGCTCTGCCCGCGCGAGTTCGAATCTCGCCTCCGTCGTTTTATCCGTTTTGTTTCGAACACAAATGCAGTCAAAATGATTTAACTCGTTTAAATCGCGGAAGGGATGGCCGAGTATTTAAGGCGATGGATTGCTAATACATTGGGCCCTAAACACGCGAATTCGAATCTCGCCTCCGTCGTTTTAACCGGATTGTTTTAATCACAAATTCAGGCAAAATAATTAAACTAATTTTAAATCGAGGACGGGGTGGTTAAGGCGATGGACTGCTAATCCATCGGGCTCTGCCCGCGCGAGTTCGAATCTCGCCTCCGTCGTTTTATCCGTTTTGTTTTGAACACAAATGCAGTCAAAATGATTTAACTCGTTTAAATCGCGGAAGGGATGGCCGAGTGGTTAAGGCGATGGATTGCTAATACATTAGGCCCTAAACACGCGAGTTCAAATCTCGCCTCCGTCGTTTTATCCGTTTTGTTTTGAACACAAATGCAGTCACAATGATTTAACTCGTTTAAATAGCGGAAGGGATATCCGAGTGGTTAAGGCGATGGATTGCTAATACATTAGGCCCGCGCGAGTTCGAATCTCGCCTCCGTCGTTTTATCCGTTTTGTTTTGAACACAAATGCAGTCAAAATGATTTAACTCGTTTAAATCGCGGAAGGGATGGCCGAATGGTTAAGGCGATGGATTGCTAATACATTTTGCTCTAAACACGCGAGTTCGAATCTCGCCTCCGTCGTTTTAACCGGATTGTTTTAATCACAAATTCAGGCAAAATAATTAAACCCGTTTTAAATCGAGGACGGGGTGGTTAAGGCGATGGACTGCTAATCCATTGGGCTCTGCCCGCGCGAGTTCGAATCTCGCCTCCGTCGTTTTATCCGTTTTGTTTTGAACACAAATGCTGTCACAATGATTTAACTCGTTTAAATCGCGGAAGGGATGGCCGAGTGGTTAAGGCGATGGATTGCTAATACATTAGGCCCGCGCGAGTTCGAATCTCGCTTCCGTCGTTTTATCCGTTTTGTTTTGAACACAAATGCAGTCAAAATGATTTAACTCGTTTAAATCGCGGAAGGGATGGCCGAATGGTTAAGGCGATGGATTGCTAATACATTTTGCTCTAAACACGCGAGTTCGAATCTCGCCTCCGTCGTTTTAACCGGATTGTTTTAATCACAAATTCAGGCAAAATAATTAAACCCGTTTTAAATCGAGGACGGGGTGGTTAAGGCGATGGACTGCTAATCCATTGGGCTCTGCCCGCGCGAGTTCGAATCTCGCCTCCGTCGTTTTATCCGTTTTGTTTTGAACACAAATGCTGTCACAATGATTTAACTCGTTTAAATCGCGGAAGGGATGGCCGAGTGGTTAAGGCGATGGATTGCTAATACATTAGGCCCGCGCGAGTTCGAATCTCGCTTCCGTCGTTTTATCCGTTTTGTTTTGAACACAAATGCAGTCAAAATGATTTAACTCGCTTAAATCGCGGAAGGGATGGCCGAATGGTTAAGGCGATGGATTGCTAATACATTTTGCTCTAAACACGCGAGTTCGAATCTCGCCTCCGTCGTTTTAACCGGATTGTTTTAATCACAAATTCAGGCAAAATAATTAAACCCGTTTTAAATCGAGGACGGGGTGGTTAAGGCGATGGACTGCTAATCCATTGGGCTCTGCCCGCGCGAGTTCGAATCTCGCCTCCGTCGTTTTATCCGTTTTGTTTTGAACACAAATGCAGTCAAAATGATTTAACTCGTTTAAATCGCGGAAGGGATGGCCCAGTGGTTAAGGCGATGGATTGCTAATACATTAGGCCCTAAACACGCGAGTTCAAATCTCGCCTCCGTCGTTTTATCCGTTTTGTTTTGAACACAAATGCAGTCAAAATGATTTAACTCGTTTAAATCGCGGAAGGGATGGCCGAATGGTTAAGGCGATGGATTGCTAATACATTTTGCTCTAAACACGCGAGTTCGAATCTCGCCTCCGTCGTTTTAACCGGATTGTTTTAATCACAAATTCAGGCAAAATAATTAAACCCGTTTTAAATCGAGGACGGGGTGGTTAAGGCGATGGACTGCTAATCCATTGGGCTCTGCCCGCGCGAGTTCGAATCTCGCCTCCGTCGTTTTATCCGTTTTGTTTTGAACACAAATGCAGTCAAAATGATTTAACTCGTTTAAATCGCGGAAGGGATGGCCGAGTATTTAAGGCGATGGATTGCTAATACATTGGGCCCTAAACACGCGAGTTCGAATCTCGCCTCCGTCGTTTTAACCGGATTGTTTTAATCACAAATTCAGGCAAAATAATTAAACCAATTTTAAATCGAGGACGGGGTGGTTAAGGCGATGGACTGCTAATCCATTGGGCTCTGCCCGCGCGAGTTCCAATCTCGCCTCCGTCGTTTTATCCGTTTTGTTTTGAACACAAATGCAGTCAAAATGATTTAACTCGTTTAAATCGCGGAAGGGATGGTCGAGTGGTTAAGGCGATGGATTGCTAATGCATTAGGCCCTAAACACGCGAGTTCAAATCTCGTCTCCGTCGTTTTATCCGTTTTGTTTTGAACACAAATGCAGTCAAAATGATTTAACTCGTTTAAATCGCGGAAGGGATGGCCCAGTGGTTAAGGCGATGGATTGCTAATACATTAGGCCCTAAACACGCGAGTTCAAATCTCGCCTCCGTCGTTTTATCCGTTTTGTTTTGAACACAAATGCAGTCAAAATGATTTAACTCGCTTAAATCGCGGAAGGGATGGCCGAATGGTTAAGGCGATGGATTGCTAATACATTTTGCTCTAAACACGCGAGTTCGAATCTCGCCTCCGTCGTTTTAACCGGATTGTTTTAATCACAAATTCAGGCAAAATAATTAAACCCGTTTTAAATCGAGGACGGGGTGGTTAAGGCGATGGACTGCTAATCCATTGGGCTCTGCCCGCGCGAGTTCGAATCTCGCCTCCGTCGTTTTATCCGTTTTGTTTTGAACACAAATGCAGTCACAATGATTTAACTCGTTTAAATCGCGGAAGGGATGGCCGAGTGGTTAAGGCGATGGATTGCTAATACATTAGGCCCGCGCGAGTTCGAATCTCGCCTCCGTCGTTTTATCCGTTTTGTTTTGAACACAAATGCAGTCAAAATGATTTAACTCGTTTAAATCGCAGAAGGGATGGCCCAGTGGTTAAGGCGATGGATTGCTAATACATTAGGCCCTAAACACGCGAGTTCGAATCTCGCCTCCGTCGTTTTAACCGGATTGTTTTAATCACAAATTCAGGCAAAATAATTAAACCAATTTTAAATCGAGGACGGGGTGGTTAAGGCGATGGACTGCTAATCCATTGGGCTCTGCCCGCGCGAGTTCCAATCTCGCCTCCGTCGTTTTATCCGTTTTGTTTTGAACACAAATGCAGTCAAAATGATTTAACTCGTTTAAATCGCGGAAGGGATGGTCGAGTGGTTAAGGCGATGGATTGCTAATGCATTAGGCCCTAAACACGCGAGTTCAAATCTCGTCTCCGTCGTTTTATCCGTTTTGTTTTGAACACAAATGCAGTCAAAATGATTTAACTCGTTTAAATCGCGGAAGGGATGGCAGAGTGGTTAAGGCGATGGATTGCTAATACATTAGGCCCTAAACACGCGAGTTCAAATCTCGCCTCCGTCGTTTTATCCGTTTTGTTTTGAACACAAATGCAGTCAAAATGATTTAACTCGTTTAAATCGCGGAAGGGATGGCCGAATGGTTAAGGCGATGGATTGCTAATACATTTTGCTCTAAACACGCGAGTTCGAATCTCGCCTCCGTCGTTTTAACCGGATTGTTTTAATCACAAATTCAGGCAAAATAATTAAACCCGTTTTAAATCGAGGACGGGGTGGTTAAGGCGATGGACTGCTAATCCATTGGGCTCTGCCCGCGCGAGTTCGAATCTCGCCTCCGTCGTTTTATCCGTTTTGTTTCGAACACAAATGCAGTCAAAATGATTTAACTCGTTTAAATCGCGGAAGGGATGGCCGAGTATTTAAGGCGATGGATTGCTAATACATTGGGCCCTAAACACGCGAATTCGAATCTCGCCTCCGTCGTTTTAACCGGATTGTTTTAATCACAAATTCAGGCAAAATAATTAAACCAATTTTAAATCGAGGACGGGGTGGTTAAGGCGATGGACTGCTAATCCATCGGGCTCTGCCCGCGCGAGTTCGAATCTCGCCTCCGTCGTTTTATCCGTTTTGTTTTGAACACAAATGCAGTCAAAATGATTTAACTCGTTTAAATCGCGGAAGGGATGGCCGAGTGGTTAAGGCGATGGATTGCTAATACATTAGGCCCTAAACACGCGAGTTCAAATCTCGCCTCCGTCGTTTTATCCGTTTTGTTTTGAACACAAATGCAGTCACAATGATTTAACTCGTTTAAATAGCGGAAGGGATATCCGAGTGGTTAAGGCGATGGATTGCTAATACATTAGGCCCGCGCGAGTTCGAATCTCGCCTCCGTCGTTTTATCCGTTTTGTTTTGAACACAAATGCAGTCAAAATGATTTAACTCGTTTAAATCGCGGAAGGGATGGCCGAATGGTTAAGGCGATGGATTGCTAATACATTTTGCTCTAAACACGCGAGTTCGAATCTC
The DNA here is from genome assembly GCF_054372755.1 of Phalangium opilio. NCBI lineage: Eukaryota > Metazoa > Arthropoda > Arachnida > Opiliones > Phalangiidae > Phalangium > Phalangium opilio. Next base: position 556,394 of record NW_028324260.1, read on the forward strand.
GCCTCCGTCGTTTTAACCGGATTGTTTTAATCACAAATTCAGGCAAAATAATTAAACCCGTTTTAAATCGAGGACGGGGTGGTTAAGGCGATGGACTGCTAATCCATTGGGCTCTGCCCGCGCGAGTTCGAATCTCGCCTCCGTCGTTTTATCCGTTTTGTTTTGAACACAAATGCAGTCAAAATGATTTAACTCGTTTAAATCGCGGAAGGGATGGCCGAGTATTTAAGGCGATGGATTGCTGATACATTGGGCCCTAAACACGCGAGTTCGAATCTCGCCTCCCACGTTTTAACCGGATTGTTTTAATCACAAATTCAGGCAAAATAATTAAACCCGTTTTAAATCGAGGACGGGGTGGTTAAGGCGATGGACTGCTAATCCATTGGGCTCTGCCCGCGCGAGTTCGAATCTCGCCTCCGTCGTTTTATCCGTTTTGTTTTGAACACAAATGCAGTCAAAATGATTTAACTCGTTTAAATCGCGGAAGGGATGGCCCAGTGGTTAAGGCGATGGATTGCTAATACATTAGGCCCTAAACACGCGAGTTCAAATCTCGCCTCCGTCGTTTTATCCGTTTTGTTTTGAACACAAATGCAGTCAAAATGATTTAACTCGTTTAAATCGCGGAAGGGATGGCCGAATGGTTAAGGCGATGGATTGCTAATACATTTTGCTCTAAACACGCGAGTTCGAATCTCGCCTCCGTCGTTTTAACCGGATTGTTTTAATCACAAATTCAGGCAAAATAATTAAACCCGTTTTAAATCGAGGACGGGGTGGTTAAGGCGATGGACTGCTAATCCATTGGGCTCTGCCCGCGCGAGTTCGAATCTCGCCTCCGTCGTTTTATCCGTTTTGTTTTGAACACAAATGCAGTCAAAATGATTTAACTCGTTTAAATCGCGGAAGGGATGGCCTAATATTTAAGGCGATGGATTGCTAATACATTGGGCCCTAAACACGCGAGTTCGAATCTCGCCTCCGTCGTTTTAACCGGATTGTTTTAATCACAAATTCAGGCAAAATAATTAAACCAATTTTAAATCGAGGACGGGGTGGTTAAGGCGATGGACTGCTAATCCATTGGGCTCTGCCCGCGCGAGTTCGAATCTCGCCTCCGTCGTTTTATCCGTTTTGTTTTGAACACAAATGCAGTCAAAATGATTTAACTCGTTTAAATCGCGGAAGGGATGGTCGAGTGGTTAAGGCGATGGATTGCTAATACATTAGGCCCTAAACACGCGAGTTCAAATCTCGCCTCCGTCGTTTTATCCGTTTTGTTTTGAACACAAATGCAGTCAAAATGATTTAACTCGCTTAAATCGCGGAAGGGATGGCCGAATGGTTAAGGCGATGGATTGCTAATACATTTTGCTCTAAACACGCGAGTTCGAATCTCGCCTCCGTCGTTTTAACCGGATTGTTTTAATCACAAATTCAGGCAAAATAATTAAACCCGTTTTAAATCGAGGACGGGGTGGTTAAGGCGATGGACTGCTAATCCATTGGGCTCTGCCCGCGCGAGTTCGAATGTCGCCTCCGTCGTTTTATCCGTTTTGTTTTGAACACAAATGCAGTCACAATGATTTAACTCGTTTAAATCGCGGAAGGGATGGCCGAGTGGTTAAGGCGATGGATTGTTAATACATTAGGCCCGCGCGAGTTCGAATCTCGCCTCCGTCGTTTTATCCGTTTTGTTTTGAACACAAATGCAGTCAAAATGATTTAACTCGTTTAAATCGCAGAAGGGATGGCCCAGTGGTTAAGGCGATGGATTGCTAATACATTAGGCCCTAAACACGCGAGTTCAAATCTCGCCTCCGTCGTTTTATCCGTTTTGTTTTGAACACAAATGCAGTCAAAATGATTTAACTCGTTTAAATCGCGGAAGGGATGGCCGAATGGTTAAGGCGATGGATTGCTAATACATTTTGCTCTAAACACGCGAGTTCGAATCTCGCCTCCGTCGTTTTAACCGGATTGTTTTAATCACAAATTCAGGCAAAATAATTAAACCCGTTTTAAATCGAGGACGGGGTGGTTAAGGCGATGGACTGCTAATCCATTGGGCTCTGCCCGCGCGAGTTCGAATGTCGCCTCCGTCGTTTTATCCGTTTTGTTTTGAACACAAATGCAGTCACAATGATTTAACTCGTTTAAATCGCGGAAGGGATGGCCGAGTGGTTAAGGCGATGGATTGTTAATACATTAGGCCCGCGCGAGTTCGAATCTCGCCTCCGTCGTTTTATCCGTTTTGTTTTGAACACAAATGCAGTCAAAATGATTTAACTCGTTTAAATCGCAGAAGGGATGGCCCAGTGGTTAAGGCGATGGATTGCTAATACATTAGGCCCTAAACACGCGAGTTCAAATCTCGCCTCCGTCGTTTTATCCGTTTTGTTTTGAACACAAATGCAGTCAAAATGATTTAACTCGTTTAAATCGCGGAAGGGATGGCCGAATGGTTAAGGCGATGGATTGCTAATACATTTTGCTCTAAACACGCGAGTTCGAATCTCGCCTCCGTCGTTTTAACCGGATTGTTTTAATCACAAATTCAGGCAAAATAATTAAACCCGTTTTAAATCGAGGACGGGGTGGTTAAGGCGATGGACTGCTAATCCATTGGGCTCTGCCCGCGCGAGTTCGAATCTCGCCTCCGTCGTTTTATCCGTTTTGTTTTGAACACAAATGCAGTCAAAATGATTTAACTCGTTTAAATCGCGGAAGGGATGGTCGAGTGGTTAAGGCGATGGATTGCTAATACATTAGGCCCTAAACACGCGAGTTCAAATCTCGCCTCCGTCGTTTTATCCGTTTTGTTTTGAACACAAATGCAGTCAAAATGATTTAACTCGCTTAAATCGCGGAAGGGATGGCCGAATGGTTAAGGCGATGGATTGCTAATACATTTTGCTCTAAACACGCGAGTTCGAATCTCGCCTCCGTCGTTTTAACCGGATTGTTTTAATCACAAATTCAGGCAAAATAATTAAACCCGTTTTAAATCGAGGACGGGGTGGTTAAGGCGATGGACTGCTAATCCATTGGGCTCTGCCCGCGCGAGTTCGAATGTCGCCTCCGTCGTTTTATCCGTTTTGTTTTGAACACAAATGCAGTCACAATGATTTAACTCGTTTAAATCGCGGAAGGGATGGCCGAGTGGTTAAGGCGATGGATTGTTAATACATTAGGCCCGCGCGAGTTCGAATCTCGCCTCCGTCGTTTTATCCGTTTTGTTTTGAACACAAATGCAGTCAAAATGATTTAACTCGTTTAAATCGCAGAAGGGATGGCCCAGTGGTTAAGGCGATGGATTGCTAATACATTAGGCCCTAAACACGCGAGTTCAAATCTCGCCTCCGTCGTTTTATCCGTTTTGTTTTGAACACAAATGCAGTCAAAATGATTTAACTCGTTTAAATCGCGGAAGGGATGGCCGAATGGTTAAGGCGATGGATTGCTAATACATTTTGCTCTAAACACGCGAGTTCGAATCTCGCCTCCGTCGTTTTAACCGGATTGTTTTAATCACAAATTCAGGCAAAATAATTAAACCCGTTTTAAATCGAGGACGGGGTGGTTAAGGCGATGGACTGCTAATCCATTGGGCTCTGCCCGCGCGAGTTCGAATCTCGCCTCCGTCGTTTTATCCGTTTTGTTTTGAACACAAATGCAGTCAAAATGATTTAACTCGTTTAAGTCGCGGAAGGGATGGCCGAGTATTTAAGGCGATGGATTGCTAATACATTGGGCCCTAAACACGCGAGTTCGAATCTCGCCTCCGTCGTTTTAACCGGATTGTTTTAATCACAAATTCAGGCAAAATAATTAAACCAATTTTAAATCGAGGACGGGGTGGTTAAGGCGATGGACTGCTAATCCATTGGGCTCTGCCCGCGCGAGTTCCAATCTCGCCTCCGTCGTTTTATCCGTTTTGTTTTGAACACAAATGCAGTCAAAATGATTTAACTCGTTTAAATCGCGGAAGGGATGGTCGAGTGGTTAAGGCGTTGGATTGCTAATGCATTAGGCCCTAAACACGCGAGTTCAAATCTCGTCTCCGTCGTTTTATCCGTTTTGTTTTGAACACAAATGCAGTCAAAATGATTTAACTCGTTTAAATCGCGGAAGGGATGGCCCAGTGGTTAAGGCGATGGATTGCTAATACATTAGGCCCTAAACACGCGAGTTCAAATCTCGCCTCCGTCGTTTTATCCGTTTTGTTTTGAACACAAATGCAGTCAAAATGATTTAACTCGTTTAAATCGCGGAAGGGATGGCCGAATGGTTAAGGCGATGGATTGCTAATACATTTTGCTCTAAACACGCGAGTTCGAATCTCGCCTCCGTCGTTTTAAAAGGATTGTTTTAATCACAAATTCAGGCAAAATAATTAAACCCGTTTTAAATCGAGGACGGGGTGGTTAAGGCGATGGACTGCTAATCCATTGGGCTCTGCCCGCGCGAGTTCGAATCTCGCCTCCGTCGTTTTATCCGTTTTGTTTCGAACACAAATGCAGTCAAAATGATTTAACTCGTTTAAATCGCGGAAGGGATGGCCGAGTATTTAAGGCGATGGATTGCTAATACATTGGGCCCTAAACACGCGAATTCGAATCTCGCCTCCGTCGTTTTAACCGGATTGTTTTAATCACAAATTCAGGCAAAATAATTAAACCAATTTTAAATCGAGGACGGGGTGGTTAAGGCGATGGACTGCTAATCCATCGGGCTCTGCCCGCGCGAGTTCGAATCTCGTCTCCGTCGTTTTATCCGTTTTGTTTTGAACACAAATGCAGTCAAAATGATTTAACTCGTTTAAATCGCGGAAGGGATGGCCGAGTGGTTAAGGCGATGGATTGCTAATACATTAGGCCCTAAACACGCGAGTTCACATCTCGCCTCCGTCGTTTTATCCGTTTTGATTTGAACACAAATGCAGTCAAAATGATTTAACTCGTTTAAATCGCGGAAGGGATGGCCGAATGGTTAAGGCGATGGATTGCTAATACATTTTGCTCTAAACACGCGAGTTCGAATCTCGCCTCCGTCGTTTTAACCGGATTGTTTTAATCACAAATTCAGGCAAAATTATTAAACCCGTTTTAAATCGAGGACGGGGTGGTTAAGGCGATGGACAGCTAATCCATTGGGCTCTGCCCGCGCGAGTTCGAATCTCGCCTCCGTCGTTTTATCCGTTTTGTTTTGAACACAAATGCAGTCAAAATGATTTAACTCGTTTAAATCGCGGAAGGGATGGCCGAGTGGTTAAGGCGATGGATTGCTAATACATTAGGCCCTAAACACGCGAGTTCAAATCTCGCCTCCGTCGTTTTATCCGTTTTGTTTTGAACACAAATGCAGTCAAAATGATTTAACTCGTTTAAATCGCGGAAGGGGTGGCCGAATGGTTAAGGCGATGGATTGCTAATACATTTTGCTCTAAACACGCGAGTTCGAATCTCGCCTCCGTCGTTTTAACCGGATTGTTTTAATCACAAATTCAGGCAAAATAATTAAACCCGTTTTAAATCGAGGACGGGGTGGTTAAGGCGATGGACTGCTAATCCATTGGGCTCTGCCCGCGCGAGTTTGAATCTCGCCTCCGTCGTTTTATCCGTTGTGTTTTGAACACAAATGCAGTCAAAATGATTTAACTCGTTTAAATCGCGGAAGGGATGGCCGAGTGGTTAAGGCGATGGATTGCTAATACATTAGGCCCTAAACACGCGAGTTCAAATCTCGCCTCCGTCGTTTTATCCGTTTTGTTTTGAACACAAATGCAGTCAAAATGATTTAACTCGTTTAAATCGCGGAAGGGATGGCCGAATGGTTAAGGCGATGGATTGCTAATACATTTTGCTCTAAACACGCGAGTTCGAATCTCGCCTCCGTCGTTTTAACCGGATTGTTTTAATCACAAATTCAGGCAAAATAATTAAACCCGTTTTAAATCGAGGACGGGGTGGTTAAGGCGATGGACAGCTAATCCATTGGGCTCTGCCCGCGCGAGTTCGAATCTCGCCTCCGTCGTTTTATCCGTTTTGTTTTGAACACAAATGCAGTCAAAATTATTTAACTCGTTTAAATCGCGGAAGGGATGGCCGAGTGGTTAAGGCGATGGATTGCTAATACATTAGGCCCTAAACACGCGAGTTCAAATCTCGCCTCCGTCGTTTTATCCGTTTTGTTTTGAACACAAATGCAGTCAAAATGATTTAACTCGTTTAAATCGCGGAAGGGGTGGCCGAATGGTTAAGGCGATGGATTCCTAATACATTATGCTCTAAACACGCGAGTTCGAATCTCGCCTCCGTCGTTTTAACCGGATTGTTTTAATCACAAATTCAGGCAAAGTAATTAAACCCGTTTTAAATCGAGGACGGGGTGGTTAAGGCGATGGATTGCTAATACATTAGGCCCTAAACACGCGAGTTCAAATCTCGCCTCCGTCGTTTTATCCGTTTTGTTTTGAACACAAATGCAGTCAAAATGATTTAACTCGTTTAAATCGCGGAAGGGATGGCCGAATGGTTAAGGCGATGGATTGCTAATACATTTTGCTCTAAACACGCGAGTTCGAATCTCGCCTCCGTCGTTTTAACCGGATTGTTTTAATCACAAATTCAGGCAAAATAATTAAACCCGTTTTAAATCGAGGACGGGGTGGTTAAGGCGATGGACTGCTAATCCATTGGGCTCTGCCCGCGCGAGTTCGAATCTCGCCTCCGTCGTTTTATCCGTTTTGTTTTGAACACAAATGCAGACAAAATGATTTAACTCGTTTAAATCGCGGAAGGGATGGCCGAATGGTTAAGGCGATGGATTGCTAATACATTTTGCTCTAAACACGCGAGTTCGAATCTCGCCTCCGTCGTTTTAACCGGATTGTTTTAATCACAAATTCAGGCAAAATAATTAAACCCGTTTTAAATCGAGGACGGGGTGGTTAAGGCGATGGACTGCTAATCCATTGGGCTCTGCCCGCGCGAGTTCGAATCTCGCCTCCGTCGTTTTATCCGTTTTGTTTTGAACACAAATGCAGACAAAATGATTTAACTCGTTTAAATCGCGGAAGGGATGGCCGAATGGTTAAGGCGATGGATTGCTAATACATTTTGCTCTAAACACGCGAGTTCGAATCTCACCTCCGTCGTTTTAACCGGATTGTTTTAATCACAAATTCAGGCAAAATAATTAAACCCGTTTTAAATCGAGGACGGGGTGGTTAAGGCGATGGACTGCTAATCCATTGGGCTCTGCCCGCGCGAGTTCGAATCTCGCCTCCGTCGTTTTATCCGTTTTGTTTTGAACACAAATGCAGTCACAATGATTTAACTCGTTTAAATCGCGGAAGGGATGGCCGAGTGGTTAAGGCGATGGATTGCTAATACATTAGGCCCGCGCGAGTTCGAATCTCTCCTCCGTCGTTTTATCCGTTTTGTTTTGAACACAAATGCAGTCGAAATGATTTAACTCGTTTAAATCGCGGAAGGGATGGCCGAATGGTTAAGGCGATGGATTGCTAATACATTTTGCTCTAAACACGCGAGTTCGAATCTCGCCTCCGTCGTTTTAACCGGATTGTTTTAATCACAAATTCAGGCAAAATAATTAAACCCGTTTTAAATCGAGGACGGGGTGGTTAAGGCGATGGACTGCTAATCCATTGGGCTCTGCCCGCGCGAGTTCGAATCTCGCCTCCGTCGTTTTATCCGTTTTGTTTTGAACACAAATGCAGTCAAAATGATTTAACTCGTTTAAATCGAGGAAGAGATGGCCGAGTATTTAAGGCGATGGATTGCTAATACATTGGGCCCTAAACACGCGAGTTCGAATCTCGCCTCCGTCGTTTTAACCGGATTGTTTTAATCACAAATTCAGGCAAAATAATTAAACCAATTTTAAATCGAGGACGGGGTGGTTAAGGCGATGGACAGCTAATCCATCGGGCTCTGCCCGCGCGAGTTCGAATCTCGCCTCCGTCGTTTTATCCGTTTTGTTTTGAACACAAATGCAGTCAAAATGATTTAACTCGTTTAAATCGCGGAAGGGATGGCCGAGTGGTTAAGGCGATGGATTGCTAATACATTAGGCCCTAAACACGCGAGTTCAAATCTCGCCACCGTCGTTTTATCCGTTTTGTTTTGAACACAAATGCAGTCAAAATGATTTAACTCGTTTAAATCGCGGAAGGGATGGCCGAATGGTTAAGGCGATGGATTGCTAATACATTTTGCTCTAAACACGCGAGTTCGAATCTCGCCTCCGTCGTTTTAACCGGATTGTTTTAATCACAAATTCAGGCAAAATAATTAAACCCGTTTTAAATCGAGGACGGGGTGGTTAAGGCGATGGACAGCTAATCCATTGGGCTCTGCCCGCGCGAGTTCGAATCTCGCCTCCGTCGTTTTATCCGTTTTGTTTTGAACACAAATGCAGTCAAAATGATTTAACTCGTTTAAATCGCGGAAGGGATGGCCGAGTGGTTAAGGCGATGGATTGCTAATACATTAGGCCCGCGCGAGTTCGAATCTCTCCTCCGTCGTTTTATCCGTTTTGTTTTGAACACAAATGCAGTCGAAATGATTTAACTCGTTTAAATCGCGGAAGGGATGGCCGAATGGTTAAGGCGATGGATTGCTAATACATTTTGCTCTAAACACGCGAGTTCGAATCTCACCTCCGTCGTTTTAACCGGATTGTTTTAATCACAAATTCAGGCAAAATAATTAAACCCGTTTTAAATCGAGGACGGGGTGGTTAAGGCGATGGACTGCTAATCCATTGGGCTCTGCCCGCGCGAGTTCGAATCTCGCCTCCGTCGTTTTATCCGTTTTGTTTTGAACACAAATGCAGTCAAAATGATTTAACTCGTTTAAATCGAGGAAGAGATGGCCGAGTATTTAAGGCGATGGATTGCTAATACATTGGGCCCTAAACACGCGAGTTCGAATCTCGCCTCCGTCGTTTTAACCGGATTGTTTTAATCACAAATTCAGGCAAAATAATTAAACCAATTTTAAATCGAGGACGGGGTGGTTAAGGCGATGGACAGCTAATCCATCGGGCTCTGCCCGCGCGAGTTCGAATCTCGCCTCCGTCGTTTTATCCGTTTTGTTTTGAACACAAATGCAGTCAAAATGATTTAACTCGTTTAAATCGCGGAAGGGATGGCCGAGTGGTTAAGGCGATGGATTGCTAATACATTAGGCCCTAAACACGCGAGTTCAAATCTCGCCACCGTCGTTTTATCCGTTTTGTTTTGAACACAAATGCAGTCAAAATGATTTAACTCGTTTAAATCGCGGAAGGGATGGCCGAATGGTTAAGGCGATGGATTGCTAATACATTTTGCTCTAAACACGCGAGTTCGAATCTCGCCTCCGTCGTTTTAACCGGATTGTTTTAATCACAAATTCAGGCAAAATAATTAAACCCGTTTTAAATCGAGGACGGGGTGGTTAAGGCGATGGACAGCTAATCCATTGGGCTCTGCCCGCGCGAGTTCGAATCTCGCCTCCGTCGTTTTATCCGTTTTGTTTTGAACACAAATGCAGTCAAAATGATTTAACTCGTTTAAATCGCGGAAGGGATGGCCGAGTGGTTAAGGCGATGGATTGCTAATACATTAGGCCCTAAATGCGCGAGTTCAAATCTCGCCTCCGTCGTTTTATCCGTTTTGTTTTGAACACAAATGCAGTCAAAATGATTTAACTCGTTTAAATCGCGGAAGGGGTGGCCGAATGGTTTAGGCGATGGATTGCTAATACATTTTGCTCTAAACACGCGAGTTCGAATCTCGCCTCCGTCGTTTTAACCGGATGGTTTTAATCACAAATTCAGGCAAAATAATTAAACCCGTTTTAAATCGAGGACGGGGTGGTTAAGGCGATGGACTGCTAATCCATTGGGCTCTGCCCGCGCGAGTTCGAATCTCGCCTCCGTCGTTTTATCCGTTTTGTTTTGAACACAAATGCAGTCACAATGATTTAACTCGTTTAAATCGCGGAAGGGATGGCCGAGTGGTTAAGGCGATGGATTGCTAATACATTAGGCCCGCGCGAGTTCGAATCTCGCCTCCGTCGTTTTATCCGTTTTGTTTTGAACACAAATGCAGTCAAAATGATTTAACTCGTTTAAATAGCGGAAGGGATGGCCGAGTGGTTAAGGCGATGGATTGCTAGTACATTAGGCCCGCGCGAGTTCGAATCTCGCCTCCGTCTTTTTAATCGTTTTGTTTTGAACACAAATGCAGTCACAATGATTTAACTCGTTTAAATCGCTGAAGGGATGGCCCAGTGGTTAAGGCGATGGATTGCTAAAACATTAGGCCCTAAACACGCGAGTTCAAATCTCGCCTCCGTCGTTTTATCCGTTTTGTTTTGAACACAAATGCAGTCAAAATGATTTAACTCGTTTGAATCGCGGAAGGGATGGCCGAATGGTTAAGGCGATGGATTGCTAATACATTTTGCTCTAAACACGCGAGTTCGAATCTCGCCTCCGTCGTTTTAACCGGATTGTTTTAATCACAAATTCAGGCAAAATAATTAAACCCGTTTTAAATCGAGGACGGGGTGGTTAAGGCGATGGACTGCTAATCCATTGGGCTCTGCCCGCGCGAGTTCGAATCTCGCCTCCGTCGTTTTATCCGTTTTGTTTTGAACACAAATGCAGTCAAAATGATTTAATTAGTTTAAATCGCGGAAGGGATGGCCGAGTATTTAAGGCGATGGATTGCTAATACATTGGGCCCTAAACACGCGAGTTCGAATCTCGCCTCCGTCGTTTTAACCGGATTGTTTTAATCACAAATTCAGGCAAAATAATTAAACCAATTGTAAATCGAGGACGGGGTGGTTAAGGCGATGGACTGCTAATCCATCGGGCTCTGCCCGCGCGAGTTTGAATCTCGCCTCCGTCGTTTTATCCGTTTTGTTTTGAACACAAATGCAGTCAAAATGATTTAACTCGTTTAAATCGCGGAAGGGATGGCCGAGTGGTTAAGGCGATGGATTGCTAATACATTAGGCCCTAAACACGCGAGTTCAAATCTCGCCTCCGTCGTTTTATCCGTTTTGTTTTGAACACAAATGCAGTCAAAATGATTTAACTCGTTTAAATCGCGGAAGGGATGGCCGAATGGTTAAGGCGATGGATTGCTAATACATTTTGCTCTAAACACGCGAGTTCGAATCTCGCCTCCGTCGTTTTAACCGGATTGTTTTAATCACAAATTAAGGCAAAATAATTAAACCCGTTTTAAATCGAGGACGGGGTGGTTAAGGCGACGGACTGCTAATCCATTGGGCTCTGCCCGCGCGAGTTCGAATCTCGCCTCCGTCGTTTTATCCGTTTTGTTTTGAACACAAATGCAGTCACAATGATTTAACTCGTTTAAATTGCGGAAGGGATGGCCGAGTGGTTAAGGCGATGGATTGCTAGTACATTAGGCCCGCGCGAGTTCGAATCTCGCCTCCGTCTTTTTAATCGTTTTGTTTTGAACACAAATGCAGTCACAATGATTTAACTCGTTTAAATCGCGGAAGGGATGGCCGAGTGGTTAAGGCGATGGATTGCTAATACATTAGGCCCGCGCGAGTTCGAATCTCGCCTCCGTCGTTTTATCCGTTTTGTTTTGAACACAAATGCAGACAAAATGATTTAACTCGTTTAAATCGCGGAAGGGATGGCCGAATGGTTAAGGCGATGGATTGCTAATACATTTTGCTCTAAACACGCGAGTTCGAATCTCGCCTCCGTCGTTTTAACCGGATTGTTTTAATCACAAATTCAGGCAAAATAATTAAACCCGTTTTAAATCGAGGACGGGGTGGTTAAGGCGATGGACTGCTAATCCATTGGGCTCTGCCCGCGCGAGTTCGAATCTCGCCTCCGTCGTTTTATCCGTTTTGTTTTGAACACAAATGCAGACAAAATGATTTAACTCGTTTAAATCGCGGAAGGGATGGCCGAATGGTTAAGGCGATGGATTGCTAATACATTTTGCTCTAAACACGCGAGTTCGAATCTCACCTCCGTCGTTTTAACCGGATTGTTTTAATCACAAATTCAGGCAAAATAATTAAACCCGTTTTAAATCGAGGACGGGGTGGTTAAGGCGATGGACTGCTAATCCATTGGGCTCTGCCCGCGCGAGTTCGAATCTCGCCTCCGTCGTTTTATCCGTTTTGTTTTGAACACAAATGCAGTCACAATGATTTAACTCGTTTAAATCGCGGAAGGGATGGCCGAGTGGTTAAGGCGATGGATTGCTAATACATTAGGCCCGCGCGAGTTCGAATCTCTCCTCCGTCGTTTTATCCGTTTTGTTTTGAACACAAATGCAGTCGAAATGATTTAACTCGTTTAAATCGCGGAAGGGATGGCCGAATGGTTAAGGCGATGGATTGCTAATACATTTTGCTCTAAACACGCGAGTTCGAATCTCGCCTCCGTCGTTTTAACCGGATTGTTTTAATCACAAATTCAGGCAAAATAATTAAACCCGTTTTAAATCGAGGACGGGGTGGTTAAGGCGATGGACTGCTAATCCATTGGGCTCTGCCCGCGCGAGTTCGAATCTCGCCTCCGTCGTTTTATCCGTTTTGTTTTGAACACAAATGCAGTCAAAATGATTTAACTCGTTTAAATCGAGGAAGAGATGGCCGAGTATTTAAGGCGATGGATTGCTAATACATTGGGCCCTAAACACGCGAGTTCGAATCTCGCCTCCGTCGTTTTAACCGGATTGTTTTAATCACAAATTCAGGCAAAATAATTAAACCAATTTTAAATCGAGGACGGGGTGGTTAAGGCGATGGACAGCTAATCCATCGGGCTCTGCCCGCGCGAGTTCGAATCTCGCCTCCGTCGTTTTAACCGGATTGTTTTAATCACAAATTCAGGCAAAATAATTAAACCAATTTTAAATCGAGGACGGGGTGGTTAAGGCGATGGACAGCTAATCCATCGGGCTCTGCCCGCGCGAGTTCGAATCTCGCCTCCGTCGTTTTATCCGTTTTGTTTTGAACACAAATGCAGTCAAAATGATTTAACTCGTTTAAATCGCGGAAGGGATGGCCGAATGGTTAAGGCGATGGATTGCTAATACATTTTGCTCTAAACACGCGAGTTCGAATCTCGCCTCCGTCGTTTTAACCGGATTGTTTTAATCACAAATTCAGGCAAAATAATTAAACCCGTTTTAAATCGAGGACGGGGTGGTTAAGGCGATGGACAGCTAATCCATTGGGCTCTGCCCGCGCGAGTTCGAATCTCGCCTCCGTCGTTTTATCCGTTTTGTTTTGAACACAAATGCAGTCAAAATGATTTAACTCGTTTAAATCGCGGAAGGGATGGCCGAGTGGTTAAGGCGATGGATTGCTAATACATTAGGCCCGCGCGAGTTCGAATCTCTCCTCCGTCGTTTTATCCGTTTTGTTTTGAACACAAATGCAGTCGAAATGATTTAACTCGTTTAAATCGCGGAAGGGATGGCCGAATGGTTAAGGCGATGGATTGCTAATACATTTTGCTCTAAACACGCGAGTTCGAATCTCGCCTCCGTCGTTTTAACCGGATTGTTTTAATCACAAATTCAGGCAAAATAATTAAACCCGTTTTAAATCGAGGACGGGGTGGTTAAGGCGATGGACTGCTAATCCATTGGGCTCTGCCCGCGCGAGTTCGAATCTCGCCTCCGTCGTTTTATCCGTTTTGTTTTGAACACAAATGCAGTCAAAATGATTTAACTCGTTTAAATCGAGGAAGAGATGGCCGAGTATTTAAGGCGATGGATTGCTAATACATTGGGCCCTAAACACGCGAGTTCGAATCTCGCCTCCGTCGTTTTAACCGGATTGTTTTAATCACAAATTCAGGCAAAATAATTAAACCAATTTTAAATCGAGGACGGGGTGGTTAAGGCGATGGACAGCTAATCCATCGGGCTCTGCCCGCGCGAGTTCGAATCTCGCCTCCGTCGTTTTATCCGTTTTGTTTTGAACACAAATGCAGTCAAAATGATTTAACTCGTTTAATTCGCGGAAGGGATGGCCGAGTGGTTAAGGCGATGGATTGCTAATACATTAGGCCCTAAACACGCGAGTTCAAATCTCGCCACCGTCGTTTTATCCGTTTTGTTTTGAACACAAATGCAGTCAAAATGATTTAACTCGTTTAAATCGCGGAAGGGATGGCCGAATGGTTAAGGCGATGGATTGCTAATACATTTTGCTCTAAACACGCGAGTTCGAATCTCGCCTCCGTCGTTTTAACCGGATTGTTTTAATCACAAATTCAGGCAAAATAATTAAACCCGTTTTAAATCGAGGACGGGGTGGTTAAGGCGATGGACAGCTAATCCATTGGGCTCTGCCCGCGCGAGTTCGAATCTCGCCTCCGTCGTTTTATCCGTTTTGTTTTGAACACAAATGCAGTCAAAATGATTTAACTCGTTTAAATCGCGGAAGGGATGGCCGAGTGGTTAAGGCGATGGATTGCTAATACATTAGGCCCTAAACACGCGAGTTCAAATCTCGCCTCCGTCGTTTTATCCGTTTTGTTTTGAACACAAATGCAGTCAAAATGATTTAACTCGTTTAAATCGCGGAAGGGGTGGCCGAATGGTTAAGGCGATGGATTGCTAATACATTTTGCTCTAAACACGCGAGTTCGAATCTCGCCTCCGTCGTTTTAACCGGATGGTTTTAATCACAAATTCAGGCAAAATAATTAAACCCGTTTTAAATCGAGGACGGGGTGGTTAAGGCGATGGACTGCTAATCCATTGGGCTCTGCCCGCGCGAGTTCGAATCTCGCCTCCGTCGTTTTATCCGTTTTGTTTTGAACACAAATGCAGTCACAATGATTTAACTCGTTTAAATCGCGGAAGGGATGGCCGAGTGGTTAAGGCGATGGATTGCTAATACATTAGGCCCGCGCGAGTTCGAATCTCGCCTCCGTCGTTTTATCCGTTTTGTTTTGAACACAAATGCAGTCAAAATGATTTAACTCGTTTAAATAGCGGAAGGGATGGCCGAGTGGTTAAGGCGATGGATTGCTAGTACATTAGGCCCGCGCGAGTTCGAATCTCGCCTCCGTCTTTTTAATCGTTTTGTTTTGAACACAAATGCAGTCACAATGATTTAACTCGTTTAAATCGCTGAAGGGATGGCCCAGTGGTTAAGGCGATGGATTGCTAATACATTAGGCCCTAAACACGCGAGTTCAAATCTCGCCTCCGTCGTTTTATCCGTTTTGTTTTGAACACAAATGCAGTCAAAATGATTTAACTCGTTTGAATCGCGGAAGGGATGGCCGAATGGTTAAGGCGATGGATTGCTAATACATTTTGCTCTAAACACGCGAGTTCGAATCTCGCCTCCGTCGTTTTAACCGGATTGTTTTAATCACAAATTCAGGCAAAATAATTAAACCCGTTTTAAATCGAGGACGGGGTGGTTAAGGCGATGGACTGCTAATCCATTGGGCTCTGCCCGCGCGAGTTCGAATCTCGCCTCCGTCGATTTATCCGTTTTGTTTTGAACACAAATGCAGTCACAATGATTTAACTCGTTTAAATCGCGGAAGGGATGGCCGAGTGGTTAAGGCGATGGATTGCTAGTACATTAGGCCCGCGCGAGTTCGAATCTCGCCTCCGTCTTTTTAATCGTTTTGTTTTGAACACAAATGCAGTCACAATGATTTAACTCGTTTAAATCGCGGAAGGGATGGCCCAGTGGTTAAGGCGATGGATTGCTAATACATTAGGCCCTAAACACGCGAGTTCAAATCTCGCCTCCGTCGTTTTATCCGTTTTGTTTTGAACACAAATGCAGTCAAAATGATTTAACTCGTTTAAATCGCGGAAGGGATGGCCGAATGGTTAAGGCGATGGATTGCTAATACATTTTGCTCTAAACACGCGAGTTCGAATCTCGCCTCAGTCGTTTTAACCGGATTGTTTTAATCACAAATTCAGGCAAAATAATTAAACCCGTTTTAAATCGAGGACGGGGTGGTTAAGGCGATGGACTGCTAATCCATTGGGCTCTGCCCGCGCGAGTTCGAATCTCGCCTCCGTCGTTTTATCCGTTTTGTTTTGAACACAAATGCAGTCAAAATGATTTAATTAGTTTAAATCGCGGAAGGGATGGCCGAGTATTTAAGGCGATGGATTGCTAATACATTGGGCCCTAAACACGCGAGTTCGAATCTCGCCTCCGTCGTTTTAACCGGATTGTTTTAATCACAAATTCAGGCAAAA
The DNA here is from genome assembly GCF_054372755.1 of Phalangium opilio. Classification (NCBI taxonomy): domain Eukaryota; kingdom Metazoa; phylum Arthropoda; class Arachnida; order Opiliones; family Phalangiidae; genus Phalangium; species Phalangium opilio. The sequence continues at coordinate 572,673 of NW_028324260.1, forward strand.
TAATTAAACCAATTGTAAATCGAGGACGGGGTGGTTAAGGCGATGGACTGCTAATCCATCGGGCTCTGCCCGCGCGAGTTCGAATCTCGCCTCCGTCGTTTTATCCGTTTTGTTTTGAACACAAATGCAGTCAAAATGATTTAACTCGTTTAAATCGCGGAAGGGATGGCCGAGTGGTTAAGGCGATGGATTGCTAATACATTAGGCCCTAAACACGCGAGTTCAAATCTCGCCTCCGTCGTTTCATCCGTTTTGTTTTGAACACAAATGCAGTCAAAATGATTTAACTCGTTTAAATCGCGGAAGGGATGGCCGAATGGTTAAGGCGATGGATTCCTAATACATTTTGCTCTAAACACGCGAGTTCGAATCTCGCCTCCGTCGTTTTAACCGGATTGTTTTAATCACAAATTCAGGCAAAATAATTAAACCCGTTTTAAATCGAGGATGGGGTGGTTAAGGCGATGGACTGCTAATCCATTGGGCTCTGCCCGCGCGAGTTCGAATCTCGCCTCCGTCGTTTTATCCGTTTTGTTTTGAACACAAATGCAGTCAAAATGATTTAACTCGTTTAAATCGCGGAAGGGATGGCCGAGTATTTAAGGCGATGGATTGCTTATACATTGGGCCCTAAACACGCGAGTTCGAATCTCGCCTCCGTCGTTTTAACCGGATTGTTTTAATCACAAATTCAGGCAAAATAATTAAACCCGTTTTAAATCGAGGACGGGGTGGTTAAGGCGATGGACTGCTAATCCATTGGGCTCTGCCCGCGCGAGTTCGAATCTCGCCTCCGTCGTTTTATCCGTTTTGTTTTGAACACAAATGCAGTCAAAATGATTTAACTCGTTTAAATCGCGGAAGGGATGGCCGAGTGGTTAAGGCGATGGATTGCTAATACATTAGGCCCTAAACACTCGAGTTAAAATCTCGCCTCCGTCGTTTTATCCGTTTTGTTTTGAACACAAATGCAGTCAAAATGATTTAACTCGTTTAAATCGCGGAAGGGATGGCCGAATGGTTAAGGCGATGGATTGCTAATACATTTCGCTCTAAACACGCGAGTTCGAATCTCGCCTCCGTCGTTTTAACCGGATTGTTTTAATCACAAATTCAGGCAAAATAATTAAATCCGTTTTAAATCGAGGACGGGGTGGTTAAGGCGATGGACTGCTAATCCATTGGGCTCTGCCCGCGCGAGTTCGAATCTCGCCTCCGTCGTTTTATCCGTTTTGTTTTGAACACAAATGCAGTCAAAATGATTTAACTCGTTTAAATCGCGGAAGGGATGGCCGAGTGGTTAAGAAGATGGATTGCTAATACATTAGGCCCTAAACACGCGAGTTCAAATCTCGCCTCCGTCGTTTTATCCGTTTTGTTTTGAACAAAAATGCAGTCAAAATGATTTAACTCGTTTAAATCGCGGAAGGGATGGCCGAATGGTTAAGGCGATGGATTGCTAATACATTTTGCTCTAAACACGCGAGTTCGAATCTCGCCTCCGTCGTTTTAACCGGATTGTTTTAATCACAAATTCAGGCAAAATAATTAAACCCGTTTTAAATCGAGGACGGGGTGGTTAAGGCGATGGACTGCTAATCCATTGGGCTCTGCCCGCGCGAGTTCGAATCTCGCCTCCGTCGTTTTATCCGTTTTGTTTTGAACACAAATGCAGTCAAAATGATTTAACTCGTTTAAATCGCGGAAGGGATGGCCGAGTGGTTAAGAAGATGGATTGCTAATACATTAGGCCCTAAACACGCGAGTTCAAATCTCGCCTCCGTCGTTTTATCCGTTTTGTTTTGAACAAAAATGCAGTCAAAATGATTTAACTCGTTTAAATCGCGGAAGGGATGGCCGAATGGTTAAGGCGATGGATTGCTAATACATTTTGCTCTAAACACGCGAGTTCGAATCTCGCCTCCGTCGTTTTAACCGGATTGTTTTAATCACAAATTCAGGCAAAATAATTAAACCCGTTTTAAATCGAGGACGGGGTGGTTAAGGCGATGGACTGCTAATCCATTGGGCTCTGCCCGCGCGAGTTCGAATCTCGCCTCCGTCGTTTTATCCGTTTTGTTTTGAACACAAATGCAGTCAAAATGATTTAACTCGTTTAAATCGCGGAAGGGATGGCCGAGTGGTTAAGGCGATGGATTGCTAATACATTAGGCCCTAAACACGCGAGTTAAAATCTCCCCTCCGTCGTTTTATCCGTTTTGTTTTGAACACAAATGCAGTCAAAATGATTTAACTCGTTTAAATCGCGGAAGGGATGGCCGAATGGTTAAGGCGATGGATTGCTAATACATTTCGCTCTAAACACGCGAGTTCGAATCTCGCCTCCGTCGTTTTAACCGGATTGTTTTAATCACAAATTCAGGCAAAATAATTAAACCAATTTTAAATCGAGGACGGGGTGGTTAAGGCGATGGACTGCTAATCCATCGGGCTCTGCCCGCGCGAGTTCGAATCTGACCTCCGTCGTTTTATCCGTTTTGTTTTGAACACAAATGCAGTCAAAATGATTTAACTCGTTTAAATCGCGGAAGGGATGGCCGAGTGGTTAAGAAGATGGATTGCTAATACATTAGGCCCTAAACACGCGAGTTCAAATCTCGCCTCCGTCGTTTTATCCGTTTTGTTTTGAACACAAATGCAGTCAAAATGATTTAACTCGTTTAAATCGCGGAAGGGATGGCCGAGTGGTTAAGGCGATGGATTGCTAATACATTAGGCCCTAAACACGCGAGTTAAAATCTCGCCTCCGTCGTTTTATCCGTTTTGTTTTGAACACAAATGCAGTCAAAATGATTTAACTCGTTTAAATCGCGGAAGGGATGGCCGAATGGTTAAGGCGATGGATTGCTAATACATTTCGCTCTAAACACGCGAGTTCGAATCTCGCCTCCGTCGTTTTAACCGGATTGTTTTAATCACAAATTCAGGCAAAATAATTAAATCCGTTTTAAATCGAGGACGGGGTGGTTAAGGCGATGGACTGCTAATCCATTGGGCTCTGCCCGCGCGAGTTCGAATCTCGCCTCCGTCGTTTTATCCGTTTTGTTTTGAACACAAATGCAGTCAAAATGATTTAACTCGTTTAAATCGCGGAAGGGATGGCCGAATGGTTAAGGCGATGGATTGCTAATACATTTTGCTCTAAACACGCGAGTTCGAATCTCGCCTCCGTCGTTTTAACCGGATTGTTTTAATCACAAATTCAGGCAAAATAATTAAACCCGTTTTAAATCGAGGACGGGGTGGTTAAGGCGATGTACTGCTAATCCATTGGGCTCTGCCCGCGCGAGTTCGAATCTCGCCTCCGTCGTTTTATCCGTTTTGTTTTGAACACAAATGCAGTCAAAATGATTTAACTCGTTTAAATCGCGGAAGGGATGGCCGAGTGGTTAAGGCGATGGATTGCTAATACATTAGGCCCTAAACACGCGAGTTAAAATCTCGCCTCCGTCGTTTTATCCGTTTTGTTTTGAACACAAATGCAGTCAAAATGATTTAACTCGTTTAAATCGCGGAAGGGATGGCCGAATGGTTAAGGCGATGGATTGCTAATACATTTCGCTCTAAACACGCGAGTTCGAATCTCGCCTCCGTCGTTTTAACCGGATTGTTTTAATCACAAATTCAGGCAAAATAATTAAATCCGTTTTAAATCGAGGACGGGGTGGTTAAGGCGATGGACTGCTAATCCATTGGGCTCTGCCCGCGCGAGTTCGAATCTCGCCTCCGTCGTTTTATCCGTTTTGTTTTGAACACAAATGCAGTCAAAATGATTTAACTCGTTTAAATCGCGGAAGGGATGGCCGAGTATTTAAGGCGATGGATTGCTAATACATTGGGCCCTAAACACGCGAGTTCGAATCTCGCCTCCGTCGTTTTAACCGGATTGTTTTAATCACAAATTCAGGCAAAATAATTCAACCAGTTTTAAATCGAGGACGGGGTGGCCGATTGGTTAAGGCGATGGACTGCTAATCCATTGGGCTCTGCCCGCGCGAGTTCGAATCTCGCCTACGTCGTTTTATCCGTTTTGATTTGAACACAAATGCAGTGAAAATGATTTAACTCGTTAAAATCGCGGAAGGGATGGCCGAGTGGTTAAGGCGATGGATTGCTAATACATTATTATTATTGTTGATGAGGAGGGTACGCGCCCTAGCACCGATGCCAAAGGCATATTGTGCATCCTCGTAATCAGGCCTTGAATAGGCCTGTAGCTGCAGCGTAGCGAAGAATTCGCTCCACCGTAAGAGAGGAGACCCTCGAGGGTTCCAGGGTGTGTGAATCAAAATATTCTAATCTAAGCGAGGCGAAGTAGTCGCACTCGCAAAGTGCGTGGGCGGATGTTTCTTCCTTCTCCTGACACGACCTACAGAGAGGGTCGTCGGCAAAACCCATCAGATGGAGGTGCCTATTAAGCCGGCAATGCCCGGTCAAAAGACCGGTGGCCAGCCTAATATCCCATCTGCCGAGAGAAATTAGGTCCCTAGCACGAGACCTGCAGGGACCATCGACAAACAACTTTGTCTGTCTCTGGCCCTCCATGCTGTGCCAGAGCTGATTTTGTATGACAGTCAACCTGTCATGCAGACACCGTTTGACGTGCCTGTAGGGGATGGGGACGGCCGGCTCCGGCCCCAAGAGCTTGGCCTCCGCACCCCTTTTCGCAAATCTATCGGCTTGCTCATTGCCATAATATCCGCTATGCCCTGGCACCCAGTACAGCAGAACCCTGTTGCAGGATGCCAGTCGCGCTAGCAGGTCGAGGCAGCTACGCACCAGTTGAGAAGTAATCTGACACTGGTTCAGAGCGTTCAGGGCAGCCTGACTGTCAGAATAAATTCTCACAGTCCGTCCGGTATACCCTTTGTTAATACAGTAATCTGCGCAATAACAGATCGCGGCAATTTCAGCCTGGAACACACTAGCGAAGGTGCCCAGGCAAGCAGAAAAGCCGACCCTTGTGGTTTGACAGTAATAGCCGGCGCCAGCGCCGGAATCAGTCTTGGAGCCATCGGTGAACCAAATGGTTTCACCCCCAGTGCCAAGAGGCAGCAGGTTAGTCCACTCTGCCCGACTGGGGAAGTGGATGCTGAATGGCTTAGTGAAATCAAAACTGGTAACGGTTTTGTCAGAGCACATCGTAAGCGACGGCTCAAGTGCGGCGTACTCCCGAAAGAGCTTCGTATGGCTGTAATCCCAAAGTCTTGGAACCCAACAGCCACTAATGTTGAGCCTGTAGGCTCCCATGACAGCCTCCTCCTCAATGAAGAGATGAAGAGGAAGCATGTCAAGGAGCACCTCCAGGGAAGCAGTTGGGGTCGATCTCATGGCCCCCGTAACACCAATGCAGGCAAGCCTTTGAAGCTTGCGCAGGGCAGCCTGCACCGTCTTAAGCCGGACCCTTGTCCACCAGACAAGTGCCGCGTAAGATAGTATGGGTCTGATGATCCCAGTATAGAGCCAGTGTACAGCCTTGGGGTTGAGGCCCCAAGTCTGGCCGACAGAGCTCCTGGTCCTCCAGAAGAGCATCTTGGCCTTCTTAATACACCGATCAAGATGCGGCTTCCATGTGAGTCTACAATCAAAAGTCACCCCCAGGTATTTCACCTCGGAGGACTTTGTCAGGACCTGGCCAAAGAAAGAGATATCATTGAACAGATCCTTAGTATTCTTCCTAGTAAAAGGAACAAGGACAGTTTTATCAGGATTAACGGTGAGGTTAACCGCCTGACACCATTGCTCCACGCTAGAGAGAGCAGATCTCATAAGCGCGGTGACAGTATCCGGGAACTTCCCCGTAAAGACTATCGCTACATCGTCCGCATACCCGAAGCAGCAACAGCCCCCAGCACCCCCGAGCCTCCCCAGGAGTTCGTCCACCACCAGGCACCACAACAGGGGGGAGAGCACTCCACCCTGAGGGCAGCCCCTGCTGGTAGTCACCCCTAGAGAGTCCCCAAGGAGGGACGCCGACACCTCGCGGTCGGTAAGCATGGACTTGATCCAGCGGCCAAGAGTGGCGCTGATGCCAAATCTCTCAACAGCTTCAGTAATAACCGAGCTAGAGACCTTATCAAAGGCCCCCTCGATATCGAGGAAGACAGCCAGTGAAATTTCCTGAAACTCGAATGCCCTATCCAGGCAATTCGTAAGGCCGTGAAGGGCCGTCTCAGTGGATTTGCCTTTTTGGTAGGCAAATTGTGAGGAAGAGAGAGGAGTTACCGAAAGTACCTCGTCTCTGATGTACCTGTCCACCAACTTCTCCAGAATTTTGAGGAAGAAGGAGGTCAGGCATATGGGTCTAAATGCTTTCGCCTCGAGATAGGAAGCCTTCCCGGGCTTGGGAATAAAGATGACCCTAGAGCGTTTCCAGTCACGAGGTATGTGACCGAGAGCAATGCAAAGTCTGTAGATCTTGCATAGCGGAGAGGCAATGTGGTCTAAGCCCTCCTGCAAAAGCAGAGGGAAGACCCCATCGGGTCCCGGAGACTTGTAGGGCTCAAAACAGTTGACAGCCCACCGAAGCTTGGGAATCGTGACAACCTGTCTGGCTACAAGCCAGTCTTCCCTCTTAGCCCTGTGCAGGACAGGGTAGAGAGAGTCAAGGTTTGTTGGATTGATAAAAGTAGAATCTGGAAAATGGACCTCCAGCATGTGCTTGAGAGTCTCAGCCACAGATTTAGTGTACACACCCTCCCGTAGCTTAATAGCATTAAGTCGATGTGTGCTGTCGTGCGCTAGAATCTTCATGACCCTAGCCGTGGCAGGGACATTGGAGATTTGCTCACAGAAGGTCCGCCAGGAGTCCTTCTTAGCAGCTCTAATGGCCCTGTTGTAGGTGTTAAGGGACTGCCTGTATCCAGCCCAATCACCCGTGCGCTTGGCTTTGTTAAAGAGCCTGCGCGTGTATTTACGAAGCCGGCTGAGATCCGCGTTCCACCAAGGGACAAGCCTCGAGCGGTTGACGGTCTTAAGTGAGCAGTTCCGGTGGAACGACTCCATGATGGAGCACTGTAAATCACCAGCAGTCCGATCAAGATCCTTAGGTGAAGTAAGTTTAAGAGTGTGACCCCCTCCGTAGCGTAGGATTAGGTCTTCCCTATAGCCGGCCCAATTAGTCCGTTTTGGGTTGCGTATCTCCGTCCCCGCCGGGACAGAAGTAATCGCAACAGTAAAGCAGATGTGCCTATGATCCGACAGAGACGGTTCATTTGACACATGCCAGTTAGACACGGAAGACACGAGGTTTTCTGTGGCTAGCGTGAGGTCAATGACCTCCCTTCTATTAGAAGTAACAAAAGTAGGTTCATTGTTTTGATTAAGAATATAGAGTTTACAACCAACTAAATATTCTAGTAAATCATCACCCCTCTTGTTGCAGTCAGAGCTGCCCCACGTGATGTGATGAGCATTGGCATCGCAGCCAATGATTAGTTTGTCCCCTCTCTTTTCACATTGATTGACCAAATTGATCACCTCAATTGTCGGGAGAGAGTCCGCGTCGTGGGCAAAGTATGCGGAGGCAGCCGTGATAGTCAACTTGGCATGCCCTGTTAAAAAATTGAATGTAATCCCTCACCCCTTCGTATTGACATCTAACGTTCAAAAAAGAAACACCCTCTAAGGTTTAAAAACATGTGGTTGTTGAAAACTAAAAAACCCCTAAGAAAAGAAAACTATTTTTGTAAGATTTGGGTACCTTGAAAAAATTCCAAATGGAAAATAACCTGCGACGTGGGTGATACGTACGGGGTTTTTGAATCTGGGGTGGTCCCCCTTTGAAAGAAAAAAAAAACTTTACCTCTCTCTGTAAAAACTTCTACAAATAAAATCACTTGCTTTTAAGAATTCAAACCCTTAAGATCTCGTCACTTTAGCACCACAAAAAAGTGGTAAAATTTAGAACCTAGCCAAATAGGTAAAAAGTAAAAATACTTAGAAAATATTTAGCGCCTAGCCAAATAGGCAAAAATCACTTAGAAATTTTTCAGTCGGTTTTTAAGTGTAAGCTTTAAATTAAATAAGCTCTCCCTTCAATTAATAAGAGTATTCCGCAATATGGTGCCGAAACCCGGGAAAAACAAGGTTTAGACAAAAATTAAAAAATAAAAACGGATTAAAAGAACACGGGTTCTAATAGTGCACCGAGAACGAACTTTTCGGGAATCGCGCTAATCAAAAACATTCTTAAAAGGACTTTGAAAAATCAACGGCAATAAGGTACGGTGAAAAACTTTATTTGGAGAACAAAACAATTTTAAAATGATCACCGACCAAACTACAAAAAACTCTACTGGCTCGGGCCAAAGCAACCCGAGTGCGGCTTTAAACTCAACGAACTTAGCAGCGGAAAAAGGATCGCGAGCTGTGACGAGGCGCGCGGTTACCAAAATAGAAAACAAAATTAAAGATTTACTAGCCGATCTAAGCGTTACCGCTGGAGAATTAGAAGACGAACTATCCGCTTTAAAACAAAAAGAACTCAAACTCCAACAACAAGACCAAAATATTTGGCAATTAATACCAACAACAGACCAAAGCGCGAAAGACCTGGATCAAGAAAAGGCGGAGGACATCCAGGACGATATTTCAAGATTAAAAAGTCGCACGGAGCGAGGAATAAACGAATTAAACGCGGCATCCAGAGCTAGTTCCATCAGTGGATCTACGATCGTCAACCAAGCAGCGCCAGGAGCGCAAGGATTAAACAACGGAATTAATCCAGGATCCGGTACTCCAACATCAAATACAGGATTAACCGCCGGAGTCAACGTGGGAGCAACATTTTCCACGGCACCACCAAGCACCGGTGGACTCAGCGCCGGAAATCCACCAACGGGATATTTATACAGGACGCAGTCCAGTCTACCTTCGTTAGAAATAACAAAATTCGCAGGAGATCTGATGCAATGGGACGGATTCTTCACCAGATTCCAGTTGGCGGTAAGCCAAGCAAATTTATCTCCAACGGAGAAATTATCTCAATTAGAATCTCACTTAACCGGAGAAGCTAAGGAAACTTTAAAAGGATTACATGTCTCAGACAAAAGCTATGATGAGGCAGTTAGATTATTAAGAAACAGATATGACAAACCAAGAGTAGTTAAGCATATGCATATGAGTAATTTATTACACCTAGAACCTGTGCATGATCAAAATAACGTGAAAGGTTTACGCCGTCTTTACAACACTTGTGAAGTTAGTCTCAGAAGTTTAAGCGCGTTAGGGGTAGACACGTCACTCAGTGGATATTCTGTTTGTCCCGCTATATTAGAAAGCATCCCACAAGAAATGAGGGTTCAATACAGTTTGGCAGGGTCTTATGACGCGGAATTTGATATTGAGAAATTAATGGATTTCTTGGGTAAACAAATAGAAGCTAGAGAAATTTCAATTACATTAGGGACAAAAAACAAAGAAAAAATAAAACCAAAAGAATTCAGACCGTCAGAGAACGGACCAAAAACAGCTTCAGCATCAGCCCTAACAACAAGCGTAAACAAACAGAAAAATCAAGGAAATTTTAGAAATTTGCAAAATCAGGGAAATTTTGGTCAAGGAAATTTTAGAAATAATGGTAATTTTAGAATGCAAAGCAATGGTTTCAACCAGTTTCAAAACAGAGGTTCATTTTATTGTATATTTTGTGAAAACGAAGGTCATACTTCTACTAATTGCCAAAAACACAGTTTAGAGGATAAAAGAAGGTTAATTATCGAACAAGAACGATGCTTTATTTGCATAAAAAGGGGTCATATGGCTAGCGAATGCAATTCTAGGTATCAAACATGCAAAATTTGCGATGGTGGTCACAATGCGGCAATTTGTAATCAAAACAAGGCTAACAAACAAAATGTAGGTGGGAATGAAATTAAAAAGGATCTAGCACAAAACGGGGTAAACGCAATGACAATAACCTCATCTCAAGTAGAATTAGGTTCAGTTTTGTTGCAAACTGCAAAAACTACAGCTCAAAATCCCCAAAGCCCAGAAAAACAATTGGGCGTAAGAATTCTTCTAGATAATGGGTCACAAGCTACTTTTATTAGGGAAGAAGTTGCAAAGAAATTAGACTTACCCGAGGTAGGGCAAGAAACAATAACAGTATACAATTTTGCAAATAAAAATCCAAGCTCCGAGGTCAGAAAGGTAGTGAAAGTAGTCTTACAAAGGCAAGTAGATCCAGATGAAAGGGTAGAAATTCAGGCAATAGTTCTACCGTATTTATGTGAAGCCGTGGCTACTAATGAATTTCACAAAATTGAGGAATTAATGAACGAAAAGGGTCTAAAACTATGTGATCCTCCTAGCCAGGCAAAAATAGGCGAAACCAATATTGAAATTTTGATAGGAGTGGACCACTATTGGGAAATAGTCACCGGGGAAACTAAAAGATTTAGTAAGAATATGGTTTGTTTAGAAACACACTTAGGTTGGGTTATTCAAGGAGCCCAAAACGGTCCGATATTTCAAGTAAACAGCACAGCTGTTAGAGTAGGATTAGTTAACATTGGAAAAACATCAGATATGCTAAAATCCCTCTTTGAGCTCGAAGCCATAGGTATAGATGGGAACCCTAAAAATCAGGACATGGATTCAGAGTTCATGGAAAATTTTAAACAAACAACAGAATTTAAAGATGGGAGGTACCATGTTAAACTTCCCTGGCATTTAGAAAAGGAGGTCCTACCAAACAATCTCCCCCTAGCTATTCAACGTTTCAAACCCTTAGTTAGAAAATTTAAATCGGACCCAGAATTCTATCATGATTACAAAGAAGTAATCATGGACCAGCTAGAGAAAGGGATAGTAGAAAAGGTAGAAAACCCAAAAATAGGCGATAACAACCCAGGCACTTATTATGCACCTCACCAGGCAGTCAGAAGAAAAGATCACCCCACAACCAAGCTCAGGGTGGTTCTAGATGGTTCGGCCCACGCTAAAGGGGAACCGTCCCTCAATGATTGTTTAAGTAGCGGCCCAAATCTAAATCCTGAACTTTTACTATTGCTACTGCGTTTTAGAAAACACGTCATAGTAATTACTGCCGACATTGAGAAGGCATTTTTGCAAGTGGCCCTAGCCGAAAAAGATAGAGATTCGGTTAGGTTCCTATGGGTCAACGAAATAGATGGGAATATTAATGAGGATGAATTCATTGTACTCAGAATGGCAAGGGTAGCTTTCGGTTTAACCAGTAGTACGTGCTTACTAGCAGCCACACTTAAAATTAATGTAGAAAGTTTTAGAGAAGTAAAACCAAAAGCTGTTGAGGTAATCAACCAAGACACATACGTTGATGACGTTACTACTGGAGAAACTGACGTACCTAAAGCCTTTGAGCTGTCAAAAGACGTAGCAGAAGTGATTAGTAAGGCCAATATGAAATTAAGAAAATGGCAAACAAACTCAGACAAGCTTAGAGAACTTTGGAGACTAGAAAATACAAAGGCAAAGCGATCAGGCATACCATTCGATGGTAAACAGGAAGCTGAACCACAAAAACTATTAGGGTTAATTTGGGACCCAAGGGCAGACACATTCTCATTAGAAGTCACAAAAATTATTGAGACCTTACCCAACATTAAGCAAACAAAAAGGGGTGTCCTTAGTATTGTGGCACAAGTTTTCGACCCCATGGGGATTTTAGCGCCCTATACGATTAGAGCAAAAATGATACTACAGACACTTTGGATTGAAAAAGTAAGTTGGGATGAAGAGCTATCTGAAAAATTAGGAAAATCGTTTAGTCATTGGTACCAAGAATTACCACAAATTGGGAAAGTGGCAATAGACAGGTGCTATTTCAAGGAAGCTCCTGATAAAGTAACGAACATGTCTCTGCACTGTTTTTGTGATGCGAGCATGAAAGCTTACTGTGCGGTTATTTACATTCGTTACGTAATCAACCACAAGGAGGTAAAAGTGGCATTTGTTACCGCAAAGGCTAGGGTGGCTCCCTTGAAAGAACTTACCCTCCCAAGACTTGAGCTGATGGGTTGCGCAATAGGAGCTAGGCTATTAACTTATGTCAAAGAGGCTTTCAAAGAGGAAAATTTAGATGTTCATATGTGGACAGATTCAATGATTGCGCTTCATTGGATAAAGGGTGCATCAGAAGTCTGGAAACCTTTTGTTTCAAATAGGATCAAAGAAATCAAGCAACTATCCAACCCCGAAACTTGGGCTCACTGCCCAGGGGAACAAAACCCCGCGGATAAAGGTACAAGGGGGATGAAAGTTGAGGATCTTTTAAAAGGGAAACAGTGGTTAGAAGGACCGAGTTGGCTCGTGAAGGATGAAACCTTTTGGCCTAAATTTTCGGAAGACCAATCTAGAATAGAACCAAAATTAGATGAAATTAAAAGAGAAAGAAAAGTTGAAACTTTGGTTGTTAGATGCACCGAAAATAGAAACCTAAACAAAATAATTGACCTAAACAAATTTAGCTCTCTTCAAAAAGTGCTCAGAATCACAGCCTACATGATTAGATTTTTAGATATGCAAATCTATAAGAAAGCGAATGTTGTAAAAGGACCCATCCAAACAAGTGAACTAAATAGAGCTGAGTTATACTGGATTAGAGCTTCTCAAAAACTAGATTATTTAGAGGAAATTGAAACATTAGAGGAAGGAAAACAAATTAGCAATAACTCTAAAATTGTGAACCTATCGCCCTTTTTGGATGACCAAGGTGTGTTAAGAGTAGGGGGTCGATTAAAGGAAGGTAGCATGAGCTATGCAACAAAACATCCAATCATTCTAGCTAAAAATCAACAACTGTCAAAATTGATAATGAAAAGAAGCCATGACCAAGTTTATCACTCAGGTGTCCAAGACACCATAACTCAGGCGCGTGAGCGCTATTGGGTGATTTCTGGTCGGCAGTTGGCCAAAAGTGTAGTCAAAGGCTGTTATTTATGTAAAAAATACCTTGCTAAAGCTGGTGACGCACCTTTCGCTAATTTGCCGAAAGAAAGAATTGAGGAAACTCCATGTTTTGAAACCATAGGGATCGACTTTGCGGGGCCTATTTACGTACAAATAGCAGGGAAAAGCGAAAAAGCTTATATCTGTTTGTTCACGTGTGCTGTGTCAAGAGCCCTACATTTAGAGTTGGTGGCTTCCCTTAGTACTCATGAATTCCTACTTGCATTTTCACGGATGATATCCCGGAGGGGAATTCCCCACCTGGTATACAGTGATAATGGCAAGACCTTCAAAAAAGCTGATAAAGAATTACAAACTATTTGGAAAGTAATTAAAGATCCGGAAGTGTTGAATTTTTTTGGAAAAAGGGGAATCGAGTGGCGCTTTATCACAGATAGAGCTGCCTGGCATGGCGGTTATTGGGAACGTTTAGTCAGATCAACAAAAACTGTATTGAAAAAACTTTTGGGTAAAGCGGCTCTGAACTACACTGAACTAGAAACAATGCTTATAGAAACGGAAGCCGTGGTCAATTCCAGACCAATAACTTACGTTTTTAACGAGATAGGAGAACCAAGCCCCTTAACACCATCCCATCTATTAATAGGAAAAAGAGTGACTTGCCTCCCCCCTCAAAAACTTGATTTAGCCAAAAAGATACCAGCCTCAAAAGAGGAATTTATTAAAAGGGAAAAAAGCCGATTAGCATTAAATGATAGATTATGGAAAAGATGGAGAAATGAATATCTCTTAGAACTAAGATCGGCTCATAACAGTAAACTAGATAAAAAACAAAAAGAAATGAAAAAAGGAGATGTAGTCCTAATTCATGAGGACAAAGTTCAAAAACAAATGTGGAAGTTAGGCTTAATTAAGGAAGTAATAATAGGAAGAGATGGAAAAGTAAGATCATGCATAGTCAAAAACGATAAAGGCCATGAGATACGTAGGCCAGTGCAGTTACTTTATTCTTTAGAAGTAAATGAATAGACTAACTCAATAAAATAAATTAAGATTAAAATTGCATGTTATAAAATGTTTAAATAAATGTAATAATAATAAAAGGTAATATTGTTTAGCAAAAAAAAAAAAAATTTTGATTTGAAATCTATGTAAAAAAAAAAAAAAAAAAACTGTAACATTGATATAATTTTTTAATTTGTAATTGTGTAATGGAATGTAGAAAAGACAAAGTCTTTTGTGGGGAGTGTTAAAAAATTGAATGTAATCCCTCACCCCTTCGTATTGACATCTAACGTTCAAAAAAGAAACACCCTCTAAGGTTTAAAAACATGTGGTTGTTGAAAACTAAAAAACCCCTAAGAAAAGAAAACTATTTTTGTAAGATTTGGGTACCTTGAAAAAATTCCAAATGGAAAATAACCTGCGACGTGGGTGATACGTACGGGGTTTTTGAATCTGGGGTGGTCCCCCTTTGAAAGAAAAAAAAAACTTTACCTCTCTCTGTAAAAACTTCTACAAATAAAATCACTTGCTTTTAAGAATTCAAACCCTTAAGATCTCGTCACTTTAGCACCACAAAAAAGTGGTAAAATTTAGAACCTAGCCAAATAGGTAAAAAGTAAAAATACTTAGAAAATATTTAGCGCCTAGCCAAATAGGCAAAAATCACTTAGAAATTTTTCAGTCGGTTTTTAAGTGTAAGCTTTAAATTACATAAGCTCTCCCTTCAATTAATAAGAGTATTCCGCAATATGCCCAGTGGCCAGGACTAGATTCACGGCCGCCGTGTCCTGGGACGTGTACAGCGGTAGAGAGATACAACAAAGATCCCTCCGAACCAAAATACACGCCCTAGGTCTAGCAGCAGTTTGGTCATAAAATAGTGACCCCGCCGCGTCAAGACCGAGGATTTTGCCATGGCAAATCCACGGTTCTTGTATGAGGGCCAGATCAAGACCCTCTATAGCAAACCTCCTGCAGAGTACCGCAGAGGCCGCCTTACTATGGTGCAAATTGATTTGAATTGCACGTAGCGTCCCCATGGTCCCTAAGAGAGGGGTTCAGAAGGGACCTAGCTACACCTCATCGGTCCCGAGAGGGCTAATGGCACCTCCCCCCCCCCGACAGGCGAGCTCCCAGTCCCAAGATCCTCCCCCTCACCAGGACCACTAGAACGCTCATCGGCTGAACCCCGAAGGGTCCCATCCGATTCTTCCAGTAGGGTGGACTCATCCATGGAAGAACAGACTTCCGAATGAGCCACCCCCCTCCCCCTCTGTGCCTAGAGCGACACCAGAGAGCTCCTCCGCGAGATCCCCCATCTCGCTAGTCCCACCCCCGCCGCAGACTCGGCTACAGTGGTTTTAGTGGTTTCCGTGTTCTGAAGGAGTTTGAAGGAACCCTTGTCCACTCCAGTATAGCCCACGAAACCAGCATTCTTAATGGCTCCCAATGAGGAGCCATCAATGAGCAGTACCCAGTACCGTACGGCCCTGTCCACGTACGTCCGGATACATTTCCAGCGTTCAGTGGCAAAACCTGCATTAAGGGCCTTTAGGCGCCGAAACAGCACCGCCGGCTCCTTGGTGATCTGGTCCTTGGTGCGGAACATTACCTTAAACGGCTTAGGGAGTTCGCTAGCTCTCATTACTGAGAGCACCGCATCCCCCACCACCGAGTAGGCTAAGTTGTCCTTCAACCATTGCCCAGTGAACGAATCCTCACAGGAGTATACTAGGGCCCCGGTCGTCAGGCTAAAGTTCGCAAGGCGCGGTAGAGGGCTCCCGAAGGTATCCCATCCAGCGCCCTTAGAATCGCCTTCTGAATTGGGCCCACGTCTTCCTCCGTGATGACCGCCGTCGGATAGCCTTTTTTGACAATGGCCATCTTTTCTGAGCTGGCGGCGTCACTATAGGACTTAGCCTTTTTCGACGCCGCCTGCGAGGTACTTGGTGAGGGAGTCGAATCCTCCGCTCTGGGCCTCTTCATTGGGTTGTCACGAGCCATCGCACCCCCAGCGGGGGTGGAGACCGTTTCAGACCCCGATTTGACCTTTTGCCGAGCAATCCGTCGTTTGAGACGACGACGCACGGTACGTTTCGAGGGCTTGCCAGACACACGCACCGATAAATCGGCACGAGTATCGCTGGATACAAGCCCTTGTAAAGTGGTATCAGTGTGGGTTCTGCCTTGAGCAGACCCCTGCACCGTAGGTTTGGTAGTGTTAGAGTTGTTTTTATTAGATTTATCCATGGGAATCCCACGAGTAAGGGGGCAAGTAAAAGGTCACCACCCGGTAGTCCCCCACCCGGGTGGAAGGCTAGATACAACGGGGTGTCGCCCGGTGCCCCGAGGGGATCGTTAGCGATACCGTAGTTTTACTTCCCCAGTACCATGCAGCCCTCGGCACGATGCCTCAACACCTTGGCTTGGGAAGGGCGCGTATCCGCTTAGCCCACACAACGTAGTGGTTAACCAGCTCTCACCACCGAGGAGGTGTGATACTCCGCATCGATGAGGACCCAAGCTAGCGTGTGTGAAGTTAAAAACGCGAGCGGGAAGCCAAAGCAAGGGGGGGAAAAAGATACACCCTATCTAGCTTGCGTCCCCAACTTCGAGAGCCTTGCTAATACATTAGGCCCGAGCGAATTCGAATCTCGCCTCCGTCGTTTTATCCGTTTTGTTTTGAACACAAATGCAGTCAAAATGATTTAACTCGTTTAAATCGCGGAAGGGATGGCCGAGTGGTTAAGGCGATGGATTGCTAATACATTTTGCTCTAAACACGCGAGTTCGAATCTCGCCTCCGTCGTTTTAACCGGATTGTTTTAATCACAAATTCAGGCAAAATAATTAAACCCGTTTTAAATCGAGGACGGGGTGGTTAAGGCGATGGACTGCTAATCCATTGGGCTCTGCCCGCGCGAGTTCGAATCTCGCCTCCGTCGTTTTATCCGTTTTGTTTTGAACACAAATGCAGTCAAAATGATTTAACTCGTTTAAATCGCGGAAGGGATGGCCGAGTATTTAAGGCGATGGATTGCTAATACATTGGGCCCTAAACACGCGAGTTCGAATCTCGCCTTAGTCGTTTTAACCGGATTGTTTTAGTCACAAATTCAGGCAAAATAATTAAACCAATTTTAAATCGAGGACGGGGTGGTTAAGGCGATGGACTGCTAATCCATTGGGCTCTGCCCGCGCGAGTTCGAATCTCGCCTCCGTCGTTTTATCCGTTTTGTTTTGAACACAAATGCAGTCAAAATGATTTAACTCGTTTAAATCGCGGAAGGGATGGCCGAGTATTTAAGGCGATGGATTGCTGATACATTGGGCCCTAAACACGCGAGTTCGAATCTCGCCTCCGTCGTTTTATCCGGATTGTTTTAATCACAAATTCAGGCAAAATAATTAAACCAGTTTTAAATCGAGGACGGGGTGGCCGATTGGTTAAGGCGATGGACTGCTAATCCATTGGGCTCTGCCCGCGCGAGTTCGAATCTCGCCTCCGTCGTTTTATCCGTTTTGTTTTGAACACAAATGCAGTCAAAATGATTTAACTCGTTTAAATCGCGGAAGGGATGGCCGAGTGGTTAAGGCGATGTATTGCTAATACATTAGGCCCTAAACACGCGAGTTTTAAATCTCGCCTCCGTCGTTTTAACCGGATTGATTTAATCACAAATTCAGGCAAAATATTTAAACCAATTTTAAATCGAGGACGGGGTGGTTAAGGCGATGGACTGCTAATCCATTGGGCTCTGCCCGCGCGAGTTCGAATCTCGCCACCGTCGTTTTATCCGTTTTGTTTTGAACACCAATGCAGTCAAAATGATTAAACTCGGTTTAATCGCGGAAGGGATGGCCGAATGGTTAAGGCGATGGATTGCTAATACATAGGGCCCTAAACACGCGAGTTCGAATCTCGCCTCCGTCGTTTTAACCGGATTGTTTTAATCACAAATTCAGGCAAAATATTTAAACCAGCTTTAAATCGAGGACGGGGTGGCCGAGTGGTTACGGCGATGGACTGCTAATCCATTGGGCTCTGCCCGCGCGAGTTCGAATCTCGCCTCCGTCGTTTTATCCGTTTTGTTTTGAACACAAATGCAGTCAAAATGATTTAACTCGTTTAAATCGCGGAAGGGATGGCCGAGTATTTAAGGCGATGGATTGCTAATACATTGGGCCCTAAACACGCGAGTTCGAATCTCGCCTCCGTCGTTTTAACCGGATTGTTTTAATCACAAATTCAGGCAAAATAATTAAACCAATTTTAAATCGAGGACGGGGTAGTTAAGGCGATGGACTGCTAATCCATTGGGCTCTGCCCGCGCGAGTTCGAATCTCGCCTCCGTCGTTTCATCCGTTTTGTTTTGAACACAAATGCAGTCAAAATGATTTAACTCGTTTAAATCGCGGAAGGGATGGCCGAGTATTTAAGGCGATGGATTGCTGATACATTGGGCCCTAAACACGCGAGTTCGAATCTCGCCTCCGTCGTTTTAACCGGATTGTTTTAATCACAAATTCAGGCAAAATAATTAAACCAGTTCTAAATCGAGGACGGGGTGGCCGTTTGGTTAAGGCGATGGACTGCTAATCCATTGGGCTCTGCCCGCGCGAGTTCGAATCTCTCCTCCGTCGTTTTATCCGTTTTGATTTGAAAACAAATGCAGTCAAAATGATTTAACTCGTTTAAATCGCGGAAGGGATGGCCGAGTGGTTAAGGCGATGGGTTGCTAATACATTAGGCCCGCGCGAGTTCGAATCTCGCCTCCGTCGTTTTATCCGTTTTGTTTTGAACACAAATGCAGTCAAAATGATTTAACTCCTTTAAATCGCGGAAGGGATGGCCGAGTGGTTAAGGCGATGGATTGCTAATACATTAGGCCCTAAACACGCGAGTTCAAATCTCGCCTCCGTCGTTTTATCCGTTTTGTTTTGAACACAAATGCAGTCAAAATGATTTAACTCGTTTAAATCGCGGAAGGGATGGCCGAATGGTTCAGGCGATGGATTGCTAATACATTTTGCTCTAAACACGCGAGTTCGAATCTGGCCTCCGTCGTTTTAACCGGATTGTTTTAATCACAAATTCAGGCAAAATAATTAAACCCGTTTTAAATCGAGGACGGGGTGGTTAAGGCGATGGACTGCTAATCCATTGGGCTCTGCCCGCGCGAGTTCGAATCTCGCCTCCGTCGTTTTATCCGTTTTGTTTTGAACACAAATGCAGTCAAAATGATTTAACTCGTTTAAATCGCGGAAGGGATGGCCGAGTATTTAAGGCGATGGATTGCTAATACATTGGGCCCTAAACACGCGAGTTCGAATCTCGCCTCCGTCGTTTTAACCGTATTGTTTTAATCACAAATTCAGGCAAAATAATTAAACCAGTTTTAAATCGAGGACGGGGTGGCCGATTGGTTAAGGCGATGGACTGCTAATCCATTGGGCTCTGCCCGCGCGAGTTCGAATCTCTCCTCCGTCGTTTTATCCGTTTTGATTTGAACACAAATGCAGTCAAAATGATTTAACTCGTTTAAATCGCGGAAGGGATGGCCGAGTGGTTAAGGCGATAGGTTGCTAATACATTAGGCCCGCGCGAGTTCGAATCTCGCCTCCGTCGTTTTATCCGTTTTGTTTTGAACACAAATGCAGTCAAAATGATTTAACTCGTTTAAATCGCGGAAGGGATGGCCGAGTGGTTAAGGCGATGTATTGCTAATACATTAGGCCCTAAACACGCGAGTTTTAAATCTCGCCTCCGTCGTTTTAACCGGATTGATTTAATCACAAATTCAGGCAAAATATTTAAACCAATTTTAAATCGAGGACGGGGTGGTTAAGGCGATGGACTGCTAATCCATTGGGCTCTGCCCGCGCGAGTTCGAATCTCGCCACCGTCGTTTTATCCGTTTTGTTTTGAACACCAATGCAGTCAAAATGATTAAACTCGGTTTAATCGCGGAAGGGATGGCCGAATGGTTAAGGCGATGGATTGCTAATACATAGGGCCCTAAACACGCGAGTTCGAATCTCGCCTCCGTCGTTTTAACCGGATTGTTTTAATCACAAATTCAGGCAAAATATTTAAACCAGCTTTAAATCGAGGACGGGGTGGCCGAGTGGTTACGGCGATGGACTGCTAATCCATTGGGCTCTGCCCGCGCGAGTTCGAATCTCGCCTCCGTCGTTTTATCCGTTTTGTTTTGAACACAAATGCAGTCAAAATGATTTAACTCGTTTAAATCGCGGAAGGGATGGCCGAGTATTTAAGGCGATGGATTGCTAATACATTGGGCCCTAAACACGCGAGTTCGAATCTCGCCTCCGTCGTTTTAACCGGATTGTTTTAATCACAAATTCAGGCAAAATAATTAAACCAATTTTAAATCGAGGACGGGGTAGTTAAGGCGATGGACTGCTAATCCATTGGGCTCTGCCCGCGCGAGTTCGAATCTCGCCTCCGTCGTTTCATCCGTTTTGTTTTGAACACAAATGCAGTCAAAATGATTTAACTCGTTTAAATCGCGGAAGGGATGGCCGAGTATTTAAGGCGATGGATTGCTGATACATTGGGCCCTAAACACTTGAGTTCGAATCTCGCCTCCGTCGTTTTAACCGGATTGTTTTAATCACAAATTCAGGCAAAATAATTAAACCAGTTCTAAATCGAGGACGGGGTGGCCGTTTGGTTAAGGCGATGGACTGCTAATCCATTGGGCTCTGCCCGCGCGAGTTCGAATCTCTCCTCCGTCGTTTTATCCGTTTTGATTTGAAAACAAATGCAGTCAAAATGATTTAACTCGTTTAAATCGCGGAAGGGATGGCCGAGTGGTTAAGGCGATGGGTTGCTAATACATTAGGCCCGCGCGAGTTCGAATCTCGCCTCCGTCGTTTTATCCGTTTTGTTTTGAACACAAATGCAGTCAAAATGATTTAACTCCTTTAAATCGCGGAAGGGATGGCCGAGTGGTTAAGGCGATGGATTGCTAATACATTAGGCCCTAAACACGCGAGTTCAAATCTCGCCTCCGTCGTTTTATCCGTTTTGTTTTGAACACAAATGCAGTCAAAATGATTTAACTCGTTTAAATCGCGGAAGGGATGGCCGAATGGTTCAGGCGATGGATTGCTAATACATTTTGCTCTAAACACGCGAGTTCGAATCTGGCCTCCGTCGTTTTAACCGGATTGTTTTAATCACAAATTCAGGCAAAATAATTAAACCCGTTTTAAATCGAGGACGGGGTGGTTAAGGCGATGGACTGCTAATCCATTGGGCTCTGCCCGCGCGAGTTCGAATCTCGCCTCCGTCGTTTTATCCGTTTTGTTTTGAACAAAAATGCAGTCAAAATGATTTAACTCGTTTAAATCGCGGAAGGGATGGCCGAGTATTTAAGGCGATGGATTGCTAATACATTGGGCCCTAAACACGCGAGTTCGAATCTCGCCTCCGTCGTTTTAACCGTATTGTTTTAATCACAAATTCAGGCAAAATAATTAAACCAGTTTTAAATCGAGGACGGGGTGGCCGATTGGTTAAGGCGATGGACTGCTAATCCATTGGGCTCTGCCCGCGCGAGTTCGAATCTCTCCTCCGTCGTTTTATCCGTTTTGATTTGAACACAAATGCAGTCAAAATGATTTAACTCGTTTAAATCGCGGAAGGGATGGCCGAGTGGTTAAGGCGATAGGTTGCTAATACATTAGGCCCGCGCGAGTTCGAATCTCGCCTCCGTCGTTTTATCCGTTTTGTTTTGAACACAAATGCAGTCAAAATGATTTAACTCGTTTAAATCGCGGAAGGGATGGCCGAGTGGTTAAGGCGATGGATTGCTAATACATAAGGCCCTAAACACGCGAGTTCAAATCTCGCCTCCGTCGTTTTATCCGTTTTGTTTTGAACACAAATGCAGTCAAAATGATTTAACTCGTTTAAATCGCGGAAGGGATGGCCGAATGGTTAAGGCGATGGATTGCTAATACATTTTGCTCTAAACACGCGAGTTCGAATCTCGCCTCCGTCGTTTTAACCGGATTGTTTTAATCACAAATTCAGGCAAAATAATTAAACCCGTTTTAAATCGAGGACGGGGTGGTTAAGGCGATGGGCTGCTAATCCATTGGGCTCTGCCCGCGCGAGTTCGAATCTCGCCTCCGTCGTTTTATCCGTTTTGTTTTGAACACAAATGCAGTCAAAATGATTTAACTCGTTTAAATCGCGGAAGGGATGGCCGAGTGGTTAAGGCGATGGATTGCTAATACACTTTGCTCTAAACACGCGAGTTCGAATCTCGCCTCCGTCGGTTTAACCGGATTGTTTTAATCACAAATTCAGGCAAAATAATTAAACCCGTTTTAAATCGAGGACGGGGTGGTTAAGGCGATGGACTGCTAATCCATTGGGCTCTGCCCGCGCGAGTTCGAATCTCGCCTCCGTCGTTTTATCCGTTTTGTTTTGAACACAAATGCAGTCAAAATGATTTAACTCGTTTAAATCGCGGAAGGGATGGCCGAGTATTTAAGGCGATGGATTGCTAATACATTGGGCCCTAAACACGCGAGTTCGAATCTCGCCTCCGTCGTTTTAACCGGATTGTTTTAATCACAAATTCAGGCAAAATAATTAAACCAATTAAAACTCGAGGACGGGGTGGTTAAGGCGATGGACTGCTAATCCATTGGGCTCTGCCCGCGCGAGTTCGAATCTCGCCTCCGTCGTTTTATCCGTTTTGTTTTGAACACAAATGCAGTCAAAATGATTTAACTCGTTTAAATCGCGGAAGGGATGGCCGAGTATTTAAGGCGATGGATTGCTGATACATTGGGCCCTAAACACGCGATTTCGAATCTCGCCTCCGTCGTTTTAACCGGATTGTTTTAATCACAAATTCAGGCAAAATAATTAAACCAGTTTTAAATCGAGGACGGGGTGGCCGATTGGTTAAGGCGATGGACTGCTAATCCATTGGGCTCTGCCCGCGCGAGTTCGAATCTCGCCTCCGTCGTTTTATCCGTTTTGTTTTGAACACAAATGCAGTCAAAATGATTTAACTCGTTTAGATCGCGGAAGGGATGGCCGAGTGGTTAAGGCGATGGATTGCTAATACATTAGGCCCTAAACACGCGAGTTCAAATCTCGCCTCCGTCGTTTTATCCGTTTTGTTTTGAACAAAAATGCAGTCAAAATGATTTAACTCGTTTAAATCGCGGAAGGGATGGCCGAATGGTTAAGGCGATGGATTGCTAATACATTTTGCTCTAAACACGCGAGTTCGAATCTCGCCTCCGTCGTTTTAACCGGATTGTTTTAATCACAAATTCAGGCAAAATAATTAAACCCGTTTTAAATCGAGGACGGGGTGGTTAAGGCGATGGACTGCTAATCCATTGGGCTCTGCCCGCGCGAGTTCGAATCTCGCCTCCGTCGTTTTATCCGTTTTGTTTTGAACACAAATGCAGTCAAAATGATTTAACTCGTTTAAATCGCGGAAGGGATGGCCGAGTGGTTAAGGCGATGGATTGCTAATACATTTTGGTCTAAACACGCGAGTTCGAATCTCGCCTCCGTCGTTTTAACCGGATTGTTTTAATCACAAATTCAGGCAAAATAATTAAACCCGTTTTAAATCGAGGACGGGGTGGTTAGGGCGATGGACTGCTAATCCATTGGGCTCTGCCCGCGCGAGTTCGAATCTCGCCTCCGTCGTTTTATCCGTTTTGTTTTGAACACAAATGCAGTCAAAATGATTTAACTCGTTTAAATCGCGGAAGGGATGGCCGAGTGGTTAAGGCGATGGATTGCTAATACATTAGGCCCTAAACACGCGAGTTCAAATCTCGCCTCCGTCGTTTTATCCGTTTTGTTTTGAACACAAATGCAGTCAAAATGATTTAACTCGTTTAAATCGCGGAAGGGATGGCCGAATGGTTAAGGCGATGGATTGCTAATACATTTTGCTCTAAACACGCGAGTTCGAATCTCGCCTCCGTCGTTTTAACCGGATTGTTTTAATCACAAATTCAGGCAAAATAATTAAACCCGTTTTAAATCGAGGACGGGGTGGTTAAGGCGATGGGCTGCTAATCCATTGGGCTCTGCCCGCGCGAGTTCGAATCTCGCCTCCGTCGTTTTATCCGTTTTGTTTTGAACACAAATGCAGTCAAAATGATTTAACTCGTTTAAATCGCGGAAGGGATGGCCGAGTGGTTAAGGCGATGGATTGCTAATACACTTTGCTCTAAACACGCGAGTTCGAATCTCGCCTCCGTCGGTTTAACCGGATTGTTTTAATCACAAATTCAGGCAAAATAATTAAACCCGTTTTAAATCGAGGACGGGGTGGTTAAGGCGATGGACTGCTAATCCATTGGGCTCTGCCCGCGCGAGTTCGAATCTCGCCTCCGTCGTTTTATCCGTTTTGTTTTGAACACAAATGCAGTCAAAATGATTTAACTCGTTTAAATCGCGGAAGGGATGGCCGAGTATTTAAGGCGATGGATTGCTAATACATTGGGCCCTAAACACGCGAGTTCGAATCTCGCCTCCGTCGTTTTAACCGGATTGTTTTAATCACAAATTCAGGCAAAATAATTAAACCAATTAAAAATCGAGGACGGGGTGGTTAAGGCGATGGACTGCTAATCCATTGGGCTCTGCCCGCGCGAGTTCGAATCTCGCCTCCGTCGTTTTATCCGTTTTGTTTTGAACACAAATGCAGTCAAAATGATTTAACTCGTTTAAATCGCGGAAGGGATGGCCGAGTATTTAAGGCGATGGATTGCTGATACATTGGGCCCTAAACACGCGAGTTCGAATCTCGCCTCCGTCGTTTTAACCGGATTGTTTTAATCACAAATTCAGGCAAAATAATTAAACCAGTTTTAAATCGAGGACGGGGTGGCCGATTGGTTAAGGCGATGGACTGCTAATCCATTGGGCTCTGCCCGCGCGAGTTCGAATCTCGCCTCCGTCGTTTTATCCGTTTTGTTTTGAACACAAATGCAGTCAAAATGATTTAACTCGTTTAGATCGCGGAAGGGATGGCCGAGTGGTTAAGGCGATGGATTGCTAATACATTAGGCCCTAAACACGCGAGTTCAAATCTCGCCTCCGTCGTTTTATCCGTTTTGTTTTGAACAAAAATGCAGTCAAAATGATTTAACTCGTTTAAATCGCGGAAGGGATGGCCGAATGGTTAAGGCGATGGATTGCTAATACATTTTGCTCTAAACACGCGAGTTCGAATCTCGCCTCCGTCGTTTTAACCGGATTGTTTTAATCACAAATTCAGGCAAAATAATTAAACCCGTTTTAAATCGAGGACGGGGTGGTTAAGGCGATGGACTGCTAATCCATTGGGCTCTGCCCGCGCGAGTTCGAATCTCGCCTCCGTCGTTTTATCCGTTTTGTTTTGAACACAAATGCAGTCAAAATGATTTAACTCGTTTAAATCGCGGAAGGGATGGCCGAGTGGTTAAGGCGATGGATTGCTAATACATTTTGGTCTAAACACGCGAGTTCGAATCTCGCCTCCGTCGTTTTAACCGGATTGTTTTAATCACAAATTCAGGCAAAATAATTAAACCCGTTTTAAATCGAGGACGGGGTGGTTAGGGCGATGGACTGCTAATCCATTGGGCTCTGCCCGCGCGAGTTCGAATCTCGCCTCCGTCGTTTTATCCGTTTTGTTTTGAACACAAATGCAGTCAAAATGATTTAACTCGTTTAAATCGCGGAAGGGATGGCCGAGTATTTAAGGCGATGGATTGCTAATACATTGGGCCCTAAACACGCGAGTTCGAATCTCGCCTCCGTCGTTTTAACCGGATTGTTTTAATCACAAATTCAGGCAAAATAATTAAACCCGTTTTAAATCGAGGACGGGGTGGTTAAGGCGATGGACTGCTAATCCATTGGGCTCTGCCCGCGCGAGTTCGAATCTCGCCTCCGTCGTTTTATCCGTTTTGTTTTGAACACAAATGCAGTCAAAATGATTTAACTCGTTTAAATCGCGGAAGGGATGGCCGAGTATTTAAGGCGATGGATTGCTAATACATTGGGCCCTAAACACGCGAGTTCGAATCTCGCCTCCGTCGTTTTAACCGGATTGTTTTAATCACAAATTCAGGCAAAATAATTAAACCAGTTTTAAATCGAGGACGGGGTGGCCGATTGGTTAAGGCGATGGACTGCTAATCCATTGGGCTCTGCCCGCGCGAGTTCGAATCTCTCCTCCGTCGTTTTATCCGTTTTGATTTGAACACAAATGCAGTCAAAATGATTTAACTCGTTTAAATCGCGGAAGGGATGGCCGAGTGGTTAAGGCGATGGGTTGCTAATACATTAGGCCCGCGCGAGTTCGAATCTCGCCTCCGTCGTTTTATCCGTTTTGTTTTGAACACAAATGCAGTCAAAATGATTTAACTCGTTTAAATCGCGGAAGGGATGGCCGAGTGGTTAAGGCGATGGATTGCTAATACATTAGGCCCTAAACACGCGAGTTCAAATCTCGCCTCCGTCGTTTTATCCGTTTTGTTTTGAACACAAATGCAGTCAAAATGATTTAACTCGTTTAAATCGCGGAAGGGATGGCCGAATGGTTAAGGCGATGGATTGCTAATACATTTTGCTCTAAACACGCGAGTTCGAATCTCGCCTCCGTCGTTTTAACCGGATTGTTTTAATCACAAATTCAGGCAAAATAATTAAACCCGTTTTAAATCGAGGACGGGGTGGTTAAGGCGATGGACTGCTAATCCATTGGGCTCTGCCCGCGCGAGTTCGAATCTCGCCTCCGTCGTTTTATCCGTTTTGTTTTGAACACAAATGCAGTCAAAATGATTTAACTCGTTTAAATCGCGGAAGGGATGGCCGAGTGGTTAAGGCGATGGATTGCTAATACATTTTGCTCTAAACACGCGAGTTCGAATCTCGCCTCCGTCGGTTTAACCGGATTGTTTTAATCACAAATTCAGGCAAAATAATTAAACCCGTTTTAAATCGAGGACGGGGTGGTTAAGGCGATGGACTGCTAATCCATTGGGCTCTGCCCGCGCGAGTTCGAATCTCGCCTCCGTCGTTTTATCCGTTTTGTTTTGAACACAAATGCAGTCAAAATGATTTAACTCGTTTAAATCGCGGAAGGAATGGCCGAGTATTTAAGGCGATGGATTGCTAATACATTGGGCCCTAAACACGCGAGTTCGAATCTCGCCTCCGTCGTTTTAACCGGATTGTTTTAATTACAAATTCAGGCAAAATAATTAAACCAATTTTAAATCGAGGACGGGGTGGTTAAGGCGATGGACTGCTAATCCATTGGGCTCTGCCCGCGCGAGTTCGAATCTCGCCTCCGTCGTTTTATCCGTTTTGTTTTGAACACAAATGCAGTCAAAATGATTTAACTCGTTTAAATCGCGGAAGGGATGGCCGAGTATTTAAGGCGATGGATTGCTGATACATTGGGCCCTAAACACGCGAGTTCGAATCTCGCCTCCCACGTTTTAACCGGATTGTTTTAATCACAAATTCAGGCAAAATAATTAAACCAGTTTTAAATCGAGGACGGGGTGGCCGATTGGTTAAGGCGATGGACTGCTAATCCATTGGGCTCTGCCCGCGCGAGTTCGAATCTCGCCTCCGTCGTTTTATCCGTTTTGTTTTGAACACAAATGCAGTCAAAATGATTTAACTCGTTTAAATCGCGGAAGGGATGGCCGAATGGTTAAGGCGATGGATTGCTAATACATTTTGCTCTAAACACGCGAGTTCGAATCTCGCCTCCGTCGTTTTAACCGGATTGTTTTAATCACAAATTCAGGCAAAATAATTAAACCCGTTTTAAATCGAGGACGGGGTGGTTAAGGCGATGGACTGCTAATCCATTGGGCTCTGCCCGCGCGAGTTCGAATCTCGCCTCCGTCGTTTTATCCGTTTTGTTTTGAACACAAATGCAGTCAAAATGATTTAACTCGTTTAAATCGCGGAAGGGATGGCCGAGTGGTTAAGGCGATGGATTGCTAATACATTTTGCTCTAAACACGCGAGTTCGAATCTCGCCTCCGTTGTTTTAACCGGATTGTTTTAATCACAAATTCAGGCAAAATAATTAAACCCGTTTTAAATCGAGGACGGGGTGGTTAAGGCGATGGACTGCTAATCCATTGGGCTCTGCCCGCGCGAGTTCGAATCTCGCCTCCGTCGTTTTATCCGTTTTGTTTTGAACACAAATGCAGTCAAAATGATTTAACTCGTTTAAATCGCGGAAGGGATGGCCGAGTATTTAAGGCGATGGATTGCTGATACATTGGGCCCTAAACACGCGAGTTCGAATCTCGCCTCCGTCGTTTTAACCGGATTGATTTAATCACAAATTCAGGCAAAATATTTAAACCAGCTTTAAATCGAGGACGGGGTGGCCGAGTGGTTACGGCGATGGACTGCTAATCCATTGGGCTCTGCCCGCGCGAGTTCGAATCTCGCCTCCGTCGTTTTAACCGGATTGTTTTAATCACAAATTCAGGCAAAATAATTAAACCCGTTTTAAATCGAGTACGGGGTGGTTAAGGCGATGGACTGCTAATCCATTGGGCTCTGCCCGCGCGAGTTCGAATCTCGCCACCGTCGTTTTATCCGTTTTGTTTTGAACACCAATGCAGTCAAAATGAGTAAACTCTGTTTAATCGCGGAAGGGATGGCCGAATGGTTAAGGCGATGGATTGCTAATACATAGGGCCCTAAACACGCGAGTTCGAATCTCGCCTCCGTCGTTTTAACCGGATTGTTTTAATCACAAATTCAGGCAAAATATTTAAACCAGCTTTAAATCGAGGACGGGGTGGCCGAGTGGTTACGGCGATGGACTGCTAATCCATTGGGCTCTGCCCGCGCGAGTTCGAATCTCGCCTCCGTCGTTTTATCCGTTTTGTTTTGAACACAAATGCAGTCAAAATGATTTAACTCGTTTAAATCGCGGAAGGGATGGCCGAGTATTTAAGGCGATGGATTGCTAATACATTGGGCCCTAAACACGCGAGTTCGAATCTCGCCTCCGTCGTTTTCACCGGATTGTTTTAATCACAAATTCAGGCAAAATAATTAAACCAGTTTTAAATCGAGGACGGGGTGGCCGATTGGTTAAGGCGATGGACTGCTAATCCATTGGGCTCTGCCCGCGCGAGTTCGAATCTCTCCTCCGTCGTTTTATCCGTTTTGATTTGAACACAAATGCAGTCAAAATGATTTAACTCGTTTAAATCGCGGAAGGGATGGCCGAGTGGTTAAGGCGATGGGTTGCTAATACATTAGGCCCGCGAGAGTTCGAATCTCGCCTCCGTCGTTTTATCCGTTTTGTTTTGAACACATGTGCAGTCAAAATGATTTAACTCGTTTAAATCGCGGAAGGGATGGCCGAGTGGTTAAGGCGATGGATTGCTAATACATTAGGCCCTAAACACGCGAGTTCAAATCTCGCCTCCGTCGTTTTATCCGTTTTGTTTTGAACACAAATGCAGTCAAAATGATTTAACTCGTTTAAATCGCGGAAGGGATGGCCGAATGGTTAAGGCGATGGATTGCTAATACATTTTGCTCTAAACACGCGAGTTCGAATCTCGCCTCCGTCGTTTTAACCGGATTGTTTTAATCACAAATTCAGGCAAAATAATTAAACCCGTTTTAAATCGAGGACGGGGTGGTTAAGGCGATGGACTGCTAATCCATTGGGCTCTGCCCGCGCGAGTTCGAATCTCGCCTCCGTCGTTTTATCCGTTTTGTTTTGAACACAAATGCAGTCAAAATGATTTAACTCGTTTAAATCGCGGAAGGAATGGCCGAGTATTTAAGGCGATGGATTGCTAATACATTGGGCCCTAAACACGCGAGTTCGAATCTCGCCTGCGTCGTTTTAACCGGATTGTTTTAATCACAAATTCAGGCAAAATAATTAAACCAATTTTAAATCGAGGACGGGGTGGTTAAGGCGATGGACTGCTAATCCATTGGGCTCTGCCCGCGCGAGTTCGAATCTCGCCTCCGTCGTTTTATCCGTTTTGTTTTGAACACAAATGCAGTCAAAATGATTTAACTCGTTTAAATCGCGGAAGGGATGGCCGAGTATTTAAGGCGATGGATTGCTGATACATTGGGCCCTAAACACGCGAGTTCGAATCTCGCCTCCGTCGTTTTAACCGGATTGTTTTAATCACAAATTCAGGCAAAATAATTAAACCAGTTTTAAATCGAGGACGGGGTGGCCGATTGGTTAA
Source organism: Phalangium opilio (assembly GCF_054372755.1). Taxonomy (NCBI): domain Eukaryota; kingdom Metazoa; phylum Arthropoda; class Arachnida; order Opiliones; family Phalangiidae; genus Phalangium; species Phalangium opilio. The sequence goes on from NW_028324260.1 coordinate 602,868, forward strand.
GGCGATGGACTGCTAATCCATTGGGCTCTGCCCGCGCGAGTTCGAATCTCGCCTCCGTCGTTTTATCCGTTTTGTTTTGAACACAAATGCAGTCAAAATGATTTAACTCGTTTAAATCGCGGAAGGGATGGCCGAGTGGTTAAGGCGATGGATTGCTAATACATTAGGCCCTAAACACGCGAGTTCAAATCTCGCCTCCGTCGTTTTATCCGTTTTGTTTTGAACACAAATGCAGTCAAAATGATTTAACTCGTTTAAATCGCGGAAGGGATGGCCGAATGGTTAAGGCGATGGATTGCTAATACATTTTGCTCTAAACACGCGAGTTCGAATCTCGCCTCCGTCGTTTTAACCGGATTGTTTTAATCACAAATTCAGGCAAAATAATTAAACCCGTTTTAAATCGAGGACGGGGTGGTTAAGGCGATGGACTGCTAATCCATTGGGCTCTGCCCGCGCGAGTTCGAATCTCGCCTCCGTCGTTTTATCCGTTTTGTTTTGAACACAAATGCAGTCAAAATGATTTAACTCGTTTAAATCGCGGAAGGGATGGCCGAGTGGTTAAGGCGATGGATTGCTAATACATTTTGCTCTAAACACGCGAGTTCGAATCTCGCCTCCGTTGTTTTAACCGGATTGTTTTAATCACAAATTCAGGCAAAATAATTAAACCCGTTTTAAATCGAGGACGGGGTGGTTAAGGCGATGGACTGCTAATCCATTGGGCTCTGCCCGCGCGAGTTCGAATCTCGCCTCCGTCGTTTTATCCGTTTTGTTTTGAACACAAATGCAGTCAAAATGATTTAACTCGTTTAAATCGCGGAAGGGATGGCCGAGTATTTAAGGCGATGGATTGCTGATACATTGGGCCCTAAACACGCGAGTTCGAATCTCGCCTCCGTCGTTTTAACCGGATTGATTTAATCACAAATTCAGGCAAAATATTTAAACCAGCTTTAAATCGAGGACGGGGTGGCCGAGTGGTTACGGCGATGGACTGCTAATCCATTGGGCTCTGCCCGCGCGAGTTCGAATCTCGCCTCCGTCGTTTTAACCGGATTGTTTTAATCACAAATTCAGGCAAAATAATTAAACCCGTTTTAAATCGAGTACGGGGTGGTTAAGGCGATGGACTGCTAATCCATTGGGCTCTGCCCGCGCGAGTTCGAATCTCGCCACCGTCGTTTTATCCGTTTTGTTTTGAACACCAATGCAGTCAAAATGAGTAAACTCTGTTTAATCGCGGAAGGGATGGCCGAATGGTTAAGGCGATGGATTGCTAATACATAGGGCCCTAAACACGCGAGTTCGAATCTCGCCTCCGTCGTTTTAACCGGATTGTTTTAATCACAAATTCAGGCAAAATATTTAAACCAGCTTTAAATCGAGGACGGGGTGGCCGAGTGGTTACGGCGATGGACTGCTAATCCATTGGGCTCTGCCCGCGCGAGTTCGAATCTCGCCTCCGTCGTTTTATCCGTTTTGTTTTGAACACAAATGCAGTCAAAATGATTTAACTCGTTTAAATCGCGGAAGGGATGGCCGAGTATTTAAGGCGATGGATTGCTAATACATTGGGCCCTAAACACGCGAGTTCGAATCTCGCCTCCGTCGTTTTCACCGGATTGTTTTAATCACAAATTCAGGCAAAATAATTAAACCAGTTTTAAATCGAGGACGGGGTGGCCGATTGGTTAAGGCGATGGACTGCTAATCCATTGGGCTCTGCCCGCGCGAGTTCGAATCTCGCCTCCGTCGTTTTATCCGTTTTGTTTTGAACACAAATGCAGTCAAAATGATTTAACTCGTTTAAATCGCGGAAGGGATGGCCGAATGGTTAAGGCGATGGATTGCTAATACATTTTGCTCTAAACACGCGAGTTCGAATCTCGCCTCCGTCGTTTTAACCGGATTGTTTTAATCACAAATTCAGGCAAAATAATTAAACCCGTTTTAAATCGAGGACGGGGTGGTTAAGGCGATGGACTGCTAATCCATTGGGCTCTGCCCGCGCGAGTTCGAATCTCGCCTCCGTCGTTTTATCCGTTTTGTTTTGAACACAAATGCAGTCAAAATGATTTAACTCGTTTAAATCGCGGAAGGGATGGCCGAGTGGTTAAGGCGATGGATTGCTAATACATTTTGCTCTAAACACGCGAGTTCGAATCTCGCCTCCGTTGTTTTAACCGGATTGTTTTAATCACAAATTCAGGCAAAATAATTAAACCCGTTTTAAATCGAGGACGGGGTGGTTAAGGCGATGGACTGCTAATCCATTGGGCTCTGCCCGCGCGAGTTCGAATCTCGCCTCCGTCGTTTTATCCGTTTTGTTTTGAACACAAATGCAGTCAAAATGATTTAACTCGTTTAAATCGCGGAAGGGATGGCCGAGTATTTAAGGCGATGGATTGCTGATACATTGGGCCCTAAACACGCGAGTTCGAATCTCGCCTCCGTCGTTTTAACCGGATTGATTTAATCACAAATTCAGGCAAAATATTTAAACCAGCTTTAAATCGAGGACGGGGTGGCCGAGTGGTTACGGCGATGGACTGCTAATCCATTGGGCTCTGCCCGCGCGAGTTCGAATCTCGCCTCCGTCGTTTTAACCGGATTGTTTTAATCACAAATTCAGGCAAAATAATTAAACCCGTTTTAAATCGAGTACGGGGTGGTTAAGGCGATGGACTGCTAATCCATTGGGCTCTGCCCGCGCGAGTTCGAATCTCGCCACCGTCGTTTTATCCGTTTTGTTTTGAACACCAATGCAGTCAAAATGAGTAAACTCTGTTTAATCGCGGAAGGGATGGCCGAATGGTTAAGGCGATGGATTGCTAATACATAGGGCCCTAAACACGCGAGTTCGAATCTCGCCTCCGTCGTTTTAACCGGATTGTTTTAATCACAAATTCAGGCAAAATATTTAAACCAGCTTTAAATCGAGGACGGGGTGGCCGAGTGGTTACGGCGATGGACTGCTAATCCATTGGGCTCTGCCCGCGCGAGTTCGAATCTCGCCTCCGTCGTTTTATCCGTTTTGTTTTGAACACAAATGCAGTCAAAATGATTTAACTCGTTTAAATCGCGGAAGGGATGGCCGAGTATTTAAGGCGATGGATTGCTAATACATTGGGCCCTAAACACGCGAGTTCGAATCTCGCCTCCGTCGTTTTCACCGGATTGTTTTAATCACAAATTCAGGCAAAATAATTAAACCAGTTTTAAATCGAGGACGGGGTGGCCGATTGGTTAAGGCGATGGACTGCTAATCCATTGGGCTCTGCCCGCGCGAGTTCGAATCTCTCCTCCGTCGTTTTATCCGTTTTGATTTGAACACAAATGCAGTCAAAATGATTTAACTCGTTTAAATCGCGGAAGGGATGGCCGAGTGGTTAAGGCGATGGGTTGCTAATACATTAGGCCCGCGAGAGTTCGAATCTCGCCTCCGTCGTTTTATCCGTTTTGTTTTGAACACATGTGCAGTCAAAATGATTTAACTCGTTTAAATCGCGGAAGGGATGGCCGAGTGGTTAAGGCGATGGATTGCTAATACATTAGGCCCTAAACACGCGAGTTCAAATCTCGCCTCCGTCGTTTTATCCGTTTTGTTTTGAACACAAATGCAGTCAAAATGATTTAACTCGTTTAAATCGCGGAAGGGATGGCCGAATGGTTAAGGCGATGGATTGCTAATACATTTTGCTCTAAACACGCGAGTTCGAATCTCGCCTCCGTCGTTTTAACCGGATTGTTTTAATCACAAATTCAGGCAAAATAATTAAACCCGTTTTAAATCGAGGACGGGGTGGTTAAGGCGATGGACTGCTAATCCATTGGGCTCTGCCCGCGCGAGTTCGAATCTCGCCTCCGTCGTTTTATCCGTTTTGTTTTGAACACAAATGCAGTCAAAATGATTTAACTCGTTTAAATCGCGGAAGGAATGGCCGAGTATTTAAGGCGATGGATTGCTAATACATTGGGCCCTAAACACGCGAGTTCGAATCTCGCCTGCGTCGTTTTAACCGGATTGTTTTAATCACAAATTCAGGCAAAATAATTAAACCAATTTTAAATCGAGGACGGGGTGGTTAAGGCGATGGACTGCTAATCCATTGGGCTCTGCCCGCGCGAGTTCGAATCTCGCCTCCGTCGTTTTATCCGTTTTGTTTTGAACACAAATGCAGTCAAAATGATTTAACTCGTTTAAATCGCGGAAGGGATGGCCGAGTATTTAAGGCGATGGATTGCTGATACATTGGGCCCTAAACACGCGAGTTCGAATCTCGCCTCCGTCGTTTTAACCGGATTGTTTTAATCACAAATTCAGGCAAAATAATTAAACCAGTTTTAAATCGAGGACGGGGTGGCCGATTGGTTAAGGCGATGGACTGCTAATCCATTGGGCTCTGCCCGCGCGAGTTCGAATCTCGCCTCCGTCGTTTTATCCGTTTTGTTTTGAACACAAATGCAGTCAAAATGATTTAACTCGTTTAAATCGCGGAAGGGATGGCCGAGTGGTTAAGGCGATGGATTGCTAATACATTAGGCCCTAAACACGCGAGTTCAAATCTCGCCTCCGTCGTTTTATCCGTTTTGTTTTGAACACAAATGCAGTCAAAATGATTTAACTCGTTTAAATCGCGGAAGGGATGGCCGAATGGTTAAGGCGATGGATTGCTAATACATTTTGCTCTAAACACGCGAGTTCGAATCTCGCCTCCGTCGTTTTAACCGGATTGTTTTAATCACAAATTCAGGCAAAATAATTAAACCCGTTTTAAATCGAGGACGGGGTGGTTAAGGCGATGGACTGCTAATCCATTGGGCTCTGCCCGCGCGAGTTCGAATCTCGCCTCCGTCGTTTTATCCGTTTTGTTTTGAACACAAATGCAGTCAAAATGATTTAACTCGTTTAAATCGCGGAAGGGATGGCCGAGTGGTTAAGGCGATGGATTGCTAATACATTTTGCTCTAAACACGCGAGTTCGAATCTCGCCTCCGTTGTTTTAACCGGATTGTTTTAATCACAAATTCAGGCAAAATAATTAAACCCGTTTTAAATCGAGGACGGGGTGGTTAAGGCGATGGACTGCTAATCCATTGGGCTCTGCCCGCGCGAGTTCGAATCTCGCCTCCGTCGTTTTATCCGTTTTGTTTTGAACACAAATGCAGTCAAAATGATTTAACTCGTTTAAATCGCGGAAGGGATGGCCGAGTATTTAAGGCGATGGATTGCTGATACATTGGGCCCTAAACACGCGAGTTCGAATCTCGCCTCCGTCGTTTTAACCGGATTGATTTAATCACAAATTCAGGCAAAATATTTAAACCAGCTTTAAATCGAGGACGGGGTGGCCGAGTGGTTACGGCGATGGACTGCTAATCCATTGGGCTCTGCCCGCGCGAGTTCGAATCTCGCCTCCGTCGTTTTAACCGGATTGTTTTAATCACAAATTCAGGCAAAATAATTAAACCCGTTTTAAATCGAGTACGGGGTGGTTAAGGCGATGGACTGCTAATCCATTGGGCTCTGCCCGCGCGAGTTCGAATCTCGCCACCGTCGTTTTATCCGTTTTGTTTTGAACACCAATGCAGTCAAAATGAGTAAACTCTGTTTAATCGCGGAAGGGATGGCCGAATGGTTAAGGCGATGGATTGCTAATACATAGGGCCCTAAACACGCGAGTTCGAATCTCGCCTCCGTCGTTTTAACCGGATTGTTTTAATCACAAATTCAGGCAAAATATTTAAACCAGCTTTAAATCGAGGACGGGGTGGCCGAGTGGTTACGGCGATGGACTGCTAATCCATTGGGCTCTGCCCGCGCGAGTTCGAATCTCGCCTCCGTCGTTTTATCCGTTTTGTTTTGAACACAAATGCAGTCAAAATGATTTAACTCGTTTAAATCGCGGAAGGGATGGCCGAGTATTTAAGGCGATGGATTGCTAATACATTGGGCCCTAAACACGCGAGTTCGAATCTCGCCTCCGTCGTTTTCACCGGATTGTTTTAATCACAAATTCAGGCAAAATAATTAAACCAGTTTTAAATCGAGGACGGGGTGGCCGATTGGTTAAGGCGATGGACTGCTAATCCATTGGGCTCTGCCCGCGCGAGTTCGAATCTCTCCTCCGTCGTTTTATCCGTTTTGATTTGAACACAAATGCAGTCAAAATGATTTAACTCGTTTAAATCGCGGAAGGGATGGCCGAGTGGTTAAGGCGATGGGTTGCTAATACATTAGGCCCGCGAGAGTTCGAATCTCGCCTCCGTCGTTTTATCCGTTTTGTTTTGAACACATGTGCAGTCAAAATGATTTAACTCGTTTAAATCGCGGAAGGGATGGCCGAGTGGTTAAGGCGATGGATTGCTAATACATTAGGCCCTAAACACGCGAGTTCAAATCTCGCCTCCGTCGTTTTATCCGTTTTGTTTTGAACACAAATGCAGTCAAAATGATTTAACTCGTTTAAATCGCGGAAGGGATGGCCGAATGGTTAAGGCGATGGATTGCTAATACATTTTGCTCTAAACACGCGAGTTCGAATCTCGCCTCCGTCGTTTTAACCGGATTGTTTTAATCACAAATTCAGGCAAAATAATTAAACCCGTTTTAAATCGAGGACGGGGTGGTTAAGGCGATGGACTGCTAATCCATTGGGCTCTGCCCGCGCGAGTTCGAATCTCGCCTCCGTCGTTTTATCCGTTTTGTTTTGAACACAAATGCAGTCAAAATGATTTAACTCGTTTAAATCGCGGAAGGAATGGCCGAGTATTTAAGGCGATGGATTGCTAATACATTGGGCCCTAAACACGCGAGTTCGAATCTCGCCTGCGTCGTTTTAACCGGATTGTTTTAATCACAAATTCAGGCAAAATAATTAAACCAATTTTAAATCGAGGACGGGGTGGTTAAGGCGATGGACTGCTAATCCATTGGGCTCTGCCCGCGCGAGTTCGAATCTCGCCTCCGTCGTTTTATCCGTTTTGTTTTGAACACAAATGCAGTCAAAATGATTTAACTCGTTTAAATCGCGGAAGGGATGGCCGAGTATTTAAGGCGATGGATTGCTGATACATTGGGCCCTAAACACGCGAGTTCGAATCTCGCCTCCGTCGTTTTAACCGGATTGTTTTAATCACAAATTCAGGCAAAATAATTAAACCAGTTTTAAATCGAGGACGGGGTGGCCGATTGGTTAAGGCGATGGACTGCTAATCCATTGGGCTCTGCCCGCGCGAGTTCGAATCTCGCCTCCGTCGTTTTATCCGTTTTGTTTTGAACACAAATGCAGTCAAAATGATTTAACTCGTTTAAATCGCGGAAGGGATGGCCGAGTGGTTAAGGCGATGGATTGCTAATACATTAGGCCCTAAACACGCGAGTTCAAATCTCGCCTCCGTCGTTTTATCCGTTTTGTTTTGAACACAAATGCAGTCAAAATGATTTAACTCGTTTAAATCGCGGAAGGGATGGCCGAATGGTTAAGGCGATGGATTGCTAATACATTTTGCTCTAAACACGCGAGTTCGAATCTCGCCTCCGTCGTTTTAACCGGATTGTTTTAATCACAAATTCAGGCAAAATAATTAAACCCGTTTTAAATCGAGGACGGGGTGGTTAAGGCGATGGACTGCTAATCCATTGGGCTCTGCCCGCGCGAGTTCGAATCTCGCCTCCGTCGTTTTATCCGTTTTGTTTTGAACACAAATGCAGTCAAAATGATTTAACTCTCTTAAATCGCGGAAGGGATGGCCGAGTGGTTAAGGCGATGGATTGCCAATACATTGGGCCATAAACACGCGAGTTCGAATCTCGCCTCCGTCGTTTTAACCGGATTGTTTTAATCACAAATTCAGGCAAAATAATTAAACCAGTTTTAAATCGAGGACGGGGTGTTTAAGGCGATGGACTGCTAATCCATTGGGCTCTGCCCGCGCGAGTTCGAATCTCGCCTCCGTCGTTTTATCCGTTTTGTTTTGAACACAAATGCAGTCAAAATGATTTAACTCTCTTAAATCGCGGAAGGGATGGCCGAGTGGTTAAGGCGATGGATTGCTAATACATTGGGCCATAAACACGCGAGTTCGAATCTCGCCTCCGTCGTTTTAACCGGATTGTTTTAATCACAAATTCAGGCAAAATAATTAAACCAGTTTTAAATCGAGGACGGGGTGGTTAAGGCGATGGACTGCTAATCCATTGGGCTCTGCCCGCGCGAGTTCGAATCTCGCCTCCGTCGTTTTATCCGTTTTGTTTTGAACACAAAATCAGTCAAAATGATTTAACTCGTTTAAATCGCGGAAGAGATGGCCGAGTGGTTAAGGCGATGGATTGCTGATACATTGGGCCCTAAACACGCGAGTTCGAATCTCGCCTCCGTCGTTTTAACCGGATTGTTTTAATCACAAATTCAGGCAAAATATTTAAACCAGTTCTAAATCGAGGACGGGGTGGCCGAGTGGTTAAGGCGATGGACTGCTAATCCATTGGGCTCTGCCCGCGCGAGTTCGAATCTCGCCTCCGTCGTTTTATCCGTTTTGTTTTGAACACCAATGCAGTCAAAATGATTAAACTCGGTTTAATCGCGGAAGGGATGGCCGAATGGTTAAGGCGATGGATTGCTAATACATTGGGCCCTAAACACGCGAGTTCGAATCTCGCCTCCGTCGTTTTAACCGGATTGTTTTAATCACAAATTCAGGCAAAATATTTAAACCAGTTTTAGATCGAGGACGGGGTGGCCGAGTGGTTACGGCGATGGACTGCTAATCCATTGGGCTTTGCCCGCGCGAGTTCGAATCTCGCCTCCGTCGTTTTATCCGTTTTGTTTTGAACACAAATGCAGTCAAAATGATTTAACTCGTTTAAATCGCGGAAGGGATGGCCGAGTGGTTAAGGCGATGGATTGCTAATACATTTTGCTCTAAACACGCGAGTTCGAATCTCGCCTCCGTTGTTTTAACCGGATTGTTTTAATCACAAATTCAGGCAAAATAATTAAACCCGTTTTAAATCGAGGACGGGGTGGTTAAGGCGATGGACTGCTAATCCATTGGGCTCTGCCCGCGCGAGTTCGAATCTCGCCTCCGTCGTTTTATCCGTTTTGTTTTGAACACAAATGCAGTCAAAATGATTTAACTCGTTTAAATCGCGGAAGGGATGGCCGAGTATTTAAGGCGATGGATTGCTGATACATTGGGCCCTAAACACGCGAGTTCGAATCTCGCCTCCGTCGTTTTAACCGGATTGATTTAATCACAAATTCAGGCAAAATATTTAAACCAGCTTTAAATCGAGGACGGGGTGTCCGAGAAGTTACGGCGATGGACTGCTAATCCATTGGGCTCTGCCCGCGCGAGTTCGAATCTCGCCTCCGTCGTTTTAACCGGATTGTTTTAATCACAAATTCAGGCAAAATAATTAAACCCGTTTTAAATCGAGGACGGGGTGGTTAAGGCGATGGACTGCTAATCCATTGGGCTCTGCCCGCGCGAGTTCGAATCTCGCCTCCGTCGTTTTATCCGTTTTGTTTTGAACACAAATGCAGTCAAAATGATTTAACTCGTTTAAATCGCGGAAGGGATGGCCGAGTGGTTAAGGCGATGGATTGCTAATACATTTTGCTCTAAACACGCGAGTTCGAATCTCACCTCCGTCGTTTTAACCGGATTGTTTTAATCACAAATTCAGGCAAAATAATTAAACCCGTTTTAAATCGAGTACGGGGTGGTTAAGGCGATGGACTGCTAATCCATTGGGCTCTGCCCGCGCGAGTTCGAATCTCGCCACCGTCGTTTTATCCGTTTTGTTTTGAACACCAATGCAGTCAAAATGAGTAAACTCGGTTTAATCGCGGAAGGGATGGCCGAATGGTTAAGGCGATGGATTGCTAATACATAGGGCCCTAAACACGCGAGTTCGATTCTCGCCTCCGTCGTTTTAACCGGATTGTTTTAATCACAAATTCAGGCAAAATATTTAAACCAGCTTTAAATCGAGGACGGGGTGGCCGAGTGGTTACGGCGATGGACTGCTAATCCATTGGGCTCTGCCCGCGCGAGTTCGAATCTCGCCTCCGTCGTTTTATCCGTTTTGTTTTGAACACAAATGCAGTCAAAATGATTAAACTCGGTTTAATCGCGGAAGGGATGGCCGAATGGTTAAGGCGATGGATTGCTAATACATTGGGCCCTAAACACGCGAGTTCGAATCTCGCCTCCGTCGTTTTAACCGGATTGTTTTAATCACAAATTCAGGCAAAATATTTAAACCAGTTTTAGATCGAGGACGGGGTGGCCGAGTGGTTACGGCGATGGACTGCTAATCCATTGGGCTTTGCCCGCGCGAGTTCGAATCTCGCCTCCGTCGTTTTATCCGTTTTGTTTTGAACACAAATGCAGTCAAAATGATTTAACTCGTTTAAATCGCGGAAGGGATGGCCGAGTGGTTAAGGCGATGGATTGCTAATACATTTTGCTCTAAACACGCGAGTTCGAATCTCGCCTCCGTTGTTTTAACCGGATTGTTTTAATCACAAATTCAGGCAAAATAATTAAACCCGTTTTAAATCGAGGACGGGGTGGTTAAGGCGATGGACTGCTAATCCATTGGGCTCTGCCCGCGCGAGTTCGAATCTCGCCTCCGTCGTTTTATCCGTTTTGTTTTGAACACAAATGCAGTCAAAATGATTTAACTCGTTTAAATCGCGGAAGGGATGGCCGAGTATTTAAGGCGATGGATTGCTGATACATTGGGCCCTAAACACGCGAGTTCGAATCTCGCCTCCGTCGTTTTAACCGGATTGATTTAATCACAAATTCAGGCAAAATATTTAAACCAGCTTTAAATCGAGGACGGGGTGTCCGAGTGGTTACGGCGATGGACTGCTAATCCATTGGGCTCTGCCCGCGCGAGTTCGAATCTCGCCTCCGTCGTTTTAACCGGATTGTTTTAATCACAAATTCAGGCAAAATAATTAAACCCGTTTTAAATCGAGGACGGGGTGGTTAAGGCGATGGACTGCTAATCCATTGGGCTCTGCCCGCGCGAGTTCGAATCTCGCCTCCGTCGTTTTATCCGTTTTGTTTTGAACACAAATGCAGTCAAAATGATTTAACTCGTTTAAATCGCGGAAGGGATGGCCGAGTGGTTAAGGCGATGGATTGCTAATACATTTTGCTCTAAACACGCGAGTTCGAATCTCACCTCCGTCGTTTTAACCGGATTGTTTTAATCACAAATTCAGGCAAAATAATTAAACCCGTTTTAAATCGAGTACGGGGTGGTTAAGGCGATGGACTGCTAATCCATTGGGCTCTGCCCGCGCGAGTTCGAATCTCGCCACCGTCGTTTTATCCGTTTTGTTTTGAACACCAATGCAGTCAAAATGAGTAAACTCGGTTTAATCGCGGAAGGGATGGCCGAATGGTTAAGGCGATGGATTGCTAATACATAGGGCCCTAAACACGCGAGTTCGATTCTCGCCTCCGTCGTTTTAACCGGATTGTTTTAATCACAAATTCAGGCAAAATATTTAAACCAGCTTTAAATCGAGGACGGGGTGGCCGAGTGGTTACGGCGATGGACTGCTAATCCATTGGGCTCTGCCCGCGCGAGTTCGAATCTCGCCTCCGTCGTTTTATCCGTTTTGTTTTGAACACAAATGCAGTCAAAATGATTAAACTCTTTTAAATCGCGGAAGGGATGGCCGAGTATTTAAGGCGATGGATTGCTAATACATTGGGCCCTAAACACGCGAGTTCGAATCTCGCCTCCGTCGTTTTCACCGGATTGTTTTAATCACAAATTCAGGCAAAATAATTAAACCAGTTTTAAATCGAGGATGGGGTGGCCGATTGGTTAAGGCGATGGACTGCTAATCCATTGGGCTCTGCCCGCGCGAGTTCGAATCTCTCCTCCGTCGTTTTATCCGTTTTGATTTGAACACAAATGCAGTCAAAATGATTTAACTCGTTTAAATCGCGGAAGGGATGGCCGAGTGGTTAAGGCGATGGGTTGCTAATACATTAGGCCCGCGCGAGTTCGAATCTCGCCTCCGTCGTTTTATCCGTTTTGTTTTGAACACAAATGCAGTCAAAATGATTTAACTCGTTTAAATCGCGGAAGGGATGGCCGAGTGGTTAAGGCGATGGATTGCTAATACATTAGGCCCTAAACACGCGAGTTCAAATCTCGCCTCCGTCGTTTTATCCGTTTTGTTTTGAACACAAATGCAGTCAAAATGATTTAACTCGTTTAAATTGCGGAAGGGATGGCCGAATGGTTAAGGCGATGGATTGCTAATACATTTTGCTCTAAACACGCGAGTTCGAATCTCGCCTCCGTCGTTTTAACCGGATTGTTTTAATCACAAATTCAGGCAAAATAATTAAACCCGTTTTAAATCGAGGACGGGGTGGTTAAGGCGATGGACTGCTAATCCATTGGGCTCTGCCCGCGCGAGTTCGAATCTCGCCTCCGTCGTTTTATCCGTTTTGTTTTGAACACAAATGCAGTCAAAATGATTTAACTCGTTTAAATCGCGGAAGGGATAGCCGAGTATTTAAGGCGATGGATTGCTAATACATTGGGCCCTAAACACGCGAGTTCGAATCTCGCCTCCGTCGTTTTAACCGGATTGTTTTAATCACAAATTCAGGCAAAATAATTAAACCAATTTTAAATCGAGGACGGGGTGGTTAAGGCGATGGACTGCTAATCCATTGGGCTCTGCCCGCGCGAGTTCGAATCTCGCCTCCGTCGTTTTATCCGTTTTGTTTTGAACACAAATGCAGTCAAAATGATTTAACTCGTTTAAATCGCGGAAGGGATGGCCGAGTATTTAAGGCGATGGATTGCTGATACATTGGGCCCTAAACACGCGAGTTCGAATCTCGCCTCCGTCGTTTTAACCGGATTGTTTTAATCACAAATTCAGGCAAAATATTTAAACCAGCTTTAAATCGAGGACGGGGTGGCCGAGTGGTTACGGCGATGGACTGCTAATCCATTGGGCTCTGCCCGCGCGAGTTCGAATCTCGCCTCCGTCGTTTTATCCGTTTTGTTTTGAACACAAATGCAGTCAAAATGATTTAACTCGTTTAAATCGCGGAAGGGATGGCCGAGTATTTAAGGCGATGGATTGCTAATACATTGGGCCCTAAACACGCGAGTTCGAATCTCGCCTCCGTCGTTTTAACCGGATTGTTTTAATCACAAATTCAGGCAAAATAATTAAACCAGTTTTAAGTCGAGGACGGGGTGGCCGATTGGTTAAGGCGATGGACTGCTAATCCATTGGGCTCTGCCCGCGCGAGTTCGAATCTCTCCTCCGTCGTTTTATCCGTTTTGATTTGAACACAAATGCAGTCAAAATGATTTAACTCGTTTAAAGCGCGGAAGGGATGGCCGAGTGGTTAAGGCGATGGGTTGCTAATACATTAGGCCCGCGCGAGTTCGAATCTCGCCTCCGTCGTTTTATCCGTTTTGTTTTGAACACAAATGCAGTCAAAATGATTTAACTCGTTTAAATCGCTTATGGGATGGCCGAGTGGTTAAGGCGATGGATTGCTAATACATTAGGCCCTAAACACGCGAGTTCAAATCTCGCCTCCGTCGTTTTATCCGTTTTGTTTTGAACACAAATGCAGTCAAAATGATTTAACTCGTTTAAATTGCGGAAGTAATGGCCGAATGGTTAAGGCGATGGATTGCTAATACATTTTGCTCTAAACACGCGAGTTCGAATCTCGCCTCCGTCGTTTTAACCGGATTGTTTTAATCACAAATTCAGGCAAAATAATTAAACCCGTTTTAAATCGAGGACGGGGTCTCGCCTCCGTCGTTTTATCCGTTTTGTTTTGAACACAAATGCAGTCAAAATGATTTAACTCGTTTAAATCGCGGAAGGGATGGCCGAGTGGTTAAGGCGATGGATTGCTAATACATTTTGCTCTAAACACGCGAGTTCGAATCTCGCCTCCGTCGTTTTAACCGGATTGTTTTAATCACAAATTCAGGCAAAATAATTAAACCCCTTTTAAATCGAGTACGGGGTGGTTAAGGCGATGGACTGCTAATCCATTGGGCTCTGCCCGCGCGAGTTCGAATCTCGCCACCGTCGTTTTATCCGTTTTGTTTTGAACACCAATGCAGTCAAAATGAGTAAACTCGGTTTAATCGCGGAAGGGATGGCCGAATGGTTAAGGCGATGGATTGCTAATACATAGGGCCCTAAACACGCGAGTTCGAATCTCGCCTCCGTCGTTTTAACCGGATTGTTTTAATCACAAATTCAGGCAAAATATTTAAACCAGCTTTAAATCGAGGACGGGGTGGCCGAGTGGTTACGGCGATGGACTGCTAATCCATTGGGCTCTGCCCGCGCGAGTTCGAATCTCGCCTCCGTCGTTTTATCCGTTTTGTTTTGAACACAAATGCAGTCAAAATGATTTAACTCGTTTAAATCGCGGAAGGGATGGCCGAGTATTTAAGGCGATGGATTGCTAATACATTGGGCCCTAAACACGCGAGTTCGAATCTCGCCTCCGTCGTTTTCACCGGATTGTTTTAATCACAAATTCAGGCAAAATAATTAAACCAGTTTTAAATCGAGGACGGGGTGGCCGATTGGTTAAGGCGATGGACTGCTAATCCATTGGGCTCTGCCCGCGCGAGTTCGAATCTCTCCTCCGTCGTTTTATCCGTTTTGATTTGAACACAAATGCAGTCAAAATGATTTAACTCGTTTAAATCGCGGAAGGGATGGCCGAGTGGTTAAGGCGATGGGTTGCTAATACATTAGGCCCGCGCGAGTTCGAATCTCGCCTCCGTCGTTTTATCCGTTTTGTTTTGAACACAAATGCAGTCAAAATGATTTAACTCGTTTAAATCGTGGAAGGGATGGCCGAGTGGTTAAGGCGATGGATTGCTAATACATTAGGCCCTAAACACGCGAGTTCAAATCTCGCCTCCGTCGTTTTATCCGTTTTGTTTTGAACACAAATGCAGTCAAAATGATTTAACTCGTTTAAATTGCGGAAGGGATGGCCGAATGGTTAAGGCGATGGATTGCTAATACATTTTGCTCTAAACACGCGAGTTCGAATCTCGCCTCCGTCGTTTTAACCGGATTGTTTTAATCACAAATTCAGGCAAAATAATTAAACCCGTTTTAAATCGAGGACGGGGTGGTTAAGGCGATGGACTGCTAATCCATTGGGCTCTGCCCGCGCGAGTTCGAATCTCGCCTCCGTCGTTTTATCCGTTTTGTTTTGAACACAAATTCAGTCAAAATGATTTAACTCGTTTAAATCGCGGAAGGGATGGCCGAGTATTTAAGGCGATGGATTGCTAATACATTGGGCCCTAAACACGCGAGTTCGAATCTCGCCTCCGTCGTTTTAACCGGATTGTTTTAAACACAAATTCAGGCAAAATAATTAAACCAATTTTAAGTCGAGGACGGGGTGGTTAAGGCGATGGACTGCTAATCCATTGGGCTCTGCCCGCGCGAGTTCGAATCTCGCCTCCGTCGTTTTATCCGTTTTGTTTTGAACACAAATGCAGTCAAAATGATTTAACTCGTTTAAATCGCGGAAGGGATGGCCGAGTATTTAAGGCGATGGATTGCTGATACATTGGGCCCTAAACACGCGAGTTCGAATCTCGCCTCCGTCGTTTTAACCGGATTGTTTTAATCACAAATTCAGGCAAAATATTTAAACCAGCTTTAAATCGAGGACGGGGTGGCCGAGTGGTTACGGCGATGGACTGCTAATCCATTGGGCTCTGCCCGCGCGAGTTCGAATCTCGCCTCCGTCGTTTTATCCGTTTTGTTTTGAACACAAATGCAGTCAAAATGATTTAACTCGTTTAAATCGCGGAAGGGACGGCCGAGTATTTAAGGCGATGGATTGCTAATACATTGGGCCCTAAACACGCGAGTTCGAATCTCGCCTCCGTCGTTTTAACCGGATTGTTTTAATCACAAATTCAGGCAAAATAATTAAACCAGTTTTAAGTCGAGGACGGGGTGGCCGATTGGTTAAGGCGATGGACTGCTAATCCATTGGGCTCTGCCCGCGCGAGTTCGAATCTCTCCTCCGTCGTTTTATCCGTTTTGATTTGAACACAAATGCAGTCAAAATGATTTAACTCGTTTAAATTGCGGAAGGGATGGCCGAGTGGTTAAGGCGATGGGTTGCTAATACATTAGGCCCGCGCGAGTTCGAATCTCGCCTCCGTCGTTTTATCCGTTTTGTTTTGAACACAAATGCAGTCAAAATGATTTAACTCGTTTAAATCGCTTATGGGATGGCCGAGTGGTTAAGGCGATGGATTGCTAATACATTAGGCCCTAAACACGCGAGTTCAAATCTCGCCTCCGTCGTTTTATCCGTTTTGTTTTGAACACAAATGCAGTCAAAATGATTTAACTCGTTTAAATTGCGGAAGGGATGGCCGAATGGTTAAGGCGATGGATTGCTAATACATTTTGCTCTAAACACGCGAGTTCGAATCTCGCCTCCGTCGTTTTAACCGGATTGTTTTAATCACAAATTCAGGCAAAATAATTAAACCCGTTTTAAATCGAGGACGGGGTGGTTAAGGCGATGGACTGCTAATCCATTGGGCTCTGCCCGCGCGAGTTCGAATCTCGCCTCCGTCGTTTTATCCGTTTTGTTTTGAACACAAATGCAGTCAAAATGATTTAACTCGTTTAAATCGCGGAAGGGATGGCCGAGTATTTAAGGCGATGGATTGCTAATACATTGGGCCCTAAACACGCGAGTTCGAATCTCGCCTCCGTCGTTTTAACCGGATTGTTTTAATCACAAATTCAGGCAAAATATTTAAACCAGCTTTAAATCGAGGACGGGGTGGCCGAGTGGTTACGGCGATGGACTGCTAATCCATTGGGCTCTGCCCGCGCGAGTTCGAATCTCGCCTCCGTCGTTTTATCCGTTTTGTTTTGAACACAAATGCAGTCAAAATGATTTAACTCGTTTAAATCGCGGAAGGGACGGCCGAGTATTTAAGGCGATGGATTGCTAATACATTGGGCCCTAAACACGCGAGTTCGAATCTCGCCTCCGTCGTTTTAACCGGATTGTTTTAATCACAAATTCAGGCAAAATAATTAAACCAGTTTTAAGTCGAGGACGGGGTGGCCGATTGGTTAAGGCGATGGACTGCTAATCCATTGGGCTCTGCCCGCGCGAGTTCGAATCTCTCCTCCGTCGTTTTATCCGTTTTGATTTGAACACAAATGCAGTCAAAATGATTTAACTCGTTTAAATTGCGGAAGGGATGGCCGAGTGGTTAAGGCGATGGGTTGCTAATACATTAGGCCCGCGCGAGTTCGAATCTCGCCTCCGTCGTTTTATCCGTTTTGTTTTGAACACAAATGCAGTCAAAATGATTTAACTCGTTTAAATCGCTTATGGGATGGCCGAGTGGTTAAGGCGATGGATTGCTAATACATTAGGCCCTAAACACGCGAGTTCAAATCTCGCCTCCGTCGTTTTATCCGTTTTGTTTTGAACACAAATGCAGTCAAAATGATTTAACTCGTTTAAATTGCGGAAGGGATGGCCGAATGGTTAAGGCGATGGATTGCTAATACATTTTGCTCTAAACACGCGAGTTCGAATCTCGCCTCCGTCGTTTTAACCGGATTGTTTTAATCACAAATTCAGGCAAAATAATTAAACCCGTTTTAAATCGAGGACGGGGTGGTTAAGGCGATGGACTGCTAATCCATTGGGCTCTGCCCGCGCGAGTTCGAATCTCGCCTCCGTCGTTTTATCCGTTTTGTTTTGAACACAAATGCAGTCAAAATGATTTAACTCGTTTAAATCGCGGAAGGGATGGCCGAGTATTTAAGGCGATGGATTGCTAATACATTGGGCCCTAAACACGCGAGTTCGAATCTCGCCTCCGTCGTTTTAACCGGATTGTTTTAATCACAAATTCAGGCAAAATAATTAAACCAATTTTAAATCGAGGACGGGGTGGTTAAGGCGATGGACTGCTAATCCATTGGGCTCTACCCGCGCGAGTTCGAATCTCGCCTCCGTCGTTTTATCCGTTTTGTTTTGAACACAAATGCAGTCAAAATGATTTAACTCGTTTAAATCGCGGAAGGGATGGCCGAGTATTTAAGGCGATGGATTGCTGATACATTGGGCCCTAAACACGCGAGTTCGAATCTCGCCTCCGTCGTATTAACCGGATTGTTTTAATCACAAATTCAGGCAAAATAATTAAACCAGTTTTAAATCGAGGACGGGGTGGCCGATTGGTTAAGGCGATGGACTGCTAATCCATTGGGCTCTGCCCGCGCGAGTTCGAATCTCGCCTCCGTCGTTTTATCCGTTTTGTTTTGAACACAAATGCAGTCAAAATGATTTAACTCGTTTAAATCGCGGAAGGGATGGCCGAGTGGTTAAGGCGATGGATTGCTAATACATTAGGCCCTAAACACGCGAGTTCAAATCTCGCCTCCGTCGTTTTATCCGTTTTGTTTTGAACACAAATGCAGTCAAAATGATTTAACTCGTTTAAATCGCGGAAGGGATGGCCGAATGGTTAAGGCGATGGATTGCTAATACATTTTGCTCTAAACACGCGAGTTCGAATCTCGCCTCCGTCGTTTTAACCGGATTGTTTTAATCACAAATTCAGGCAAAATAATTAAACCCGTTTTAAATCGAGGACGGGGTGGTTAAGGCGATGGACTGCTAATCCATTGGGCTCTGCCCGCGCGAGTTCGAATCTCGCCTCCGTCGTTTTATCCGTTTTGTTTTGAACACAAATGCAGTCAAAATGATTTAACTCGTTTAAATCGCGGAAGGGATGGCCGAGTGGTTAAGGCGATGGATTGCTAATACATTTTGCTCTAAACACGCGAGTTCGAATCTCGCCTCCGTTGTTTTAACCGGATTGTTTTAATCACAAATTCAGGCAAAATAATTAAACCCGTTTTAAATCGAGGACGGGGTGGTTAAGGCGATGGACTGCTAATCCATTGGGCTCTGCCCGCGCGAGTTCGAATCTCGCCTCCGTCGTTTTATCCGTTTTGTTTTGAACACAAATGCAGTCAAAATGATTTAACTCGTTTAAATCGCGGAAGGGATGGCCGAGTATTTAAGGCGATGGATTGCTGATACATTGGGCCCTAAACACGCGAGTTCGAATCTCGCCTCCGTCGTTTTAACCGGATTGATTTAATCACAAATTCAGGCAAAATATTTAAACCAGCTTTAAATCGAGGACGGGGTGGCCGAGTGGTTACGGCGATGGACTGCTAATCCATTGGGCTCTGCCCGCGCGAGTTCGAATCTCGCCTCCGTCGTTTTAACCGGATTGTTTTAATCACAAATTCAGGCAAAATAATTAAACCCGTTTTAAATCGAGGACGGGGTGGTTAAGGCGATGGACTGCTAATCCATTGGGCTCTGCCCGCGCGAGTTCGAATCTCGCCTCCGTCGTTTTATCCGTTTTGTTTTGAACACAAATGCAGTCAAAATGATTTAACTCGTTTAAATCGCGGAAGGGATGGCCGAGTGGTTAAGGCGATGGATTGCTAATACATTTTGCTCTAAACACGCGAGTTCGAATCTCGCCTCCGTCGTTTTAACCGGATTGTTTTAATCACAAATTCAGGCAAAATAATTAAACCAATTTTAAATCGAGGACGGGGTGGTTAAGGCGATGGACTGCTAATCCATTGGGCTCTGCCCGCGCGAGTTCGAATCTCGCCTCCGTCGTTTTATCCGTTTTGATTTGAACACAAATGCAGTCAAAATGATTTAACTCGTTTAAATCGCGGAAGGGATGGCCGAGTGGTTAAGGCGATGGATTGCTAATACATTGGGCCCTAAACACGCGAGTTCGAATCTCGCCTCCGTCGTTTTCACCGGATTGTTTTAATCACAAATTCAGGCAAAATAATTAAACCAGTTTTAAATCGAGGACGGGGTGGCCGATTGGTTAAGGCGATGGACTGCTAATCCATTGGGCTCTGCCCGCGCGAGTTCGAATCTCTCCTCCGTCGTTTTATCCGTTTTGATTTGAACACAAATGCAGTCAAAATGATTTAACTCGTTTAAATCGCGGAAGGGATGGCCGAGTGGTTAAGGCGATGGGTTGCTAATACATTAGGCCCGCGCGAGTTCGAATCTCGCCTCCGTCGTTTTATCCGTTTTGTTTTGAACACAAATGCAGTCAAAATGATTTAACTCGTTTAAATCGCGGAAGGGATGGCCGAGTGGTTAAGGCGATGGATTGCTAATACATTAGGCCCTAAACACGCGAGTTCAAATCTCGCCTCCGTCGTTTTATCCGTTTTGTTTTGAACACAAATGCAGTCAAAATGATTTAACTCGTTTAAATTGCGGAAGGGATGGCCGAATGGTTAAGGCGATGGATTGCTAATACATTTTGCTCTAAACACGCGAGTTCGAATCTCGCCTCCGTCGTTTTATCCGTTTTGTTTTGAACACAAATGCAGTCAAAATGATTTAACTCGTTTAAATCGCGGAAGGGATGGCCGAGTATTTAAGGCGATGGATTGCTAATACATTGGGCCCTAAACACGCGAGTTCGAATCTCGCCTCCGTCGTTTTAACCGGATTGTTTTAATCACAAATTCAGGCAAAATAATTAAACCAATTTTAAATCGAGGACGGGGTGGTTAAGGCGATGGACTGCTAATCCATTGGGCTCTGCCCGCGCGAGTTCGAATCTCGCCTCCGTCGTTTTATCCGTTTTGTTTTGAACACAAATGCAGTCAAAATGATTTAACTCGTTTAAATCGCGGAAGGAATGGCCGAGTATTTAAGGCGATGGATTGCTAATACATTGGGCCCTAAACACGCGAGTTCGAATCTCGCCTCCGTCGTTTTAACCGGATTGTTTTAATCACAAATTCAGGCAAAATAATTAAACCAATTTTAAATCGAGGACGGGGTGGTTAAGGCGATGGACTGCTAATCCATTGGGCTCTACCCGCGCGAGTTCGAATCTCGCCTCCGTCGTTTTATCCGTTTTGTTTTGAACACAAATGCAGTCAAAATGATTTAACTCGTTTAAATCGCGGAAGGGATGGCCGAGTATTTAAGGCGATGGATTGCTGATACATTGGGCCCTAAACACGCGAGTTCGAATCTCGCCTCCGTCGTATTAACCGGATTGTTTTAATCACAAATTCAGGCAAAATAATTAAACCAGTTTTAAATCGAGGACGGGGTGGCCGATTGGTTAAGGCGATGGACTGCTAATCCATTGGGCTCTGCCCGCGCGAGTTCGAATCTCGCCTCCGTCGTTTTATCCGTTTTGTTTTGAACACAAATGCAGTCAAAATGATTTAACTCGTTTAAATCGCGGAAGGGATGGCCGAGTGGTTAAGGCGATGGATTGCTAATACATTAGGCCCTAAACACGCGAGTTCAAATCTCGCCTCCGTCGTTTTATCCGTTTTGTTTTGAACACAAATGCAGTCAAAATGATTTAACTCGTTTAAATCGCGGAAGGGATGGCCGAATGGTTAAGGCGATGGATTGCTAATACATTTTGCTCTAAACACGCGAGTTCGAATCTCGCCTCCGTCGTTTTAACCGGATTGTTTTAATCACAAATTCAGGCAAAATAATTAAACCCGTTTTAAATCGAGGACGGGGTGGTTAAGGCGATGGACTGCTAATCCATTGGGCTCTGCCCGCGCGAGTTCGAATCTCGCCTCCGTCGTTTTATCCGTTTTGTTTTGAACACAAATGCAGTCAAAATGATTTAACTCGTTTAAATCGCGGAAGGGATGGCCGAGTGGTTAAGGCGATGGATTGCTAATACATTTTGCTCTAAACACGCGAGTTCGAATCTCGCCTCCGTTGTTTTAACCGGATTGTTTTAATCACAAATTCAGGCAAAATAATTAAACCCGTTTTAAATCGAGGACGGGGTGGTTAAGGCGATGGACTGCTAATCCATTGGGCTCTGCCCGCGCGAGTTCGAATCTCGCCTCCGTCGTTTTATCCGTTTTGTTTTGAACACAAATGCAGTCAAAATGATTTAACTCGTTTAAATCGCGGAAGGGATGGCCGAGTATTTAAGGCGATGGATTGCTGATACATTGGGCCCTAAACACGCGAGTTCGAATCTCGCCTCCGTCGTTTTAACCGGATTGATTTAATCACAAATTCAGGCAAAATATTTAAACCAGCTTTAAATCGAGGACGGGGTGGCCGAGTGGTTACGGCGATGGACTGCTAATCCATTGGGCTCTGCCCGCGCGAGTTCGAATCTCGCCTCCGTCGTTTTAACCGGATTGTTTTAATCACAAATTCAGGCAAAATAATTAAACCCGTTTTAAATCGAGGACGGGGTGGTTAAGGCGATGGACTGCTAATCCATTGGGCTCTGCCCGCGCGAGTTCGAATCTCGCCTCCGTCGTTTTATCCGTTTTGTTTTGAACACAAATGCAGTCAAAATGATTTAACTCGTTTAAATCGCGGAAGGGATGGCCGAGTGGTTAAGGCGATGGATTGCTAATACATTTTGCTCTAAACACGCGAGTTCGAATCTCGCCTCCGTCGTTTTAACCGGATTGTTTTAATCACAAATTCAGGCAAAATAATTAAACCAATTTTAAATCGAGGACGGGGTGGTTAAGGCGATGGACTGCTAATCCATTGGGCTCTGCCCGCGCGAGTTCGAATCTCGCCTCCGTCGTTTTATCCGTTTTGATTTGAACACAAATGCAGTCAAAATGATTTAACTCGTTTAAATCGCGGAAGGGATGGCCGAGTGGTTAAGGCGATGGATTGCTAATACATTGGGCCCTAAACACGCGAGTTCGAATCTCGCCTCCGTCGTTTTCACCGGATTGTTTTAATCACAAATTCAGGCAAAATAATTAAACCAGTTTTAAATCGAGGACGGGGTGGCCGATTGGTTAAGGCGATGGACTGCTAATCCATTGGGCTCTGCCCGCGCGAGTTCGAATCTCTCCTCCGTCGTTTTATCCGTTTTGATTTGAACACAAATGCAGTCAAAATGATTTAACTCGTTTAAATCGCGGAAGGGATGGCCGAGTGGTTAAGGCGATGGGTTGCTAATACATTAGGCCCGCGCGAGTTCGAATCTCGCCTCCGTCGTTTTATCCGTTTTGTTTTGAACACAAATGCAGTCAAAATGATTTAACTCGTTTAAATCGCGGAAGGGATGGCCGAGTGGTTAAGGCGATGGATTGCTAATACATTAGGCCCTAAACACGCGAGTTCAAATCTCGCCTCCGTCGTTTTATCCGTTTTGTTTTGAACACAAATGCAGTCAAAATGATTTAACTCGTTTAAATTGCGGAAGGGATGGCCGAATGGTTAAGGCGATGGATTGCTAATACATTTTGCTCTAAACACGCGAGTTCGAATCTCGCCTCCGTCGTTTTAACCGGATTGTTTTAATCACAAATTCAGGCAAAATAATTAAACCCGTTTTAAATCGAGGACGGGGTGGTTAAGGCGATGGACTGCTAATCCATTGGGCTCTGCCCGCGCGAGTTCGAATCTCGCCTCCATCGTTTTATCCGTTTTGTTTTGAACACAAATGCAGTCAAAATGATTTAACTCGTTTAAATCGCGGAAGGGATGGCCGAGTATTTAAGGCGATGGATTGCTAATACATTGGGCCCTAAACACGCGAGTTCGAATCTCGCCTCCGTCGTTTTAACCGGATTGTTTTAATCACAAATTCAGGCAAAATAATTAAACCAATTTTAAATCGAGGACGGGGTGGTTAAGGCGATGGACTGCTAATCCATTGGGCTCTGCCCGCGCGAGTTCGAATCTCGCCTCCGTCGTTTTATCCGTTTTGATTTGAACACAAATGCAGTCAAAATGATTTAACTCGTTTAAATCGCGGAAGGGATGGCCGAGTGGTTAAGGCGATGGGTTGCTAATACATTAGGCCCGCGCGAGTTCGAATCTCGCCTCCGTCGTTTTAACCGGATTGTTTTAATCACAAATTCAGGCAAAATATTTAAACCAGCTTTAAATCGAGGACGGGGTGGCCGAGTGGTTACGGCGATGGACTGCTAATCCATTGGGCTCTGCCCGCGCGAGTTCGAATCTCGCCTCCGTCGTTTTATCCGTTTTGTTTTGAACACAAATGCAGTCAAAATGATTTAACTCGTTTAAATCGCGGAAGGGATGGCCGAGTATTTAAGGCGATGGATTGCTAATACATTGGGCCCTAAACACGCGAGTTCGAATCTCGCCTCCGTCGTTTTAACCGGATTGTTTTAATCACAAATTCAGGCAAAATAATTAAACCAGTTTTAAGTCGAGGACGGGGTGGCCGATTGGTTAAGGCGATGGACTGCTAATCCATTGGGCTCTGCCCGCGCGAGTTCGAATCTCTCCTCCGTCGTTTTATCCGTTTTGATTTGAACACAAATGCAGTCAAAATGATTTAACTCGTTTAAATCGCGGAAGGGATGGCCGAGTGGTTAAGGCGATGGGTTGCTAATACATTAGGCCCGCGCGAGTTCGAATCTCGCCTCCGTCGTTTTATCCGTTTTGTTTTGAACACAAATGCAGTCAAAATGATTTAACTCGTTTAAATCGCTTATGGGATGGCCGAGTGGTTAAGGCGATGGATTGCTAATACATTAGGCCCTAAACACGCGAGTTCAAATCTCGCCTCCGTCGTTTTATCCGTTTTGTTTTGAACACAAATGCAGTCAAAATGATTTAACTCGTTTAAATTGCGGAAGGGATGGCCGAATGGTTAAGGCGATGGATTGCTAATACATTTTGCTCTAAACACGCGAGTTCGAATCTCGCCTCCGTCGTTTTAACCGGATTGTTTTAATCACAAATTCAGGCAAAATAATTAAACCCGTTTTAAATCGAGGACGGGGTGGTTAAGGCGATGGACTGCTAATCCATTGGGCTCTGCCCGCGCGAGTTCGAATCTCGCCTCCGTCGTTTTATCCGTTTTGTTTTGAACACAAATGCAGTCAAAATGATTTAACTCGTTTAAATCGCGGAAGGGATGGCCGAGTATTTAAGGCGATGGATTGCTAATACATTGGGCCCTAAACACGCGAGTTCGAATCTCGCCTCCGTCGTTTTAACCGGATTGTTTTAATCACAAATTCAGGCAAAATAATTAAACCAATTTTAAATCGAGGACGGGGTGGTTAAGGCGATGGACTGCTAATCCATTGGGCTCTGCCCGCGCGAGTTCGAATCTCGCCTCCGTCGTTTTATCCGTTTTGTTTTGAACACAAATGCAGTCAAAATGATTTAACTCGTTTAAATCGCGGAAGGGATGGCCGAGTATTTAAGGCGATGGATTGCTAATACATTGGGCCCTAAACACGCGAGTTCGAATCTCGCCTCCGTCGTTTTAACCGGATTGTTTTAATCACAAATTCAGGCAAAATAATTAAACCAGTTTTAAATCGAGGACGGGGTGGCCGATTGGTTAAGGCGATGGACTGCTAATCCATTGGGCTCTGCCCGCGCGAGTTCGAATCTCTCCTCCGTCGTTTTATCCGTTTTGATTTGAACACAAATGCAGTCAAAATGATTTAACTCGTTTAAATCGCGGAAGGGATGGCCGAGTGGTTAAGGCGATGGGTTGCTAATACATTAGGCCCGCGCGAGTTCGAATCTCGCCTCCGTCGTTTTATCCGTTTTGTTTTGAACACAAATGCAGTCAAAATGATTTAACTCGTTTAAAAAGCGGAAGGGATGGCCGAGTGGTTAAGGCGATGGATTGCTAATACATTAGGCCCTAAACACGCGAGTTCAAATCTCGCCTCCGTCGTTTTATCCGTTTTGTTTTGAACACAAATGCAGTCAAAATGATTTAACTCGTTTAAATTGCGGAAGGGATGGCCGAATGGTTAAGGCGATGGATTGCTAATACATTTTGCTCTAAACACGCGAGTTCGAATCTCGCCTCCGTCGTTTTAACCGGATTGTTTTAATCACAAATTCAGGCAAAATAATTAAACCCGTTTTAAATCGAGGACGGGGTGGTTAAGGCGATGGACTGCTAATCCATTGGGCTCTGCCCGCGCGAGTTCGAATCTCGCCTCCGTCGTTTTATCCGTTTTGTTTTGAACACAAATGCAGTCAAAATGATTTAACTCGTTTAAATCGCGGAAGGGATGGCCGAGTATTTAAGGCGATGGATTGCTAATACATTGGGCCCTAAACACGCGAGTTCGAATCTCGCCTCCGTCGTTTTAACCGGATTGTTTTAATCACAAATTCAGGCAAAATAATTAAACCAATTTTAAATCGAGGACGGGGTGGTTAAGGCGATGGACTGCTAATCCATTGGGCTCTGCCCGCGCGAGTTCGAATCTCGCCTCCGTCGTTTGATCCGTTTTGTTTTGAACACAAATGCAGTCAAAATGATTTAACTCGTTTAAATCGCGGAAGGGATGGCCGAGTATTTAAGGCGATGGATTGCTAATACATTGGGCCCTAAACACGCGAGTTCGAATCTCGCCTCCGTCGTTTTAACCGGATTGTTTTAATCACAAATTCAGGCAAAATAATTAAACCAATTTTAAATCGAGGACGGGGTGGTTAAGGCGATGGACTGCTAATCCATTGGGCTCTGCCCGCGCGAGTTCGAATCTCGCCTCCGTCGTTTTATCCGTTTTGTTTTGAACACAAATGCAGTCAAAATGATTTAACTCGTTTAAATCGCGGAAGGGATGGCCGAGTATTTAAGGCGATGGATTGCTGATACATTGGGCCCTAAACACGCGAGTTCGAATCTCGCCTCCGTCGTTTTAACCGGATTGTTTTAATCACAAATTCAGGCAAAATAATTAAACCAGTTTTAAATCGAGGACGGGGTGGCCGATTGGTTAAGGCGATGGACTGCTAATCCATTGGGCTCTGCCCGCGCGAGTTCGAATCTCGCCTCCGTCGTTTAATCCGTTTTGTTTTGAACACAAATGCAGTCAAAATGATTTAACTCGTTTAAATCGCGGAAGGGATGGCCGAATGGTTAAGGCGATGGATTGCTAATACATTTTGCTCTAAACACGCGAGTTCGAATCTCGCATCCGTCGTTTTAACCGGATTGTTTTAATCACAAATTCAGGCAAAATAATTAAACCCGTTTTAAATCGAGGACGGGGTGGTTAAGGCGATGGACTGCTAATCCATTGGACTCTGCCCGCGCGAGTTCGAATCTCGCCTCCGTCGTTTTATCCGTTTTGTTTTGAACACAAATGCAGTCAAAATGATTTAACTCGTTTAAATTGCGGAAGGGATGGCCGAATGGTTAAGGCGATGGATTGCTAATACATTTTGCTCTAAACACGCGAGTTCGAATCTCGCCTCCGTCGTTTTAACCGGATTGTTTTAATCACAAATTCAGGCAAAATAATTAAACCCGTTTTAAATCGAGGACGGGGTGGTTAAGGCGATGGACTGCTAATCCATTGGGCTCTGCCCGCGCGAGTTCGAATCTCGCCTCCGTCGTTTTATCCGTTTTGTTTTGAACACAAATGCAGTCAAAATGATTTAACTCGTTTAAATCGCGGAAGGGATGGCCGAGTATTTAAGGCGATGGATTGCTAATACATTGGGCCCTAAACACGCGAGTTCGAATCTCGCCTCCGTCGTTTTAACCGGATTGTTTTAATCACAAATTCAGGCAAAATAATTAAACCAATTTTAAATCGAGGACGGGGTGGTTAAGGCGATGGACTGCTAATCCATTGGGCTCTGCCCGCGCGAGTTCGAATCTCGCCTCCGTCGTTTTATCCGTTTTGTTTTGAACACAAATGCAGTCAAAATGATTTAACTCGTTTAAATCGCGGAAGGGATGGCCGAGTATTTAAGGCGATGGATTGCTAATACATTGGGCCCTAAACACGCGAGTTCGAATCTCGCCTCCGTCGTTTTAACCGGATTGTTTTAATCACAAATTCAGGCAAAATAATTAAACCAATTTTAAATCGAGGACGGGGTGGTTAAGGCGATGGACTGCTAATCCATTGGGCTCTGCCCGCGCGAGTTCGAATCTCGCCTCCGTCGTTTTATCCGTTTTGTTTTGAACACAAATGCAGTCAAAATGATTTAACTCGTTTAAATCGCGGAAGGGACGGCCGAGTATTTAAGGCGATGGATTGCTGATACATTGGGCCCTAAACACGCGAGTTCGAATCTCGCCTCCGTCGTTTTAACCGGATTGTTTTAATCACAAATTCAGGCAAAATAATTAAACCAGTTTTAAATCGAGGACGGGGTGGCCGATTGGTTAAGGCGATGGACTGCTAATCCATTGGGCTCTGCCCGCGCGAGTTCGAATCTCGCCTCCGTCGTTTAATCCGTTTTGTTTTGAACACAAATGCAGTCAAAATGATTTAACTCGTTTAAATCGCGGAAGGGATGGCCGAATGGTTAAGGCGATGGATTGCTAATACATTTTGCTCTAAACACGCGAGTTCGAATCTCGCATCCGTCGTTTTAACCGGATTGTTTTAATCACAAATTCAGGCAAAATAATTAAACCCGTTTTAAATCGAGGACGGGGTGGTTAAGGCGATGGACTGCTAATCCATTGGACTCTGCCCGCGCGAGTTCGAATCTCGCCTCCGTCGTTTTATCCGTTTTGTTTTGAACACAAATGCAGTCAAAATGATTTAACTCGTTTAAATCGCGGAAGGGATGGCCGAGTGGTTAAGGCGATGGATTGCTAATACATTTTGCTCTAAACACGCGAGTTCGAATCTCGCCTCCGTCGTTTTAACCGGATTGTTTTAATCACAAATTCAGGCAAAATAATTAAACCCGTTTTAAATCGAGGACGGGGTGGTTAAGGCGATGGACTGCTAATCCATTGGGCTCTGCCCGCGCGAGTTCGAATCTCGCCTCCGTCGTTTTATCCGTTTTGTTTTGAACACAAATGCAGTCAAAATGATTTAACTCGTTTAAATCGCGGAAGGGATGGCCGAGTATTTAAGGCGATGGATTGCTGATACATTGGGCCCTAAACACGCGAGTTCGAATCTCGCCTCCGTCGTTTTAACCGGATTGTTTTAATCACAAATTCAGGCAAAATAATTAAACCAGTTTTAAATCGAGGACGGGGTGGCCGATTGGTTAAGGCGATGGACTGCTAATCCATTGGGCTCTGCCCGCGCGAGTTCGAATCTCGCCTCCGTCGTTTTATCCGTTTTGTTTTGAACACAAATGCAGTCAAAATGATTTAACTCGTTTAAATCGCGGAAGGGATGGCCGAGTGGTTAAGGCGATGGATTGCTAATACATTAGGCCCGCGCGAGATCGAATCTCGCCTCCGTCGTTGTATCCGTTTTGTTTTGAACACAAATGCAGTCAAAATGATTTAACTCGTTTAAATCGCGGAAGGGATGGCCGAGTGGTTAAGGCGATGGATTGCTAATCCATTGGGCTCTGCCCGCGCGAGTTCGAATCTCGCCACCGTCGTTTTATCCGTTTTGTTTTGAACACCAATGCAGTCAAAATGATTAAACTCGGTTTAATCGCGGAAGGGATGGCCGAATGGTTAAGGCGATGGATTGCTAATACATAGGGCCCTAAACACGCGAGTTCGAATCTCGCCTCCGTCGTTTTAACCGGATTGTTTTAATCACAAATTCAGGCAAAATATTTAAACCAGTCTTAAATCCAGGACGGGGTGGCCGAGTGGTAACGGCGATGGACTGCTAATCGATTGGGCTCTGCCCGCGCGAGTTCGAATCTCGCCTCCGTCGTTTTATCCGTTTTGTTTTGAACACAAATGCAGTCAAAGTGATTTAACTCGTTTAAATCGCGGAAGGGATGGCCGAGTGGTTAAGGCGATGGATTGCTGATACATTGGGCCCTAAAAACGAGAGTTCGAATCTCGCCTCCGTCGTTTTAACCGGATTGTTTTAATCACAAATTCAGGCAAAATATTTAAACCAGTTCTAAATCGAGGACGGGGTGGCCGAGTGGTTAAAGCGATGGACTGCTAATCCATTGGGCTCTGCCCGCGCGAGTTCGAATCTCGCCTCCGTCGATTTATCCGTTTTGTTTTGAACACCAATGCAGTCAAAATGATTAAACTCGGTTTAATCGCGGAAGGGATGGCCGAATGGTTAAGGCGATGGATTGCTAATACATTGGGCCCTAAACACGCGAGTTCGAATCTCGCCTCCGTCGTTTTAACCGGATTGTTTTAATCACAAATTCAGGCAAAATATTTAAACCAGTTCTAAATCGAGGACGGGGTGGCCGAGTGGTTAAAGCGATGGACTGCTAATCCATTGGGCTCTGCCCGCGCGAGTTCGAATCTCGCCTCCGTCGTTTTATCCGTTTTGTTTTGAACACAAATGCAGTCAAAATGATTTAACTCGTTTAAATTGCGGAAGGGATGGCCGAGTGGTTAAGGCGATGGATTGCTAATACATTAGGCCCGCGCGAGTTCGAATCTCGCCTCCGTCGTTTTATCCGTTTTGTTTTGAACACAAATGCAGTCAAAATGATTTAACTCGTTTAAATCGCGGAAGGGATGGCCGAGTGGTTAAGGCGATGGATTGCTAATACATTAGGCCCTAAACACGCGAGTTCAAATCTCGCCTCCGTCGTTTTAACCGGATTGATTTAATCACAAATTCAGGCAAAATATTTAAACCAATTTTAAATCGAGGACGGGGTGGTTAAGGCGATGGACTGCTAATCCATTGGGCTCTGCCCGCGCGAGTTCGAATCTCGCCACCGTCGTTTTATCCGTTTTGTTTTGAACACCAATGCAGTCAAAATGATTAAACTCGGTTTAATCGCGGAAGGGATGGCCGAATGGTTAAGGCGATGGATTGCTAATACATAGGGCCCTAAACACGCGAGTTCGAATCTCGCCTCCGTCGTTTTAACCGGATTGTTTTAATCACAAATTCAGGCAAAATATTTAAACCAGTTTTAAATCCAGGACGGGGTGGCCGAGTGGTAACGGCGATGGACTGCTAATCGATTGGGCTCTGCCCGCGCGAGTTCGAATCTCGCCTCCGTCGTTTTATCCGTTTTGTTTTGAACACAAATGCAGTCAAAGTGATTTAACTCGTTTAAATCGCGGAAGGGATGGCCGAGTGGTTAAGGCGATGGATTGCTGATACATTGGGCCCTAAAAACGAGAGTTCGATTCTCGCCTCCGTCGTTTTAACCGGATTGTTTTAATCACAAATTCAGGCAAAATATTTAAACCAGTTCTAAATCGAGGACGGGGTGGCCGAGTGGTTAAAGCGATGGACTGCTAATCCATTGGGCTCTGCCCGCGCGAGTTCGAATCTCGCCTCCGTCGATTTATCCGTTTTGTTTTGAACACCAATGCAGTCAAAATGATTAAACTCGGTTTAATCGCGGAAGGGATGGCCGAATGGTTAAGGCGATGGATTGCTAATACATTGGGCCCTAAACACGCGAGTTCGAATCTCGCCTCCGTCGTTTTAACCGGATTGTTTTAATCACAAATTCAGGCAAAATATTTAAACCAGTTCTAAATCGAGGACGGGGTGGCCGAGTGGTTACGGCGATGGACTGCTAATCCATTGGGCTCTGCACGCGCGAGTTCGAATCTCGCCTCCGTCGTTTTATTCGTTTTGTTTTGAACACAAATGCAGTCAAAATGATTTAACTCGTTTAAATTGCGGAAGGGATGGCCGAGTGGTTAAGGCGATGGATTGCTAATACATTAGGCCCGCGCGAGTTCGAATCTCGCCTCCGTCGTTTTATCCGTTTTGTTTTGAACACAAATGCAGTCAAAATGATTTAACTCGTTTAAATCGCGGAAGGGATGGCCGAGTGGTTAAGGCGATGGATTGCTAATACATTAGGCCCTAAACACGCGAGTTCAAATCTCGCCTCCGTCGTTTTAACCGGATTGATTTAATCACAAATTCAGGCAAAATATTTAAACCAATTTTAAATCGAGGACGGGGTGGTTAAGGCGATGGACTGCTAATCCATTGGGCTCTGCCCGCGCGAGTTCGAATCTCGCCACCGTCGTTTTATCCGTTTTGTTTTGAACACCAATGCAGTCAAAATGATTAAACTCGTTTAGATCGCGGAAGGGATGGCCGAGTGGTTAAGGCGATGGATTGCTGATACATTGGGCCCTAAAAACGCGAGTTTGAATCTCGCCTCCGTCGTTTTAACCGGATTGTTTTAATCACAAATTCAGGCAAAAGATTTAAACCAGTTCTAAATCGAGGACGGGGTGGCCGAGTGGTTAAGGCGATGGACTGCTAATCCATTGGGCTCTGCCCGCGCGAGTTCGAATCTCGCCTACGTCGATTTATCCGTTTTGTTTTGAACACCAATGCAGTCAAAATGATTAAACTCGGTTTAATCGCGGAAGGGATGGCCGAGTGGTTAAGGCGATGGATTGCTGATACATTGGGCCCTAAAAACGCGAGTTTGAATCTCGCCTCCGTCGTTTTAACCGGATTGTTTTAATCACAAATTCAGGCAAAATATTTAAACCAGTTCTAAATCGAGGACGGGGTGGCCGAGTGGTTAAGGCGATGGACTGCTAATCCATTGGGCTCTGCCCGCGCGAGTTCGAATCTCGCCTACGTCGATTTATCCGTTTTGTTTTGAACACCAATGCAGTCAAAATGATTAAACTCGGTTTAATCGCGGAAGGGATGGCCGAATGGTTAAGGCGATGGATTGCTAATACATTGGGCCCTAAACACGCGAGTTCGAATCTCGCCTCCGTCGTTTTAACCGGATTGTTTTAATCACAAATTCAGGCAAAATAATTATACCCGTTTTAAATCGAGGACGACGTGGTTAAGGCGATGGACTGCTAATCCATTGGGCTCTGCCCGCGCGAGTTCGAATCTCGCCTCCGTCGTTTTATCCGTTTTGTTTTGAACACAAATGCAGTCAAAATGATTTAACTCGTTTAAATCGCGGAAGGGATGGCCGAGTATTTAAGGCGATGGATTGCTGATACATTGGGCCCTAAACACGCGAGTTCGAATCTCGCCTCCGTCGTTTTAACCGGATTGTTTTAATCACAAATTCAGGCAAAATAATTAAACCAGTTTTAAATCGAGGACGGGGTGGCCGATTGGTTAAGGCGATGGACTGCTAATCCATTGGGCTCTGCCCGCGCGAGTTCGAATCTCGCCTCCGTCGTTTTATCCGTTTTGTTTTGAACACAAATGCAGTCAAAATGATTTAACTCGTTTAAATCGCGGAAGGGATGGCCGAGTGGTTAAGGCGATGGATTGCTGATACACTGGGCCCTAAAAACGCGAGTTCGAATCTCGCCTCCGTCGTTTTAACCGGATTGTTTTAATCACAAATTCAGGCAAAAAATTTAAACCAGTTCTAAATCGAGGACGGGGTGGCCGAGTGGTTAAGGCGATGGACTGCTAATCCATTGGGCTCTGCCCGCGCGAGTTCGAATCTCGCCTCCGTCGATTTATCCGTTTTGTTTTGAACACCAATGCAGTCAAAATGATTAAACTCGGTTTAATCGCGGAAGGGATGGCCGAATGGTTAAGGCGATGGATTGCTAATACTTTGGGCCCTAAACACGCGAGTTCGAATCTCGCCTCCGTCGTTTTAACCGGATTGTTTTAATCACAAATTCAGGCAAAATATTTAAACCAGTTTTAAATCGAGGACGGGGTGGCCGAGTGGTTACGGCGATGGACTGCTAATCCATTGGGCTCTGCAAGCGCGAGTTCGAATCTCGCCTCCGTCGTTTTATCCGTTTTGTTTTGAACTCAAATGCAGTCAAAATGATTTAACTCGTTTAAATCGCGGAAGGGATGGCCGAGTGGTTAAGGCGATGGATTGCTAATACATTAGGCCCGCGCGAGTTCGAATCTCGCCTCCGTCGTTTTATCCGTTTTGTTTTGAACACAAATGCAGTCAAAATGATTTAACTCGTTTAAATCGCGGAAGGGATGGCCGAGTGGTTAGGGCGATGGATTGCTAATACATAAGGCCCTAAACACGCGAGTTCAAATCTCGCCTCCGTCGTTTTAACCGGATTGATTTAATCACAAATTCAGGCAAAATATTTAAACCAAGTTTAAATCGAGGACGGGGTGGTTAAGGCGATGGACTGCTAATCCATTGGGCTCTGCCCGCGCGAGTTCGAATCTCGCCACCGTCGTTTTATCCGTTTTGTTTTGAACACCAATGCAGTCAAAATGATTAAACTCGGTTTAATCGCGGAAGGGATGGCCGAATGGTTAAGGCGATGGATTGCTAATACATAGGGCCCTAAACACGCGAGTTCGAATCTCGCCTCCGTCGTTTTAACCGGATTGTTTTAATCACAAATTCAGGCAAAATATTTAAACCAGTTTTAAATCCAGGAAGGGGTGGCCGAGTGGTAACGGCGATGGACTGCTAATCCATTGGGCTCTGCCCGCGCGAGTTCGAATCTCGCCTCCGTCGTTTTATCCGTTTTGTTTTGAACACAAATGCAGTCAAAATGATTTAACTCGTTTAAATCGCGGAAGGGATGGCCGAGTGGTTAAGGCGATGGATTGCTGATACATTGGGCCCTAAAAACGCGAGTTCGAATCTCGCCTCCGTCGTTTTAACCGGATTGTTTTAATCAAAAATTCAGGCAAAATATTTAAACCAGTTCTAAATCGAGGACGGGGTGGCCGAGTGGTTAAGGCGATGGACTGCTAATCCATTGGGCTCTGCCCGCGCGAGTTCGAATCTCGCCTCCGTCGATTTATCCGTTTTGTTTTGAACACCAATGCAGTCAAAATGATTAAACTCGGTTTAATCGCGGAAGAGATGGCCGAATGGTTAAGGCGATGGATTGCTAATACATTGGGCCCTAAACACGCGAGTTCGAATCTCGCCTCCGTCGTTTTAACCGGATTGTTTTAATCACAAATTCAGGCAAAATATTTAAACCAGTTTTAAATCGAGGACGGGGTGGCCGAGTGGTTACGGCGATGGACTGCTAATCCATTGGGCTCTGCACGCGCGAGTTCGAATCTCGCCTCCGTCGTTTTATCCGTTTTGTTTTGAACACAAATGCAGTCAAAATGATTTAACTCGTTTAAATCGCGGAAGGGATGGCCGAGTGGTTAAGGCGATGGATTGCTAATACATTAGGCCCGCGCGAGTTCGAATCTCGCCTCCGTCGTTTTATCCGTTTTGTTTTGAACACAAATGCAGTCAAAATGATTTAACTCGTTTAAATCGCGGAAGGGATGGCCGAGTGGTTAAGGCGATGGATTGCTAATACATTAGGCCCTAAACACGCGAGTTCAAATCCCGCCTCCGTCGTTTTATCCGTTTTGTTTTGAACACAAATGCAGTCAAAATGATTTAACTCGTTTAAATCGCGGAAGGGATGGCCGAATGGTTAAGGCGTTGGATTGCTAATACATTTTGCTCTAAACACGCGAGTTCGAATCTCGCCTCCGTCGTTTTAACCGGATTGTTTTAATCACAAATTCAGGCAAAATAATTAAACCAGTTTTAAATCGAGGACGGGGTGGCCGATTGGTTAAGGCGATGGACTGCTAATCCATTGGGCTCTGCCCGCGCGAGTTCGAATCTCGCCTCCGTCGTTTTATCCGTTTTGTTTTGAACACAAATGCAGTCAAAATGATTTAACTCGTTTAAATCGCGGAAGGGATGGCCGAGTGGTTAAGGCGATGGATTGCTAATACATTAGGCCCTAAACACGCGAGTTCAAATCCCGCCTCCGTCGTTTTATCCGTTTTGTTTTGAACACAAATGCAGTCAAAATGATTTAACTCGTTTAAATCGCGGAAGGGATGGCCGAATGGTTAAGGCGATGGATTGCTAATACATTGGGCCCTAAACACGCGAGTTCGAATCTCGCTTCCGTCGTTTTAACGGGATTGTTTTAATCACAAATTCAGGCAAAATATTTAAACCAGTTTTAAATCGAGGACTTGGTGGCCGAGTGATTACGGCGATGGACTGCTAATCCATTGGGCTCTGCACGCGCGAGTTCGAATCTCGCCTCCGTCGTTTTATCCGTTTTGTTTTGAACACAAATGCAGTCAAAATGATTTAACTCGTTTAAATCGCGGAAGGGATGGCCGAGTGGTTAAGGCGATGGATTGCTAATACATTAGGCCCTAAACACGCGAGTTCAAATCCCGCCTCCGTCGTTTTATCCGTTTTGTTTTGAACACAAATGCAGTCAAAATGATTTAACTCGTTTAAATCGCGGAAGGGATGGCCGAATGGTTAAGGCGATGGATTGCTAATACATTGGGCCCTAAACACGCGAGTTCGAATCTCGCTTCCGTCGTTTTAACCGGATTGTTTTAATCACAAATTCAGGCAAAATATTTAAACCAGTTTTAAATCGAGGACGGGGTGGCCGAGTGGTTACGGCGATGGACTGCTAATCCATTGGGCTCTGCACGCGCGAGTTCGAATCTCGCCTCCGTCGTTTTATCCGTTTTGTTTTGAACACAAATGCAGTCAAAATGATTTAACTCGTTTAAATCGCGGAAGGGATGGCCGAGTGGTTAAGGCGATGGATTGCTAATACATTAGGCCCGCGCGAGTTCGAATCTCGCCTCCGTCGTTGTATCCGTTTTGTTTTGAACACAAATGCAATCAAAATGATTTAACTCGTTTAAGTCGCGGAAGGGATGGCCGAGTGGTTAAGGCGATGGATTGCTAATACATTAGGCCCTAAACACGCGAGTTCAAATCTCGCCTCCGTCGTTTTAACCGGATTGATTTAATCACAAATTCAGGCAAACTATTTAAACCAATTTTAAATCGAGGACGGGGTGGTTAAGGCGATGGACTGCTAATCCATTGGGCTCTGCCCGCGCGAGTTCGAATCTCGCCACCGTCGTTTTATCCGTTTTGTTTTGAACACCAATGCAGTCAAAATGATTAAACTCGGTTTAATCGCGGAAGGGATGGCCGAATGGTTAAGGCGATGGATTGCTAATACATAGGGCCCTAAACACGCGAGTTCGAATCTCGCCTCCGTCGTTTTAACCGGATTGTTTTAATCACAAATTCAGGCAAAATATTTAAACCAGTTTTATATCCAGGACGGGGTGGCCTAGTGGTAACGGCGATGGACTGCTAATCCATTGGGCTCTGCCCGCGCGAGTTCGAATCTCGCCTCCGTCGTTTTATCCGTTTTGTTTTGAAAACAAATGCAGTCAAAATGATTAAACTTGGTTTAATCGCGGAAGGGATGGCCGAATGGTTAAGGCGATGGATTGCTAATACATTGGGCCCTAAACACGCGAGTTCGAATCTCGCTTCCGTCGTTTTAACCGGATTGTTTTAATCACAAATTCAGGCAAAATATTTAAACCAGTTTTAAATCGAGGACGGGGTGGCCGAGTGGTTACGGCGATGGACTGCTAATCCATTGGGCTCTGCACGCGCGAGTTCGAATCTCGCCTCCGTCGTTTTATCCGTTTTGTTTTGAACACAAATGCAGTCAAAATGATTTAACTCGTTTAAATCGCGGAAGGGATGGCCGAGTGGTTAAGGCGATGGATTGCTAATAC
Source organism: Phalangium opilio (assembly GCF_054372755.1). Lineage (NCBI taxonomy): Eukaryota > Metazoa > Arthropoda > Arachnida > Opiliones > Phalangiidae > Phalangium > Phalangium opilio. The sequence continues at coordinate 640,427 of NW_028324260.1, forward strand.
ATTAGGCCCGCGCGAGTTCGAATCTCGCCTCCGTCGTTGTATCCGTTTTGTTTTGAACACAAATGCAGTCAAAATGATTTAACTCGTTTAAGTCGCGGAAGGGATGGCCGAGTGGTTAAGGCGATGGATTGCTAATACATTAGGCCCTAAACACGCGAGTTCAAATCTCGCCTCCGTCGTTTTAACCGGATTGATTTAATCACAAATTCAGGCAAACTATTTAAACCAATTTTAAATCGAGGACGGGGTGGTTAAGGCGATGGACTGCTAATCCATTGGGCTCTGCCCGCGCGAGTTCGAATCTCGCCACCGTCGTTTTATCCGTTTTGTTTTGAACACCAATGCAGTCAAAATGATTAAACTCGGTTTAATCGCGGAAGGGATGGCCGAATGGTTAAGGCGATGGATTGCTAATCCATAGGGCCCTAAACACGCGAGTTCGAATCTCGCCTCCGTCGTTTTAACCGGATTGTTTTAATCACAAATTCAGGCAAAATATTTAAACCAGTTTTATATCCAGGACGGGGTGGCCTAGTGGTAACGGCGATGGACTGCTAATCCATTGGGCTCTGCCCGCGCGAGTTCGAATCTCGCCTCCGTCGTTTTATCCGTTTTGTTTTGAAAACAAATGCAGTCAAAATGATTTAACTCGTTTAAATCGCGGAAGGGATGGCCGAGTGGTTAAGGCGATGGATTGCTGATACATTAAGCCCTAAAAACGCGAGTTCGAATCTCGCCTCCGTCGTTTTAACCGGATTGTTTTAATCACAAATTCAGGCAAAATATTTAAACCAGTTCTAAATCGAGGACGGGGTGGCCAAGTGGTTAAGGCGATGGACTGCTAATCCATTGGGCTCTGCCCGCGCGAGTTCAAATCTCGCCTCGGTCGTTTTATCCGTTTTGTTTTGAACACCAATGCAGTCAAAATGATTAAACTCGGTTTAATCGCGGAAGGGATGGCCGAATGGTTAAGGCGATGGATTGCTAATACATTGGGCCCTAAACACGCGAGTTCGAATCTCGCTTCCGTCGTTTTAACCGGATTGTTTTAATCACAAATTCAGGCAAAATATTTAAACCAGTTTTAAATCGAGGACGGGGTGGCCGAGTGGTTACGGCGATGGACTGCTAATCCATTGGGCTCTGCACGCGCGAGTTCGAATCTCGCCTCCGTCGTTTTATCCGTTTTGTGTTGAACACAAATGCAGTCAAAATGATTTAACTCGTTTAAATCGCGGAAGGGATGGCCGAGTGGTTAAGGCGATGGATTGCTAATACATTAGGCCCGCGCGAGTTCGAATCTCGCCTCCGTCGTTGTATCCGTTTTGTTTTGAACACAAATGCAGTCAAAATGATTTAACTCGTTTAAGTCGCGGAAGGGGTGGCCGAGTGGTTAAGGCGATGGATTGCTAATACATTAGGCCCTAAACACGCGAGTTCAAATCTCGCCTCCGTCGTTTTAACCGGATTGATTTAATCACAAATTCAGGCAAACTATTTAAACCAATTTTAAATCGAGGACGGGGTGGTTAAGGCGATGGACTGCTAATCCATTGGGCTCTGCCCGCGCGAGTTCGAATCTCGCCACCGTCGTTTTATCCGTTTTGTTTTGAACACCAATGCAGTCAAAATGATTAAACTCGGTTTAATCGCGGAAGGGATGGCCGAATGGTTAAGGCGATGGATTGCTAATACATAGGGCCCTAAACACGCGAGTTCGAATCTCGCCTCCGTCGTTTTAACCGGATTGTTTTAATCACAAATTCAAGCAAAATATTTAAACCAGTTTTATATCCAGGACGGGGTGGCCTAGTGGTAACGGCGATGGACTGCTAATCCATTGTGCTCTGCCCGCGCGAGTTCGAATCCCGCCTCCGTCGTTTTATCCGTTTTGTTTTGAAAACAAATGCAGTCAAAATGATTTAACTCGTTTAAATCGCGGAAGGGATGGCCGAGTGGTTAAGGCGATGGATTGCTGATACATTAAGCCCTAAAAACGCGAGTTCGAATCTCGCCTCCGTCGTTTTAACCGGATTGTTTTAATCACAAATTCAGGCAAAATATTTAAACCAGTTCTAAATCGAGGACGGGGTGGCCGAGTGGTTAAGGCGATGGACTGCTAATCCATTGGGCTCTGCCCGCGCGAGTTCGAATCTCGCCTCCGTCGTTTTATCCGTTTTGTTTTGAACACCAATGCAGTCAAAATGATTAAACTCGGTTTAATCGCGGAAGGGATGGCCGAATGGTTAAGGCGATGGATTGCTAATACATTGGGCCCTAAACACGCGAGTTCGAATCTCGCCTCCGTCGTTTTAACCGGATTGTTTTAATCACAAATTCAGGCAAAATATTTAAACCAGTTTTAAATCGAGGACGGGGTGGCCGAGTGGTTACGGCGATGGACTGCTAATCCATTGGGCTCTGCCCGCGCGAGTTCGAATCTCGCCTCTGTCGTTTTATCCGTTTTGTTTTGAACACAAATGCAGTCAAAATGATTTAACTCGTTTAAATCGCGGAAGGGATGGCCGAGTGGTTAAGGCGATGGATTGCTAATACATTAGGCCCGCGCGAGTTCGAATCTCGCCTCCGTCGTTTTATCCGTTTTGTTTTGAACACAAATGCAGTCAAAATGATTTAACTCGTTTAAATCGCGGAAGGGATGGCCGAGTGGTTAAGGCGATGGATTGCTAATACATTAGGCCCTAAACACGCGAGTTCAAATCTCGCCTCCGTCGTTTTATCCGTTTTGTTTTGAACACAAATGCAGTGAAAATGATTTAACTCGTTTAAATCGCGGAAGGGATGGCCGAATGGTTAAGGCGATGGATTGCTAATACATTTTGCTCTAAACACGCGAGTTCGAATCTCGCCTCCGTTGTTTTAACCGGATTGTTTTAATCACAAATTCAGGCAAAATAATTAAACCCGTTTTAAATCGAGGACGGGGTGGTTAAGGCGATGGACTGCTAATCCATTGGGCTCTGCCCGCGCGAGTTCGAATCTCGCCTCCGTCGTTTTATCCGTTTTGTTTTGAACACAAATGCAGTCAAAATTATTTAACTCGTTTAAATCGCGGAAGGAATGGCCGAGTATTTAAGGCGATGGATTGCTAATACATTGGGCCCTAAACACGCGAGTTCGAATCTCGCCTCCGTCGTTTTAACCGGATTGTTTTAATCACAAATTCAGGCAAAATAATTAAACCAAGTTTAAATCGAGGACGGGGTGGTTAAGGCGGTGGACTGCTAATCCATTGGGCTCTGCCCGCGCGAGTTCGAATCTCGCCTCCGTCGTTTTATCCGTTTTGTTTTGAACACAAATGCAGTCAAAATGATTTAACTCGTTTAAATCGCGGAAGGGATGGCCGAGTGGTTAAGGCGATGGATTGCTAATACATTAGGCCCTAAACACGCGAGTTCAAATCTCGCCTCCGTCGTTTTATCCGTTTTGTTTTGAACACAAATGCAGTCAAAATGATTTAACTCGTTTAAATCGCGGAAGGGATGGCCGAATGGTTAAGGCGATGGATTGCTAATACATTTTGCTCTAAACACGCGAGTTCGAATCTCGCCTCCGTCGTTTTAACCGGATTGTTTTAATCACAAATTCAGGCAAAATAATTAAACCAGTTTTAAATCGAGGACGGGGTGGCCGATTGGTTAAGGCGATGGACTGCTAATCCATTGGGCTCTGCCCGCGCGAGTTCGAATCTCGCCTCCGTCGTTTTATCCGTTTTGTTTTGAACACAAATGCAGTCAAATTGATTTAACTCGTTTAAATCGCGGAAGGGATGGCCGAGTGGTTAAGGCGATGGATTGCTAATACATTAGGCCCGCGCGAGTTCGAATCTCGCCTCCGTCGTTGTATCCGTTTTGTTTTGAACACAAATGCAGTCAAAATGATTTAACTCGTTTAAGTCGCGGAAGGGATGGCCGAGTGGTTAAGGCGATGGATTGCTAATACATTAGGCCCTAAACACGCGAGTTCAAATCTCGCCTCCGTCGTTTTAACCGGATTGATTTAATCACAAATTCAGGCAAACTATTTAAACCAATTTTAAATCGAGGACGGGGTGGTTAAGGCGATGGACTGCTAATCCATTGGGCTCTGCCCGCGCGAGTTCGAATCTCGCCACCGTCGTTTTATCCGTTTTGTTTTGAACACCAATGCAGTCAAAATGATTAAACTCTGTTTAATCACGGAAGGGATGGCCGAATGGTTAAGGCGATGGATTGCTAATACATAGGGCCCTAAACACGCGAGTTCGAATCTCGCCTCCGTCGTTTTAACCGGATTGTTTTAATCACAAATTCAGGCAAAATATTTAAACCAGTTTTAAATCCAGGACGGGGTGGCCTAGTGGTAACGGCGATGGACTGCTAATCCATTGGGCTCTGCCCGCGCGAGTTCGAATCTCGCCTCCGTCGTTTTATCCGTTTTGTTTTGAAAACAAATGCAGTCAAAATGATTTAACTCGTTTAAATCGCGGAAGGGATGGCCGAGTGGTTAAGGCGATAGATTGCTAATACATTAGGCCCGCGCGAGTTCGAATCTCGCCTCCGTCGTTTTATCCGTTTTGTTTTGAACACAAATGCAGTCAAAATGATTTAACTCGTTTAAATCGCGGAAGGGATGGCCGAGTGGTTAAGGCGATGGATTGCTAATACATTAGGCCCTAAACACGCGAGTTCAAATCTCGCCTCCGTCGTTTTATCCGTTTTGTTTTGAACACAAATGCAGTCAAAATGATTTAACTCGTTTAAATCGCGGAAGGGATGGCCGAATGGTTAAGGCGATGGATTGCTAATACATTAGGCCCTAAACACGCGAGTTCAAATCTCGCCTCCGTCGTTTTAACCGGATTGATTTAATCACAAATTCAGGCAAACTATTTAAACCAATTTTAAATCGAGGACGGGGTGGTTAAGGCGATGGACTGCTAATCCATTGGGCTCTGCCCGCGCGAGTTCGAATCTCGCCACCGTCGTTTTATCCGTTTTGTTTTGAACACCAATGCAGTCAAAATGATTAAACTCGGTTTAATCGCGGAAGGGATGGCCGAATGGTTAAGGCGATGGATTGCTAATACATAGGGCCCTAAACACGCGAGTTCAAATCCCGCCTCCGTCGTTTTATCCGTTTTGTTTTGAAAACAAATGCAGTCAAAATGATTTAACTCGTTTAAATCGCGGAAGGGATGGCCGAGTGGTTAAGGCGATGGATTGCTGATACATTAAGCCCTAAAAACGCGAGTTCGAATCTCGCCTCCGTCGTTTTAACCGGATTGTTTTAATCACAAATTCAGGCAAAATATTTAAACCAGTTCTAAATCGAGGACGGGGTGGCCGAGTGGTTAAGGCGATGGACTGCTAATCCATTGGGCTCTGCCCGCGCGAGTTCGAATCTCGCCTTCGTCGTTTTATCCGTTTTGTTTTGAACACCAATGCAGTCAAAATGATTAAACTCGGTTTAATCGCGGAAGGGATGGCCGAATGGTTAAGGCGATGGATTGCTAATACATTGGGCCCTAAACACGCGAGTTCGAATCTCGCCTCCGTCGTTTTAACCGGATTGTTTTAATCACAAATTCAGGCAAAATATTTAAACCAGTTTTAAATCGAGGACGGGGTGGCCGAGTGGTTACGGCGATGGACTGCTAATCCATTGGGCTCAGCCCGCGCGAGTTCGAATCTCGCCTCTGTCGTTTTATCCGTTTTGTTTTGAACACAAATGCAGTCAAAATGATTTAACTCGTTTAAATCGCGGAAGGGATGGCCGAGTGGTTAAGGCGATGGATTGCTAATACATTAGGCCCGCGCGAGTTCGAATCTCGCCTCCGTCGTTTTATCCGTTTTGTTTTGAACACAAATGCAGTCAAAATGATTTAACTCGTTTAAATCGCGGAAGGGATGGCCGAGTGGTTAAGGCGATGGATTGCTAATACATTAGGCCCTAAACACGCGAGTTCAAATCTCGCCTCCGTCGTTTTATCCGTTTTGTTTTGAACACAAATGCAGTCAAAATGATTTAACTCGTTTAAATCGCGGAAGGGATGGCCGAATGGTTAAGGCGATGGATTGCTAATACATTTTGCTCTAAACACGCGAGTTCGAATCTCGCCTCCGTCGTTTTAACCGGATTGTTTTAATCACAAATTCAGGCAAAATAATTAAACCCGTTTTAAATCGAGGACGGGGTGGTTAAGGCGATGGACTGCTAATCCATTGGGCTCTGCCCGCGCGAGTTCGAATCTGGCCTCCGTCGTTTTATCCGTTTTGTTTTGAACACAAATGCAGTCAAAATTATTTAACTCGTTTAAATCGCGGAAGGAATGGCCGAGTATTTAAGGCGATGGATTGCTAATACATTGGGCCCTAAACACGCGAGTTCGAATCTCGCCTCCGTCGTTTTAACCGGATTGTTTTAATCACAAATTCAGGCAAAATAATTAAACCAAGTTTAAATCGAGGACGGGGTGGTTAAGGCGGTGGACTGCTAATCCATTGGGCTCTGCCCGCGCGAGTTCGAATCTCGCCTCCGTCGTTTTATCCGTTTTGTTTTGAACACCAATGCAGTCAAAATGATTAAACTCGGTTTAATCGCGGAAGGGATGGCCGAATGGTTAAGGCGATGGATTGCTAATACATTGGGCCCTAAACACGCGAGTTCGAATCTCGCCTCCGTCGTTTTAACCGGATTGTTTTAATCACAAATTCAGGCAAAATATTTAAACCAGTTTTAAATCGAGGACGGGGTGGCCGAGTGGTTACGGCGATGGACTGCTAATCCATTGGGCTCTGCCCGCGCGAGTTCGAATCTCGCCACCGTCGTTTTATCCGTTTTGTTTTGAACACCAATGCAGTCAAAATGATTAAACTCGGTTTAATCACGGAAGGGATGGCCGAATGGTTAAGGCGATGGATTGCTAATACATAGGGCCCTAAACACGCGAGTTCGAATCTCGCCTCCGTCGTTTTAACCGGATTGTTTTAATCACAAATTCAGGCAAAATATTTAAACCAGTTTTAAATCCAGGACGGGGTGGCCTAGTGGTAACGGCGATGGACTGCTAATCCATTGGGCTCTGCCCGCGCGAGTTCGAATCTCGCCTCCGTCGTTTTATCCGTTTTGTTTTGAAAACAAATGCAGTCAAAATGATTTAACTCGTTTAAATCGCGGAAGGGATGGCCGAGTGGTTAAGGCGATAGATTGCTAATACATTAGGCCCGCGCGAGTTCGAATCTCGCCTCCGTCGTTTTATCCGTTTTGTTTTGAACACAAATGCAGTCAAAATGATTTAACTCGTTTAAATCGCGGAAGGGATGGCCGAATGGTTAAGGCGATGGATTGCTAATACATTTTGCTCTAAACACGCGAGTTCGAATCTCGCCTCCGTCGTTTTAACCGGATTGTTTTAATCACAAATTCAGGCAAAATAATTAAACCCGTTTTAAATCGAGGACGGGGTGGTTAAGGCGATGGACTGCTAATCCATTGGGCTCTGCCCGCGCGAGTTCGAATCTGGCCTCCGTCGTTTTATCCGTTTTGTTTTGAACACAAATGCAGTCAAAATTATTTAACTCGTTTAAATCGCGGAAGGAATGGCCGAGTATTTAAGGCGATGGATTGCTAATACATTGGGCCCTAAACACGCGAGTTCGAATCTCGCCTCCGTCGTTTTAACCGGATTGTTTTAATCACAAATTCAGGCAAAATAATTAAACCAAGTTTAAATCGAGGACGGGGTGGTTAAGGCGGTGGACTGCTAATCCATTGGGCTCTGCCCGCGCGAGTTCGAATCTCGCCTCCGTCGTTTTATCCGTTTTGTTTTGAACACCAATGCAGTCAAAATGATTAAACTCGGTTTAATCGCGGAAGGGATGGCCGAATGGTTAAGGCGATGGATTGCTAATACATTGGGCCCTAAACACGCGAGTTCGAATCTCGCCTCCGTCGTTTTAACCGGATTGTTTTAATCACAAATTCAGGCAAAATATTTAAACCAGTTTTAAATCGAGGACGGGGTGGCCGAGTGGTTACGGCGATGGACTGCTAATCCATTGGGCTCTGCCCGCGCGAGTTCGAATCTCGCCACCGTCGTTTTATCCGTTTTGTTTTGAACACCAATGCAGTCAAAATGATTAAACTCGGTTTAATCACGGAAGGGATGGCCGAATGGTTAAGGCGATGGATTGCTAATACATAGGGCCCTAAACACGCGAGTTCGAATCTCGCCTCCGTCGTTTTAACCGGATTGTTTTAATCACAAATTCAGGCAAAATATTTAAACCAGTTTTAAATCCAGGACGGGGTGGCCTAGTGGTAACGGCGATGGACTGCTAATCCATTGGGCTCTGCCCGCGCGAGTTCGAATCTCGCCTCCGTCGTTTTATCCGTTTTGTTTTGAAAACAAATGCAGTCAAAATGATTTAACTCGTTTAAATCGCGGAAGGGATGGCCGAGTGGTTAAGGCGATAGATTGCTAATACATTAGGCCCGCGCGAGTTCGAATCTCGCCTCCGTCGTTTTATCCGTTTTGTTTTGAACACAAATGCAGTCAAAATGATTTAACTCGTTTAAATCGCGGAAGGGATGGCCGAGTGGTTAAGGCGATGGATTGCTAATACATTAGGCCCTAAACACGCGAGTTCAAATCTCGCCTCCGTCGTTTTATCCGTTTTGTTTTGAACACAAATGCAGTCAAAATGATTTAACTCGTTTAAATCGCGCAAGGGATGGCCGAATGGTTAAGGCGATGGATTGCTAATACATTAGGCCCTAAACACGCGAGTTCAAATCTCGCCTCCGTCGTTTTAACCGGATTGATTTAATCACAAATTCAGGCAAACTATTTAAACCAATTTTAAATCGAGGACGGAGTGGTTAAGGCGATGGACTGCTAATCCATTGGGCTCTGCCCGCGCGAGTTCGAATCTCGCCACCGTCGTTTTATCCGTTTTGTTTTGAACACCAATGCAGTCAAAATGATTAAACTCGGTTTAATCGCGGAAGGGATGGCCGAATGGTTAAGGCGATGGATTGCTAATACATAGGGCCCTAAACACGCGAGTTCGAATCTCGCCTCCGTCGTTTTAACCGGATTGTTTTAATCACAAATTCAGGCAAAATATTTAAACCAGTTTTAAATCCAGGACGGGGTGGCCTAGTGGTAACGGCGATGGACTGCTAATCCATTGGGCTCTGCCCGCGCGAGTTCGAATCTCGCCTCCGTCGTTTTATCCGTTTTGTTTTGAACACAAATGCAGTCAAAATGATTTAACTCGTTTAAATTGCGGAAGGGATGGCCGAGTGGTTAAGGCGATGGATTGCTAATACATTAGGCCCTAAACACGCGAGTTCAAATCCCGCCTCCGTCGTTTTATCCGTTTTGTTTTGAAAACAAATGCAGTCAAAATGATTTAACTCGTTTAAATCGCGGAAGGGATGGCCGAGTGGTTAAGGCGATGGATTGCTGATACATTAAGCCCTAAAAACGCGAGTTCGAATCTCGCCTCCGTCGTTTTAACCGGATTGTTTTAATCACAAATTCAGGCAAAATATTTAAACCAGTTCTAAATCGAGGACGGGGTGGCCGAGTGGTTAAGGCGATGGACTGCTAATCCATTGGGCTCTGCCCGCGCGAGTTCGAATCTCGCCTCCGTCGTTTTATCCGTTTTGTTTTGAACACCAATGCAGTCAAAATGATTAAACTCGGTTTAATCGCGGAAGGGATGGCCGAATGGTTAAGGCGATGGATTGCTAATACATTGGGCCCTAAACACGCGAGTTCGAATCTCGCCTCCGTCGTTTTAACCGGATTGTTTTAATCACAAATTCAGGCAAAATATTTAAACCAGTTTTAAATCGAGGACGGGGTGGCCGAGTGGTTACGGCGATGGACTGCTAATCCATTGGGCTCTGCCCGCGCGAGTTCGAATCTCGCCTCTGTCGTTTTATCCGTTTTGTTTTGAACACAAATGCAGTCAAAATGATTTAACTCGTTTAAATCGCGGAAGGGATGGCCGAGTGGTTAAGGCGATGGATTGCTAATACATTAGGCCCGCGCGAGTTCGAATCTCGCCTCCGTCGTTTTATCCGTTTTGTTTTGAACACAAATGCAGTCAAAATGATTTAACTCGTTTAAATCGCGGAAGGGATGGCCGAGTGGTTAAGGCGATGGATTGCTAATACATTAGGCCCTAAACACGCGAGTACAAATCTCGCCTCCGTCGTTTTATCCGTTTTGTTTTGAACACAAATGCAGTCAAAATGATTTAACTCATTTAAATCGCGGAAAGGATGGCCGAATGGTTAAGGCGATGGATTGCTAATACATTTTGCTCTAAACACGCGAGTTCGAATCTCGCCTCCGTTGTTTTAACCGGATTGTTTTAATCACAAATTCAGGCAAAATAATTAAACCCGTTTTAAATCGAGGACGGGGTGGTTAAGGCGATGGACTGCTAATCCATTGGGCTCTGCCCGCGCGAGTTCGAATCTCGCCTCCGTCGTTTTATCCGTTTTGTTTTGAACACAAATGCAGTCAAAATTATTTAACTCGTTTAAATCGCGGAAGGAATGGCCGAGTATTTAAGGCGATGGATTGCTAATACATTGGGCCCTAAACACGCGAGTTCGAATCTCGCCTCCGTCGTTTTAACCGGATTGTTTTAATCACAAATTCAGGCAAAATAATTAAACCAAGTTTAAATCGAGGACGGGGTGGTTAAGGCGGTGGACTGCTAATCCATTGGGCTCTGCCCGCGCGAGTTCGAATCTCGCCTCCGTCGTTTTATCCGTTTTGTTTTGAACACAAATGCAGTCAAAATGATTTAACTCGTTTAAATCGCGGAAGGGATGGCCGAGTGGTTAAGGCGATGGATTGCTAATACATTAGGCCCTAAACACGCGAGTTCAAATCTCGCCTCCGTCGTTTTATCCGTTTTGTTTTGAACACAAATGCAGTCAAAATGATTTAACTCGTTTAAATCGCGGAAGGGATGGCCGAATGGTTAAGGCGATGGATTGCTAATACATTTTGCTCTAAACACGCGAGTTCGAATCTCGCCTCCGTCGTTTTAACCGGATTGTTTTAATCACAAATTCAGGCAAAATAATTAAACCAGTTTTAAATCGAGGACGGGGTGGCCGATTGGTTAAGGCGATGGACTGCTAATCCATTGGGCTCTGCCCGCGCGAGTTCGAATCTCGCCTCCGTCGTTTTATCCGTTTTGTTTTGAACACAAATGCAGTCAAATTGATTTAACTCGTTTAAATCGCGGAAGGGATGGCCGAGTGGTTAAGGCGATGGATTGCTAATACATTAGGCCCGCGCGAGTTCGAATCTCGCCTCCGTCGTTGTATCCGTTTTGTTTTGAACACAAATGCAGTCAAAATGATTTAACTCGTTTAAGTCGCGGAAGGGATGGCCGAGTGGTTAAGGCGATGGATTGCTAATACATTAGGCCCTAAACACGCGAGTTCAAATCTCGCCTCCGTCGTTTTAACCGGATTGATTTAATCACAAATTCAGGCAAACTATTTAAACCAATTTTAAATCGAGGACGGGGTGGTTAAGGCGATGGACTGCTAATCCATTGGGCTCTGTCCGCGCGAGTTCGAATCTCGCCACCGTCGTTTTATCCGTTTTGTTTTGAACACCAATGCAGTCAAAATGATTAAACTCGGTTTAATCACGGAAGGGATGGCCGAATGGTTAAGGCGATGGATTGCTAATACATAGGGCCCTAAACACGCGAGTTCGAATCTCGCCTCCGTCGTTTTAACCGGATTGTTTTAATCACAAATTTAGGCAAAATATTTAAACCAGTTTTAAATCCAGGACGGGGTGGCCTAGTGGTAACGGCGATGGACTGCTAATCCATTGGGCTCTGCCCGCGCGAGTTCGAATCTCGCCTCCGTCGTTTTAACCGGATTGATTTAATCACAAATTCAGGCAAACTATTTAAACCAATTTTAAATCGAGGACGGGGTGGTTAAGGCGATGGACTGCTAATCCATTGGGCTCTGCCCGCGCGAGTTCGAATCTCGCCACCGTCGTTTTATCCGTTTTGTTTTGAACACCAATGCAGTCAAAATGATTAAACTCGGTTTAATCGCGGAAGGGATGGCCGAATGGTTAAGGCGATGGATTGCTAATACATAGGGCCCTAAACACGCGAGTTCGAATCTCGCCTCCGTCGTTTTAACCGGATTGTTTTAATCACAAATTCAGGCAAAATATTTAAACCAGTTTTAAATCCAGGACGGGGTGGCCTAGTGGTAACGGCGATGGACTGCTAATCCATTGGGCTCTGCCCGCGCGAGTTCGAATCTCGCCTCCGTCGTTTTATCCGTTTTGTTTTGAACACAAATGCAGTCAAAATGATTTAACTCGTTTAAATTGCGGAAGGGATGGCCGAGTGGTTAAGGCGATGGATTGCTAATACATTAGGCCCTAAACACGCGAGTTCAAATCCCGCCTCCGTCGTTTTATCCGTTTTGTTTTGAAAACAAATGCAGTCAAAATGATTTAACTCGTTTAAATCGCGGAAGGGATGGCCGAGTGGTTAAGGCGATGGATTGCTGATACATTAAGCCCTAAAAACACGAGTTCGAATCTCGCCTCCGTCGTTTTAACCGGATTGTTTTAATCACAAATTCAGGCAAAATATTTAAACCAGTTCTAAATCGAGGACGGGGTGGCCGAGTGGTTAAGGCGATGGACTGCTAATCCATTGGGCTCTGCCCGCGCGAGTTCGAATCTCGCCTCCGTCGTTTTATCCGTTTTGTTTTGAACACCAATGCAGTCAAAATGATTAAACTCGGTTTAATCGCGGAAGGGATGGCCGAATGGTTAAGGCGATGGATTGCTAATACATTGGGCCCTAAACACGCGAGTTCGAATCTCGCCTCCGTCGTTTTAACCGGATTGTTTTAATCACAAATTCAGGCAAAATATTTAAACCAGTTTTAAATCGAGGACGGGGTGGCCGAGTGGTTACGGCGATGGACTGCTAATCCATTGGGCTCAGCCCGCGCGAGTTCGAATCTCGCCTCTGTCGTTTTATCCGTTTTGTTTTGAACACAAATGCAGTCAAAATGATTTAACTCGTTTAAATCGCGGAAGGGATGGCCGAGTGGTTAAGGCGATGGATTGCTAATACATTAGGCCCGCGCGAGTTCGAATCTCGCCTCCGTCGTTTTATCCGTTTTGTTTTGAACACAAATGCAGTCAAAATGATTTAACTCGTTTAAATCGCGGAAGGGATGGCCGAGTGGTTAAGGCGATGGATTGCTAATACATTAGGCCCTAAACACGCGAGTTCAAATCTCGCCTCCGTCGTTTTATCCGTTTTGTTTTGAACACAAATGCAGTCAAAATGATTTAACTCGTTTAAATCGCGGAAGGGATGGCCGAATGGTTAAGGCGATGGATTGCTAATACATTTTGCTCTAAACACGCGAGTTCGAATCTCGCCTCCGTCGTTTTAACCGGATTGTTTTAATCACAAATTCAGGCAAAATAATTAAACCCGTTTTAAATCGAGGACGGGGTGGTTAAGGCGATGGACTGCTAATCCATTGGGCTCTGCCCGCGCGAGTTCGAATCTCGCCTCCGTCGTTTTATCCGTTTTGTTTTGAACACAAATGCAGTCAAAATTATTTAACTCGTTTAAATCGCGGAAGGAATGGCCGAGTATTTAAGGCGATGGATTGCTAATACATTGGGCCCTAAACACGCGAGTTCGAATCTCGCCTCCGTCGTTTTAACCGGATTGTTTTAATCACAAATTCAGGCAAAATAATTAAACCAAGTTTAAATCGAGGACGGGGTGGTTAAGGCGGTGGACTGCTAATCCATTGGGCTCTGCCCGCGCGAGTTCGAATCTCGCCTCCGTCGTTTTATCCGTTTTGTTTTGAACACAAATGCAGTCAAAATGATTTAACTCGTTTAAATCGCGGAAGGGATGGCCGAGTGGTTAAGGCGATGGATTGCTAATACATTAGGCCCTAAACACGCGAGTTCAAATCTCGCCTCCGTCGTTTTATCCGTTTTGTTTTGAACACAAATGCAGTCAAAATGATTTAACTCGTTTAAATCGCGGAAGGGATGGCCGAATGGTTAAGGCGATGGATTGCTAATACATTTTGCTCTAAACACGCGAGTTCGAATCTCGCCTCCGTCGTTTTAACCGGATTGTTTTAATCACAAATTCAGGCAAAATAATTAAACCAGTTTTAAATCGAGGACGGGGTGGCCGATTGGTTAAGGCGATGGACTGCTAATCCATTGGGCTCTGCCCGCGCGAGTTCGAATCTCGCCTCCGTCGTTTTATCCGTTTTGTTTTGAACACAAATGCAGTCAAAATGATTTAACTCGTTTAAATCGCGGAAGGGATGGCCGAGTGGTTAAGGCGATGGATTGCTAATACATTAGGCCCTAAACACGCGAGTTCAAATCCCGCCTCCGTCGTTTTATCCGTTTTGTTTTGAACACAAATGCAGTCAAAATGATTTAACTCGTTTAAATCGCGGAAGGGATGGCCGAATGGTTAAGGCGATGGATTGCTAATACATTTTGCTCTAAACACGCGAGTTCGAATCTCGCCTCCGTCGTTTTAACCGGATTGTTTTAATCACAAATTAAGGCAAAATAATTAAACCAGTTTTAAATCGAGGACGGGGTGGCCGATTGGTTAAGGCGATGGACTGCTAATCCATTGGGCTCTGCCCGCGCGAGTTCGAATCTCGCCTCCGTCGTTTTATCCGTTTTGTTTTGAACACAAATGCAGTCAAATTGATTTAACTCGTTTAAATCGCGGAAGGGATGGCCGAGTGGTTAAGGCGATGGATTGCTAATACATTAGGCCCGCGCGAGTTCGAATCTCGCCTCCGTCGTTGTATCCGTTTTGTTTTGAACACAAATGCAGTCAAAATTATTTAACTCGTTTAAGTCGCGGAAGGGATGGCCGAGTGGTTAAGGCGATGGATTGCTAATACATTAGGCCCTAAACACGCGAGTTCAAATCTCGCCTCCGTCGTTTTAACCGGATTGATTTAATCACAAATTCAGGCAAACTATTTAAACCAATTTTAAATCGAGGACGGGGTGGTTAAGGCGATGGACTGCTAATCCATTGGGCTCTGCCCGCGCGAGTTCGAATCTCGCCTCCGTCGTTTTATCCGTTTTGTTTTGAACACAAATGCAGTCAAAATTATTTAACTCGTTTAAATCGCGGAAGGAATGGCCGAGTATTTAAGGCGATGGATTGCTAATACATTGGGCCCTAAACACGCGAGTTCGAATCTCGCCTCCGTCGTTTTAACCGGATTGTTTTAATCACAAATTCAGGCAAAATAATTAAACCAAGTTTAAATCGAGGACGGGGTGGTTAAGGCGATGGACTGCTAATCCATTGGGCTCTGCCCGCGCGAGTTCGAATCTCGCCTCCGTCGTTTTATCCGTTTTGTTTTGAACACAAATGCAGTCAAAATTATTTAACTCGTTTAAATCGCGGAAGGAATGGCCGAGTATTTAAGGCGATGGATTGCTAATACATTGGGCCCTAAACACGCGAGTTCGAATCTCGCCTCCGTCGTTTTAACCGGATTGTTTTAATCACAAATTCAGGCAAAATAATTAAACCAAGTTTAAATCGAGGACGGGGTGGTTAAGGCGGTGGACTGCTAATCCATTGGGCTCTGCCCGCGCGAGTTCGAATCTCGCCTCCGTCGTTTTATCCGTTTTGTTTTGAACACAAATGCAGTCAAAATGATTTAACTCGTTTAAATCGCGGAAGGGATGGCCGAGTGGTTAAGGCGATGGATTGCTAATACATTAGGCCCTAAACACGCGAGTTCAAATCTCGCCTCCGTCGTTTTATCCGTTTTGTTTTGAACACAAATGCAGTCAAAATGATTTAACTCGTTTAAATCGCGGAAGGGATGGCCGAATGGTTAAGGCGATGGATTGCTAATACATTTTGCTCTAAACACGCGAGTTCGAATCTCGCCTCCGTCGTTTTAACCGGATTGTTTTAATCACAAATTCAGGCAAAATAATTAAACCAGTTTTAAATCGAGGACGGGGTGGCCGATTGGTTAAGGCGATGGACTGCTAATCCATTGGGCTCTGCCCGCGCGAGTTCGAATCTCGCCTCCGTCGTTTTATCCGTTTTGTTTTGAACACAAATGCAGTCAAAATGATTTAACTCGTTTAAATCGCGGAAGGG
This sequence comes from Phalangium opilio, assembly GCF_054372755.1. Classification (NCBI taxonomy): domain Eukaryota; kingdom Metazoa; phylum Arthropoda; class Arachnida; order Opiliones; family Phalangiidae; genus Phalangium; species Phalangium opilio. The sequence goes on from NW_028324260.1 coordinate 656,662, forward strand.
ATGGCCGAGTGGTTAAGGCGATGGATTGCTAATACATTAGGCCCTAAACACGCGAGTTCAAATCCCGCCTCCGTCGTTTTATCCGTTTTGTTTTGAACACAAATGCAGTCAAAATGATTTAACTCGTTTAAATCGCGGAAGGGATGGCCGAATGGTTAAGGCGATGGATTGCTAATACATTTTGCTCTAAACACGCGAGTTCGAATCTCGCCTCCGTCGTTTTAACCGGATTGTTTTAATCACAAATTAAGGCAAAATAATTAAACCAGTTTTAAATCGAGGACGGGGTGGCCGATTGGTTAAGGCGATGGACTGCTAATCCATTGGGCTCTGCCCGCGCGAGTTCGAATCTCGCCTCCGTCGTTTTATCCGTTTTGTTTTGAACACAAATGCAGTCAAATTGATTTAACTCGTTTAAATCGCGGAAGGGATGGCCGAGTGGTTAAGGCGATGGATTGCTAATACATTAGGCCCGCGCGAGTTCGAATCTCGCCTCCGTCGTTGTATCCGTTTTGTTTTGAACACAAATGCAGTCAAAATTATTTAACTCGTTTAAGTCGCGGAAGGGATGGCCGAGTGGTTAAGGCGATGGATTGCTAATACATTAGGCCCTAAACACGCGAGTTCAAATCTCGCCTCCGTCGTTTTAACCGGATTGATTTAATCACAAATTCAGGCAAACTATTTAAACCAATTTTAAATCGAGGACGGGGTGGTTAAGGCGATGGACTGCTAATCCATTGGGCTCTGCCCGCGCGAGTTCGAATCTCGCCTCCGTCGTTTTATCCGTTTTGTTTTGAACACAAATGCAGTCAAAATTATTTAACTCGTTTAAATCGCGGAAGGAATGGCCGAGTATTTAAGGCGATGGATTGCTAATACATTGGGCCCTAAACACGCGAGTTCGAATCTCGCCTCCGTCGTTTTAACCGGATTGTTTTAATCACAAATTCAGGCAAAATAATTAAACCAAGTTTAAATCGAGGACGGGGTGGTTAAGGCGGTGGACTGCTAATCCATTGGGCTCTGCCCGTGCGAGTTCGAATCTCGCCTCCGTCGTTTTATACGTTTTGTTTTGAACACAAATGCAGTCAAAATGATTTAACTCGTTTAAATCGCGGAAGGGATGGCCGAGTGGTTAAGGCGATGGATTGCTAATACATTAGGCCCTAAACACGCGAGTTCAAATCTCGCCTCCGTCGTTTTATCCGTTTTGTTTTGAACACAAATGCAGTCAAAATGATTTAACTCGTTTAAATCGCGGAAGGGATGGCCGAATGGTTAAGGCGATGGATTGCTAATACATTTTGCTCTAAACACGCGAGTTCGAATCTCGCCTCCGTCGTTTTAACCGGATTGTTTTAATCACAAATTCAGGCAAAATAATTAAACCAGTTTTAAATCGAGGACGGGGTGGCCGATTGGTTAAGGCGATGGACTGCTAATCCATTGGGCTCTGCCCGCGCGAGTTCGAATCTCGCCTCCGTCGTTTTATCCGTTTTGTTTTGAACACAAATGCAGTCAAAATGATTTAACTCGTTTAAATCGCGGAAGGGATGGCCGAGTGGTTAAGGCGATGGATTGCTAATACATTAGGCCCTAAACACGCGAGTTCAAATCCCGCCTCCGTCGTTTTATCCGTTTTGTTTTGAACACAAATGCAGTCAAAATGATTTAACTCGTTTAAATCGCGGAAGGGATGGCCGAATGGTTAAGGCGATGGATTGCTAATACATTTTGCTCTAAACACGCGAGTTCGAATCTCGCCTCCGTCGTTTTAACCGGATTGTTTTAATCACAAATTCAGGCAAAATAATTAAACCAGTTTTAAATCGAGGACGGGGTGGCCGATTGGTTAAGGCGATGGACTGCTAATCCATTGGGCTCTGCCCGCGCGAGTTCGAATCTCGCCTCCGTCGTTTTATCCGTTTTGTTTTGAACACAAATGCAGTCAAATTGATTTAACTCGTTTAAATCGCGGAAGGGATGGCCGAGTGGTTAAGGCGATGGATTGCTAATACATTAGGCCCGCGCGAGTTCGAATCTCGCCTCCGTCGTTGTATCCGTTTTGTTTTGAACACAAATGCAGTCAAAATTATTTAACTCGTTTAAGTCGCGGAAGGGATGGCCGAGTGGTTAAGGCGATGGATTGCTAATACATTAGGCCCTAAACACGCGAGTTCAAATCTCGCCTCCGTCGTTTTAACCGGATTGATTTAATCACAAATTCAGGCAAACTATTTAAACCAATTTTAAATCGAGGACGGGGTGGTTAAGGCGTTGGACTGCTAATCCATTGGGCTCTGCCCGCGCGAGTTCGAATCTCGCCTCCGTCGTTTTATCCGTTTTGTTTTGAACACAAATGCAGTCAAAATTATTTAACTCGTTTAAATCGCGGAAGGAATGGCCGAGTATTTAAGGCGATGGATTGCTAATACATTGGGCACTAAACACGCGAGTTCGAATCTCGCCTCCGTCGTTTTAACCGGATTGTTTTAATCACAAATTCAGGCAAAATAATTAAACCAAGTTTAAATCGAGGACGGGGTGGTTAAGGCGGTGGACTGCTAATCCATTGGGCTCTGCCCGCGCGAGTTCGAATCTCGCCTCCGTCGTTTTATCCGTTTTGTTTTGAACACAAATGCAGTCAAAATGATTTAACTCGTTTAAATCGCGGAAGGGATGGCCGAGTGGTTAAGGCGATGGATTGCTAATACATTAGGCCCTAAACACGCGAGTTCAAATCTCGCCTCCGTCGTTTTATCCGTTTTGTTTTGAACACAAATGCAGTCAAAATGATTTAACTCGTTTAAATCGCGGAAGGGATGGCCGAATGGTTAAGGCGATGGATTGCTAATACATTTTGCTCTAAACACGCGAGTTCGAATCTCGCCTCCGTCGTTTTAACCGGATTGTTTTAATCACAAATTCAGGCAAAATAATTAAACCAGTTTTAAATCGAGGACGGGGTGGCCGATTGGTTAAGGCGATGGACTGCTAATCCATTGGGCTCTGCCCGCGCGAGTTCGAATCTCGCCTCCGTCGTTTTATCCGTTTTGTTTTGAACACCAATGCAGTCAAAATGATTAAACTCGGTTTAATCGCGGAAGGGATGGCCGAATGGTTAAGGCGATGGATTGCTAATACATTGGGCCCTAAACACGCGAGTTCGAATCTCGCCTCCGTCGTTTTAACCGGATTGTTTTAATCACAAATTCAGGCAAAATATTTAAACCAGTTTTAAATCGAGGACGGGGTGGCCGAGTGGTTACGGCGATGGACTGCTAATCCATTGGGCTCTGCCCGCGCGAGTTCGAATCTCGCCTCTGTCGTTTTATCCGTTTTGTTTTGAACTTAAATGCAGTCAAAATGATTTAACTCGTTTAAATCGCGGAAGGGATGGCCGATTGGTTAAGGCGATGGATTGCTAATACATTAGGCCCGCGCGAGTTCGAATCTCGCCTCCGTCGTTTTATCCGTTTTGTTTTGAACACAAATGCAGTCAAAATGATTTAACTCGTTTAAATCGCGGAAGGGATGGCCGAGTGGTTAAGGCGATGGATTGCTAATACATTAGGCCCTAAACACGCGAGTTCAAATCTCGCCTCCGTCGTTTTATCCGTTTTGTTTTGAACACAAATGCAGTCAAAATGATTTAACTCGTTTAAATCGCGGAAGGGATGGCCGAATGGTTAAGGCGATGGATTGCTAATACATTTTGCTCTAAACACGCGAGTTCGAATCTCGCCTCCGTCGTTTTAACCGGATTGTTTTAATCACAAATTCAGGCAAAATAATTAAACCCGTTTTAAATCGAGGACGGGGTGGTTAAGGCGATGGACTGCTAATCCATTGGGCTCTGCCCGCGCGAGTTCGAATCTCGCCTCCGTCGTTTTATCCGTTTTGTTTTGAACACAAATGCAGTCAAAATTATTTAACTCGTTTAAATCGCGGAAGGAATGGCCGAGTATTTAAGGCGATGGATTGCTAATACATTGGGCCCTAAACACGCGAGTTCGAATCTCGCCTCCGTCGTTTTAACCGGATTGTTTTAATCACAAATTCAGGCAAAATAATTAAACCAATTTTAAATCGAGGACGGGGTGGTTAAGGCGATGGACTGCTAATCCATTGGGCTCTGCCCGCGCGAGTTCGAATCTCGCCTCTGTCGTTTTATCCGTTTTGTTTTGAACACAAATGCAGTCAAAATGATTTAACTCGTTTAAATCGCGGAAGGGATGGCCCAGTATTTAAGGCGATGGATTGCTAATACATTGGGCCCTAAACACGCGAGTTCGAATCTCGCCTCCGTCGTTTTAACCGGATTGTTTTAATCATAAATTCAGGCAAAATAATTAAACCCGTTTTAAATCGAGGACGGGGTGGTTAAGGCGATGGACTGCTAATCCATTGGGCTCTGCCCGCGCGAGTTCGAATCTCGCCTCCGTCGTTTTATCCGTTTTGTTTTGAACACAAATGCAGTCAAAATGATTTAACTCGTTTAAATCGCGGAAGGAATGGCCGAGTGGTTAAGGCGATGGATTGCTGATACATTAAGTCCTAAAAACGCGAGTTCGAATCTCGCCTCCGTCGTTTTAACCGGATTGTTTTAATCACAAATTCAGGCAAAATATTTAAACCAGTTCTAAATCGAGGACGGGGTGGCCGAGTGGTTAAGGCGATGGACTGCTAATCCATTGGGCTCTGCCCGCGCGAGTTCGAATCTCGCCTCCGTCGTTTTATCCGTTTTGTTTTGAACACCAATGCAGTCAAAATGATTAAACTCGGTTGAATCGCGGAAGGGGTGGCCGAATGGTTAAGGCGATGGATTGCTAATACATTGGGCCCTAAACACGCGAGTTCGAATCTCGCCTCCGTCGTTTTAACCGGATTGTTTTAATCACAAATTCAGGCAAAATATTTAAACCAGTTTTAAATCGAGGACGGGGTGGCCGAGTGGTTACGGCGATGGACTGCTAATCCATTGGGCTCTGCCCGCGCGAGTTCGAATCTCGCCTCTGTCGTTTTATCCGTTTTGTTTTGAACTTAAATGCAGTCAAAATGATTTAACTCGTTTAAATCGCGGAAGGGATGGCCGATTGGTTAAGGCGATGGATTGCTAATACATTAGGCCCGCGCGAGTTCGAATCTCGCCTCCGTCGTTTTATCCGTTTTGTTTTGAACACAAATGCAGTCAAAATGATTTAACTCGTTTAAATCGCGGAAGGGATGGCCGAGTGGTTAAGGCGATGGATTGCTAATACATTAGGCCCTAAACACGCGAGTTCAAATCTCGCCTCCGTCGTTTTATCCGTTTTGTTTTGAACACAAATGCAGTCAAAATGATTTAACTCGTTTAAATCGCGGAAGGGATGGCCGAATGGTTAAGGCGATGGATTGCTAATACATTTTGCTCTAAACACGCGAGTTCGAATCTCGCCTCCGTCGTTTTAACCGGATTGTTTTAATCACAAATTCAGGCAAAATAATTAAACCCGTTTTAAATCGAGGACGGGGTGGTTAAGGCGATGGACTGCTAATCCATTGGGCTCTGCCCGCGCGAGTTCGAATCTCGCCTCCGTCGTTTTATCCGTTTTGTTTTGAACACAAATGCAGTCAAAATTATTTAACTCGTTTAAATCGCGGAAGGAATGGCCGAGTATTTAAGGCGATGGATTGCTAATACATTGGGCCCTAAACACGCGAGTTCGAATCTCGCCTCCGTCGTTTTAACCGGATTGTTTTAATCACAAATTCAGGCAAAATAATTAAACCAATTTTAAATCGAGGACGGGGTGGTTAAGGCGATGGACTGCTAATCCATTGGGCTCTGCCCGCGCGAGTTCGAATCTCGCCTCTGTCGTTTTATCCGTTTTGTTTTGAACACAAATGCAGTCAAAATGATTTAGCTCGTTTAAATCGCGGAAGGGATGGCCCAGTATTTAAGGCGATGGATTGCTAATACATTGGGCCCTAAACACGCGAGTTCGAATCTCGCCTCCGTCGTTTTAACCGGATTGTTTTAATCACAAATTCAGGCAAAATAATTAAACCAATTTTAAATCGAGGACGGGGTGGTTAAGGCGGTGGACTGCTAATCCATTGGGCTCTGCCCGCGCGAGTTCGAATCTCGCCTCCGTCGTTTTATCCGTTTTGTTTTGAACACAAATGCAGTCAAAATGATTTAACTCGTTTAAATCGCGGAAGGGATGGCCGAGTGGTTAAGGCGATGGATTGCTAATACATTAGGCCCTAAACACGCGAGTTCAAATCTCGCCTCCGTCGTTTTATCCGTTTTGTTTTGAACACAAATGCAGTCAAAATGATTTAACTCGTTTAAATCGCGGAAGGGATGGCCGAATGGTTAAGGCGATGGATTGCTTATACATTTTGCACTAAACACGCGAGTTCGAATCTCGCCTCCGTCGTTTTAACCGGATTGTTTTAATCACAAATTCAGGCAAAATAATTAAACCCGTTTTAAATCGAGGACGGGGTGGTTAAGGCGATGGACTGCTAATCCATTGGGCTCTGCCCGCGCGAGTTCGAATCTCGCCTCCGTCGTTTTATCCGTTTTGTTTTGAACACAAATGCAGTCAAAATGATTTAACTCGTTTAAATCGCGGAAGGAATGGCCGAGTATTTAAGGCGATGGATTGCTACTACATTGGGCCCTAAACACGCGAGTTCGAATCTCGCCTCCGTCGTTTTAACCGGATTGTTTTAATCACAAATTCAGGCAAAATAATTAAACCAATTTTAAATCGAGGACGGGGTGGTTAAGGCGATGGACTGCTAATCTATTGGGCTCTGCCCGCGCGAGTTCGAATCTCGCCTCCGTCGTTTTATCCGTTTTGTTTTGAACACAAATGCAGTCAAAATGATTTAACTCGTTTAAATCGCGGAAGGGATGGCCCAGTATTTAAGGCGATGGATTGCTAATACATTGGACCCTAAACACGCCAGTTCGAATCTCGCCTCCGTCGTTTTAACCGGATTGTTTTAATCACAAATTCAGGCAAAATAATTAAACCAATTTTAAATCGAGGACGGGGTGGTTAAGGCGGTGGACTGCTAATCCATTGGGCTCTGCCCGCGCGAGTTCGAATCTCGCCTCCGTCGTTTTATCCGTTTTGTTTTGAACACAAATGCAGTCAAAATGATTTAACTCGTTTAAACCGCGGAAGGGATGGCCGAGTGGTTAAGGCGATGGATTGCTAATACATTAGGCCCTAAACACGCGAGTTCAAATCTCGCCTCCGTCGTTTTATCCGTTTTGTTTTGAACACAAATGCAGTCAAAATGATTTAACTCGTTTAAATCGCGGAAGGGATGGCCCAGTGGTTAAGGCGATGGATTGCTAATACATTAGGCCCTAAACACGCGAGTTCAAATCTCGCCTCCGTCGTTTTATCCGTTTTATTTTGAACACAAATGCAGTCAAAATGATTTAACTCGTTTAAATCGCGGAAGGGATGGCCGAATGGTTAAGGCGATGGATTGCTAATACATTTTGCTCTAAACACGCGAGTTCGAATCTCACCTCCGTCGTTTTAACCGGATTGTTTTAATCACAAATTCAGGCAAAATAATTAAACCCCTTTTAAATCGAGGACGGGGTGGTTAAGGCGATGGACTGCTAATCCATTGGGCTCTGCCCGCGCGAGTTCGAATCTCGCCTCCGTCGTTTTATCCGTTTTGTTTTGAACACAAATGCAGTCAAAATTATTTAACTCGTTTAAATCGCGGAAAGAATGGCCGAGTATTTAAGGCGATGGATTGCTAATACATTGGGCCCTAAACACGCGAGTTCGAATCTCGCCTCCGTCGTTTTAACCGGATTGTTTTAATCACAAATTCAGGCAAAATAATTAAACCAATTTTAAATCGAGGACGGGGTGGTTAAGGCGGTGGACTGCTAATCCATTGGGCTCTGCCCGCGCGAGTTCGAATCTCGCCTCCGTCGTTTTATCCGTTTTGTTTTGAACACAAATGCAGTCAAAATGATTTAACTCGTTTAAATCGCGGAAGGGATGGCCGAGTGGTTAAGGCGATGGATTGCTAATACATTAGGCCCTAAACACGCGAGTTCAAATCTCGCCTCCGTCGTTTTATCCGTTTTATTTTGAACACAAATTCAGTCAAAATGATTTAACTCGTTTAAATCGCGGAAGGGATGGCCGAATGGTTAAGGCGATGGATTGCTAATACATTTTGCTCTAAACACGCGAGTTCGAATCTCGCCTCCGTCGTTTTAACCGGATTGTTTTAATCACAAATTCAGGCAAAATAATTAAACCCCTTTTAAATCGAGGACGGGGTGGTTAAGGCGATGGACTGCTAATCCATTGGGCTCTGCCCGCGCGAGTTCGAATCTCGCCTCCGTCGTTTTATCCGTTTTGTTTTGAACACAAATGCAGTCAAAATTATTTAACTCGTTTAAATCGCGGAAGGAATGGCCGAGTATTTAAGGCGATGGATTGCTAATACATTGGGCCCTAAACACGCGAGTTCGAATCTCGCCTCCGTCGTTTTAACCGGATTGTTTTAATCACAAATTCAGGCAAAATAATTAAACCAATTTTAAATCGAGGACGGGGTGGTTAGGGCGGTGGACTGCTAATCCATTGGGCTCTGCCCGCGCGAGTTCGAATCTCGCCTCCGTCGTTTTATCCGTTTTGTTTTGAACACAAATGCAGTCAAAATGATTTAACTCGTTTAAATCGCGGAAGGGATGGCCGAGTGGTTAAGGCGATGGATTGCTAATACATTAGGCCCTAAACACGCGAGTTCAAATCTCGCCTCCGTCGTTTTATCCGTTTTATTTTGAACACAAATTCAGTCAAAATGATTTAACTCGTTTAAATCGCGGAAGGGATGGCCGAATGGTTAAGGCGATGGATTGCTAATACATTTTGCTCTAAACACGCGAGTTCGAATCTCGCCTCCGTCGTTTTAACCGGATTGTTTTAATCACAAATTCAGGCAAAATAATTAAACCCCTTTTAAATCGAGGACGGGGTGGTTAAGGCGATGGACTGCTAATCCATTGGGCTCTGCCCGCGCGAGTTCGAATCTCGCCTCCGTCGTTTTATCCGTTTTGTTTTGAACACAAATGCTGTCAAAATTATTTAACTCGTTTAAATCGCGGAAGGAATGGCCGAGTATTTAAGGCGATGGATTGCTAATACATTGGGCCCTAAACACGCGAGTTCGAATCTCGCCTCCGTCGTTTTAACCGGATTGTTTTAATCACAAATTCAGGCAAAATAATTAAACCAATTTTAAATCGAGGACGGGGTGGTTAAGGCGATGGACTGCTAATCCATTGGGCTCTGCCCGCGCGAGTTCGAATCTCGCCTCCGTCGTTTTATCCGTTTTGTTTTGAACACAAATGCAGTCAAAATGATTTAACTCGTTTAAATCGCGGAAGGGATGGCCCAGTATTTAAGGCGATGGATTGCTAATACATTGGGCCCTAAACACGCGAGTTCGAATCTCGCCTCCGTCGTTTTAACCGGATTGTTTTAATCACAAATTCAGGCAAAATAATTAAACCAATTTTAAATCGAGGACGGGGTGGTTAAGGCGGTGGACTGCTAATCCATTGGGCTCTGCCCGCGCGAGTTCGAATCTCGCCTCCGTCGTTTTATCCGTTTTGTTTTGAACACAAATGCAGTCAAAATGATTTAACTCGTTTAAATCGCGGAAGGGATGGCCGAGTGGTTAAGGCGATGGATTGCTAATACATTAGGCCCTAAACACGCGAGTTCAAATCTCGCCTCCGTCGTTTTATCCGTTTTATTTTGAACACAAATTCAGTCAAAATGATTTAACTCGTTTAAATCGCGGAAGGGATGGCCGAATGGTTAAGGCGATGGATTGCTAATACATTTTGCTCTAAACACGCGAGTTCGAATCTCGCCTCCGTCGTTTTAACCGGATTGTTTTAATCACAAATTCAGGCAAAATAATTAAACCCCTTTTAAATCGAGGACGGGGTGGTTAAGGCGATGGACTGCTAATCCATTGGGCTCTGCCCGCGCGAGTTCGAATCTCGCCTCCGTCGTTTTATCCGTTTTGTTTTGAACAAAAATGCTGTCAAAATTATTTAACTCGTTTAAATCGCGGAAGGAATGGCCGAGTATTTAAGGCGATGGATTGCTAATACATTGGGCCCTAAACACGCGAGTTCGAATCTCGCCTCCGTCGTTTTAACCGGATTGTTTTAATCACAAATTCAGGCAAAATAATTAAACCAATTTTAAATCGAGGACGGGGTGGTTAAGGCGATGGACTGCTAATCCATTGGGCTCTGCCCGCGCGAGTTCGAATCTCGCCTCCGTCGTTTTATCCGTTTTGTTTTGAACACAAATGCAGTCAAAATGATTTAACTCGTTTAAATCGCGGAAGGGATGGCCCAGTATTTAAGGCGATGGATTGCTAATACATTGGGCCCTAAACACGCGAGTTCGAATCTCGCCTCCGTCGTTTTAACCGGATTGTTTTAATCACAAATTCAGGCAAAATAATTAAACCAATTTTAAATCGAGGACGGGGTGGTTAAGGCGGTGGACTGCTAATCCATTGGGCTCTGCCCGCGCGAGTTCGAATCTCGCCTCCGTCGTTTTATCCGTTTTGTTTTGAACACAAATGCAGTCAAAATGATTTAACTCGTTTAAATCGCGGAAGGGTTGGCCGAGTGGTTAAGGCGATGGATTGCTAATACATTAGGCCCTAAACACGCGAGTTCAAATCTCGCCTCCGTCGTTTTATCCGTTTTGTTTTGAACACAAATGCAGTCAAAATGATTTAACTCGTTTAAATCGCGGAAGGGATGGCCGAATGGTTAAGGCGATGGATTGCTTATACATTTTGCACTAAACACGCGAGTTCGAATCTCGCCTCCGTCGTTTTAACCGGATTGTTTTAATCACAAATTCAGGCAAAATAATTAAACCCGTTTTAAATCGAGGACGGGGTGGTTAAGGCGATGGACTGCTAATCCATTGGGCTCTGCCCGCGCGAGTTCGAATCTCGCCTCCGTCGTTTTATCCGTTTTGTTTTGAACACAAATGCAGACAAAATGATTTAACTCGTTTAAATCGCGGAAGGAATGGCCGAGTGGTTAAGGCGATGGATTGCTGATACATTAAGCCCTAAAAACGCGAGTTCGAATCTCGCCTCCGTCGTTTTAACCGGATTGTTTTAATCACAAATTCAGGCAAAATATTTAAACCAGTTCTAAATCGAGGACGGGGTGGCCGAGTGGTTAAGGCGATGGACTGCTAATCCATTGGGCTCTGCCCGCGCGAGTTCGAATCTCGCCTCCGTCGTTTTATCCGTTTTGTTTTGAACACCAATGCAGTCAAAATGATTAAACTCGGTTTAATCGCGGAAGGGATGGCCGAATGGTTAAGGCGATGGATTGCTAATACATTGGGCCCTAAACACGCGAGTTCGAATCTCGCCTCCGTCGTTTTAACCGGATTGTTTTAATCACAAATTCAGGCAAAATATTTAAACCAGTTTTAAATCGAGGACGGGGTGGCCGAGTGGTTACGGCGATGGACTGCTAATCCATTGGGCTCTGCCCGCGCGAGTTCGAATCTCGCCTCTGTCGTTTTATCCGTTTTGTTTTGAACTTAAATGCAGTCAAAATGATTTAACTCGTTTAAATCGCGGAAGGGATGGCCGATTGGTTAAGGCGATGGATTGCTAATACATTAGGCCCGCGCGAGTTCGAATCTCGCCTCCGTCGTTTTATCCGTTTTGTTTTGAACACAAATGCAGTCAAAATGATTTAACTCGTTTAAATCGCGGAAGGGATGGCCGAGTGGTTAAGGCGATGGATTGCTAATACATTAGGCCCTAAACACGCGAGTTCAAATCTCGCCTCCGTCTTTTTATCCGTTTTGTTTTGAACACAAATGCAGTCAAAATGATTTAACTCGTTTAAATCGCGGAAGGGATGGCCGAATGGTTAAGGCGATGGATTGCTAATACATTTTGCTCTAAACACGCGAGTTCGAATCTCGCCTCCGTCGTTTTAACCGGATTGTTTTAATCACAAATTCAGGCAAAATAATTAAACCCGTTTTAAATCGAGGACGGGGTGGTTAAGGCGATGGACTGCTAATCCATTGGGCTCTGCCCGCGCGAGTTCGAATCTCGCCTCCGTCGTTTTATCCGTTTTGTTTTGAACACAAATGCAGTCAAAATTATTTAACTCGTTTAAATCGCGGAAGGAATGGCCGAGTATTTAAGGCGATGGATTGCTAATACATTGGGCCCTAAACACGCGAGTTCGAATCTCGCCTCCGTCGTTTTAACCGGATTGTTTTAATCACAAATTCAGGCAAAATAATTAAACCAATTTTAAATCGAGGACGGGGTGGTTAAGGCGATGGACTGCTAATCCATTGGGCTCTGCCCGCGCGAGTTCGAATCTCGCCTCTGTCGTTTTATCCGTTTTGTTTTGAACACAAATGCAGTCAAAATGATTTAACTCGTTTAAATCGCGGAAGGGATGGCCCAGTATTTAAGGCGATGGATTGCTAATACATTGGGCCCTAAACACGCGAGTTCGAATCTCGCCTCCGTCGTTTTAACCGGATTGTTTTAATCACAAATTCAGGCAAAATAATTAAACCAATTTTAAATCGAGGACGGGGTGGTTAAGGCGGTGGACTGCTAATCCATTGGGCTCTGCCCGCGCGAGTTCGAATCTCGCCTCCGTCGTTTTATCCGTTTTGTTTTGAACACAAATGCAGTCAAAATGATTTAACTCGTTTAAATCGCGGAAGGGATGGCCGAGTGGTTAAGGCGATGGATTGCTAATACATTAGGCCCTAAACACGCGAGTTCAAATCTCGCCTCCGTCGTTTTATCCGTTTTGTTTTGAACACAAATGCAGTCAAAATGATTTAACTCGTTTAAATCGCGGAAGGGATGGCCGAATGGTTAAGGCGATGGATTGCTTATACATTTTGCACTAAACACGCGAGTTCGAATCTCGCCTCCGTCGTTTTAACCGGATTGTTTTAATCACAAATTCAGGCAAAATAATTAAACCCGTTTTAAATCGAGGACGGGGTGGTTAAGGCGATGGACTGCTAATCCATTGGGCTCTGCCCGCGCGAGTTCGAATCTCGCCTCCGTCGTTTTATCCGTTTTGTTTTGAACACAAATGCAGTCAAAATGATTTAACTCGTTTAAATCGCGGAAGGAATGGCCGAGTATTTAAGGCGATGGATTGCTACTACATTGGGCCCTAAACACGCGAGTTCGAATCTCGCCTCCGTCGTTTTAACCGGATTGTTTTAATCACAAATTCAGGCAAAATAATTAAACCAATTTTAAATCGAGGACGGGGTGGTTAAGGCGATGGACTGCTAATCTATTGGGCTCTGCCCGCGCGAGTTCGAATCTCGCCTCCGTCGTTTTATCCGTTTTGTTTTGAACACAAATGCAGTCAAAATGATTTAACTCGTTTAAATCGCGGAAGGGATGGCCCAGTATTTAAGGCGATGGATTGCTAATACATTGGACCCTAAACACGCCAGTTCGAATCTCGCCTCCGTCGTTTTAACCGGATTGTTTTAATCACAAATTCAGGCAAAATAATTAAACCAATTTTAAATCGAGGACGGGGTGGTTAAGGCGGTGGACTGCTAATCCATTGGGCTCTGCCCGCGCGAGTTCGAATCTCGCCTCCGTCGTTTTATCCGTTTTGTTTTGAACACAAATGCAGTCAAAATGATTTAACTCGTTTAAACCGCGGAAGGGATGGCCGAGTGGTTAAGGCGATGGATTGCTAATACATTAGGCCCTAAACACGCGAGTTCAAATCTCGCCTCCGTCGTTTTAACCGGATTGTTTTAATCACAAATTCAGGCAAAATAATTAAACCAATTTTAAATCGAGGACGGGGTGGTTAAGGCGGTGGACTGCTAATCCATTGGGCTCTGCCCGCGCGAGTTCGAATCTCGCCTCCGTCGTTTTATCCGTTTTGTTTTGAACACAATTGCAGTCAAAATGATTTAACTCGTTTAAATCGCGGAAGGGATGGCCCAGTATTTAAGGCGATGGATTGCTAATACATTGGGCCCTAAACACGCGAGTTCGAATCTCGCCTCCGTCGTTTTAACCGGATTGTTTTAATCACAAATTCAGGCAAAATAATTAAACCAATTTTAAATCGAGGACGGGGTGGTTAAGGCGGTGGACTGCTAATCCATTGGGCTCTGCCCGCGCGAGTTCAAATCTCGCCTCCGTCGTTTTATCCGTTTTGTTTTGAACACAAATGCAGTCAAAATGATTTAACTCGTTTAAATTGCGGAAGGGATGGCCGAGTGGTTAAGGCGATGGATTGCTAATACATTAGGCCCTAAACACGCGAGTTCAAATCTCGCCTCCGTCGTTTTATCCGTTTTGTTTTGAACACAAATGCAGTCAAAATGATTTAACTCGTTTAAATCGCGGAAGGGATGGCCGAGTGGTTAAGGCGATGGATTGCTAATACATTAGGCCCTAAACACGCGAGTTCAAATCTCGCCTCCGTCGTTTTATCCGTTTTATTTTGAACACAAATGCAGTCAAAATGATTTAACTCGTTTAAATCGCGGAAGGGATGGCCGAATGGTTAAGGCGATGGATTGCTAATACATTTTGCTCTAAACACGCGAGTTCGAATCTCGCCTCCGTCGTTTTAACCGGATTGTTTTAATCACAAATTCAGGCAAAATAATTAAACCCCTTTTAAATCGAGGACGGGGTGGTTAAGGCGATGGACTGCTAATCCATTGGGCTCTGCCCGCGCGAGTTCGAATCTCGCCTCCGTCGTTTTATCCGTTTTGTTTTGAACACAAATGCAGTCAAAATTATTTAACTCGTTTAAATCGCGGAAGGAATGGCCGAGTATTTAAGGCGATGGATTGCTAATACATTGGGCCCTAAACACGCGAGTTCGAATCTCGCCTCCGTCGTTTTAACCGGATTGTTTTAATCACAAATTCAGGCAAAATAATTAAACCAATTTTAAATCGAGGACGGGGTGGTTAAGGCGATGGACTGCTAATCCATTGGGCTCTGCCCGCGCGAGTTCGAATCTCGCCTCCGTCGTTTTATCCGTTTTGTTTTGAACACAAATGCAGTCAAAATGATTTAACTCGTTTAAATCGCGGAAGGGGTGGCCGAGTATTTAAGGCGATGGATTGCTAATACATTGGGCCCTAAACACGCGAGTTCGAATCTCGCCTCCGTCGTTTTAACCGGATTGTTTTAATCACAAATTCAGGCAAAATAATTAAACCAATTTTAAATCGAGGACGGGGTGTTTAAGGCCATGGACTGCTAATCCATTGGGCTCTGCCCGCGCGAGTTCGAATCTCTCCTCCGTCGTTTTATCCGTTTTGTTTTGAACAGAAATGCAGTCAAAATGATTTAACTCGTTTAAATCGCGGAAGGGATGGCCGAGTGGTTAAGCCGATGGATTGCTGATACATTGGGCCCTAAACACGCGAGTTCGAATCTCGCCTCCGTCGTTTTAACCGGATTGTTTTAATCACAAATTCAGGCAAAATATTTAAACCAGTTCTAAATCGAGGACGGGGTGGCCGAGTGGTTAAGGCGATGGACTGCTAATCCATTGGGCTCTGCCCGCGCGAGTTCGAATCTCGCCTCCGTCGTTTTATCCGTTTTGTTTTGAACACCAATGCAGGCAAAATGATTAAACTCGGTTTAATCGCGGAAGGGATGGCCGAATGGTTAAGGCGATGGATTGCTAATACATTGGGCCCTAAACACGCGAGTTCGAATCTCGCCTCCGTCGTTTTAACCGGATTGTTTTAATCCCAAATTCAGGCAAAATATTTAAACCAGTTTTAAATCGAGGACGGGGTGGCCGAGTGGTTACGGCGATGGACTGCTAATCCATTGGGCTCTGCCCGCGCGAGTTCGAATCTCGCCTCCGTCGTTTTATCCGTTTTGTTTTGAACACAAATGCAGTCAAAATAATTTAACTCGTTTAAAATGCGGAAGGGATGGCCTAGTGGTTAAGGCGATGAATTGCTGATACATTGGGCCCTAAACACGCGAGTTCTAATCTCGCCTTCGTCGTTTTAACCGGATTGTTTTAATCACAAATTCAGGCAAAATAATTAAACCAATTTTAAATCGAGGACGGGGTGGTTAAGGCGATGGACTGCTAATCCATTGGGCTCAGCCCGTGCGAGTTCGAATCTCGCCTCCGTCGTTTTATCCGTTTTGTTTTGAACACAAATGCAGTCAAAATGATTTAACTCGTTTAAATCGCGGAAGGGATGGCCCAGTATTTAAGGCGATGGATTGCTAATACATTGGGCCCTAAACACGCGAGTTCGAATCTCGCCTCCGTCGTTTTAACCGGATTGTTTTAATCACAAATTCAGGCAAAATAATTAAACCAATTTTAAATCGAGGACGGGGTGGTTAAGGCGGTGGACTGCTAATCCATTGGGCTCTGCCCGCGCGAGTTCGAATCTCGCCTCCGTCGTTTTATCCGTTTTGTTTTGAACACAAATGCAGTCAAAATGATTTAACTCGTTTAAATCGCGGAAGGGATGGCCGAGTGGTTAAGGCGATGGATTGCTAATACATTAGGCCCTAAACACGCGAGTTCAAATCTCGCCTCCGTCGTTATATCCGTTTTGTTTTGAACACAAATGCAGTCAAAATGATTTAACTCGTTTAAATCGCGGAAGGGATGGCCGAATGGTTAAGGCGATGGATTGCTAATACATTTTGCACTAAACACGCGAGTTCGAATCTCGCCTCCGTCGTTTTAACTGGATTATTTTAATCACAAATTCAGGCAAAATAATTAAACCCGTTTTAAATCGAGGACGGGGTGGTTAAGGCGATGGACTGCTAATCCATTGGGCTCTGCCCGCGCGAGTTCGAATCTCGCCTCCGTCGTTTTATCCGTTTTGTTTTGAACACAAATGCAGTCAAAATGATTTAACTCGTTTAAATCGCGGAAGGGGTGGCCGAGTATTTAAGGCGATGGATTGCTAATACATTGGGCCCTAAACACGCGAGTTCGAATCTCGCCTCCGTCGTTTTAACCGGATTGTTTTAATCACAAATTCAGGCAAAATAATTAAACCAATTTTAAATCGAGGACGGGGTGTTTAAGGCCATGGACTGCTAATCCATTGGGCTCTGCCCGCGCGAGTTCGAATCTCTCCTCCGTCGTTTTATCCGTTTTGTTTTGAACACAAATGCAGTCAAAATGATTTAACTCGTTTAAATCGCGGAAGGGATGGCCGAGTGGTTAAGCCGATGGATTGCTGATACATTGGGCCCTAAACACGCGAGTTCGAATCTCGCCTCCGTCGTTTTAACCGGATTGTTTTAATCACAAATTCAGGCAAAATATTTAAACCAGTTTTAAATCGAGGACGGGGTGGCCGAGTGGTTAAGGCGATGGACTGCTAATCCATTGGGCTCTGCCCGCGCGAGTTCGAATCTCGCCTCCGTCGTTTTATCCGTTTTGTTTTGAACACCAATGCAGGCAAAATGATTAAACTCGGTTTAATCGCGAAAGGGATGGCCGAATGGTTAAGGCGATGGATTGCTAATACATTGGGCCCTAAACACGCGAGTTCGAATCTCGCCTCCGTCGTTTTATTCGGATTGTTTTAATCCCAAATTCAGGCAAAATATTTAAACCAGTTTTAAATCGAGGACGGGGTGGCCGAGTGGTTACGGCGATGGACTGCTAATCCATTGGGCTCTGCCCGCGCGAGTTCGAATCTCGCCTCCGTCGTTTTATCCGTTTTGTTTTGAACACAAATGCAGTCAAAATAATTTAACTCGTTTAAAATGCGGAAGGGATGGCCTAGTGGTTAAGGCGATGAATTGCTGATACATTGGGCCCTAAACACGCGAGTTCTAATCTCGCCTTCGTAGTTTTAACCGGATTGTTCTAATCACAAATTCAGTCAAAATATTTAAACCAGTTCTAAATCGGGGACGGGGTGGCCGAGTGGTTAAGGCGATGGACTGCTAATCCATTGGGCTCTGCCCGCGCGAGTTCGAATCTCGCCTCCGTCGTTTTATCCGTTTTGTTTTGAACACCAATGCAGGCAAAATGATTAAACTCGGTTTAATCGCGGAAGGGATGGCCGAATGGTTAAGGCGATGGATTGCTAATACATTGGGCCCTAAACACGCGAGTTCGAATCTCGCCTCCGTCGTTTTAACCGGATTGTTTTAATCACAAATTCAGGCAAAATATTTAAACCAGTTTTAAATCGAGGACGGGGTGGCCGAGTGGTTACGGCGATGGACTGCTAATCCATTGGGCTCTGCCCGCGCGAGTTCGAATCTCGCCTCCGTCGTTTTATCCGTTTTGTTTTGAACACCAATGCAGTCAAAATGATTAAACTCGGTTTAATCGCGGAAGGGATGGCCGAATGGTTAAGGCGATGGATTGCTAATACATTGGGCCCTAAACACGCGAGTTCGAATCTCGCCTCCGTCGTTTTAACCGGATTGTTTTAATCCCAAATTCAGGCAAAATATTTAAACCAGTTTTAAATCGAGGACGGGGTGGCCGAGTGGTTACGGCGATGGACTGCTAATCCATTGGGCTCTGCCCGCGCGATTTCGAATCTCGCCTCCGTCGTTTTATCCGTTTTGTTTTGAACACAAATGCAGTCAAAATAATTTAAATCGTTTAAAACGCGGAAGGGATGGCCTAGTGGTTAAGGCGATGAATTGCTGATACATTGGGCCCTAAACACGCGAGTTCTAATCTCGCCTTCGTCGTTTTAACCGGATTGTTCTAATCACAAATTCAGTCAAAATATTTAAACCAGTTCTAAATCGGGGACGGGGTGGCCGAGTGGTTAAGGCGATGGACTGCTAATCCATTGGGCTCTGTCCGCGCGAGTTCGAATCTCGCCTCCGTCGTTTTGTCCGTTTTGTTTTGAACACAAATGCAGTCAAAATGATTTAGCTCGTTGAAATCGCGGAAGGGATGGCCGAGTGGTTAAGGCGATGGATTGCTAATACATTAGGCCCTAAACACGCGAGTTCGAATCTCGCTTCCGTCGTTTTATCCGGATTGTTTTAATCACAAATTCAGGCAAAATATTTGAACCAGTTTTAAATCGAGGACGGGGTGGCCGAGTGGTTACGGCGATGGACTGCTAATCCATTGGGCTCTGCCCACGCGAGTTCGAATCTCGCCTCCGTCGTTTTATCCGTTTTGTTTTGAACACAAATGCAGTCAAAATGATTTAACTCGTTTAAATCGCGGAAGGGATGGCCGAGTGGTTAAGGCGATGGATTGCTGATACATTGGGCCCTAAACACGCGAGTTCGAATCTCGCCTCCGTCGTTTTAAGCGGATTGTTTTAATCACAAATTCAGGCAAAATATTTAAACCAGTTTTAAATCGAGGACGGGGTGGCCGAGTGGTTACGGCGATGGACTGCTAATCCATTGGGCTCTGCCCGCGCGAGTTCGATTCTCGCCTCCGTCGTTTTATCCGTTTTGTTTTGAACACCAATGCAGTCAAAATTATTAAACTCGGTTTAATCGCGGAAGGGATGGCCGAATGGTTAAGGCGATGGATTGCTAATACATTGGGCCCTAAACACGCGAGTTCGAATCTCGCCTTCGTCGTTTTAACCGGATTGTTCTAATCACAAATTCAGTCAAAATATTTAAACCAGTTCTAAATCGGGGACGGGGTGGCCAAGTGGTTAAGGCGATGGACTGCTAATCCATTGGGCTCTGCCCGCGCGAGTTCGAATCTCGCCTCCGTCGTTTTATCCGTTTTGTTTTGAACACAAATGCAGTCAAAATGATTTAGCTCGTTGAAATCGCGGAAGGGATGGCCGAGTGGTTAAGGCGATGGATTGCTAATACATTAGGCCCTAAACACGCGAGTTCGTATCTCGCTTCCGTCGTTTTAACCGGATTGTTTTAATCACAAATTCAGGCAAAATAATTAAACCCGTTTTAAATCGAGGACGGGGTGTTTAAGGCGATGGACTGCTAATCCATTGGGCTCTGCCCGCACGAATTCGAATCTCGCCTCCGTCGTTTTATCCGTTTTGTTTTGAACACAAATGCAGTCAAAATGATTTAACTCGTTTAAATCGCGGAAGGGATGGCCGAGTGGTTAAGGCGATGGATTGCTAATACATTGGGCCTTAAACACGCGAGTTCGAATCTCGCCTCCGTCGTTTTAACCGGATTGTTCTAATCACAAATTCAGTCAAAATATTTAAACCAGTTCTAAATCGGGGACGGGGTGGCCGAGTGGTTAAGGCGATGGACTGCTAATCCATTGGGCTCTGCCCGCGCGAGTTCGAATCTCGCCTCCGTCGTTTTATCCGTTTTGTTTTGAACACAAATGCAGTCAAAATGATTTAGCTCGTTGAAATCGCGGAAGGGATGGCCGAGTGGTTAAGGCGATGGATTGCTAATACATTAGGCCCTAAACACGCGAGTTCGAATCTCGCTTCCGTCGTTTTAACCGGATTGTTTTAATCACAAATTCAGGCAAAATAATTAAACCAGTTTTAAATCGAGGACGGGGTGGTTAAGGCGATGGACTGCTAATCCATTGGGCTCTGCCCGCGCGAGTTCGAATCTCGCCTCCGTCGTTTTATCCGTTTTGTCTTGAACACAAATGCAGTCAAAATGATTTAACTCGCTTAAATCGCGGAAGGGATGGCCGAGTGGTTAAGGCGATGGATTGCTAATACATTGGGCCATAAACACGCGAGTTCGAATCTCGCTTCCGTCGTTTTAACCGGATTGTTTTAATCACAAATTCAGGCAAAATAATTAAACCAGTTTTAAATCGAGGACGGGGTGGTTAAGGCGATGGACTGCTAATCCATTGGGCTCTGCCCGCGCGAGTTCGAATCTCGCCTCCGTCGTTTTATCCGTTTTGTTTTGAACACAAATGCAGTCAAAATGATTTAACTCGTTTAAATCGCGGAAGGGATGGCCGAGTGGTTAAGGCGATGGATTGCTGATACATTGGGCCCTAAACACGCGAGTTCGAATCTCGCCTCCGTCGTTTTAACCGGATTGTTTTAATCACAAATTCAGGCAAAATATTTAAACCAGTTCTAAATCGAGGACGGGGTGGCCGAGTGGTTAAGGCGATGGACTGCTAATCCATTGGGCTCTGCCCGCGCGAGTTCGAATCTCGCCTCCGTCGTTTTATCCGTTTTGTTTTGAACACCAATGCAGTCAAAATGATTAAACTCGGTTTAATCGCGGAAGGGATGGCCGAATGGTTAAGGCGATGGATTGCTAATACATTGGGCCCTAAACACGCGAGTTCGAATCTCGCCTCCGTCGTTTTAACCGGATTGTTTTAATCACAAATTCAGGCAAAATATTTAAACCAGTTTTAGATCGAGGACGGGGTGGCCGAGTGGTTACGGCGATGGACTGCTAATCCATTGGGCTTTGCCCGCGCGAGTTCGAATCTCGCCTCCGTCGTTTTATCCGTTTTGTTTTGAACACCAATGCAGTCAAAATGATAAAACTCGGTTTAATCGCGGAAGGGATGGCCGAGTGGTTAAGGCTATGGATTGCTAATACATTAGGCCCTAAACACGCGAGTTCGAAGCTCGCATCCGTCGTTTTAACCGGATTGTTTTAATCACAAATTCAGGCAAAATAATTAAACCCGTTTTAAATCGAGGACGTAGTGTTTAAGGCGATGGACTGCTAATCCATTGGGCTCTGCCCGCGCGAGTTCGAATCTCGCCTCCGTCGTTTTATCCGTTTGGTTTTGAACAAAAATGCAGTCAAAATGATTTAACTCGTTTTAATCGCGGAAGGGATGGCCGAGTGGTTAAGGCGATGGATTGCTAATACGTTGGGCCTTAAACACGCGAGTTCGAATCTCGCCTTCGTCGTTTTAACCGGATTGTTTTAATCACAAATTCAGGCAAAATAATTAAACCCGTTTTAAATCGAGGACGGGTTGTTTAAGGCGATGGACTGCTAATCCATTGGGCTCTGCCCGCGCGAGTTCGAATCTCGCCTCCGTCGTTTTATCCGTTTTGTTTTGAACACAAATGCAGTCAAAATGATTTAACTCTCTTAAATCGCGGAAGGGATGGCCGAGTGGTTAAGGCGATGGATTGCCAATACATTGGGCCATAAACACGCGAGTTCGAATCTCGCCTCCGTCGTTTTAACCGGATTGTTTTAATCACAAATTCAGGCAAAATAATTAAACCAGTTTTAAATCGAGGACGGGGTGTTTAAGGCGATGGACTGCTAATCCATTGGGCTCTGCCCGCGCGAGTTCGAATCTCGCCTCCGTCGTTTTATCCGTTTTGTTTTGAACACAAATGCAGTCAAAATGATTTAACTCTCTTAAATCGCGGAAGGAATGGCCGAGTGGTTAAGGCGATGGATTGCTAATACATTGGGCCATAAACACGCGAGTTCGAATCTCGCCTCGGTCGTTTTAACCGGATTGTTTTAATCACAAATTCAGGCAAAATATTTAAACCAGTTCTAAATCGAGGACGGGGTGGCCGAGTGGTTAAGGCGATGGACTGCTAATCCATTGGGCTCTGCCCGCGCGAGTTCGAATCTCGCCTCCGTCGTTTTATCCGTTTTGTTTTGAACACAAATGCAGTCAAAATGATTTAACTCGTTTAAATCGCGGAAGGGATGGCCGAGTGGTTAAGGCGATGGATTGCTGATACATTGGGCCCTAAACACGCGAGTTCGAATCTCTCCTCCGTCGTTTTAACCGGATTGTTTTAATCACAAATTCAGGCAAAATAATTAAACCCGTTTTAAATCGAGGACGGGGTGTTTAAGGCGATGGACTGCTAATCCATTGGGCTCTGCCCGCGCGAGTTCGAATCTCGCCTCCGTCGTTTTATCCGTTTTGTTTTGAACACAAATGCAGTCAAAATGATTTAACTCTCTTAAATCGCGGAAGGGATGGCCGAGTGGTTAAGGCGATGGATTGCCAATACATTGGGCCATAAACACGCGAGTTCGAATCTCGCCTCCGTCGTTTTAACCGGATTGTTTTAATCACAAATTCAGGCAAAATAATTAAACCAGTTTTAAATCGAGGACGGGGTGTTTAAGGCGATGGACTGCTAATCCATTGGGCTCTGCCCGCGCGAGTTCGAATCTCGCCTCCGTCGTTTTATCCGTTTTGTTTTGAACACAAATGCAGTCAAAATGATTTAACTCTCTTAAATCGCGGAAGGAATGGCCGAGTGGTTAAGGCGATGGATTGCTAATACATTGGGCCATAAACACGCGAGTTCGAATCTCGCCTCCGTCGTTTTAACCGGATTGTTTTAATCACAAATTCAGGCAAAATATTTAAACCAGTTCTAAATCGAGGACGGGGTGGCCGAGTGGTTAAGGCGATGGACTGCTAATCCATTGGGCTCTGCCCGCGCGAGTTCGAATCTCGCCTCCGTCGTTTTATCCGTTTTGTTTTGAACACAAATGCAGTCAAAATGATTTAACTCGTTTAAATCGCGGAAGGGATGGCCGAGTGGTTAAGGCGATGGATTGCTGATACATTGGGCCCTAAACACGCGAGTTCGAATCTCTCCTCCGTCGTTTTAACCGGATTGTTTTAATCACAAATTCAGGCAAAATATTTAAACCAGTTCTAAATCGAGGACGGGGTGGCCGAGTGGTTAAGGCGATGGACTGCTAATCCATTGGGCTCTGCCCGCGCGAGTTCTAATCTCGCCTCCGTCGTTTTATCCGTTTTGTTTTGAACACCAATGCAGTCAAAATGATTAAACTCGGTTTAATCGCGGAAGGGATGGCCGAATGGTTAAGGCGATGGATTGCTAATACATTGGGCCCTAAACACGCGAGTTCGAATCTCGCCTCCGTCGTTTTAACCGGATTGTTTTAATCACAAATTCAGGCAAAATATTTAAACCAGTTTTAGATCGAGGACGGGGTGGCCGAGTGGTTACGGCGATGGACTGCTAATCCATTGGGCTTTGCCCGCGCGAGTTCGAATCTCGCCTCCGTCGTTTTATCCGTTTTGTTTTGAACACCAATGCAGTCAAAATGATAAAACTCGGTTTAATCGCGGAAGGGATGGCCGAGTGGTTAAGGCTATGGATTGCTAATACATTAGGCCCTAAACACGCGAGTTCGAATCTCGCATCCGTCGTTTTAACCGGATTGTTTTAATCACAAATTCAGGCAAAATAATTAAACCCGTTTTAAATCGAGGACGTAGTGTTTAAGGCGATGGACTGCTAATCCATTGGGCTCTGCCCGCGCGAGTTCGAATCTCGCCTCCGTCGTTTTATCCGTTTTGTTTTGAACACCAATGCAGTCAAAATGATAAAACTCGGTTTAATCGCGGAAGGGATGGCCGAGTGGTTAAGGCTATGGATTGCTAATACATTAGGCCCTAAACACGCGAGTTCGAATCTCGCTTCCGTCGTTTTAACCGGATTGTTTTAATCACAAATTCAGGCAAAATAATTAAACCAGTTTTAAATCGAGGACGGGGTGGTTAAGGCGATGGACTGCTAATCCATTGGGCTCTGCCCGCGCGAGTTCGAATCTCGCCTCCGTCGTTTTATCCGTTTTGTTTTGAACACAAATGCAGTCAAAATGATTTAACTCGCTTAAATCGCGGAAGGGATGGCCGAGTGGTTAAGGCGATGGATTGCTAATACATTGGGCCATAAACACGCGAGTTCGAATCTCGCCTCCGTCGTTTTAACCGGATTGTTTTAATCACAAATTCAGGCAAAATAATTAAACCAGTTTTAAATCGAGGACGGGGTGGTTAAGGCGATGGACTGCTAATCCATTGGGCTCTGCCCGCGCGAGTTCGAATCTCGCCTCCGTCGTTTTATCCGTTTTGTTTTGAACACAAATGCAGTCAAAATGATTTAACTCGTTTAAATCGCGGAAGGGATGGCCGAGTGGTTAAATCGATGGATTGCTGATACATTGGGCCCTAAACACGCGAGTTCGAATCTCGCCTCCGTCGTTTTAACCGGATTGTTTTAATCACAAATTCAGGCAAAATATTTAAACCAGTTCTAAATCGAGGACGGGGTGGCCGAGTGGTTAAGGCGATGGACTGCTAATCCATTGGGCTCTGCCCGCGCGAGTTCGAATCTCGCCTCCGTCGTTTTATCCGTTTTGTTTTGAACACAAATGCAGTCAAAATGATTTAACTCGTTTAAATCGCGGAAGGGATGACCCAGTATTTAAGGCGATGGATTGCTAATACATTGGGCCCTAAACACGCGAGTTCGAATCTCGCCTCCGTCGTTTTAACCGGATTGTTTTAATCACAAATTCAGGCAAAATAATTAAACCAATTTTAAATCGAGGACGGGGTGGTTAAGGCGGTGGACTGCTAATCCATTGGGCTCTGCCCGCGCGAGTTCGAATCTCGCCTCCGTCGTTTTATCCGTTTTGTTTTGAACACAAATGCAGTAAAAATGATTTAACTCGTTTAAATCGCGGAAGGAATGGCCGAGTATTTAAGGCGATGGATTGCTAATACATTGGGCCCTAAACACGCGAGTTCGAATCTCGCCTCCGTCGTTTTAACCGGATTGTTTTAATCACAAATTCAGGCAAAATAATTAAACCCGTTTTAAATCGAGGACGGGGTGGTTAAGGCGATGGACTGCTAATCCATTGGGCTCTGCCCGCGCGAGTTCGAATCTCGCCTCCGTCGTTTTATCCGTTTTGTTTTGAACACAAATGCAGTCAAAATGGTTTAACTCGTTTAAATCGCGGAAGGAATGGCCGTGTATTTAAGGCGATGGATTGCTAATACATTGGGCCCTAAACACGCGAGTTCGAATCTCGCCTCCGTCGTTTTAACCGGATTGTTTTAATCACAAATTCAGGCAAAATAATTAAACCAATTTTAAATCGAGGACGGGGTGGTTAAGGCGATGGACTGCTAATCCATTGGGCTCTGCCCGCGCGAGTTCGAATCTCGCCTCCGTCGTTTTATCCGTTTTGTTTTGAACACAAATGCAGTCAAAATGATTTAACTCGTTTAAATCGCGGAAGGGATGGCCCAGTATTTAAGGCGATGGATTGCTAATACATTGGGCCCTAAACACGCGAGTTCGAATCTCGCCTCCGTCGTTTTAACCGGATTGTTTTAATCACAAATTCAGGCAAAATAATTAAACCAATTTTAAATCGAGGACGGGGTGGTTAAGGCGGTGGACTGCTAATCCATTGGGCTCTGCCCGCGCGAGTTCGAATCTCGCCTCCGTCGTTTTATCCGTTTTGTTTTGAACACAAATGCAGTCAAAATGATTTAACTCGTTTAAATCGCGGAAGGGATGGCCCAGTATTTAAGGCGATGGATTGCTAATACATTGGGCCCTAAACACGCGAGTTCGAATCTCGCCTCCGTCGTTTTAACCGGATTGTTTTAATCACAAATTCAGGCAAAATAATTAAACCAATTTTAAATCGAGGACGGGGTGGTTAAGGCGGTGGACTGCTAATCCATTGGGCTCTGCCCGCGCGAGTTCGAATCTCGCCTCCGTCGTTTTATCCGTTTTGTTTTGAACACAAATGCAGTCAAAATGATTTAACTCGTTTAAATCGCGGAAGGGATGACCCAGTATTTAAGGCGATGGATTGCTAATACATTGGGCCCTAAACACGCGAGTTCGAATCTCGCCTCCGTCGTTTTAACCGGATTGTTTTAATCACAAATTCAGGCAAAATAATTAAACCAATTTTAAATCGAGGACGGGGTGGTTAAGGCGGTGGACTGCTAATCCATTGGGCTCTGCCCGCGCGAGTTCGAATCTCGCCTCCGTCGTTTTATCCGTTTTGTTTTGAACACAAATGCAGTAAAAATGATTTAACTCGTTTAAATCGCGGAAGGGATGGCCGAGTGGTTAAGGCGATGGATTGCTAATACATTTTGCTCTAAACACGCGAGTTCGAATCTCGCCTCCGTCGTTTTAACCGGATTGTTTTAATCACAAATTCAGGCAAAATAATTAAACCCGTTTTAAATCGAGGACGGGGTGGTTAAGGCGATGGACTGCTAATCCATTGGGCTCTGCCCGCGCGAGTTCGAATCTCGCCTCCGTCGTTTTATCCGTTTTGTTTTGAACACAAATGCAGTCAAAATGATTTAACTCGTTTAAATCGTGGAAGGAATGGCCGAGTATTTAAGGCGATGGATTGCTTATACATTGGGCCCTAAACACCCGAGTTCGAATCTCGCCTCCGTCGTTTTAACCGGATTGTTTTAATCACAAATTCAGGCAAAATATTTAAACCAATTTTAAATCGAGGACGGGGTGGTTAAGGCGATGGACTGCTAATCCATTGGGCTCTGCCCGCGCGAGTTCGAATCTCGCCTCCGTCGTTTTATCCGTTTTGTTTTGAACACAAATGCAGTCAAAATGATTTAACTCGTTTAAATCGCGGAAGGGATGGCCCAGTATTTAAAGCGATGGATTGCTAATACATTGGGCCCTAAACACGCGAGTTCGAATCTCGCCTCCGTCGTTTTAACCGGATTGTTTTAATCACAAATTCAGGCAAAATAATTAAACCAATTTTAAATCGAGGACGGGGTGGTTAAGGCGGTGGACTGCTAATCCATTGGGCTCTGCCCGCGCGAGTTCGAATCTCGCCTCCGTCGTTTTATCCGTTTTGTTTTGAACACAAATGCAGTCAAAATGATTTAACTCGTTTAAATCGCGGAAGGGATAGCCGAGTGGTTAAGGCGATGGATTGCTAATACATTAGGCCCTAAACACGCGAGTTCAAATCTCGCCTCCGTCGTTTTATCCGTTTTGTTTTGAACACAAATGCAGTCAAAATGATTTAACTCGTTTAAATCGCGGAAGGGATGGCCGAGTGGTTAAGGCGATGGATTGCTAATACATTGGGCCTTAAACACGCGAGTTCGAATCTCGCCTCCGTCGTTTTATCCGTTTTGTTTTGAACACAAATGCAGTCAAAATGATTTAACTCGTTTAAATCGCGGAAGGGATGGCCGAGTGGTTAAGGCGATGGATTGCTAATACATTAGGCCCTAAACACGCGAGTTCAAATCTCGCCTCCGTCGTTTTATCCGTTTTGTTTTGAACACAAATGCAGTCAAAATGATTTAACTCGTTTAAATCGCGGAAGGAATGGCCGAGTATTTAAGGCGATGGATTGCTTATACATTGGGCCCTAAACACGCGAGTTCGAATCTCGCCTCCGTCGTTTTAACCGGATTGTTTTAATCACAAATTCAGGCAAAATAATTAAACCAATTTTAAATCGAGGACGGGGTGGTTAAGGCGATGGACTGCTAATCCATTGGGCTCTGCCCGCGCGAGTTCGAATCTCGCCTCCGTCGTTTTATCGGTTTTGTTTTGAACACAAATGCAGTCAAAATGATTTAACTCGTTTAAATCGCGGAAGGAATGGCCGAGTATTTAAGGCGATGGATTGCTAATACATTGGGCCCTAAACACGCGAGTTCGAATCTCGCCTCCGTCGTTTTAACCGGATTGTTTTAATCACAAATTCAGGCAAAATAATTAAACCAATTTTAAATCGAGGACGGGGTGGTTAAGGCGATGGACTGCTAATCCATTGGGCTCTGCCCGCGCGAGTTCGAATCTCGCCTCCGTCGTTTTATCCGTTTAATTTTGAACACAAATGCAGTCAAAATGATTTAACTCGTTTAAATCGCGGAAGGGATGGCCCAGTATTTAAGGCGATGGATTGCTAATACATTGGGCCCTAAACACGCGAGTTCGAATCTCGCCTCCGTCGTTTTAACCGGATTGTTTTAATCACAAATTCAGGCAAAATAATTAAACCAATTTTAAATCGAGGACGGGGTGGTTAAGGCGGTGGACTGCTAATCCATTGGGCTCTGCCCGCGCGAGTTCGAATCTCGCCTCCGTCGTTTTATCCGTTTTGTTTTGAACACCAATGCAGGCAAAATGATTAAACTCGGTTTAATCGCGGAAGGGATGGCCGAATGGTTAAGGCGATGGATTGCTAATACATTGGGCCCTAAACACGCGAGTTCGAATCTCGCCTCCGTCGTTTTAACCGGATTGTTTTAATCACAAATTCAGGGAAAATATTTAAACCAGTTTTAAATCGAGGACGGGGTGGCCAAGTGGTTACGGCGATGGACCGCTAATCCATTGGGCTCTGCCCGCGCGAGTTCGAATCTCGCCTCCGTCGTTTTATCCGTTTTGTTTTGAACACCAATGCAGTCAAAATGATTAAACTCGGTTTAATCGCGGAAGGGATGGCCGAATGGTTAAGGCGATGGATTGCTATTACATTGGGCCCTAAACACGCGAGTTCGAATCTCGCCTTCGTCGTTTTAACCGGATTGTTCTAATCACAAATTCAGTCAAAATATTTAAACCAGTTCTAAATCGGGGACGGGGTGGCCGAGTGGTTAAGGCGATGGACTGCTAATCCATTGGGCTCTGCCCGCGCGAGTTCGAATCTCGCCTCCGTCGTTTTATCCGTTTTGTTTTGAACACAAATGCAGTCAAAATGATTTAGCTCGTTGAAATCGCGGAAGGGATGGCCGAGTGGTTAAGGCGATGGATTGCTAATACATTATGCCCTAAACACGCGAGTTCGAATCTCGCTTCCGTCGTTTTAACCGGATTGTTTTAATCACAAATTCAGGCAAAATAATTAAACCCGTTTTAAATCGAGGACGGGGTGGTTAAGGCGATGGACTGCTAATCCATTGGGCTCTGCAGGCGCGAGTTCGAATCTCGCCTCCGTCGTTTTATCCGTTTTGTTTTGAACACAAATGCAGTCAAAATGATTTAACTCGTTTAAATCGCGGAAGGAATGGCCGAGTATTTAAGGCGATGGATTGCTAATACATTGGGCCCTAAACACGCGAGTTCGAATCTCGCCTCCGTCGTTTTAACCGGATTGTTTTAATCACAAATTCAGGCAAAATAATTAAACCAATTTTAAATCGAGGACGGGGTGGTTAAGGCGATGGACTGCTAATCCATTGGGCTCTGCCCGCGCGAGTTCGAATCTCGCCTCCGTCGTTTTAATCGTTTTATTTTGAACACAAATGCAGTCAAAATGATTTAACTCGTTTAAATCGCGGAAGGGATGGCCCAGAATTTAAGGCGATGGATTGCTAATACATTGGGCCCTAAACACGCGAGTTCGAATCTCGCCTCCGTCGTTTTAACCGGATTGTTTTAATCACAAATTCAGGCAAAATAATTAAACCAATTTTAAATCGAGGACGGGGTGGTTAAGGCGGTGGACTGCTAATCCATTGGGCTCTGCCCGCGCGAGTTCGAATCTCGCCTCCGTCGTTTTATCCGTTTTGTTTTGAACACCAATGCAGGCAAAATGATTAAACTCGGTTTAATCGCGGAAGGGATGGCCGAATGGTTATGGCGATGGATTGCTAATACATTGGGCCCTAAACACGCGAGTTCGAATCTCGCCTCCGTCGTTTTAACCGGATTGTTTTAATCACAAATTCAGGGAAAATATTTAAACCAGTTTTAAATCGAGGACGGGGTGGCCGAGTGGTTACGGCGGTGGACTGCTAATCCATTGGGCTCTGCCCGCGCGAGTTCGAATCTCGCCTCCGTCGTTTTATCCGTTTTGTTTTGAACACAAATGCAGTCAAAATGATTTAACTCGTTTAAATCGCGGAAGGGATGGCCGAGTGGTTAAGGCGATGGATTGCTAATACATTAGGCCCTAAACACGCGAGTTCAAATCTCGCCTCCGTCGTTTTATCCGTTTTGTTTTGAACACAAATGCAGTCAAAATGATTTAACTCGTTTAAATCGCGGAAGGGATGGCCGAATGGTTAAGGCGATGGATTGCTAATACATTTTGCTCTAAACACGCGAGTTCGAATCTCGCCTCCGTCGTTTTAACCGGATTGTTTTAATCACAAATTCAGGCAAAATAATTAAACCCGTTTTAAATCGAGGACGGGGTGGTTAAGGCGATGGACTGCTAATCCATTGGGCTCTGCCCGCGCGAGTTCGAATCTCGCCTCCGTCGTTTTATCCGTTTTGTTTTGAACACAAATGCAGTCAAAATGCTTTAACTCGTTTAAATCGCGGAAGGAATGGCCGTGTATTTAAGGCGATGGATTGCTAATACATTGGGCCCTAAACACGCGAGTTCGAATCTCGCCTCCGTCGTTTTAACCGGATTGTTTTAATCACAAATTCAGGCAAAATAATTAAACCAATTTTAAATCGAGGACGGGGTGGTTAAGGCGATGGACTGCTAATCCATTGGGCTGTGCCCGCGCGAGTTCGAATCTCGCCTCCGTCGTTTTATCCGTTTTGTTTTGAACACAAATGCAGTCAAAATGATTTAACTCGTTTAAATCGCGGAAGGGATGGCCCAGTATTTAAGGCGATGGATTGCTAATACATTGGGCCCTAAACACGCGAGTTCGAATCTCGCCTCCGTCGTTTTAACCGGATTGTTTTAATCACAAATTCAGGCAAAATAATTAAACCAATTTTAAATCGAGGACGGGGTGGTTAAGGCGGTGGACTGCTAATCCATTGGGCTCTGCCCGCGCGAGTTCGAATCTCGCCTCCGTCGTTTTATCCGTTTTGTTTTGAACACAAATGCAGTCAAAATGATTTAACTCGTTTAAATCGCGGAAGGGATGGCCCAGTATTTAAGGCGATGGATTGCTAATACATTGGGCCCTAAACACGCGAGTTCGAATCTCGCCTCCGTCGTTTTAACCGGATTGTTTTAATCACAAATTCAGGCAAAATAATTAAACCAATTTTAAATCGAGGACGGGGTGGTTAAGGCGGTGGACTGCTAATCCATTGGGCTCTGCCCGCGCGAGTTCGAATCTCGCCTCCGTCGTTTTATCCGTTTTGTTTTGAACACAAATGCAGTCAAAATGATTTAACTCGTTTAAATCGCGGAAGGGATGACCCAGTATTTAAGGCGATGGATTGCTAATACATTGGGCCCTAAACACGCGAGTTCGAATCTCGCCTCCGTCGTTTTAACCGGATTGTTTTAATCACAAATTCAGGCAAAATAATTAAACCAATTTTAAATCGAGGACGGGGTGGTTAAGGCGGTGGACTGCTAATCCATTGGGCTCTGCCCGCGCGAGTTCGAATCTCGCCTCCGTCGTTTTATCCGTTTTGTTTTGAACACAAATGCAGTAAAAATGATTTAACTCGTTTAAATCGCGGAAGGGATGGCCGAGTGGTTAAGGCGATGGATTACTAATACATTAGGCCCTAAACACGCGAGTTCAAATCTCGCCTCCGTCGTTTTATCCGTTTTGTTTTGAACACAAATGCAGGCAAAATGATTTAACTCGTTTAAATCGCGGAAGGGATGGCCGAGTGGTTAAGGCGATGGATTGCTAATACATTTTGCTCTAAACACGCGAGTTCGAATCTCGCCTCCGTCGTTTTAACCGGATTGTTTTAATCACAAATTCAGGCAAAATAATTAAACCCGTTTTAAATCGAGGACGGGGTGGTTAAGGCGATGGACTGCTAATCCATTGGGCTCTGCCCGCGCGAGTTCGAATCTCGCCTCCGTCGTTTTATCCGTTTTGTTTTGAACACAAATGCAGTCAAAATGATTTAACTTGTTTAAATCTTGGAAGGAATGGCCGAGTATTTAAGGCGATGGATTGCTTATACATTGGGCCCTAAACACCCGAGTTCGAATCTCGCCTCCGTCGTTTTAACCGGATTGTTTTAATCACAAATTCAGGCAAAATATTTAAACCAATTTTAAATCGAGGACGGGGTGGTTAAGGCGATGGACTGCTAATCCATTGGGCTCTGCCCGCGCGAGTTCGAATCTCGCCTCCGTCGTTTTATCCGTTTTGTTTTGAACACAAATGCAGTCAAAATGATTTAACTCGTTTAAATCGCGGAAGGGATGGCCCAGTATTTAAAGCGATGGATTGCTAATACATTGGGCCCTAAACACGCGAGTTCGAATCTCGCCTCCGTCGTTTTAACCGGATTGTTTTAATCACAAATTCAGGCAAAATAATTAAACCAATTTTAAATCGAGGACGGGGTGGTTAAGGCGGTGGACTGCTAATCCATTGGGCTCTGCCCGCGCGAGTTCGAATCTCGCCTCCGTCGTTTTATCCGTTTTGTTTTGAACACAAATGCAGTCAAAATGATTTAACTCGTTTAAATCGCGGAAGGGATGGCCGAGTGGTTAAGGCGATGGATTGCTAATACATTAGGCCCTAAACACGCGAGTTCAAATCTCGCCTCCGTCGTTTTATCCGTTTTGTTTTGAACACAAATGCAGTCAAAATGATTTAACTCGTTTAAATCGCGGAAGGGATGGCCGAGTGGTTAAGGCGATGGATTGCTAATACATTGGGCCTTAAACACGCGAGTTCGAATCTCGCCTCCGTCGTTTTATCCGTTTTGTTTTGAACACAAATGCAGTCAAAATGATTTAACTCGTTTAAATCGCGGAAGGGATGGCCGAGTGGTTAAGGCGATGGATTGCTAATACATTAGGCCCTAAACACGCGAGTTCAAATCTCGCCTCCGTCGTTTTATCCGTTTTGTTTTGAACACAAATGCAGTCAAAATGATTTAACTCGTTTAAATCGCGGAAGGGATGGCCGAATGGTTAAGGCGATGGATTGCTAATACATTTTGCTCTAAACACGCGAGTTCGAATCTCGCCTCCGTCGTTTTAACCGGATTGTTTTAATCACAAATTCAGGCAAAATAATTAAACCCGTTTTAAATCGAGGACGGGGTGGTTAAGGCGATGGACTGCTAATCCATTGGGCTCTGCCCGCGCGAGTTCGAATCTCGCCTCCGTCGTTTTATCCGTTTTGTTTTGAACACAAATGCAGTCAAAATGATTTAACTCGTTTAAATCGCGGAAGGAATGGCCGAGTATTTAAGGCGATGGATTGCTTATACATTGGGCCCTAAACACGCGAGTTCGAATCTCGCCTCCGTCGTTTTAACCGGATTGTTTTAATCACAAATTCAGGCAAAATAATTAAACCAATTTTAAATCGAGGACGGGGTGGTTAAGGCGATGGACTGCTAATCCATTGGGCTCTGCCCGCGCGAGTTCGAATCTCGCCTCCGTCGTTTTATCGGTTTTGTTTTGAACACAAATGCAGTCAAAATGATTTAACTCGTTTAAATCGCGGAAGGAATGGCCGAGTATTTAAGGCGATGGATTGCTAATACATTGGGCCCTAAACACGCGAGTTCGAATCTCGCCTCCGTCGTTTTAACCGGATTGTTTTAATCACAAATTCAGGCAAAATAATTAAACCAATTTTAAATCGAGGACGGGGTGGTTAAGGCGATGGACTGCTAATCCATTGGGCTCTGCCCGCGCGAGTTCGAATCTCGCCTCCGTCGTTTTATCCGTTTTATTTTGAACACAAATGCAGTCAAAATGATTTAACTCGTTTAAATCGCGGAAGGGATGGCCCAGTATTTAAGGCGATGGATTGCTAATACATTGGGCCCTAAACACGCGAGTTCGAATCTCGCCTCCGTCGTTTTAACCGGATTGTTTTAATCACAAATTCAGGCAAAATAATTAAACCAATTTTAAATCGAGGACGGGGTGGTTAAGGCGGTGGACTGCTAATCCATTGGGCTCTGCCCGCGCGAGTTCGAATCTCGCCTCCGTCGTTTTATCCGTTTTGTTTTGAACACCAATGCAGGCAAAATGATTAAACTCGGTTTAATCGCGGAAGGGATGGCCGAATGGTTAAGGCGATGGATTGCTAATACATTGGGCCCTAAACACGCGAGTTCGAATCTCGCCTCCGTCGTTTTAACCGGATTGTTTTAATCACAAATTCAGGGAAAATATTTAAACCAGTTTTAAATCGAGGACGGGGTGGCCAAGTGGTTACGGCGATGGACCGCTAATCCATTGGGCTCTGCCCGCGCGAGTTCGAATCTCGCCTCCGTCGTTTTATCCGTTTTGTTTTGAACACCAATGCAGTCAAAATGATTAAACTCGGTTTAATCGCGGAAGGGATGGCCGAATGGTTAAGGCGATGGATTGCTATTACATTGGGCCCTAAACACGCGAGTTCGAATCTCGCCTTCGTCGTTTTAACCGGATTGTTCTAATCACAAATTCAGTCAAAATATTTAAACCAGTTCTAAATCGGGGACGGGGTGGCCGAGTGGTTAAGGCGATGGACTGCTAATCCATTGGGCTCTGCCCGCGCGAGTTCGAATCTCGCCTCCGTCGTTTTATCCGTTTTGTTTTGAACACAAATGCAGTCAAAATGATTTAGCTCGTTGAAATCGCGGAAGGGATGGCCGAGTGGTTAAGGCGATGGATTGCTAATACATTATGCCCTAAACACGCGAGTTCGAATCTCGCTTCCGTCGTTTTAACCGGATTGTTTTAATCACAAATTCAGGCAAAATAATTAAACCCGTTTTAAATCGAGGACGGGGTGTTTAAGGCGATGGACTGCTAATCCATTGGGCTCTGCCCGCGCGAGTTCGAATCTCGCTTCCGTCGTTTTATCCGTTTTGTTTTGAACACAAATGCAGTCAAAATGATTTAACTCGTTTAAATCGCCGAAGGGATGGCCGAGTGGTTAAGGCGATGGATTGCTAATACATTGGGCCTTAAACACGCGAGTTCGAATCTTGCCTCCGTCGTTTTAACCGGATTGTTCTAATCACAAATTCAGTCAAAATATTTAAACCAGTTCTAAATCGGGGACGGGGTGGCCGAGTGGTTAAGGCGATGGACTGCTAATCCATTGGGCTCTGCCCGCGCGAGTTCGAATCTCGCCTCCGTCGTTTTATCCGTTTTGTTTTGAACACAAATGCAGTCAAAATGATTTAACTCGTTTAAATCGCGGAAGGGATGGCCCAGTATTTAAGGCGATGGATTGCTAATACATTGGGCCCTAAACACGCGAGTTCGAATCTCGCCTCCGTCGTTTTAACCGGATTGTTTTAATCACAAATGCAGTCAAAATGATTTAACTCGTTTAAATCGCGGAAGGGATGGCCGAATGGTTAATGCGATGGATTGCTAATACATTTTGCTCTAAACACGCGAGTTCGAATCTCGCCTCCGTCGTTTTAACCGGATTGTTTTAATCACAAATTCAGGCAAAATAATTAAACCCGTTTTAAATCGAGGACGGGGTGGTTAAGGCGATGGACTGCTAATCCATTGGGCTCTGCAGGCGCGAGTTCGAATCTCGCCTCCGTCGTTTTATCCGTTTTGTTTTGAACACAAATGCAGTCAAAATGATTTAACTCGTTTAAATCGCGGAAGGAATGGCCGAGTATTTAAGGCGATGGATTGCTAATACATTGGGCCCTAAACACGCGAGTTCGAATCTCGCCTCCGTCGTTTTAACCGGATTGTTTTAATCACAAATTCAGGCAAAATAATTAAACCAATTTTAAATCGAGGACGGGGTGGTTAAGGCGATGGACTGCTAATCCATTGGGCTCTGCCCGCGCGAGTTCGAATCTCGCCTCCGTCGTTTTATCCGTTTTATTTTGAACACAAATGCAGTCAAAATGATTTAACTCGTTTAAATCGCGGAAGGGATGGCCCAGAATTTAAGGCGATGGATTGCTAATACATTGGGCCCTAAACACGCGAGTTCGAATCTCGCCTCCGTCGTTTTAACCGGATTGTTTTAATCACAAATTCAGGCAAAATAATTAAACCAATTTTAAATCGAGGACGGGGTGGTTAAGGCGGTGGACTGCTAATCCATTGGGCTCTGCCCGCGCGAGTTCGAATCTCGCCTCCGTCGTTTTATCCGTTTTGTTTTGAACACCAATGCAGGCAAAATGATTAAACTCGGTTTAATCGCGGAAGGGATGGCCGAATGGTTATGGCGATGGATTGCTAATACATTGGGCCCTAAACACGCGAGTTCGAATCTCGCCTCCGTCGTTTTAACCGGATTGTTTTAATCACAAATTCAGGGAAAATATTTAAACCAGTTTTAAATCGAGGACGGGGTGGCCGAGTGGTTACGGCGGTGGACTGCTAATCCATTGGGCTCTGCCCGCGCGAGTTCGAATCTCGCCTCCGTCGTTTTATCCGTTTTGTTTTGAACACAAATGCAGTCAAAATGATTTAACTCGTTTAAATCGCGGAAGGGATGGCCGAGTGGTTAAGGCGATGGATTGCTAATACATTAGGCCCTAAACACGCGAGTTCAAATCTCGCCTCCGTCGTTTTATCCGTTTTGTTTTGAACACAAATGCAGTCAAAATGATTTAACTCGTTTAAATCGCGGAAGGGATGGCCGAATGGTTAAGGCGATGGATTGCTAATACATTTTGCTCTAAACACGCGAGTTCGAATCTCGCCTCCGTCGTTTTAACCGGATTGTTTTAATCACAAATTCAGGCAAAATAATTAAACCCGTTTTAAATCGAGGACGGGGTGGTTAAGGCGATGGACTGCTAATCCATTGGGCTCTGCCCGCGCGAGTTCGAATCTCGCCTCCGTCGTTTTATCCGTTTTGTTTTGAACACAAATGCAGTCAAAATGCTTTAACTCGTTTAAATCGCGGAAGGAATGGCCGTGTATTTAAGGCGATGGATTGCTAATACATTGGGCCCTAAACACGCGAGTTCGAATCTCGCCTCCGTCGTTTTAACCGGATTGTTTTAATCACAAATTCAGGCAAAATAATTAAACCAATTTTAAATCGAGGACGGGGTGGTTAAGGCGATGGACTGCTAATCCATTGGGCTCTGCCCGCGCGAGTTCGAATCTCGCCTCCGTCGTTTTATCCGTTTTGTTTTGAACACAAATGCAGTCAAAATGATTTAACTCGTTTAAATCGCGGAAGGGATGGCCCAGTATTTAAGGCGATGGATTGCTAATACATTGGGCCCTAAACACGCGAGTTCGAATCTCGCCTCCGTCGTTTTAACCGGATTGTTTTAATCACAAATTCAGGCAAAATAATTAAACCAATTTTAAATCGAGGACGGGGTGGTTAAGGCGGTGGACTGCTAATCCATTGGGCTCTGCCCGCGCGAGTTCGAATCTCGCCTCCGTCGTTTTATCCGTTTTGTTTTGAACACAAATGCAGTCAAAATGATTTAACTCGTTTAAATCGCGGAAGGGATGGCCCAGTATTTAAGGCGATGGATTGCTAATACATTGGGCCCTAAACACGCGAGTTCGAATCTCGCCTCCGTCGTTTTAACCGGATTGTTTTAATCACAAATTCAGGCAAAATAATTAAACCAATTTTAAATCGAGGACGGGGTGGTTAAGGCGGTGGACTGCTAATCCATTGGGCTCTGCCCGCGCGAGTTCGAATCTCGCCTCCGTCGTTTTATCCGTTTTGTTTTGAACACAAATGCAGTCAAAATGATTTAACTCGTTTAAATCGCGGAAGGGATGACCCAGTATTTAAGGCGATGGATTGCTAATACATTGGGCCCTAAACACGCGAGTTCGAATCTCGCCTCCGTCGTTTTAACCGGATTGTTTTAATCACAAATTCAGGCAAAATAATTAAACCAATTTTAAATCGAGGACGGGGTGGTTAAGGCGGTGGACTGCTAATCCATTGGGCTCTGCCCGCGCGAGTTCGAATCTCGCCTCCGTCGTTTTATCCGTTTTGTTTTGAACACAAATGCAGTAAAAATGATTTAACTCGTTTAAATCGCGGAAGGGATGGCCGAGTGGTTAAGGCGATGGATTACTAATACATTAGGCCCTAAACACGCGAGTTCAAATCTCGCCTCCGTCGTTTTATCCGTTTTGTTTTGAACACAAATGCAGTCAAAATGATTTAACTCGTTTAAATCGCGGAAGGGATGGCCGAGTGGTTAAGGCGATGGATTGCTAATACATTTTGCTCTAAACACGCGAGTTCGAATCTCGCCTCCGTCGTTTTAACCGGATTGTTTTAATCACAAATTCAGGCAAAATAATTAAACCCGTTTTAAATCGAGGACGGGGTGGTTAAGGCGATGGACTGCTAATCCATTGGGCTCTGCCCGCGCGAGTTCGAATCTCGCCTCCGTCGTTTTATCCGTTTTGTTTTGAACACAAATGCAGTCAAAATGATTTAACTTGTTTAAATCTTGGAAGGAATGGCCGAGTATTTAAGGCGATGGATTGCTTATACATTGGGCCCTAAACACCCGAGTTCGAATCTCGCCTCCGTCGTTTTAACCGGATTGTTTTAATCACAAATTCAGGCAAAATATTTAAACCAATTTTAAATCGAGGACGGGGTGGTTAAGGCGATGGACTGCTAATCCATTGGGCTCTGCCCGCGCGAGTTCGAATCTCGCCTCCGTCGTTTTATCCGTTTTGTTTTGAACACAAATGCAGTCAAAATGATTTAACTCGTTTAAATCGCGGAAGGGATGGCCCAGTATTTAAAGCGATGGATTGCTAATACATTGGGCCCTAAACACGCGAGTTCGAATCTCGCCTCCGTCGTTTTAACCGGATTGTTTTAATCACAAATTCAGGCAAAATAATTAAACCAATTTTAAATCGAGGACGGGGTGGTTAAGGCGGTGGACTGCTAATCCATTGGGCTCTGCCCGCGCGAGTTCGAATCTCGCCTCCGTCGTTTTATCCGTTTTGTTTTGAACACAAATGCAGTCAAAATGATTTAACTCGTTTAAATCGCGGAAGGGATGGCCGAGTGGTTAAGGCGATGGATTGCTAATACATTAGGCCCTAAACACGCGAGTTCAAATCTCGCCTCCGTCGTTTTATCCGTTTTGTTTTGAACACAAATGCAGTCAAAATGATTTAACTCGTTTAAATCGCGGAAGGGATGGCCGAGTGGTTAAGGCGATGGATTGCTAATACATTGGGCCTTAAACACGCGAGTTCGAATCTCGCCTCCGTCGTTTTATCCGTTTTGTTTTGAACACAAATGCAGTCAAAATGATTTAACTCGTTTAAATCGCGGAAGGGATGGCCGAGTGGTTAAGGCGATGGATTGCTAATACATTAGGCCCTAAACACGCGAGTTCAAATCTCGCCTCCGTCGTTTTATCCGTTTTGTTTTGAACACAAATGCAGTCAAAATGATTTAACTCGTTTAAATCGCGGAAGGGATGGCCGAATGGTTAAGGCGATGGATTGCTAATACATTTTGCTCTAAACACGCGAGTTCGAATCTCGCCTCCGTCGTTTTAACCGGATTGTTTTAATCAGAAATTCAGGCAAAATAATTAAACCCGTTTTAAATCGAGGACGGGGTGGTTAAGGCGATGGACTGCTAATCCATTGGGCTCTGCCCGCGCGAGTTCGAATCTCGCCTCCGTCGTTTTATCCGTTTTGTTTTGAACACAAATGCAGTCAAAATGATTTAACTCGTTTAAATCGCGGAAGGAATGGCCGAGTATTTAAGGCGATGGATTGCTTATACATTGGGCCCTAAACACGCGAGTTCGAATCTCGCCTCCGTCGTTTTAACCGGATTGTTTTAATCACAAATTCAGGCAAAATAATTAAACCAATTTTAAATCGAGGACGGGGTGGTTAAGGCGATGGACTGCTAATCCATTGGGCTCTGCCCGCGCGAGTTCGAATCTCGCCTCCGTCGTTTTATCGGTTTTGTTTTGAACACAAATGCAGTCAAAATGATTTAACTCGTTTAAATCGCGGAAGGAATGGCCGAGTATTTAAGGCGATGGATTGCTAATACATTGGGCCCTAAACACGCGAGTTCGAATCTCGCCTCCGTCGTTTTAACCGGATTGTTTTAATCACAAATTCAGGCAAAATAATTAAACCAATTTTAAATCGAGGACGGGGTGGTTAAGGCGATGGACTGCTAATCCATTGGGCTCTGCCCGCGCGAGTTCGAATCTCGCCTCCGTCGTTTTATCCGTTTTATTTTGAACACAAATGCAGTCAAAATGATTTAACTCGTTTAAATCGCGGAAGGGATGGCCCAGTATTTAAGGCGATGGATTGCTAATACATTGGGCCCTAAACACGCGAGTTCGAATCTCGCCTCCGTCGTTTTAACCGGATTGTTTTAATCACAAATTCAGGCAAAATAATTAAACCAATTTTAAATCGAGGACGGGGTGGTTAAGGCGGTGGACTGCTAATCCATTGGGCTCTGCCCGCGCGAGTTCGAATCTCGCCTCCGTCGTTTTATCCGTTTTGTTTTGAACACCAATGCAGGCAAAATGATTGAACTCGGTTTAATCGCGGAAGGGATGGCCGAATGGTTAAGGCGATGGATTGCTAATACATTGGGCCCTAAACACGCGAGTTCGAATCTCGCCTCCGTCGTTTTAACCGGATTGTTTTAATCACAAATTCAGGGAAAATATTTAAACCAGTTTTAAATCGAGGACGGGGTGGCCAAGTGGTTACGGCGATGGACCGCTAATCCATTGGGCTCTGCCCGCGCGAGTTCGAATCTCGCCTCCGTCGTTTTATCCGTTTTGTTTTGAACACCAATGCAGTCAAAATGATTAAACTCG
Organism: Phalangium opilio; assembly: GCF_054372755.1. Lineage (NCBI taxonomy): Eukaryota > Metazoa > Arthropoda > Arachnida > Opiliones > Phalangiidae > Phalangium > Phalangium opilio. Next base: position 698,190 of record NW_028324260.1, read on the forward strand.
GTTTAATCGCGGAAGGGATGGCCGAATGGTTAAGGCGATGGATTGCTATTACATTGGGCCCTAAACACGCGAGTTCGAATCTCGCCTTCGTCGTTTTAACCGGATTGTTCTAATCACAAATTCAGTCAAAATATTTAAACCAGTTCTAAATCGGGGACGGGGTGGCCGAGTGGTTAAGGCGATGGACTGCTAATCCATTGGGCTCTGCCCGCGCGAGTTCGAATCTCGCCTCCGTCGTTTTATCCGTTTTGTTTTGAACACAAATGCAGTCAAAATGATTTAGCTCGTTGAAATCGCGGAAGGGATGGCCGAGTGGTTAAGGCGATGGATTGCTAATACATTATGCCCTAAACACGCGAGTTCGAATCTCGCTTCCGTCGTTTTAACCGGATTGTTTTAATCACAAATTCAGGCAAAATAATTAAACCCGTTTTAAATCGAGGACGGGGTGTTTAAGGCGATGGACTGCTAATCCATTGGGCTCTGCCCGCGCGAGTTCGAATCTCGCTTCCGTCGTTTTATCCGTTTTGTTTTGAACACAAATGCAGTCAAAATGATTTAACTCGTTTAAATCGCCGAAGGGATGGCCGAGTGGTTAAGGCGATGGATTGCTAATACATTGGGCCTTAAACACGCGAGTTCGAATCTTGCCTCCGTCGTTTTAACCGGATTGTTCTAATCACAAATTCAGTCAAAATATTTAAACCAGTTCTAAATCGGGGACGGGGTGGCCGAGTGGTTAAGGCGATGGACTGCTAATCCATTGGGCTCTGCCCGCGCGAGTTCGAATCTCGCCTCCGTCGTTTTATCCGTTTTGTTTTGAACACAAATGCAGTCAAAATGATTTAACTCGTTTAAACCGCGGAAGGGATGGCCCAGTATTTAAGGCGATGGATTGCTAATACATTGGGCCCTAAACACGCGAGTTCGAATCTCGCCTCCGTCGTTTTAACCGGATTGTTTTAATCACAAATGCAGTCAAAATGATTTAACTCGTTTAAATCGCGGAAGGGATGGCCGAATGGTTAATGCGATGGATTGCTAATACATTTTGCTCTAAACACGCGAGTTCGAATCTCGCCTCCGTCGTTTTAACCGGATTGTTTTAATCACAAATTCAGGCAAAATAATTAAACCCGTTTTAAATCGAGGACGGGGTGGTTAAGGCGATGGACTGCTAATCCATTGGGCTCTGCAGGCGCGAGTTCGAATCTCGCCTCCGTCGTTTTATCCGTTTTGTTTTGAACACAAATGCAGTCAAAATGATTTAACTCGTTTAAATCGCGGAAGGAATGGCCGAGTATTTAAGGCGATGGATTGCTAATACATTGGGCCCTAAACACGCGAGTTCGAATCTCGCCTCCGTCGTTTTAACCGGATTGTTTTAATCACAAATTCAGGCAAAATAATTAAACCAATTTTAAATCGAGGACGGGGTGGTTAAGGCGATGGACTGCTAATCCATTGGGCTCTGCCCGCGCGAGTTCGAATCTCGCCTCCGTCGTTTTATCCGTTTTATTTTGAACACAAATGCAGTCAAAATGATTTAACTCGTTTAAATCGCGGAAGGGATGGCCCAGAATTTAAGGCGATGGATTGCTAATACATTGGGCCCTAAACACGCGAGTTCGAATCTCGCCTCCGTCGTTTTAACCGGATTGTTTTAATCACAAATTCAGGCAAAATAATTAAACCAATTTTAAATCGAGGACGGGGTGGTTAAGGCGGTGGACTGCTAATCCATTGGGCTCTGCCCGCGCGAGTTCGAATCTCGCCTCCGTCGTTTTATCCGTTTTGTTTTGAACACCAATGCAGGCAAAATGATTAAACTCGGTTTAATCGCGGAAGGGATGGCCGAATGGTTATGGCGATGGATTGCTAATACATTGGGCCCTAAACACGCGAGTTCGAATCTCGCCTCCGTCGTTTTAACCGGATTGTTTTAATCACAAATTCAGGGAAAATATTTAAACCAGTTTTAAATCGAGGACGGGGTGGCCGAGTGGTTACGGCGATGGACCGCTAATCCATTGGGCTCTGCCCGCGCGATTTCGAATCTCGCCTCCGTCGTTTTATCCGTTTTGTTTTGAACACCAATGCAGTCAAAATGATTAAACTCGGTTTAATCGCGGAAGGGATGGCCGAATGGTTAAGGCGATGGATTGCTATTACATTGGGCCCTAAACACGCGAGTTCGAATCTCGCCTTCGTCGTTTTAACCGGATTGTTCTAATCACAAATTCAGTCAAAATATTTAAACCAGTTCTAAATCGGGGACGGGGTGGCCGAGTGGTTAAGGCGATGGACTGCTAATCCATTGGGCTCTGCCCGCGCGAGTTCGAATCTCGCCTCCGTCGTTTTATCCGTTTTGTTTTGAACACAAATGCAGTCAAAATGATTTAGCTCGTTGAAATCGCGGAAGGGATGGCCGAGTGGTTAAGGCGATGGATTGCTAATACATTATGCCCTAAACACGCGAGTTCGAATCTCGCTTCCGTCGTTTTAACCGGATTGTTTTAATCACAAATTCAGGCAAAATAATTAAACCCGTTTTAAATCGAGGACGGGGTGTTTAAGGCGATGGACTACTAATCCATTGGGCTCTGCCCGCGCGAGTTCGAATCTCGCCTCCGTCGTTTTATCCGTTTTGGTTTGAACACAAATGCAGTCAAAATGATTTAACTCGCTTAAATCGCGGAAGGGATGGCCGAGTGGTTAAGGCGATGGATTGCTAATACATTGGGCCTTAAACACGCGAGTTCGAATCTCGCCTCCGTCGTTTTAACCGGATTGTTTTAATCACAAATTCAGGCAAAATAATTAAACCAGTTTTAAATTGAGGACGGGGTGGTTAAGGCGATGGACTGCTAATCCATTGGGCTCTGCCCGCGCGAGTTCGAATCTCGCCTCCGTCGTTTTATCCGTTTTGTTTTGAACACCAATGCAGTCAAAATGATTAAACTCGGTTTAATTGCGGAAGGGATGGCCGAATGGTTAAGGCGATGGATTGCTAATACATTGGGTCCTAAACACGCGAGTTCGAATCTCGCCTCCGTCGTTTTAACCGGATTGTTTTAATCACAAATTCAGGCAAAATATTTAAACCAGTTTTAGATCGCGGACGGGGTGGCCGAGTGGTTACGGCGATGGACTGCTAATCCATTGGGCTTTGCCCGCGCGAGTTCGAATCTCGCCTCCGTCGTTTTATCCGTTTTGTTTTGAACACCAATGCAGTCAAAATGATAAAACTCGGTTTAATCGCGGAAGGGATGGCCGAGTGGTTAAGGCTATGGATTGCTAATACATTAGGCCCTAAACACGCGAGTTCGAATCTCGCTTCCGTCGTTTTAACCGGATTGTTTTAATCACAAATTCAGGCAAAATAATTAAACCCGTTTTAAATCGAGGACGGGGTGTTTAAGGCGATGGACTACTAATCCATTGGGCTCTGCCCGCGCGAGTTCGAATCTCGCCTCCGTCGTTTTATCCGTTTTGTTTTGAACACAAATGCAGTCAAAATGATTTAACTCGCTTAAATCGCGGAAGGGATGGCCGAGTGGTTAAGGCGATGGATTGCTAATACATTGGGCCTTAAACACGCGAGTTCGAATCTCGCCTCCGTCGTTTTAACCGGATTGTTTTAATCACAAATTCAGGCAAAATAATTAAACCAGTTTTAAATCGAGGACGGGGTGGTTAAGGCGATGGACTGCTAATCCATTGGGCTCTGCCCGCGCGAGTTCGAATCTCGCCTCCGTCGTTTTATCCGTTTTGTTTTGAACACCAATGCAGTCAAAATGATTAAACTCGGTTTAATCGCGGAAGGGATGGCCGAATGGTTAAGGCGATGGATTGCTAATTCATTGGGCCCTAAACACGCGAGTTCGAATCTCGCCTCCGTCGTTTTAACCGGATTGTTTTAATCACAAATTCAGGCAAAATAATTAAACCAATTTTAAATCGAGGACGGGGTGGTTAAGGCGGTGGACTGCTAATCCATTGGGCTCTGCCCGCGCGAGTTCGAATCTCGCCTCCGTCGTTTTATCCGTTTTGTTTTGAACACCAATGCAGGCAAAATGATTAAACTCGGTTTAATCGCGGAAGGGATGGCCGAATGGTTAAGGCGATGGATTGCTAATACATTGGGCCCTAAACACGCGAGTTCGAATCTCGCCTCCGTCGTTTTAACCGGATTGTTTTAATCACAAATTCAGGGAAAATATTTAAACCAGTTTTAAATCGAGGACGGGGTGGCCGAGTGGTTACGGCGATGGACCGCTAATCCATTGGGCTCTGCCCGCGCGAGTTCGAATCTCGCCTCCGTCGTTTTATCCGTTTTGTTTTGAACACCAATGCAGTCAAAATGATTAAACTCGGTTTAATCGCGGAAGGGATGGCCGAATGGTTAAGGCGATGGATTGCTATTACATTGGGCCCTAAACACGCGAGTTCGAATCTCGCCTTCGTCGTTTTAACCGGATTGTTCTAATCACAAATTCAGTCAAAATATTTAAACCAGTTCTAAATCGGGGACGGGGTGGCCGAGTGGTTAAGGCGATGGACTGCTAATCCATTGGGCTCTGCCCGCGCGAGTTCGAATCTCGCCTCCGTCGTTTTATCCGTTTTGTTTTGAACACAAATGCAGTCAAAATGATTTAGCTCGTTGAAATCGCGGAAGGGATGGCCGAGTGGTTAAGGCGATGGATTGCTAATACATTATGCCCTAAACACGCGAGTTCGAATCTCGCTTCCGTCGTTTTAACCGGATTGTTTTAATCACAAATTCAGGCAAAATAATTAAACCCGTTTTAAATCGAGGACGGGGTGTTTAAGGCGATGGACTACTAATCCATTGGGCTCTGCCCGCGCGAGTTCGAATCTCGCCTCCGTCGTTTTATCCGTTTTGGTTTGAACACAAATGCAGTCAAAATGATTTAACTCGCTTAAATCGCGGAAGGGATGGCCGAGTGGTTAAGGCGATGGATTGCTAATACATTGGGCCTTAAACACGCGAGTTCGAATCTCGCCTCCGTCGTTTTAACCGGATTGTTTTAATCACAAATTCAGGCAAAATAATTAAACCAGTTTTAAATTGAGGACGGGGTGGTTAAGGCGATGGACTGCTAATCCATTGGGCTCTGCCCGCGCGAGTTCGAATCTCGCCTCCGTCGTTTTATCCGTTTTGTTTTGAACACCAATGCAGTCAAAATGATTAAACTCGGTTTAATTGCGGAAGGGATGGCCGAATGGTTAAGGCGATGGATTGCTAATACATTGGGTCCTAAACACGCGAGTTCGAATCTCGCCTCCGTCGTTTTAACCGGATTGTTTTAATCACAAATTCAGGCAAAATATTTAAACCAGTTTTAGATCGCGGACGGGGTGGCCGAGTGGTTACGGCGATGGACTGCTAATCCATTGGGCTTTGCCCGCGCGAGTTCGAATCTCGCCTCCGTCGTTTTATCCGTTTTGTTTTGAACACCAATGCAGTCAAAATGATAAAACTCGGTTTAATCGCGGAAGGGATGGCCGAGTGGTTAAGGCTATGGATTGCTAATACATTAGGCCCTAAACACGCGAGTTCGAATCTCGCTTCCGTCGTTTTAACCGGATTGTTTTAATCACAAATTCAGGCAAAATAATTAAACCCGTTTTAAATCGAGGACGGGGTGTTTAAGGCGATGGACTACTAATCCATTGGGCTCTGCCCGCGCGAGTTCGAATCTCGCCTCCGTCGTTTTATCCGTTTTGTTTTGAACACAAATGCAGTCAAAATGATTTAACTCGCTTAAATCGCGGAAGGGATGGCCGAGTGGTTAAGGCGATGGATTGCTAATACATTGGGCCTTAAACACGCGAGTTCGAATCTCGCCTCCGTCGTTTTAACCGGATTGTTTTAATCACAAATTCAGGCAAAATAATTAAACCAGTTTTAAATCGAGGACGGGGTGGTTAAGGCGATGGACTGCTAATCCATTGGGCTCTGCCCGCGCGAGTTCGAATCTCGCCTCCGTCGTTTTATCCGTTTTGTTTTGAACACCAATGCAGTCAAAATGATTAAACTCGGTTTAATCGCGGAAGGGATGGCCGAATGGTTAAGGCGATGGATTGCTAATACATTGGGCCCTAAACACGCGAGTTCGAATCTCGCCTCCGTCGTTTTAACCGGATTGTTTTAATCACAAATTCAGGCAAAATAATTAAACCAATTTTAAATCGAGGACGGGGTGGTTAAGGCGGTGGACTGCTAATCCATTGGGCTCTGCCCGCGCGAGTTCGAATCTCGCCTCCGTCGTTTTATCCGTTTTGTTTTGAACACCAATGCAGGCAAAATGATTAAACTCGGTTTAATCGCGGAAGGGATGGCCGAATGGTTAAGGCGATGGATTGCTAATACATTGGGCCCTAAACACGCGAGTTCGAATCTCGCCTCCGTCGTTTTAAACGGATTGTTTTAATCACAAATTCAGGGAAAATATTTAAACCAGTTTTAAATCGAGGACGGGGTGGCCGAGTGGTTACGGCGATGGACCGCTAATCCATTGGGCTCTGCCCGCGCGAGTTCGAATCTCGCCTCCGTCGTTTTATCCGTTTTGTTTTGAACACCAATGCAGTCAAAATGATTAAACTCGGTTTAATCGCGGAAGGGATGGCCGAATGGTTAAGGCGATGGATTGCTATTACATTGGGCCCTAAACACGCGAGTTCGAATCTCGCCTTCGTCGTTTTAACCGGATTGTTCTAATCACAAATTCAGTCAAAATATTTAAACCAGTTCTAAATCGGGGACGGGGTGGCCGAGTGGTTAAGGCGATGGACTGCTAATCCATTGGGCTCTGCCCGCGCGAGTTCGAATCTCGCCTCCGTCGTTTTATCCGTTTTGTTTTGAACACAAATGCAGTCAAAATGATTTAGCTCGTTGAAATCGCGGAAGGGATGGCCGAGTGGTTAAGGCGATGGATTGCTAATACATTATGCCCTAAACACGCGAATTCGAATCTCGCTTCCGTCGTTTTAACCGGATTGTTTTAATCACAAATTCAGGCAAAATAATTAAACCCGTTTTAAATCGAGGACGGGGTGTTTAAGGCGATGGACTACTAATCCATTGGGCTCTGCCCGCGCGAGTTCGAATCTCCCCTCCGTCGTTTTATCCGTTTTGTTTTGAACACAAATGCAGTCAAAATGATTTAACTCGCTTAAATCGCGGAAGGGATGGCCGAGTGGTTAAGGCGATGGATTGCTAATACATTGGGCCTTAAACACGCGAGTTCGAATCTCGCCTCCGTCGTTTTAAGCGGATTGTTTTAATCACAAATTCAGGCAAAATAATTAAACCAGTTTTAAATCGAGGACGGGGTGGTTAAGGCGATGGACTGCTAATCCATTGGGCTCTGCCCGCGCGAGTTCGAATCTCGCCTCCGTCGTTTTATCCGTTTTGTTTTGAACACCAATGCAGTCAAAATGATAAAACTCGGTTTAATCGCGGAAGGGATGGCCGAATGGTTAAGGCGATGGATTGCTAATACATTGGGTCCTAAACACGCGAGTTCGAATCTCGCCTCCGTCGTTTTAACCGGATTGTTTTAATCACAAATTCAGGCAAAATATTTAAACCAGTTTTAGATCGCGGACGGGGTGGCCGAGTGGTTACGGCGATGGACTGCTAATCCATTGGGCTTTGCCCGCGCGAGTTCGAATCTCGCCTCCGTCGTTTTATCCGTTTTTTTTTGAACACCAATGCAGTCAAAATGATAAAACTCGGTTTAATCGCGGAAGGGATGGCCGAATGGTTAAGGCGATGGATTGCTAATACATTGGGTCCTAAACACGCGAGTTCGAATCTCGCATCCGTCGTTTTAACCGGATTGTTTTAATCACAAATTCAGGCAAAATAATTAAACCCGTTTTAAATCGAGGACGTAGTGTTTAAGGCGATGGACTGCTAATCCATTGGGCTCTGCCCGCGCGAGTTCGAATCTCGCCTCCGTCGTTTTATCCGTTTTGTTTTGAACACAAATGCAGTCAAAATGATTTAACTCGCTTAAATCGCGGAACGGATGGCCGAGTGGTTAAGGCGATGGATTGCTAATACATTGGGCCTTAAACACGCGAGTTCGAATCTCGCCTCCGTCGTTTTAACCGGATTGTTTTAATCACAAATTCAGGCAAAATAATTAAACCAGTTTTAAATCGAGGACGGGGTGGTTAAGGCGATGGACTGCTAATCCATTGGGCTCTGCCCGCGCGAGTTCGAATCTCGCCTCCGTCGTTTTATCCGTTTTGTTTTGAACACAAATGCAGTCAAAATGATTTAACTCGTTTAAATCGCGGAAGGAATGGCCGAGTATTTAAGGCGATGGATTGCTAATACATTGGGCCCTAAACACGCGAGTTCGAATCTCGCCTCCGTCGTTTTAACCGGATTGTTTTAATCACAAATTCAGGCAAAATAATTAAACCAATTTTAAATCGAGGACGGGGTGGTTAAGGCGATGGACTGCTAATCCATTGGGCTCTGCCCGCGCGAGTTCGAATCTCGCCTCCGTCGTTTTATCCGTTTTATTTTGAACACAAATGCAGTCAAAATGATTTAACTCGTTTATATCGCGGAAGGGATGGCCCAGAATTTAAGGCGATGGATTGCTAATACATTGGGCCCTAAACACGCGAGTTCGAATCTCGCCTCCGTCGTTTTAACCGGATTGTTTTAATCACAAATTCAGGCAAAATAATTAAACCAATTTTAAATCGAGGACGGGGTGGTTAAGGCGGTGGACTGCTAATCCATTGGGCTCTGCCCGCGCGAGTTCGAATCTCGCCTCCGTCGTTTTATCCGTTTTGTTTTGAACACCAATGCAGGCAAAATGATTAAACTCGGTTTAATCGCGGAAGGGATGGCCGAATGGTTAAGGCGATGGATTGCTAATACATTGGGCCCTAAACACGCGAGTTCGAATCTCGCCTCCGTCGTTTTAACCGGATTGTTTTAATCACAAATTCAGGGAAAATATTTAAACCAGTTTTAAATCGAGGACGGGGTGGCCGAGTGGTTACGGCGATGGACCGCTAATCCATTGGGCTCTGCCCGCGCGAGTTCGAATCTCGCCTCCGTCGTTTTATCCGTTTTGTTTTGAACACCAATGCAGTCAAAATGATTAAACTCGGTCTAATCGCGGAAGGGATGGCCGAATGGTTAAGGCGATGGATTGCTATTACATTGGGCCCTAAACACGCGAGTTCGAATCTCGCCTTCGTCGTTTTAACCGGATTGTTCTAATCACAAATTCAGTCAAAATATTTAAACCAGTTCTAAATCGGGGACGGGGTGGCCGAGTGGTTAAGGCGATGGACTGCTAATCCATTGGGCTCTGCCCGCGCGAGTTCGAATCTCGCCTCCGTCGTTTTATCCGTTTTGTTTTGAACACAAATGCAGTCAAAATGATTTAGCTCGTTGAACTCGCGGAAGGGATGGCCGAGTGGTTAAGGCGATGGATTGCTAATACATTGGGCCTTAAACACGCGAGTTCGAATCTCGCCTCCGTCGTTTTAACCGGATTGATTTAATCACAAATTCAGGCAAAATAATTAAACCAGTTTTAAATCGAGGACGGGGTGGTTAAGGCGATGGACTGCTAATCCATTGGGCTCTGCCCGCGCGAGTTCGAATCTCGCCTCCGTCGTTTTATCCGTTTTGTTTTGAACACCAATGCAGACAAAATGATTAAACTCGGTTTAATCGCGGAAGGGATGGCCGAATGGTTAAGGCGATGGATTGCTAATACATTGGGTCCTAAACACGCGAGTTCGAATCTCGCCTCCGTCGTTTTAACCGGATTGTTTTAATCACAAATTCAGGCAAAATATTTAAACCAGTTTTAGATCGCGGACGGGGTGGCCGAGTGGTTACGGCGATGGACTGCTAATCCATTGGGCTTTGCCCGCGCGAGTTCGAATCTCGCCTCCGTCGTTTTATCCGTTTTGTTTTGAACACCAATGCAGTCAAAATGATAAAACTCGGTTTAATCGCGGAAGGGATGGCCGAGTGGTTAAGGCTATGGATTGCTAATACATTAGGCCCTAAACACGCGAGTTGGAATCTCGCATCCGTCGTTTTAACCGGATTGTTTTAATCACAAATTCAGGCAAAATAATTAAACCCGTTTTAAATCGAGGACGTAGTGTTTAAGGCGATGGACTGCTAATCCATTGGGCTCTGCCCGCGCGAGTTCGAATCTCGCCTCCGTCGTTTTATCCGTTTTGTTTTGAACACAAATGCAGTCAAAATGATTTAACTCGTTTAAATCGCGGAAGGGATGGCCGAGTGGTTAAGGCGATGGATTGCTAATACATTGGGCCTTAAACACGCGAGTTCGAATCTCGCCTCCGTCGTTTTAACCGGATTGTTTTAATCACAAATTCAGGCAAAATAATTAAACCAGTTTTAAATCGAGGACGGGGTGGTTAAGGCGATGGACTGCTAATCCATTGGGCTCTGCCCGCGCGAGTTCGAATCTCGCCTCCGTCGTTTTATCCGTTTTGTTTTGAACACAAATGCAGTCAAAATGATTTAACTCGCTTAAATCGCGGAACGGATGGCCGAGTGGTTAAGGCGATGGATTGCTAATACATTGGGCCTTAAACACGCGAGTTCGAATCTCGCCTCCGTCGTTTTAACCGGATTGTTTTAATCACAAATTCAGGCAAAATAATTAAACCAGTTTTAAATCGAGGACGGGGTGGTTAAGGCGATGGACTGCTAATCCATTGGGCTCTGCCCGCGCGAGTTCGAATCTCGCCTCCGTCGTTTTATCCGTTTTGTTTTGAACACAAATGCAGTCAAAATGATTTAACTCGTTTAAATCGCGGAAGGAATGGCCGAGTATTTAAGGCGATGGATTGCTAATACATTGGGCCCTAAACACGCGAGTTCGAATCTCGCCTCCGTCGTTTTAACCGGATTGTTTTAATCACAAATTCAGGCAAAATAATTAAACCAATTTTAAATCGAGGACGGGGTGGTTAAGGCGATGGACTGCTAATCCATTGGGCTCTGCCCGCGCGAGTTCGAATCTCGCCTCCGTCGTTTTATCCGTTTTATTTTGAACACAAATGCAGTCAAAATGATTTAACTCGTTTATATCGCGGAAGGGATGGCCCAGAATTTAAGGCGATGGATTGCTAATACATTGGGCCCTAAACACGCGAGTTCGAATCTCGCCTCCGTCGTTTTAACCGGATTGTTTTAATCACAAATTCAGGCAAAATAATTAAACCAATTTTAAATCGAGGACGGGGTGGTTAAGGCGGTGGACTGCTAATCCATTGGGCTCTGCCCGCGCGAGTTCGAATCTCGCCTCCGTCGTTTTATCCGTTTTGTTTTGAACACCAATGCAGGCAAAATGATTAAACTCGGTTTAATCGCGGAAGGGATGGCCGAATGGTTAAGGCGATGGATTGCTAATACATTGGGCCCTAAACACGCGAGTTCGAATCTCGCCTCCGTCGTTTTAACCGGATTGTTTTAATCACAAATTCAGGGAAAATATTTAAACCAGTTTTAAATCGAGGACGGGGTGGCCGAGTGGTTACGGCGATGGACCGCTAATCCATTGGGCTCTGCCCGCGCGAGTTCGAATCTCGCCTCCGTCGTTTTATCCGTTTTGTTTTGAACACCAATTCAGTCAAAATGATTAAACTCGGTCTAATCGCGGAAGGGATGGCCGAATGGTTAAGGCGATGGATTGCTATTACATTGGGCCCTAAACACGCGAGTTCGAATCTCGCCTTCGTCGTTTTAACCGGATTGTTCTAATCACAAATTCAGTCAAAATATTTAAACCAGTTCTAAATCGGGGACGGGGTGGCCGAGTGGTTAAGGCGATGGACTGCTAATCCATTGGGCTCTGCCCGCGCGAGTTCGAATCTCGCCTCCGTCGTTTTATCCGTTTTGTTTTGAACACAAATGCAGTCAAAATGATTTAGCTCGTTGAACTCGCGGAAGGGATGGCCGAGTGGTTAAGGCGATGGATTGCTAATACATTGGGCCTTAAACACGCGAGTTCGAATCTCGCCTCCGTCGTTTTAACCGGATTGTTTTAATCACAAATTCAGGCAAAATAATTAAACCAGTTTTAAATCGAGGACGGGGTGGTTAAGGCGATGGACTGCTAATCCATTGGGCTCTGCCCGCGCGAGTTCGAATCTCGCCTCCGTCGTTTTATCCGTTTTGTTTTGAACACCAATGCAGACAAAATGATTAAACTCGGTTTAATCGCGGAAGGGATGGCCGAATGGTTAAGGCGATGGATTGCTAATACATTGGGTCCTAAACACGCGAGTTCGAATCTCGCCTCCGTCGTTTTAACCGGATTGTTTTAATCACAAATTCAGGCAAAATATTTAAACCAGTTTTAGATCGCGGACGGGGTGGCCGAGTGGTTACGGCGATGGACTGCTAATCCATTGGGCTTTGCCCGCGCGAGTTCGAATCTCGCCTCCGTCGTTTTATCCGTTTTGTTTTGAACACCAATGCAGTCAAAATGATAAAACTCGGTTTAATCGCGGAAGGGATGGCCGAGTGGTTAAGGCTATGGATTGCTAATACATTAGGCCCTAAACACGCGAGTTCGAATCTCGCATCCGTCGTTTTAACCGGATTGTTTTAATCACAAATTCAGGCAAAATAATTAAACCCGTTTTAAATCGAGGACGTAGTGTTTAAGGCGATGGACTGCTAATCCATTGGGCTCTGCCCGCGCGAGTTCGAATCTCGCCTCCGTCGTTTTATCCGTTTTGTTTTGAACACAAATGCAGTCAAAATGATTTAACTCGTTTAAATCGCGGAAGGGATGGCCGAGTGGTTAAGGCGATGGATTGCTAATACATTGGGCCTTAAACACGCGAGTTCGAATCTCGCCTCCGTCGTTTTAACCGGATTGTTTTAATCACAAATTCAGGCAAAATAATTAAACCAGTTTTAAATCGAGGACGGGGTGGTTAAGGCGATGGACTGCTAATCCATTGGGCTCTGCCCGCGCGAGTTCGAATCTCGCCTCCGTCGTTTTATCCGTTTTGTTTTGAACACAAATGCAGTCAAAATGATTTAACTCGTTTAAATCGCGGAAGGGATGGCCGAGTGGTTAAGGCGATGGATTGCTAATACATTGGGCCTTAAACACGCGAGTTCGAATCTCGCCTCCGTCGTTTTAACCGGATTGTTTTAATCACAAATTCAGGCAAAATAATTAAACCAGTTTTAAATCGAGGACGGGGTGGTTAAGGCGATGGACTGCTAATCCATTGGGCTCTGCCCGCGCGAGTTCAAATCTCGCCTCCGTCGTTTTATCCGTTTTGTTTTGAACACAAATGCAGTCAAAATGATTTAACTCTTTAAATCGCGGAAGGGATGGCCGAGTGGTTAAGGCGATGGATTGCTAATACATTAGGCCCTAAACACGCGAGTTCGAATCTCGCCTCCGTCGTTTTAACCGGATTGTTTTAATCACAAATTCAGGCAAAATAATTAAACCAGTTTTAAATCGAGGACGGGGTGGCCGATTGGTTAAGGCGATGGACTGCTAATCCATTGGGCTCTGCCCGCGCGATTTCGAATCTCGCCTCCGTCGTTTTATCCGTTTTGTTTTGAACACAAATGCAGTCAAAATGATTTAACTCGTTTAAATCGCGGAAGGGATGGCCGAGTGGTTAAGGCGATGGATTGCTAATACATTGGGCCTTAAACACGCGAGTTCGAATCTCGCCTCCGTCGTTTTAACCGGATTGTTTTAATCACAAATTCAGGCAAAATAATTAAACCAGTTTTAAATCGAGGACGGGGTGGTTAAGGCGATGGACTGCTAATCCATTGGGCTCTGCCCGCGCGAGTTCGAATCTCGCCTCCGTCGTTTTATCCGTTTTGTTTTGAACACCAATGCAGTCAAAATGATTAAACTCGGTTTAATCGCGGAAGGGATGGCCGAATGGTTAAGGCGATGGATTGCTAATACATTGGGTCCTAAACACGCGAGTTCGAATCTCGCCTCCGTCGTTTTAACCGGATTGTTTTAATCACAAATTCAGGCAAAATATTTAAACCAGTTTTAGATCGCGGACGGGGTGGCCGAGTGGTTACGGCGATGGACTGCTAATCCATTGGGCTTTGCCCGCGCGAGTTCGAATCTCGCCTCCGTCGTTTTATCCGTTTTGTTTTGAACACCAATGCAGTCAAAATGATAAAACTCGGTTTAATCGCGGAAGGGATGGCCGAGTGGTTAAGGCTATGGATTGCTAATACATTAGGCCCTAAACACGCGAGTTCGAATCTCGCATCCGTCGTTTTAACCGGATTGTTTTAATCACAAATTCAGGCAAAATAATTAAACCCGTTTTAAATCGAGGACGTAGTGTTTAAGGCGATGGACTGCTAATCCATTGGGCTCTGCCCGCGCGAGTTCGAATCTCGCCTCCGTCGTTTTATCCGTTTTGTTTTGAACACAAATGCAGTCAAAATGATTTAACTCGTTTAAATCGCGGAAGGGATGGCCGAGTGGTTAAGGCGATGGATTGCTAATACATTGGGCCTTAAACACGCGAGTTCGAATCTCGCCTCCGTCGTTTTAACCGGATTGTTTTAATCACAAATTCAGGCAAAATAATTAAACCAGTTTTAAATCGAGGACGGGGTGGTTAAGGCGATGGACTGCTAATCCATTGGGCTCTGCCCGCGCGAGTTCGAATCTCGCCTCCGTCGTTTTATCCGTTTTGTTTTGAACACAAATGCAGTCAAAATGATTTAACTCGTTTAAATCGCGGAAGGGATGGCCGAGTGGTTAAGGCGATGGATTGCTAATACATTGGGCCTTAAACACGCGAGTTCGAATCTCGCCTCCGTCGTTTTAACCGGATTGTTTTAATCACAAATTCAGGCAAAATAATTAAACCAGTTTTAAATCGAGGACGGGGTGGTTAAGGCGATGGACTGCTAATCCATTGGGCTCTGCCCGCGCGAGTTCGAATCTCGCCTCCGTCGTTTTATCCGTTTTGTTTTGAACACAAATGCAGTCAAAATGATTTAACTCGTTTAAATCGCGGAAGGGATGGCCGAGTGGTTAAGGCGATGGATTGCTAATACATTGGGCCTTAAACACGCGAGTTCGAATCTCGCCTCCGTCGTTTTAACCGGATTGTTTTAATCACAAATTCAGGCAAAATAATTAAACCAGTTTTAAATCGAGGACGGGGTGGTTAAGGCGATGGACTGCTAATCCATTGGGCTCTGCCCGCGCGAGTTCAAATCTCGCCTCCGTCGTTTTATCCGTTTTGTTTTGAACACAAATGCAGTCAAAATGATTTAACTCTTTAAATCGCGGAAGGGATGGCCGAGTGGTTAAGGCGATGGATTGCTAATACATTAGGCCCTAAACACGCGAGTTCGAATCTCGCCTCCGTCGTTTTAACCGGATTGTTTTAATCACAAATTCAGGCAAAATAATTAAACCAGTTTTAAATCGAGGACGGGGTGGCCGATTGGTTAAGGCGATGGACTGCTAATCCATTGGGCTCTGCCCGCGCGATTTCGAATCTCGCCTCCGTCGTTTTATCCGTTTTGTTTTGAACACAAATGCAGTCAAAATGATTTAACTCGTTTAAATCGCGGAAGGGATGGCCGAGTGGTTAAGGCGATGGATTGCTAATACATTAGGCCCTAAACACGCGAGTTCGAATCTCGCCTCCGTCGTTTTAACCGGATTGTTTTAATCACAAATTCAGGCAAAATAATTAAACCAGTTTTAAATCGAGGACGGGGTGGCCGATTGGTTAAGGCGATGGACTGCTAATCCATTGGGCTCTGCCCGCGCGATTTCGAATCTCGCCTCCGTCGTTTTATCCGTTTTGTTTTGAACACAAATGCAGTCAAAATGATTTAACTCGTTTAAATCGCGGAAGGGATGGCCGAGTGGTTAAGGCGATGGATTGCTAATACATTGGGCCTTAAACACGCGAGTTCGAATCTCGCCTCCGTCGTTTTAACCGGATTGTTTTAATCACAAATTCAGGCAAAATAATTAAACCAGTTTTAAATCGAGGACGGGGTGGTTAAGGCGATGGACTGCTAATCCATTGGGCTCTGCCCGCGCGAGTTCGAATCTCGCCTCCGTCGTTTTATCCGTTTTGTTTTGAACACCAATGCAGTCAAAATGATTAAACTCGGTTTAATCGCGGAAGGGATGGCCGAATGGTTAAGGCGATGGATTGCTAATACATTGGGTCCTAAACACGCGAGTTCGAATCTCGCCTCCGTCGTTTTAACCGGATTGTTTTAATCACAAATTCAGGCAAAATATTTAAACCAGTTTTAGATCGCGGACGGGGTGGCCGAGTGGTTACGGCGATGGACTGCTAATCCATTGGGCTTTGCCCGCGCGAGTTCGAATCTCGCCTCCGTCGTTTTATCCGTTTTGTTTTGAACACCAATGCAGTCAAAATGATAAAACTCGGTTTAATCGCGGAAGGGATGGCCGAGTGGTTAAGGCTATGGATTGCTAATACATTAGGCCCTAAACACGCGAGTTCGAATCTCGCATCCGTCGTTTTAACCGGATTGTTTTAATCACAAATTCAGGCAAAATAATTAAACCCGTTTTAAATCGAGGACGTAGTGTTTAAGGCGATGGACTGCTAATCCATTGGGCTCTGCCCGCGCGAGTTCGAATCTCGCCTCCGTCGTTTTATCCGTTTTGTTTTGAACACAAATGCAGTCAAAATGATTTAACTCGTTTAAATCGCGGAAGGGATGGCCGAGTGGTTAAGGCGATGGATTGCTAATACATTGGGCCTTAAACACGCGAGTTCGAATCTCGCCTCCGTCGTTTTAACCGGATTGTTTTAATCACAAATTCAGGCAAAATAATTAAACCAGTTTTAAATCGAGGACGGGGTGGTTAAGGCGATGGACTGCTAATCCATTGGGCTCTGCCCGCGCGAGTTCGAATCTCGCCTCCGTCGTTTTATCCGTTTTGTTTTGAACACAAATGCAGTCAAAATGATTTAACTCGTTTAAATCGCGGAAGGGATGGCCGAGTGGTTAAGGCGATGGATTGCTAATACATTGGGCCTTAAACACGCGAGTTCGAATCTCGCCTCCGTCGTTTTAACCGGATTGTTTTAATCACAAATTCAGGCAAAATAATTAAACCAGTTTTAAATCGAGGACGGGGTGGTTAAGGCGATGGACTGCTAATCCATTGGGCTCTGCCCGCGCGAGTTCAAATCTCGCCTCCGTCGTTTTATCCGTTTTGTTTTGAACACAAATGCAGTCAAAATGATTTAACTCTTTAAATCGCGGAAGGGATGGCCGAGTGGTTAAGGCGATGGATTGCTAATACATTAGGCCCTAAACACGCGAGTTCGAATCTCGCCTCCGTCGTTTTAACCGGATTGTTTTAATCACAAATTCAGGCAAAATAATTAAACCAGTTTTAAATCGAGGACGGGGTGGCCGATTGGTTAAGGCGATGGACTGCTAATCCATTGGGCTCTGCCCGCGCGATTTCGAATCTCGCCTCCGTCGTTTTATCCGTTTTGTTTTGAACACAAATGCAGTCAAAATGATTTAACTCGTTTAAATCGCGGAAGGGATGGCCGAGTGGTTAAGGCGATGGATTGCTAATACATTGGGCCTTAAACACGCGAGTTCGAATCTCGCCTCCGTCGTTTTAACCGGATTGTTTTAATCACAAATTCAGGCAAAATAATTAAACCAGTTTTAAATCGAGGACGGGGTGGTTAAGGCGATGGACTGCTAATCCATTGGGCTCTGCCCGCGCGAGTTCGAATCTCGCCTCCGTCGTTTTATCCGTTTTGTTTTGAACACCAATGCAGTCAAAATGATTAAACTCGGTTTAATCGCGGAAGGGATGGCCGAATGGTTAAGGCGATGGATTGCTAATACATTGGGTCCTAAACACGCGAGTTCGAATCTCGCCTCCGTCGTTTTAACCGGATTGTTTTAATCACAAATTCAGGCAAAATATTTAAACCAGTTTTAGATCGCGGACGGGGTGGCCGAGTGGTTACGGCGATGGACTGCTAATCCATTGGGCTTTGCCCGCGCGAGTTCGAATCTCGCCTCCGTCGTTTTATCCGTTTTGTTTTGAACACCAATGCAGTCAAAATGATAAAACTCGGTTTAATCGCGGAAGGGATGGCCGAGTGGTTAAGGCTATGGATTGCTAATACATTAGGCCCTAAACACGCGAGTTCGAATCTCGCATCCGTCGTTTTAACCGGATTGTTTTAATCACAAATTCAGGCAAAATAATTAAACCCGTTTTAAATCGAGGACGGGGTGGTTAAGGCGATGGACTGCTAATCCATTGGGCTCTGCCCGCGCGAGTTCAAATCTCGCCTCCGTCGTTTTATCCGTTTTGTTTTGAACACAAATGCAGTCAAAATGATTTAACTCTTTAAATCGCGGAAGGGATGGCCGAGTGGTTAAGGCGATGGATTGCTAATACATTAGGCCCTAAACACGCGAGTTCGAATCTCGCCTCCGTCGTTTTAACCGGATTGTTTTAATCACAAATTCAGGCAAAATAATTAAACCAGTTTTAAATCGAGGACGGGGTGGTTAAGGCGATGGACTGCTAATCCATTGGGCTCTGCCCGCGCGAGTTCAAATCTCGCCTCCGTCGTTTTATCCGTTTTGTTTTGAACACAAATGCAGTCAAAATGATTTAACTCTTTAAATCGCGGAAGGGATGGCCGAGTGGTTAAGGCGATGGATTGCTAATACATTAGGCCCTAAACACGCGAGTTCGAATCTCGCCTCCGTCGTTTTAACCGGATTGTTTTAATCACAAATTCAGGCAAAATAATTAAACCAGTTTTAAATCGAGGACGGGGTGGCCGATTGGTTAAGGCGATGGACTGCTAATCCATTGGGCTCTGCCCGCGCGATTTCGAATCTCGCCTCCGTCGTTTTATCCGTTTTGTTTTGAACACAAATGCAGTCAAAATGATTTAACTCGTTTAAATCGCGGAAGGGATGGCCGAGTGGTTAAGGCGATGGATTGCTAATACATTGGGCCTTAAACACGCGAGTTCGAATCTCGCCTCCGTCGTTTTAACCGGATTGTTTTAATCACAAATTCAGGCAAAATAATTAAACCAGTTTTAAATCGAGGACGGGGTGGTTAAGGCGATGGACTGCTAATCCATTGGGCTCTGCCCGCGCGAGTTCGAATCTCGCCTCCGTCGTTTTATCCGTTTTGTTTTGAACACCAATGCAGTCAAAATGATTAAACTCGGTTTAATCGCGGAAGGGATGGCCGAATGGTTAAGGCGATGGATTGCTAATACATTGGGTCCTAAACACGCGAGTTCGAATCTCGCCTCCGTCGTTTTAACCGGATTGTTTTAATCACAAATTCAGGCAAAATATTTAAACCAGTTTTATATCGCGGACGGGGTGGCCGAGTGGTTACGGCGATGGACTGCTAATCCATTGGGCTTTGCCCGCGCGAGTTCGAATCTCGCCTCCGTCGTTTTATCCGTTTTGTTTTGAACACCAATGCAGTCAAAATGATAAAACTCGGTTTAATCGCGGAAGGGATGGCCGAGTGGTTAAGGCTATGGATTGCTAATACATTAGGCCCTAAACACGCGAGTTCGAATCTCGCATCCGTCGTTTTAACCGGATTGTTTTAATCACAAATTCAGGCAAAATAATTAAACCCGTTTTAAATCGAGGACGTAGTGTTTAAAGCGATGGACTGCTAATCCATTGGGCTCTGCCCGCGCGAGTTCGAATCTCGCCTCCGTCGTTTTATCCGTTTTGTTTTGAACACAAATGCAGTCAAAATGATTTAACTCGTTTAAATCGCGGAAGGGATGGCCGAGTGGTTAAGGCGATGGATTGCTAATACATTGGGCCTTAAACACGCGAGTTCGAATCTCGCCTCCGTCGTTTTAACCGGATTGTTTTAATCACAAATTCAGGCAAAATAATTAAACCAGTTTTAAATCGAGGACGGGGTGGTTAAGGCGATGGACTGCTAATCCATTGGGCTCTGCCCGCGCGAGTTCGAATCTCGCCTCCGTCGTTTTATCCGTTTTGTTTTGAACACAAATGCAGTCAAAATGATTTAACTCGTTTAAATCGCGGAAGGGATGGCCGAGTGGTTAAGGCGATGGATTGCTAATACATTAGGCCCTAAACACGCGAGTTCGAATCTCGCCTCCGTCGTTTTAACCGGATTGTTTTAATCACAAATTCAGGCAAAATAATTAAACCAGTTTTAAATCGAGGACGGGGTGGTTAAGGCGATGGACTGCTAATCCATTGGGCTCTGCCCGCGCGAGTTCAAATCTCGCCTCCGTCGTTTTATCCGTTTTGTTTTGAACACAAATGCAGTCAAAATGATTTAACTCTTTAAATCGCGGAAGGGATGGCCGAGTGGTTAAGGCGATGGATTGCTAATACATTAGGCCCTAAACACGCGAGTTCGAATCTCGCCTCCGTCGTTTTAACCGGATTGTTTTAATCACAAATTCAGGCAAAATAATTAAACCAGTTTTAAATCGAGGACGGGGTGGCCGATTGGTTAAGGCGATGGACTGCTAATCCATTGGGCTCTGCCCGCGCGATTTCGAATCTCGCCTCCGTCGTTTTATCCGTTTTGTTTTGAACACAAATGCAGTCAAAATGATTTAACTCGTTTAAATCGCGGAAGGGATGGCCGAGTGGTTAAGGCGATGGATTGCTAATACATTGGGCCTTAAACACGCGAGTTCGAATCTCGCCTCCGTCGTTTTAACCGGATTGTTTTAATCACAAATTCAGGCAAAATAATTAAACCAGTTTTAAATCGAGGACGGGGTGGTTAAGGCGATGGACTGCTAATCCATTGGGCTCTGCCCGCGCGAGTTCGAATCTCGCCTCCGTCGTTTTATCCGTTTTGTTTTGAACACCAATGCAGTCAAAATGATTAAACTCGGTTTAATCGCGGAAGGGATGGCCGAATGGTTAAGGCGATGGATTGCTAATACATTGGGTCCTAAACACGCGAGTTCGAATCTCGCCTCCGTCGTTTTAACCGGATTGTTTTAATCACAAATTCAGGCAAAATATTTAAACCAGTTTTATATCGCGGACGGGGTGGCCGAGTGGTTACGGCGATGGACTGCTAATCCATTGGGCTTTGCCCGCGCGAGTTCGAATCTCGCCTCCGTCGTTTTATCCGTTTTGTTTTGAACACCAATGCAGTCAAAATGATAAAACTCGGTTTAATCGCGGAAGGGATGGCCGAGTGGTTAAGGCTATGGATTGCTAATACATTAGGCCCTAAACACGCGAGTTCGAATCTCGCATCCGTCGTTTTAACCGGATTGTTTTAATCACAAATTCAGGCAAAATAATTAAACCCGTTTTAAATCGAGGACGTAGTGTTTAAAGCGATGGACTGCTAATCCATTGGGCTCTGCCCGCGCGAGTTCGAATCTCGCCTCCGTCGTTTTATCCGTTTTGTTTTGAACACAAATGCAGTCAAAATGATTTAACTCGTTTAAATCGCGGAAGGGATGGCCGAGTGGTTAAGGCGATGGATTGCTAATACATTGGGCCTTAAACACGCGAGTTCGAATCTCGCCTCCGTCGTTTTAACCGGATTGTTTTAATCACAAATTCAGGCAAAATAATTAAACCAGTTTTAAATCGAGGACGGGGTGGTTAAGGCGATGGACTGCTAATCCATTGGGCTCTGCCCGCGCGAGTTCGAATCTCGCCTCCGTCGTTTTATCCGTTTTGTTTTGAACACAAATGCAGTCAAAATGATTTAACTCGTTTAAATCGCGGAAGGGATGGCCGAGTGGTTAAGGCGATGGATTGCTAATACATTGGGCCTTAAACACGCGAGTTCGAATCTCGCCTCCGGCGTTTTAACCGGATTGTTTTAATCACAAATTCAGGCAAAATAATTAAACCAGTTTTAAATCGAGGACGGGGTGGTTAAGGCGATGGACTGCTAATCCATTGGGCTCTGCCCGCGCGAGTTCAAATCTCGCCTCCGTCGTTTTATCCGTTTTGTTTTGAACACAAATGCAGTCAAAATGATTTAACTCTTTAAATCGCGGAAGGGATGGCCGAGTGGTTAAGGCGATGGATTGCTAATACATTAGGCCCTAAACACGCGAGTTCGAATCTCGCCTCCGTCGTTTTAACCGGATTGTTTTAATCACAAATTCAGGCAAAATAATTAAACCAGTTTTAAATCGAGGACGGGGTGGCCGATTGGTTAAGGCGATGGACTGCTAATCCATTGGGCTCTGCCCGCGCGAGTTCGAATCTCGCCTCCGTCGTTTTATCCGTTTTGTTTTGAACACAAATGCAGTCAAAATGATTTAACTCGTTTAAATCGCGGAAGGGATGGCCGAGTGGTTAAGGCGATGGATTGCTAATACATTGGGCCTTAAACACGCGAGTTCGAATCTCGCCTCCGTCGTTTTAACCGGATTGTTTTAATCACAAATTCAGGCAAAATAATTAAACCAGTTTTAAATCGAGGACGGGGTGGTTAAGGCGATTTACTGCTAATCCATTGGGCTCTGCCCGCGCGAGTTCGAATCTCGCCTCCGTCGTTTTATCCGTTTTGTTTTGAACACAAATGCAGTCAAAATGATTTAACTCGTTTAAATCGCGGAAGGGATGGCCGAGTGGTTAAGGCGATGGATTGTTAATACATTAGGCCCTAAACACGCGAGTTCGAATCTCGCCTCCGTCGTTTTAACCGGATTGTTTTAATCACAAATTCAGGCAAAATAATTAAACCAGTTTTAAATCGAGGACGGGGTGGCCGATTGGTTAAGGCGATGGACTGCTAATCCATTGGGCTCTGCCCGCGCGAGTTCGAATCTCGCCTCCGTCGTTTTATCCGTTTTGTTTTGAACACAAATGCAGTCAAAATGATTTAACTCGTTTAAATCGCGGAAGGGATGGCCGAGTGGTTAAGGCGATGGATTGCTAATACATTAGGCCCTAAACACGCGAGTTCGAATCTCGCCTTCGTCGTTTTAACCGGATTGTTCTAATCACAAATTCAGTCAAAATATTTAAACCAGTTCTAAATCGGGGACGGGGTGGCCGAGTGGTTAAGGCGATGGACTGCAAATCCATCGGGCTCTGCCCGCGCGAGTTCGAATCTCGCCTCCGTCGTTTTATCCGTTTTGTTTTGAACACAATTGCAGTCAAAATGATTTAACTCGTTTAAATCGCGGAAGGGATGGCCGAGTGGTTAAGGCGATGGATTGCTAATACATTAGGCCCTAAACACGCGAGTTCAAATCTCGCCTCCGTCGTTTTATCCGTTTTGTTTTGAACACAAATGCAGTCAAAATGATTTAACTCGTTTAAATCGCGGAAGGGATGGCCGAATGGTTAAGGCGATGGATTGCTAATACATTTTGCACTAAACACGCGAGTTCGAATCTCGCCTCCGTCGTTTTAACCGGATTATTTTAATCACAAATTCAGGCAAAATAATTATACCCGTTTTAAATCGAGGACGGGGTGGTTAAGGCGATGGACTGCTAATCCATTGGGCTCTGCCCGCGCGAGTTCGAATCTCGCCTCCGTCGTTTTATCCGTTTTGTTTTGAACACAAATGCAGTTAAAATGATTTAACTCGTTTAAATCGCGGAAGGGATGGCCCAGTATTTAAGGCGATGGATTGCTAATACATTGGGCCCTAAACACGCGAGTTCGAATCTCGCCTCCGTCGTTTTAACCGGATTGTTTTAATCACAAATTCAGGCAAAATAATTAAACCAATTTTAAATCGAGGACGGGGTGGTTAAGGCGGTGGACTGCTAATCCATTGGGCTCTGCCCGCGCGAGTTCGAATCTCGCCTCCGTCGTTTTATCCGTTTTGTTTTGAACACAATTGCAGTCAAAATGATTTAACTCGTTTAAATCGCGGAAGGGATGGCCGAGTGGTTAAGGCGATGGATTGCTAATACATTAGGCCCTAAACACGCGAGTTCGAATCTCGCCTTCGTCGTTTTAACCGGATTGTTCTAATCACAAATTCAGTCAAAATATTTAAACCAGTTCTAAATCGGGGACGGGGTGGCCGAGTGGTTAAGGCGATGGACTGCAAATCCATCGGGCTCTGCCCGCGCGAGTTCGAATCTCGCCTCCGTCGTTTTATCCGTTTTGTTTTGAACACAATTGCAGTCAAAATGATTTAACTCGTTTAAATCGCGGAAGGGATGGCCGAGTGGTTAAGGCGATGGATTGCTAATACATTAGGCCCTAAACACGCGAGTTCAAATCTCGCCTCCGTCGTTTTATCCGTTTTGTTTTGAACACAAATGCAGTCAAAATGATTTAACTCGTTTAAATCGCGGAAGGGATGGCCGAATGGTTAAGGCGATGGATTGCTAATACATTTTGCACTAAACACGCGAGTTCGAATCTCGCCTCCGTCGTTTTAACCGGATTATTTTAATCACAAATTCAGGCAAAATAATTATACCCGTTTTAAATCGAGGACGGGGTGGTTAAGGCGATGGACTGCTAATCCATTGGGCTCTGCCCGCGCGAGTTCGAATCTCGCCTCCGTCGTTTTATCCGTTTTGTTTTGAACACAAATGCAGTTAAAATGATTTAACTCGTTTAAATCGCGGAAGGGATGGCCCAGTATTTAAGGCGATGGATTGCTAATACATTGGGCCCTAAACACGCGAGTTCGAATCTCGCCTCCGTCGTTTTAACCGGATTGTTTTAATCACAAATTCAGGCAAAATAATTAAACCAATTTTAAATCGAGGACGGGGTGGTTAAGGCGGTGGACTGCTAATCCATTGGGCTCTGCCCGCGCGAGTTCGAATCTCGCCTCCGTCGTTTTATCCGTTTTGTTTTGAACACAATTGCAGTCAAAATGATTTAACTCGTTTAAATCGCGGAAGGGATGGCCGAGTGGTTAAGGCGATGGATTGCTAATACATTAGGCCCTAAACACGCGAGTTCAAATCTCGCCTCCGTCGTTTTATCCGTTTTGTTTTGAACACAAATGCAGTCAAAATGATTTAACTCGTTTAAATCGCGGAAGGGATGGCCGAGTATTTAAGGCGATGGATTGCTAATACATTGGGCCCTAAACACGCGAGTTCGAATCTCTCCTCCGTCGTTTTAACCGGATTGTTTTAATCACAAATTCAGGCAAAATATTTAAACCAGTTTTAGATCGAGGACGGGGTGGCCGAGTGGTTACGGCGATGGACTGCTAATCCATTGGGCTCTGCCCGCGCGAGTTCGAATCTCGCCTCCGTCATTTTATCCGTTTTGTTTTGAACACCAATGCAGTCAAAATGATAAAACTCGGTTTAATCGCGGAATGGGATGGCCGAGTGGTTAAGGCGATGGATTGCTAATACATTAGGCCCTAAACACGCGAGTTCGAATCTCGCATCCGTCGTTTTAACCGGATTGTTTTAATCACAAATTCAGGCAAAATAATTAAACCCGTTTTAAATCGAGGACGGGGTGTTTAAGGCGATGGACTGCTAATCCATTGGGCTTTGCCCGCGCGAGTTCGAATCTCGCCTCCGTCGTTTTATCCGTTTTGTTTTGAACACAATTGCAGTCAAAATGATTTAACTCGTTTAAATCGCGGAAGGGATGGCCGAATGGTTAAGGCGATGGATTGCTAATACATTTTGCACTAAACACGCGAGTTCGAATCTCGCCTCCGTCGTTTTAACCGGATTATTTTAATCACAAATTCAGGCCAAATAATTAAACCCGTTTTAAATCGAGGACGGGGTGGTTAAGGCGATGGACTGCTAATCCATTGGGCTCTGCCCGCGCGAGTTCGAATCTCGCCTCCGTCGTTTTATCCGTTTTGTTTTGAACACAAATGCAGTCAAAATGATTTAACTCGCTTAAATCGCGGAAGGGATGGCCGAGTGGTTAAGGCGATGGATTGCTAATACATTGGGCCATAAACACGCGAGTTCGAATCTCGCCTCCGTCGTTTTAACCGGATTGTTTTAATCACAAATTCAGGCAAAATAATTAAACCAGTTTTAAATCGAGGACGGGGTGGTTAAGGCGATGGACTGCTAATCCATTGGGCTCTGCCCGCGCGAGTTCGAATCTCGCCTCCGTCGTTTTATCCGTTTTGTTTTGAACACAAATGCAGTCAAAATGATTTAACTCGTTTAAATCGCGGAAGGGATGGCCGAGTGGTTAAGGCGATGGATTGCTGATACATTGGGCCCTAAACACGCGAGTTCGAATCTCGCCTCCGTCGTTTTAACCGGATTGTTTTAATCACAAATTCAGGCAAAATATTTAAACCAGTTCTAAATCGAGGACGGGGTGGCCGAGTGGTTAAGGCGATGGACTGCTAATCCATTGGGCTCTGCCCGCGCGAGTTCGAATCTCGCCTCCGTCGTTTTATCCGTTTTGTTTTGAACACCAATGCAGTCAAAATGATTAAACTCGGTTTAATCGCGGAAGGGATGGCCGAATGGTTAAGGCGATGGATTGCTAATACATTGGGCCCTAAACACGCGAGTTCGAATCTCGCCTCCGTCGTTTTAACCGGATTGTTTTAATCACAAATTCAGGCAAAATATTTAAACCAGTTTTAGATCGAGGACGGGGTGGCCGAGTGGTTACGGCGATGGACTGCTAATCCATTGGGCTTTGCCCGCGCGAGTTCGAATCTCGCCTCCGTCGTTTTATCCGTTTTGTTTTGAACACCAATGCAGTCAAAATGATAAAACTCGGTTTAATCGCGGAAGGGATGGCCGAGTGGTTAAGGCTATGGATTGCTAATACATTAGGCCCTAAACACGCGAGTTCGAATCTCGCATCCGTCGTTTTAACCGGATTGTTTTAATCACAAATTCAGGCAAAATAATTAAACCCGTTTTAAATCGAGGACGTAGTGTTTAAGGCGATGGACTGCTAATCCATTGGGCTCTGCCCGCGCGAGTTCGAATCTCGCCTCCGTCGTTTTATCCGTTTTGTTTTGAACACAAATGCAGTCAAAATGATTTAACTCGTTTAAATCGCGGAAGGGATGGCCGAGTGGTTAAGGCGATGGATTGCTAATACATTGGGCCTTAAACACGCGAGTTCGAATCTCGCCTCCGTCGTTTTAACCGGATTGTTTTAATCACAAATTCAGGCAAAATAATTAAACCCGTTTTAAATCGAGGACGGGGTGTTTAAGGCGATGGACTGCTAATCCATTGGGCTCTGCCCGCGCGAGTTCGAATCTCGCCTCCGTCGTTTTATCCGTTTTGTTTTGAACACAAATGCAGTCAAAATGATTTAACTCGTTTAAATCGCGGAAGGGATGGCCGAATGGTTAAGGCGATGGATTGCTAATACATTTTGCACTAAACACGCGAGTTCGAATCTCGCCTCTGTCGTTTTAACCGGATTATTTTAATCACAAATTCAGGCAAAATAATTAAACCCGTTTTAAATCGAGGACGGGGTGGTTAAGGCGATGGACTGCTAATCCATTGGGCTCTGCCCGCGCGAGTTCGAATCTCGCCTCCGTCGTTTTATCCGTTTTGTTTTGAACACAAATGCAGTCAAAATGATTTAACTCGTTTAAATCGCGGAAGGGATGGCCGAGTATTTAAGGCGGTGGATTGCTAATACATTGGGCCCTAAACACGCGAGTTCGAATCTCGCCTCCGTCGTTTTAACCGGATTGTTTTAATCACAAATTCAGGCAAAATATTTAAACCAGTTTTAGATCGAGGACGGGGTGGCCGAGTGGTTACGGCGATGGACTGCTAATCCATTGGGCTCTGCCCGCGCGAGTTCGAATCTCGCCTCCGTCATTTTATCCGTTTTGTTTTGAACAACAATGCAGTCAAAATGATAAAACTCGGTTTAATCGCGGAATGGGATGGCCGAGTGGTTAAGGCGATGGATTGCTAATACATTAGGCCCTAAACACGCGAGTTCGAATCTCGCATCCGTCGTTTTAACCGGATTGTTTTAATCACAAATTCAGGCAAAATAATTAAACCCGTTTTAAATCGAGGACGGGGTGTTTAAGGCGATGGACTGCTAATCCATTGGGCTTTGCCCGCGCGAGTTCGAATCTCGCCTCCGTCGTTTTATCCGTTTTGTTTTGAACACAATTGCAGTCAAAATGATTTAACTCGTTTAAATCGCGGAAGGGATGGCCGAATGGTTAAGGCGATGGATTGCTAATACATTTTGCACTAAACACGCGAGTTCGAATCTCGCCTCCGTCGTTTTAACCGGATTATTTTAATCACAAATTCAGGCCAAATAATTAAACCCGTTTTAAATCGAGGACGGGGTGGTTAAGGCGATGGACTGCTAATCCATTGGGCTCTGCCCGCGCGAGTTCGAATCTCGCCTCCGTCGTTTTATCCGTTTTGTTTTGAACACAAATGCAGTCAAAATGATTTAACTCGTTTAAATCGCGGAAGGGATGGCCCAGTATTTAAGGCGATGGATTGCTAATACATTGGGCCCTAAACACGCGAGTTCGAATCTCGCCTCCGTCGTTTTAACCGGATTGTTTTAATCACAAATTCAGGCAAAATAATTAAACCAATTTTAAATCGAGGACGGGGTGGTTAAGGCGGTGGACTGCTAATCCATTGGGCTCTGCCCGCGCGAGTTCGAATCTCGCCTCCGTCGTTTTATCCGTTTTGTTTTGAACACAATTGCAGTCAAAATGATTTAACTCGTTTAAATCGCGGAAGGGATGGCCGAGTGGTTAAGGCGATGGATTGCTAATACATTAGGCCCTAAACACGCGAGTTCAAATCTCGCCTCTGTCGTTTTATCCGTTTTGTTTTGAACACAAATGCAGTCAAAATGATTTAACTCGTTTAAATCGCGGAAGGGATGGCCGAATGGTTAAGGCGATGGATTGCTAATACATTTTGCACTAAACACGCGAGTTCGAATCTCGCCTCCGTCGTTTTAACCGGATTATTTTAATCACAAATTCAGGCAAAATATTTAAACCAGTTTTAGATCGAGGACGGGGTGGCCGAGTGGTTACGGCGATGGACTGCTAATCCATTGGGCTCTGCCCGCGCGAGTTCGAATCTCGCCTCCGTCATTTTATCCGTTTTGTTTTGAACAACAATGCAGTCAAAATGATAAAACTCGGTTTAATCGCGGAATGGGATGGCCGAGTGGTTAAGGCGATGGATTGCTAATACATTAGGCCCTAAACACGCGAGTTCGAATCTCGCATCCGTCGTTTTAACCGGATTGTTTTAATCACAAATTCAGGCAAAATAATTAAACCCGTTTTAAATCGAGGACGGGGTGTTTAAGGCGATGGACTGCTAATCCATTGGGCTTTGCCCGCGCGAGTTCGAATCTCGCCTCCGTCGTTTTATCCGTTTTGTTTTGAACACAATTGCAGTCAAAATGATTTAACTCGTTTAAATCGCGGAAGGGATGGCCGAATGGTTAAGGCGATGGATTGCTAATACATTTTGCACTAAACACGCGAGTTCGAATCTCGCCTCCGTCGTTTTAACCGGATTATTTTAATCACAAATTCAGGCCAAATAATTAAACCCGTTTTAAATCGAGGACGGGGTGGTTAAGGCGATGGACTGCTAATCCATTGGGCTCTGCCCGCGCGAGTTCGAATCTCGCCTCCGTCGTTTTATCCGTTTTGTTTTGAACACAAATGCAGTCAAAATGATTTAACTCGTTTAAATCGCGGAAGGGATGGCCCAGTATTTAAGGCGATGGATTGCTAATACATTGGGCCCTAAACACGCGAGTTCGAATCTCGCCTCCGTCGTTTTAACCGGATTGTTTTAATCACAAATTCAGGCAAAATAATTAAACCAATTTTAAATCGAGGACGGGGTGGTTAAGGCGGTGGACTGCTAATCCATTGGGCTCTGCCCGCGCGAGTTCGAATCTCGCCTCCGTCGTTTTATCCGTTTTGTTTTGAACACAATTGCAGTCAAAATGATTTAACTCGTTTAAATCGCGGAAGGGATGGCCGAGTGGTTAAGGCGATGGATTGCTAATACATTAGGCCCTAAACACGCGAGTTCAAATCTCGCCTCTGTCGTTTTATCCGTTTTGTTTTGAACACAAATGCAGTCAAAATGATTTAACTCGTTTAAATCGCGGAAGGGATGGCCGAATGGTTAAGGCGATGGATTGCTAATACATTTTGCACTAAACACGCGAGTTCGAATCTCGCCTCCGTCGTTTTAACCGGATTATTTTAATCACAAATTCAGGCAAAATAATTAAACCCGTTTTAAATCGAGGACGGGGTGGTTAAGGCGATGGACTGCTAATCCATTGGGCTCTGCCCGCGCGAGTTCGAATCTCGCCTCCGTCGTTTTATCCGTTTTGTTTTGAACACAAATGCAGTCAAAATGATTCAACTCGTTTAAATCGCGGAAGGGATGGCCCAGTATTTAAGGCGATGGATTGCTAATACATTGGGCCCTAAACAC
This sequence comes from Phalangium opilio, assembly GCF_054372755.1. Taxonomy (NCBI): domain Eukaryota; kingdom Metazoa; phylum Arthropoda; class Arachnida; order Opiliones; family Phalangiidae; genus Phalangium; species Phalangium opilio. The sequence goes on from NW_028324260.1 coordinate 728,703, forward strand.
GCGAGTTCGAATCTCGCCTCCGTCGTTTTAACCGGATTGTTTTAATCACAAATTCAGGCAAAATAATTAAACCAATTTTAAATCGAGGACGGGGTGGTTAAGGCGGTGGACTGCTAATCCATTGGGCTCTGCCCGCGCGAGTTCGAATCTCGCCTCCGTCGTTTTATCCGTTTTGTTTTGAACACAATTGCAGTCAAAATGATTTAACTCGTTTAAATCGCGGAAGGGATGGCCGAGTGGTTAAGGCGATGGATTGCTAATACATTAGGCCCTAAACACGCGAGTTCAAATCTCGCCTCCGTCATTTTATCCGTTTTGTTTTGAACACCAATGCAGTCAAAATGATAAAACTCGGTTTAATCGCGGAATGGGATGGCCGAGTGGTTAGGGCGATGGATTGCTAATACATTAGGCCCTAAACACGCGAGTTCGAATCTCGCATCCGTCGTTTTAACCGGATTGTTTTAATCACAAATTCAGGCAAAATAATTAAACCCGTTTTAAATCGAGGACGGGGTGTTTAAGGCGATGGACTGCTAATCCATTGGGCTTTGCCCGCGCGAGTTCGAATCTCGCCTCCGTCGTTTTATCCGTTTTGTTTTGAACACAATTGCAGTCAAAATGATTTAACTCGTTTAAATCGCGGAAGGGATGGCCGAATGGTTAAGGCGATGGATTGCTAATACATTTTGCACTAAACACGCGAGTTCGAATCTCGCCTCCGTCGATTTAACCGGATTATTTTAATCACAAATTCAGGCCAAATAATTAAACCCGTTTTAAATCGAGGACGGGGTGGTTAAGGCGATGGACTGCTAATCCATTGGGCTCTGCCCGCGCGAGTTCGAATCTCGCCTCCGTCGTTTTATCCGTTTTGTTTTGAACACAAATGCAGTCAAAATGATTTAACTCGTTTAAATCGCGGAAGGGATGGCCCAGTATTTAAGGCGATGGATTGCTAATACATTGGGCCCTAAACACGCGAGTTCGAATCTCGCCTCCGTCGTTTTAACCGGATTGTTTTAATCACAAATTCAGGCAAAATAATTAAACCCGTTTTAAATCGAGGACGGGGTGTTTAAGGCGATGGACTGCTAATCCATTGGGCTTTGCCCGCGCGAGTTCGAATCTCGCCTCCGTCGTTTTATCCGTTTTGTTTTGAACACAATTGCAGTCAAAATGATTTAACTCGTTTAAATCGCGGAAGGGATGGCCGAATGGTTAAGGCGATGGATTGCTAATACATTTTGCACTAAACACGCGAGTTCGAATCTCGCCTCCGTCGTTTTAACCGGATTATTTTAATCACAAATTCAGGCCAAATAATTAAACCCGTTTTAAATCGAGGACGGGGTGGTTAAGGCGATGGACTGCTAATCCATTGGGCTCTGCCCGCGCGAGTTCGAATCTCGCCTCCGTCGTTTTATCCGTTTTGTTTTGAACACAAATGCAGTCAAAATGATTCAACTCGTTTAAATCGCGGAAGGGATGGCCCAGTATTTAAGGCGATGGATTGCTAATACATTGGGCCCTAAACACGCGAGTTCGAATCTCGCCTCCGTCGTTTTAACCGGATTGTTTTAATCACAAATTCAGGCAAAATAATTAAACCAATTTTAAATCGAGGACGGGGTGGTTAAGGCGGTGGACTGCTAATCCATTGGGCTCTGCCCGCGCGAGTTCGAATCTCGCCTCCGTCGTTTTATCCGTTTTGTTTTGAACACAATTGCAGTCAAAATGATTTAACTCGTTTAAATCGCGGAAGGGATGGCCGAGTGGTTAAGGCGATGGATTGCTAATACATTAGGCCCTAAACACGCGAGTTCAAATCTCGCCTCCGTCATTTTATCCGTTTTGTTTTGAACACCAATGCAGTCAAAATGATAAAACTCGGTTTAATCGCGGAATGGGATGGCCGAGTGGTTAGGGCGATGGATTGCTAATACATTAGGCCCTAAACACGCGAGTTCGAATCTCGCATCCGTCGTTTTAACCGGATTGTTTTAATCACAAATTCAGGCAAAATAATTAAACCCGTTTTAAATCGAGGACGGGGTGTTTAAGGCGATGGACTGCTAATCCATTGGGCTTTGCCCGCGCGAGTTCGAATCTCGCCTCCGTCGTTTTATCCGTTTTGTTTTGAACACAATTGCAGTCAAAATGATTTAACTCGTTTAAATCGCGGAAGGGATGGCCGAATGGTTAAGGCGATGGATTGCTAATACATTTTGCACTAAACACGCGAGTTCGAATCTCGCCTCCGTCGTTTTAACCGGATTATTTTAATCACAAATTCAGGCCAAATAATTAAACCCGTTTTAAATCGAGGACGGGGTGGTTAAGGCGATGGACTGCTAATCCATTGGGCTCTGCCCGCGCGAGTTCGAATCTCGCCTCCGTCGTTTTATCCGTTTTGTTTTGAACACAAATGCAGTCAAAATGATTCAACTCGTTTAAATCGCGGAAGGGATGGCCCAGTATTTAAGGCGATGGATTGCTAATACATTGGGCCCTAAACACGCGAGTTCGAATCTCGCCTCCGTCGTTTTAACCGGATTGTTTTAATCACAAATTCAGGCAAAATAATTAAACCAATTTTAAATCGAGGACGGGGTGGTTAAGGCGGTGGACTGCTAATCCATTGGGCTCTGCCCGCGCGAGTTCGAATCTCGCCTCCGTCGTTTTATCCGTTTTGTTTTGAACACAATTGCAGTCAAAATGATTTAACTCGTTTAAATCGCGGAAGGGATGGCCGAGTGGTTAAGGCGATGGATTGCTAATACATTAGGCCCTAAACACGCGAGTTCAAATCTCGCCTCCGTCATTTTATCCGTTTTGTTTTGAACACCAATGCAGTCAAAATGATAAAACTCGGTTTAATCGCGGAATGGGATGGCCGAGTGGTTAGGGCGATGGATTGCTAATACATTAGGCCCTAAACACGCGAGTTCGAATCTCGCATCCGTCGTTTTAACCGGATTGTTTTAATCACAAATTCAGGCAAAATAATTAAACCCGTTTTAAATCGAGGACGGGGTGTTTAAGGCGATGGACTGCTAATCCATTGGGCTTTGCCCGCGCGAGTTCGAATCTCGCCTCCGTCGTTTTATCCGTTTTGTTTTGAACACAATTGCAGTCAAAATGATTTAACTCGTTTAAATCGCGGAAGGGATGGCCGAATGGTTAAGGCGATGGATTGCTAATACATTTTGCACTAAACACGCGAGTTCGAATCTCGCCTCCGTCGATTTAACCGGATTATTTTAATCACAAATTCAGGCCAAATAATTAAACCCGTTTTAAATCGAGGACGGGGTGGTTAAGGCGATGGACTGCTAATCCATTGGGCTCTGCCCGCGCGAGTTCGAATCTCGCCTCCGTCGTTTTATCCGTTTTGTTTTGAACACAAATGCAGTCAAAATGATTTAACTCGTTTAAATCGCGGAAGGGATGGCCCAGTATTTAAGGCGATGGATTGCTAATACATTGGGCCCTAAACACGCGAGTTCGAATCTCGCCTCCGTCGTTTTAACCGGATTGTTTTAATCACACATTCAGGCAAAATAATTAAACCAATTTTAAATCGAGGACGGGGTGGTTAAGGCGGTGGACTGCTAATCCATTGGGCTCTGCCCGCGCGAGTTCGAATCTCGCCTCCGTCGTTTTATCCGTTTTGTTTTGAACACAATTGCAGTCAAAATGATTTAACTCGTTTAAATCGCGGAAGGGATGGCCGAGTGGTTAAGGCGATGGATTGCTAATACATTAGGCCCTAAACACGCGAGTTCAAATCTCGCCTCTGTCGTTTTATCCGTTTTGTTTTGAACACAAATGCAGTCAAAATGATTTAACTCGTTTAAATCGCGGAAGGGATGGCCGAATGGTTAAGGCGATGGATTGCTAATACATTTTGCACTAAACACGCGAGTTCGAATCTCGCCTCCGTCGTTTTAACCGGATTATTTTAATCACAAATTCAGGCAAAATAATTAAACCCGTTTTAAATCGAGGACGGGGTGGTTAAGGCGATGGACTGCTAATCCATTGAGCTCTGCCCGCGCGAGTTCGAATCTCGCCTCCGTCGTTTTATCCGTTTTGTTTTGAACACAAATGCAGTCAAAATGATTTAACTCGTTTAAATCGCGGAAGGGATGGCCGAGTATTTAAGGCGATGGATTGCTAATACATTGGGCCCTAAACACGCGAGTTCGAATCTCGCCTCCGTCGTTTTAACCGGATTGTTTTAATCACAAATTCAGGCAAAATATTTAAACCAGTTTTAGATCGAGGACGGGGTGGCCGAGTGGTTACGGCGATGGACTGCTAATCCATTGGGCTCTGCCCGCGCGAGTTCGAATCTCGCCTCCGTCGTTTTATCCGTTTTGTTTTGAACACCAATGCAGTCAAAATGATAAAACTCGGTTTAATCGCGGAAGGGATGGCCGAGTGGTTAAGGCGATGGATTGCTAATACATTAGGCCCTAAACACGCGAGTTCGAATCTCGCATCCGTCGTTTTAACCGGATTGTTTTAATCACAAATTCAGGCAAAATAATTAAACCCGTTTTAAATCGAGGACGGGGTGTTTAAGGCGATGGACTGCTAATCCATTGGGCTCTGCCCGCGCGAGTTCGAATCTCACCTCCGTCGTTTTATCCGTTTTGTTTTGAACACAAATGCAGTCAAAATGATTTAACTCGTTTAAATCGCGGAAGGGATGGCCGAGTGGTTAAGGCGATGGATTGCTAATACATTGGGCCTTACACACGCGAGTTCGAATCTCGCCTCCGTCGTTTTAACCGGATTGTTTTAATCACAAATTCAGGCAAAATAATTAAACCAGTTTTAAATCGAGGACGGGGTGGTTAAGGCGATGGACTGCTAATCCATTGGGCTCTGCCCGCGCGAGTTGGAATCTCGCCTCCGTCGTTTTATCCGTTTTGTTTTGAACACAAATGCAGTCAAAATGATTAAACTCGGTTTAATCGCGGAAGGGATGGCCGAATGGTTAAGGCGATGGATTGCTAATACATTGGGCCCTAAACACGCGAGTTCGAATCTCGCCTCCGTCGTTTTAACCGGATTGTTTTAATCACAAATTCAGGCAAAATATTTAAACCAGTTTTAAATCGAGGACGGGGTGGCCGAGTGGTTACGGCGATGGACTGCTAATTCATTGGGCTCTGCCCGCGCAAGTTCGAATCTCGCCTCCGTCGTTTTATCCGTTTTGTTTTGAACACAAATGCAGTCAAAATGATTTAACTCGTTTAAAACGCGGAAGGGATGGCCTAGTGGTTAAGGCGATGGATTGCTGATACATTGGGCCCTAAACACGCGAGTTCTAATCTCGCCTTCGTCGTTTTAACCGAATTGTTCTAATCACAAATTCAGTCAAAATATTTAAACCAGTTCTAAGTCGGGGACGGAGAGCCGAGTGGTTAAGGCGATGGACTGCTAATCCATTGGGCTCTGCCCGCGCGAGTTCGAATCTCGCCTCCGTCGTTTTGTCCGTTTTGTTTTGAACACAAATGCAGTCAAAATGATTTAGCTCGTTGAAATCGCGGAAGGGATGGCCGAGTGGTTAAGGCGATGGATTGCTAATACATTAGGCCCTAAACACGCGAGTTCGAATCTCGCTTCCGTCGTTTTAACCGGATTGTTTTAATCACAAATTCAGGCAAAATATTTAAACCTGTTCTAAATCGAGGACGGGGTGGCCGAGTGGTTACGGCGATGGACTGCTAATCCATTGGGCTCTGCCCGCGCGAGTTCGAATCTCGACTCCGTCGTTTTATCCGTTTTGTTTTGAACACAAATGCAGTCAAAATGATTTAACTCGTTTAAATCGCGGAAGGGATGGCCGAGTGGTTAAGGCGATGGATTGCTGATACATTGGGCCCTAAACACGCGAGTTCGAATCTCGCCTCCGTCGTTTTAACCGGATTGTTTTAATCACAAATTCAGGCAAAATATTTAAACCAGTTCTAAATCGAGGACGGGGTGGCCGAGTGGTTAAGGCGATGGACTGCTAATCCATTGGGCTCTGCCCGCGCGAGTTCGAATCTCGCCTCCGTCGTTTTATCCGTTTTGTTTTGAACACAAATGCAGTCAAAATGATTTAACTCGTTTAAATCGCGGAAGGGATGGCCGAATGGTTAAGGCGATGGATTGCTAATACATTTTGCTCTAAACACGCGAGTTCGAATCTCGCCTCCGTCGTTTTAACCGGATTGTTTTAATCACAAATTCAGGCAATATAATTAAACCAGTTTTAAATCGAGGACGGGGTGGCCGATTGGTTAAGGCGATGGACTGCTAATCCATTGGGCTCTGACCGCGCGAGTTCGAATCTCGCCTCCGTAGTTTTATCCGTTTTGATTTGAACACAAATGCAGTCAAAATGATTTAACTCGTTTAAATCGCGGAAGGGATGGCCGAGTGGTTGAGGCGATGGATTGCTAGTACATTAGGCCCGCGCGAGTTCGAATCTTGCCTCCGTCGTTTTATCCGTTTTGTTTTGAACACAAATGCAGTCAAAATGATTTAACTCGTTTAAATCGCGGAAGGGATGGCCGAATGGTTAAGGCGATGGATTGCTAATACATTTTGCTCTAAACACGCGAGTTCGAATCTCGCCTCCGTCGTTTTAACCGGATTGTTTTAATCACAAATTCATGCAATATAATTAAACCAGTTTTAAATCGGGGACGGGGTGGCCGAGTGGTTAAGGCGATGGACTGCTAATCCATTGGGCTCTGCCCGCGCGAGTTCGAATCTCACCTCCGTCGTTTTATCCGTTTTGTTTTGAACACAAATGCAGTCAAAATGATTTAACTCGTTTAAATCGCGGAAGGGATGGCCGAGTGGTTAAGGCGATGGATTGCTAATACATTGGGCCTTACACACGCGAGTTCGAATCTCGCCTCCGTCGTTTTAACCGGATTGTTTTAATCACAAATTCAGGCAAAATAATTAAACCAGTTTTAAATCGAGGACGGGGTGGTTAAGGCGATGGACTGCTAATCCATTGGGCTCTGCCCGCGCGAGCTGGAATCTCGCCTCCGTCGTTTTATCCGTTTTGTTTTGAACACAAATGCAGTCAAAATGATTAAACTCGGTTTAATCGCGGAAGGGATGGCCGAATGGTTAAGGCGATGGATTGCTAATACATTGGGCCCTAAACACGCGAGTTCGAATCTCGCCTCCGTCGTTTTAACCGGATTGTTTAATCACAAATTCAGGCAAAATATTTAAACCAGTTTTAAATCGAGGACGGGGTGGCCGAGTGGTTACGGCGATGGACTGCTAATTCATTGGGCTCTGCCCGCGCAAGTTCGAATCTCGCCTCCGTCGTTTTATCCGTTTTGTTTTGAACACAAATGCAGTCAAAATGATTTAACTCGTTTAAAACGCGGAAGGGATGGCCTAGTGGTTAAGGCGATGGATTGCTGATACATTGGGCCCTAAACACGCGAGTTCTAATCTCGCCTTCGTCGTTTTAACCGAATTGTTCTAATCACAAATTCAGTCAAAATATTTAAACCAGTTCTAAGTCGGGGACGGAGAGCCGAGTGGTTAAGGCGATGGACTGCTAATCCATTGGGCTCTGCCCGCGCGAGTTCGAATCTCGCCTCCGTCGTTTTGTCCGTTTTGTTTTGAACACAAATGCAGTCAAAATGATTTAGCTCGTTGAAATCGCGGAAGGGATGGCCGAGTGGTTAAGGCGATGGATTGCTAATACATTAGGCCCTAAACACGCGAGTTCGAATCTCGCTTCCGTCGTTTTAACCGGATTGTTTTAATCACAAATTCAGGCAAAATATTTAAACCTGTTCTAAATCGAGGACGGGGTGGCCGAGTGGTTACGGCGATGGACTGCTAATCCATTGGGCTCTGCCCGCGCGAGTTCGAATCTCGACTCCGTCGTTTTATCCGTTTTGTTTTGAACACAAATGCAGTCAAAATGATTTAACTCGTTTAAATCGCGGAAGGGATGGCCGAGTGGTTAAGGCGATGGATTGCTGATACATTTGGCCCTAAACACGCGAGTTCGAATCTCGCCTCCGTCGTTTTAACCGGATTGTTTTAATCACAAATTCAGGCAAAATATTTAAACCAGTTCTAAATCGAGGACGGGGTGGCCGAGTGGTTAAGGCGATGGACTGCTAATCCATTGGGCTCTGCCCGCGCGAGTTCGAATCTCGCCTCCGTCGTTTTATCCGTTTTGTTTTGAACACCAATGCAGTCAAAATGATTAAACTCGGTTTAATCGCGGAAGGGATGGCCCAATGGTTAAGGCGATGGATTGCTAATACATTGGGCCCTAAACACGCGAGTTCGAATCTCGCCTCCGTCGTTTTAACCGGATTGTTTTAATCACAAATTCAGGCAAAATATTTAAACCAGTTTTAAATCGAGGACGGGGTGGCCGAGTGGTTATGGCGATGGACTGCTAATCCATTGGGCTCTGCCCGCGCGAGTTCGAATCTCGCCTCCGTCGTTTTATCCGTTTTGTTTTGAACACAAATGCAGTCAAAATGATTTAACTCGTTTAAATCGCGGAAGGAATGGCCGAGTGGTTAAGGCGATGGATTGCTGATACATTGGGCCCTAAACACGCGAGTTCGAATCTCGCCTCCGTCGTTTTAACCGGATTGTTTTAATCACAAATTCAGTCAAAATATTTAAACCAGTTCTAAATCGGGGACGGGGTGGCCGAGTGGTTAAGGCGATGGACTGTTAATCCATTGGGCTCTGCCCGCGCGAGTTCGAATCTCGCCTCCGTCGTTTTATCCGTTTTGTTTTGAACACAAATGCAGTCAAAATGATTTAGCTCGTTGAAATCGCGGAAGGGATGGCCGAGTGGTTAAGGCGATGGATTGCTAATACATTAGGCCCTAAACACGCGAGTTCGAATCTCGCCTCCGTCGTTTTAACCGGATTGTTTTAATCACAAATTCAGGCAAAATAATTAAACCAGTTTTAAATCGAGGACGGGGTGGTTAAGGCGATGGACTGCTAAGCCATTGGGCTCTGCCCGCGCGAGTTCGAATCTCGCCTCCGTCGTTTTATCCGTTTTGTTTTGAACACCAATGCAGACAAAATGATTAAACTCGGTTTAATCGCGGAAGGGATGGCCGAATGGTTAAGGCGATGGATTGCTAATACATTGGGCCCTAAACACGCGAGTTCGAATCTCGCCTCCGTCGTTTTAACCGGATTGTTTTAATCACAAATTCAGGCAAAATATTTAAACCAGTTTTAAATCGAGGACGGGGTGGCCGAGTGGTTACGGCGATGGACTGCTAATACATTGGGCTCTGCCCGCGCGAGTTCGAATCTCGCCTCCGTCGTTTTATCCGTTTTGTTTTGAACACCAATGCAGTCAAAATGATTAAACTCGGTTTAATCGCGGAAGGGATGGCCGAATGGTTAAGGCGATGGATTGCTAATACATTGGGCTCTGCCCGCGCGAGTTCGAATCTCGCCTCCGTCGTTTTATCCGTTTTGTTTTGAACACAAATGCAGTCAAAATGATTTAACTCGTTTAAATCGCGGAAGGAATGGCCGAGTGGTTAAGGCGATGGATTGCTGATACATTGGGCCCTAAACACGCGAGTTCGAATCTCGCCTCCGTCGTTTTAACCGGATTGTTTTAATCACAAATTCAGGCAAAATAATTAAACCAGTTTTAAATCGAGGACGGGGTGGTTAAGGCGATGGACTGCTAAGCCATTGGGCTCTGCCCGCGCGAGTTCGAATCTCGCCTCCGTCGTTTTATCCGTTTTGTTTTGAACACCAATGCAGCCAAAATGATTAAACTCGGTTTAATCGCGGAAGGGATGGCCGAATGGTTAAGGCGATGGATTGCTAATACATTGGGCCCTAAACACGCGAGTTCGAATCTCGCCTCCGTCGTTTTAACGGGATTGTTTTAATCACAAATTCAGGCAAAATATTTAAACAAGTTTTAAATCGAGGACGGGGTGGCCGAGTGGTTACGGCGATGGACTGCTAATCCATTGGGCTCTGCCCGCGCGAGTTCGAATCTCGCCTCCGTCGTTTTATCCGTTTTGTTTTGAACACCAATGCAGTCAAAATGATTAAACTCGGTTTAATCGCGGAAGGGATGGCCGAATGGTTAAGGCGATGGATTGCTAATACATTGGGCCCTAAACACGCGAGTTCGAATCTCGCCTCCGTCGTTTTAACCGGATTGTTTTAATCACAAATTCAGGCAAAATATTTAAACCAGTTCTAAATCGAGGACGGGGTGGCCGAGTGGTTAAGGCGATGGACTGCTAATCCATTGGGCTCTGCCCGCGCGAGTTCGAATCTCGCCTCCGTCGTTTTAACCGGATTGTTTTAATCACAAATTCAGGCAAAATATTTAAACCAGTTTTAAATCGAGGACGGGGTGGCCGAGTGGTTACGGCGATGGACTGCTAATACATTGGGCTCTGCCCGCGCGAGTTCGAATCTCGCCTCCGTCGTTTTATCCGATTTGTTTTGAACACCAATGCAGTCAAAATGATTAAACTCGGTTTAATCGCGGAAGGGATGGCCGAGTATTTAAGGCGATGGATTGCTAATACATTGGGCCCTAAACACGCGAGTTCGAATCTCGCCTCCGTCGTTTTAACCGGATTGTTTTAATCACAAATTCAGGCAAAATATTTAAACCAGTTTTAGATCGAGGACGGGGTGGCCGAGTGGTTACGGCGATGGACTGCTAATCCATTGGGCTTTGCCCGCGCGAGTTCGAATCTCGCCTCCGTCGTTTTATCCGTTTTGTTTTGAACACAAATGCAGTCAAAATGATTTAACTCGTTTAAATCGCGGAAGGGATGGCCGAGTGGTTAAGGCGATGGATTGCTAATACATTGGGCCTTAAACACGCGAGTTCGAATCTCGCCTCCGTCGTTTTAACCGGATTGTTTTAATCACAAATTCAGGCAAAATAATTAAACCAGTTTTAAATCGGGGACGGGGTGGTTAAGGCGATGGACTGCTAATCCATTGGGCTCTGCCCGCGCGAGTTCGAATCTCGCCTCCGTCGTTTTATCCGTTTTGTTTTGAACACAAATGCAGTCAAAATGATTTAACTCGTTTAAATCGCGGAAGGGATGGCCGAGTGGTTAAGGCGATGGATTGCTGATACATTGGGCCCTAAACACGCGAGTTCGAATCTCGCCTCCGTCGTTTTAACCGGATTGTTTTAATCACAAATTCAGGCAAAATATTTAAACCAGTTCTAAATGGAGGACGGGGTGGCCGAGTGGTTAAGGCGATGGACTGCTAATCCATTGGGCTCTGCCCGCGCGAGTTCGAATCTCGCCTCCGTCGTTTTATCCGATTTGTTTTGAACACCAATGCAGTCAAAATGATTAAACTCGGTTTAATCGCGGAAGGGATGGCCGAATGGTTAAGGCGATGGATTGCTAATACATTGGGCCCTAAACACGCGAGTTCGAATCTCGCCTCCGTCGTTTTAACCGGATTGTTTTAATCACAAATTCAGGCAAAATATTTAAACCAGTTTTAGATCGAGGACGGGGTGGCCGAGTGGTTACGGCGATGGACTGCTAATCCATTGGGCTTTGCCCGCGCGAGTTCGAATCTCGCCTCCGTCGTTTTATCCGTTTTGTTTTGAACACCAATGCAGTCAAAATGATAAAACTCGGTGTAATCGCGGAAGGGATGGCCGAGTGGTTAAGGCGATGGATTGCTAATACATTAGGCTATAAACACGCGAGTTCGAATCTCGCATCCGTCGTTTTAACCGGATTGTTTTAATCACAAATTCAGGCAAAATAATTAAACCCGTTTTAAATCGAGGACGGGGTGTTTAAGGCGATGGACTGCTAATCCATTGGGCTCTGCCCGCGCGAGTTCGAATCTCGCCTCCGTCGTTTTATCCGTTTTGTTTTGAACACAAATGCAGTCAAAATGATTTAGCTCGTTGAAATCGCGGAAGGGATGGCCGAGTGGTTAAGGCGATGGATTGCTAATACATTAGGCCCTAAACACGCGAGTTCAAATCTCGCCTCCGTCGTTTTAACCGGATTGTTTTAATCACAAATTCAGGCATAATAATTAAACCCGTTTTAAATCGAGGACGGGGTGTTTAAGGCGATGGACTGCTAATCCATTGGGCTCTGCCCGCGCGAGTTCGAATCTCGCCTCCGTCGTTTTATCCGTTTTGTTTTGAACACAAATGCAGTCAAAATGATTTAACTCGTTTAAATCGCGGAAGGGATGGCCGAGTGGTTAAGGCGATGGATTGCTAATACATTGGGCCTTAAACACGCGAGTTCGAATCTCGCCTCCGTCGTTTTAACCGGATTGTTTTAATCACAAATTCAGGCAAAATAATTAAACCAGTTTTAAATCGAGGACGGGGTGGTTAAGGCGATGGACTGCTAATCCATTGGGCTCTGCCCGCGCGAGTTTGAATCTCGCCTCCGTCGTTTTATCCGTTTTGTTTTGAACACAAATGCAGTCAAAATGATTTAACTCGTTTAAATCGCGGAAGGGATGGCCGAGTGGTTAAGGCGATGGATTGCTAATACATTAGGCCCGCGCGAGTTCGAATCTCGCCTCCGTCGTTTTATCCGTTTTGTTTGGAACACAAATGCAGTCAAAATGATTTAACTCGTTTAAATCGCGGAAGGGATGGCCGAGTGGTTAAGGCGATGGATTGCTAATACATTAGGCCCTAAACACGCGAGTTGAAATCTCGCCTCCGTCGTTTTAACCGGATTGTTTTAATCCCAAATTCAGGCATAATAATTAAACCCGTTTTAAATCGAGGACGGGGTGTTTAAGGCGATGGACTGCTAATCCATTGGGCTCTGCCCGCGCGAGTTCGAATCTCGCCTACGTCGTTTTATCCGTTTTGTTTTGAACACAAATGCAGTCAAAATGATTACACTCGTTTAAATCGCGGAAGGGATTTCCGGGTGGTTAAGAAGATGAATTGCTGATACATTGGGCTCTAAACACGCGAGTTCGAATCTCGCCTCCGTCGTTTTAACCGGATTGTTTTAATCACAAATTCAGTCAAAATATTTAAACCAGTTCTAAATCGGGGACGGGGTGGCCGAATGGTTAAGGCGATGGACTGCTAATCCATTGGGCTCTGCCCGCGCGAGTTCGAATCTCGCCTCCGTCGTTTTATCCGTTTTGTTTTGAACACAAATGCAGTCAAAATGATTTAGCTCGTTGAAATCGCGGAAGGGATGGCCGAGTGGTTAAGGCGATGGATTGCTAATACATTAGGCCCTAAACACGCGAGTTCAAATCTCGCCTCCGTCGTTTTAACCGGATTGTTTTAATCACAAATTCAGGCATAATAATTAAACCCGTTTTAAATCGAGGACGGGGTGTTTAAGGCGATGGACTGCTAATCCATTGGGCTCTGCCCGCGCGAGTTCGAATCTCGCCTACGTCGTTTTATCCGTTTTGTTTTAAACACAAATGCAGTCAAAATGATTTAACTCGTTTAAATCGCGGAAGGGATTTCCGGGTGGTTAAGAAGATGGATTGCTGATACATTGGGCTCTAAACACGCGAGTTCGAATCTCGCCTCCGTCGTTTTAACCGGGTTGTTTTAATCACAAATTCAGTCAAAATATTTAAACCAGTTCTAAATCGGGGACGGGGTGGCCGAGTGGTTAGGGCGATGGACTGCTAATCCATTGGGCTCTGCCCGCGCGAGTTCGAATCTCGCCTCCGTCGTTTTATCCGTTTTGTTTTGAACACAAATGCAGTCAAAATGATTTAGCTCGTTGAAAACGCGGAAGGGATGGCCGAGTGGTTAAGGCGATGGATTGCTAATACATTGGGCCTTAAACACGCGAGTTCGAATCTCCCCTCCGTCGTTTTAACCGGATTGTTTTAATCACAAATTCAGGCAAAATAATTAAACCAGTTTTAAATCGAGGACGGGGTGGTTAAGGCGATGGACTGCTAATCCATTGGGCTCTGCCCGCGCGAGTTCGAATCTCGCCTCCGTCGTTTTATCCGTTTTGTTTTGAACACAAATGCAGTCAAAATGATTTAACTCGTTTAAATCGCGGAAGGGATGGCCGAGTGGTTAAGGCGATGGATTGCTAATACATTAGGCCCGCGCGAGTTCGAATCTCGCCTCCGTCGTTTTATCCGTTTTGTTTGGAACACAAATGCAGTCAAAATGATTTAACTCGTTTAAATCGCGGAAGGGATGGCCGAGTGGTTAAGGCGATGGATTGCTAATACATTAGGCCCTAAACACGCGAGTTGAAATCTCGCCTCCGTCGTTTTAACCGGATTGTTTTAATCACAAATTCAGGCATAATAATTAAACCCGTTTTAAATCGAGGACGGGGTGTTTAAGGCGATGGACTGCTAATCCATTGGGCTCTGCCCGCGCGAGTTCGAATCTCGCCTACGTCGTTTTATCCGTTTTGTTTTGAACACAAATGCAGTCAAAATGATTTAACTCGTTTAAATCGCGGAAGGGATTTCCGGGTGGTTAAGAAGATGGATTGCTGATACATTGGGCTCTAAACACGCGAGTTCGAATCTCGCCTCCGTCGTTTTAACCGGGTTGTTTTAATCACAAATTCAGTCAAAATATTTAAACCAGTTCTAAATCGGGGACGGGGTGGCCGAGTGGTTAGGGCGATGGACTGCTAATCCATTGGGCTCTGCCCGCGCGAGTTCGAATCTCGCCTCCGTCGTTTTATCCGTTTTGTTTTGAACACAAATGCAGTCAAAATGATTTAGCTCGTTGAAAACGCGGAAGGGATGGCCGAGTGGTTAAGGCGATGGCTTGCTAATACATTGGGCCTTAAACACGCGAGTTCGAATCTCGCCTCCGTCGTTTTAACCGGATTGTTTTAATCACAAATTCAGGCAAAATAATTAAACCAGTTTTAAATCGAGGACGGGGTGGTTAAGGCGATGGACTGCTAATCCATTGGGCTCTGCCCGCGCGAGTTCGAATCTCGCCTCCGTCGTTTTATCCGTTTTGTTTTGAACACAAATGCAGTCAAAATGATTTAACTCGTTTAAATCGCGGAAGGGATGGCCGAGTGGTTAAGGCGATGGATTGCTAATACATTAGGCCCGCGCGAGTTCGAATCTCGCCTCCGTCGTTTTATCCGTTTTGTTTGGAACACAAATGCAGTCAAAATGATTTAACTCGTTTAAATCGCGGAAGGGATTTCCGGGTGGTTAAGAAGATGAATTGCTGATACATTGGGCTCTAAACACGCGAGTTCGAATCTCGCCTCCGTCGTTTTAACCGGATTGTTTTAATCACAAATTCAGTCAAAATATTTAAACCAGTTCTAAATCGGGGACGGGGTGGCCGAGTGGTTAAGGCGATGGACTGCTAATCCATTGGGCTCTGCCCGCGCGAGTTCGAATCTCGCCTCCGTCGTTTTATCCGTTTTGTTTTGAACACAAATGCAGTCAAAATGATTTAGCTCGTTGAAATCGCGGAAGGGATGGCCAGGTGGTTAAGGCGATGGATTGCTAATACATTAGGCCCTAAACACGCGAGTTCAAATCTCGCCTCCGTCGTTTTAACCGGATTGTTTTAATCACAAATTCAGGCATAATAATTAAACCCGTTTTAAATCGAGGACGGGGTGTTTAAGGCGATGGACTGCTAATCCATTGGGCTCTGCCCGCGCGAGTTCGAATCTCGCCTACGTCGTTTTATCCGTTTTGTTTTGAACACAAATGCAGTCAAAATGATTTAACTCGTTTAAATCGCGGAAGGGATTTCCGGGTGGTTAAGAAGATGGATTGCTGATACATTGGGCTCTAAACACGCGAGTTCGAATCTCGCCTCCGTCGTTTTAACCGGGTTGTTTTAATCACAAATTCAGTCAAAATATTTAAACCAGTTCTAAATCGGGGACGGGGTGGCCGAGTGGTTAGGGCGATGGACTGCTAATCCATTGGGCTCTGCCCGCGCGAGTTCGAATCTCGCCTCCGTCGTTTTATCCGTTTTGTTTTGAACACAAATGCAGTCAAAATGATTTAGCTCGTTGAAAACGCGGAAGGGATGGCCGAGTGGTTAAGGGGATGGATTGCTAATACATTAGGCCCTAAACACGCGAGTTCAAATCTCGCCTCCGTCGTTTTAACCGGATTGTTTTAATCACAAATTCAGGCATAATAATTAAACCCGTTTTAAATCGAGGACGGGGTGTTTAAGGCGATGGACTGCTAATCCATTGGGCTCTGCCCGCGCGAGTTCGAATCTCGCCTACGTCGTTTTATCCGTTTTGTTTTGAACACAAATGCAGTCAAAATGATTACACTCGTTTAAATCGCGGAAGGGATTTCCGGGTGGTTAAGAAGATGGATTGCTGATACATTGGGCTCTAAACACGCGAGTTCGAATCTCGCCTCCGTCGTTTTAACCGGGTTGTTTTAATCACAAATTCAGTCAAAATATTTAAACCAGTTCTAAATCGGGGACGGGGTGGCCGAGTGGTTACGGCGATGGACTGCTAATCCATTGGGCTCTGCCCGCGCGAGTTCGAATCTCGCCTCCGTCGTTTTATCCGTTTTGTTTTGAACACAAATGCAGTCAAAATGATTTAGCTCGTTGAAACCGCGGAAGGGATGGCCGAGTGGTTAAGGCGATGGATTGCTAATATATTAGGCCCTAAACACGCGAGTTCAAATCTCGCCTCCGTCGTTTTAACCGGATTGTTTTAATCACAAATTCAGGCATAATAATTAAACCCGTTTTAAATCGAGGACGGGGTGTTTAAGGCGATGGACTGCTAATCCATTGGGCTCTGCCCGCGCGAGTTCGAATCTCGCCTACGTCGTTTTATCCGTTTTGTTTTGAACACAAATGCAGTCAAAATGATTACACTCGTTTAAATCGCGGAAGGGATTTCCGGGTGGTTAAGAAGATGGATTGCTGATACATTGGGCTCTAAACACGCGAGTTCGAATCTCGCCTCCGTCGTTTTAACCGGGTTGTTTTAATCACAAATTCAGTCAAAATATTTAAACCAGTTCTAAATCGGGGACGGGGTGGCCGAGTGGTTAGGGCGATGGACTGCTAATCCATTGGGCTCTGCCCGCGCGATTTCGAATCTCGCCTCCGTC
This sequence comes from Phalangium opilio, assembly GCF_054372755.1. NCBI lineage: Eukaryota > Metazoa > Arthropoda > Arachnida > Opiliones > Phalangiidae > Phalangium > Phalangium opilio. The sequence goes on from NW_028324260.1 coordinate 745,827, forward strand.
GTTTTATCCGTTTTGTTTTGAACACAAATGCAGTCAAAATGATTTAGCTCGTTGAAATCGCGGAAGGGATGGCCGAGTGGTTAAGGCGATGGATTGCTAGTACATTAGGCCCTAAACACGCGAGTTCAAATCTCGCCTCCGTCGTTTTAACCGGATTGTTTTAATCACAAATTCAGGCATAATAATTAAACCCGTTTTAAATCGAGGACGGGGTGTTTAAGGCGATGGACTGCTAATCCATTGGGCTCTGCCCGCGCGAGTTCGAATCTCGCCTACGTCGTTTTATCCGTTTTGTTTTGAACACAAATGCAGTCAAAATGATTACACTCGTTTAAATCGCGGAAGGGATTTCCGGGTGGTTAAGAAGATGGATTGCTGATACATTGGGCTCTAAACACGCGAGTTCGAATCTCGCCTCCGTCGTTTTAACCGGGTTGTTTTAATCACAAATTCAGTCAAAATATTTAAACCAGTTCTAAATCGGGGACGGGGTGGCCGAGTGGTTACGGCGATGGACTGCTAATCTATTGGGCTCTGCCCGCGCGAGTTCGAATCTCGCCTCCGTCGTTTTATCCGTTTTGTTTTGAACACAAATGCAGTCAAAATGACTAAGCTCGTTTAAAACGCGGAAGGGATGACCTAGTGGTTAAGGCGATGGATTGCTGATACATTGGGCCCTAAACACGCGAGTTCAAATCTCGCCTCCGTCGTTTTAACCGGATTGTTTAATCACAAATTCAGGCATAATAACTAAACCCGTTTTAAATCGAGGACGGGGTGTTTAAGGCGATGGACTGCTAATCCATTGGGCTCTGCCCGCGCGAGTTCGAATCTCGCCTACGTCGTTTTATCCGTTTTGTTTTGAACACAAATGCAGTCAAAATGATTACACTCGTTTAAATCGCGGAAGGGATTTCCGGGTGGTTAAGAAGATGGATTGCTGATACATTGGGCTCTAAACACGCGAGTTCGAATCTCGCCTCCGTCGTTTTAACCGGGTTGTTTTAATCACAAATTCAGTCAAAATATTTAAACCAGTTCTAAATCGGGGACGGGGTGGCCGAGTGGTTAGGGCGATGGACTGCTAATCCATTGGGCTCTGCCCGCGCGAGTTCGAATCTCGCCTCCGTCGTTTTATCCGTTTTGTTTTGAACACAAATGCAGTCAAAATGATTTAGCTCGTTGAAATCGCGGAAGGGATGGCCGAGTGGTTAAGGCGATGGATTGCTAATACATTGGGCCCTAAACACGCGAGTTCGAATCTCGCCTTCGTCGTTTTAACCGGATTGTTTTAATCACAAATTCAGGCAAAATAATTAAACCAGTTCTAAATCGAGGACGGGGTGGTCGAGTGGTTAAGGCGATGGCCTGCTAATCCATTGGGCTCTGCCCGCGCGAGTTCGAATCTCGCCTCCGTCGTTTTAACCGGATTGTTTTAATCACAAATTCAGGCAAAATAATTAAACCAGTTTTAAATCGAGGACGGGGTGTTTAAGGCGATGGACTGCTAAACAATTGGGCTCTGCCCGCGTGAGTTCGATTCTCGCCTACGTCGTTTTATCCGTTTTGTTTTGAACACAAATGCAGTCAAAATGATTACACTCGTTTAAATCGCGGAAGGGATTTCCGGGTGGTTAAGAAGATGGATTGCTGATACATTGGGCTCTAAACACGCGAGTTCGAATCTCGCCTCCGTCGTTTTAACCGGGTTGTTTTAATCACAAATTCAGTCAAAATATTTAAACCAGTTCTAAATCGGGGACGGGGTGGCCGAGTGGTTAAGGCGATGGACTGCTAATCCATTGGGCTCTGCCCGCGCGAGTTCGAATCTCGCCTCCGTCGTTTTATCCGTTTTGTTTTGAACACAAATGCAGTCAAAATGATTTAGCTCGTTGAAATCGCGGAAGGGATGGCCGAGTGGTTAAGGCGATGGATTGCTAATACATTAGGCCCTAAACACGCGAGTTCAAATCTCGCCTCCGTCGTTTTAACCGGATTGTTTTAATCACAAATTCAGGCATAATAATTAAACCCGTTTTAAATCGAGGACGGGGTGTTTAAGGCGATGGACTGCTAATCCATTGTGCTCTGCCCGCGCGAGTTCGAATCTCGCCTACGTCGTTTTATCCGTTTTGTTTTGAACACAAATGCAGTCAAAATGATTACACTCGTTTAAATCGCGGTAGGGATTTCCGGGTGGTTAAGAAGATGGATTGCTGATACATTGGGCTCTAAACACGCGAGTTCGAATCTCGCCTCCGTCGTTTTAACCGGGTTGTTTTAATCACAAATTCAGTCAAAATATTTAAACCAGTTCTAAATCGGGGACGGGGTGGCCGAGTGGTTACGGCGATGGACTGCAAATCTATTGGGCTCTGCCCGCGCGAGTTCGAATCTCGCCTCCGTCGTTTTATCCGTTTTGTTTTGAACACAAATGCAGTCAAAATGACTAAGCTCGTTTAAAACGCGGAAGGGATGACCTAGTGGTTAAGGCGATGGATTGCTGATACATTGGGCCCTAAACACGCGAGTTCAAATCTCGCCTCCGTCGTTTTAACCGGATTGTTTAATCACAAATTCAGGCATAATAACTAAACCCGTTTTAAATCGAGGACGGGGTGTTTAAGGCGATGGACTGCTAATCCATTGGGCTCTGCCCGCGCGAGTTCGAATCTCGCCTACGTCGTTTTATCCGTTTTGTTTTGAACACAAATGCAGTCAAAATGATTACACTCGTTTAAATCGCGGAAGGGATTTCCGGGTGGTTAAGAAGATGGATTGCTGATACATTGGGCTCTAAACACGCGAGTTCGAATCTCGCCTCCGTCGTTTTAACCGGGTTGTTTTAATCACAAATTCAGTCAAAATATTTAAACCAGTTCTAAATCGGGGACGGGGTGGCCGAGTGGTTAGGGCGATGGACTGCTAATCCATTGGGCTCTGCCCGCGCGAGTTCGAATCTCGCCTCCGTCGTTTTAACCGGATTGTTTTAATCACAAATTCAGGCAAAATAATTAAACCAGTTTTAAATCGAGGACGGGGTGTTTAAGGCGATGGACTGCTAAACAATTGGGCTCTGCCCGCGTGAGTTCGATTCTCGCCTACGTCGTTTTATCCGTTTTGTTTTGAACACAAATGCAGTCAAAATGATTACACTCGTTTAAATCGCGGAAGGGATTTCCGGGTGGTTAAGAAGATGGATTGCTGATACATTGGGCTCTAAACACGCGAGTTCGAATCTCGCCTCCGTCGTTTTAACCGGGTTGTTTTAATCACAAATTCAGTCAAAATATTTAAACCAGTTCTAAATCGGGGACGGGGTGGCCGAGTGGTTAGGGCGATGGACTGCTAATCCATTGGGCTCTGCCCGCGCGAGTTCGAATCTCGCCTCCGTCGTTTTAACCGGATTGTTTTAATCACAAATTCAGGCAAAATAATTAAACCAGTTTTAAATCGAGGACGGGGTGTTTAAGGCGATGGACTGCTAAACAATTGGGCTCTGCCCGCGTGAGTTCGATTCTCGCCTACGTCGTTTTATCCGTTTTGTTTTGAACACAAATGCAGTCAAAATGATTACACTCGTTTAAATCGCGGAAGGGATTTCCGGGTGGTTAAGAAGATGGATTGCTGATACATTGGGCTCTAAACACGCGAGTTCGAATCTCGCCTCCGTCGTTTTAACCGGGTTGTTTTAATCACAAATTCAGTCAAAATATTTAAACCAGTTCTAAATCGGGGACGGGGTGGCCGAGTGGTTAAGGCGATGGACTGCTAATCCATTGGGCTCTGCCCGCGCGAGTTCGAATCTCGCCTCCGTCGTTTTATCCGTTTTGTTTTGAACACAAATGCAGTCAAAATGATTTAGCTCGTTGAAATCGCGGAAGGGATGGCCGAGTGGTTAAGGCGATGGATTGCTAATACATTAGGCCCTAAACACGCGAGTTCAAATCTCGCCTCCGTCGTTTTAACCGGATTGTTTTAATCACAAATTCAGGCATAATAATTAAACCCGTTTTAAATCGAGGACGGGGTGTTTAAGGCGATGGACTGCTAATCCATTGTGCTCTGCCCGCGCGAGTTCGAATCTCGCCTACGTCGTTTTATCCGTTTTGTTTTGAACACAAATGCAGTCAAAATGATTACACTCGTTTAAATCGCGGTAGGGATTTCCGGGTGGTTAAGAAGATGGATTGCTGATACATTGGGCTCTAAACACGCGAGTTCGAATCTCGACTCCGTCGTTTTAACCGGGTTGTTTTAATCACAAATTCAGTCAAAATATTTAAACCAGTTCTAAATCGGGGACGGGGTGGCCGAGTGGTTACGGCGATGGACTGCTAATCCATTGGGCTCTGCCCGCGCGAGTTCGAATCTCGCCTCCGTCGTTTTATCCGTTTTGTTTTGAACACAAATGCAGTCAAAATGATTTAGCTCGTTTAAAACGCGGAAGGGATGACCTAGTGGTTAAGGCGATGGATTGCTGATACATTGGGCCCTAAACACGCGAGTTCAAATCTCGCCTCCGTCGTTTTAACCGGATTGTTTTAATCACAAATTCAGGCATAATAATTAAACCCGTTTTAAATCGAGGACGGGGTGTTTAAGGCGATGGACTGCTAATCCATTGGGCTCTGCCCGCGCGAGTTCGAATCTCGCCTACGTCGTTTTATCCGTTTTGTTTTGAACACAAATGCAGTCAAAATGATTACACTCGTTTAAATCGCGGAAGGGATTTCCGGGTGGTTAAGAAGATGGATTGCTGATACATTGGGCTCTAAACACGCGAGTTCGAATCTCGCCTCCGTCGTTTTAACCGGGTTGTTTTAATCACAAATTCAGTCAAAATATTTAAACCAGTTCTAAATCGGGGACGGGGTGGCCGAGTGGTTAGGGCGATGGACTACTAATCCATTGGGCTCTGCCCGCGCGAGTTCGAATCTCGCCTCCGTCGTTTTATCCGTTTTGTTTTGAACACAAATGCAGTCAAAATGATTTAGCTCGTTGAAATCGCGGAAGGGATGGCCGAGTGGTTAAGGCGATGGATTGCTAGTACATTAGGCCCTAAACACGCGAGTTAAAATCTCGCCTCCGTCGTTTTAACCGGATTGTTTTAATCACAAATTCAGGCATAATAATTAAACCCGTTTTAAATCGAGGACGGGGTGTTTAAGGCGATGGACTGCTAATCCATTGGGCTCTGCCCGCGCGAGTTCGAATCTCGCCTACGTCGTTTTATCCGTTTTGTTTTGAACACAAATGCAGTCAAAATGATTACACTCGTTTAAATCGCGGAAGGGATTTCCGGGTGGTTAAGAAGATGGATTGCTGATACATTGGGCTCTAAACACGCGAGTTCGAATCTCGACTCCGTCGTTTTAACCGGGTTGTTTTAATCACAAATTCAGTCAAAATATTTAAACCAGTTCTAAATCGGGGACGGGGTGGCCGAGTGGTTACGGCGATGGACTGCTAATCCATTGGGCTCTGCCCGCGCGAGTTCGAATCTCGCCTCCGTCGTTTTATCCGTTTTGTTTTGAACACAAATGCAGTCAAAATGATTTAGCTCGTTTAAAACGCGGAAGGGATGACCTAGTGGTTAAGGCGATGGATTGCTGATACATTGGGCCCTAAACACGCGAGTTCAAATCTCGCCTCCGTCGTTTTAACCGGATTGTTTTAATCACAAATTCAGGCATAATAATTAAACCCGTTTTAAATCGAGGACGGGGTGTTTAAGGCGATGGACTGCTAATCCATTGGGCTCTGCCCGCGCGAGTTCGAATCTCGCCTACGTCGTTTTATCCGTTTTGTTTTGAACACAAATGCAGTCAAAATGATTACACTCGTTTAAATCGCGGAAGGGATTTCCGGGTGGTTAAGAAGATGGATTGCTGATACATTGGGCTCTAAACACGCGAGTTCGAATCTCGCCTCCGTCGTTTTAACCGGGTTGTTTTAATCACAAATTCAGTCAAAATATTTAAACCAGTTCTAAATCGGGGACGGGGTGGCCGAGTGGTTAGGGCGATGGACTACTAATCCATTGGGCTCTGCCCGCGCGAGTTCGAATCTCGCCTCCGTCGTTTTATCCGTTTTGTTTTGAACACAAATGCAGTCAAAATGATTTAGCTCGTTGAAATCGCGGAAGGGATGGCCGAGTGGTTAAGGCGATGGATTGCTAGTACATTAGGCCCTAAACACGCGAGTTAAAATCTCGCCTCCGTCGTTTTAACCGGATTGTTTTAATCACAAATTCAGGCATAATAATTAAACCCGTTTTAAATCGAGGACGGGGTGTTTAAGGCGATGGACTGCTAATCCATTGGGCTCTGCCCGCGCGAGTTCGAATCTCGCCTACGTCGTTTTATCCGTTTTGTTTTGAACACAAATGCAGTCAAAATGATTACACTCGTTTAAATCGCGGAAGGGATTTCCGGGTGGTTAAGAAGATGGATTGCTGATACATTGGGCTCTAAACACGCGAGTTCGAATCTCGCCTCCGTCGTTTTAACCGGGTTGTTTTAATCACAAATTCAGTCAAAATATTTAAACCAGTTCTAAATCGGGGACGGGGTGGCCGAGTGGTTACGGCGATGGACTGCTAATCCATTGGGCTCTGCCCGCGCGAGTTCGAATCTCGCCTCCGTCGTTTTATCCGTTTTGTTTTGAACACAAATGCAGTCAAAATGATTTAGCTCGTTGAAATCGCGGAAGGGATGACCTAGTGGTTAAGGCGATGGATTGCTAGTACATTAGGCCCTAAACACGCGAGTTAAAATCTCGCCTCCGTCGTTTTAACCGGATTGTTTTAATCACAAATTCAGGCATAATAATTAAACCCGTTTTAAATCGAGGACGGGGTGTTTAAGGCGATGGACTGCTAATCCATTGGGCTCTGCCCGCGCGAGTTCGAATCTCGCCTACGTCGTTTTATCCGTTTTGTTTTGAACACAAATGCAGTCAAAATGATTACACTCGTTTAAATCGCGGAAGGGATTTCCGGGTGGTTAAGAAGATGGATTGCTGATACATTGGGCTCTAAACACGCGAGTTCGAATCTCGCCTCCGTCGTTTTAACCGGGTTGTTTTAATCACAAATTCAGTCAAAATATTTAAACCAGTTCTAAATCGGGGACGGGGTGGCCGAGTGGTTACGGCGATGGACTGCTAATCCATTGGGCTCTGCCCGCGCGAGTTCGAATCTCGCCTCCGTCGTTTTATCCGTTTTGTTTTGAACACAAATGCAGTCAAAATGATTTAGCTCGTTGAAATCGCGGAAGGGATGGCCGAGTGGTTAAGGCGATGGATTGCTAGTACATTAGGCCCTAAACACGCGAGTTAAAATCTCGCCTCCGTCGTTTTAACCGGATTGTTTTAATCACAAATTCAGGCATAATAATTAAACCCGTTTTAAATCGAGGACGGGGTGTTTAAGGCGATGGACTGCTAATCCATTGGGCTCTGCCCGCGCGAGTTCGAATCTCGCCTACGTCGTTTTATCCGTTTTGTTTTGAACACAAATGCAGTCAAAATGATTACACTCGTTTAAATCGCGGAAGGGATTTCCGGGTGGTTAAGAAGATGGATTGCTGATACATTGGGCTCTAAACACGCGAGTTCGAATCTCGCCTCCGTCGTTTTAACCGGGTTGTTTTAATCACAAATTCAGTCAAAATATTTAAACCAGTTCTAAATCGGGGACGGGGTGGCCGAGTGGTTACGGCGATGGACTGCTAATCCATTGGGCTCTGCCCGCGCGAGTTCGAATCTCGCCTCCGTCGTTTTATCCGTTTTGTTTTGAACACAAATGCAGTCAAAATGATTTAGCTCGTTCAAAACGCGGAAGGGATGACCTAGTGGTTAAGGCGATGGATTGCTGATACATTGGGCCCTAAACACGCGAGTTCAAATCTCGCCTCCGTCGTTTTAACCGGATTGTTTAATCACAAATTCAGGCATATTAACTAAACCCGTTTTAAATCGAGGACGGGGTGTTTAAGGCGATGGACTGCTAATCCATTGGGCTCTGCCCGCGCGAGTTCGAATCTCGCCTACGTCGTTTTATCCGTTTTGTTTTGAACACAAATGCAGTCAAAATGATTACACTCGTTTAAATCGCGGAAGGGATTTCCGGGTGGTTAAGAAGATGGATTGCTGATACATTGGGCTCTAAACACGCGAGTTCGAATCTCGCCTCCGTCGTTTTAACCGGGTTGTTTTAATCACAAATTCAGTCAAAATATTTAAACCAGTTCTAAATCGGGGACGGGGTGGCCGAGTGGTTAGGGCGATGGACTGCTAATCCATTGGGCTCTGCCCGCGCGAGTTCGAATCTCGCCTCCGTCGTTTTATCCGTTTTGTTTTGAACACAAATGCAGTCAAAATGATTTAGCTCGTTGAAATCGCGGAAGGGATGGCCGAGTGGTTAAGGCGATGGATTGCTAATACATTAGGCCCTAAACACGCGAGTTCAAATCTCGCCTCCGTCGTTTTAACCGGATTGTTTTAATCACAAATTCAGGCATAATAATTAAACCCGTTTTAAATCGAGGACGGGGTGTTTAAGGCGATGGACTGCTAATCCATTGGGCTCTGCCCGCGCGAGTTCGAATCTCGCCTACGTCGTTTTATCCGTTTTGTTTTGAACACAAATGCAGTCAAAATGATTACACTCGTTTAAATCGCGGAAGGGATTTCCGGGTGGTTAAGAAGATGGATTGCTGATACATTGGGCTCTAAACACGCGAGTTCGAATCTCGCCTCCGTCGTTTTAACCGGGTTGTTTTAATCACAAATTCAGTCAAAATATTTAAACCAGGTCTAAATCGGGGACGGGGTGGCCGAGTGGTTACGGCGATGGACTGCTAATCCATTGGGCTCTGCCCGCGCGAGTTCGAATCTCGCCTCCGTCGTTTTATCCGTTTTGTTTTGAACACAAATGCAGTCAAAATGATTTAGCTCGTTTAAACCGCGGAAGGGATGACCTAGTGGTTAAGGCGATGGATTGCTGATACATTGGGCCCTAAACACGCGAGTTCAAATCTCGCCTCCGTCGTTTTAACCGGATTGTTTTAATCACAAATTCAGGCATAATAATTAAACCCGTTTTAAATCGAGGACGGGGTGTTTAAGGCGATGGACTGCTAATCCATTGGGCTCTGCCCGCGCGAGTTCGAATCTCGCCTACGTCGTTTTATCCGTTTTATTTTGAACACAAATGCAGTCAAAATGATTACACTCGTTTAAATCGCGGAAGGGATTTCCGGGTGGTTAAGAAGATGGATTGCTGATACATTGGGCTCTAAACACGCGAGTTCGAATCTCGCCTCCGTCGTTTTAACCGGGTTGTTTTAATCACAAATTCAGTCAAAATATTTAAACCAGTTCTAAATCGGGGACGGGGTGGCCGAGTGGTTATGGCGATGGACTGCTAATCCATTGGGCTCTGCCCGCGCGAGTTCGAATCTCGCCTCCGTCGTTTTATCCGTTTTGTTTTGAACACAAATGCAGTCAAAATGATTTAGCTCGTTGAAATCGCGGAAGGGATGGCCGAGTGGTTAAGGCGATGGATTGCTAATACATTAGGCCCTAAACACGCGAGTTCAAATCTCGCCTCCGTCGTTTTAACCGGATTGTTTTAATCACATATTCAGGCATAATAATTAAACCCGTTTTAAATCGAGGACGGGGTGTTTAAGGCGATGGACTGCTAATTCATTGGGCTCTGCCCGCGCGAGTTCGAATCTCGCCTACGTCGTTTTATCCGTTTTGTTTTGAACACAAATGCAGTCAAAATGATTACACTCGTTTAAATCGCGGAAGGGATTTCCGGGTGGTTAAGAAGATGGATTGCTGATACATTGGGCTCTAAACACGCGAGTTCGAATCTCGCCTCCGTCGTTTTAACCGGGTTGTTTTAATCACAAATTCAGTCAAAATATTTAAACCAGGTCTAAATCGGGGACGGGGTGGCCGAGTGGTTACGGCGATGGACTGCTAATCCATTGGGCTCTGCCCGCGCGAGTTCGAATCTCGCCTCCGTCGTTTTATCCGTTTTGTTTTGAACACAAATGCAGTCAAAATGATTTAGCTCGTTTAAACCGCGGAAGGGATGACCTAGTGGTTAAGGCGATGGATTGCTGATACATTGGGCCCTAAACACGCGAGTTCAAATCTCGCCTCCGTCGTTTTAACCGGATTGTTTTAATCACAAATTCAGGCATAATAATTAAACCCGTTTTAAATCGAGGACGGGGTGTTTAAGACGATGGACTGCTAATCCATTGGGCTCTGCCCGCGCGAGTTCGAATCTCGCCTACGTCGTTTTATCCGTTTTATTTTGAACACAAATGCAGTCAAAATGATTACACTCGTTTAAATCGCGGAAGGGATTTCCGGGTGGTTAAGAAGATGGATTGCTGATACATTGGGCTCTAAACACGCGAGTTCGAATCTTGCCTCCGTCGTTTTAACCGGGTTGTTTTAATCACAAATTCAGTCAAAATATTTAAACCAGTTCTAAATCGGGGACGGGGTGGCCGAGTGGTTATGGCGATGGACTGCTAATCCATTGGGCTCTGCCCGCGCGAGTTCGAATCTCGCCTCCGTCGTTTTATCCGTTTTGTTTTGAACACAAATGCAGTCAAAATGATTTAGCTCGTTGAAATCGCGGAAGGGATGGCCGAGTGGTTAAGGCGATGGATTGCTAATACATTAGGCCCTAAACACGCGAGTTCAAATCTCGCCTCCGTCGTTTTAACCGGATTGTTTTAATCACATATTCAGGCATAATAATTAAACCCGTTTTAAATCGAGGACGGGGTGTTTAAGGCGATGGACTGCTAATTCATTGGGCTCTGCCCGCGCGAGTTCGAATCTCGCCTACGTCGTTTTATCCGTTTTGTTTTGAACACAAATGCAGTCAAAATGATTACACTCGTTTAAATCGCGGAAGGGATTTCCGGGTGGTTAAGAAGATGGATTGCTGATACATTGGGCTCTAAACACGCGAGTTCGAATCTCGCCTCCGTCGTTTTAACCGGGTTGTTTTAATCACAAATTCAGTCAAAATATTTAAACCAGTTCTAAATCGGGGACGGGGTGGCCGAGTGGTTACGGCGATGGACTGCTAATCCATTGGGCTCTGCCCGCGAGAGTTCGAATCGCGCCTCCGTCGTTTTATCCGTTTTGTTTTGAACACAAATGCAGTCAAAATGATTTAGCTCGTTTAAAACGCGGAAGGGATGACCTAGTGGTTAAGGCGATGGATTGCTGATACATTGGGCCCTAAACACGCGAGTTCAAATCTCGCCTCCGTCGTTTTAACCGGATTGTTTTAATCACAAATTCAGGCATAATAATTAAACCCGTTTTAAATCGAGGACGGGGTGTTTAAGGCGATGGACTGCTAATCCATTGGGCTCTGCCCGCGCGAGTTCGAATCTCACCTACGTCGTTTTATCCGTTTTGTTTTGAACACAAATGCAGTCAAAATGATTACACTCGTTTAAATCGCGGAAGGGATTTCCGGGTGGTTAAGAAGATGGATTGCTGATACATTGGGCTCTAAACACGCGAGTTCGAATCTCGCCTCTGTCGTTTTAACCGGGTTGTTTTAATCACAAATTCAGTCAAAATATTTAAACCAGTTCTAAATCGGGGACGGGGTGGCCGAGTGGTTACGGCGATGGACTGCTAATCCATTGGGCTCTGCCCGCGCGAGTTCGAATCTCGCCTTCGTCGTTTTATCCGTTTTGTTTTGAACACAAATGCAGTCAAAATGATTTAGCTCGTTTAAAACGCGGAAGGGATGACCTAGTGGTTAAGGCGATGGATTGCTGATACATTGGGCCCTAAACACGCGAGTTCGAATCTCGCCTTCGTCGTTTTAACCGGATTGTTCTAATCACAAATTCAGTCAAAATATTTAAACCAGTTCTAAATCTGGGACGGGGTGGCCGAGTGGTTAAGGCGATGGACTGCTAATCCATTGGGCACTGCCCGCGCGAGTTCGAATCTCGCCTCCGTCGTTTTATCCGTTTTGTTTTGAACACAAATGCAGTCAAAATGATTTAGCTCGTTGAAATCGCGGAAGGGATGGCCGAGTGGTTAAGGCGATGGATTGCTAATACATTAGGCCCTAAACACGCGAGTTCGAATCTCGCATCCGTCGTTTTAACCGGATTGTTTTAATCACAAATTCAGGCAAAATAATTAAACCCGTTTTAAATCGAGGACGGGGTGTTTAAGGCGATGGACTGCTAATCCATTGGGCTCTGCCCGCGCGAGTTCAAATCTCGCCTCCGTCGTTTTATCCGTTTTGTTTTGAACACATATGCAGTCAAAATGATTTAGCTCGTTTAAAACGCGGAAGGGATGGCCGAGTGGTTCAGGCGATGGATTGCTAATACATTAGGCCCTAAACACAAGAGTTCGAATCTCGCCTCCGTCGTTTTAACCGGGTTGTTTTAATCACAAATTCAGTCAAAATATTTAAACCAGTTCTAAATCGGGGACGGGGTGGCCGAGTGGTTACGGCGATGGACTGCTAATCCATTGGGCTCTGCCCGCGAGAGTTCGAATCGCGCCTCCGTCGTTTTATCCGTTTTGTTTTGAACACAAATGCAGTCAAAATGATTTAGCTCGTTTAAAACGCGGAAGGGATGACCTAGTGGTTAAGGCGATGGATTGCTGATACATTGGGCCCTAAACACGCGAGTTCAAATCTCGCCTCCGTCGTTTAAACCGGATTGTTTTAATCACAAATTCAGGCATAATAATTAAACCCGTTTTAAATCGAGGACGGGGTGTTTAAGGCGATGGACTGCTAATCCATTGGGCTCTGCCCGCGCGAGTTCGAATCTCACCTACGTCGTTTTATCCGTTTTGTTTTGAACACAAATGCAGTCAAAATGATTACACTCGTTTAAATCGCGGAAGGGATTTCCGGGTGGTTAAGAAGATGGATTGCTGATACATTGGGCTCTAAACACGCGAGTTCGAATCTCGCCTCCGTCGTTTTAACCGGGTTGTTTTAATCACAAATTCAGTCAAAATATTTAAACCAGTTCTAAATCGGGGACGGGGTGGCCGAGTGGTTACGGCGATGGACTGCTAATCCATTGGGCTCTGCCCGCGCGAGTTCGAATCTCGCCTCCGTCGTTTTATCCGTTTTGTTTTGAACACAAATGCAGTCAAAATGATTTAGCTCGTTTAAAACGCGGAAGGGATGACCTAGTGGTTAAGGCGATGGATTGCTGATACATTGGGCCCTAAACACGCGAGTTCGAATCTCGCCTTCGTCGTTTTAACCGGATTGTTCTAATCACAAATTCAGTCAAAATATTTAAACCAGTTCTAAATCTGGGACGGGGTGGCCGAGTGGTTAAGGCGATGGACTGCTAATCCATTGGGCACTGCCCGCGCGAGTTCGAATCTCGCCTCCGTCGTTTTATCCGTTTTGTTTTGAACACAAATGCAGTCAAAATGATTTAGCTCGTTGAAATCGCGGAAGGGATGGCCGAGTGGTTAAGGCGATGGATTGCTAATACATTAGGCCCTAAATACGCGAGTTCGAATCTCGCATCCGTCGTTTTAACCGGATTGTTTTAATCACAAATTCAGGCAAAATAATTAAACCCGTTTTAAATCGAGGACGGGGTGTTTAAGGCGATGGACTGCTAATCCATTGGGCTCTGCCCGCGCGAGTTCAAATCTCGCCTCCGTCGTTTTATCCGTTTTGTTTTGAACACATATGCAGTCAAAATGATTTAGCTCGTTTAAAACGCGGAAGGGATGGCCGAGTGGTTCAGGCGATGGATTGCTAATACATTAGGCCCTAAACACAAGAGTTCGAATCTCGCCTCCGTCGTTTTAACCGGATTGTTTTAATCACAAATTCAGGCAAAATAATTAAACCAGTTTTAAATCGAGGACAAGTTGGCCGATTGGTTAAGGCGATGGACTGCTAATCCATTGGGCTCTGCCCGCGAGAGTTCGAATCTCGCCTCCGTCGTTTTATCCGTTTTGTTTTGAACACATATGCAGTCAAAATGATTTAGCTCGTTTAAAACGCGGAAGGGATGGCCGAGTGGTTCAGGCGATGGATTGCTAATACATTAGGCCCTAAACACGCGAGTTCAAATCTCGCCCCCGTCGTTTTAACCGGATTGTTTTAATCACAAATTCAGGCATAATAATTAAACCCGTTTTAAATCGAGGACGGGGTGTTTAAGGCGATGGACTGCTAATCCATTGGGCTCTGCCCGCGCGAGTTCAAATCTCGCCTCCGTCGTTTTATCCGTTTTGTTTTGAACACATATGCAGTCAAAATGATTTAGCTCGTTTAAAACGCGGAAGGGATGGCCGAGTGGTTCAGGCGATGGATTGCTAATACATTAGGCCCTAAACACGCGAGTTCAAATCTCGCCCCCGTCGTTTTAACCGGATTGTTTTAATCACAAATTCAGGCATAATAATTAAACCCGTTTTAAATCGAGGACGGGGTGTTTAAGGCGATGGACTGCTAATCCATTGGGCTCTGCCCGCGCGAGTTCGAATCTCGCCTACGTCGTTTTCTCCGTTTTGTTTTGAACACAAATGCAGTCAAAATGATTACACTCGTTTAAATCGCGGAAGGGATTTCCGGGTGGTTAAGAAGATGGATTGCTGATACATTGGGCTCTAAACACGCGAGTTCGAATCTCGCCTCCGTCGTTTTAACCGGATTGTTTTAATCACAAATTCAGGCAAAATAATTAAACCAGTTTTAAAACGAGGACGGGGTTTCCGAGTGGTTAAGGCGATGGACTGCTAATCCATTGGGCTCTGCCCGCGCGAGTTCGAATCTAGCCTCCGTCGTTTTATCCGTTTTGTTTTGAACACCAATGCAGTCAAAATGATTAAACTCGGTTTAATCGCGGAAGGGATGGCCGAATGGTTAAGGCGATGGATTGCTAATACATTGGGCCCTAAACACGCGAGTTCGAATCTCGCCTCCGTCGTTTTAACCGGATTATTTTAATCACAAATTCAGGCAAAATATTTAAACCAGTTTTAAATCGAGGACGGGGTGGCCGAGTGGTTACGGCCATGGACTGCTAATCCATTGGGCTCTGCCCGCGCGAGTTCGAATCTCGCCTCCGTCGTTTTATCCGTTTTGTTTTGAACACAAATTCAGTCAAAATGATTTAAATCGTTTAAATCGCGGAAGGGATGGCCGAGTGGTTAAGGCGATGGATTGCTGATACATTGGTCCCTAAACACGCGAGTTCGAATATCGCCTCCGTCGTTTTAACCGGATTGTTTTAATCACAAATTCAGTCAAAATGTTTAAACCAGTTCTAAATCGGGGACGGGGTGGCCGAGTGGTTAAGGCGATGGACTGCTAATCCAGTGGGCTCTGCCCGCGCGAGTTCGAATCTCGCCTCCGTCGTTTTATCCGTTTTGTTTGGAACACAAATGCAGTCAAAATGATTTAACTCGTTTAAATCGCGGAAGGGATGGCCGAGTGGTTAAGGCGATGGATTGCTAATACATTGGGCCCTAAACACGCGAGTTCGAATCTCGCCTTCGTCGTTTTAACCGGATTGTTTTAATCACAAATTCAGGCAAAATAATTAAACCAGTTCTAAATCGAGGACGGGGTGGTCGAGTGGTTAAGGCGATGGCCTGCTAATCCATTGGGCTCTGCCCGCGCGAGTTCGAATCTCGCCTCCGTCGTTTTAACCGGATTGTTTTAATCACAAATTCAGGCAAAATAATTAAACCAGTTTTAAATCGAGGACGGGGTGGCCGATTGGTTAAGGCGATGGACTGCTAATCCATTGGGCTCTGCCCGCGAGAGTTCGAATCTCGCCTCCGTCGTTTTATCCGTTTTGTTTTGAACACAAATGCAGTCAAAATGATTTAACTCGTTTAAATCGCGGAAGGGATGGCCGAGTGGTTAAGGCGATGGATTGCTAATACATTAGGCCCGCGCGAGTTAGAATCTCGCCTCCGTCGTTTTATCCGTTTTGTTTTGAACACAAATGCAGTCAAATTGATTTAGCTCGTTTAAATCGCGGAAGGGATGGCCGAGTGGTTAAGGCGATGGATTGCTAATACATTAGGCCCTAAACACGCGAGTTCAAATCTCGCCCCCGTCGTGTTAACCGGATTGTTTTAATCACAAATTCAGGCATAATAATTAAACCCGTTTTAAATCGAGGACGGGGTGTTTAAGGCGATGGACTGCTAATCCATTGGGCTCTGCCCGCGCGAGTTCGAATCTCGCCTACGTCGTTTTCTCCTTTTTGTTTTGAACACAAATGCAGTCAAAATGATTACACTCGTTTAAATCGCGGAAGGGATTTCCGGGTGGTTAAGAAGATGGATTGCTGATACATTGGGCTCTAAACACGCGAGTTCGAATCTCGCCTCCGTCGTTTTATCCGTTTTGTTTTGAACACAAATTCAGTCAAAATGATTTAAATCGTTTAAATCGCGGAAGGGATGGCCGAGTGGTTAAGGCGATGGATTGCTGATACATTGGTCCCTAAACACGCGAGTTCGAATATCGCCTCCGTCGTTTTAACCGGATTGTTTTAATCAAAAATTCAGGCAAAATAATTAAACCAGTTTTAAAACGAGGACGGGGTTTCCGAGTGGTTAAGGCGATGGACTGCTAATCCATTGGGCTCTGCCCGCGCGAGTTCGAATCTAGCCTCCGTCGTTTTATCCGTTTTGTTTTGAACACCAATGCAGTCAAAATGATTAAACTCGGTTTAATCGCGGAAGGGATGGCCGAATGGTTAAGGCGATGGATTGGTGATACATTGGGCCCTAAACACTCGAGTTCGAATCTCGCCTCCGTCGTTTTAACCGGATTGTTTTAATCACAAATTCAGGCAAAATATTTAAACCAGTTTTAAATCGAGGACGGGGTGGCCGAGTGGTTACGGCCATGGACTGCTAATCCATTGGGCTCTGCCCGCGCGAGTTCGAATCTCGCCTCCGTCGTTTTATCCGTTTTGTTTTGAACACAAATGCAGTCAAAATGATTTAAATCGTTTAAATCGCGGAAGGGATGGCCGAGTGGTTAAGGCGATGGATTGGTGATACATTGGGCCCTAAACACGCGAGTTCGAATCTCGCCTCCGTCGTTTTAACCGGATTGTTTTAATCACAAATTCAGTCAAAATATTTAAACCAGTTCTAAATCGGGGACGGGGTGGCCGAGTGGTTAAGGCGATGGACTGCTTATCCAGTGGGCTCTGCCCGCGCGAGTTCGAATCTCGCCTCCGTCGTTTTATCCGTTTTGTTTTGAACATCAATGCAGTCAAAATGATTAAACTCGGTTTAATCGCGGAAGGGATGGCCGAATGGTTAAGGCGATGGATTGCTAATACATTAGGCCCTAAACACGCGAGTTCGAATCTCGCATCCGTCGTTTTAACCGGATTGTTTTAATCACAAATTCAGGCAAAATAATTAAACCCGTTTTAAATCGAGGACGGGGTGTTTAAGGCGATGGACTGCTAATCCATTGGGCTCTGCCCGCGCGAGTTCGAATCTCGCCTCCGTCGTTTTATCCGTTTTGTTTTGAACACAAATGCAGTCAAAATGATTTAACTCGTTTAAATCGCGGAAGGGATGGCCGAGTGGTTAAGGCGATGGATTGCTAATACATTGGGCCCTAAACACGCGAGTTCGAATCTCGCCTTCGTCGTTTTAACCGGATTGTTTTAATCACAAATTCAGGCAAAATAATTAAACCAGTTCTAAATCGAGGACGGGGTGGTCGAGTGGTTAAGGCGATGGCCTGCTAATCCATTGGGCTCTGCCCGCGCGAGTTAGAATCTCGCCTCCGTCGTTTTATCCGTTTTGTTTTGAACACAAATGCAGTCAAAATGATTTAACTCGTTTAAATCGCGGAAGGGATGGCCGAGTGGTTAAGGCGATGGATTGCTAATACATTAGGCCCTAAACACGCGAGTTCGAATCTCGCATACGTCGTTTTAACCGGATTGTTTTAATCACAAATTCAGGCAAAATAATTAAACCCGTTTTAAATCGAGGACGGGGTGTTTAAGGCGATGGACTGCTAATCCATTGGGCTCTGCCCGCGCGAGTTCGAATCTCGCCTACGTCGTTTTATCCGTTTTGTTTTGAACACAAATGCAGTCAAAATGATTACACTCGTTTAAATCACGGAATGGATTTCCGGGTGGTTAAGAAGATGGATTGCTGATACATTGGGCTCTAAACACGTGAGTTCGAATCTCGCCTCCTTCGTTTTAACCGGATTGTTTTAATCACAAATTCAGGCAAAATAATTAAACCAGTTTTAAAACGAGGACGGGGTGGCCGAGTGGTTAAGGCGATGGACTGCTAATCCAGTGGGCTCTGCCCGCACGAGTTCGAATCTCGCCTCCGTCGTTTTATCCGTTTTGTTTTGAACACCAATGCAGTCAAAATGATTATACTCGGTTTAATCGCGGAAGGGATGGCCGAATGGTTAAGGCGATGGATTGCTAATACATTGGGCCCTAAACACGCGAGTTCGAATCTCGCCTCCGTCGTTTTAACCGGATTGTTTTAATCACAAATTCAGGCAAAATATTTACACCAGTTCTAAATCGAGGACGGGGTGGCCGAGTGGTTAAGGCGGTGGACTGCTAATCCATTGGGCTCTGCCCGCGCGAAATAGAATCTCGCCTCCGTCGTTTTATCCGTTTTGTTTTGAACACAAATGCAGTCAAAATGCTTTAACTCGTTTAAATCGCGGAAGGGGTGGCCGAGTGGTTAAGGCGATGGATTGCTAATACATTAGGCCCTAAACACGCGAGTTCGAACCTCGCATCCGTCGTTTTAACCGGATTGTTTTAATCACAAATTCAGGCAAAATAATTAAACCCGTTTTAAATCGTGGACGGTGTGTTTAAGGCGATGGACTGCTAATACATTGGGCTCTGCCCGCGCGAGTTCGAATCTCGCCTACGTCGTTTTATCCGTTTTGTTTTGAACACAAATGCAGTCAAAATGATTTAACTCGTTTAAATCGCGGAAGGGATGGCCGAGTGGTTAAGGCGATGGATTGCTAATACATTGGGCCCTAAACACGCGAGTTCGAATCTCGCCTCCGTCGTTTTAACTGGATTGTTTTAATCACAAATTCAGGCAAAATAATTAAACCAGTCTTAAATCGAGGACGGGGTGGTTAAGGCGATGGACTGCTAATCCATTGAGCTCTGCCTGCGCGTATTCGAATCTCGCCTCCGTCGTTTTATCCGATTTGTTTTGAACATAAATACAGCAAAATGATTAAACTCGGTTAAATCGAGGAAGGGATGGCCATATGGTTAAGTCGATGGATTGCTAATCCATTGGGCTCTAAACACGCGAGTTCGAATCTCGCCTCCGTCGTTTTAACCGGATTGTTTTAATCACAAATTCAGGCAAAATAATTAAACCAGTTTTAAATCGTTGACGGGGTGGCCGAGTGGTTACGGCGATGGACTGCTAATCCATTGGGCTCTGCCCGCGCGAGTTCGAATCTCGCCTCCGTCGTTTTATCCGTTTTGTTTTGAACACAAATGCAGTCAAAATGATTTAACTCGTTTAAATCGCGGAAGGGATGGCCGAGTGGTTAAGGCGATGGATTGCTAATACATTGGGCCCTAAACACGCGAGTTCGAATCTCGCCTTCGTCGTTTTAACCGGATTGTTTTAATCACAAATTCAGGCAAAATAATTAAACCAGTTCTAAATCGAGGACGGGGTGGTCGAGTGGTTAAGGCGATGGCCTGCTAATCCATTGGGCTCTGCCCGCGCGAGTTAGAATCTCGCCTCCGTCGTTTTATCCGTTTTGTTTTGAACACAAATGCAGTCAAAATGATTTAACTCGTTTAAATCGCGGAAGGGATGGCCGAGTGGTTAAGGCGATGGATTGCTAATACATTAGGCCCTAAACACGCGAGTTCGAATCTCGCATACGTCGTTTTAACCGGATTGTTTTAATCACAAATTCAGGCAAAATAATTAAACCCGTTTTAAATCGAGGACGGGGTGTTTAAGGCGATGGACTGCTAATCCATTGGGCTCTGCCCGCGCGAGTTCGAATCTCGCCTACGTCGTTTTATCCGTTTTGTTTTGAACACAAATGCAGTCAAAATGATTACACTCGTTTAAATCACGGAATGGATTTCCGGGTGGTTAAGAAGATGGATTGCTGATACATTGGGCTCTAAACACGTGAGTTCGAATCTCGCCTCCTTCGTTTTAACCGGATTGTTTTAATCACAAATTCAGGCAAAATAATTAAACCAGTTTTAAAACGAGGACGGGGTGGCCGAGTGGTTAAGGCGATGGACTGCTAATCCAGTGGGCTCTGCCCGCACGAGTTCGAATCTCGCCTCCGTCGTTTTATCCGTTTTGTTTTGAACACCAATGCAGTCAAAATGATTATACTCGGTTTAATCGCGGAAGGGATGGCCGAATGGTTAAGGCGATGGATTGCTAATACATTGGGCCCTAAACACGCGAGTTCGAATCTCGCCTCCGTCGTTTTAACCGGATTGTTTTAATCACAAATTCAGGCAAAATATTTACACCAGTTCTAAATCGAGGACGGGGTGGCCGAGTGGTTAAGGCGGTGGACTGCTAATCCATTGGGCTCTGCCCGCGCGAAATAGAATCTCGCCTCCGTCGTTTTATCCGTTTTGTTTTGAACACAAATGCAGTCAAAATGCTTTAACTCGTTTAAATCGCGGAAGGGGTGGCCGAGTGGTTAAGGCGATGGATTGCTAATACATTAGGCCCTAAACACGCGAGTTCGAACCTCGCATCCGTCGTTTTAACCGGATTGTTTTAATCACAAATTCAGGCAAAATAATTAAACCCGTTTTAAATCGTGGACGGTGTGTTTAAGGCGATGGACTGCTAATACATTGGGCTCTGCCCGCGCGAGTTCGAATCTCGCCTACGTCGTTTTATCCGTTTTGTTTTGAACACAAATGCAGTCAAAATTATTTAACTCGTTTAAATCGCGGAAGGGATGGCCGAGTGGTTAAGGCGATGGATTGCTAATACATTGGGCCCTAAACACGCGAGTTCGAATCTCGCCTCCGTCGTTTTAACTGGATTGTTTTAATCACAAATTCAGGCAAAATAATTAAACCAGTCTTAAATCGAGGACGGGGTGGTTAAGGCGATGGACTGCTAATCCATTGAGCTCTGCCTGCGCGTATTCGAATCTCGCCTCCGTCGTTTTATCCGATTTGTTTTGAACATAAATACAGCAAAATGATTAAACTCGGTTAAATCGAGGAAGGGATGGCCATATGGTTAAGTCGATGGATTGCTAATTCATTGGGCTCTAAACACGCGAGTTCGAATCTCGCCTCCGTCGTTTTAACCGGATTGTTTTAATCACAAATTCAGGCAAAATAATTAAACCCGTTTTAAATCGAGGACGGGGTGTTTAAGGCGATGGACTGCTAATCCATTGGGCTCTGCCCGCGCGAGTTCAAATCTCGCCTCCGTCGTTTTATCCGTTTTGTTTTGAACACATATGCAGTCAAAATGATTTAGCTCGTTTAAAACGCGGAAGGGATGGCCGAGTGGTTCAGGCGATGGATTGCTAATACATTAGGCCCTAAACACAAGAGTTCGAATCTCGCCTCCGTCGTTTTAACCGGGTTGTTTTAATCACAAATTCAGTCAAAATATTTAAACCAGTTCTAAATCGGGGACGGGGTGGCCGAGTGGTTACGGCGATGGACTGCTAATCCATTGGGCTCTGCCCGCGAGAGTTCGAATCGCGCCTCCGTCGTTTTATCCGTTTTGTTTTGAACACAAATGCAGTCAAAATGATTTAGCTCGTTTAAAACGCGGAAGGGATGACCTAGTGGTTAAGGCGATGGATTGCTGATACATTGGGCCCTAAACACGCGAGTTCAAATCTCGCCTCCGTCGTTTAAACCGGATTGTTTTAATCACAAATTCAGGCATAATAATTAAACCCGTTTTAAATCGAGGACGGGGTGTTTAAGGCGATGGACTGCTAATCCATTGGGCTCTGCCCGCGCGAGTTCGAATCTCACCTACGTCGTTTTATCCGTTTTGTTTTGAACACAAATGCAGTCAAAATGATTACACTCGTTTAAATCGCGGAAGGGATTTCCGGGTGGTTAAGAAGATGGATTGCTGATACATTGGGCTCTAAACACGCGAGTTCGAATCTCGCCTCCGTCGTTTTAACCGGGTTGTTTTAATCACAAATTCAGTCAAAATATTTAAACCAGTTCTAAATCGGGGACGGGGTGGCCGAGTGGTTACGGCGATGGACTGCTAATCCATTGGGCTCTGCCCGCGCGAGTTCGAATCTCGCCTCCGTCGTTTTATCCGTTTTGTTTTGAACACAAATGCAGTCAAAATGATTTAGCTCGTTTAAAACGCGGAAGGGATGACCTAGTGGTTAAGGCGATGGATTGCTGATACATTGGGCCCTAAACACGCGAGTTCGAATCTCGCCTTCGTCGTTTTAACCGGATTGTTCTAATCACAAATTCAGTCAAAATATTTAAACCAGTTCTAAATCTGGGACGGGGTGGCCGAGTGGTTAAGGCGATGGACTGCTAATCCATTGGGCACTGCCCGCGCGAGTTCGAATCTCGCCTCCGTCGTTTTATCCGTTTTGTTTTGAACACAAATGCAGTCAAAATGATTTAGCTCGTTGAAATCGCGGAAGGGATGGCCGAGTGGTTAAGGCGATGGATTGCTAATACATTAGGCCCTAAATACGCGAGTTCGAATCTCGCATCCGTCGTTTTAACCGGATTGTTTTAATCACAAATTCAGGCAAAATAATTAAACCAGTTTTAAATCGAGGACAAGTTGGCCGATTGGTTAAGGCGATGGACTGCTAATCCATTGGGCTCTGCCCGCGAGAGTTCGAATCTCGCCTCCGTCGTTTTATCCGTTTTGTTTTGAACACATATGCAGTCAAAATGATTTAGCTCGTTTAAAACGCGGAAGGGATGGCCGAGTGGTTCAGGCGATGGATTGCTAATACATTAGGCCCTAAACACAAGAGTTCGAATCTCGCCTCCGTCGTTTTAACCGGATTGTTTTAATCACAAATTCAGGCAAAATAATTAAACCAGTTTTAAATCGAGGACAAGTTGGCCGATTGGTTAAGGCGATGGACTGCTAATCCATTGGGCTCTGCCCGCGAGAGTTCGAATCTCGCCTCCGTCGTTTTATCCGTTTTGTTTTGAACACATATGCAGTCAAAATGATTTAGCTCGTTTAAAACGCGGAAGGGATGGCCGAGTGGTTCAGGCGATGGATTGCTAATACATTAGGCCCTAAACACGCGAGTTCAAATCTCGCCCCCGTCGTTTTAACCGGATTGTTTTAATCACAAATTCAGGCATAATAATTAAACCCGTTTTAAATCGAGGACGGGGTGTTTAAGGCGATGGACTGCTAATCCATTGGGCTCTGCCCGCGCGAGTTCAAATCTCGCCTACGTCGTTTTCTCCGTTTTGTTTTGAACACAAATGCAGTCAAAATGATTACACTCGTTTAAATCGCGGAAGGGATTTCCGGGTGGTTAAGAAGATGGATTGCTGATACATTGGGCTCTAAACACGCGAGTTCGAATCTCGCCTCCGTCGTTTTAACCGGATTGTTTTAATCACAAATTCAGGCAAAATAATTAAACCAGTTTTAAAACGAGGACGGGGTTTCCGAGTGGTTAAGGCGATGGACTGCTAATCCATTGGGCTCTGCCCGCGCGAGTTCGAGTCTAGCCTCCGTCGTTTTATCCGTTTTGTTTTGAACACCAATGCAGTCAAAATGATTAAACTCGGTTTAATCGCGGAAGGGATGGCCGAATGGTTAAGGCGATGGATTGGTGATACATTGGGCCCTAAACACTCGAGTTCGAATCTCGCCTCCGTCGTTTTAACCGGATTGTTTTAATCACAAATTCAGGCAAAATATTTAAACCAGTTTTAAATCGAGGACGGGGTGGCCGAGTGGTTACGGCCATGGACTGCTAATCCATTGGGCTCTGCCCGCGCGAGTTCGAATCTCGCCTCCGTCGTTTTATCCGTTTTGTTTTGAACACAAATGCAGTCAAAATGATTTAAATCGTTTAAATCGCGGAAGGGATGGCCGAGTGGTTAAGGCGATGGATTGGTGATACATTGGGCCCTAAACACGCGAGTTCGAATCTCGCCTCCGTCGTTTTAACCGGATTGTTTTAATCACAAATTCAGTCAAAATATTTAAACCAGTTCTAAATCGGGGACGGGGTGGCCGAGTGGTTAAGGCGATGGACTGCTTATCCAGTGGGCTCTGCCCGCGCGAGTTCGAATCTCGCCTCCGTCGTTTTATCCGTTTTGTTTTGAACACCAATGCAGTCAAAATGATTAAACTCGGTTTAATCGCGGAAGGGATGGCCGAATGGTTAAGGCGATGGATTGCTAATACATTAGGCCCTAAACACGCGAGTTCGAATCTCGCATCCGTCGTTTTAACCGGATTGTTTTAATCACAAATTCAGGCAAAATAATTAAACCCGTTTTAAATCGAGGACGGGGTGTTTAAGGCGATGGACTGCTAATCCATTGGGCTCTGCCCGCGCGAGTTCGAATCTCGCCTCCGTCGTTTTATCCGTTTTGTTTTGAACACAAATGCAGTCAAAATGATTTAACTCGTTTAAATCGCGGAAGGGATGGCCGAGTGGTTAAGGCGATGGATTGCTAATACATTGGGCCCTAAACACGCGAGTTCGAATCTCGCCTTCGTCGTTTTAACCGGATTGTTTTAATCACAAATTCAGGCAAAATAATTAAACCAGTTCTAAATCGAGGACGGGGTGGTCGAGTGGTTAAGGCGATGGCCTGCTAATCCATTGGGCTCTGCCCGCGCGAGTTAGAATCTCGCCTCCGTCGTTTTATCCGTTTTGTTTTGAACACAAATGCAGTCAAAATGATTTAACTCGTTTAAATCGCGGAAGGGATGGCCGAGTGGTTAAGGCGATGGATTGCTAATACATTAGGCCCTAAACACGCGAGTTCGAATCTCGCATACGTCGTTTTAACCGGATTGTTTTAATCACAAATTCAGGCAAAATACTTAAACCCGTTTTAAATGGAGGACGGGGTGTTTAAGGCGATGGACTGCTAATCCATTGGGCTCTGCCCGCGCGAGTTCGAATCTCGCCTACGTCGTTTTATCCGTTTTGTTTTGAACACAAATGCAGTCAAAATGATTACACTCGTTTAAATCACGGAATGGATTTCCGGGTGGTTAAGAAGATGGATTGCTGATACATTGGGCTCTAAACACGTGAGTTCGAATCTCGCCTCCTTCGTTTTAACCGGATTGTTTTAATCACAAATTCAGGCAAAATAATTAAACCAGTTTTAAAACGAGGACGGGGTGGCCGAGTGGTTAAGGCGATGGACTGCTAATCCAGTGGGCTCTGCCCGCACGAGTTCGAATCTCGCCTCCGTCGTTTTATCCGTTTTGTTTTGAACACCAATGCAGTCAAAATGATTATACTCGGTTTAATCGCGGAAGGGATGGCCGAATGGTTAAGGCGATGGATTGCTAATACATTGGGCCCTAAACACGCGAGTTCGAATCTCGCCTCCGTCGTTTTAACCGGATTGTTTTAATCACAAATTCAGGCAAAATATTTACACCAGTTCTAAATCGAGGACGGGGTGGCCGAGTGGTTAAGGCGGTGGACTGCTAATCCATTGGGCTCTGCCCGCGCGAAATAGAATCTCGCCTCCGTCGTTTTATCCGTTTTGTTTTGAACACAAATGCAGTCAAAATGCTTTAACTCGTTTAAATCGCGGAAGGGGTGGCCGAGTGGTTAAGGCGATGGATTGCTAATACATTAGGCCCTAAACACGCGAGTTCGAACCTCGCATCCGTCGTTTTAACCGGATTGTTTTAATCACAAATTCAGGCAAAATAATTAAACCCGTTTTAAATCGTGGACGGTGTGTTTAAGGCGATGGACTGCTAATACATTGGGCTCTGCCCGCGCGAGTTCGAATCTCGCCTACGTCGTTTTATCCGTTTTGTTTTGAACACAAATGCAGTCAAAATGATTTAACTCGTTTAAATCGCGGAAGGGATGGCCGAGTGGTTAAGGCGATGGATTGCTAATACATTGGGCCCTAAACACGCGAGTTCGAATCTCGCCTCCGTCGTTTTAACTGGATTGTTTTAATCACAAATTCAGGCAAAATAATTAAACCAGTCTTAAATCGAGGACGGGGTGGTTAAGGCGATGGACTGCTAATCCATTGAGCTCTGCCTGCGCGTATTCGAATCTCGCCTCCGTCGTTTTATCCGATTTGTTTTGAACATAAATACAGCAAAATGATTAAACTCGGTTAAATCGAGGAAGGGATGGCCATATGGTTAAGTCGATGGATTGCTAATTCATTGGGCTCTAAACACGCGAGTTCGAATCTCGCCTCCGTCGTTTTAACCGGATTGTTTTAATCACAAATTCAGGCAAAATAATTAAACCAGTTTTAAATCGTTGACGGGGTGGCCGAGTGGTTACGGCGATGGACTGCTAATCCATTGGGCTCTGCCCGCGCGAGTTCGAATCTCGCCTCCGTCGTTTTATCCGTTTTGTTTTGAACACAAATGCAGTCAAAATGAATTAACTCGTTTAAATCGCGGAAGGGATGGCCGAGTGGTTAAGGCGATGGATTGCTAATACATTGGGCCCTAAACACGCGAGTTCGAATCTCGCCTCCGTCGTTTTAACCGGATTGTTTTAATCACAAATTCAGGCAAAATAATTAAACCAGTTTTAAATCGAGGACGGGGTGGTTAAGGCGATGGACTGCTAATCCATTGGGCTCTGCCCGCGCGAGTTCGAATCTCGCCTACGTCGTTTTATCCGTTTTGTTTTGAACACAAATGCAGTCAAAATGATTTAACTCGTTTAAATCGCGGAAGGGATGGCCGAGTGGTTAAGGCGATGGATTGGTGATACATTGGGCCCTAAACACGCGAGTTCGAATTTCGCCTCCGTCGTTTTAACCGGATTGTTTTAATCACAAATTCAGTCAAAATATTTAAACCAGTTCTAAATCGGGGACGGGGTGGCCGAGTGGTTAAGGCGATGGACTGCTAATCCATTGGGCTCTGCCCGCGCGAGTTCGAATCTCGCCTCCGTCGTTTTATCCGTTTTGTTTTGAACACAAATGCAGTCAAAATGATTTAGCTCGTTGAAATCGCGGAAGGGGTGGCCGAGTGGTTAAGGCGATGGATTGCTAATACATTAGGCCCTAAACACGCGAGTTCGAATCTCGCATCCGTCGTTTTAACCGGATTGTTTTAATCACAAATTCAGGCAAAATAATTAAACCCGTTTTAAATCGAGGACGGGGTGTTTAAGGTGATGGACTGCTAATCCATTGGGCTCTGCCCGCGCGAGTTCGAATCTCGCCTCCGTCGTTTTATCCGTTTTGTTTTGAACACAAATGCAGTCAAAATGATTTAACTCGTTTAAATCGCGGAAGGGATGGCCGAGTGGTTAAGGCGATGGATTGCTAATACATTGGGCTTTAAACACGCGAGTTCGAATCTCGCCTCCGTCGTTTTAACCGGATTGTTTTAATCACAAATTCAGGCAAAATAATTAAACCAGTTTTAAATCGAGAACGGGGTGGACGAGTGGTTAAGGCGATGGACTGCTAATCCATTGGGCTCTGCCCGCGCGAGTTCGAATCTCGCCTCCGTTGTTTTATCCGTTTTGTTTTGAACACCAATGCAATCAAAATGATTAAACTCGGTTTAAACGCGGAAGGGATGGCCGAATGGTTAAGGCGATGGATTGCTAATACATTGGGCCCTAAACACGCGAGTTCTAATCTCGCCTCCGTTGCTTTAACCGGATTGTTTTAATCACAAATTCAGGCAAAATATTTAAACCAGTTCTAAATCGAGGACGGGGTGGCCGAGTGGTTAAGGCGATGGACTGCTAATCCATTGGGCTCTGCCCGCGCGAGTTCGAATCTCGCCTCCGTCGTTTTATCCGTTTTGTTTTGAACACAAATGCAGTCAAAATGATTTAACTCGTCTAAATCGCGGAAGGGATGGCCGAGTGGTTAAGGCGATGGATTGCTAATACATTAAGCCCTAAACACGCAAGTTCGAATCTCGCATCCGTCGTTTTAACCAGATTGTTTTAATCACAAATTTAGGCTAAATAATTAAACCCGTTTTAAATCGAGGACGGGGTGTTTAAGGCGATGGACTGCTAATCCATTGGGCTCTGCCCGCGCGAGTTCGAATCTCGCCTACGTCGTTTTATCCGTTTTGTTTTGAACACAAATGCAGTCAAAATGATTTAACTCGATTAAATCGCCGAAGGGATGGCCGAGTGGTTAAGGCGGTGGATTGCTAATACATTGGGCCCTAAACACGCGAGTTCGAATCTCGATTCCGTCGTTTTAACCGGATTGTTTTAATCACAAATTCAGGCAAAATAATCAAACCATTTTTAAATCGAGGACGGGGTGGTTAAGGCGATGGACTGCTAATCCATTGGGCTCTGCCCGCGCGAGTTCGAATCTTGCCTACGTCGTTTTATCCGTTTTGTTTTTAACACAAATACAGTCAAAATGATTTAACTCGATTAAATCGCCGAACGGATGGCCGAGTGGTTAAGGCGATGGATTGCTAATACATAGGGCCCTAAACACGCGAGTTCGAATCTCGCCTCCGTCGTTTTAACCGGGTTGTTTTAATCACAAATTCAGCCAAAATAATTAAACCAGTTTTAAATCGAGGACGGGGTGGTTAAGGCGATGGACTGCTAATCCATTGGGCTCTGCCCGCGCGAGTTCGAATCTCGCCTCCGTGGTTTTATCCGTTTTGTTTTTATCACAAATACAGTCAAAATGATTTAACTCGATTAAATCGCCGAAGGGATGGCCGAGTGGTTAATGCGATGGATTGCTAATACATTGGGCCCTAAACACGCGAGTTCGAATCTCGCCTCCGTCGTTTTAACCGGGTTGTTTTAATCACAAATTCAGCCAAAATAATTAAACCAGTTTTAAATCGAGGACGGGGTGGTTAAGGCGATGGACTGCTAATCCATTGGGCTCTGCCCGCGCGAGTTCGAATCTCGTCTCCGTCGTTTTATCCGTTTTGTTTTGAACACAAATGCAGTCAAAATGATTTAACTCGTTGAAATCGCGGAAGGGATGGCCGAGTGGTTAAGGCGATGGATTGCTAATACATTAGGCCGTAAACACGCGAGTTCAAATCTCGCCTCCGTCGTTTGAACCGGGTTGTTTTAATCACAAATTAAGGCATAATAATTAAACCCGTTTTAAATCGAGGACGGGGTGGCCGAGTGGTTAAGGCGATGGACTGCTAATCCATTGGGCTCTGCCCGCGCGAGTTCGAATCTTGCCTCCGTGGTTTTATCCGTTTTGTTTTGAACACAAATGCAGTCAAAATGATTTAACTCGTTGAAATCGCGGAAGGGATGGCCGAGTGGTTAAGGCGATGGATTGCTAATACATTAGGCCCTAAACACGAGAGTTCGAATCTCGCATCCGTCGTTTTAACCGGATTGTTTTAATCACAAATTCAGGCAAAATAATTAAACCCGTTTTAAATCGAGGACGGGGTGTTTAAGGCGATGGACTACTAATCCATTGGGCTATGCCCGCGCGAGTTCGAATCTCGCCTACGTCGTTTTATCCGTTTTGTTTTGAACACAAATGCAGTCAAAATGATTACACTCGTTTAAATCGCGGAAGGGATTTCCGGGTGATTAAGAAGATGGATTGCTGATACGTTGGGCTCTAAGCACGCGAGTTCGAATCTCGCCTCCGTCGTTTTAACCGGATTGTTTTAATCACAAATTCAGCCAAATAATTAAACCAGTTTTAAGACGAGGACGGGGTGGCCGTGTGGTTAAGGCGTTGGACTGCTAATCCATTGAGCGCTGCCCGCGCGAGTTCGAATCTCGCCTCCGTCGTTTTATCCGTTTTGTTTTGAACACCAATGCAGTCAAAATGATTAAACTCGGTTTAATTGCGGAAGGGATGGCCGAATGGTTAAGGCGATGGATTGCTAATACATTGGGCCCTAAACACGCGAGTTCGAATCTCGCATCCGTCGTTTTAACCGGATTGTTTTAATCGCAAATTCAGGCTAAATAATTAAACCCGTTTTAAATCGAGGACGGGGTGTTTAAGGCGATGGACTGCTTATCCATTGGGCTCTGCCCGCGCGAGTTTGAATCTCGCCTACGTCGTTTTATCCGTTTTGTTTTGAACACAAATGCAGTCAAAATGATTTAACTCGATTAAATCGC
Source organism: Phalangium opilio (assembly GCF_054372755.1). Lineage (NCBI taxonomy): Eukaryota > Metazoa > Arthropoda > Arachnida > Opiliones > Phalangiidae > Phalangium > Phalangium opilio. Next base: position 776,194 of record NW_028324260.1, read on the forward strand.
CGAAGGGATGGCCGAGTGGTTAAGGCGGTGGATTGCTAGTACATTGGGCCCTAAACACGCCAGTTCGAATCTCGACTCCGTCGTTTTAACCGGATTGTTTTAATCACAAATTCAGTCAAAATAATCAAACCATTTTTAAATCGAGGACGGGGTGGTTAAGGCGATGGACTGCTAATCCATTGGGCTCTGCCCGCGCGAGTTCGAATCTCGTCTCCGTCGTTTTATCCGTTTTGTTTTGAACACAAATGCAGTCAAAATGATTTAACTCGTTGAAATCGCGGAAGGGATGGCCGAGTGGTTAAGGCGATGGATTGCTAATACATTAGGCCGTAAACACGCGAGTTCAAATCTCGCCTCCGTCGTTTGAACCGGGTTGTTTTAATCACAAATTAAGGCATAATAATTAAACCCGTTTTAAATCGAGGACGGGGTGGCCGAGTGGTTAAGGCGATGGACTGCTAATCCATTGGGCTCTGCCCGCGCGAGTTCGAATCTTGCCTCCGTCGTTTTATCCGTTTTGTTTTGAACACAAATGCAGTCAAAATGATTTAACTCGTTGAAATCGCGGAAGGGATGGCCGAGTGGTTAAGGCGATGGATTGCTAATACATTAGGCCCTAAACACGAGAGTTCGAATCTCGCATCCGTCGTTTTAACCGGATTGTTTTAATCACAAATTCAGGCAAAATAATTAAACCCGTTTTAAATCGAGGACGGGGTGTTTAAGGCGATGGACTACTAATCCATTGGGCTATGCCCGCGCGAGTTCGAATCTCGCCTACGTCGTTTTATCCGTTTTGTTTTGAACACAAATGCAGTCAAAATGATTACACTCGTTTAAATCGCGGAAGGGATTTCCGGGTGATTAAGAAGATGGATTGCTGATAAGTTGGGCTCTAAGCACGCGAGTTCGAATCTCGCCTCCGTCGTTTTAACCGGATTGTTTTAATCACAAATTCAGCCAAATAATTAAACCAGTTTTAAGACGAGGACGGGGTGGCCGTGTGGTTAAGGCGTTGGACTGCTAATCCATTGAGCGCTGCCCGCGCGAGTTCGAATCTCGCCTCCGTCGTTTTATCCGTTTTGTTTTGAACACCAATGCAGTCAAAATGATTAAACTCGGTTTAATTGCGGAAGGGATGGCCGAATGGTTAAGGCGATGGATTGCTAATACATTGGGCCCTAAACACGCGAGTTCGAATCTCGCATCCGTCGTTTTAACCGGATTGTTTTAATCGCAAATTCAGGCTAAATAATTAAACCCGTTTTAAATCGAGGACGGGGTGTTTAAGGCGATGGACTGCTTATCCATTGGGCTCTGCCCGCGCGAGTTTGAATCTCGCCTACGTCGTTTTATCCGTTTTGTTTTGAACACAAATGCAGTCAAAATGATTTAACTCGATTAAATCGCCGAAGGGATGGCCGAGTGGTTAAGACGGTGGATTGCTAGTACATTGGGCCCTAAACACGCCAGTTCGAATCTCGACTCCGTCGTTTTAACCGGATTGTTTTAATCACAAATTCAGGCAAAATAATCAAACCATTTTTAAATCGAGGACGGGGTGGTTAAGGCGATGGACTGCTAATCCATTGGGCTCTGCCCGCGCGAGTTCGAATCTCGCCTACGTCGTTTTATCCGTTTTGTTTTTAACACAAATACAGTCAAAATGATTTAACTCGATTAAATCGCCGAAGGGATGGCCGAGTGGTTAATGCGATGGATTGCTAATACATTGGGCCCTAAACACGCGAGTTCGAATCTCGCCTCCGTCGTTTTAACCGGGTTGTTTTAATCACAAATTCAGCCAAAATAATTAAACCAGTTTTAAATCGAGGACGGGGTGGTTAAGGCGATGGACTGCTAATCCATTGGGCTCTGCCCGCGCGAGTTCGAATCTCGTCTCCGTCGTTTTATCCGTTTTGTTTTGAACACAAATGCAGTCAAAATGATTTAACTCGTTGAAATCGCGGAAGGGATGGCCGAGTGGTTAAGGCGATGGATTGCTAATACATTAGGCCGTAAACACGCGAGTTCAAATCTCGCCTCCGTCGTTTGAACCGGGTTGTTTTAATCACAAATTAAGGCATAATAATTAAACCCGTTTTAAATCGAGGACGGGGTGGCCGAGTGGTTAAGGCGATGGACTGCTAATCCATTGGGCTCTGCCCGCGCGAGTTCGAATCTTGCCTCCGTCGTTTTATCCGTTTTGTTTTGAACACAAATGCAGTCAAAATGATTTAACTCGTTGAAATCGCGGAAGGGATGGCCGAGTGGTTAAGGCGATGGATTGCTAATACATTAGGCCCTAAACACGAGAGTTCGAATCTCGCATCCGTCGTTTTAACCGGATTGTTTTAATCACAAATTCAGGCAAAATAATTAAACCCGTTTTAAATCGAGGACGGGGTGTTTAAGGCGATGGACTACTAATCCATTGGGCTATGCCCGCGCGAGTTCGAATCTCGCCTACGTCGTTTTATCCGTTTTGTTTTGAACACAAATGCAGTCAAAATGATTACACTCGTTTAAATCGCGGAAGGGATTTCCGGGTGATTAAGAAGATGGATTGCTGATACGTTGGGCTCTAAGCACGCGAGTTCGAATCTCGCCTCCGTCGTTTTAACCGGATTGTTTTAATCACAAATTCAGCCAAATAATTAAACCAGTTTTAAGACGAGGACGGGGTGGCCGTGTGGTTAAGGCGTTGGACTGCTAATCCATTGAGCGCTGCCCGCGCGAGTTCGAATCTCGCCTCCGTCGTTTTATCCGTTTTGTTTTGAACACCAATGCAGTCAAAATGATTAAACTCGGTTTAATTGCGGAAGGGATGGCCGAATGGTTAAGGCGATGGATTGCTAATACATTGGGCCCTAAACACGCGAGTTCGAATCTCGCATCCGTCGTTTTAACCGGATTGTTTTAATCGCAAATTCAGGCTAAATAATTAAACCCGTTTTAAATCGAGGACGGGGTGTTTAAGGCGATGGACTGCTTATCCATTGGGCTCTGCCCGCGCGAGTTTGAATCTCGCCTACGTCGTTTTATCCGTTTTGTTTTGAACACAAATGCAGTCAAAATGATTTAACTCGATTAAATCGCCGAAGGGATGGCCGAGTGGTTAAGGCGGTGGATTGCTAATACATTGGGCCCTAAACACGCGAGTTCGAATCTCGCCTCCGTCGTTTTAACCGGGTTGTTTTAATCACAAATTTAGCCAAAATAATTAAACCAGTTTTAAATCGAGGACGGGGTGGTTAAGGCGATGGACTGCTAATCCATTGGGCTCTGCCCGCGCGAGTTCAAATCTCGTCTCCGTCGTTTTATCCGTTTTGTTTTGAACACAAATGCAGTCAAAATGATTTAACTCGTTGAAATCGCGGAAGGGATGGCCGAGTGGTTAAGGCGATGGATTGCTAATACATTAGGCCGTAAACACGCGAGTTCAAATCTCGCCTCCGTCGTTTGAACCGGGTTGTTTTAATCACAAATTATGGCATAATAATTAAACCCGTTTTAAATCGAGGACGGGGTGGCCGAGTGGTTAAGGCGATGGACTGCTAATCCATTGGGCTCTGCCCGCGCGAGTTCGAATCTTGCCTCCGTCGTTTTACCCGTTTTGTTTTGAACACAAATGCAGTCAAAATGATTTAACTCGTTGAAATCGCGGAAGGGATGGCCGAGTGGTTAAGGCGGTGGATTGCTAATACATTGGGCCCTAAACACGCCAGTTCGAATCTCGACTCCGTCGTTTTAACCGGATTGTTTTAATCACAAATTCAGGCAAAATAATCAAACCATTTTTAAATCGAGGACGGGGTGGTTAAGGCGATGGACTGCTAATCCATTGGGCTCTGCCCGCGCGAGTTCGAATCTCGCCTACGTCGTTTTATCCGTTTTGTTTTTAACACAAATACAGTCAAAATGATTTAACTCGATTAAATCGCCGAAGGGATGGCCGAGTGGTTAATGCGATGGATTGCTAATACATTGGGCCCTAAACACGCGAGTTCGAATCTCGCCTCCGTCGTTTTAACCGGGTTGTTTTAATCACAAATTCAGCCAAAATAATTAAACCAGTTTTAAATCGAGGACGGGGTGGTTAAGGCGATGGACTGCTAATCCATTGGGCTCTGCCCGCGCGAGTTCGAATCTCGTCTCCGTCGTTTTATCCGTTTTGTTTTGAACACAAATGCAGTCAAAATGATTTAACTCGTTGAAATCGCGGAAGGGATGGCCGAGTGGTTAAGGCGATGGATTGCTAATACATTAGGCCGTAAACACGCGAGTTCAAATCTCGCCTCCGTCGTTTGAACCGGGTTGTTTTAATCACAAATTAAGGCATAATAATTAAACCCGTTTTGAATCGAGGACGGGGTGGCCGAGTGGTTAAGGCGATGGACTGCTAATCCATTGGGCTCTGCCCGCGCGAGTTCGAATCTTGCCTCCGTCGTTTTATCCGTTTTGTTTTGAACACAAATGCAGTCAAAATGATTTAACTCGTTGAAATCGCGGAAGGGATGGCCGAGTGGTTAAGGCGATGGATTGCTAATACATTAGGCCCTAAACACGAGAGTTCGAATCTCGCATCCGTCGTTTTAACCGGATTGTTTTAATCACAAATTCAGGCAAAATAATTAAACCCGTTTTAAATCGAGGACGGGGTGTTTAAGGCGATGGACTGCTAATCCATTGGGCTCTGCCCGCGCGAGTTTGAATCTCGCCTACGTCGTTTTATCCGTTTTGTTTTGAACACAAATGCAGTCAAAATGATTTAACTCGATTAAATCGCCGAAGGGATGGCCGAGCGGTTAATGCGATGGATTGCTAATACATTGGGCCCTAAACACGCGAGTTCGAATCTCGCCTCCGTCGTTTTAACCGGGTTGTTTTAATCACAAATTCAGCCAAAATAATTAAACCAGTTTTAAATCGAGGACGGGGTGGTTAAGGCGATGGACTGCTAATCCATTGGGCTCTGCCCGCGCGAGTTCGAATCTCGTCTCCGTCGTTTTATCCGTTTTGTTTTGAACACAAATGCAGTCAAAATGATTTAACTCGTTGAAATCGCGGAAGGGATGGCCGAGTGGTTAAGGCGATGGATTGCTAATACATTAGGCCGTAAACACGCGAGTTCAAATCTCGCCTCCGTCGTTTGAACCGGGTTGTTTTAATCACAAATTAAGGCATAATAATTAAACCCGTTTTAAATCGAGGACGGGGTGGCCGAGTGGTTAAGGCGATGGACTGCTAATCCATTGGGCTCTGCCCGCGCGAGTTCGAATCTTGCCTCCGTCGTTTTATCCGTTTTGTTTTGAACACAAATGCAGTCAAAATGATTTAACTCGTTGAAATCGCGGAAGGGATGGCCGAGTGGTTAAGGCGATGGATTGCTAATACATTAAGCCCTAAACACGCGAGTTCGAATCTCGCATCCGTCGTTTTAACCGGATTGTTTTAATCGCAAATTCAGGCTAAATAATTAAACCCGTTTTAAATCGAGGACGGGGTGTTTAAGGCGATGGACTGCTAATCCATTGGGCTCTGCCCGCGCGAGTTTGAATCTCGCCTACGTCGTTTTATCCGTTTTGTTTTGAACACAAATGCAGTCAAAATGATTTAACTCGATTAAATCGCCGAAGGGATGGCCGAGTGGTTAAGGCGGTGGATTGCTAATACATTGGGCCCTAAACACGCGAGTTCGAATCTCGATTCCGTCGTTTTAACCGGATTGTTTTAATCACAAATTCAGGCAAAATAATCAAACCATTTTTAAATCGAGGACGGGGTGGTTAAGGCGATGGACTGCTAATCCATTGGGCTCTGCCCGCGCGAGTTCGAATCTTGCCTACGTCGTTTTATCCGTTTTGTTTTTAACACAAATACAGTCAAAATGATTTAACTCGATTAAATCGCCGAACGGATGGCCGAGTGGTTAAGGCGATGGATTGCTAATACATAGGGCCCTAAACACGCGAGTTCGAATCTCGCCTCCGTCGTTTTAACCGGGTTGTTTTAATCACAAATTCAGCCAAAATAATTAAACCAGTTTTAAATCGAGGACGGGGTGGTTAAGGCGATGGACTGCTAATCCATTGGGCTCTGCCCGCGCGAGTTCGAATCTCGCCTCCGTCGTTTTATCCGTTTTGTTTTGAACAGAAATGCAGTCAAAATGATTTAACTCGTCTAAATCGCGGAAGGGATGGCCGAGTGGTTAAGGCGATGGATTGCTAATACATTAAGCCCTAAACACGCGAGTTCGAATCTCGCATCCGTCGTTTTAACCGGATTGTTTTAATCGCAAATTCAGGCTAAATAATTAAACCCGTTTTAAATCGAGGACGGGGTGTTTAAGGCGATGGACTGCTAATCCATTGGGCTCTGCCCGCGCGAGTTTGAATCTCGCCTACGTCGTTTTATCCGTTTTGTTTTGAACACAAATGCAGTCAAAATGATTTAACTCGATTAAATCGCCGATGGGATGGCCGAGTGGTTAAGGCGGTGGATTGCTAATACATTGGGCCCTAAACACGCCAGTTCGAATCTCGACTCCGTCGTTTTAACCGGATTGTTTTAATCACAAATTCAGGCAAAATAATCAAACCATTTTTAAATCGAGGACGGGGTGGTTAAGGCGATGGACTGCTAATCCATTGGGCTCTGCCCGCGCGAGTTCGAATCTCGCCTACGTCGTTTTATCCGTTTTGTTTTTAACACAAATACAGTCAAAATGATTTAACTCGATTAAATCGCCGAAGGGATGGCCGAGTGGTTAATGCGATGGATTGCTAATACATTGGGCCCTAAACACGCGAGTTCGAATCTCGCATCCGTCGTTTTAACCGGATTGTTTTAATCGCAAATTCAGGCTAAATAATTAAACCCGTTTTAAATCGAGGACGGGGTGTTTAAGGCGATGGACTGCTAATCCATTGGGCTCTGCCCGCGCGAGTTCGAATCTCGCCTCCGTCGTTTTATCCGTTTTGTTTTGAACAGAAATGCAGTCAAAATGATTTAACTCGTCTAAATCGCGGAAGGGATGGCCGAGTGGTTAAGGCGATGGATTGCTAATACATTAAGCCCTAAACACGCGAGTTCGAATCTCGCATCCGTCGTTTTAACCGGATTGTTTTAATCGCAAATTCAGGCTAAATAATTAAACCCGTTTTAAATCGAGGACGGGGTGTTTAAGGCGATGGACTGCTAATCCATTGGGCTCTGCCCGCGCGAGTTTGAATCTCGCCTACGTCGTTTTATCCGTTTTGTTTTGAACACAAATGCAGTCAAAATGATTTAACTCGATTAAATCGCCGATGGGATGGCCGAGTGGTTAAGGCGGTGGATTGCTAATACATTGGGCCCTAAACACGCCAGTTCGAATCTCGACTCCGTCGTTTTAACCGGATTGTTTTAATCACAAATTCAGGCAAAATAATCAAACCATTTTTAAATCGAGGACGGGGTGGTTAAGGCGATGGACTGCTAATCCATTGGGCTCTGCCCGCGCGAGTTCGAATCTCGCCTACGTCGTTTTATCCGTTTTGTTTTTAACACAAATACAGTCAAAATGATTTAACTCGATTAAATCGCCGAAGGGATGGCCGAGTGGTTAATGCGATGGATTGCTAATACATTGGGCCCTAAACACGCGAGTTCGAATCTCGCCTCCGTCGTTTTAACCGGGTTGTTTTAATCACAAATTCAGCCAAAATAATTAAACCAGTTTTAAATCGAGGACGGGGTGGTTAAGGCGATGGACTGCTAATCCATTGGGCTCTGCCCGCGCGAGTTCGAATCTCGTCTCCGTCGTTTTATCCGTTTTGTTTTGAACACAAATGCAGTCAAAATGATTTAACTCGTTGAAATCGCGGAAGGGATGGCCGAGTGGTTAAGGCGATGGATTGCTAATACATTAGGCCGTAAACACGCGAGTTCAAATCTCGCCTCCGTCGTTTGAACCGGGTTGTTTTAATCACAAATTAAGGCATAATAATTAAACCCGTTTTAAATCGAGGACGGGGTGGCCGAGTGGTTAAGGCGATGGACTGCTAATCCATTGGGCTCTGCCCGCGCGAGTTCGAATCTTGCCTCCGTCGTTTTATCCGTTTTGTTTTGAACACAAATGCAGTCAAAATGATTTAACTCGTTGAAATCGCGGAAGGGATGGCCGAGTGGTTAAGGCGATGGATTGCTAATACATTAAGCCCTAAACACGCGAGTTCGAATCTCGCATCCGTCGTTTTAACCGGATTGTTTTAATCGCAAATTCAGGCTAAATAATTAAACCCGTTTTAAATCGAGGACGGGGTGTTTAAGGCGATGGACTGCTAATCCATTGGGCTCTGCCCGCGCGAGTTTGAATCTCGCCTACGTCGTTTTATCCGTTTTGTTTTGAACACAAATGCAGTCAAAATGATTTAACTCGATTAAATCGCCGAAGGGATGGCCGAGTGGTTAAGGCGGTGGATTGCTAATACATTGGGCCCTAAACACGCCAGTTCGAATCTCGACTCCGTCGTTTTAACCGGATTGTTTTAATCACAAATTCAGCCAAAATAATTAAACCAGTTTTAAATCGAGGACGGGGTGGTTAAGGCGATGGACTGCTAATCCATTGGGCTCTGCCCGCGCGAGTTCGAATCTCGTCTCCGTCGTTTTATCCGTTTTGTTTTGAACACAAATGCAGTCAAAATGATTTAACTCGTTGAAATCGCGGAAGGGATGGCCGAGTGGTTAAGGCGATGGATTGCTAATACATTAGGCCGCAAACACGCGAGTTCAAATCTCGCCTCCGTCGTTTGAACCGGGTTGTTTTAATCACAAATTAAGGCATAATAATTAAACCCGTTTTAAATCGAGGACGGGGTGGTTAAGGCGATGGACTGCTAATCCATTGGGCTCTGCCCGCGCGAGTTCGAATCTCGTCTCCGTCGTTTTATCCGTTTTGTTTTGAACACAAATGCAGTCAAAATGATTTAACTCGTTGAAATCGCGGAAGGGATGGCCGAGTGGTTAAGGCGATGGATTGCTAATACATTAGGCCGTAAACACGCGAGTTCAAATCTCGCCTCCGTCGTTTGAACCGGGTTGTTTTAATCACAAATTAAGGCATAATAATTAAACCCGTTTTAAATCGAGGACGGGGTGGCCGAGTGGTTAAGGCGATGGACTGCTAATCCATTGGGCTCTGCCCGCGCGAGTTCGAATCTTGCCTCCGTCGTTTTATCCGTTTTGTTTTGAACACAAATGCAGTCAAAATGATTTAACTCGTTGAAATCGCGGAAGGGATGGCCGAGTGGTTAAGGCGATGGATTGCTAATACATTAGGCCCTAAACACGAGAGTTCGAATCTCGCATCCGTCGTTTTAACCGGATTGTTTTAATCACAAATTCAGGCAAAATAATTAAACCCGTTTTAAATCGAGGACGGGGTGTTTAAGGCGATGGACTACTAATCCATTGGGCTATGCCCGCGCGAGTTCGAATCTCGCCTACGTCGTTTTATCCGTTTTGTTTTGAACACAAATGCAGTCAAAATGATTACACTCGTTTAAATCGCGGAAGGGATTTCCGGGTGATTAAGAAGATGGATTGCTGATACGTTGGGCTCTAAGCACGCGAGTTCGAATCTCGCCTCCGTCGTTTTAACCGGATTGTTTTAATCACAAATTCAGCCAAATAATTAAACCAGTTTTAAGACGAGGACGGGGTGGCCGTGTGGTTAAGGCGTTGGACTGCTAATCCATTGAGCGCTGCCCGCGCGAGTTCGAATCTCGCCTCCGTCGTTTTATCCGTTTTGTTTTGAACACCAATGCAGTCAAAATGATTAAACTCGGTTTAATTGCGGAAGGGATGGCCGAATGGTTAAGGCGATGGATTGCTAATACATTGGGCCCTAAACACGCGAGTTCGAATCTCGCATCCGTCGTTTTAACCGGATTGTTTTAATCGCAAATTCAGGCTAAATAATTAAACCCGTTTTAAATCGAGGACGGGGTGTTTAAGGCGATGGACTGCTTATCCATTGGGCTCTGCCCGCGCGAGTTTGAATCTCGCCTACGTCGTTTTATCCGTTTTGTTTTGAACACAAATGCAGTCAAAATGATTTAACTCGATTAAATCGCCGAAGGGATGGCCGAGTGGTTAAGGCGGTGGATTGCTAATACATTGGGCCCTAAACACGCCAGTTCGAATCTCGACTCCGTCGTTTTAACCGGATTGTTTTAATCACAAATTCAGGCAAAATAATCAAACCATTTTTAAATCGAGGACGGGGTGGTTAAGGCGATGGACTGCTAATCCATTGGGCTCTGCCCGCGCGAGTTCGAATCTCGCCTACGTCGTTTTATCCGTTTTGTTTTTAACACAAATACAGTCAAAATGATTTAACTCGATTAAATCGCCGAAGGGATGGCCGAGTGGTTAATGCGATGGATTGCTAATACATTGGGCCCTAAACACGCGAGTTCGAATCTCGCCTCCGTCGTTTTAACCGGGTTGTTTTAATCACAAATTTAGCCAAAATAATTAAACCAGTTTTAAATCGAGGACGGGGTGGTTAAGGCGATGGACTGCTAATCCATTGGGCTCTGCCCGCGCGAGTTCAAATCTCGTCTCCGTCGTTTTATCCGTTTTGTTTTGAACACAAATGCAGTCAAAATGATTTAACTCGTTGAAATCGCGGAAGGGATGGCCGAGTGGTTAAGGCGATGGATTGCTAATACATTAGGCCGTAAACACGCGAGTTCAAATCTCGCCTCCGTCGTTTGAACCGGGTTGTTTTAATCACAAATTATGGCATAATAATTAAACCCGTTTTAAATCGAGGACGGGGTGGCCGAGTGGTTAAGGCGATGGACTGCTAATCCATTGGGCTCTGCCCGCGCGAGTTCGAATCTTGCCTCCGTCGTTTTATCCGTTTTGTTTTGAACACAAATGCAGTCAAAATGATTTAACTCGTTGAAATCGCGGAAGGGATGGCCGAGTGGTTAAGGCGGTGGATTGCTAATACATTGGGCCCTAAACACGCCAGTTCGAATCTCGACTCCGTCGTTTTAACCGGATTGTTTTAATCACAAATTCAGGCAAAATAATCAAACCATTTTTAAATCGAGGACGGGGTGGTTAAGGCGATGGACTGCTAATCCATTGGGCTCTGCCCGCGCGAGTTCGAATCTCGCCTACGTCGTTTTATCCGTTTTGTTTTTAACACAAATACAGTCAAAATGATTTAACTCGATTAAATCGCCGAAGGGATGGCCGAGTGGTTAATGCGATGGATTGCTAATACATTGGGCCCTAAACACGCGAGTTCGAATCTCGCCTCCGTCGTTTTAACCGGGTTGTTTTAATCACAAATTCAGCCAAAATAATTAAACCAGTTTTAAATCGAGGACGGGGTGGTTAAGGCGATGGACTGCTAATCCATTGGGCTCTGCCCGCGCGAGTTCGAATCTCGTCTCCGTCGTTTTATCCGTTTTGTTTTGAACACAAATGCAGTCAAAATGATTTAACTCGTTGAAATCGCGGAAGGGATGGCCGAGTGGTTAAGGCGATGGATTGCTAATACATTAGGCCGTAAACACGCGAGTTCAAATCTCGCCTCCGTCGTTTGAACCGGGTTGTTTTAATCACAAATTAAGGCATAATAATTAAACCCGTTTTAAATCGAGGACGGGGTGGCCGAGTGGTTAAGGCGATGGACTGCTAATCCATTGGGCTCTGCCCGCGCGAGTTCGAATCTTGCCTCCGTCGTTTTATCCGTTTTGTTTTGAACACAAATGCAGTCAAAATGATTTAACTCGTTGAAATCGCGGAAGGGATGGCCGAGTGGTTAAGGCGATGGATTGCTAATACATTAGGCCCTAAACACGAGAGTTCGAATCTCGCATCCGTCGTTTTAACCGGATTGTTTTAATCACAAATTCAGGCAAAATAATTAAACCCGTTTTAAATCGAGGACGGGGTGTTTAAGGCGATGGACTGCTAATCCATTGGGCTCTGCCCGCGCGAGTTTGAATCTCGCCTACGTCGTTTTATCCGTTTTGTTTTGAACACAAATGCAGTCAAAATGATTTAACTCGATTAAATCGCCGAAGGGATGGCCGAGCGGTTAATGCGATGGATTGCTAATACATTGGGCCCTAAACACGCGAGTTCGAATCTCGCCTCCGTCGTTTTAACCGGGTTGTTTTAATCACAAATTCAGCCAAAATAATTAAACCAGTTTTAAATCGAGGACGGGGTGGTTAAGGCGATGGACTGCTAATCCATTGGGCTCTGCCCGCGCGAGTTCGAATCTCGTCTCCGTCGTTTTATCCGTTTTGTTTTGAACACAAATGCAGTCAAAATGATTTAACTCGTTGAAATCGCGGAAGGGATGGCCGAGTGGTTAAGGCGATGGATTGCTAATACATTAGGCCGTAAACACGCGAGTTCAAATCTCGCCTCCGTCGTTTGAACCGGGTTGTTTTAATCACAAATTAAGGCATAATAATTAAACCCGTTTTAAATCGAGGACGGGGTGGCCGAGTGGTTAAGGCGATGGACTGCTAATCATTGGGCTCTGCCCGCGCGAGTTCGAATCTTGCCTCCGTCGTTTTATCCGTTTTGTTTTGAACACAAATGCAGTCAAAATGATTTAACTCGTTGAAATCGCGGAAGGGATGGCCGAGTGGTTAAGGCGATGGATTGCTAATACATTAAGCCCTAAACACGCGAGTTCGAATCTCGCATCCGTCGTTTTAACCGGATTGTTTTAATCGCAAATTCAGGCTAAATAATTAAACCCGTTTTAAATCGAGGACGGGGTGTTTAAGGCGATGGACTGCTAATCCATTGGGCTCTGCCCGCGCGAGTTCGAATCTTGCCTACGTCGTTTTATCCGTTTTGTTTTTAACACAAATACAGTCAAAATGATTTAACTCGATTAAATCGCCGAACGGATGGCCGAGTGGTTAAGGCGATGGATTGCTAATACATAGGGCCCTAAACACGCGAGTTCGAATCTCGCCTCCGTCGTTTTAACCGGGTTGTTTTAATCACAAATTCAGCCAAAATAATTAAACCAGTTTTAAATCGAGGACGGGGTGGTTAAGGCGATGGACTGCTAATCCATTGGGCTCTGCCCGCGCGAGTTCGAATCTCGCCTCCGTCGTTTTATCCGTTTTGTTTTGAACAGAAATGCAGTCAAAATGATTTAACTCGTCTAAATCGCGGAAGGGATGGCCGAGTGGTTAAGGCGATGGATTGCTAATACATTAAGCCCTAAACACGCGAGTTCGAATCTCGCATCCGTCGTTTTATCCGGATTGTTTTAATCGCAAATTCAGGCTAAATAATTAAACCCGTTTTAAATCGAGGACGGGGTGTTTAAGGCGATGGACTGCTAATTCATTGGGCTCTGCCCGCGCGAGTTTGAATCTCGCCTACGTCGTTTTATCCGTTTTGTTTTGAACACAAATGCAGTCAAAATGATTTAACTCGATTAAATCGCCGAAGGGATGGCCGAGTGGTTAAGGCGGTGGATTGCTAATACATTGGGCCCTAAACACGCCAGTTCGAATCTCGACTCCGTCGTTTTAACCGGATTGTTTTAATCACAAATTCAGGCAAAATAATCAAACCATTTTTAAATCGAGGACGGGGTGGTTAAGGCGATGGACTGCTAATCCATTGGGCTCTGCCCGCGCGAGTTCGAATCTCGCCTACGTCGTTTTATCCGTTTTGTTTTTAACACAAATACAGTCAAAATGATTTAACTCGATTAAATCGCCGAAGGGATGGCCGAGTGGTTAATGCGATGGATTGCTAATACATTGGGCCCTAAACACGCGAGTTCGAATCTCGCCTCCGTCGTTTTAACCGGGTTGTTTTAATCACAAATTCAGCCAAAATAATTAAACCAGTTTTAAATCGAGGACGGGGTGGTTAAGGCGATGGACTGCTAATCCATTGGGCTCTGCCCGCGCGAGTTCGAATCTCGTCTCCGTCGTTTTATCCGTTTTGTTTTGAACACAAATGCAGTCAAAATGATTTAACTCGTTGAAATCGCGGAAGGGATGGCCGAGTGGTTAAGGCGATGGATTGCTAATACATTAGGCCGTAAACACGCGAGTTCAAATCTCGCCTCCGTCGTTTGAACCGGGTTGTTTTAATCACAAATTAAGGCATAATAATTAAACCCGTTTTAAATCGAGGACGGGGTGGCCGAGTGGTTAAGGCGATGGACTGCTAATCCATTGGGCTCTGCCCGCGCGAGTTCGAATCTTGCCTCCGTCGTTTTATCCGTTTTGTTTTGAACACAAATGCAGTCAAAATGATTTAACTCATTGAAATCGCGGAAGGGATGGCCGAGTGGTTAAGGCGATGGATTGCTAATACATTAAGCCCTAAACACGCGAGTTCGAATCTCGCATCCGTCGTTTTAACCGGATTGTTTTAATCGCAAATTCAGGCTAAATAATTAAACCCGTTTTAAATCGAGGACGGGGTGTTTAAGGCGATGGACTGCTAATCCATTGGGCTCTGCCCGCGCGAGTTTGAATCTCGCCTACGTCGTTTTATCCGTTTTGTTTTGAACACAAATGCAGTCAAAATGATTTAACTCGATTAAATCGCCGAAGGGATGGCCGAGTGGTTAAGGCGGTGGATTGCTAATACATTGGGCCCTAAACACGCCAGTTCGAATCTCGACTCCGTCGTTTTAACCGGATTGTTTTAATCACAAATTCAGGCAAAATAATCAAACCATTTTTAAATCGAGGACGGGGTGGTTAAGGCGATGGACTGCTAATCCATTGGGCTCTGCCCGCGCGAGTTCGAATCTCGCCTACGTCGTTTTATCCGTTTTGTTTTTAACACAAATACAGTCAAAATTATTTAACTCGATTAAATCGCCGAAGGGATGGCCGAGTGGTTAATGCGATGGATTGCTAATACATTGGGCCCTAAACACGCGAGTTCGAATCTCGCCTCCGTCGTTTTAACCGGGTTGTTTTAATCACAAATTCAGCCAAAATAATTAAACCAGTTTTAAATCGAGGACGGGGTGGTTAAGGCGATGGACTGCTAATCCATTGGGCTCTGCCCGCGCGAGTTCGAATCTCGTCTCCGTCGTTTTATCCGTTTTGTTTTGAACACAAATGCAGTCAAAATGATTTAACTCGTTGAAATCGCGGAAGGGATGGCCGAGTGGTTAAGGCGATGGATTGCTAATACATTAGGCCGTAAACACGCGAGTTCAAATCTCGCCTCCGTCGTTTGAACCGGGTTGTTTTAATCACAAATTAAGGCATAATAATTAAACCCGTTTTAAATCGAGGACGGGGTGGCCGAGTGGTTAAGGCGATGGACTGCTAATCCATTGGGCTCTGCCCGCGCGAGTTCGAATCTTGCCTCCGTCGTTTTATCCGTTTTGTTTTGAACACAAATGCAGTCAAAATGATTTAACTCGTTGAAATCGCGGAAGGGATGGCCGAGTGGTTAAGGCGATGGATTGCTAATACATTGGGCCGTAAACACGAGAGTTCGAATCTCGCATCCGTCGTTTTAACCGGATTGTTTTAATCACAAATTCAGGCAAAATAATTAAACTCGTTTTAAATCGAGGACGGGGTGTTTAAGGCGATGGACTGCTAATCCATTGGGCTCTGCCCGCGCGAGTTCGAATCTCGCCTACGTCGTTTTATCCGTTTTGCTTTGAACACAAATGCAGTCAAAATGATTACACTCGTTTAAATCGCGGAAGGGATTTCCGGGTGATTAAGAAGATGGATTGCTGATACGTTGGGCTCTAAGCACGCGAGTTCGAATCTCGCCTCCGTCGTTTTAACCGGATTGTTTTAATCACAAATTCAGGCAAAATAATTAAACCAGTTTTAAGACGAGGACGGGGTGGCCGAGTGGTTAAGGCGATGGACTGCTAATGCATTGGGCGCTGCCCGCGCGAGTTCGAATCTCGCCTCCGTCGTTTTATCCGTTTTGTTTTGAACACCAATGCAGTCAAAATGATTAAACTCGGTTTAATCGCGGAAGGGATGGCCGAATGGTTAAGGCGATGGATTGCTAATACATTGGGCCCTAAACACGCGAGTTCTAATCTCGCCTCCGTCGTTTTAACCGGATTGTTTTAATCACAAATTCAGGCAAAATATTTAAACCTGTTCTAAATCGAGGACGGGGTGGCCGAGTGGTTAAGGCGATGGACTGCTAATCCATTGGGCTCTGCCCGCGCGAGTTCGAATCTTGCCTCCGTCGTTTTATCCGTTTTGTTTTGAACACAAATGCAGTCAAAATGATTTAACTCGTTGAAATCGCGGAAGGGATGGCCGAGTGGTTAAGGCGATGGATTGCTAATACATTAGGCCCTAAACACGAGAGTTCGAATCTCGCATCCGTCGTTTTAACCGGATTGTTTTAATCACAAATTCAGGCAAAATAATTAAACCCGTTTTAAATCGAGGACGGGGTGTTTAAGGCGATGGACTGCTAATCCATTGGGCTCTGCCCGCGCGAGTTCGAATCTCGCCTACGTCGTTTTATCCGTTTTGCTTTGAACACAAATGCAGTCAAAATGATTACACTCGTTTAAATCGCGGAAGGGATTTCCGGGTGATTAAGAAGATGGATTGCTGATACGTTGGGCTCTAAGCACGCGAGTTCGAATCTCGCCTCCGTCGTTTTAACCGGATTGTTTTAATCACAAATTCATGCAAAATAATTAAACCAGTTTTAAGACGAGGACGGGGTGGCCGAGTGGTTAAGGCGATGGACTGCTAATCCATTGGGCTCTGCCCGCGCGAGTTCGAATCTCGTCTCCGTCGTTTTATCCGTTTTGTTTTGAACACAAATGCAGTCAAAATGATTTAACTCGTTGAAATCGCGGAAGGGATGGCCGAGTGGTTAAGGCGATGGATTGCTAATACATTAGGCCGTAAACACGCGAGTTCAAATCTCGCCTCCGTCGTTTGAACCGGGTTGTTTTAATCACAAATTAAGGCATAATAATTAAACCCGTTTTAAATCGAGGACGGGGTGGCCGAGTGGTTAAGGCGATGGACTGCTAATCCATTGGGCTCTGCCCGCGCGAGTTCGAATCTTGCCTCCGTCGTTTTATCCGTTTTGTTTTGAACACAAATGCAGTCAAAATGATTTAACTCGTTGAAATCGCGGAAGGGATGGCCGAGTGGTTAAGGCGATGGATTGCTAATACATTGGGCCGTAAACACGAGAGTTCGAATCTCGCATCCGTCGTTTTAACCGGATTGTTTTAATCACAAATTCAGGCAAAATAATTAAACTCGTTTTAAATCGAGGACGGGGTGTTAAAGGCGATGGACTGCTAATCCATTGGGCTCTGCCCGCGCGAGTTCGAATCTCGCCTACGTCGTTTTATCCGTTTTGCTTTGAACACAAATGCAGTCAAAATGATTACACTCGTTTAAATCGCGGAAGGGATTTCCGGGTGATTAAGAAGATGGATTGCTGATACGTTGGGCTCTAAGCACGCGAGTTCGAATCTTGCCTCCGTCGTTTTAACCGGATTGTTTTAGTCACAAATTCAGGCAAAATAATTAAACCAGTTTTAAGACGAGGACGGGGTGGCCGAGTGGTTAAGGCGATGGACTGCTAATCCATTGGGCTCTGCCCGCGCGAGTTCGAATCTCGCCTCCGTCGTTTTATCCGTTTTGTTTTGAACAGAAATGCAGTCAAAATGATTTAACTCGTCTAAATCGCGGAAGGGATGGCCGACGGGTTAAGGCGATGGATTGCTAATACATTAAGCCCTAAACACGCGAGTTCGAATCTCGCATCCGTCGTTTTAATCGCAAATTCAGGCAAAATAATCAAACCATTTTTAAATCGAGGACGGGGTGGTTAAGGCGATGGACTGCTAATCCATTGGGCTCTGCCCGCGCGAGTTCGAATCTCGTCTCCGTCGTTTTATCCGTTTTGTTTTGAACACAAATGCAGTCAAAATGATTTAACTCGTTGAAATCGCGGAAGGGATGGCCGAGTGGTTAAGGCGATGGATTGCTAATACATTAGGCCGTAAACACGCGAGTTCAAATCTCGCCTCCGTCGTTTGAACCGGGTTGTTTTAATCACAAATTAAGGCATAATAATTAAACCCGTTTTAAATCGAGGACGGGGTGGCCGAGTGGTTAAGGCGATGGACTGCTAATCCATTGGGCTCTGCCCGCGCGAGTTCGAATCTTGCCTCCGTCGTTTTATCCGTTTTGTTTTGAACACAAATGCAGTCAAAATGATTTAACTCGTTGAAATCGCGGAAGGGATGGCCGAGTGGTTAAGGCGATGGATTACTAATACATTGGGCCGTAAACACGAGAGTTCGAATCTCGCATCCGTCGTTTTAACCGGATTGTTTTAATCACAAATTCAGGCAAAATAATTAAACCCGTTTTAAATCGAGGACGGGGTGTTTAAGGCGATGGACTGCTAATCCATTGGGCTCTGCCCGCGCGAGTTCGAATCTCGCCTACGTCGTTTTATCCGTTTTGCTTTGAACACAAATGCAGTCAAAATGATTACACTCGTTTAAATCGCGGAAGGGATTTCCGGGTGATTAAGAAGATGGATTGCTGATACGTTGGGCTCTAAGCACGCGAGTTCGAATCTCGCCTCCGTCGTTTTAACCGGATTGTTTTAGTCACAAATTCAGGCAAAATAATTAAACCAGTTTTAAGACGAGGACGGGGTGGCCGAGTGGTTAAGGCGATGGACTGCTAATCCATTGGGCTCTGCCCGCGCGAGTTCGAATCTCGCCTCCGTCGTTTTATCCGTTTTGTTTTGAACAGAAATGCAGTCAAAATGATTTAACTCGTCTAAATCGCGGAAGGGATGGCCGACGGGTTAAGGCGATGGATTGCTAATACATTAAGCCCTAAACACGCGAGTTCGAATCTCGAATCCGTCGTTTTAACCGGATTGTTTTAATCGCAAATTCAGGCTAAATAATTAAACCCGTTTTAAATCGAGGACGGGGTGTTTAAGGCGATGGACTGCTAATCCATTGGGCTCTGCCCGCGCGAGTTTGAATCTCGCCTACGTCGTTTTATCCGTTTTGTTTTGAACACAAATGCAGTCAAAATGATTTAACTCGATTAAATCGCCGAAGGGATGGCCGAGTGGTTAAGGCGGTGGATTGCTAATACATTGGGCCCTAAACACGCCAGTTCGAATCTCGACTCCGTCGTTTTAACCGGATTGTTTTAATCACAAATTCAGGCAAAATAATCAAACCATTTTTAAATCGAGGACGGGGTGGTTAAGGCGATGGACTGCTAATCCATTGGGCTCTGCCCGCGCGAGTTCGAATCTCGCCTACGTCGTTTTATCCGTTTTGTTTTTAACACAAATACAGTCAAAATGATTTAACTCGATTAAATCGCCGAAGGGATGGCCGAGTGGTTAATGCGATGGATTGCTAATACATTGGGCCCTAAACACGCGAGTTCGAATCTCGCCTCCGTCGTTTTAACCGGGTTGTTTTAATCACAAATTCAGCCAAAATAATTAAACCAGTTTTAAATCGAGGACGGGGTGGTTAAGGCGATGGACTGCTAATCCATTGGGCTCTGCCCGCGCGAGTTCGAATCTCGTCTCCGTCGTTTTATCCGTTTTGTTTTGAACACAAATGCAGTCAAAATGATTACACTCGTTTAAATCGCGGAAGGGATTTCCGGGTGATTAAGAAGATGGATTGCTGATACGTTGGGCTCTAAGCACGCGAGTTCGAATCTCGCCTCCGTCGTTTTAACCGGATTGTTTTAGTCACAAATTCAGGCAAAATAATTAAACCAGTTTTAAGACGAGGACGGGGTGGCCGAGTGGTTAAGGCGATGGACTGCTAATCCATTGGGCTCTGCCCGCGCGAGTTCGAATCTCGCCTCCGTCGTTTTATCCGTTTTGTTTTGAACAGAAATGCAGTCAAAATGATTTAACTCGTCTAAATCGCGGAAGGGATGGCCGACGGGTTAAGGCGATGGATTGCTAATACATTAAGCCCTAAACACGCGAGTTCGAATCTCGCATCCGTCGTTTTAACCGGATTGTTTTAATCGCAAATTCAGGCTAAATAATTAAACCCGTTTTAAATCGAGGACGGGGTGTTTAAGGCGATGGACTGCTAATCCATTGGGCTCTGCCCGCGCGAGTTTGAATCTCGCCTACGTCGTTTTATCCGTTTTGTTTTGAACACAAATGCAGTCAAAATGATTTAACTCGATTAAATCGCCGAAGGGATGGCCGAGTGGTTAAGGCGGTGGATTGCTAATACATTGGGCCCTAAACACGCCAGTTCGAATCTCGACTCCGTCGTTTTAACCGGATTGTTTTAATCACAAATTCAGGCAAAATAATCAAACCATTTTTAAATCGAGGACGGGGTGGTTAAGGCGATGGACTGCTAATCCATTGGGCTCTGCCCGCGCGAGTTCGAATCTCGCCTACGTCGTTTTATCCGTTTTGTTTTGAACACAAATGCAGTCAAAATGATTTAACTCGTTGAAATCGCGGAAGGGATGGCCGAGTGGTTAAGGCGATGGATTGCTAATACATTAGGCCGTAAACACGCGAGTTCAAATCTCGCCTCCGTCGTTTGAACCGGGTTGTTTTAATCACAAATTAAGGCATAATAATTAAACCCGTTTTAAATCGAGGACGGGGTGGCCGAGTGGTTAAGGCGATGGACTGCTAATCCATTGGGCTCTGCCCGCGCGAGTTCGAATCTTGCCTCCGTCGTTTTATCCGTTTTGTTTTGAACACAAATGCAGTCAAAATGATTTAACTCGTTGAAATCGCGGAAGGGATGGCCGAGTGGTTAAGGCGATGGATTGCTAATACATTGGGCCGTAAACACGAGAGTTCGAATCTCGCATCCGTCGTTTTAACCGGATTGTTTTAATCACAAATTCAGGCAAAATAATTAAACCCGTTTTAAATCGAGGACGGGGTGTTTAAGGCGATGGACTGCTAATCCATTGGGCTCTGCCCGCGCGAGTTCGAATCTCGCCTACGTCGTTTTATCCGTTTTGCTTTGAACACAAATGCAGTCAAAATGATTACACTCGTTTAAATCGCGGAAGGGATTTCCGGGTGATTAAGAAGATGGATTGCTGATACGTTGGGCTCTAAGCACGCGAGTTCGAATCTCGCCTCCGTCGTTTTAACCGGATTGTTTTAGTCACAAATTCAGGCAAAATAATTAAACCAGTTTTAAGACGAGGACGGGGTGGCCGAGTGGTTAAGGCGATGGACTGCTAATCCATTGGGCTCTGCCCGCGCGAGTTCGAATCTCGCCTCCGTCGTTTTATCCGTTTTGTTTTGAACAGAAATGCAGTCAAAATGATTTAACTCGTCTAAATCGCGGAAGGGATGGCCGACGGGTTAAGGCGATGGATTGCTAATACATTAAGCCCTAAACACGCGAGTTCGAATCTCGAATCCGTCGTTTTAACCGGATTGTTTTAATCGCAAATTCAGGCTAAATAATTAAACCCGTTTTAAATCGAGGACGGGGTGTTTAAGGCGATGGACTGCTAATCCATTGGGCTCTGCCCGCGCGAGTTTGAATCTCGCCTACGTCGTTTTATCCGTTTTGTTTTGAACACAAATGCAGTCAAAATGATTTAACTCGATTAAATCGCCGAAGGGATGGCCGAGTGGTTAAGGCGGTGGATTGCTAATACATTGGGCCCTAAACACGCCAGTTCGAATCTCGACTCCGTCGTTTTAACCGGATTGTTTTAATCACAAATTCAGGCAAAATAATCAAACCATTTTTAAATCGAGGACGGGGTGGTTAAGGCGATGGACTGCTAATCCATTGGGCTCTGCCCGCGCGAGTTCGAATCTCGCCTACGTCGTTTTATCCGTTTTGTTTTTAACACAAATACAGTCAAAATGATTTAACTCGATTAAATCGCCGAAGGGATGGCCGAGTGGTTAATGCGATGGATTGCTAATACATTGGGCCCTAAACACGCGAGTTCGAATCTCGCCTCCGTCGTTTTAACCGGGTTGTTTTAATCACAAATTCAGCCAAAATAATTAAACCAGTTTTAAATCGAGGACGGGGTGGTTAAGGCGATGGACTGCTAATCCATTGGGCTCTGCCCGCGCGAGTTCGAATCTCGTCTCCGTCGTTTTATCCGTTTTGTTTTGAACACAAATGCAGTCAAAATTATTTAACTCGTTGAAATCGCGGAAGGGATGGCCGAGTGGTTAAGGCGATGGATTGCTAATACATTGGGCCGTAAACACGAGAGTTCGAATCTCGCATCCGTCGTTTTAACCGGATTGTTTTAATCACAAATTCAGGCAAAATAATTAAACCCGTTTTAAATCGAGGACGGGGTGTTTAAGGCGATGGACTGCTAATCCATTGGGCTCTGCCCGCGCGAGTTCGAATCTCGCCTACGTCGTTTTATCCGTTTTGCTTTGAACACAAATGCAGTCA
This sequence comes from Phalangium opilio, assembly GCF_054372755.1. Lineage (NCBI taxonomy): Eukaryota > Metazoa > Arthropoda > Arachnida > Opiliones > Phalangiidae > Phalangium > Phalangium opilio. The sequence goes on from NW_028324260.1 coordinate 798,671, forward strand.
AAATGATTACACTCGTTTAAATCGCGGAAGGGATTTCCGGGTGATTAAGAAGATGGATTGCTGATACGTTGGGCTCTAAGCACGCGAGTTCGAATCTCGCCTCCGTCGTTTTAACCGGATTGTTTTAGTCACAAATTCAGGCAAAATAATTAAACCAGTTTTAAGACGAGGACGGGGTGGCCGAGTGGTTAAGGCGATGGACTGCTAATCCATTGGGCTCTGCCCGCGCGAGTTCGAATCTCGCCTCCGTCGTTTTATCCGTTTTGTTTTGAACAGAAATGCAGTCAAAATGATTTAACTCGTCTAAATCGCGGAAGGGATGGCCGACGGGTTAAGGCGATGGATTGCTAATACATTAAGCCCTAAACACGCCAGTTCGAATCTCGACTCCGTCGTTTTAACCGGATTGTTTTAATCACAAATTCAGGCAAAATAATCAAACCATTTTTAAATCGAGGACGGGGTGGTTAAGGCGATGGACTGCTAATCCATTGGGCTCTGCCCGCGCGAGTTCGAATCTCGCCTACGTCGTTTTATCCGTTTTGTTTTTAACACAAATACAGTCAAAATGATTTAACTCGATTAAATCGCCGAAGGGATGGCCGAGTGGTTAATGCGATGGATTGCTAATACATTGGGCCCTAAACACGCGAGTTCGAATCTCGCCTCCGTCGTTTTAACCGGGTTGTTTTAATCACAAATTCAGCCAAAATAATTAAACCAGTTTTAAATCGAGGACGGGGTGGTTAAGGCGATGGACTGCTAATCCATTGGGCTCTGCCCGCGCGAGTTCGAATCTCGTCTCCGTCGTTTTATCCGTTTTGTTTTGAACACAAATGCAGTCAAAATGATTACACTCGTTTAAATCGCGGAAGGGATTTCCGGGTGATTAAGAAGATGGATTGCTGATACGTTGGGCTCTAAGCACGCGAGTTCGAATCTCGCCTCCGTCGTTTTAACCGGATTGTTTTAGTCACAAATTCAGGCAAAATAATTAAACCAGTTTTAAGACGAGGACGGGGTGGCCGAGTGGTTAAGGCGATGGACTGCTAATCCATTGGGCTCTGCCCGCGCGAGTTCGAATCTCGCCTCCGTCGTTTTATCCGTTTTGTTTTGAACAGAAATGCAGTCAAAATGATTTAACTCGTCTAAATCGCGGAAGGGATGGCCGACGGGTTAAGGCGATGGATTGCTAATACATTAAGCCCTAAACACGCGAGTTCGAATCTCGCATCCGTCGTTTTAACCGGATTGTTTTAATCGCAAATTCAGGCTAAATAATTAAACCCGTTTTAAATCGAGGACGGGGTGTTTAAGGCGATGGACTGCTAATCCATTGGGCTCTGCCCGCGCGAGTTTGAATCTCGCCTACGTCGTTTTATCCGTTTTGTTTTGAACACAAATGCAGTCAAAATGATTTAACTCGATTAAATCGCCGAAGGGATGGCCGAGTGGTTAAGGCGGTGGATTGCTAATACATTGGGCCCTAAACACGCCAGTTCGAATCTCGACTCCGTCGTTTTAACCGGATTGTTTTAATCACAAATTCAGGCAAAATAATCAAACCATTTTTAAATCGAGGACGGGGTGGTTAAGGCGATGGACTGCTAATCCATTGGGCTCTGCCCGCGCGAGTTCGAATCTCGCCTACGTCGTTTTATCCGTTTTGTTTTGAACACAAATGCAGTCAAAATGATTTAACTCGTTGAAATCGCGGAAGGGATGGCCGAGTGGTTAAGGCGATGGATTGCTAATACATTAGGCCGTAAACACGCGAGTTCAAATCTCGCCTCCGTCGTTTGAACCGGGTTGTTTTAATCACAAATTAAGGCATAATAATTAAACCCGTTTTAAATCGAGGACGGGGTGGCCGAGTGGTTAAGGCGATGGACTGCTAATCCATTGGGCTCTGCCCGCGCGAGTTCGAATCTTGCCTCCGTCGTTTTATCCGTTTTGTTTTGAACACAAATGCAGTCAAAATGATTTAACTCGTTGAAATCGCGGAAGGGATGGCCGAGTGGTTAAGGCGATGGATTGCTAATACATTGGGCCGTAAACACGAGAGTTCGAATCTCGCATCCGTCGTTTTAACCGGATTGTTTTAATCACAAATTCAGGCAAAATAATTAAACCCGTTTTAAATCGAGGACGGGGTGTTTAAGGCGATGGACTGCTAATCCATTGGGCTCTGCCCGCGCGAGTTCGAATCTCGCCTACGTCGTTTTATCCGTTTTGCTTTGAACACAAATGCAGTCAAAATGATTACACTCGTTTAAATCGCGGAAGGGATTTCCGGGTGATTAAGAAGATGGATTGCTGATACGTTGGGCTCTAAGCACGCGAGTTCGAATCTCGCCTCCGTCGTTTTAACCGGATTGTTTTAGTCACAAATTCAGGCAAAATAATTAAACCAGTTTTAAGACGAGGACGGGGTGGCCGAGTGGTTAAGGCGATGGACTGCTAATCCATTGGGCTCTGCCCGCGCGAGTTCGAATCTCGCCTCCGTCGTTTTATCCGTTTTGTTTTGAACAGAAATGCAGTCAAAATGATTTAACTCGTCTAAATCGCGGAAGGGATGGCCGACGGGTTAAGGCGATGGATTGCTAATACATTAAGCCCTAAACACGCGAGTTCGAATCTCGAATCCGTCGTTTTAACCGGATTGTTTTAATCGCAAATTCAGGCTAAATAATTAAACCCGTTTTAAATCGAGGACGGGGTGTTTAAGGCGATGGACTGCTAATCCATTGGGCTCTGCCCGCGCGAGTTTGAATCTCGCCTACGTCGTTTTATCCGTTTTGTTTTGAACACAAATGCAGTCAAAATGATTTAACTCGATTAAATCGCCGAAGGGATGGCCGAGTGGTTAAGGCGGTGGATTGCTAATACATTGGGCCCTAAACACGCCAGTTCGAATCTCGACTCCGTCGTTTTAACCGGATTGTTTTAATCACAAATTCAGGCAAAATAATCAAACCATTTTTAAATCGAGGACGGGGTGGTTAAGGCGATGGACTGCTAATCCATTGGGCTCTGCCCGCGCGAGTTCGAATCTCGCCTACGTCGTTTTATCCGTTTTGTTTTTAACACAAATACAGTCAAAATGATTTAACTCGATTAAATCGCCGAAGGGATGGCCGAGTGGTTAATGCGATGGATTGCTAATACATTGGGCCCTAAACACGCGAGTTCGAATCTCGCCTCCGTCGTTTTAACCGGGTTGTTTTAATCACAAATTCAGCCAAAATAATTAAACCAGTTTTAAATCGAGGACGGGGTGGTTAAGGCGATGGACTGCTAATCCATTGGGCTCTGCCCGCGCGAGTTCGAATCTCGTCTCCGTCGTTTTATCCGTTTTGTTTTGAACACAAATGCAGTCAAAATTATTTAACTCGTTGAAATCGCGGAAGGGATGGCCGAGTGGTTAAGGCGATGGATTGCTAATACATTGGGCCGTAAACACGAGAGTTCGAATCTCGCATCCGTCGTTTTAACCGGATTGTTTTAATCACAAATTCAGGCAAAATAATTAAACCCGTTTTAAATCGAGGACGGGGTGTTTAAGGCGATGGACTGCTAATCCATTGGGCTCTGCCCGCGCGAGTTCGAATCTCGCCTACGTCGTTTTATCCGTTTTGCTTTGAACACAAATGCAGTCAAAATGATTACACTCGTTTAAATCGCGGAAGGGATTTCCGGGTGATTAAGAAGATGGATTGCTGATACGTTGGGCTCTAAGCACGCGAGTTCGAATCTCGCCTCCGTCGTTTTAACCGGATTGTTTTAGTCACAAATTCAGGCAAAATAATTAAACCAGTTTTAAGACGAGGACGGGGTGGCCGAGTGGTTAAGGCGATGGACTGCTAATCCATTGGGCTCTGCCCGCGCGAGTTCGAATCTCGCCTCCGTCGTTTTATCCGTTTTGTTTTGAACAGAAATGCAGTCAAAATGATTTAACTCGTCTAAATCGCGGAAGGGATGGCCGACGGGTTAAGGCGATGGATTGCTAATACATTAAGCCCTAAACACGCGAGTTCGAATCTCGAATCCGTCGTTTTAACCGGATTGTTTTAATCGCAAATTCAGGCTAAATAATTAAACCCGTTTTAAATCGAGGACGGGGTGTTTAAGGCGATGGACTGCTAATCCATTGGGCTCTGCCCGCGCGAGTTTGAATCTCGCCTACGTCGTTTTATCCGTTTTGTTTTGAACACAAATGCAGTCAAAATGATTTAACTCGATTAAATCGCCGAAGGGATGGCCGAGTGGTTAAGGCGGTGGATTGCTAATACATTGGGCCCTAAACACGCCAGTTCGAATCTCGACTCCGTCGTTTTAACCGGATTGTTTTAATCACAAATTCAGGCAAAATAATCAAACCATTTTTAAATCGAGGACGGGGTGGTTAAGGCGATGGACTGCTAATCCATTGGGCTCTGCCCGCGCGAGTTCGAATCTCGCCTACGTCGTTTTATCCGTTTTGTTTTTAACACAAATACAGTCAAAATGATTTAACTCGATTAAATCGCCGAAGGGATGGCCGAGTGGTTAATGCGATGGATTGCTAATACATTGGGCCCTAAACACGCGAGTTCGAATCTCGCCTCCGTCGTTTTAACCGGGTTGTTTTAATCACAAATTCAGCCAAAATAATTAAACCAGTTTTAAATCGAGGACGGGGTGGTTAAGGCGATGGACTGCTAATCCATTGGGCTCTGCCCGCGCGAGTTCGAATCTCGCCTACGTCGTTTTATCCGTTTTGCTTTGAACACAAATGCAGTCAAAATGATTACACTCGTTTAAATCGCGGAAGGGATTTCCGGGTGATTAAGAAGATGGATTGCTGATACGTTGGGCTCTAAGCACGCGAGTTCGAATCTCGCCTTCGTCGTTTTAACCGGATTGTTTTAATCACAAATTCAGGCAAAATAATTAAACCAGTTTTAAGACGAGGACGGGGTGGCCGAGTGGTTAAGGCGATTGACTGCTAATCCATTGGGCGCTGCCCGCGCGAGTTCGAATCTCGCCTCCGTCGTTTTATCCGTTTTGTTTTGAACACCAATGCAGTCAAAATGATTAAACTCGGTTTAATCGCGGAAGGGATGGCCGAATGGTTAAGGCGATGGATTGCTAATACATTAAGCCCTAAACACGCGAGTTTGAATCTCGCATCCGTCGTTTTAACCGGATTGTTTTAATCGCAAATTCAGCCAAAATAATTAAACCAGTTTTAAATCGAGGACGGGGTGGTTAAGGCGATGGACTGCTAATCCATTGGGCTCTGCCCGCGCGAGTTCGAATCTCGTCTCCGTCGTTTTATCCGTTTTGTTTTGAACACAAATGCAGTCAAAATGATTTAACTCGTTTAAATCGCGGAAGGGATGGCCGAGTGGTTAAGGCGATGGATTGCTAATACGTTAGGCCGTAAACACGCGAGTTCAAATCTCGCCTCCGTCGTTTGAACCGGGTTGTTTTAATCACAAATTAAGGCAAAATAATTAAACCCGTTTTAAATCGAGGACGGGGTGTTTAAGGCGATGGACTGCTAATCCATTGGGCTCTGCCCGCGCGAGTTCGAATCTCGCCTCCGTCGTTTTATCCGTTTTCTTTTGAACACAAATGCAGTCAAAATGATTTAACTCGATTAAATCGCCGAAGGGATGGCCGAGTGGTTAATGCGATGGATTGCTAATACATTGGGCCCTAAACACGCGAGTTCGAATCTCGCCTCCGTCGTTTTAACCGGGTTGTTTTAATCACAAATTCAGCCAAAATAATTAAACCAGTTTTAAATCGAGGACGGGGTGGTTAAGGCGATGGACTGCTAATCCATTGGGCTCTGCCCGCGCGAGTTCGAATCTCGTCTCCGTCGTTTTATCCGTTTTGTTTTGAACACAAATGCAGTCAAAATTATTTAACTCGTTGAAATCGCGGAAGGGATGGCCGAGTGGTTAAGGCGATGGATTGCTAATACATTGGGCCGTAAACACGAGAGTTCGAATCTCGCATCCGTCGTTTTAACCGGATTGTTTTAATCACAAATTCAGGCAAAATAATTAAACCCGTTTTAAATCGAGGACGGGGTGTTTAAGGCGATGGACTGCTAATCCATTGGGCTCTGCCCGCGCGAGTTCGAATCTCGCCTACGTCGTTTTATCCGTTTTGCTTTGAACACAAATGCAGTCAAAATGATTACACTCGTTTAAATCGCGGAAGGGATTTCCGGGTGATTAAGAAGATGGATTGCTGATACGTTGGGCTCTAAGCACGCGAGTTCGAATCTCGCCTCCGTCGTTTTAACCGGATTGTTTTAGTCACAAATTCAGGCAAAATAATTAAACCAGTTTTAAGACGAGGACGGGGTGGCCGAGTGGTTAAGGCGATGGACTGCTAATCCATTGGGCTCTGCCCGCGCGAGTTCGAATCTCGCCTCCGTCGTTTTATCCGTTTTGTTTTGAACAGAAATGCAGTCAAAATGATTTAACTCGTCTAAATCGCGGAAGGGATGGCCGACGGGTTAAGGCGATGGATTGCTAATACATTAAGCCCTAAACACGCGAGTTCGAATCTCGAATCCGTCGTTTTAACCGGATTGTTTTAATCGCAAATTCAGGCTAAATAATTAAACCCGTTTTAAATCGAGGACGGGGTGTTTAAGGCGATGGACTGCTAATCCATTGGGCTCTGCCCGCGCGAGTTTGAATCTCGCCTACGTCGTTTTATCCGTTTTGTTTTGAACACAAATGCAGTCAAAATGATTTAACTCGATTAAATCGCCGAAGGGATGGCCGAGTGGTTAAGGCGGTGGATTGCTAATACATTGGGCCCTAAACACGCCAGTTCGAATCTCGACTCCGTCGTTTTAACCGGATTGTTTTAATCACAAATTCAGGCAAAATAATCAAACCATTTTTAAATCGAGGACGGGGTGGTTAAGGCGATGGACTGCTAATCCATTGGGCTCTGCCCGCGCGAGTTCGAATCTCGCCTACGTCGTTTTATCCGTTTTGTTTTTAACACAAATACAGTCAAAATGATTTAACTCGATTAAATCGCCGAAGGGATGGCCGAGTGGTTAATGCGATGGATTGCTAATACATTGGGCCCTAAACACGCGAGTTCGAATCTCGCCTCCGTCGTTTTAACCGGGTTGTTTTAATCACAAATTCAGCCAAAATAATTAAACCAGTTTTAAATCGAGGACGGGGTGGTTAAGGCGATGGACTGCTAATCCATTGGGCTCTGCCCGCGCGAGTTCGAATCTCGCCTACGTCGTTTTATCCGTTTTGCTTTGAACACAAATGCAGTCAAAATGATTACACTCGTTTAAATCGCGGAAGGGATTTCCGGGTGATTAAGAAGATGGATTGCTGATACGTTGGGCTCTAAGCACGCGAGTTCGAATCTCGCCTTCGTCGTTTTAACCGGATTGTTTTAATCACAAATTCAGGCAAAATAATTAAACCAGTTTTAAGACGAGGACGGGGTGGCCGAGTGGTTAAGGCGATTGACTGCTAATCCATTGGGCGCTGCCCGCGCGAGTTCGAATCTCGCCTCCGTCGTTTTATCCGTTTTGTTTTGAACACCAATGCAGTCAAAATGATTAAACTCGGTTTAATCGCGGAAGGGATGGCCGAATGGTTAAGGCGATGGATTGCTAATACATTAAGCCCTAAACACGCGAGTTTGAATCTCGCATCCGTCGTTTTAACCGGATTGTTTTAATCGCAAATTCAGCCAAAATAATTAAACCAGTTTTAAATCGAGGACGGGGTGGTTAAGGCGATGGACTGCTAATCCATTGGGCTCTGCCCGCGCGAGTTCGAATCTCGTCTCCGTCGTTTTATCCGTTTTGTTTTGAACACAAATGCAGTCAAAATGATTTAACTCGTTTAAATCGCGGAAGGGATGGCCGAGTGGTTAAGGCGATGGATTGCTAATACGTTAGGCCGTAAACACGCGAGTTCAAATCTCGCCTCCGTCGTTTGAACCGGGTTGTTTTAATCACAAATTAAGGCAAAATAATTAAACCCGTTTTAAATCGAGGACGGGGTGTTTAAGGCGATGGACTGCTAATCCATTGGGCTCTGCCCGCGCGAGTTCGAATCTCGCCTCCGTCGTTTTATCCGTTTTCTTTTGAACACAAATGCAGTCAAAATGATCTAACTCGTTTAAATGGCGGAAGGGATGGCCGAGTGGTTAAGGCGATGGATTGCTAATTCATTGGGCCCTAAACACGCGAGTTCGAATCTCGCCTCCGTCGTTTTAACCGGATTGTTTTAATCACAAATTCAGGCAAAATAATTTAACCAGTTTTAAATCGAGGACGGGATGGCCGAGTGGTTAAGGCGATGGACTGCTAATCCATTGGGCTCTAAACACGCGTGTTCGAACCTCGCCTCCGTCGTTTCAACCGGATTGTTTTAATCACAAATTCAGGCAAAATAATTAAACCAGTTTTAAATCGAGGACGGGGTGGCCGAGTGGTTAAGGCGATGTACTGCTAATCCATTGGGCTCCGCCCGTGCAAGTTCGAATCTCGCCTCCGTCGTTTTATCCGTTTTGTTTTGAACACAAATGGACTGCTAATCCATTGGGCTCTAAACACGCGTGTTCGAACCTCGCCTCCGTCATTTCAACCGGATTGTTTTAATCACAAATTGGAATTTTGAAATTGTACTTTCCTGGCGTTTAGGATATTTTACCCATAAAGCCTTTCGAACTTTTCATTCAACATATTCAGTTTTGTTTTGCACCTGAAATTCCCCTGTATATATAATATTTATTGCGTTATTGTTCATATAAATTGTGTATTGTGTATTCGATGTAGATTTGAAATTGTAACTCCTGAAGATGGCCAGTGGGGAGTGTGTAATCTAAGGGCTAATCATTGCACTGGACTTGTGGGAATGGTTGCACGAAAGGTACAATATATTTTTAGTTAAATAGAGGTAAACAAATAGGAACTGGTTAATTAATCGGTTTACTCCCCAAAAACCTATGTTGGATTATTGCAATAACGAGATAAGTATCCTTATTCGACTCGTGGGTAAGCTTATAATGCCAGATATTTCGATAGTTTATCTTGCCTTATCTTTCGTACATCATTCCTCTAAATTTCTAATTCCACCACCATGATTAATGTAAAGCTATTACAGTTTTAGAATTATAGTGACTTGCTAATGGCTTGAGATATTTTAACGATTTGGGAAGATTCATTTTCCTTCGATTTAATTTTTAACTTAGATTTTAACGCTTTAATCATTGGTACTTTCACAGGAATCTAGAATGGCACATTCAACATTAACTTTATCGCTGGATCGCAAACCATTTGTTGATTTTTCATATCCGTATTTCCAAGATGCAGTGACGTTTGTTACTAAAGCACCCAGCGTTAACAGAGTGACCAATACGTTCTTTCTCTTTGAACCTTTGAAAACTGAAGTATTATCCCATTAAGTTAAGGATCAATTCTTATTATAAATAAATTTTTCTTTCTGGCAGGTTTGGATATTAATTTTATCATTCTTGGCGACGATAATTTTGCTAATCAAATTTGCAACTTGGTCGTCCAAGGAAAATAACGTTTTCTGGATTATTGTGAAAATAACATTACGTCAAGGTTAGAATACCAATCATGAGTAACAAGTTATTCGAAAAAGAATAGTCTTCAATAGAAGTTTCTCTTTTAATTCGAAAGAGCGTAAATGATTCGATCAATTACTTTTTATTGCGTGTAAGGCCTATTTTCAATGCAATTGGCGTGTTATGGTAGAAAATTCAAATTATCGTCTAGTGCCACTGTGCAAACTCTTATCGGTTTACTTTATCCAAGGAGAATGTATAAGAGAGGAGACTCTGAGTCAGACAAAGGCACGTAGCACCTCGTTTCTAAAACGGTTCTGTGCCGTTCCCCGGTTACCATGGTTACCGCTACCCCCACCCCCCACGGCAAGAGAGTGTACGATCTGGCGCATGCGTTCATGCCTCCTTGCTCTAACCTCATGAGTTTGTTTATAATTTTAAATAACCCTCGTTTCCAACAACAATCACGTGACGCATGGCTTTACCAACGGCATGCGCGTGACTGTATGCGGTATCTGCCCCGTTTTTTAACATCCCCCCTTTCCAGAACAAGTCTGTTGTAAATCCTCCTTGCTTCATCACTTGTATCTTCTTTATTATTGTAGATGAACGCGTAATTCCTATTTGATATATTCCTTATTTTTAACACCCGTTCGATTAACAAAAGAAAATTTTCTCTGACATTCTGTTTAAAATAAGGAATTCAAAGTACCGAAGATCAATGGCAATCAACGAGTTTGATCCTTCTCATTAGCACTATTTTATTTTTCGGAACTTTGGAATCTTTTTACGGGTCTTACTTGACTTCGACTACGAGTTTGTCTCCCGTCGCTTTACCAATTGACACCTTCGAACAAATGGCTCAATTAATCAAATCACAAGGTTACGTTGTCAGTTCGGTAGAAGGCAGCGCTCTCCAGTACAGTATTATGGTATGATATAGCAGAGTGCAGGAAAACTTGTATGTTATCAATTCAAATCACCCTTTAAATTTAGACTTCCGACATCGACTATTTTAACTTATTCGCTAATTCGTCTGAAAAAGGCGATTTCAAATTACCAAAAACGCCAAAGGAAGGGTTAAATTTAGTTTTACAAAAATCGTACGGTTTTATTATGCCGAAAGACACTCTGGAATGAACCATCTTGGACATGGGATTGCCACCCGAAGCCTTTCACTTTGCCAATGAGAATCTATTCGTCGAACAATTTGCCGCCGCTTTTCATAAATCGTTACCGTGCAAAGATGAAATCGATAAATGGTGTGATCTTATTTGACTTTCACTTTCTTTGCCTTTACTTGAACTAACCTTGTTTTTAGGTTAAGTATTTTATCGTGTTTAGGATTGATACAAAAATGGGAATCCGACGATTCAGGATTTTTATCGACGAATAGAAATGAAACGGAAATTAAAAGGAGTGACGAAACAAATTACATCAAAATGGACGATCTCAAATTATTATTTTAAATTTTAAATTTAAATGATAATGTAAATTTGTAGTTTCAGTTTTAAAAATGGTTTTAAATAATAATAATAATAATCTTTTATTATAAACAGATAACAAATTATTTCAACAAAATGTTAATGACACGTGGGAAAGAAAAGAATTACCCAGCGTGTTTCGCTTTCGATACTTTCTTCTACCCGAGGCTATTTAATTCTGGCTACGATACTGTGCGTGGGTGGACGAAACTAGAAGATATTTTTTGTTTCGATCTTCTTTTGGTTCCTATCTATCTGAATGTGGAAAAGCAGTGGTGTTTAGCGGTATGATCCGTACTATAATGTTTACAAAAAATATAAATATATTTACTTTTTCTATATTTACTTTTTCTATATTGTTTATAACTTATAAGAAATCAATTTAATGTAACGTCTTTTATTTTTATTTTAGGTGATCGATTTTCGTGAACGAGAAATCCGATACTACGACTCTATGGGAGGAAGTAATGATGCGTGTTTGAAGGCGTTAAAAGATTATTTGGCGAAGGAAAGCTGGAATAAACGTAAAATTGAACTTTATACGAGCGATTGGAAACTAGAAACAGTTAAAGTATTGCATTATTTTTTATTTTTATATATTTATTGTTATTTAATTTTGCGATTAATGTTGATCAACTCCATGTTATTTCTAGAATATTCCACGATGAAAGAATGGCTTTGATTGCGGAATGTTTATTTGCAAATACGCCGAATATATTACGCGAAATGCTGAAATAACATTTACGCAAGTAAATATTAAAGTTTTATTTACTACATTTAAATATTAACTTATTAACCTATTTTATTTTGCAGAGCAACATGCCACGTTTCCGACGACAAATGCGCTACGAAATCTTAAATAAAACGTTGTTACCAAAAAACTTAGATTTAAAATAAACATTTTCTTAGTAATTTATACTAAGCCTTGGTCATTAACCCCCGATTCCTTCAATGTGTCACGTCGCTAGCACTATGACTTTTGAAAATTTGGCGGGAAAGTTGGGCTGAATGTTGGTCCATCGTAGCGGGGATAAGGGAGGTGAGATGGATTGGACAAAAATGAAGATGGCGGGGGGTCCTAATTTGCGGATAAAATTTTTAAAAAACTTGAGGATACTTCTTGTACAGAACCCCTTCGGTAGGCGATTGCCCAGTGCTGCCGCGTAGAGCCATTAAAAACTAGCTTCTATTTTTAAGAAACGGGGAGCGTCCTTTCACGGAGCTGTATTGTAGGAGTAGAGACTACACATAAGCGTACTAGCGCTACGCGCGCAATTTTCGCGCATATCCGAGCCTATGTAAACAATCTCTGACGTCACCTGTTTTAAAGAAGGCGTCGTTTTCTTCTTTCCCCGGGCTTAATTCTTTGAATGTTTTCAAATATTATAGTTAATATAGGTAAATAGAAATAATAGTAAAAATAAAAATTTGAAATAAGATTCGCGAACGCTTGAGAAACTCCCGTCACCCGGACTCCGGAGTCACTCGATACACGATACAATTTCGTCCAGTATGACCGTACCTAACCGCTGAGGATGCTGGGAGGACTACGGTGCTGGGCCGTAGGTGGGGGGGGGTACAAAGGCAGCGCTATAGGTATGCGGGGTTTCCACTCCATTCCCCTCTCTCTTTCCTTCGAGATTGTAGGCAGAGTACTGAATATGAAACAGCAAGCTATTTTATATCGTTAACCGTGCGAATGTATTGAAAAAATTAAGTTAATAATAAGTGCTGTATAATTACTTTAACCGAAGCTTTAACATGGCCCAAAATATGTCTATGGTAGAGTCACGTGTAGACGGGTTGTTCCGTTAATCCGTTACTCATAGTGGGTGTGCTACCACGAAGCTAGGGGGGAAATACTGTGACGTCAACATTGGGTCCCGAATTTGTATTGCCCAAGCTGACGATGTCTCGCGACTGCCAATATGGTCGCCTGAAAATAAGCTAAGAGATAAGAGCGTCTGACGTCACTACAAAGTTCGTGGTAACACCGTGGATAAAAAACGCGCGTGAGGTTGAAATTTGTTTTCACTCTACAGGATAGGCAACTCCCTATCTCTGGCGACGGCTTATTCCGTATATACTCTGGTAAAAACATCGGTTGTCAGCACGCGCATATATATTTTTCTCTATGGAACGTAGCCTCGTACGTACCGACAAGAGACAAAAAACTTGAGGATCTTCGGGATTTAAAATAACCGCTAGTTTTTTTTTAGCTCGAGTGCCCGGACCTCTAGGCCTTAGTTTCAAATACGCGCAGTAGGCTGTAGGTAATTTCACGCGTATTTGAAACTAAGGCCCAGAGGTCCGTGCACTCGAGCTAAAAAAAACTGGCTGGTCCGGAAGTTTTTTATCTCTTGTCAGCACGGGTTATACTAGATTACGTAAAAACCTAGCTTTGCCGATCCTATATCGTGAAAACAAATTTCCTCACGCGCGTTCTTTATCCGTGGTAACACGCTATAGTGACTAGAGTGGTATATAGACCGAGTGAGGAAAGGTAAAGCCCCGCCCATTTTGATATATATCATTCATGCGTTTTATAATAGCTTCGCACATGCATTTAATAACTTCGGCTTGATCATTTAAAAGCTTGAAGTGAAATCTCATATAACTAAATTTCTCGTTCAGTTTCCCTGCCTCGGCCTTTGTTAGAGTGAAGACGCTACCATCCTCGAATACTATATTCCCCTCCATAACGGTTATTTTTATTTTCAAGTTCAAGTGACGATAATTACCCCAGTCGCCAGTTTCCATAGCTGAATATATCTCCGTCCACTCCTCCATAAATTCCTTCAAAACGTCTTCCGAGATGGTGAGAATAGTTCCGTCCTTTTTTGTCAAAAGTAGGCTTGGCTTGTATGCATTCACCCCGAAATCGGCAGAGCATTCATCCCCTAGTCTAACGCGGCGTTTATGCGGTAATCTAAAACCCGATCTCCGGCATTGGTGGACATTCTTGCTACAGGTCTTTACTGTTTAAAAGGTTACAACCGAATGATCTTTATTGCGAGATTTTCTTGATAGCGGGGTTGATATTTAGCCTGAGGGTATATTGGATCTTTTTTTATTGTCCTTAATTGGCCACCGACCAGGTGGTTTAGGACCTTAAAAGGGGGCGTGGCTAAACCATTTGCATTGTTATCAATGGAATCTGTATTTAGAGTGATTTATGACTAGCCCAAACGTCTTAAGACATTCCATCGGCTTTTTATTTATTCGTAACCACGCTCAGTTTATTGCTTTGTTAGTTGGTGACTCTTCCTACCACGAAACATTTAATTGATTCAAGGTGTTTGCCCCGAAGGCATTATCGTGACAAGTCTCTACATGTTTAAGATATTTTTGTTGCGTTATCCGAAATTGAGGTAATATTTTTACAATACCAAAATGCAAATTCAACTAGAAATACAGTTACGAGGATAAAAGTAACTGCCACTATTTTCCCTGGCTTTGAAAGAGCTTCGCGAATTAACGTCTGCTTAGTAACAGCATCCATTTTAATCTAAACTAATACTAAATTTCATACTAATAATACTTAACTACAAGGGATTTATATAAAATACATTCAAAAGTTATGCTGACTACTTCTAAAATACACATGAATATTGATTAAAATACTGGAATTTATATAATACTACCTCAAAAACACCAATTTTACCATGCACAAGTGGCTTATTAGAAACTAATACTGACTTTCATACGAGTAATACTAAACTACAAGGGATTTATATAAAATACATGCAAACGTTATAGCTGAATACTGGCTAAAATACACATGAACTACCTAAAAAACACGAATTTTACCATGCACAAGTGGCCTATTAGAAATAATTACTGAACTTCATACGAATAATACTAAAGTACACATGAATATCGACTAAAATACAAACATTGTTATGATGCAAAGTAAAAGATACCATTTTTTTATGAAGCAAAATATGATTTGCATCAACTATGATGCTTCCACAATTCTATTTCATCTCGAAAGTCACTGCTGTAGCTGATTTAAATCTCTGGTGAACCATCTGTCCACTCGTAACACGAGCACAAGTTCTTAATCCGGTATTTAAACTCACCACACAGAGTACAAAGGTTTCGCTCGTCAAGAAGATGTTTTAGCTCTTTATGAGTCGACATACGGATAAGATTTTTAGATTGAACTAAAACACAACGTCTAAAGTGCGCACAGTCAAGTGATGTGCACAAATAATTTAATTGGTCGCAGTCAGGCACGTCTTTTAAAGTCCCATCACAATGAGGGCAGTGTAGATGACCCGTACGTGGCATGGGGACATACTCTAGTTTTTTGAGGTTTTCATGAACATTTTCGGCCATACCGAAAGAGATGTGGTCAGATGAATGAAATATACCGGAATATTACTTATTATGCTAAAAAACTTACCGATCTTAACATTTCCGAGTAAAGTATACACGAATATGGCTAGACTGTCTCATATGTTTTCTATTTAGCACATTTTAAGGGACATTTTTACCAAAACAAGAATTACATATTCCGTAAGGTGCATCGGAGGAAACACGTGATTTCTTACTAGCCTTGTCACCAACCTTTCTCTCCAGAGTTCGGAAGTGAAATGACTCTCTATAGTTTACAAAATCCCCTTTTGGCCACCCAGGTTTGTGTTATATGACATTAAGGGGGAGGAGGGGGTCGAATATGGTTCATAACAAAAGAATTTATCCCAATCTGTTTTTTGCTTATACGTAAACACGTTCAGACGTGTCGTAATGGCTTTTGGGGGCGTGGTCGAGCCAGTTGTATTGTTAGCAATGGAATTTATTTTGTCCTTTCTTTAATTGGACCACCCCCCAGGTTTTATTGCATTGAAAAGGGGGGGCGAGGGTACACCTTTATCCCATCTGTGTTTTAGTTATACTTAAACATGTCCTTGCGTGTCTTAATGGCTTTGGGAGGGGGGTTGAACCATTTGTAGTGCAAGGTTATCAATGGAATTTATTTTTAGAGTGATTTATTGCTTTATTAATAGGGGCTGGTGATTCATCCTACAAGGGGGTTCAAGCATTAAATTGATTACAGGTGTTTGCCCCGAGGGCATTATTAGGACAAGTCTCAACAAGTTTAAGATGTTTCCGTTGCGTCAACAGAAAGGCAATATATCATTAGACCGAAGCATTGACCTAAACGTGCTATATTTATCAAAATTATCGGCAGCGTAATCAAAAATTTGTGGAAAACGTAAAACGGTATTGAAAGAAGCATCATTCACAACGCATTTCGTGTTAGAAATAAAAAACAATCGAAACGTTTTTGATCATTTGGGTTACAATTGACCGACACGAAAACGATAATTCAAAATTCATAAAATCCCATAGGAATACATGGGAAAATGAATAGACCACCGAAACGAAATCAGTCTTTTAGCATACAGTTTACCGACACGAAAAGCGTCATTTGAAAAACATTTCAAATTGTTAAAAACGTGTCGATAAATTTGCACAGCATTTATCAAAATTACTCTATGTTTCACTAAAAAACTTTAAATTTAGCACCGATTAAGAATTTAGGATACATTCCTTAAAGTCCCATTCACAAAGGCGCTTATAGCTGAAGCTGATTCCTGAAAGTAGAGACCGATTTCCTCACAACGAGATTACGCTTTAAGCGTCCTCGCACGGCCGTCCGCCTCAGCTCCCAAAAATCTGTTCACAAAAAAAGCCGATTTCTTCCGCTTGGCGCTTACTGAGTCATTCAAAACAAGATGAATTCCGAAGAAGAAGAAATGACTAGCGTAGTAGTTACGTTATTGTTATTAAAGAAAAAACTGTTACTATTGAAAAAAAAAGTTGAAACGTTTGAAACGTCGCTGGTGGGTTCACCCGATTTGGGTAAAAAGAAAACAACAAGGTTATTTCCATACTTTGGTAAAACTTTCGTAAAATTAACAAAGGCCTAGTTATATCTGAGAGAGACTGACATTCTGTTGTGACTAGTGACAGACCCAGTTAAAAGCTAAAATTGTTGAAGCCTAGCCAAACGTTAATTTAACTAACTTTGTAACTTGTATATAGTGTTTTTTTTCTTTCATAAATAGTATATAGGGCTTTCAGTTAGCACTCCATGTCTTTCTTTCACGAATGTGAGTGTTACGGTAACGCAAACGCTTATTCTTCTAGTTAGTTCGGCAGTTTACTTTACTTTCTGTGACGTGCTCGTGTTTGGTGATTAAGAAAAACAACTTTTTATATAAAATTGTCAATAGTTGCGACATTTGTACCTGGTCTGTGTGGTTACCAGCAATCTTATTATGATATTAAGTAATTTGTGAATTTGTATTGTTGAATCTCACATAATTTATTTTGATAGTTAAAGGCAATGAGAAAATATGATCATGAATACTTTCGGAACTTTACACGAATGTCACCCGAGATATTTGGTGAACTGGCCAAGCTTTTGAATGGCTCATTAAAAAAAAAACCCTCATCTAGAGAGCCATTGTCCCCTAAACATCGCCTCGCTATAACTTTAAGGTATGTACGCATTGTTTCTCCATTGAAAATAAATATATTTTTTGTGCTATTTCTAAATTGTGTTACTTTCCCATTACTAAAAGTGGTTTTACTGATTTAGGTATTTAGCAACAGGGGAAAGTCTTGCTAGCATTTCTTATGGCTTTCGTATAGGGAAAAGCACTGCACATGCAGTTATTACTGAAACATGTGATGCTCTTTGGGAGGTTTTACAACCTTTAGTTTTGAAAGTATGGCCTCTTATCTATAAAAAACCATTTCTACAAGTAATTTTAAACGTATTATGTAAGACCCCAGATAAAAAAATGTGGACGGAAGCTGCGTTCGAGTTCAGCCGTCAATGGCAATATCCTAACTGTTGTGGGGCGGTTGACGGTAAACACATTACAATACAACAGCCACCAAATAGCGGATCCATGTTCTTCAATTATAAAGTAGACGTTAATGGGTTCCACAAGTCGCTTGTCAAACCCTTTGCGCTTGCCAATCTGAATTTCCGTTAACGTCTGGAAAATCCCCCAGCATGGCGAGCGGTATCAAAATTTTACCCCAGACAAGCGACTTGTGGATTCCTTTAAAAATGTTTATGTGAACTGCAAGATCCTCAATTCAAAAATTTTACTTTCACTAAAGGGTACAAACTCAATTGTATTGATGGCAGTGGTTGATGCTGAATACAGATTCTTGGCCGTGGATATCGGAGGGTATGGTTCTAACTCGGATGGTGGTATTTTTGGCTCATCGGACATTGGCAAAGCATTAAACAGTGGACAAATAGGATTTCCTGAGCCAACCAAGCTACAGAGAAGTGATGTTATTGCACCCCACGTGCTTCTTGGAGATGAAGCATTTGCTCTGACAACTAATTTTCTAAGACCATTTCCTGGGAAGGGGTTAACATCAAAAATGAGGGTTTTTAATTACCGTCTCAGTAGGGCAAGGTATAGAAATTAAGTTGAATTAAATTGCGTGTATGCAAAACCCACAATAATGCGATTAACAATTCATGAAGACGTTGCAGCGAGAATGCCTTTGGGATTCTAGGAGCAAGGTGGCGAGTATTCCATCGAACGATAAATCTTATGCCACAGAACGTTGATCGGGTTGTTAAGGCAACTGTTGTCTTGCATAATTACTTAATGTCATCAGAAAAAAACAAGCAACCGTCAAAAAGAGTTTATTGCCCACCAGGCTATGCTGATTTTACAGATAGCCTAGGAATATTGCATGCTGGAACCTGGCAAGATGAGCCTCAAACTGGTTTACGCAACTTAAGAGGTTCACAAGCGCGAAACTTTTCATTAAATGCAAGGCAATGTCGTGATAGTTACGCAGAGTATTTCTGGAATGAAGGAGCTGTTCCTTGGCAATGGGATTTGCCAGGCGTTAAAAAATAAATAAACAATTGTAAACGTTAAAATAGTTTATTAAACATTAATATCTTCAATTTGTTTCTGACAAGTCAATAAATTCATTCATGCAATTGTAAATTTGATTTTGACACTGTCTTAGGTATTTTTTATCAACTTTTCTCCGCTTACTAGCAATGAAATCGGCAAACAACTGGGCTTCGTCTTTTGATTCTGGAGCAGCGACTTTGGCTAAAATTCTAACATATATTTGAATAGTTTAAAAATACAATCATAACTATGTAATGGATAAATTACAAAATCATATTGATCCAGCTAGAGAACTTTCATACCCATCAATTTTATTAATTTCCACATCCTCTATGGTCCGTTGTCACTTCCTAACTTTTGATGGCTCTGTGAGCGATGAGGATGGCAACTTCGATGACGATGATGATGATCTTGTCTCACCACAGCCTTCATTTGCAATATCAGGAGCCTCTGTGAAGGATGAGGATGGCAATTTCGATGATGATGTTGATGATCTCGTCTCACAACAGTCTTCACTCACAATATCTGGTCTTGTTACTGGCAGCCTTTCTTCTATTTCCGACGATTCATCCTAAGTAACAGTGCGATTCCATTAATGCATTAAATAAAAAAGTATATGTGCTATTGTAAGTCTTGACAAGTAGCAAATCACTCAGTGTAATTAGTGTAAACTCTGGTTTTAACTGAACAATAGGGATTATACGAAATCTTAAAAAGCCCTACCCTTGCCTGTGCTAAAAACATTACGTGTACAATTAATCGGTGAAGAGACTGAGTTTTGAGTGATTTGCCCCTCGGTACTTGACTCACATCTCGTGAAATTATTTCCTCATTTCCATTGAATTTTCCGCACATGTTTGATGTTGTACTGAAATTGTATGATATAAATGTTTAATAGAACAAAACTTTGAAGGTTAAACAATAAGCATACTGTCTCCTCGTCACCACGTCTTTTAAAAACAATAAACTTTTAAAAAATGGCCATTTTATCATCGATACATCTTCTTCTTCTATATACTCCTGCCCTGATTTTGTTTTTGAAATTAAATGAAAATGTTCCCGAAACTGGTCTTTAAGATATTTCCAGGTAGTTTTTGCATCTTTTTCTGTTGAAAAAATGTAAAATGAAAGTCGTTTAAGAGTTTTATTTATCATAATAATCTACTTACTTATCATTTTGGTTTCAATTTCTACTTCATCCCAGGCATTTTCTAATTCATCTCGGTCTCTGTGTTTTTTATCAAATTTGTTCCATATAACTTCTTTTCTCCTAATTACCTCTATAAGATTTTCCTTCTTTTCAATTTCTTTCAGACGTTTATCGGCCTTTAAAGCCTTTTCATTTTGTTTGCGTTCTTTTAAAGAACTCATCTCATTACATAAAAAATTGGCAGTTAACTCCGCCAATAATTTGAATATTTGATGCCGTCGAGAAAAGGATCGTCTGCTTGGACTTTTAAAATACCGTTTCAGCTTGCTCAAATATCTAGGGGAGATAGATAGAAGCTGACAACGTCAATCAGCTTCAGCTTTCGGCATATTCTACTTTCCAGTCGACATAAGCCGCTTTGTGAACCCTCACGCGCAAGCGGAGAACGAAATAAGGGGTACGTTCAGTAACCCTCTTTGATGACAACGCTTACTAAGCGATGTCAAATTTTCCCTACTGTACGCTTTTTCGAGTTTCCGGTTTTGACGTCATGATGCTCAGCGCTTGCCCATCAAAAAAACCATCTAATCGATATGGTTTTTTTGATGGCGTGACGTAGCGCTTGACTGTTGAACACTCGACAGACGAAAAGTTGGCGCGAGATTTAAAAATTAAATTCCAATAATGCTATTCCTACAATCATAGTATTAGTTTTCTTTACAAAACTTCTTCTACCATTCAAATAGACATAATTTTCTCAAACAATTTCATTATTTGCGAGCTCATTAATAATTGAATTGAGCCACTTGCGCTTCGTAACGTTTTGAGGGCCACTAAGACGTTTCCCCAACTCCATTTTCTAAAACAGCGCTAACTTCAAAATGTCACTTTTCCGTACAACAACCTTTTACGTCACTGTGACGTCTCGAGCCCATCAACCAAACATCAAGAAAACAGCGATTTCCTTGAGGTTTTGGTTACTGAACGTACCCAAGCTCTCGGTTTCAGCAATCAGCTTCAGCTATAAGCGCCTTTGTGAACGGGGCTTTACGGTATATACTCCACCCAAGGGGGGTGGGAGGGGGAAGGAGATCAACAAAGATCTTAAGGGCATAATAAAATGATTGTAAAAATAACTCACTCTGACACGCTGAAGGGTCCGTTACCAATAGGTGCGGGAGGCTGCTACGTTCTCCCATCCCCATTGTATGTTGTGAGTTGTTATGGAGTCAAGTCCACAAAGGTTGACAAGAATACGCCAGATCTTGGAGATCAACTCCCTAAAAACTACTTATTGTACTATTTATTTTATTGATCTTGGAAATACTGCAATTCCTTAATCTCTGGTTTCAGAGTTTGGACGAGATTGTTAGAAGAATGACGTCATCTTACAATCATGTTGAAACGCGCCCGTAAAGAATAACTTAATCCTTTTGTTAAGAAATATTCTTTGTAATCTCTTTTGTATTTTTAAAAAATAAATGTGTCACCTTTTTAATACTGTTTTCTTTTATTTCATATATTAAGTAATGGGGGGGGGTAAAAGAGAGGGGTTGGAACTATTGGTGATAAATAAATCGAATATTTCTATCATCATATTCATTCATCATCATGAGCTCGGAGCTGCAGAGATATCATACTTTTTACTCCTCGCCACAAGAAGGAAACTATAAAAAACTTTATGCAGAGCGGGATTTTATTCGTTACATTCCGATGATCTACTACAGTGCTTCGAATGGAACGGCATTTTATTAGCCTGGAAACCCACCGATAATCCTTACGAAGAACATTTGAAACATTTCCCTAAGTGCAACTTTATCAGACGTAGGCACACAAAAAACATACCCTTTAACATAGATGAAACAGAGACGTACACCAAGTCAATAAATAACAAAATCAAGACCGAGGAAAAAAACACCTGAAAAACCCCAAGAAAACACGGAAGAAATTTATCATACCTTTAAAGTTAAAACTACAGATCTCGAAAGATTAGTCTTGGAACTTTACGTTAGAAAACAACTAAACGCTTTGTATATCAAAGAAAAACTTAATGACTTACGTAAGATTTAAAAATAATATTAAAATTTATCATCTTCCTTACGAAGATAGAAGAAATTACTATAGGTTAAATCAAATGCAATTTAAAATGAAAATTGAAAAAATATCCTTATTATTATAATTTATACTTTTAAAGAAAATAAATAACTTTTTACTTTATATCATATTCTTTATTATATAAAAACGTCTTGGTTTGGACCAAGGCAGAAAAATCAAACGATATGTGTGAGGTTTATCAATTGACTGAAGTTCAGATATTGAAATTTTTTTCAAGTTATTTTTATCCACTCAATCCTTAGTCAATATTTAATTCAATCAACTGATTTTACTGTTAATCGATCTAGTCCCTCTAAATTAATTTAAAAAATTACATATCTACGCTTTTTCAAGGACAATTACATTTTCCGAAAACATTTTATCATGAAATAAAAACATCAAAGAACAAGACGGCCCAAGGGCTCGTAATAGTAGCCACATCGTACGAGTGAATAGCCCCTCTATACCCTACCCTTATGAGTGGATAACATCTCTATACCTTACTCTAATGAGTGAATAGCGCTATCTTTTACAATGCTTAAATGATTTACAGTGCATAAAATCAGAGTTAATAGTCCCTCGATTCCCTACTCTAAACAGTGATAAAATTATAACCGTATATAATAAAATCAAAAACTTAATAACTATAATGAGGTGAAATAAATTTTATTATGTGGAATCGAAGGCTCAATACTGACAATGAATGTATTAAATGTTAAAACTTTAGTCTTTATTTTTTCTTTTAAAACATGTCACCTCCAACCCCTTCATCCTCGCTGTCCTCACCGCCCATAATAGCTTCGTTTATGTTGGCTTGAGCTTCAATAGCATTTTCTAGCTGATTTTCTCCTTCGTTCCAGCATGGAACTGGATATGGATACTGCAACAGTCCATGTGCACCTTCAAACAATATCATTGCATGCTCTAGCATTTCATTTTCTTCATCTTCCTTTTCCATTTCCTCTAGATTTTCCATTTCAAGATCAATGTTTTCGTTAATTATTTTCTCCTCATAGACCTCAAAACATTCAGTTTCCATGAGAAATGTTTGATCGTCCCTTGGATCATATTCCAAATTGTTTAAAATTTCGTCCTTTTCATCATCGGTTACAGTACTTGCAAAGAAACACAAATTTATTATAGAACAAGAACAAATTAATGAACTGGAATGGAATAATATTTATAGTATTCACCTATTTTGACTAGCCATTTCCGAGTAAATAGTCAAATTTTAAGTTCCCCCCAAAAAACTGCTACTTATTCCTAAAAACTGGTACAGTAAACTGGTTGACACGAAGAAGAGGAAAAACTTTGAGCCTCTAAAAAGGGACTGCCCCTTAAACTTTCCTATTTTATTTGCTCAAGCCAACAAGGTGAATTGTAAAGAAGGGACGATGAAAAATGGGAGCGGTACTTTTAGCTTCTTCTCTCTCTTGCCCTTATTTAAGTTGACATTTTAACCCGTTTATCCACGACTGGCTGGAGCCAGAAACGTAGATAAAATCGCTATCCCATGTCGCCTTCCCTTCTAATTGTCTTGGGACTAGCCATTTCCTTTGTAGAACGTAAAATTGGTAGACATACGCCACCGATGACCAGCCTAAAGCTCTTCCAAATTACTACAACTCCGTTTACTATACCACCGAAGACGGGAGATTAGAACGCGCGCGCACTTCGTGGGAGGGAAAAGGTTATGACCTTTCGTCTTGTAAGCCTATATATATACCAATCGTCAAAAGTCATAAGGTTTTTAAAAAGGGTTTGTAATAATTAAGACATATTTTTTCCAAGATTCTCGGAATACGTAGGAATTAGTAAAAGACGGATACGTTAATTCCCCCTACAAGGGAAAGTGACGAAAAGTATCTCGTATTCGCTTGTCGTTTCATTTGCTCTTTGGTCACAATAAAACACATGCACCCTTTAATATATGGCAGAAACACCCTGTACAGGCTCTAAATGTAATAAATAATTAAATAACCCCTACCAGAAGAAAATATTTTCTTCTGCCCCTGCTCTTAAAATTGAATTAAAGAACCCTTAACATCTCAACGTGAGAATAAAAATAAGAAATTAAAAAATTTTGGGTGTAACTATGCCTAAATCAAATTCCAAAAAAAAAGATGGCCCAAGGGCTGAGCCTTACCGACCCCGCAAACTAAAAATATCCGACGCCCCGACACTTTGGCTAAACTAAAGGAAGAAAACTTAGTATCTATCAAGTCTTTATGGTACAATGGTAGAGCGTCTTAGTACTATGCAGCGATCTTAACTCAATTACCGGCTGCAACCTTGAAAAATAATATAAATATGACCCTGCTAGAATACAGAGTAAGTCATAAATGTTGAAATAAAAATTTTATTTGAATAACGTTTGAAAAGTTTTTTCCATATATTTTTTTTTTCGTTTTCTCCTATTTCTTCTCTTCCTCTGTTTTCTCTGATTTTTTTTTCTCCTTCTCTTCCTCTGATTTTTCTATCTCCTTGTCTTCCTCCATGTTTTGTTTCTCCTCTTCCTCCGCTTTCTCTTCCTCCACATTTTCTCTTCGTTTTGTTTCCTCCTTTTCCTGCTTCTCTAGTGACTTTATAATGCATATCTTAGTTAAATTTGGAACGAAATATTAGTGGAAGCACAATTACAATTTGTGCTTCAGCCATTTCCATAGATCTTATTAGAATTTCATCCATGTCATCATCCATTTCGTCCTCGTCCAGCGTTATTACTTTTGGCTTTTTAACATTGACCCTTTAACGTAAAGACAATGATTGAGAGCTTCGGTAAATGTTAATATAAGATAAATGTATATACATGGATGTTGTGGCGTCCGGTTGAAATCTTTTAACGGTGAATGCTGTTAAAAAAAAGAATCATTTAAGATCAATGACTTTCTCGTATTTTTGAGTTTGGAAGTCGGGTATTCAATACATTTCTTTGGTGTTGAAGTGAACGCGGTGGCTTCCACAGCAGGGAAGATATCGAACTTGAAATCAACCCTTAAAGGAGAAAACCATTGATAATTGAATTCCTTCATATTTATTAAAGGAATATTATAAATATCTACAATTGAAATGTTTCATCATAGAGAGCGCAAACTAATTTTAAAATATTTTGAAGCCAAAAAAATAAATAAAATAAAAATAAGTAAAGAGCGATCGTGGTGCTTATTGGGGCAGGAAAAAAAGGAGGAAAAAGAAACCAAATAGGTAGAGTTATGAAACATCAGAGTTATAAAGAGAGAAATTTCTACCTCTCTTTAAATGAAACAAATTTTAGATTTAAAAGTTCGGCTTACTTTTCTTTTTGTAAATTTAAAAAGCTTCCAAGCTTCACGTGGAAACTAAACACTGTTCTTCGCAAGTCAATGCTTGATTTCCACGCGAAAAATTGAGCCATAACGGCCGCCGATAGATCGGTGTAACCGTGTGACACTTTAGTAAATGTCATCGCCGATATGACCGTTTTTTCCTCGGCGTCATTTAAATAACAAAATGATAATATTTTGATTAAATTGTTATTCTTTCTTTGGGGTTTACGCCAAAACAACTCTCTTATTGAATTCGGCCACCTGCCGAATTCCCCGATCTCTACTTCGAGCTTGGCCCAACCATTTTTCGCACATACAGTTTGAGTATTTTTGTCGGTCATCTTTGCTGAATGAGCTTAAAGACTAAAATGATTTCAGTTTTGGTAAAGTAAGAAGGAGTTATACCCCCGGCCTAGAAGGAATAGAACAGTTCGTAAGAGATATTTGTTTTGATAAGCAGTGTAACGGCCGGCTACTTCACTCGCTGTATAGGCGCTAAAAGCCGCGCGTCGCCATACTCTCCAACCCTCTATTCCTTTAGGGTGTCCTATTGTCATCTTAGCTGGGGTGATCCTCCTGACCCTGACCTCCCGAACTAGGATGCCATTAGGCACTAATTTCAGTTTCCAAGAATCTACCTAAATTTATGGCTTGATGACTTGGCGGAGAGATGTTAAGAAACTCTCTCCGAATGGTTTTATGACAGGGTTGACTTGCCTGTTCCCCCAATTTTGCACTCCCTTTGTTTAGCGCCTTCAGCGCAAACATTTTACGAATTTTTCGTTAGGGTCTCAATAGTGGTCCCTTTTGTGATATTGGGACGATTTTACCATTTGGTTTCATTAAAGTTGAAACCTGCAAAATGATTTTACAGCGAAGGAAAAAGCTAAGTTTTAAAATTGAAGCTCTTGAGTTCTGACACCCGAAACAGTTGGAAAGTATAGAGAGGAACCAGGATAAAGAATGCGTGTGCGGAAATTTGTTTTCACGACGCTATAGGATAGGCAACTCCCTATCTCGAACGACAGCTTATTCTGTATATACTCTGTTACAACATCAGTTGTCAGCACGCGCAAAAATAGGTCTCTATGTAACGTAGATTTGCGCGTGCTAACAAGAGACGAATGATATATTCATGTTCAGAGCTAAGTTGCATAGAGAACTAGCTTTGCGCGTGCTGACAACCGAACTTTGTGGAAACTTAAAAGAATCCCCATGTCCCAACCCCACCTTTGAAATCAAACAGAAGGCCTTTAGAAAAAGTTCACTTAGTCGATGGATGCTTTCTCCACTCTCTATCGGGCCCACCTGGTGAAAAGTAATTTTTGTAATCGTCTGTCAATCAAATTATCAGTCGGTGCTCTTTCCCACCTTGATAAAGCGAGATATAGGATAACCTATCCCTGTGCTCTGAAATTCACACCACTTCAACTTTAAAATGGCAATTTTCGAAGTTAAATTAAACCATGACACATTAAACTATAAAACCCAAAAATATTAAAAATTATAGGGAAAATGTTATTATTTTTGTGCTAAAAATTTCATATTGGTGTATAATCTCCATCAACTGAAAAACAACTTAGCGAGATTGGTAAAGACAGGAGTTGATTATATCAAGTATGTATTTAAGCCTAAATTCGTTCTTGTTTATGCTTATAATATTTTAGCTCCAGAGAAATGTCAAAATGAAGTAAACAAGAGTTTCAAAATTATACAGGGTGTTTTTGAAAGGTCCATCACAAATTAAGGAGCGTGATTATTGGACCAAACTGAGTGAAACGTATCAAAGAACATGGGGTCTACAACATTTAGTTTCGGAGATATGGCCCCCCAAACATTTGCCCCAAAAACGAAAAAATATCCCAAAATGTGGAGTAAGGGTTATTGCCATTACCCAACTTGTTTCGAAGTCATAGAGAATTTCAATAGCCTTGAATTTGAGAAACACTAATGTAACTTTAGATAGCAGAAGGGTATAAATGGGTAGAAGTACGCGTACGGCGGTAATGTTAAACTAATACCAAGTGTCATAGTGTTTTAACATTTCTCAGCACCCAGTAAAATGGTTGCGATTGAAGGTTGAGTTTGTTCATTACGTTAGTGTTTGATGTGTCACAGAGAAAACGCCATGATACGATCCCAATGTAAATGTATTTTTTATTAGTTCTTCATTCTTAATCTGTAACAAATAACTACTACAAGAATTGTTCAAAGTGTTCACCACCCGCGTTAAGGCAAACTTGAACACGCCTTACAAACGATTCCCTAACACGTTGCAAAATGCCTGGAGTGTCGCGAATAGTTTGACAGGCATTAACGATTCGTCGACGAAGCTCTTCCACATCAGGTACTTCACTCTGATAAACTATGTCCTTCAAGTGGCCCCAAAGGTAGAAATCGCACGGGTTAAGGTCGGGTGATCGAGCAGGCCATTTCACGGGTCCACCTCGACCTATCCACCGAAAAGAGAACGTCGCGTTAAGGTGAGCTCGGACAGCGAGACTGAAATGTGGTGGTGCACCGTCATGCATGAACTACATTCTGCGCACCAAACCTAAGGGCACGTCGTCAAGTAATTCCGGTAAAACGTCTTGTAAGAATTGTAGGTACGCCTCACCGTTTAACCTGGGCTGTAGAAAATAAGATCCAATTAAATTGTCACCTACAATACCGCACCACACGTTTAAACTAAATTGTACTTGGTGAGATTTAACGAGCGTTGCGTGAGGGTTTCTTTGGGACCATTGATGCTTATTATGCAGGTTAATAATACCATCTTGCGAAAAATTAGCTTCGTCTGTGACTAACAGACTACGCGGGAAATCAATGGCGTTTATCAATGCGTCGTGGGTAGTCCGCGGAATTCAAACCTTGAACCTTTTGAAAATGGTAAGAATGAAACTGGTGACTTTTGAGGATTTTCCACACGAGCACGTGACCAACGCCTAATCGCTTACTCACCTGGCGGGTACTTGCTTCTGGTTCGTCCTCGAAAATAGTAAGGACTTCGTCTTCTACGGCCTCTGGGACTTCTTGCCCTCTAGGTTGAGGTCCACCATTTTACTGGGTGCTGAGAAATCTTAAAACACTATGACACTTGGCATTAGCTTTACATTACCGCCGTACGCGTACTTCTACCCATTTATACCCTTCTGCTATCTAAAGTTACAGTAGTGTTTCTCAAATTCAAGGCTATTGAAATTGTCTATGACTTCGAAACAAGTTGGGTAATGGCAATAACCCTTACTCCACATTTTGGGATATTTTCTCGTTTTTGGGGCAAATGTTTGGGGGGCCATATCTCCGAAACTAAATGTTGTAGACCCCATGTTCTTTGGTACTTTCCGCTCAGTTTGGTCCCATAAACACGCCCCTTAATTTGTGATGGACTTTTCAGAAACACCCTGTACATATAAAATCACTAGGTACACTATTTTTATATGGATGAAATCACAATCCCTATTTTATACGGATGAAATCACTATACCTATATTTATTTGGATGATGTCACTATACCTATATTTATAATTGAGTCTAATAATAATAATAATAAGCAAATTTGTATTTAAAAGAATTACTCCATTGAGGTTCTCATTGTAAAAAAAGCTTTATTGGTTTTCATTTTTATTAATGTTTTTTTTTTTTTTTTTGTTCTCACCACCTTAAAAGAAGTTTAAAAGTTTTTCAAGTAATTTTTAGTTTTCGGCCTTTTCTGAATTGGGCCCACGGTAAGGGTGGCCGTTATTTCGCCGGTACGTACGGCTTTGTTGGCGTCGGGGTCGGCGGCTCCTGACATTGGGGAGATCAGGACATCTCCTAATTAAATGCCCTGGGAGGTGGCCGTGGTAGCACTTTTTTGCCTCAGGTGTGAGGCATTTCTTCGGATCTTCATCCTTTTCGATGGCACCTGAATCCCCACTTTTTTCAGTGGGTGTAGCTTCGTCGTTGGGTTCGTCGTTAAGAAGTTTATCTTCTGCAGCCTGCACGAGCATTTCATTTTCAGTTTGTTTCTCCAAAACTTAAAATACATAATTTTTATGTATACATTTATGCATAAAATTTATATACAGGATGGTTCAGATCATAAAACGCAATAGGTCTAGGATTTTATTTATTTATTTTGCAAAATTCGTCACTTGCTGAAAATTTAAAACTATCTTTTGATTAGACGTAATTGGAACCAATCGAACAATTTATTCAAAATTAGGCCCAAAATTGAAGATATTTTAACATCCTAAAATCGGCGTAAATGGGGGGAAACATCGGAAAATTACTTTTAAATTGGGCCAAAATTTAACAAATCGGAAAATTTCTTAGGTTCTTTCCAATTACGTATAATTAAAAATTTTCAGTGAGAAAGTTTTAAAGTAAAAAATCCCCATATGTAGATCTATTGCTTTTTATGATATGAAACACCCTGTATTTACTAGATATAAAACGGATATTCAAAATCATAATTTCATGATTAATACTAGATGTAAAACGGATATTCAAAATCATAATTTCATGATTAATACTAGATGTAAAACGGATATTCAAAATCATAATTTTATGATTAACCACAAAAATTAATATTCCCTGTTCTAAACCAATAAATTCCTAGGGATATTCCCAATTACAGATGTAATTTACCAGTTTAATATAAAAATGTTGAAAACAATTAACAAAATCATGAATGACTTACTTTCAACGGACATGATGTTAAGAGATGTGAACGATGTATCTCACCAAAAGTCAAAGCCAGAATGAAGGGTTCCCCTAAGACTCCCCTTAAAAATGTGTTATGGCGCTCTCATAGAGCTTTGCTAGGTTGGCCTAAAACGTTTCGCAGGGCTACAATGCATCCGTCTTAGCTTTAGCCATATTATCAAGCGCAGGTATCTTGGCGACATAGAGCTTAAGCATAGCGGGTAGGTAGAAAAGGAGATGGGGTTGATCGTCCCCTTTAAAATCAACCAAAGTTTGCTCACTGTGGTTTAGAGTGGTGAGCTACTGAGATGGGAGGAGCTACGTGACTTGACGTCAAGATTGGTGGCTGGAATATGGTAGAAGCAGGCTTGCTTCAATATCCATACCCGGTACCAGCGTGGTTACCTCATCCTGAGGCTGAAATGAACATGAGGTTGTGGGTGATTTGCCTGAGGTTGAGGATCAAGAAAATGAAGACGAGGGTGTGGGCGATATGAATAACTTTTGAAAGCAACGGAGAATTTTTGCAAACTTTAAAATGTCCAACATTATAAAAACATGAAATTTAAACCATTTAAGAGTGTGAATTTCTAAAATTAAAAATTTTACCTTACAGAGTATAAAATTTCTTTATTCTTGTAGGAAATTGTATAACATTTTAATTTTGTTATATTTGATTATATCATTTTAAAAGAGTAGACTGTTCAATGTTTTGGGCCTTTGTACATTACATTTAGGGAAACATTTAGTCATCACTAACAGTTTTCGCGGGAACAGATGTTTAAAATGACTACACGGATATCACCAAGTGTTCAGCGATTGTATATTCATCGGTATACGTGAATATACTCAGCTTAAGGTATTTGTAAATTTCAATAGTAAGGAAACTCTCAGTGGGTAGAGTTTAGGAAAAAATACGTTTAAACGAGAAGGGTGTTTTTTTCCACAAAAAATGTCGAGTATGAAGGTTTTAAGGTATTATTCCTATTATTTTAATATTAAAAGTTAGTGATATTCTGAAAAACTTTACAAATATCTAAGTGTTGTGCTAGTGTGTTTCATACATATGCACAACAAAATAAATTTCATGGAGCTGTTAATTATAATATATTTTGACACAAACATCATAAGGACCAGATGTCAACCTAAAAGGAAATTAATATGGCCGTAGAGTTATCATAAAATTCGACAATTTCTTTTCTAATTTCGAGGGACTGTAAGCTATAAACAAATTTAAAAATATATTTTTTCACATAAAAAACATAGGGGACCAGATGTGAAACTTAATGGGAAATGAATATGGCCTTAAGTGTTATAATAGAACTTTATAATTTTTGTGGGCGTTGCCCTCCCCCCCTCGATTTTTTTACACAGCTGCAGTTTAGACTGTTTCTGGATTACTCGATTTGAAGTTCTATGGGTTTCCGCGAATCCTTGATTTCCATCAGGTCTCCAGTCTTTTGGTTTAGTTTTTTGTATTTGTATTTATTCTGCCTATGTGGCTTTAGGAAATTTAAGTCATTGGTCCTTCGGGAAATCTTTTTCCCTCTTAGTACCATTCTTTCCAAGTCTCTTAGCAGCTTTACTGGCTGCAGTTTTTATCTTGGACGGGCTTTTATAATTAAGCCTAGGTATACGTACTTTCATTTCTCAGTCTTGAAGTTGCGGTACTAAAAATTTTTCGTACTGTGTAGCATCGTTTTGCGGATAGATATGATAAATTTCATTCATCTTGTCATAACCAAGCTTGTGGTTTTAATTTGGAATAAACATTTTGAGGGGGGGAGAGAGTTATACATAAAGATCTATTCATTGCATACCATTTCGAGGTTTGCGGGAAGTGGTTTTTGGAACTGAGGAAAATAATCTGTGGCTCACCTCATTTACAAAAATAATAAAATAATTTTGTTTTTACATTTAAACGACGATTAGATACGTAATTCAATTTAAATTCGTAAAATAGTTTGATTATAGTTTCAATATATTTTGATTATTATGTGAAGATGGAAATCTTATATATTTCGCATATATTTGAATGTACATATTTGATAAATTAGTTTCTAAATTAGATAAAAAACAATCTTACGGGGGAGAAATTAATAATAAGGGAAGTTTATATTTTAAAATGTTTCAAAATAAGTAAAAAACTTAAGCGGTAGGCCTAATGATGAAATCATGCAAAAAACGTTTCTCAGCAAGGTGATCTCAATCACGTGTATACACATCACTCTCTAAAGGCCGAGAAAACATGATCAGCAAGAGTAAATTCTATTTAAGAATTTAATCAATGGATATGTTATCTCCCTCTGAGTCATCTACCACTCTCTAAAGGCCAAGAAAACATGAGCAATACGAATAAATTCTTTATTTAGAAGAATTTAATCAATTGTAAATGTTTTCTCCCTCTGAGTGATCTCGATCTCGTGTATACACATCACTCTCTAAAGGCCGAGAAAACATGATCAAAAAGAGTAAATTCTATTTAAGAATTTAATCCAATGGATATGTTATCTCCCTCTGAGTGATCTACCACTCTCTAAAGGCCAAGAAAACATGAGCAATATCAGAAGAAAATAGGGGAAGTGGGTAGCTTGGGCAACTTCGCGAGGCGTTCCGTTTACGGATTTTTCGCGCCATTTCCCTCCCCGTGGGGATGAAGAGAGATAGGATTTTTACGCGCATTAACACACGAGTGACGTCATTCTGTGGACAGTACGGTCCTACGCCTTCCAACTGACTAGAGGCAGACTACACAAGTTAGTTCCACAGTTCGCTACATGGTGGCGTTCGCAATGAAATCTGGTACTATTTTATGCTTCGCGCCGATTGGCCAGATTCAAATTTTAAGGGTGGTAGGGGAATCGACCATTGTAAGTGAGAATCACTGGACGACTTGTATGGCTCAAGGCTACGGCTACCCACTTCCCCTATTTTCTTCTGGCAATATGAATAAATTCTTTATTTAGAAGAATTTAATCAATTGTAAATGTTTTCTCCCTCTGAGTGATCTCGATCACGTGTATACACATCACTCTCTAAAGGCCGAGAAAACATGATCAACAAGAGTAAACTCTATTTAAGAATTTAATCCAATGGATATGTTATCTCCCTCTGAGTGATCTACCACTCTCTAAAGGCCAAGAAAACATGAGCAATATGAATAAATTCTTTATTTAGAAGAATTTAATCAATTGGAAATGTTTTCTCCCTCTGAGTGATCTCGATCACGTGTATACACATCACTCTCTAAAGGCCGAGAAAGCATAATGCTATCTCCCTCTGAGTGATCTGACCCCTTACTTTTATCGAATGCCATTTTCTAAGCTTGTCTTCAATCTTTCTAAACACAAAAATCGATTTGTGAAAAGAATAGGTCGATTCTTTATAATCAGCCCTATATTTCTGGATTAGCAATACGTTTCCAAAGGCTAAGTCAAGCTGACTCCCTTTATTGGTTGAAACCATGTTCTTCAACTCTGAGTGATCTCCCCTTACTTTTATCGAATGCCATTTTCTAAGCATTTTAAGGCTTGTCTTCAACCTTTCTAAAAACAAAAATTGATTTGTGAAAAGAATAGGTCGATTCTCTATAATCAGCACTATATTTCTGGATTAGCAATACGTTTCCAAAGGCTAAGTCAAGCTGACTCCCTTTATTGGTTGAAACCTTATTCTTCAATCCTGGCATAAGTTCAATTTGCCAAGGCAAAAAAAACTTTGTCAATGCCTGTTTTCTTAGTAAAAAGTCAACATTAAAATCTCCAACCACCAAAGTGGGTACAGTCGGATCGTATTTTTTAGAAAACACCCTAGTCAAATCATCTAACACCAGTTTCAGGCTGGCTTGGGGCGATTTGTACAACAGTACTACCGCTATTCTCTCGCCTCCCAATTTACAATCGAGCCAAATCCGTTCAAGGCGGGCTATGGGCGATGGCTGCCCATTTGGTAGCCGACCACGAGTGACTTTACAATCTAAAGCCTGTTCAGTCACTTTACTATTTCCATAAATCGTCGATCCATAAGATCTTCTTTCGAGAGCGTTCTCGGGCAAGAAAATTCCTCCAAAATTCTCGAATTGAGCGATACTTAAATCATCTTGCTCTTTCGCTCGAATTTCCACAAACAAAAGCAAGTCAGCACTGACAATGAAATCATCACGTCTGACATCCTGCAAATGACCCCTTAAAGACTCGGGGTTATGGAAAAACATAACTGGCCGTGAAAGCAATGTGGACACGAAGAGCTGCGCTTCTCTTTCCATTCTCTCCATTTCTATTTTAACGACGTCATTGTCCTTTGGAGGTTCGGGTGCTACAAAATCACCATCGATAAAAAGCCCCTGAGCGGAAGTGGCTCGGCTGCAAGCAACGTACAACATTGACCTTTGCATTTTTCGGTTTTTGTTGGTATGAACCACCACGCATTTGTAGGTATCACCCTGACTCTTATGAATGGTTATTGCTTCTGCCACTTGCAAGGGAAATTGTTTCCTAGACACAGTGACGTTTTTATTCGAGTGTCGAAGCGTGAATGATCTCACCGTCTTTTCAAGGGGAGTCCACGAAGGCTCGGCCTTAGAAGCGACAATCAAAGCGGTACTTTTAGCTCGAATATCTTTACCCTCCCTTTCGTGGTCAAAGGAAATCCAAACCCTAATAGGAACACGAACCCCGTCTGGACGCACTCCGTAGTCAATTTGACGAATTCTGCCAGTGGCTCCATTAACAACTCCATCTTGAATGTCAATGTTGTTGGTAACCATATAGCGAGCACTAATTTGCAAGCGAATTTTTTCGCTCAATCCGTAAGTTGAACTGGACTTCAGTTGTTTCGCTCTATCCAGTATATTTTTTCGCACAAGCGCTTGAAAGTCTCCTTTGACGTTATCGAAAGCCAAAGAATCGCAAAATTCAGTATTAAACTGACTGAGACGCATCTCATTGAAATCTGCCGCGCCTTTGTTCGTAGCATACAGATGTATGGCGTCGAGAGGAGGCTCGCCTTTTACATTCACCTGCTGTTTCTTGATTAGTGATACGTCACTGACTTCCATTTTTCCTATTGCCATTCGATTCAGAGCCATGGCGAATGCCTTGTCTTCCTTCTGACGCATGATCTCATTCAAGAAAAAAATCTTAAATTCTTTCCATTGTGGATTATTATCTAGCAATCCAGCATAAGGGGTGTCACGAGCTTTAGGAATTTGAAACGCGTAACTATCGCCTACTGGTTTCAGTTGGTTAAAATCGCCAACAACCAAAACTGAAAGTCCACCGAATGATTCTTGTGACCCCATAACCTCTTGGCACCTAGAATTGACCTTCGTGAGTATTCCAACTCCTGCCATTGAAATCTCGTCAATAATTATCAGTTTAAGATCCTTCCAGGCAACCCTAATTTTGTTCAGGGTTTCTGATTCCATTCTCGACATGGGCCCTCCGTATTGGCTAACTGGAAGCGAGAAAGCCGTATGCAAAGTGGTTCCACCAATGTTAAAACCGGCTTTTCCCGTGAAAGCGCACTTCAAGACAATAATGTTGGTGTTGTCAGCCCCAGGTTGTTTGTGGAAGTACCTAGTGACGCCCTCGCAAACGGCGTTAATGAGAACGCTTTTACCTACGCCGGCTCCTCCAGTGACAAATAGGCGGAGATACTGGTCGGGCTTAGTTTTGAAATGCCCAAGAATGTAGCCAAATATTTCTCTCTGCTTTACGTTTAGACCCTGTACCATTTTGGCATAGTCACTGTCCTCTACTATACGAACAGTTTGCACGACTGTGTAGTCTGGGACATGGCAATCGGGGATTTCCCGTCCGATGTCTGCCGTAGCATCTCGTACGCAAGCCAGAACGGCGAATTCTGGGTCATCCATCGTGTATTGGCGATCTCTTTCATCTTGATGCTCCAGTATTGGTTGCACATTAGCCAAATCTACTTGAGCTTCACTTTCGAGGAATTCTACCCTCGCTCTTTCAAAGTCGGCTTCACCAGTTTCATTTACAAATTCTTTTCTTTTCCGCGAAATCATTTCCAGATTTGCTTCGTAGACTTCTTTGAAATCTTTTTCCAAAATATCTGTGGCCTCGTCGCGCCAAGGATAGAACAAGAGAATTTGCTCTCTGTAGAAATCCAACGTATCTTTCTCGATACTGTAATTCCTGTATCGGAGGACTTTTGCCTGTGTACGTTTGCGTACAAACCCATGGCCATGGTTCAAAGCCATCCAAACCGAAGCTACATTAGATTCGGGCTCGCTATCATGTCGTTCATCCTCGTTTAAACTTGAAACTTGCCGACCTCGGCCTTTTTTCTTATTGAATTCATACCAAGCTGAAAATTCAGCCAAACAGACTGATTCCATATCATCTGGCCATAAAGGGTAACGATCGATTAAGCCTTCCGAAAAAATATCTGTACTATCTTCTGGCAAATCATCAAGCTGGCTCTTTGGCTTGAGAATATGAACACGTTTCTCTGGCATATTTGTGTTGATAAAGATGGTAGCTCTACTAGACTTAGACACGGTTATCTGCAGGCATAAGTACGCCGCTTCTTGGGCGGAAATTTCATGACCAGTCAGAAACTTGTTGGCGATAACTTTAAGCCTTTCTTTAACAGTAGAGCCCGCCTGCCTAGCGGCTCGCATAGCTTCCATAAGTAATTGGGAAATGCCACGCTGTGATTTTCCAATGTAAGCGATGACGTACATAATGCACGCGTAAGCATCGAGAACAAATTGAATGTCCATATTGGCTCTCCATAATCTAAGAATGTCTTTGTTGTAGGCGTTAACTCTTACTTCCAGAGGAGATCTCTTCAGGAGAATGGTTTTTCTCTTAAGATTTAATGTAACGCAATCAATATAGACCCGTTCCGTCATTTGAAGAGGCCGCAAAAACTCTTCAAATGTTTTAGGAGAATTTTCAGTCGTCAGAGCCGCTATGGCTTTTTCCACTTTCTTATACTCCAATGCGATATGTTGACCGTACTCCTCTGTCCAATTTCTTAAAATAGGATCGTGAACATATGTTCTCGGCATTGGAGGCCAGGGAATTCCAAAACGACAAATCGTTTCTTCTCCCCGTTTCACCTTGCACGTTCTTGTGTGTTTGTGCGTTTGAAGAGGAACCAGGTTGACCAAATCTTCATTTTCTGATTTGGCGCAAGAAATGAAGCACTCAACAAAAGTCTCGACTTCTCCAGTGTTTGAACCATCCGGTTTTAATTTTGGAGCACCGGAAACCCAAATTACACTGTGCACATGAGGAGACCCACGGTGTTGAAACTCAACTCGATAATAATAGTCCACCACTAGCCCCAGAGGTCCAACCTTGCTCCTAAGGTACTTTAATAATGCTTGAAATCTGTAATCAAAATATCTCGCGCATGTAATAGGGTCCTCCTGAATCAGCTTGGCTTTATCTTTGAAAGCCATAGCTTCAATGTCTTGGTTATTCGTTATCCTTTTGCCAGCAGTTACCAACAACGCATTTATTAACTCAGGCCATCGGGTTTCGGCCGCGCTTACAGTCAGGAAAAACGTAGGAATTCCGAGTTGTCTCACCATGGCCAGAAGGTCCCTCGATTTTCGTTGCCAAAATGCGGGGGAGTTGCGAAGGGGCTCCAGTATTCTGAAACCATCGTCATGGTGAAGCAGCGATTCAATTCCACCTTCCACCCTCAGTGTCCCCGCTGTTAGTCCACGCCCGTCAGCAGACTTAGTTTTGCGTAAACAAATTTGAATTGCTTGACTGACTTTCATAGTCTCAATCTTTAACCATTTAAAAAATAGATTGGTGACGTCACTAGCGCATCTTCTGTCTGAAGACAGCAATTCCCATTTTACAATATCTTGATAGCTGCATTTGACCTTAATGTCCCTTTTCTGCCCTCCATAAATTCGAGGAAAGGACAGTTCTTCGCAATCTTCATCGTATAGCAAAGACACGGGACGGCTACCTTCTCCTGGTGCAAAGGTTATCGTCATATTAGTGTCCAATAAATCATCAGCTGATAATAGCAACGAATCTCTGGCTCCACAATTGACGCTTTCTTCTTCCTTTTCCTCAACCCATTCTTCGTCACTATCAATTTCCTGCACATTGACACTCTGGCCCACTTGCCCATCAACTTCGATTGAGGGTGTCTCGTTCACTTGTGCGGCTTCACTTTGAGCAATATATCTGTCGTTTTCGTTTACGACGAAATCAACCGTTTCTTGCACCAACGTGTTCATGAGGTCCTCCGAAAGAGTGATGCAATGTTTCTTATAAAGTGGTGATTGCAGCAAACCCTTAAGCGCGGCTAAAATAAGCTTAGGGCGCACAGTTTCAAACAAAAATGGGTTATTATACTGCATGCGACGCATTAATTTCACTTGTATTGTATGTGTGTTGTCAGGCAGCCTTGGTAAAACGGAACAGGACGTGTCCACGTTACAAGGAACATTAACAACGGTGCCCTTTAAACCTTTTTGCGAATCACAGCCAAGAGATCGTATTTGAATGAAGGGAATTCTAGGGCTAACAAGCCGTTGCTCGAGATTAGATAACCCTGTAATAGTCTCATTAACGACAGGGAAAAAAAAGCCATTAACGGGGCTGTATTTTGGAACCAACCCTTTAGATACGGCTGCATGACAAGGCATGCATAATTCCACTAAGGGAGTTATAACACTGGTAATTAATCCGACGCGTGCCTGAAAAGTTTCTAAACTAATTGAGGTCGAACTGTTCTTAAAACAAAGTCTAGAACATATTTCGCACTTGTGCGTAGGTACATCCTTAATCGACTCAGAATATAAAAATTCTTGATATAATGGGTCATTTTTTTTAGTAGCCCTCCTAAAGCAAGAAGCGAAATTTTCATTCTGACGAAATTCATGGTCATCCCTTCGTTCTGCCATATCGGAACTACCCTTTTCCCGAAATTCAGGGTCTTCCCTTCGAACCGCCATACCGGCCCTCTCCTTTTCCCGAAATTCAGGGTCTTCCCTTCGCCCCGCCATACCGGCCCTCTTCTTCTCCCGAAATTCAGGGTCTTCCCTTCGCTCCGCCATACTGGCCCTCTCCTTCTCCCGAAATTCAGGGTCTTTTCTTCGCTCCGCCATACTGCCCCTCTCCTTCTCCCGAAATTCTGGGTCTTTCCTTCGCTCCGCCATATTGACCCTCTCCTTTTCCCGAAATTCTGGGTCTTCCCTTCGCTCCGCCATACTGGCCCCCTCCTTCTCCCGAAATTCAGGGTCTTTCCTTCGCTCCGCGATATTGACCCTCTCCTTTTCCCGAAATTCAGGGTCTTCCCTTCGCTCCGCCACCTTAGCCCTCTTCTTCTCCCGAAATTCAGGGTCTTCCCTTCGCTCCGCCATACTGGCCCCCTCCTTCTCCCGAAATTCAGGGTCTTTCCTTCGCTCCGCCATATTGACCCTCTCCTTTTCCCGAAATTCAGGGTCTTCCCTTCGCTCCGCCATACCGGCCCTCTTCTTCTCCCGAAATTCAGGGTCTTCCCTTCGCTCCGCCATACTGGCCCCCTCTTTCTCCCGAAATTCAGGGTCTTTCCTTCGCTCCGCCATATTGACCCTCTCCTTTTCCCGAAATTCAGGGTCTTCCCTTCGCTCCGCCACCTTAGCCCTCTTCTTCTCCCAAAATTCAGGGTATTCCCTTCGCTCCGCCATACTGGCCCCCTCCTTCTCCCGAAATTCAGGGTCTTTCCTTCGCTCCGCCATATTGACCCTCTCCTTTTCCCGAAATTCAGGATCTTCCCTTCGCTCCGCCACCTTAGCCCTCTTCTTCTCCCGAAATTCAGGGTCTTCCCTTCGTTCAGCCATATAAGCTGCATACCTCTTCCTACTTCCCTCCTCTTGCCTTATTTCAGTTTTGTATGTTTTCTCTTTCTCCCGGAAATCGGGTTCTAGCCGTCGCTCCGCCATATAAATTCTAATCCTCTCTCTATTTTTTGCATTTTGCCCTCCCTCGATACTTTTTGGGTCTTGCCCTCCCTCGGCTTTGGCAATTGTCTCTTTATCTCGTTTAATTTTATATAATTCTCTGCGTCTAGCATTTAATTTAGCTTTAACCTCTGGATTCACAATTTTTTTGGCTCCTAGGCCTTGCCCTCCCTCGGTTTCGGCAAATGTCTCTTTTTCGCGCTTAATTTTATATAGTTCTCTGCGCCTAGCATTTAGTTTTGCTAGAACCTCAGAATCCACAGTATCTCTCCCCTTTTTATCACTAGCTTTCTCTTCCGTGCTACTCTCACCATCATCTACATGGTCCCTTTTTTTGCGACCAGACATTTTTCTTTATGAGTTTATCACAAAGAAATATTTTCGAATATGGGATATATAAGAAATGAAAAAGTTATATATCCTACTTGAAATCTTCAAAGATTAACCAAATGAAGAGGATCCTACTTGAAATCTTCAAAGATTAACCAAATACTGTACAAGCCTTTCACTGTAACTTAACTCTCGTTTTTATACACAAAAATACTCAGTGACTGAAAATATACACCTTGGCATTGAAATTTCAGTCCAGAAATGAAGAGGATTTAGTTGGTGGCAGCAAAGGGAAAGCATCCAACGTAAAAAACAGGAAGTGGTTAAAGGGAGGGTGAAGTCAATTCTTTTCAATTATTCTACAGATTATAAGACCAATCTCCGTAGTGAAACGTCCAGGAAATATCTCCGAATGATTTTAAAATTAAAATTAGGTTGAGATTTATATAGTAGTGTCATCCCATGTTCCCATGTTAACTTGCCAAAAGCCCTAATACAGGCAGAGAAGGGTAGTGTCTGTCATCCCATGTTCCCATGTTAACTTGCCAAAAGCCCTAATACAGGCAGAGAAGGGTAGTGTCATCCTATGTTAACTTGCCAAAAGCCGTATTTCAAACTAGCCTAAAAATCTGAACCTAATTTGAATTTTAAAATCATTGGGAGGTATTTCCTGAATGTTTTTCCACTTCACCCTCCCTTTAACATTCCAACGCAAGCAAACCTTATCTCCTCAGGCCTTTTAGATAAGCCCCGACTCTCTGCATGATTTTTTTCCTTTTTTTGGGGGCGAGAAGCTAACGAAGACAAAAGTAGTGTCATCCCATGTTCCCATGTTAACTTGCCAAAAGCCCTAATACAGGCAGAGAAGGGTAGTGTCATCCCATGTTAACTTGCCAAAGCCGTAATACAGGCAGAGCTAAGACCATTAACAAGCCCCGGGACTTCCAAAGCAATAAGATCGTCGAATTGAAGACGGCCCAAGGGCAACCCCTCTATACCTTACCCTAATGAGTGAATAGCGCTATCTTTTTCAATACTTCAATGATTTACCGTGCATAAAATCAGACTGAATAGCCCCTCGATTCCCTACTCTAAACAGTGATTAAATTATAACCGTATAAATTTACTTATGCTGTAATTCTAATATTCCGGCGAATCGAAGAACAGATAGTTTTTAGTGATAATCCCCTCGATGAGTTTACAACATAGACTTATGCCGATGCACACTTATCGCATCTTATAAATTTCTAACAAGGACTTATGCCCAGAGACTTTTGAAAGAGAGAGTTTAGTTATAGTGATTACCCATTTTTGTGACTATCCCCTCGAATTACCTTTAGCAATGCTAAAATGATCAAACGCATAACGCTCTTTTAACACTATGTTAGCTCTATCTAAACCCACATTTGAATTAACCGCAAAACGTTCCAGTCAAACATAACATAGATGGCGATAGCTACCGAACGAGAACGAAACACATGAAACAGGAAACGGGGAAAATCGTTATCTATTTAATTAGCACATAAATAAAAAGGAAATAAATATAAAAACCCCAAAAATACAAATTCATAAGTATCCGACCCTACAGATAAAAATTCAAAAGTATCCGTCCCCACAGATTAAGAGGTACCCCACCCCACATCACACCGACATTTTAGAGATAAAAATAAATAATAAAAAACTTGGGGTTTGTATCAAGTCTCTATAGCTCAATGGTAGAATGTCCGTCTTCTGCGTGAGGGACCCGGGTTCGAATCCCGGCTGCGATCTCAAAAAAATTTTAATTAAAATTAAATCTCTAACCGAGCCCAGTAACCCCTATGGGTGGGTTGTGGTAATATAAAGTTCTTTTTAAGCTAAAATCTGACGATAACGATAGCGAAAACTCCGGCCACTACTGTTACTACTGTTACTACTGTTACTACTGCTACTACGGTTACTACTGTTACTACGGCTCGGGTCAAACTAAGAGCCTCATCGTATACTACGATGTGGCTAAAAACTTAATGACTTACGTAAGATTTAAAA
This sequence comes from Phalangium opilio, assembly GCF_054372755.1. Taxonomy (NCBI): domain Eukaryota; kingdom Metazoa; phylum Arthropoda; class Arachnida; order Opiliones; family Phalangiidae; genus Phalangium; species Phalangium opilio. Next base: position 841,195 of record NW_028324260.1, read on the forward strand.
ATAATATTAAAATTTATCATCTTCCTTACGAAGAGAGAGTTCCACAAAGTGATTTATTGCCTTTAAGGTGGGCACAGCAGAAATTACACTACTTCAGAAAAAGTTTAAATATTATATTAAAAAACTCTTAAGGCATGACTCAAACAAAAATATATTAGCACGGTAGAATGTCATTAAGAAAACACACTGTTATAGGTACTATTTTAGGCAAAATTTATATATAATGTAAGAAAACATCATAGAAAAGTTACACTGTAATATATTCTGACATGGATAATAACATTTAAATGAAAGGCTAGTTCTTAAAAAATGTAAGAAAAAATCCTTGAAAATTACACTATAATATATCCTGACAATTTTAGACAAAATTTATATACAATTTAAGAAAACATCCTAGAAAGTTACACTGTAATATATTCCGACATGGATAATAACATTTAAATGAACGGCTAGTTGTGAAACCCCCAAAAGGCCATAAATCACTTTGTGGAACTCTCATAGACCAAATTAAAAAAATAGGAATTGGTTGGGGGATGGGGGGGCAGTTGATGACGTCACGTCGTGATGATCTTGGTGGGAAATTTTAAACGGTGGTGGATTTCTGTACGGCATATTTTAGCGTCCTTGGCGGTAAATGGATGCATTGTCAACGCAAGGTTCCACTCTTAAATTAGGTTTACCTTTGATGTTTGGTCGATAGTGAGTTTCTTCAGCTCTTGCAACCCCTCCCCCCTTTTCAATTCGGAACTTATAGAAGATAATGCCTAGTTCTGTACATCATCTGTATATTATTATCAACATTTTTTTGAATCAATTGCTTTGCCACCAACCAAAGTGAAAATAATATTTTACATCTTCTGTAATTCCACAAATATGCATGGGAAACAAGATGCAGGCTACTGTTAAGGCGTGGACCGGGTTTTACGCACTCTCCTCTTTTTTTCTCAACCTGTCAATATTTGACTGATTGTGTAGGCTTATAATTTTGTAAGCTTAACAAAGGATGCTTTTGTAGGAATAAATTTATTCTACAGATATATGTAGATATGACTTGATACCGTTTTGTAACGTTAAAGTAATATTCACCCGCTTTTGCTAATTTCCTTTGGAGATTAACATGGGTTTTTCGTGATTTTTCCCCACCGATAACTTAAAAACTACAGCGAAGATACTTATCGGAATTGTCTTAAATTAACAATTAAGTATTCAGGGTGTGCTATCAGCCAGTTTGATCAAAACAATTAAGTCTAAGTATGTTAATTTTAGTTAATTACAGAAGTACGGCTTTGACCATCGTGATTGGACATAATAATTAGCTAGATCTCTTGGAAAACTCAGTGTTATTACGTATCTGTAGTGTGGTGGTTATCACGTCCGCTTCACACGCGGAAGGTCCCAGGTTCGAGCCCTGGTAGATACATGTTTTGACCATCGTGATTGGGCGCTTGAATTAGCTAGATCTCTTGGAAAACTCAGTATTACCACGTATCTATGGTGTAGTGGTTATCACGTCCGCTTCACATACGGAAACTCCCAGGTTCGAGCCCAGGTAGATACATGTTTTAACCATCGTGATTGGACATAATAATTAGTTAGATCTCTTGGAAAACTTAGACTTACCACGTGTCTGTGGTGTAGTGGTTATAATAAATATTTAACAATTATTTCACTTCACTTGGTTTAATAATGTGACATAGGTAGCATACTTTTTCCCTACTTTTAAAACCATTAAACTAAGTAATATTATAAGTTCAACAGATTGTCAAAAAAATGCTAAAGGCCACTGTAAATGGTGCTTAAATGCCTAATATTTCCTTAATACTTCCAAATAATATTAGTAAATGGCGTGAATTGATCATAGAAATGGGATTAATGTACACCCTAAATGATGTCTTTTTTGGCACCTGAAAAAACAGCATATATGGTGTTTGAATGCACCATTATATTTTAGAGTGCAAATGTATGACGGTAAAGCAAACATAATTATTCAAAATTTAATTACATTAAGACTGAATTTACAGATATTATATAAAAACGTCTTGGTTTGGACCAAGGCCGAAAAAACAAACGATATGAGTGAGGTTTATCAATTTCAGATATTGAAATTTTTTTCTAGTTATTTTTATCCACTCAATCCTTAATCAATATTTAATTCAATCAACTGATTTTACTGCTAATCGATCTAGTCCCTCTAAATTAATTGAAAATATTACATATCTACGCTTTTTCAAGAAAAATTAATTTCATGATAAAATGTTTTCGCAAAATGTAATTGTTCTTGAAAAAGCGTAGATATGTAATTTTTTAAATTAATTTAGAGGGACTAGATCGATTAACAGTAAAATCAGTTGATTGAATTAAATATTGACTAAGGATTGAGTGGATAAAAATAACTTGAAAAAAATTTCAAAATCTGAAACTTCAGTCAATTGATAAACCTCACACATATTGTTTGTTTTTTCGGCCTTGGTCCAAACCAAGACGTTTTTATATAATAAAGAATATGATATAAAGTAAAAAGTTATTTATTTTCTTTAAAAGTATAAATTATAATAATAAGGATATTTTTTCAATTTTCATTTTAAATTGCATTTGATTTAACCTATAGTAATTTCTTCTATCTTCGTAAGGAAGATGATAAATATTAATATTATTTTTAAATCTTACGTAAGTCATTAAGTTTTTCTTTGATATATAAAGCGTTTAGTTGTTTTCTAACGTAAAGTTCCAAGACTAATCTTTCGAGATCTGTAGTTTTAACTTTAAAGGTATGATAAATTTCTTCCGTGTTTTCTTGGGGTTTTTCAGGTGTTTTTTTCCTCGGTCTTGATTTTGTTATTGATTGACTTGGTGTACGTCTCTGTTTCATCTAAGCTAAAGAGTATGTTTTTTGTGTGCCTACCTCTGAGAAAGTTGCACTTAGGGAAATGTCTCAAATGTTCTTCGTAAGGATTATCGGTGGGTTTCCAGGCTAATAAAATGCCGTTCCATTCGAAGCACTGTAGTAGATCATCGGAACGTAACGAATAAAATCCCGCTCTGCATAAAGTTTTTTATAGTTTCCATCTTGTGGCGAGGAGTAAAAAGTATGATATCTCTGCAGCTCCGAGTTCATGATGATGAATGAATATGATGATAGAAATATTCGATTTATTTATCACCAATAGTTCCAACCCCTTTCTTTTACCCCCCCCCATTACTTAATATATGAAATAAAAGAAAACAGTATTAAAAAGGTGACACATTTATTTTTTAAAATACAAAAGAGATTACAAAGAGTATTTCTTAACAAAAGGATTAAGTTCTTTACGGGCGCGTTTCAACATGTTTGTAAGATGACGTCATTCTTCTAACAATCTCGTCCAAACTCTGAAACCAGCGATTAAGGAATTCCAGCATTCCCAAGATCAATAAAATAATTAGTACAATAAGTAGTTTTTAGGGGGTTGATCTCCAAGATCTGGCGTATTCTTGTCAACCTTTGTGTACTTCCCTCCATAACAACTCAAAACATACAATGGGGATGGGGAGAACGTAGCAATCTCCCGCACCTAATGGTAACGGACCCTTCAGCGTGTCATAGTGAGTTATTTTTACAATCATGCCGTTAACATCTTTGTTGATCTCCTTTCCCCTCCCACCCCCCTTGGGTGGAGTATATACCGTTAAGGAATGTATCCTAAATTCTTAATCGGTGCTAAATTTAAAGTTTTTTTTAGTGAAACATAGAGTAATTTTGATAAATGCTGTGCAAATTTATCGACACGTTTTTAACAATTTGAAATGTTTTTCAAATGACGCTTTTCGTGTCGGTAAACTGTATGCTAAAAGACTGATTTCGTTTCGGTGGTCTATTCATTTTCCCATGTATTCCTATGGGATTTTATGAATTTTGAATTATCGTTTTCGTGTCGGTCAATTGTAACCCAAATGATCAAAAACGTTTCGATTGTTTTTTTTATTTCTCACACGAAATGCGTTGTGAATGATGCTTTTTTCAAAACCGTTTTACGTTTTCCACAAATTTTTGATTACGCTGCCGATAATTTTGATAAATATAGTACGTTTAGGTCAATGCTTCGGTCTAATGATATATTGCCTTTCTGTTGACGCAACGGAAACATCTTAAACTTGTTGAGACTTGTCCTAATAATGCCCTCGGGGCAAACACCTGTAATCAATTTAATGCTTGAACCCCCTTGTAGGATGAATCACCAGCCCCTATTAATAAAGCAATAAATCACTCTAAAAATAATTTCCATTGATAACCTTGCACTACAAATGGTTCAACCCCCCCTCCCAAAGCCATTAAGACACGCAAGGACATGTTTAAGTATAACTAAAACACAGATGGGGATAAAGGTGTACCCTCGCCCACCTTTTCAATGCAATAAAACCTGGTGGGTGGTCCAATTAAAGAAAGGACAAAATAAATTCCATTGATAACAATACAACTGGCTCGACCACGCCCCCAAAAGCCATTACGACACGTCTGAACGTGTTTACGTATAAGCAAAAAACAGATTGGGATAAATTCTTTTGTTATGAACCATATTCGACCCCCTCCTCCCCCTTAATGTCATATAACACAAACCTGGGTGGCCAAAAGGGGATTTTGTAAACTATAGAGAGTCATTTCACTTCCGAACTCTGGAGAGAAAGGTTGATGACAAGGCTAGTAAGAAATCACGTGTTTCCTCCGATGCACCTTACGGAATATGTAATTCTTGTTTTGGTAAAAATGTCCCTTAAAATGTGCTAAATAGAAAACATATGAGACAGTCTAGCCATATTCGTGTATACTTTACTCGGAAATGTTAAGATCGGTAAGTTTTTTAGCATAATAAGTAATATTCCGGTATATTTCATTCATCTGACCACATCTCTTTCGGTATGGCCGAAAATGTTCATGAAAACCTCAAAAAACTAGAGTATGTCCCCATGCCACGTACGGGTCATCTACACTGCCCTCATTGTGATGGGACTTTAAAAGACGTGCCTGACTGCGATCAATTAAATTATTTGTGCACATCACTTGACTGTGCGCACTTTAGACGTTCTATTTTAGTTCAATCTAAAAATCTTATCCGTATGTCGACTCATAAAGAGCTAAAACATCTTCTTCACGAGCGAAACCTTTGTACTCTGTGCGGTGAGTTTAAATACCGGATTAAGGACTTGTGCTCGTGTTACGAGTGGACAGATGGTTCACCAGAGATTTAAATCAGCTACAGCAGTGACTTTCGAGATGAAATAGAATTGTGGAAGCATCATACTTGATGCAAATCATATTTTGCTTCATAAAAAAATGGTATCTTTTACTTTGCATCATAACAATGTTTGTATTTTAGTCGATATTCATGTGTACTTTAGTATTATTCGTATGAAGTTTAGTAATTATTTCTAATAGGCCACTTGTGCATGGTAAAATTGGTGTTTTTTAGGTAGTTCATGTGTATATTAGCCAGTATTCAGCTATAACGTTTGCATGTATTTTATATAAATCCCTTGTAGTTTAGTATTATTTGTATGAAATTCAGCTTTAGTTTATAGTAATAAGCCACTTGTGCATGGAAAAATTAGTGTTTTTTTAGGTAGTATTATATAAATTCCAGTATTTTAATCTATATTCATGTGTATTTTAGTAGTAGCCAGCATAACCTTTGAATGTATTTTATATAAATCCCTTGTAGTTTAGTATTATTAGTATGAAATTTAGTATTAGTTTAGATTAAAATGGATGCTGTTACTAAGCAGACGTTAATTCGCGAAGCTCTTTCAAAGCCAGGGAAAATAGTGGCAGTTACTTTTATCCTCGTAACTGTATTTCTAGTTGAATTTGCATTTTGGTATTGTAAAAATATTACCTCAATTTCGAATAACGCAACAAAAATATCTTAAACATGTAGAGACTTGTCACGATAATGCCTTCGGGGCAAACACCTTGAATCAATTAAATGTTTCGTGGTAGGAAGAGTCACCAACTAACAAAGCAATAAACTGAGCGTGGTTACGAATAAATAAAAAGCCGATGGAATGTCTTAAGACGTTTGGGCTAGTCATAAATCACTCTAAATACAGATTCCATTGATAACAATGCAAATGGTTTAGCCACGCCCCCTTTTAAGGTCCTAAACCACCTGGTCGGTGGCCAATTAAGGACAATAAAAAAAGATCCAATATACCCTCAGGCTAAATATCAACCCCGCTATCAAGAAAATCTCGCAATAAAGATCATTCGGTTGTAACCTTTTAAACAGTAAAGACCTGTAGCAAGAATGTCCACCAATGCCGGAGATCGTGTTTTAGATTACCGCGTAAACGCCCGCGTTAGACTAGGGGATGAATGCTCTGCCGATTTCGGGGTGAATGCATACAAGCCAAGCCTACTTTTGACAAAAAAGGACGGAACTATTCTCACCATCTCGGAAGACGTTTTGAAGGAATTTATGGAGGAGTGTACGGATATATATTCAGCTATGGAAACTGGCGACTGGGGTAATTATCGTCACTTGAACTTGAAAATAAAAATAACCGTTATGGAGGGGAATATAGTATTCGAGGATGGTAGCGTCTTCACTCTAACAAAGGCCGAGGCAGGGAAACTGAACGAGAAATTTAGTTATATGAGATTTCACTTCAAGCTTTTAAATGATCAAGCCGAAGTTATTAAATGCATGTGCGAAGCTATTGTAAAATGCATGAATGATATATATCAAAATGGGCGGGGCTTTACCTTTCCTCACTCGGTCTATATACCACTCTAGTCACTATAGCGTGTTACCACGGATAAAGAACGCGCGTGAGGAAATTTGTTTTCACGATATAGGATCGGCAACTCCCTATCTCGAACGACACCTTTTTTCCCGGTTGTCAGCACGCGCGAAGCTAGGTTTTTACGTAATCTAGTATCGCGCGTGCTGACAAGAGATAAAAAACTTCAGGATCTTCCGGACCAGCCAGTTTTTTTAGCTCGAGTGCACGGACCTCTGGGCCTTATTTTCAAATACGCGTGAAATTACCTACAGCCTACTACGCGTATTTGAAACTAAGGCCTAGAGGTCCGGGCACTCGAGCTAAAAAAAAAACTAGCGGTTATTTTAAATCCCGAAGATCCTCAAGTTTTTTGTCTCTTGACGGCACGTACGAAGCTACGTTCCATAGAGAAAAATATATATGCGCGTGTTGAAAACCGATGTTTTTACCAGAGTATATACGGAATAAGCCGTCGCCAGAGATAGGGAGTTGCCTATCCTGTAGAGTGAAAACAAATTTCAACCTCACGCGCGTTTTTTATCCACGGTGTTACCACGAACTTTGTAGTGACGTCACACGCTCTTATCTCTTAGCTTATTTTCAGGCGACCATATTGGCAGTCGCGAGACGTCGTCAGCTTGGGCAATACAAATTCGGGACCCAATGGTAACGTCACAGTTTTTCCCCCCTAGCTTCGTGGTAGCACACCCACTATGAGTAACGGATTAACGGAACAACCCGTCTACACGTGACTCTACCATAGACATATTTTGGGCCATGTTAAAGCTTCGGTTAAAGTCATTATACAGCACTTATTATTAACTTAATATTTTCAATACATTTGCACGGTTAACGATATAAAATAGCTTGCTGTTTCATATTCATTACTCTGCCTACAATCTCGAAGGAAAGAGAGAGGAATGGAGTGGAAACCCCGCATACCTATAGCGCTGCCTCTGTACCCCCCCCCCCCCCCCACCTACGGCCCAGCACCGTAGTCCTCCCAGCATCCTCAGCGGTTAGGTACGGTCATACTGGACGAAATTGTAAAGGACCACGGAGCTGTATTGTAGAAAGAGGAGTAGAGACTCGTACCTTCCCCTCTATTAAAAAATGCTAGACTCTCGGACCCTCCCTCCAAATTTTAGGCGAGCCAGTGTAAACAATAAAGATGGCGGCGACGAACGTTCAGGAGGGTTAAAACTTCGGTCTTTCGTGTATCGAGTGACTCCGGAGTCCAGGTGACGGGAGTTTCTCAAGCGTTCGCGAATCTTATTTCAAATTTTTATTTTTACTATTATTTCTATTTACCTATATTAACTATAATATTTGAAAACATTCAAAGAATTAAGCCCGGGGAAAGAAGAAAACGACGCCTTCTTTAAAACAGGTGACGTCAGAGATTGTTTACATAGGCTCGGATATGCGCGAAAATTGCGCGCGGAGCGCTAGTACGCTTATGTCTAGTCTCTACTCCTACAATACAGCTCCGTGAAAGGACGCTCCCCGTTTCTTAAAAATAGAAGCTAGTTTTTAATAGCTCTACGCGGCAGCACTGAGCAATCGCCTACCGAAGGGGTTCGGTACAAGAAGTATCCTCAAGTTTTTTAAAAATTTTATCCGCAAATTAGGACCCCCCGCCATCTTCATTTTTGTCCAATCCATCTCACCTTCCTTATCCCCGCTACGATGGACCAACATTCAGCCCAACTTTCCCGCCAAATTTTCAAAAGTCATAGTGCTAGCGACGTGCCACATTGAAGGAATCGGGAGTTAATGACCAAGGCTTAGTATAAATTACTAAGAAAATGTTTATTTTAAATCTAAGTTTTTTGGTAACAACGTTTTATTTAAGATTTCGTAGCGCATTTGTCGTCGGAAACGTGGCATGTTGCTCTGCAAAATAAAATATGTTAATAACTTAATATTTAAATGTAGTAAATAAAACTTTAATATTTACTTGCGTAAATGTTATTTCAGCATTTCGCGTAATATATTCGGCGTATTTGCAAATAAACATTCCGCAATCAAAGCGATTCTTTCATCGTGGAATATTCTAGAAATAACATGGAGTTGATGAACATTAATCGCAAAAGTAAATAACAATAAATATATAAAAACAAAAAATAATGCAATACTTTAACTGTTTCTAGTTTCCAATCGCTCGTATCAAGTTCAATTTTGCGTTTATTCCAGCTTTCCTTCGCCAAATAATCTTTTAACGCCTTCAAACACGCATCATTACTTCCTCCCATAGAGTCGTAGTATCGGATTTCTCGTTCACGAAAATCGATCACCTAAAATAAAAATAAAAGACGTTACATTAAATTGATTTCTTATAAGTTATAAACAATATAGAAAAAGTAAATATAGAAAAAGTAAAAATAGAAAAAGTAAATATAGAAAAAGTAAATATAGAAAAAGTAAATATATTTATATTTTTTGTAAACATTATAGTACGGATCATACCGCTAAACACCAATGCTTTTCCACATTCAGATAGATAGGAACCAAAAGAAGATCGAAACAAAAAATATCTACTAGTTTCGTCCACCCACGCACAGTATCGTAGCCAGAATTAAATAGCCTCGGGAAGAAGAAAGTATCGAAAGCGTAACACGCTGGGTAATTCTTTTCTTTCCCACGTGTCATTTACATTTTGTTGAAATAATTTATTATCTGTTTATAATAAAAGATTATTATTATTATTATATTAAACCATTTTTAAAACTGAAACTACAAATTTACATTATCATTTAAATTTAAAATGTAAAATAATAATTTGAGATCGTCCATTTTGATGTAATTTGTTTCGTCACTCCTTTTAATTTCCGTTTCATTTTTATTCGTCGATAAAAATCCTGAATCGTCGGATTCCCATTTTTGTATCAATCCTGAACACGATAAAATACTTAAAGGAATAGCGACGTGATTTAAAAATTATCTCAAATCTAAAGAAAACCTTACTTTTTTGAGAGTTTCAACTCTTCTGATTCCAAAAATATGCTTGATTAATATTTAAATATGAAGGAAAACACGGGAAAAAACACTTTGAAAACTTGAAATTTGGGGGGCAAAAGCAAATTTGCGAAGCAGATTTTTGGCGGGTTTTCTCCTTGCTACGTCACTTACGGCATCTCGCGGAAAAGCCAAGCGCGCGCGCCCGAGACTCCCGAGTCTACTAATGCTGCGCGCGCGAGCAAAGAAAATATAGAACTATCTCTGCGCGCGAGTCTGAATAAATTAGGCTTAACGCGGCGCGGCGACATTAACAGGCGCGTCACGTGAGCGACATCTAGAGTGAAAGTTTCTCCTTACTACGTCATCAAGCGAAACAAAATTTTAACTAGGCCTTTTCCAAACACTAAACTTTGATTGCAATTTTACAAATTTCTACGAAACCAAATACAAAAGTAAACATATCATAATAAACTAGATTTTTCAAGGATTTTTTTAGCATTTTAAGTTTGTGGGTGACGAAAATTATGTCACTAACACTTTAACCTAAAAACAAGGTTAGTTCAAGTAAAGGCAAAGAAAGTGAAAGTGCAATAAGATCACACCATTTATCGATTTCATCTTTGCACGGTAACGATTTATGAAAAGCGGCGGCAATTTGGTCGACGAATAGATTCTCATTGGCAAAGTGAAAAGCTTCGGGTGGCAATCCCATGTCCAAGATGGTGGATTCCAGAGTGTCTTTCGGCATAATAAAACCGTACGATTTTTGTAAAACTAAATTTAACCCTTCCTTTGGCGTTTTTGGTAATTTGAAATCGCCTTTTTCAGACGAATTAGCGAATAAGTTAAAATAGTCGATGTCGGAAGTCTAAATTTAAAGGGTGATTTGAATTGATAACATACAAGTTTTCCTGTGCTCTGCTATATCATACCATAATACTGTACTGGAGAGCGCTGCCTTCTACCGAACTGACAACGTAACCTTGTGATTTGATTAATTGAGCCATTTGTTCGAAGGTGTCAATTGGTAAAGTGACGGGAGACAAACTCGTAGTCGAAGTCAAGTAAGACCCGTAAAAAGATTCCAAATTTCCGAAAAATAAAATAGTGCTAATGAGAAGGATCAAACTCGTTGATTGCCATTGATCTTCGGTACTTTGAATTCCTTATTTTAAACAGAATGTCAGAGAAAATTTTCTTTTGTTAATCGAACGGGTGTTAAAAATAAGGAATATTTCAAATAGGAATTACGCGTTCATCTACAATAATAAAGAAGATACAAGTGATGAAGCAAGGAGGATTTACAACAGACTTGTTCTGGAAAGGGGGGATGTTAAAAAACGGGGCAGATACCGCATACAGTCACGCGCATGCCGTTGGTAAAGCCATGCGTCACGTGATTGTTGTTGGAAACGAGGGTTATTTAAAATTATAAACAAACTCATGAGGTTAGAGCAAGGAGGCATGAACGCATGCGCCAGATCGTACACTCTCTTGCCGCGGGGGGTGGGGGTAGCGGTAACCATGGTAACCGGGGAACGGCACAGAACCGCTTTAGAAACGAGGTGCTACGTGCCTTTTGTCTGACTCAGAGTCTCCTCTCTTATACATTCTCCTTGGATAAAGTAAACCGATAAGAGTTTGCACAGTGGCACTAGACGATAATTTGAATTTTCTACCATAACACGCCAATTGCTTTGAAAATAGGCCTTACACGCAATATAAAGTAATTGATCGAATCATTTACGCTCTTTCGAATAAAAAGAGAAACTTCTATTGAAGACTATTCTTTTTCGAATAACTTGTTACTCATGATTGATATTCTAACCTTGACGTAATGTTATTTTCACAATAATCCAGAAAACGTTATTTTCCTTGGACGACCAAGTTGCAAATTTGATTAGCAAAATTATCGTCGCCAAGAATGATAAAATTAATATCCAAACCTGCTAGAAAGAAAATTTATTCTAGGAGAGCGATAGCTCTCTTAGATAAGACTTCATACCGACTTTAATGTATAAGGATGGTTTTTTGATTGGTTATAACTTTTTTTGTATCGTATTAACTGCTTTGAAAACATTCCACAGAACTACAATTTGGGCCCTAAATATGTGGTTAAAATTTCAAAAAGATCCATCCATTAGTTTTTCTTATAAAAAATAAAGTTGCTAAGGGTGGTTTTCATTTCCATAAAAATAATCATAGATTTTGACGAAAACCTCGAAATTTTCCCATAGAAATAACATGGGAAAATATTTTACAGAGAACCATCTTGTTGTAGCCGTCATGATATAACTATAAGTTTGTTTGATTTGAAAACGGTTTTAAACGAAAGCCTCATATTTAGTATTTGTGCTTTCCAGCTTTCATTGATTAATTTTAAGTTTAAGTATGTTAAAAATGTTTTCAAAATTACCCCAATCTGCGTTATTTAAGCATGGATAGACTGATTTACTAGTAATTATCAGCGCGACCAATATTGGCCTTTTTTTACGTATAGTTGCGTCATATTAATCCGATTGTTTTTTCTTAATGCCTTTTGGTTGAAATGGCCTATCGGTAGTGAGAAAAGACTGCTCTAATATTGTCGCCGTGACAATATTACCAAGTTTGTGGCGGCCGCCATTTTTTTAAGGGGAAACAATTTGAGAGTGGGTCCTTTTTCGTTGTCATTTTCATATTTTTTGAGGATTTGCTGATGGATGGATTTTAAATATAATATAAAGTAGGTTTCAAGCTTTAATATAAGTCTAATTTCATAATTTTCCACCTTTTTATTGTCCCACAATCTATTCCTAAACTTGCCACTTTTTTTAAGGCGGTGAAACCCGTGAAATTGCGCTAAGCCTTGGTCGCTTCAGCGTCGAAAACAGCTGTAGTCAGACATGTTATTTACTAAAAATGTATGCGGTCAGTGTGTTGTTTTTGCCTTTTAATGCTTCTAATCGTGATGCGTGTCGAGGTTTACGAATCCAATGTGTGTTGCGAAATGAAAATCAAGGGTGGATACTATATGATCTATGCTTTAAAAGGAATTTGACAGCGCCAGTTAAGCAAAATGGTATTAGGCCTTGCCAAAAGTGACTGAGCTATAGCTACAGCTATGATATAAGAAATTGACCCTCGGATATCCTGTGACTTGGAGAGGGTTATAAAGTTACTAACCCTCGATTTTGGAGGTAGATACTGTCTAGTGACACTTAAAGTAACGATTTAATCTTATAAACAGACTACCGTCATAAGCCCATATCGTAAATTAAACGATGTTAATATCTAAGCTTACTTGAAATAAAAATACCAGTTTTTTTAACTCAATGAATCTTTAATATCAACATCAAAAATTATCTTCTGAAAGAGATAACTACTTATATTCCATTCAAATTTCTCGCAACATTTCAAATTAACGAATAGAAATGTGCAAATGAAGTTCAAACTGTTTAATTGGGCAAATTGCTATATTGGTCACCATTACCGATCACAGATAGATTTGCGCCCTTCAGTAGTGTTTATTATGCTTGTGAAATGGTAAGCGAAATCTGTGATTGAAGTTTAAAATAGACATGAGCAAAAACGGCTTTATTCAAATCAACTCGATTACCGAATATCTAAATTTTACTAAAATTAACAAAATATTCTATTCATGGTTAAGAATCTTGTTTGAAGCAGCAAGCCATCTAATCCTTATTTACCTTCTTTTGAAAAAAAATAATAGGTTGATACCTCTTTCAGTAGATGATTCATTGATATTTCAGTTTCATTGAGTTTAAAAAAAATTAGTTCCACCATTGGTTGATTTTCAATATTGACCAATCGATAATCACAAATTTTAATAACTAAATTAATTAAACCGGTTCAAAACCATATTAGTTTTGAAAGATTAAATTATAATTTTAAACATATATACTAGTTTAATTCCTCGTAGTCGTAGGTAATTAGTTTATTTCCTTTGTGAAATTAATGCTGAATATTATATACACAAAGTAAATAATAAATTAACTTCTAAAATTTAAATGTAAAGTGTGTGCATTATTTCCCAATTAATAAAAGATATCCACCTATTTTTCATTCAAATTAATTTCCCACTTAAGTAATGAAAGAGGAAGTGACGTACATTTGGTTTGGATAAAGGTTTGGCGGGAGATCCAAATGTCGATTTGGATTTGGGTTAGAGAATACGGTTTTAAGCGCCCTATCCAAATGGAGCCGATCCAAACGTTTAGATTTGGATCATCGTCCAAATGATTTAGATTTTTAGAGAATAGGCTCCCTGGTCCGGTTAAAGGAGGGGGCAGTACCTAGTACCGAAAACAACTTGATCTTCGGCCATGTTGTCACTATTTACTATTCCTGGCAAAAACCCATCTTCGTAAGTAAAGCATAGTTCTTATTGGACCATTAGAAAAAAGTGGGCGTGGCGATTGTAGACCATTTATCTATATAGCCCAATTGAAAACTATGACCTTCATCTTTCTTTTCTATATCAATTGCATAGAACAGTCATGAATTATCAACCTTTTTCTAGGACCATTTTTTAGGTTTTTGAGAAAAATTAAGTTTAAGTGCTAAATTTCATGTTTTCTAATCATGCTTTGACTTACGTTGTTGCACCCTATATGTCATACTGTTGAACTTACGCCGTTTTACCGTGGATAAAGCCGAGGAGAAAGCCACTTACGCTGTTTTACTGCGGACTTTTATCTGATTTTACTCTCTTTCGTTGCAAAAACTAAACGATTTTAGGTAATTAAGCTAGACTAACGATTACAGGTAATGAAGCTCTAGACTAACGATTACAGGTAATGAAGCTCTAGACTAACGATTACAGGTAATGAAGCTCTAGACTAACGATTACAGGTAATTAAGTTAGATTAACGATTACAGGTAATTAAGCTAGAGTAACGATTACAGGTAATTAAGCTAGAGTAACGATTACAGGTAATTAAGCTAGATTACCGATGGCGGGTAATTAAGCTAGATTACCGATGGCGGGTAATTAAGCTAGATTACCGATGGCGGGTAATTAAGCTAGATTACCGATGGCGGGTAATTAAGCTAGATTACCGATGGCGGGTAATTAAGCTAGATTACCGATGGCGGGTAATTAAGCTAGATTACCGATGGCGGGTAATTAAGCTAGATTACCGATGGCGGGTTATTAAGCTAGGTTACCGATGGCGGGTTGTTAAGCTAGATTAACGGTGGCGGGTAATTAAGCGAGATTACCGATGGCAGGTTGTTAAGCTAGATTACCGGTGGCGGGTAACTAAGCTAGATTTCCGATAACGGGTAATTAAGCTAGATTACCGATGGCGGTTAATTAAGCTAGATTACCGATGGCGGTTAATTAAGCTAGATTACCGATGGCGGTTAATTAAGCTAGATTACCGATGGCGGTTAATTAAGCTAGATTACCGGTGGCGGGTAATTAAGCTAGATTACCGATAACGGGTAATTAAGCTAGATTACCGATGGCGGTTAATTAAGCTAGATTACCGGTGGCGGGTAATTAAGCTAGATTACCGATAACGGGTAATTAAGCTAGATTAACGGTGGCGGGTAATTAAGCTAGATTACCGATGGCGGGTAATTAAGCTAGATTACCGATGGCGGGTAATTAAGCTAGATTAACGGTGGCGGGTAATTAAGCTAGATTACCGATGGCGGGTAATTAAGCTAGATTACCGATGGCGGGTAATTAAGCTAGATTACCGATGGCGGGTAATTAAGCTAGATTACCGATGGCGGGTAATTAAGCTAGATTACCGATGGCGGGTAATTAAGCTAGATTACCGATGGCGGGTAATTAAGCTAGATTACCGATGGCGGGTAATTAAGCTAGATTACCGATGGCGGGTGATTAAGCTAGATTACCGATGGCGGATAATTAAGCTAGATTACCGATGGCGGGTAATTAAGCTAGATTATCGATGGCGGGTAATTAAGCTAGATTACCGATGGCGGGTAATTAAGCTGGATTACCGATGGCGGGTAATTAAGCTAGATTACCGATGGCGGATAATTAAGCCGGATTACCGATGGCGGGTAATTAAGCTGGATTACCGATGGTAGGTAATTAAGCTAGATTACCGATGGCGGATAATTAAGCTGGATTACCGATGGCGGATAATTAAGCTGGATAACCGATGGCGGATAATTAAGCTGGATTACCGATGGCGGGTAATTAAGGTAGATTACCGATATCGGGTTATTAAGCTAGATTACCGATGGCGGGTTGTTAAGCTAGATTACCGGTGGCGGGTAATTAAGCTAGATTACCGATGGCGGGTAATTAAGCTAGATTACCGATGGCGGGTAATTAAGCTAGATTACCGATGGCGGGTAATTAAGCTAGATTACCGATGGCGGGTAATTAAGCTAGATTACCGATGGCGGGTAATTAAGCTAGATTACTGATGGCGGGTAATTAAGCTAGATTACCGATGGCGGGTAATTAAGCTAGATTACCGATGGCGGGTAATTAAGCTAGATTACCGATATCGGGTAATTAAGCTGGATTACCGATGGCGGGTAATTAAGCTAGATTACCGATGGCGGATAATTAAGCTGGATTACCGGTGGCGGGTAATTAAGCTGGATTACCGATGGTAGGTAATTAAGCTAGATTACCGATGGCGGATAATTAAGCTGGATTACCGATGGCGGATAATTAAGCTGGATTACCGATGGCGGATAATTAAGCTGGATTACCGATGGCGGGTAATTAAGTTAGATTACCGATATCGGGTTATTAAGCTAGATTACCGATGGCGGGTTGTTAAGCTAGATTACCGGTGGCGGGTAATTAAGCTAGATTACCGATAACGGGTAATTAAGCTAGATTACCGATGGCGGGTAATTAAGCTAGATTACCGATGGCGGGTAATTAAGGTAGATTACCGATGGCGGGTAATTAAGCTAGATTACCGATGGCGGGTAATTAAGCTAGATTACCGATGGCGGGTTATTAAGCTAGATTACCGATGGCGGGTTGTTAAGCTAGATTAACGGTGGCGGGTAATTAAGCGAGATTACCGATGGCAGGTTGTTAAGCAAGATTACCGGTGGCGGGTAATTAAGCTAGATTTCCGATAACGGGTAATTAAGCTAGATTACCGATGGCGGTTAATTAAGCTAGATTACCGATGGCGGTTAATTAAGCTAGATTACCGATGGCGGTTAATTAAGCTAGATTACCGGTGGCGGGTAATTAAGCTAGATTACCGATAACGGGTAATTAAGCTAGATTACCGATGGCGGTTAATTAAGCTAGATTACCGGTGGCGGGTAATTAAGCTAGATTACCGATAACGGGTAATTAAGCTAGATTAACGGTGGCGGGTAATTAAGCTAGATTACCGATGGCGGGTAATTAAGCTAGATTACCGATGGCGGGTAATTCAGCTAGATTACCGGTGGCGGGTAATTAAGCTAGATTACCGATGGCGGGTAATTAAGCTAGATTACCGATGGCGGGTAATTAAGCTAGATTACCGATGGCGGGTAATTAAGCTAGATTACCGATGGCGGGTAATTAAGCTAGATTACCGATGGCGGGTAATTAAGCTAGATTACCGATGGCGGGTAATTAAGCTAGATTACCGATGGCGGGTAATTAAGCTAGATTACCGATGGCGGGTAATTAAGCTGGATTACCGATGGTAGGTAATTAAGCTAGATTACCGATGGCGGATAATTAAGCTGGATTACCGATGGCGGATAATTAAGCTGGATTACCGATGGCGGATAATTAAGCTGGATTACCGATGGCGGGTAATTAAGGTAGATTACCGATATCGGGTTATTAAGCTAGATTACCGATGGCGGGTTGTTAAGCTAGATTACCGGTGGCTGGTAATTAAGCTAGATAACCGATAACGGGTAATTAAGCTAGATTACCGATGGCGGGTAATTAAGCTAGATTACCGATGGCGGGTAATTAAGCTAGATTACCGATGGCGGGTAATTAAGCTAGATTACCGATGGCGGGTAATTAAGCTAGATTACCGATGGCGGGTAATTAAGCTAGATTACCGATGGCGGGTAATTAAGCTAGATTACCGATGGCGGGTAATTAAGCTAGATTACCGATGGCGGGTTATTAAGCTAGATTACCGATGGCGGGTTGTTAAGCTAGATTAACGGTGGCGGGTAATTAAGCGAGATTACCGATGGCAGGTTGTTAAGCTAGATTACCGGTGGCGGGTAATTAAGCTAGATTTCCGATAACGGGTAATTAAGCTAGATTACCGATGGCGGTTAATTAAGCTAGATTACCGATGGCGGTTAATTAAGCTAGATTACCGATGGCGGTTAATTAAGCTAGATTACCGGTGGCGGGTAATTAAGCTAGATTACCGATAACGGGTAATTAAGCTAGATTAACGGTGGCGGGTAATTAAGCGAGATTACCGATGGCAGATTGTTAAGCTAGATTACCGGTGGCGGGTAATTAAGCTAGATTGCCGATAACGGGTAATTAAGCTAGATTACCGATGGCGGTTAATTAAGCTAGATTACCGATGGCGGTTAATTAAGCTAGATTACCGATGGCGGTTAATTAAGCTAGATTACCGATGGCGGTTAATTAAGCTAGATTACCGGTGGCGGGTAATTAAGCTAGATTACCGATGGCGGGTAATTAAGCTAGATTACCGATGGCGGGTTATTAAGCTAGATTACCGATGGCGGGTTGTTAAGCTAGATTAACGGTGGCGGGTAATTAAGCGAGATTACCGATGGCAGGTTGTTAAGCTAGATTTCCGATAACGGGTAATTAAGCTAGATTACCGATGGCGGATAATTAAGCTGGATTACCGATGGCGGATAATTAAGCTGGATTACCGATGGCGGGTAATTAAGCTAGATTACCGATGGCGGGTAATTAAGTAAAGACAAATGTCGCTTGTAGTACCTTTTGCGAGACTGTAGAGGTACCTCCGCCAATATTAGCCAGGTCGGCTTTATACGGTGGAAGGACAGAAGTCTTCAAATTATATCATAAACCGGATGAAGCAAAAAACGAAAAAATTTATTATTACGACCTCATGTCACTCTATCCCGCTGTCAATAAATACGGAATCTACCCAAAAGGACATCCCAAAATTTTAAATAGTAACTTTAACTATGAAAAAAATGCCTATTTTGGTATAATATCGTGTGAACTCTTGCCCCCGACTGATCTATATATCCCAGTTTTACCATATAGGTTTAATGGAAAATTGTTTTACCCCTTGTGTAAGTCATGTGCCCTTGAATCAAATAATGAAGAGTGTCGACATTCTGACAAGGAACGAATTATTTCGGGTATTTGGCCTTCGCCTGAAATTTACAAAGCCGTAGAAATGGGTTATAAAATTATCAAAATATACGAAGTACATCATTTCGACGAGACATTTCAGTATGAAAAACATGTTAACGATGGACTATTTGGCGGTTATGTTAACAATTTTTTGAAGATAAAACAAGCTAATTCCGGCTATCCGTCTTCCGTTAAAACTGACGAGCAAAAACAAAAATATATTGAATCGATTTACGAATCTGAAGGTATAAGTATCAAGATGGACGAAGTAGTCCATAACCCCGCGCTGAGAGCTATTTCAAAGATTTGTCTCAACAGTCTTTGGGGTCGTTTTGGTATGAATACAAACAAAACCAAAACACTAATTGTTAACGAGTGTACAGAACTTGTACGTATCTTATCTGATGACACAAAGGAATTGGTAGATTTAAGACCAATTAATGAAGAAATGTGCTTATTATCGTACAAAAACAAAGATGATTTTGTACCCACATATTTCAAAGGAAATCCGTATGTGGCCTGTTTCGTTTCGTGCTACGGAAGATTAACCTTATTCGAAACCTTACATAAATTGGGTAGAAGAGCCTTATACACGGATACCGATAGCGTTTTATTTGTGGCGGGGGAAAACGATTTTAAGCCCCCCACGGGTAACAATTTAGGGTGTTGGGTTAACGAACTAGGGGACGCTACAATTACAGAGTTTGTTTCAAATGGTCCCAAGAGTTACGGTTACAGAACTACGGACGGTCAATCTGTCGTGAAGGTTAAAGGAATTTGCCTTAATCGTGTTAACGAGAAAATTATAAACTTTGAAGCTATAGTGAACTCTATAAAAAATAAATCCAAACGTCTAAAAGTGGACGTTCCTTTCAACGTCATTAGAAATAAAACGTCGGCCACTCTTTTAAGTCGAAAACTAGAAAAAAGCTTTGGATTTACGTTTAACAAACGTGTAATTAAAGGTTGGGACACTTTGCCATTTGGTTTTAAAGCGGACCCATGAAAAGTATTTTAGAACTTTGTGTAAAAGAAAAAAATTAGTAATTTTATCTTGTGTAAATAACAAATCAAATAATCATAAAAATTAATAATGCATAGTCTAAAATTAACAAAATAGATGAATGTAAAAATAATATATGTAAATAAGATAACAGCTTAAAAAACCTCTGCTGTTCTAAGATAAAAAACGGACACGTGACCTATGGGGTCTCGCGTCTCTTGCTAGTGAGCCTCTCAAAAAATCACTCTCGAAATTACCTCCAACGCGAGAAGTTCATTTAATTTTAACCTTGCTAAAATAAACTATTTCCTGCAAATAAAGTCTCAAAGTTTATTCATTTACAAAATTACCAACAAAAGTATATTAAGACTAGTTAATTTTTCAGTCGGTTAATTAGTTCTTCTAGATAATATTAGTTCTCCCAATAACCTAAACACCAACAAGGAGCTATTCGCAACAACTTTACCTGATGAGAGAAAATCATCTTTGTGTAAAAAATAAAAAGTTGTTGGTTAGTTTTTCACATATAATAACTGTACATGTAATATCATTGGAAGATCGATATAACATGGAACTATATAATAACATGAGGTTTAAACATCGGATTAAAGAAACTGAAAAACTTTTAAAACCAATTTTCGATAGTTTCCTAAATTGCACGAAATAAAGATATTATGATTGCCAATTGGGTCTTAGAATTTAATAATTAAATATTTTTTAGGCAATTTTAGAAAAATTAAGTAATAAGATAATAAGAACCGAAAATGAGAAATTATACAAAAATCACCCGTCATGGAGAAATTTACCTATTGCACGGGTCAGACCGATGTTGCGTGAAGGTGCGCAGGTGCAACAGGACCCAGATTCACAAATACACTTCCTTTGGCGTTTGAACGAGCAACAACGTCAATGGCTAAGATCACAACATAGAAGTCAGGGGTTGCCCTTACCATCTGAAGCGGCCTCTACATCCACAACTCCTAACTCTAATAATCATCCTAGTCGCACTTCAAACCTTAACCGTAACCCACCACAATAAAATACACTAAGGTGCAATAAAACATTTATTTTCTGTTTTTCTTTACAATTGAGAAGAGATTGTCATTAAGAATTTGTTTTTCATAGTCTTGTATTTTTTTCCTTTAATGTTTTGTGTCAGTGACAGTTCTTTGCTATCGTGTGACAAGTAGATGGTGTCAACATCCCACGCAACTTCTTCACGATAATCGCGCGTACAAGCGTATACCGTTGAAAAACCTCCACAAACCAGGTCTTTTGATATATACTCTAAAGACATTCGAGGAAATATAGTTTTGAGCGCAGTTCCTAACTGAATGCTCATATGATTAATAACTTCAATCTCGTTGTTAATTGCTTTAAACTTGAAGACTCTATTTTCAATCACTTGGCACAGCTAAATAGTTTGTTCTTTATGTTAAAATCAATTAAAAATAATTTACTTTCTACACCCTGAATATCTAAATAGTGGAATGTGTGCTCTATCCATTTTTAAATAAAAAACTATGAATTCAATTTCAATAGGGAATAACAAAATAGGTTCTAGTACCTTGATTGGAACGTTGGTAATAAATATAAACATACGACAGGAGGAAAATGCCTGAAAAACTAGTTATTTCAAAAGGTATGACAATCTAACAGCTCAAATTAAAGTCGAGTCCTTTCAGATTTCGATGCCGATTTAGCTGGAAAAACAAATCCCTTAAACATTTATATGTTGGAAGAAATTTTGCTACTATTAAACCATTGCAAGTACGACATCTTTACCAAAATAGTCCGGTTTAGTATAGGTAATTGCTTTCAAACCACTACTAACCTATCGGTGATTTATTTTGAATCAGTGATAACTTCGTTATAACTTGGAGGTAGGTTAGGTTTAGACACGTTAGGACGAGTCCTGGCATTTGGTGTTGACCTGTAAACGGGGTAGCCTCGGCCTCCACCTTGGCTTTAGTACCATTCTAATAGAAAATTAGACGTGAATTGCTTTGAATACGCCAGATTTGAAAGGAGAGTATTTACACACGCTTACTTTTCTGTGATTGTATTTTGAAACTAAGTACTGGTATTTGATTCCGTTTGGGCTGACAAATCTTTGTTCCATTTGTAAGCGTAACTCTACACCCGTATCATCTCTTATCAATGACGTCACAGCTACAATTGTAGAAGATTTAACCCTTGGCAATGCACGTTCAAAGATTCCATTCGTCTCTTATCAATGACGTCACAACTACAATTGTAGAAGATTTAAGCCTTGGCAATGTACGTTTAAAGTTTTTATCGTCTCTTATCTATGACGTCACAGTTGTAGAAGAGACTGACTTTTAATTACCATTAAAAACAATACCATAATCAAAATAAACTCCTTGAAAAAAGGTTAAAATTTTGAGTCAAACTAAATATTACAATGGATTGCGCAACTTTCAGCCTATCATTAACCCTTGGCCATGTACGTTTAATAAATTCTCGTCTCTTATCAATGACGTCACAAATACAGTTGTAGATTTTCCCGCCAATGACGTCACAGATACAGTTGTAGACAGGACTGCCAGATACCCGCGCAATGTTTTCCCGCCAGGGGGCGCGCGGGGGCCCGCGAGTTTTCCCGCGAGGGGGCGCGCAAGTTTTCCCGCGAGGGGGCGCGCGCGAGTTGGGGGCGCGCCAGGTGGCGCGAGTTTCCCAAGGGGGCGTGGCGAGAGGGCATTGACACTGTGACCTTGACATTCTACACCTACACTCTACACCTACATTCTACACCTACGGAGGTACGAAGTGTAGCCCTATACTACTGACGAAGAACCCATTGAAAATCTGGATGATGATATGGATTCCAGCGATGAATCCTGTGAAGAAATTACAAAAAAGAACTGTAACACCTATTTGAACACCAATAAAAATGGTCCATTCCGAAGCAATTATACAAGGAAACTGAGGGGAAAAGAAGGTTAAAAAATTCTTAAGTCGGTTTTAAATGGAAATAATGAGGGGCTAATATTCACAACTGCTTTGCCTGATATTATATCTTTGCACTTCGTGTTCGAAACGAGGCAAAAGCAGAAGTAGTCAGTTCTAACAGGATATATTGGAGACGTAGCGGGGCAAAACTGTAATGGTAAGTACTAATAGTCGCGTATAGTCTTCTTCTACCACGAACGAACTTCCTCGCGACGTCAAACCCTCCTAAACCTTAACCTCGGGTTTAGGCGACCATATTGGAAGAGGTCAGTTCGGGTCGTACGATTAAGATTATACCAATATTGACGACACGTCCCCGTAGCTACTTACCTCTCAGAATCGAGAAATAATAGAAGCGACATTGGGAACACCTACTCCGATAAGGGGGTTTAAAACTTGCAAATGACTTAATCTCCTCACCAGGTTACTGTAGCGAACGTTTTTGTTTAAAAAATTTGGATTAGTTCCTTTAAAAAATAATAACCAAGTCAAGTGACTATTATTAAAAAATTCACTATTAATTTTTTAATTATATTCAATTACTCTAAATTTAGTATAGAAAAAAATATTATAAGTCCTTAAAGTATTATTTCAAAAAGACGTTTACTATAAACAGTATTATTATAAACCATTTAACAAAATTTTTATTATTTGTTAATGTTAGAAAGAAACCATTAAAAAGTGGGAAAAGAAATATTTTTGAAATTACCAGGGAGATATTAAATAATAAAACTTTAAGAATCACGCGATTGAAAACGTTGTTGTGATAAGTTTATTCTCGTTGCCAAAAAAATATATAAATTTTTTGAAAATAAGTCGTTTTTTTCGTTACGTTAAAATATTAATAATTAATATAATAATAATACGGTATATTTTTGCAAAAGAAAGAATTTATCAAAGTGTTATTAATTAATTAATAATTTGTAATACCATGTGACAATCAACGCTTCATTAAAATTCATAAAGAACGTTTTATATTTACGGATTATACGATATGGGCTGGCAGACCCCACAAACACACCATTGTGGCTTACCTGGGGGTGTGGGAGACGTGGGGGTGGTTCTCCTTCATTTCCACGTAAAACTGCACAACAAATGATAATTTTAAACTTCAAATACACGTGAAAAAAATTAATAAATAAAGGTAAAACAGAGATGGGTTGACTAGGTATAAATTAGTTGCATTTAGGGAAAATGTTTTACTTTCGCCTAAAATGGATTCCGTTTCTGGAACCATACGGGCCAACAGAAGAAGCAACTGGTCTTTCGTTGGTGTATCTAGAGTGTCGATAATATTCTAGGAAAATTTCCTCCGGTCTTTCGTTGGTGTATCTAGAGTGTCGATAATATTCTAGGAAAATTTCCTCCGGTCTTTCGTTGGTGTATCTAGAGTGTCGATAATATTCTAGGAAAATTTCATCAGGTTAATTAACAATTCGATTATAAAGACCATTTAGTTACCATACATCGACAGATCTAGATATTTGGTTTATTTACCCCGTTTCCTCGGCCTTGTTTCCGCGGAAGTAGGCTATTGAAATGATAATCAAGATCATTAATGAAATACACAAATTAGCCTATACGTAATGTGAGGGCCAGTTTAGGGTATGCCCTTACCAAGAAGAAAATAAACGAAGCTTACCTTCACCACAGAACGTTCTTCTTCGGAGACTGCCTCAGGTGGCTCTACATTTTGGGAATACGACTCCTCGCTGGCCCTTTCCTCTTCCATCACCAAGTTTTCCCGACCGAGAATTTCCGGTGGTGGGGCACTCGAGGTACTTGGTCTTGCCTGATTTTGGCAAACAAGTACCTTCTTCCCCATCACCCCACAATTTTAGCGCTCGGTGCATTCCACACCGTTGGCCTTGCAAGGGCATGATAGGCGGCCACTAGCGCGAGAGCATATCGACCGACATTAACAACAGGTAATGATCCAATAAAGCATTTATTATTGTTTTTGAACGCGTCCAAAGCGCCCGATCTCAATGCGATAGGAAATTCCTCCATCTCACATTGTTAACGTCTTATCTCGGCAAATCTTCACTAAATTCGGACTAGATCTCCTCAAACCAAACATGCCAAAGAAGTGGGGTCATTATTGACAAGCCCCAGTATAATGAAAGTGTGACACGGGAATTCATCGCTAAAAGTCCCCTTTATGATATTTTATGATTTATGATTATTTACCAGCTGAATAAAGGATTGCAAACGGGAGCTTCTACATTTAATGGTGGTACTTTATATTAAAATGTCAAGTTTTCAATACCAAGTGAAGGCTAATTGGTAGGGACGGACTCATTGTAGGCTTTACCTACCCCGCCCCTTTTATGTACCCCCATAGAAGGTATAAACAGGAGCATTCATTAAAATCGAGGGCTACTCACTCATTGCAATGCATTTGCCTTTCATTATACTAAAATGACTACACGCGTTCTTTATTACTATGAAGTTCTAAAGTGACTGCGTGTAATTCGAAGGTAGTGTACTGGGAATATGAGAGTTATTTGTCCACCTCTAAAATGTTCAGTAACATAGCTTGGAATATTTATATTAATTTATGTTACTTTATTTTGTTCAGCTATCAACTACACTTCCTTAAACCAGCTGTTGACCGTTTCTGGGCTAAAACCCAAAAGGAAACTTTTCAGTCCTTATCTGGACGAAAAGTCATTGTAGCTGGAGATGGAAGAATGGACAGCCCCGGGCACTCTGCAATGTTTTGCTCTTACACTTTGGCGGACACGGAAACAAAAAGAATTGTCTCCGTTATGGCCACAGATGTGAGACATGCGGAGAGCAAAAGTCCTAACACGGAACTTTTAGCATACAGAGCTGCTGCCCAAGACGTGTTGACCCTTGGCTCACAACTGAATGTCACAGTGGTGGAGGTTGTTACAGACGCACATTCGGGCATTGCAGGAGAGCTAAGATAGTTCTAGTCTTCTAGACTAACCACTGTTGTGACAATTTTTCCTTTACAAAAATTTCATCTTTTTTCAGGAAAAGAGGAGTCATGTTTCCCTGGAGTTAAAAACTCTTGGGATACTTGGAACGAGGGAAAAATTATTCTCATGAGATTAAATTATGTGTGCAATATTTTTCAGAATTTTTATTGGCAGTTAGAATGTTATTAGAACTTCCAATAGATTGCACTTAAAAGCAAAGAGCACCGGGCTTTGGGCCATTGGGCTCCTCTTTTGGTGGTGCTCAAAGAATTGCGAGGGCCAGGTGTTCTCCATGAAGATAATTTAACAATTTTAAAAGATCGAGAAACATAATGCATTATAAAAAAAACGCAAAATTTGTGGTTGACTTAACTCGACGTGCTGAACGAGCATGAGTGGCATATGGAAATTGGAAAGTTCAACCACTGCGATCACGAGCCCTTAACCGAGGAACAGAGGGAGAAGCATCCGTGGCTGGAAGCCAACTCTCCCACGTTCATCAGACTAAGTTAAGTTTGAAGTACCTTCTAAAAACATGGGATACTTCACAAACTTTAGGTATGTGTCAGAACCTCTACATTACCATCATTCAGTAGTCCACAAATTATTTTAACAGGCACACAGGCTTTCTCGAGAGCTTCCACAGTTTAGTGTTAATGTATGCACCAAAAAGAATCGCTTTCGGGTAAGTGTTTTTTTTGAAATTCATGAGCTACACACTAATATGTGGCACAGGTACTGGGGCTACCAAATTAGGGTCATCAACCACAACCATCACTGTGACAGGCAGAGGGCATATACCAAAGATGGGAAACCAAAGTAAATATCTTTATTATTAATATGTTCGTGGCAAAATAACACAACGTTCTATACTCTTGCAAGCGCTAGTTTCATTCTAAACTAAACCAAGTATTCTGGTTTACAGGGATACGCGTGCCTATAGCAAACGTACCAAAGGCGTGGTATATCGTGCCCATTTACGAGAAAAAAAATATTTATACATCCAAGAGCTATGCTCTCCATTTTTGAGGAGCGGAAGAATTTCAAGGTAAAAACTGTCGTTTTTATATGCGGCAATGGAAGTGACGCTGTGTTATGCTTTGTAGGGTACTTTGAAACAAAAAGTACAGCTGAAGAAAGGTCATCCATTGAGGATTTCCTTAACACGTGGAATGGAGCCAGTTCCTTCAAAGGAGGAATTACGGGAAAAGGATTTCTCCCGCTTTTAGGGAAACAAACCTTGTTTTGGCTGGGTTGTCAAATAGCTTGATGTCAGGAACACCAGAACAAGTATGTAGTACAGGCCTTAGATATTGTAACCCTCAATAGAATATTTAAAAGAAAGGGAATATCTTCCCAAGGGCCATAAAATTAATTAAAGATAACTTACAGCTTTATTCCAAATTCAACAACAATTTCATTTCACAGGGTTCATACGAACATGGAAAACCGGGAAATATCAGGGAAATTGGCATAGAGGAAAAAAATCAGGGAAATATCAGGGAAAATGAAAAATAACTGGAAAAATCAGGGAAATCAGGGAAATTAAATAAATTGAAACAAATGCACTTCAGGGGGACCCATAATCTAATTCGGTGCACGGGAAAATAGATGTTACTTGTCTCGGTGTAGAGAAATATATTTCTTCGGTGTGTGTTGGTCCCGCTAAGGCATCATTCGTCTATTATAACCTAGCAAAGAGCATGCGCGTTATTTAGGAACGAAGTTACGAAGGGAGAGGTTTGTATAGAAATGCAGCGTGCCTGGTGGTGCTAAGGCCAATGAGACTCGTTTTGGTGAATGAATTAAAAAAAAGTAAATGCAGACGACAGTATTATTCCCGCCTTTTTTGGGAGCAAGACAACAAAATAGCAGCTCAAGCACACAAATACTATAGGAAGCTTTTGAGCTTAATAAGTATGTATGATTAACTATAACTTTGAATACAATTTCAATATCGAAACAGATTTATTTATTTAATTTTATTGTCAGATAATAATGGCTAGAAGCTCTTCAACTAGATATAAAACTGCTTTTAACTCGGATTGGACAAACCCAGAGCTGCATCCAGACTGGTGTAGGTGGATCAGGCCGGATAGCAAGGATCCTTTTGTAGCGCAATGCAAATTGTATTGCAAGACCATTTCTCTCAGTAATATGGGATGTCAAGCTGTAAAAAGTCATGCCAAAGGTCCAACACATCTGAAAAAACTACAAGCTTCGGAGTCTCAATTAAGTGTTTCAAGTGTATTTCATCTAAAACTTGAAAGTAAAAAATGCATGGACTCAACGACATCAATAGGAGATACAACTGTATGCCCCTCCACTTCTACCATTCAAGCAACTGATAATGAAATTAGAAAACATTCTAGTCAAGCTACTGATAAACGCAGTTCTCAGTGTGCAATTGATAAAAGTACTGTCTCTTCTAGTCAAGCAAGTGCTGGTAGCAATTACCAATTTTCATTGAAAAACACGCCACAGTTTTTAAACCGGATGTCACGAGAGCTGAGATAATTTGGGCTTTGAGGCTTGTAATGAATAGAGAAACGTTCAACTCAACTAAAAATGACAACCAATGTTTTGCAAAGATGTTTCCAGACAGTAACATAGCTAAAAGCTACGCAATGGGTCCGCAAAAATGCGCTTACTTGATCACTTATGGATTAGCTCCCTACTTCCATAAGCAGTTGTTAACTAACAAAGTAAATAATGCCAATCATCTTGTTGTTTGTTTCGATGAATCTCTAAATAAAGTCGTAGAAAAATGTCAAATGGCTATGCATCTTGTCCCAATATAAAGTCACTATTTAGGGAAAGAACTATGTAGAATTTAAATTTGAATTGTTTCTCACTTTCATTTGACTTAAGAGTAAACTCTAGTTCGTGAGAACCTTTTGTAAAAGTATAACGGCCGTCGCCCCAAACTACACAATCCAATTTTTACAAATTTTTTGCCATTGATCTAGACTAACAAAAGAGGCATCGGCCCCACTACCTAACTTAGCGTGAACGGTCGCGTGTTCAAAAGTAACGGGAATGGTAACCCTTTTATAAACTGACCCCTTCCTGACGGATTCAATCCTCAGGGGGAACGCGACACGCTTCTTGGTAGGGGAATTTATTGGGCACCGGGAGAGGGACCACGAGGGACCTCTTCCGTCTGGGCTTCCCCCGACTTGATAATCTTTTTGTTTGGACAGTCGGGTGCAAGATGACCTGGTTCTTGACAACTATAACAAGTGATAGAACGAGTAGATGGGTAAGACAAGGCCAATTGACGACCAGGGGACTTAGATCTCTGGTTATAATATCTATTATAAGATCGCTGACCTCTATTTGAAGTGTTTTGAGCTCTAACTTGCGATCTAGAGTCTAAGGGTTTCAAGGGATATTCCCATTTAGGAGAAGTAGGACAAGGGCTTTGACAATGCCCGGGGGAACACTGACTATGGGCAGAGCCCTTATTAGCTGGGCAAGAAGACTCAGCTTTAACCTTAGGTTTAGGGGGTGATTTCCTCTTTTCCCTTTTCTCAGCATTCCTTTTCCTAACTTCAATATCCTTTTCTATTGTTTTACAGGAATTTCTTAACTGTTCCATAGTGGTAAATTGCAAGAAAAGGAGGGGAGTTCTAAGTTCATCTTTCAAATTGCTCTTAATTATCGGAACTAACTCCTTTTCGGAAAGGGGATGGGTCATCCCTAGATTCAACTTCATAACTTCCCCGAAGAAATCCTCTACTGACTCCTTATCTTTCTGACTTCTATGGTTAATCTCTATCTTAAGCTTAGAGTCAGCTTCGGAGTCTCTAAACTGTACTTTAAAATGTCTTTTAAATGTCTCTCAAGCTAAATGAGGATGGGCAGGGTTTAAACTACACATATCGTCATATTGACGGACTAAATCCCTGTACCAATACAAGGCATGCCCTCGTAAAAGGAGAGGCAATGCAGCTAACCTGTCTTCATTTGATAGCTTGTGAAATTTAGCATACTCCTCAAAAGCAGCTAAAAACTCAGAGGCATTATCGCTAGACGATACCATAAAGGCTAACCTTTCCGGCGGTTCAATAGGGACTTTTCCCGTCTGAGGAATTGTACTTCTATTTATTAATGAGGGTAGATCCCTAACTAACTTATCCAAACTAGTAGCTATAGCTTTATTTATTGCTACATTCTGGGCTATGGCATTAGCCTGTGTGGTTGAATTATCAGCCAAGGTTTGGAGTAAGGGTAATATAAAGAATCTTAATTCCTCATCAGTAGTATCTGGTCCAAATTGTGGAATTTTTCGAGACGGAGATAATTGGTTTCCGATAGTTCTAACTCTTGGATTAGGTAATGTGGATGAAAAACTAACTTTAGGCTTATCTCTTTTAGACGCTGATTTGGGAGGAACAAGGGAATCAATCCCAGTTCGAGGAGGGAAATTTGAGGGAGTTGAACTTCCCTTAGGGGCAGGAATAGTTGATAGGGAGAAAATCCAAATACTGAAGAGGCGGCCGCTCTCTTTCTAGTATCAGTATCTGCTTCCTCCTTTTCTTCTTCAAGACGAAGAATCCGGTTAAAATTATCCAATGGATCATCTGTTTCTGGCGGTGCTAGTGTGTCGCCATCGTCTTCCGTAGAAGTAAACAGATCTTTCTTGGACTGGTTTTCCCTTTTATTTAATGTTGAATCATCCTCCTCATCCTCAGATGTTCGAGGCGACCTCCATGTTTTATTGTCCGAGTAGGTCATTATTGTATTTATTTAATAATCAAGTTAATAATTGAATTAAGTTTACAACAGTCAAGTTAAGTAAAGTTTATACAAATATACAAGTAAGTTATCTAAATTCAATACATCAATTATAAAGATAATTTTAATTTCATTTAATTATTAAAATTTGTCATGATTAATTTACATTTAATTTAATTATGGTTAATCGTTTACCTTCGTGGAAGCCAAGGCTTAACACCACGTGGGGGGCGGATATACCGGCAATGATAAACAATTTTGCTGCGGGACTGACCGAGGCTTAAGGCCTAGTCTTATCTATTCGAGTCCCTGTTCGGGCGCCAATTATGTAACCATCCGTAGAATAAAACTAAATAGGTAGAAACTCCCGAGGGCCATAAAATGAATAAAGACAACTTACTTTAATTATCCAAATGTAGAAGAACTCTTCTATATTTTTATTAACGATTTTAAGGGATAAAGATCCCGCAACGCACTACGTTATACAAAAACTCCGTCTTTGGAGATATTAATCAAAAAAGGAGAGAACTGCTCTCCAGCCGAAGTCAACAGTAACTAGATTCTAGTTGTAAATATCGCAGTATGAAAAGGGAGGAGGAGTATGTAGCATGGAGGCATAACACCCTGCCAGATCCAAGGAGTAGAAACTCCAGGAATCTGGCAGCCATGCTACAATGGGCAATTTAAAATAAGGATCTCCGACCAATCGCGTAGCGCCCTATCCTTTTATTAACAATTTGCTCGTGGCACGTTCCTTGTTGATGTGACAGTTGTGGCGCGAGACATGGAGCGTGCCACAAGAATTTTATTAACAAAAATGCACGGCGTTACGCGATTGGTCGGAGGTCCTTATTTAAAATTATTCTTAAAATCCTAGCCTAATTTGAATATTAAAATCATTGGGAGGTATTTCCTATATTTTTAATAATGCAGACTGATCTTATAATTAGTAGAAGAATCGAAAAAAAATCACTTTAATTTCCACTCCCCTCTCCGTTTACGAGAAAACTCGCGTCTTTTGAAGAGGAGATGCGGTTGGAAAATATTGATATTTGGGACATGATATCATAATATTTAGAACTCATATTAATTACTTCTAGGTCTTCAGCCCGACTCATTGCAGCCTAGTGAAAATCTCATTCATGAAAGCATATGAGCTCCACGAGATTCCTTCAAATAGACATATTCGACTATTCCATATGAGAAACAACTTCAGAGGAGATGGCTTCTATGCAAGGAACGTTCGCTACGCGATTGAGCTTCGCTAAACGGAGCCTGGGGTTGCCTATAGTCTCCCGCGTTTATCGCAAATGTTAGGCCAGGGATAGATTTAATTTTATAAGAAGAATAGAGAACAGAGTAATCTGGGTGCATGTTAAAGCCCGGACCTCCTTCCACGGGACGGAGGGGTGTGAAAGATGAGGCGGGTCCTAGCGACAGAGATAAAAAGGAATTACGTATTTTTCGCCGTCCCCGTCAGCAACGTTATCAAAACGTTCTTTAAATGAGCCCATCAGAAAATTTAAACTTTTCATTACGTGTTGGAGGTAGGGTCTCGTTACTTGGCTATGAGTCGGACTGAATCTAAAACTAACCGTTCTACATTCCTACTTCTAATATTAAATCTATCCCTAGTGAGGCTTAATAATAAAGCCGACCGCAACCAAAGCATGGGCAAAGGCATATTTCACAACTGCCGTTCAACGCTACCGATGGAAAAGCCTAAAAATTAAATGAAAAACATCTAACAGCTAAAACGAGCTCGAACGGTAAAAACTTGAAGTAGATCTCTGGGCGCTGCTATGGTACTCCTTTTGTTTATTTTCTATGGCAAAAACACTATTTTTGGGCATCGAGGCGTAGTGAAACAAAAACCAAAAAAAAACATCAATGCAGTTACTTGCTCGATCATTTATATAAATATATTACCGAGGGCGTGATAAATGCAGTTAGGGAGTGATTGGGGTATTAGGGAATTTTGTGTTTTAAGACTTTTATTATGAAGGAAATAAGACCGGCCTTTTTTGAAGAATTCTTGGAAAACTTTTATTATCTTTATTAATAATTAGTTAAAAGTTGAAAAATATTAATAAAATTTGGAGGAAAATTTTCAAAAAACAATAGAGTTTCAAATTACAAGACTTCCTTCGAGATTTAAATTAAAGATTGTTCATTTGCTTTATTGAACTAATTATTACAAACAAGGCTGTCACTTTCAGTTTCAATTGTTGCTAATATTTTACTTAACCTCACTTAGCCCTTAAACACATTTTTTAATCTTTTATTAAATGACAGACATAAATTGGGTTCAAGTCGGTCAAAAGAGCGGCCCAGTCCAATGCGTCACTTTCTTCGTTCGCCAGAAATCTTGCAACGCATGGACTGGCCAATTGTTTTTTTGAGCCTGAAACCATACACTAAAACAATGTTTTAATTTAGTCAAGAATAATTATCAGGTTATTAAAATTAATATCGGTCACGACGCGGGCTGGTTACTCATAAGGAGAAAAAAAATACCAGCGAACAGAGCGGATCTCTATTTTTAATATTACAATGCTTTACCTCCTAATTTCATTAGAGTTTATGTCTGTCTTTTAGAATACGATTGAGAATGTGTTTAATGGGAGTGTGAAATAAAAATCAAATAATTTTTTATCGATTCTTCTAATTATAAGACCATTCTGCATAGTGAAACATACAGGAAATATCTCCGAATGATTTTGAAATTCCAATTAGGTGCAGATTTTATGGATAATTTCAAATAATGACCTCCGACCCATCGCGTAACGCACTGCCTTCCTATTGACCAAATTCTCTTTGCACGCTCCATGCCGAATGAAATTTATCGCGAGATTTAATAAAAGTTGCTAGCGATGTGACTATCGTGGCTCGAGATATAGAGCGTGCGACGGAAATTTTGTTAACAGGAAGGCAGGGCGTTAAGCTATTAGTCAGTGGTGCTTATTTCAAATTATCTTTAAAATCTGAACCTAATTTGAATTTTAAAATTATTCGGAGACTTATTTCCTGAATGTTTCACTGTGCATATAATGGTCTTATAATAAGAAAAATCTATCAAAAAATCACTTTATTTTCCTCTTCATCCTTCCTTTAACGGCTAGGGGATGTCCAATAAAGTATCAAGCAACAATTGAAACTGAAAATGACTGTCTTTTTTGAAAAAAATAGTTCAATAAAGCACACGAACATTCTACAATTTGAAACGCAGAGAAAGTCTTGTTATTTAACAATTTTCGTCCAAATATTATAAATAAATTTCAACTTTAAACTAAATATTAAAAATTATCCAAAGTTTCGTTAAACAGGGTCGTTTTCTTTCCTACACAATAAAAGTCTTAAAACACAAAATGGCCTAATATCACAATACCTCCCAAAGCTAGTAATTTTGCCATAAAAAATAAACGAAAGGAGTAGCAGAGCAGCAGCGCAGAGAGACCAACTTCAAGTGTTTACCGTTCGGGTTCGTTTTAGCTGTTAGGTGTTATTTTCGGGTGACTCCCATAATCCCCCTGGACATAATCCCTCCAAAAATTCCCCCCCGTCCAAATGGGCATAAGACAAAATCCCCCCAAACTGGAGACAAAATCCACCCAAACTGGAAACAAAATCCCCCCAAATTGGAGACAAAATCCCCGGTTACGGAACGAAATCCCCAGCTTGGAGACGAACCCTTCAGGGGTCATTCCTATTTTAGAGGTCGTTTTCCACAGTGGAAATTTTTTTAGTAGGATAGTAGTAAAAATAGTAGTATTCCCCCTACGAGGAAAAGCGGAACCAATGATGGAGAAAATAGTACGAATTGCCGACTAACCATAAATTTCCGCCTTTTCCAAAATATCGCTGACTAACCATAAATTTCCGCCTTTTCCGAAATATCGCTGACTAACCTAAAATTTCCGCGTTTTCCAAAATATCACTGACTAACCATAAATTTCCGCCTTTTCCGAAATACCGCTTACTAACCATAAATTTCCGCGTTTTCCGAAATATCGCTGGCTAACCATAAATTTCCGCCTTTTCCAAAATATCGCTGACTAACCATAAATTTCCGCCTTTTCCAAAATATCGCTGACTAACCATAAATTTCTGCCTTTTCCTAAATATGGCTGACTAACCATAAATTTCCGCCTTTTCCGAAATATCGCTGACTAACCATAAATTTCCGCCTTTTCCAAAATATTGGAATTTAATAGTTAAAACAAAATCAGTAGTTTACTTCTTTTGGTTTAGGAACATTGTTTGCAATACTTTTCACTCTTGTGAATTATACTTTTGCATTATTACTAAAGATAAGCTTTGGATTTGGGCTTCCGTTTTCCTTTACTTCTAAATGCCTATTATCTGGGGGATTTTCAATAAAATGATCCTTTCGGTAGGATTTTGTTGAACAGTTTTCCTTTTGGGGGATTTTGTCCTGGACGTTTTCTCTGGGGGGATTTTGTACAAACACGTCTAAAATCGGGGGGAAAAGTCTTGGCAAATCCAAAATAGGGGGATTTTGTCCGGGGGGATTATGTCCAGGGGGATTATGTACGAGACCCGTTATTTTCAGTTGTGATCATTCTTTCCGGCATTCTTTTTTTTCATTTAATTTTTAGGCTTTTCCATTTGAACGTCAGTTGTGAAATATGCCTTTGCCCATGCTTTGGTTGCGGTCGGCTTTATTATTAAGCCTCAACAGATATAGATTAAATTTTAGAGGTAGGAGTAGAGAACGATTAGCGTTTAATTCAGTCCGACTCATAGCCCAGTATAGAGCCCCTCTTTCCAACACGTAATAAAAAATTTAAAATTTCAGATTGGCTCATTTAAACTAGGTTTTTATGACGTTACTGACTGGGACGGCGAAAAATACGTAATTCCTTTTTTCCTCTGTGGTTATGAGCCGCCTCTTCTTTCATATCCCACCGTCCCGAGGAAGGGGTCCGGGACTTTGACGCGCGCCCAGATTACTCTGCTCCCTATTTCTGCTTCTAAAATAAATATCTTTCAATGGCCTCACATTTGCGCTAAACGCGCGAGGCTATGGACAACCCCAGGCTCCGTTTAGCGAAGCTCAATCGCGTAGCGAACCTTCCTAGCATAGAAGCCATCTCCTCTGAAGTTGTTTCTTTTGTGGAATAGTCGAATATGTCTATTTGAAGGGATCTCGTGAAGCGCATATGCCATCATGAATGAGATATTCACTAGGCTGCAATGAATCGGGCTGAATTGTTGATAAAAAGGCTGGGCGGTAAGCGATTGGTCGGAGGTCCTTATTTAAAATTATTCATGTAAT
This sequence comes from Phalangium opilio, assembly GCF_054372755.1. NCBI lineage: Eukaryota > Metazoa > Arthropoda > Arachnida > Opiliones > Phalangiidae > Phalangium > Phalangium opilio. The sequence goes on from NW_028324260.1 coordinate 877,173, forward strand.
TTCAAACTAATCGTAGTTTAAAAATGGTTCGGTGTTATTTCTTGGTTGTTTCACTGTCTTATGGAAAAATAAACAAAAAATTACTTTATTTTCCACTTCACCATCCCTTTAATCAACGTTTCGAAGTATTGCGCCACAAGACCAATCATATATATACGCATAAGGTGCCATAACATCTAACAAGCATTATTACGGCAAAGATTCGATACTCGATTATGAATTATCGCCACTCTAACCAAGTTTGCCAGATTTTGAATAAAGGCTGATTACTCGTGACCTATTCATCTGAATTGAATTTGGTGAAAACTTTTCAAATATGAATCGACCCCAAGGAATCCGAAAATCGCATTTCCGGTTTCCGGTATAAGTATGCAAAGGATAACTGTGGAACGGGTAATATATGGAAGAGGAATGCAAAACTTTTATAACGCACTTTATTCCAGAGCGCTAACTCTAATAGTTTTTGAAATATAGTAAAATATGTGCGAAAAACGCAACGCGCAAAGACTTCTAGTACATCTGTAACAATACACGAATAACAATCGCAATTTCATTAACGAAGTATTTATTTTCCGGTACAGAACTAAGTATTGTCTGACAACGTGAATGAAAAGTAACTTAAGGTCTTTCAAGTTTGGTGCGAGAAAAATGACATGTGCTTTTCCATTTTCATTTCAAAATAGTCACATTAGGCGTAACTACTTCAAGTTCTTGGGAACTGTAATCTTAACGAAATTTAAGTGCGAAAGGTTCCGGGCACTACACTAAACGGAGTTCATTTGTATCTTACTGTATTTTGATAAACATGAAACACTTCTCAACCAAAGCCACTAACCCAAGTTCGGTTTGACAAAGACACCTACTCAAGCTTATATTTGGCTGTATTTTTCAACCTGGAAAACATTTCAACCCAAGAAACTAGAGAGCTGCATGGAAACGGTAAATTTCCATTTAACGTGGTAACCATTGAAAACCGCGGGAAAAGATGGCTTTCTAGTAGTATCACATATTCTGATCGGGAATGGACGGAAAAACCAATATGGAACGGAAGTGGTTAAATTGATACACGTTTTAGTTGTAAATGGTTATTAAATGGATAAAATCTATTTTATATGAAAGATCCTAAAATTCTAAAAAGAAATAAAAAGGGTTTTGCCACTGAGTAATGGTAGATATCTGCCTATGACTGTATTGGACGATATATGGCAATATAACATAGGTGCCACTACTTTTCATCTCAATTAGTTTGTTTTAACCTAGTTATTATCTAGCTCATCCTCCTGTTACTTTAGCACACGAGATTCACGACTATTATAGATGTCAATCAGTCCATTGTGAGTTTTCGCGCCAAATTCACCAGTTTAGAGTTTCAAGCTGCGCATGACCAGAGACTGCAGCACCCCTATCGGTGAACGTTTGAAGCCTTTAGTATGTAATTTGTGGCGTCTGCTAAATTTGACATCGAATAGAGCTCTCCCAGTCAATAGGTCATAGACTTCTTTTTTAAAGAATATATTCGATGTAACAAGATTAAAGATTTTAAATAGACATGAATAATAACAAAGGTATATTAGATGTTAGTAAATGGAGAAATCTCGACGTGGATTACAAAAAGAACAGGGCTTGGATTAAGTCACTGGCAGATTTTCCAGGAACTTGTGAAGAGGAATACTCAAAGCTATTTCAATATAACAGACAAAAACAAACGAAAGGATGTAACTTGAGCGAGGAGGGTTTTGTCCAAAAACTTTTCTACAATCCAAAACCATTTGAAGAGTTTGATAATGTTTGTGCCATAAGAGCCAATGTTTTTCCATCAATGAAAAAGGGAAACTACGCTATTGTTATTGGATTTCAAAAATCTACTGGAGTATTAGTTACTGCAAATGCCCTTGCGGGTGAGTTTTATTTATAACAATTTGTACATTTGTCATTTGATTAACAATTTTCTCATTTTAGACAATTGGGCAAATGCCATCACTGTGCTGCAGTTTTTAATGTTATACTAGAATCTCAGGGTGATCTGCAGCTTCCAGACGATACTACTTCAACAGGAAAATTATGTCAGTGGATAATCCCAGGAGGGAATAGTATAAATTATCCGAAAAAAATAACAGATTTGGAAATAGTCAAGCGAACACGTGGCAAACTTCTTAAACCTAAAAACAAGTTTAAAAGCAGGTATGACCCAAGAAGGGTTAGTTGTAGGGTGGTTGACCAAAACAAGAGGTTGAAGCTTTACGAAAGACTTGTTCTAACAAATCCTACAAGCGCATTTGTCCACCATTTCGAAAATTTACCTGTCGATTCTACTGAAAAACCTGTTTATAGTTTTGCAATACCAAGGCCCCCTACTCTTCCAAACACTAGTCAAAATGATGTGGCATTAACTAGTCGTAAAGATGCACCATCATCAGATCAAACCTCACGCTCAGTTTTCAAACCCATGACAAACATCCTACACCCAAGAAAGAACGTAACAAATGTTCTGGGACCTCGCATTGGAAGTCCTCAGAAAGTGTTGATCATATTTTTGATAACACTCTTTCGCTACACTCGTAAACGTTCCATCAGGCTGTATTGAAATATGTCAAAGAAAACTATCCAATTTTAACTAAAGAGCAAATTGAATACATCGAGGAGAAGACCAGGCAACAGTCCTCAACTGAAGACTGGATTTTGGAAAGACGCCATAGACTAACATCATCAAACTTTAGCATAATGGCCAAATGCACCACACAACCTGATAAACGGTTAAAAAGCCTTTTGTATGGAAAACCTCTTGACCATTTGCCAGCAATACGCCACAGGAAAGAACTAGAGGAAACTGCAGTCCTAAATTATGTTAATTTCAAGAGCCAAGAAGGAAATTCTGTGCAAGTTACAAAAAGTGGCTTAGTTGTTAGTAGTTTGTTCCCTTTCTTAGCGGCATCTCCAGATGGATTAGTGTATGAGCAAATATCTCAAAATCAGGGGCTTTTGGAGATAAAATGCCCTTACTCAAAGAAAAATTGCACCGTTTCAGATTGTTTAAAGAACAAAACCTTTTATCTTAAAGAAGAAAATACTCATATCACTCTCAAAAAGGTTCATAACTATTATTACCAAATTCAAGGTCAAATGTTCGTCACGGAACGACCTTGGTGTGATTTTTTCGTCTATCTCGGTAAGAATAGAAATCAGCAAGTTTGTATTAGGATAAAAAAGATGATGAATTTATCAAAAACATGTTGGATAGGCTGTGTTTTTTTTCTTGTACGCATTCGTGCCTGAAATGATGTTAAAGCGGGTTGAAAGAAACCTACCTCTCTATGGGGAAGAAAAATATAAACCCTTCTCTAAGATAGGTAAGAACGATGCTGTCTCAAAAATAAGAAACATTTACACTTAAAAATCATTACTGTGATATATTTTATTTTAACAAAACATTGAATGACTCATAATTTTGTCACGCAGCTCTAAGTTAAGTATTTGCCTGTATTTCTCATGGAATGAATTAAATTTTAATATTTGTTAGCAAATTTTTTAATTATATTATCAACAATCAACTTCTAGAAGTGACAAATCTGAGCCTCTAATAAGAGCTGGAAAAAAATTTGTAAGGAGGGAGCACACTGTAATAATTTTTTTCTGCCTCATCAGCCATTGAGAGAGGTATCGCACCATAAATATGTGAAATATTTTAACTCGTCGGATTGCCCTCTCTACGTGGACCCTAACTTTTGCTATACTTCTTGTTTTTAACACATCATCCACTGACATTTGTGGGTTTTTACTTGCGTAAAACTTTGGAGGAATAAGTAGCCCTACTCCTTCTGGCATAATCTCTTGTATGTCAAAACCCTTGTCCACCATGACATCATCACCAGGATCCATAAGATCAAGGACTTTACAGTCTTGAACGATAAACTTGTCGGACGTGCCTCCACCGTAAAGCTTTGATACAAATGTTATCATTCCTGCCGGAGAGATTCCTATTAGGCATTTAAAAGTGTTGTAGTTCTTGTATGATGAAAAGGTCGCTCTTTGTGCTAATATGGATGACGGTCGCTCAACTCTGAACTCTGTACAATCTAGGATGATCCGGGTGTGGGGGAACTCATGAAATGAAATAGGAGTAGTCAAGCGAGTCTTAGCTTGGGTTGGAAAAGGGCACAAACCCTTCAGTTCGTAGTATAACAAGTGTATCCACGTAGTTATTATAAGAGAGACTGATGCTTCAGACAGAGAGAAAATCCTCGATAGCTCTTTCACTGGTAATCCAATTCTTAAACGTAGAAGAACCAAGAAAAATTCCTTTTCCACAGACAGTTTTCGTCTACTTCCTCGTTTGCTACATTTAGGATTATAATCGTCTTTGGTTTTCTTCCCTTGCCAGTATTGCATCCCTTCAGCGCTCTCTCTGATATTTTCCAGTAGCCCCGAAAATGTATCATAATTCGGTAATCCCGTATAGAAAGTACAATTTTCTGGATTATCTTTGATTATCGGAACATCTAGAAGCCTGGCTTTATATTTTTGAGCTTTACTTTTCCATTTATCTACTGTTTGCATTAGAATTTCAATCTTGGCATCTTTTCGTTTTATTTGATTTTTTAATGAAGTGATCTCTTGTTGCAAGGCTTTGACCATTTCGTCTGTGTTACCGGTAAATGTGTGTAGGTTTTCAGAACTGTCTACATTTTCATTAATTTTGATTGGAGACTTAACGGTGGATATATTTATGGCTGGTTCCAAAACAGGTTCCTAATTTAAAAAGACAAATTTTAATTAAATAATTTTTAGATATTATCTTTGAATACCGAATTAGTTTTACTAACAGCTTCTATTACAAAGTTATTTGAAAAGGCACATGACGTTCTGGAATCAGAACTCTTGCTAGGTCCAGTATCATCCATAAATTCAATGCTGTTTATGGCTTTTGAGAGTTCCAAGGAGGTTTCCTACGTTATTTATATTACATTGGTAAAATTTAAAGCAAGCTAGATAACATAAAAATATAATTATATATATACTAACTAAATCGACACAAATTGAGAGGTTTGACGAGCTAGCAGATGTTTTGTCAGTTTCATATTCATGAAAGCCACTAGTATTAAAAGCTGAAATTGTTTCAATATCTTGTACCTAAATTATATAAAATTATTGATATGAACAACTGAGAAAATACGAAATACTTGTAACACTAACTTGTTCGTTAAGTACAGCTGTGCTGTTTAGTATCGTTGATTCGTCTGCGATGAATACAGCCTGATTATCTCGAATACATTCCTACGCGAAAATACGATTAAAACAGATTACTGAATGGTATAAAATTTACATATTTGAGCTTAATTATACGTGTAACTTACTGGATCATCATCTGATAAATTTGGCGGGTCATCCACATTTGAAACATCTCGATGTTGAGGGTCTAATGGCTAGTAAAAAATAAGGAACTTAAGTGAAGCTCTAAATATACTTACCAAGTTATTTTTAACCAGTAAAATATTGTTGGGTATGCCCCATTCTTTAGACAACGCCTTTTTACATTAATAAATGGTCTAAACTGATCTGCATTGAAATGCTCGGAAGAAACTTTGCTACTCTTTGTAACACTAATATTTATATCTAAGGTTCCTTTAACTTTCTTTAACCACGTAGCCCTTAAATCCGAATTGTTTGGAAATGAATGGAATGATATATGCTTACACGACGGTTTTAAAGAACGATTTCTACACATTGGAACACAACAAGAAAATCCACCGGGTTTAGCCATTGCTTTGCTTAAACCTAAGCCTTGGTCACGCCGTTTCTGATCTCCTACGTGGTTTGCTTTCCCGCAAAACTTTTTAATAGTTGTGACGTTCGGGGCGTCACCACTAGAGGCGCAGCTTGTAACTCTAAACTGGTGAATTCTCGGAATAAATATTTTGGGAACTGATTCATGCTACTTGGCGAGTCCCGGAGAAGAGTAAAGCTCACTCCTTATGGCTCCCCGTCCCTCCTATGAGACGTGTTTTTAGCGCCCTCTATATGAGGACATACCCAATATAATTACATTCACAACAGGGTGGAATTGGTAAACAAAAATATGGACAAAAATAGTATGGAAATGGTAACATTTTAAACTGAAATGCAGCTCTCTACAAGAAACTAAACCAAGTACGCTATCTATTCACACTTGTATTTGGTTGAATTTTGGGAAACCTTGAAACATTTTGACCAAAGCCACTAAACTGAGTACGCTTGGACAGGGACACCAAATCCCTTTTGTATTTAATTCAAGTTTATAGCTGTCCCACTTAGTGTAATGGGAGTTTGGCCGAAGGGCTGCCCAAGAGTGTGAGAGCTAAGATTACTTTAAAATTCCTGACTAAAAAAGAACTTAAAAGTCAGTTTTATTCCTTTGAATAAGATTAAAGGGTTGGTCTTAGGGATGCAACGGCCAAGAATCGCCCACTTGGCCGAATAATCGTATTGGCCGATTTTTCATAGGTAATCTTTTTTTGTTAGATCTGATCTTCTGAGCTAGTATCCCGGAAGGGGGGGTTCCCATTCAACTGAATCTCAATGGACAGAATCGCATTCGACAGAAAATGTTTGGCTAGAATTTCAAAATCGAGCCCAATGGCTATATTCCCGATGGACCTAAATCCCAATCGTCCGAATATGCCCTAAAAATACATCAATATAACTTGAAACACGATAGCCGTCAGCGATTCGGTGGTGTTGTTTTAAATTATATAAATTAAATGTTTCATGATACTAATTAAAACGCTCACTTTTATTCCTTTCAAGGCAAGAGATATTTAGAATTAATAAACAAATTGTGCTTAAAATGAAGTATAATCTTAATGGTAGTTCCATCAATTTTTAAGTTTTAAATTAAAATTTTAATATCTTGGTTTCGGGTAGGTTAGGTTCGGTTCGGTTAGGTTATTTTCCTATTAATTAGCTACCACCTTTTCCAAAACATTCTCCTACTAATTAGCTACCACATTTTCCAAAATATTCTCGAAATAGTTAGCTGCCACCTTTTCCAAAACAATGGTTCCAATAATCCGTTGCCACCTTTTCCAAAATATTCTCCTATTAATTCGTTGCCACCTTTTCCTAAATATTTTCCTATTAATTAGCTGCCACCTTTTCCAAAATATTCAGCTGTTAATTAGCTGCCACCTTTTCCCAAATATTCTCCTAATAGTTAGCTGCCACCTTTTCCAAAATATTCTCCTATTAATTAGCTGCCACCTTTTCCAAAATATTCTCCTAATAGTTAGCTGCTACCTTTTCCAAAAACATTCTCCTACTAATTAGCTACCACCTTTTCCAAAATATTCTCCTAATAGTTAGCTGTCACCTTTTCCAAAAACATTCTCCTCCTAATAGTTAGCTGCCACCTTTTCCAAAACAATGGTTCCAATAATTCAATGCCACCTTTTCCAAAATATTCTCCTATTAATTAGTTGCCACCGTTTCCTAAATATTTTCCTATTAATTAGCTGCCACCTTTTCAAAAATATTCTCCTATTAATTAGCTGCCACCTTTTCCAAAATATTATCCTAATAATTAGCTGCCACCTTTTCCAAAATATTCTCCTATTAATTAGCTGAAAACGTGATAAATATGACTTAAAATAAGAAAAAAAACCACAATTCCCTTTAAAAAGTAAATTTTCGGGGATCTGAAAGTATTTGGTTCTTCTAAACTAAAATAGGTGCTTAATATTTTACAGAATGTTGGCGTATGGTGCTCAATTTCTTTGACCATTATTTTATTATAAGTCAAAGAAATTGTTTGCTTGCAAAGATGCAATCTTTGCGCTCCCGGGAATTAAATTCATTTTAGTTCCATCGGGTGTATATGCGCATGCATTCTTGTCCCAATGGACCGAATCCGAAACCTGGAGAAGTGCGGGTTTTCACGCCAATGGGACTGTCCCATTGGACCGAATCCGCCAAAAGTGCGGGTTTTTCGGTTGATTGGGACTGGTTTCGACCGAATGCGATTCGGTCCAATGGGGCAGAGCCATAAAGGAATTGACAAGTTTGACATTTAACAAATAACGTAAACGTGACTGCCACTTTATTAAACGTCTTTAGAATTGAGTTGGTAAATGATTTAGTACATATATTTGAGAAGTGGAAGGTTGCGGTGATTGAAAGCCAGTTTCTCAGCATTTTGTGGCAGCAAACAGTTTCGATCAGCTTCGTAAATGTTTCCTGCTTAGAAAAATAGGCGCTCGCTATAAACACTGCTTGCTGGAGCACTGAGAAATTTTCTGACGAAGATCCCAGGATTGGAAAACTTAACTTGTTAATTTTCCAGAAGTGGAACGGACACTCTTTTCGTCCAATCAATGCCAGTGCGGAATAAGAATTCCATTCGGATGCCAGCTGTTTTTGTTGCGGCGAGGGTTCTTGCTCTGATGATTCTCATCCAGCTTCGTTAAATTGGCTTTCATTGTCTGTATTTTGAGCGATTTCTTCGTCAAACATTTCCCAGAACGACGCGTGACGCGCTGTTTCAGGTTGCGGTCCTTCTATTTGTTGTCCTTCAAGTTTCAGCTGTCGAGATGTTTCCACCAACTCTTCGATTTCATTTTGAAGAAATTTTGTAACTAGTTCCACTTTATTTTTAAGAAATACCATCTTGAGTCTAGGGTCCAATGCCGTCGGCAGCACGAAGTGTTTGTTTAGCTTTGAAGCTCTTGTCCAACGCTTTCTTCAATGTTTATTTCATTGTTCCATCCCCTGCGTGAACAGGACTATCTTTACTCAGGAAACGATTCAACGTTACAAGATTAGGAATAACTTCTGATATTATGGCATAAGAGCAGGTGACTAATCTTGTAATTTCTTCGAATGGTTCTAGAAGGGCTAATTTGATTTCAAGAAGTTACCATTGGTTCTGTGTCAAATCCGTTACATTGGATGATTCCGTGGCAAAAAGTTCAATGCTTCTACTTTGCTAAGCCAATCTTCTAGCATATACTATGTTGAGTTCCACCGGGTACTAACGTCCTAAATGAGCTTCATATGATCCATACGTAGCTTTGCTAGCTATTAAAGATTGTAAAACTCATTATTTATCTTGCTTGACTTGAATTTAGTTTCCGTGTCTTGCGGTCTCATTTAATTTTTTCTCCGGTAAGCGTTATCTTATCAGTATTTTTCATCGTGGAACGGGTTTCGCGGAAATCTATTTCCTTGTTTTATTTTCTCTACTGTTTTAGTCGTTTTGTGGCTCATTTAAACTACAGCTATACTATCGAGTTTCCTCAATTTTTGCTGGTTGCTTCCACGTCAAGTTTTTTGTTTAGCTTAACTCTCAATGGACGTTATTTTATCAAGATGAAGTCTCCGACGGTCAAGTTTGGTTATGGCTTTTAAAGTAAGCGTCTTTTCGTCTCCGTGATGTTACTTTCTGGTGATGTTGAGTTGAATCCCGGGCCTATGCCGAAAAGGCAATGAAGAACTTGCCAAAAATTTATTCGTAAGCCTAAAAACGTTTTCGCTGCTGTGTTTGCGTGTTGGAGTTTCACGCGAAAGTGTGTTTACCCTAATGTTTGAAGAAATCTTATCATCTACAAGACTCAACATTCATGTGTCTCAGTTGCGGAAGGTTTCAAAGACTCGAGTTTGATAAGGAAAATCTCTGGTTAGGCTTCTTCTTCGTGGAGGTCTTAACGCAAGGTGGGGTTGCCTTGGTTGGGGACTGGGCCTCGGGAAAGGAGCTCGATATCTTGATTCTGATAGTTTTGAGGAACAGTTTGGACAGAGGGAGGGTTGTAATATCCTTCCTGATGGGGGTTGTTAATGTTCCCATCGAGATGTCAATGTTAGTTTGAGTTCCCATGTTCGGGATGTACCCTTGATTCGTCCCTGTCTGGGAATAACCAGTTGTAGGGGAAGCTATTGGTTGTACACCCGAGGGCTGAGGATTTACTTTAGGTTTGGTTGCTATATACCTCAGGGCCTGTTGTATAGGTGGCTCTCTCACATCCATATTTTGTTGCGCGATAGGATTTTGGTTATCGTGGGATGAGAGGGGTTGATCTAACTCAAAAGTTTGTTCTATCTGTAGGCAAACATCGTGTAAGTCTGATAACGTTTGCGCGGGGAGAACCATAAGTAACCCCTTATACTCCATCCTTAATTTTTGTTTAATTATGAGGAGAAGTTCATCTTCCGGTATTGGGGGGTGTAAATTCTGATTTACCCTCACGAAATAGCCAAAAAACTCATCGATGGATTCATTTTGGTTTTGTTTTCTATTTTGTAAAGCTATTCGGGCCTTAGCTCCCTCATCCTTAATTTTATAATGACGCTTTATTCGTCCCTTAAATTCAGTCCAATCTACTCCTTGGGGGAGGGAACGATACCAATATAGGGCATTGTCCCGTAACAGGAGGGGCATGAAAAGCATCTTATCATCGTCACTGAGTTTATGGAAGGTCGCATATTCTTCGAATTGTTTAAGAAACTCGGGGACACTTTCATCTTTTCTACCATAAAAAGCTAATCTCTCAGGGGGCTCTAAACCTTTCGTGCTACCCTGATTAGACACCGCCAGGTTCGAAAAGGATTGCAAGACTGACGCTAGGAAGGCTGCCTGCAGGGCACCTCCAGTATTTGGACTACTCTGTGGTTGAGGGTTTAATTCCAGATAAATTTCTCCGATTATTCCAATTTAATTTGATCCGATGATATCAATGGTAGATTTAAAAAATATCTGATTCAATTTGCTTGAAATAAAAATTGGAAAATTCGGCCTCGAATGTTCGAGAAGGAAAGTTCCCAACATGGCAGCTTTCTGTCTAAACTTGAACTAACCTGTAACTGGGTACGCAAATCGGGCCCGACCACCCCGACGGAAAAAAAGAGACCGAGGCTCAGAAAGACGGGCACGGCACCATTTGTAACAGGTCCCCCTCGTGAAATACTATGGGGCCGGTCGTTTGAGGGGTTGTTACAAGTCCCTTAGGGTTAATAGTGAGGGGAGTTATTGTAGGCCTAACATGAAGCCGTCGCTATCGTCCCGTAAGGGAATTTAATCCAAAGAAAATAAACATACCTTGTAGTTGAACTTTGAATATCTTCGTTAAATTCGACGTATAAATTTTTCTCAAACAATTAATCAAATTCAAATTTGGAATCGGGACTATTGCGGAAAACAAAAACTAGTCGTTCGTTGAACGCGAATGCTTGACCCGTGCCTGGTCAACATGAAACCAAAAAGCGAACTAACTTTTAGAAAAACAACCGGCGTTCCTTTTCGCCTCGGTTTGTTTTTAGAACGGGGGATAAGGATAAGAAAGGAGGAGGGGCTTAGATGGCGGCGGGCTGAACATAGTCCCAAAGGTGGACAAGGGTGCTCACCCCTCCGTCATCGTCTGCAACGGCTTCATGGGTGAGGCCGTTGCAAATAATTTGAGAATTTTAATGGTGTTCAACAATTATTCCATTGAAAATTGTTGGCCTTATTCAAATTTTTAATTGTAAATTCCAAATTTCAAAGTGTAAGATTTCTCTCATAGTTCGTAAATGATTAAATAAGTGCTATAATTTTCCTGCGGAAGTATATTGGGTTTTAGGCGATATTTGTCAAATTTTGGAATCTCTTAAAAAAATTATAATGAAAATGACCACCAGTTTAATGTGTTATTTAATATTTTTGTTAAGGGCTTTTCAAATCGAAGTTGGTATGTTTTGGACAAAAGCCAAAATAGGTACATACAACGAAGTGTCCCTGGGGTTTTGGAAATAGCAAAAAATCAACGATTTAAAACATTTTCCGATTTCCGAAGATATTTCTCACATCGGAAATTCCGATTTTCCGGTGATAAATCCGGGGTGGAATCCGATTTGGGCCAATTTTATGGTAAACCATAATTTGGAAATGGAACCTTTAACCATAAGTACGTGAGACGCAATTTTTCTCTAGTTTGAACTGAAGGGTTTTGCATACACATAATATTACTTTCATTAATTATAAAATAATTCCAACAGCTGCGGAGATATATGATGCCGTTTAAGATTTTATAATTGCGCCACCAATCATCCAGTCTGTGGAACACGTGAACCGGGAATCATTCGAAAATTATGAAAATCCCTGTAACAAAATTAACCGAGGCAGCAGAAGCCAAAGAAACAGAAAACCCGAACCGTATGCCAAATCCGTGTCATCTCAACGATAAGATGGTAAAAATCACACAATTTTAGCAAGCAATAATTCCAGCTTTAAACCAAACATTCCTGAATAATTCTACCCTTACTTTCTCTAATTTTTCAGTTCTCATTTTTGAAATCTATTTATTGACTATGTTGAATTACACTATAATTTAGGACAAATTTTCTAACCAATTTAAAATTGAACTAATATGTTGCAGAATATGATCCTCATTCGTTTATTATGGGGAAAAATATCCTCGGCCGAGGTGCAACCATTGAGTTTTATCCTGGTTTCCACCCAAACGTCAATTTCGAAACACTCAGGCGGACATTGGAGGCAATGTTAGAAAACAAAAAAACAATGAATAGGAAAGTCCTATACATTTGCACCAATGCAGATTTTAAAGAATACGGTTACGGAAGGGGCGTGACTCACGAAGCGCTCAACGAGTGGCCAAGAGAGTTATACGATATGAAAGTAAAGGTGAAACGAGAAACAAAGTTCCAATTCAACGTGGATGTGATAAATCTGTACAGAAATGGTAATGACAGTGTTGGGTGGCACGCTGATGATGAAAATGGGGTTCATTCCGTCATAGCTTCTTTATCTTTTGGAGCAACTAGAAAGTTCAGATGAAGCCAATTGGGGCAACTTTTGATGAAAGGGAGCCGCCAGCGTACTTGGTTGCACCGCATCCCAGTGCAAGCATATCCCGATAATTCAGAAGCAAGGATTAATATCACCTTCCGTTACATGGGGGATATGGGTAACTTTAAAGTTAAAAACAATCCTCTATGTTATTGAATGTATTTCAAATGATATAACAGCGTGCATTGTTACTGGCTTCATCTGAAACTTTCTAGTCGCGAAAAAAGATAAAGAAGAGGTGACTGAATGAACACTTTTTTCACCTGATCTGCCATAAAATATTGTTATCATTGCGGTACAGATTTACGCTTGTATTTTTTATTAATGCGAAAAAAAAATAAGTTTAAAACTTGTAAAATTAAAATAAATAAGTTTAAATCTTGTAAAATTAAAATAAATAAGTTTAAATCTTGTAAAATTAAAATAAATTAAAAACTTGTAAGTTCAATAGAGTGTGTATGCTAAGTTTAAAGAAAATTCGCCGTTCCTGGGGGAAGATACAAGGTTTTTTCCCGGAAAAATTCCGTTTTTACTTAATTTCAATTAGAATGACCGAGTTGCAATTAACGAGACCGGGTTAATTCGATAGAGTAATTCTATTAGAATGTGTGTGCTTAGTTTCATGAAAATTAAACGTTCGTGGGGGAAGATACAAGGTTTTTTAAATTAAGTTTACATTGGCCTGAAAATGGTTATAGGTATATTTTGCTTTTTTGGTTTGGCAGAATTTCCGACATGTTCCCAACTTGATTCTGCCAGAACCAATCTGGCAAATTGACAGCGATGTTGAGATGGTTAAAACACCTAACACGAAGAGAAAGGCCAAAGAAGAATTAGAAATGGAAATTCCGAAAAGCGTTGCGGAAAGAAAACGAGTGGTGCCTATCGAAGCAGCAATGAAGCCCCAATCTTCAGTAGAGCTTTATTGTTTGTCCTTAGTACAAAAAAATGTGGCATTGGATCCCGAGAAACAAGCTATGGCTCGTAAAAATATTGAAACACTTCTATTTCAGCTAGAATATGAGTGCATGTTAAGTTCATTAATAATTAAAAACTGTTATTTTGAACCTAGTGTTTGTGTTTACTCATAGAATTCACTATATTTGATTATCTTGCCAAGCAATCATTTCTATTTCGAAATTGAAATACTGACAAAGTTTTTTTGGAATTTGCTCGCATTGTCGGGTATTATTTCTACTACCTTGTCGACCCAATTCTCTGAGCTGCGTAGAACCCGCATCATTTCTCCATTCACCTGGTATCTCTATCTTGGTTTTCTCTGCCCATAGAACTGGGAGGGAAGTATCGGTTCTTGCAATCAATGGTCTTCTTTATCATAATTTGCCTCAATAAATTGTGAAGAAAACATATGTCTTTAACTATTTTCAGTGTTGTTTCTTCTGATGCAAAATCTTCAATCTTCGAAATTTGACTACTAGAAAAACTGTATTTCCTAGATTCTAATTTCGTTTCCGCACCCTGCTGATAAAATACCAAATGTGTTTTGCACTATTTGCCTTGCCTATGATAAATGATAGTTAAAAATTCTTTGGGTTTTTTGCAAACGAGGTAGATTGTAAAGTCACATCAAATTTCTAAAGGTGCATTTTATGTATTGTAACGTAATATAATTTTCTGCTCGAGTTTAAAGTTTACTTATTGAGTGGAAATCCCCATCTTCGATGATCATGTGGGTTATGACTTCATTTGAACCTGGTAAAATGGCGGGTTCAGGGATTGGTATTTTATCCGTTGTCATAGCTTTCCAAAATGCTGAATTCGTCAGAATTCCTGGATCACTCAGACACTCTGGTGTCCACTATCACCGTTATTAATATTAATTCTGCCTCGAGCTCTTGAACAGTCCTATAAATCAGTATCAACCAAACATTTGCTGCATTTTCTGTAAAACACCCTCTCAAGGCACCATTAACTGCACCAACTACACTGTAGTCGAAAAGAAGAGACTAGTACAAACCCAAGGAAGATGCTACGTATGCATAAGAATAGGCCACGACTCTACAAGATGTAATTCAAGGTACAAGGACTGCAAAATCTGTAGAGGCGGACATAATTCAGCCGTTTACGAAAACAATAAAGCCCATAAAATAATCGCGGGAAATAGAAGAGAGGGGGTGAAGCCGAATCAAGAGGAGATCGAAAACCAAACGGAGATAATAACTACGCCTCTAGTAAGATGCCCCAGCCGACAACCGTGCTACTGCAAATCGCTATAGCAAACGCTAGAAGCCCAAACGAACCGAGAAACAGCCAGAAAGTACGTTTTATCCTAGACATCTGCAGTAAAGCCACATTCGTCCTAGAATATGTTTCTCGGAGCCTCAAATTGCCAGTCCTAGGAGAAAAAAACATTGAAATTAAAAATTTCGGAAACCAGAATCCAGGGGTTACCAAGAGAAAACTAGGACGCGTTACCATTCAAAACGCCAGATAGCCAGGAGAAACCATTGATCTCTTAGCCATAGAGGTGCCTTACCTAACTTCAGCGATTACTTTAGTTAATGCGAAGAAGTAGAGAAATTTGCTCTAGAATGAAACATACAACTAGCGGATGAGCGCAGCGAAAATACACCCCCCGTCAAGTAGTTGTGGAGCTCCTTTAGTCGAGAACAAAATTCTCAACCTCGTTAGTTAGGCCCCAAATCGGCAAATTCTTAAACCTATAATTATCCCCCAAATCGGCAAATTGTTCAGGCTGAGCCAGCTCTAAATGAGCAGAATTACCTTTAACTGGTGTTTAAATAAAGAGTTGTTTTTATATTTTATCCAACCGTCGTAATTAATTATCATAAAGTTTGGAGTGATTTTTCAGTCGGTCATCTCAATAAAAACTGACTGTACCAAAAACGCGAAACATTCTAATTTCGCAAAACAAAATCTTCTACAAGGTTACCACATCAACACTTTTATCCAAATATTTTTCATTGAATAGTAGTTCTAGAAAAATGGCAATTTCAAAGAAGGGATACTAGCGTTACAACGGGGAGCCCATTACCAGGGTTCACCACCAGATGGAGCGATCTAAACCGATACCAAAGTTTCCCGCCAGACGGCCCCGGATGCTGAACTTTAGACCTGTCGTCTGCTCGAGAGCCGGGACTGGACGTTCCCCGGAGGCCCGAGGGGATATATTCAAACGTAGCCCGGGAATCAGGGCAGTTGGAGGAGTACTGGCATCAGAAGCAGATAGTAATACTTTATAGACTAATTGACTTTATTTACTTAATGATTGTTATTTAACGGATTGTAGAGTTATTGTTACTAACGGATTGTATATATAATTTAACTAGATTAATATGTTAATAAATGCATTGGATTTAACTGAAAAAATTACGTAGTCGTGTGTTTTCGGGTCTTAGTGGAATGCGCGCGATCACAAATGGTGCCCCGAGTGAGGAACAACTTTTGAATTTCGCGCCATTATCTTCCAGGCTTTGCGTTTAATACGGACTTGTGTTTGATACGGACGTTGGTCACTTGTGCTTTCACCGAGTGAACTTCATTTTGTATGCTGCTATTGGCCTTGTTGGCTGATGAACGTTTTGTGTGTTCCTTCTGCACAACGTGGGAATTTGAACATCCTACAGTGAGCCCCTGACCCAGGGGGATCTTTGAGGGTGTTCCGCAGTCAACGGGAACACTCTACTAGCACGGCCAACCAAGAATCTACGAACAATAAGTTGATCTTACAAAAGTTTTTTTTACTCGGTTTTTGTTCTGTATTTTGGCCCGGTGGGTGTTGACACAGGGGTGATATAGGATTCCCTAGTGGGCTATGTCTCATTCCTAGACCCACGTGATAGGGCGGGGCAAGAGAAAAAAAAATTTTGGCTTCTACGTGTCGGCGTTTGTTAGCGCTCAGTTTTCGTTAAGACGCCATTCTGGGCACTTGCTATCCCGTGTATAGAACTAGTTGTTGAAATCAAATTAGAAGAAAGCATTTTTTGTGTGCCCCTGTTGAATTCTCACCAATTCTTCGGTAAGGTTATGAATTTAACTCTTACTTAAGGATAGTTTTGTTTGTATAAATTAGCCGCGATTCCGTGAATCATTTATCCTAAGCCTCGGTCGCTTTTATTGTTACCGGGATGAGTCATTGCGTATAGGATTAGCCTACCTTCAGAGGCCGCCAACTTGGGCCTTGGTCTTATTGTCACAGTATTTATTAATCTAAGTGGCTTTCTTATTTTTCTGAATTCAAAATGGGGCTCTATTTTATATGGGATCAAATAATTCTCCCTTATTCTATCCCATTTGCTGTCACGGTGACTTTGTGATATGCGAGCTATTTAATATGCCGGGAAGTCAGTGTGACCGTGGGATATAATCGACATACCCCGTTACATGGGTTTAACATTCCACAACCTCGTCAGAGTATTAAACCCCAACTGCCAACTGGCCATGTTAAACATACCGGGCCTCCCATACCCTTGACATTAAATCCAAACCCTCGCACAGCGTGTCAGTTGCCACCTCGTTCCGTCTCTTATGAATTAATGGTCCGGTTTCTCAAGGATTGTGATTTTAAAAGTAATTGCTCTAGAGGCTCAGGACCTTCACATAAGGCCAATTCCAGTAAATCATCCAGGTCGGGTAGTATCTTACGACCTTCCGATTTAGACGTCGTGGATATTCAACAGCGTAAAGACTGGCAAGCCTGGGCTAGGGTTGAAGCCGAGAGAATTCGGGCCAACGTGGGTCATTTTAGTAAAGACCAAGGGAAGGGTGATCCACCTCGGGAACTACCGAAGGGAGTTACCCCTCTATCAAAGGCGCCCCCTCCGCCAAATATCCCGATACTGAGAGCCTCGTCACCCCTACATCAGAGGCAGGTTTTAGCCTCTGCCCCCCCCCTCATGTTTCCCCCGTCCGGCCAGGAACTGCCAACCTACATGCACATGCTTTGGTCGGGCCATCAAATTCCCAGATGGTCCCGCCCATTTCCTCAATACCAAGGAATCAGGGTGCCGTACCTAATAGTCAGGCTAGACCAAGAGGTCGTAAGTCTCCGGGGGGATCCCCTAGCATAGTAGCACCTGGTAATAGCTCAGGTAGGGGCCCTGTTCTTCTAGCCCATCATGTTCCGATGGGTCATTTCTCGCAAACACCACCTCGTGTGACCCATAGGGTTATGGGTACCATTACATACCCCATGCTCCTCTAGCTCAGCATGTCCCGGTGGTTAATCTTCCACATACACCACCCCGCGTGACTCATAGGGTTATTGGAACCAGTACTTCACCCCCTGCTTCTCCGGCTCAGCATGTCCTGGTGGTTAATCTTCCACATACACCACCCGCGTGACTCATAGGGTTATTGGAACCAATACTTCGCGTTATAACCCGGTCCTGGGTCAGGCCATAATGTTGCCTTGCTTTTCGGGTCGGGAGGATCCCAAGCTATATTTACGTCAAATGGAAATGTTTATTCGGTATCATAAATTTGAGGTCCAGGACCTAGAGTTATTTATACCCCTATCATTAAAGGAGGACGCCCTCAGCTGGTGGGAAAACCTTAGTCGCTATGCTAATCGTCCTGGGGATTGGGGATATTTTCTTCAACAATTCAAGCAGGAATATTTGTCCTCCCGAAGGGACAGAGAAATTAGGGTCGCCTTTTATAGTATAAAACAGGCTGTAGGGGAAGACCTACAATCTAGAGGACTGCAAAGGCTTTGGGAAAACTCCAACTCCATAGAAAGCCAAGGGACTCCCTCATTTTTGGTCGGAGTTGGAGTTGGGTAAAATAAATAATTTGGCTTTGGGTGGCTTTGGGAATATTATCTCTGAAATGGAACGGAGTCGGAAGGGAGTGTATGCCACAGGAGGGTCAGGGGGATATAATTCAAGTCCTGGCCCGAGGGTGCGATTTTCCGGTCCTCCAGGAACCCTACTGGTAAAGGGTGCTTTCAACCTTGGCATCCATGACGTCATCCTCCCAATTCAAACTAATATGAAATTATTGGTGCCATATTTAAAAGACTTCTCTCTAGCCCCGCCTTCTAGCGGACTATTTTAGTAACTATTAAGGTAATTTACCCATGGAATCAATTAAAACAAGTCCGGACCAACCTGGGTGACTATGACGTCATCCTCCAGACTCGCCTAAAAATCTAGTCAGAAGTGTAATAAGCCCAGTTTGCGACGCAAGCGTTAAAATTTCGACATCTATAAATCGAAACAGCGAAAGCACGAGGTGGATTTTAACAAATTATACAAGACACATCAAAACTTAATTCACCTCAAAGGATTCCAAAACAAAAGACAAATTCCAGAAAACTAGCAATATTTTAGAACATTTTCTCTGCGGACAATATCATTTTAGTTTCATCCAGTAAACCTGGGATGAACATTCTATTAACTGAACTTTATAATTTTTGAAATTACGCGGATTGGCTCTAAACATTAGGAAATGTAAGGCTCCTGTTCTGACGACGCTTTTCTAAAGGAAGAAAATCATACATGACTCCAAATTTAAATTTCATTTATCTGACCAAACATTGGATAAAATTACTAAGGATAATTTTTTATCTTATCTAGGAATTTAATTCTCTCCCTCCGAGAAGAATCGCCCAGATTTAAGTTCAATCTTCACTCTAATATCTAAATTACGCTATGCAAAAATTAAGCCGAATCAAAATAGTGTTTAAAGAAGAAAGACACTATAAAGACTATAATTACATAGACTAACTAAAATAAAACTTAGCCTTGGCCGTAAGTAGTATGTTACCACACTTTAAGCCATGCAAATTAGCCGAAAATGATACATATTTGCATAATTCAGAAATTGTATTGAAACGCTATAGCGCTGGGCGACAACGAAAAAACAAATCTGACGTTTGACGTCCAGCTGCAAAGTAGTTTTTTTCGGTCAAGTGAAAACCATGCTATACCGTCGAATACGTCGCTACTAAATTTCGGCAACAACGTTTGGAATCATTAAAATATTCTAGAAACATAGCCAAGCAAGCTATATATATATATATAAAACCATGTTAAAACTGAAAATTCCGTCGTTACAGGAGGTCCCTTAAATGAGACAACCTAGACTAATTTGAAAGATATACTGTTTGGAATTTAGAAGCGACAGACTAACCAAACTTACAGGGGGAATAGGGGTTGGGGAAGGCTTCTAGCCCGCGAGGGGTTCGGCACTTTGTAATTATCATACCCAAATTTGAAATAAATTACGCGAATTAACAGATTTTAAATTGATTAGATAAGTTTCAGAATTCAAAGATGATTCCAAAAATACGCAGTGTATCTTGCCGCTTTGGTATTTAATTTTAGCAGTATTAATTAATTATTTAATTAAATGAAATTGGTTACTAGCAGAATCATTTTAATTTTATTAGTGTGAACCATAAGTCTATCACGCCTCTAAGTACACAAACATGGGTTACGACTGGGCATCATCCGCAGGCTACTGTGACATTAGAACTCGTATAGCGCTAAGATCCGAAGAGAGAAAATTTTGAAATTTCTGTCGCGGTGCAGCCACCAAGCGGTCGAGACGGTTACTAAATGGGTCAAGTGAAAAAAATTATACAATGAAATAAAGGAGATTTTTACGTTTCCTATAGGCAGGCATTGGAGGGGAACGAATTTAACTTAAGCAACCCCAAATCCCCCCTCTCTCAATCTCTCTCTCTCTCATGAGATAGAGGCGGTTTCAGTCCCGAAACATTCTAAAAGGGATAAAAGAAACGCTAGGCTAGGCATTACAATGTTGAATTGAAATTGAGGTGATAAATGATACGGAGAGAGTAAAGGGTTTCATTAAAGGGAGCCAGACAAACACTATTGCCATAGTTGTAGCAGCCATTTCTCTACTTAGAGGCATGATAAAATGTTGTGAAAAGAGTTCCTGCACGGAGTGCGCGCGTCTTTCTCTGCCCTCTTATTGTCGGAAATGATAAACCGCGGTGCGTTTGTTTTCCCGTAATTAATTAGTTTCATTAGTGACGTCTAAAATTTGTTAGTTTTTAAATATTCATTGAAAATAATGAGAGGGGGTATGGACATCTGATTGTAATCACGTACTACTACGAACTTAAGGTGTATCCTACCCAAAATCCGGTCTGCCCTTTAAAAGTATTATTATGTTCGTAAATAAACGTTTTGCATTAATTAAGTAACCTATTGTTTTATTCGGTTCAACTGATCTTCCAACAGAACTTCATTTTTAAAAGGTCCTTAATATTTATTTGCGCCACATCATAGACAATGAACTCGTTGTGGAGTAAGCTGGAGTTAATTTTAGCTTTAACTGGGGGTCCTAATGGGATCTCCACATCATTTCTGACAATGCTTTTCTCAGGATGGTCCAATTCCCTTCGTACTATGTGTATTGAGAGGTAATTTTTCAATAATTTTCCCGTGAGGTAGCTCAAGCATATTTCCTAAAGCTACTTCGCAGAGGAGCAACAACCCGGTGTTGTTGTCTCGACCATGGAAGAACTAGGCGAGATGGAACAGCCCCCTTGTGTTGAAAACCTGTCGTCCAAAAACTTGAATACCCCTTTAGATTCCTCCTCCCTTCCTAAAATGGGTACGTGGAAAGGCTGGGCGCGTCGGTTGGCGCGTGCCAGTTCAATTTCAAATTTTAGTGAACAAGGCTTAGATAAGTTTCAGATACTTTTCAGGATCATCACAGACGCATTTCAGATACTTTTCAGGATCATTACAGGCGTGTTTCAGATACTTTGTAGGAAAATTGCAGGAGCGTTTCATATAATTTTCAGGATCATTGCCGGCGCGTTTCATATAGTTTGTAGGAAAATTGCAGGCGCGTTTTAGATACTTTTTTGGATCATTGCAGGCGCGTTTCAGATACTTTGTAGGATAATTGCAGCCGCGTTTCAGATGATTTGCAGGATCATTGCAGCCGCGTTTCAGATAATTTTTAGGATAGTTGCAGGCGCATGTCAGATAATTTTTAGGATAGTTTCAGGCGCATGCCAGATACTTTGCGGGATAAATGCAGGCGCTTTTCATATACTTCGTAGGAAAATTGCAGGCGCGTTTCAGATACTTTTCAGGATCATTACTGGCGCGTTTCAGATACTTTTAAGGACCATTACAGGCGCGTTTCAGATACGTTTAAGGACCATTACAGGCGCGTTTCAGATACTTTTAAGGACCATTACAGGCGCTTTTCAGATACGATAATTACAGGTGCTTTTCAGATACTTTTTAGGATAATGGCAGGTGCTTTTCAGATAATTTTTAGGATAATTGTAGGCGCATTTCAGATACTTTTTAGGATAATTACAGGCTCTTTTCATATACTTTGTAGGATAATTGCAGGCGCGTTTCAGATACTTTGTAGGATAATTGCAGGTGCTTGTCAGATACTTTTCAGGATAATTGCAGGCGCATTTCAGATACTTTGCAGGGTCATTGCAGCCGCGTTTCAGATACTTTGTAGGATAATTGCAGCCGCGTTTCAAATACTTTGCAGGATCATGCAGCCGTGTTTCAGATAATTTTTAGGATAGTTGCAGGCGCATGTCAGATAATTTTTAGGATAGTTGCAGGCGCATGTCAGATACTTTGCAGGATAAATGCAGGCGCTTTTGATATACTTTGTAGGAAAATAGCAGGCGCGTTTCAGATACTTTTCAGGATCATTACTGGCGCGTTTCAGATACTTTTACGGACCATTACAGGCGCGTTTCAGATACTTTAATTTGTACGATAATTGCAGGTGCTTTTCAGATGCTTTTTAGGATAATTGCAGGCGCGTTTCAGATACTTTTTAGGATAATTGCAGGCTCTTTTCATATACTTTGTAGGATAATTGCAGTTGCTTTTCATATACTTTGTAGGATAATTACAGGCGCGTTTCAGATACTTTGTAGGATAATTGCAGGCGCATTTCAGACACTTTTCAGGATAATTTCAGGAGCGTTTCATATACTTTGTAGGAAAATTGCAGGCGCGTTTCAGATACTTTTTAGATTAATTGAAGGCTCTTTTCATATACTTTGTAGGATAATTGCAGGCGCGTTTCAGATACTTGTTAGATTAATTGAAGGCTCTTTTCATATACTTTGTAGGATAATTGCAGGTGCGTTTCAGATACTTTGTAGGAAAATTACAGGCGCGTTTCAGATACTTTTTAAGGATAATGGCAGGTGCTTTTCAGATACTTTTTAGGTTTATTGCAGCCGCACTTCAGATACTTCGTAGGATAATTACAGGCGCGTTTCAGATACTTTGTAGGATAATTGCAGGTACTTTTCAGAAATTTTTAGGATAATTGCAGGAGCATTTCAGATACTTCGTAGGATAATTACAGGCGCTTTTCATATACTTTGTAGGATAATTGCAGGCGCTTTTCATATATTTTGTAGGAATATTGCAGGCGCTTTTCATATACTTTTTTGGATCATTGCAGGCGCGTTTCAGATACTTTTTAGGATCATTGCAGGCGTATTTCGGATACTTTGTAGGATAATTGCAGGCGGGTTTCAGATACTTTTTAGATTAATTGAAGGCTCTTTTCAGATACTTTGTAGGATCATTGCAGCCGCGTTTCAGATACTTCGCAGGAGCATTTCAGATACTCTGTAGGATAATTGCAGGTGCGTTTCAGATACTTTGCAGGGTCATTGCAGCCGCGTTTCAGATTCTTTGTAGGATCATTGCAGGCGCGTTTCAGATACTTTGAAGGATAATTGCAGGCGCGATATAGATACTTTGTGGAATAATTGCAGACGCGTTTCAGATACTTCGCAGGATCATTGCAGGTGCATTTCAGATACATCGCTGGATCATTGCAGGTGGATTTCAGATTCTTTGTAGGGTCATTGCAGGTGCGTTTCAGATACTTTGTAGGATAATTGCAGGTGCATTTCAGATTCTTTGCAGGATCATTGCAGGCGCGTTTCATATGCTTTGCAGAGTCATTGCGGCTTTTCCTATCAATTATTGTGAATCAGTAGCCTTATATACCCTAAATTTCCAAAAAAAATTAAAGAGGCTTACGCTTGAGTTGAAACGTCAACAATAGCTATGTTTAAAATGATTATAGAAATAAAGTTTCTTAAAACGATTTAACTAGAATTAAGGTAAATTAATGACGATTAAATTAATAAATATCATTTATATTTATTTAAATATTTAAAAATAGCCTCTAAATTGCGTCTCGACTTGGAGAGGTTTATTTTGGATTCCCAACTTGTACTCATCTCTTACAAAAATATTAAGCTGTAATTCATCTGAATACACGCTTTTCTGACTTGCTAAAGTAATATCTGAGATGGTCCAACTGTTTAGGTACATGTACATTAAGTTCTCACCACATCTAGATAAGAAGGTCTTTTCGTCTATCTAACATCCACAACATACACACTCACAGAACGTAATCGAAAAATTCTTTCAAACTTATAGCTAAAAACCGATTACAACTGAAGGGAAGGGTCCCGACAGGCTTGTTTTACGTCTATCCGCAACTAGGAAAACTGCTGTAAACTTATATGATAGCGCTAAAGTACTTTGGTTCGCAATTTCCTTCACATTTCGAGCGCCATGGTGATAGTAGATCTTGTCTTAATCGGTTTCTATCCACGCTTGTTTTTCGTGTACCCGGGGCCACAAACACACACACCCACAAACACACTAAAATTCATTAGAACTGCAATAAAACACTCTAAAATACACTGAAAGAATAGAAAATACGCTAAAACTAGCTGTATTTCGTTGTAATTTAAGTGTGTTCTATTGTAATTTTGTTGTAATTTTGGTGTGTTTTATTGTAATTTAAGTGCGTTGTATTGTAATTTTAGTGTATTCTACAATGTTTTATTACAGTTTTAATGAATTTTAGTGTTTTGTTTTATTGTAGTTTTAGTGTATTTTAGTGTGCTTTATTGTAGTTTTAGTGTATTTTGTTGTAATTTATTTGTGTTTTGTTGTAATTTTAGAGTGTTTATTATAGTTTTAGTGTATTTTCTGTACTTTCAGTGTATTTTAGAGTGTTTTATTGTAATTAAAGTGTGTTGTATTGTAGGTTTAGTGTACTAAAGTGTGTTTTGTTGTAATTTAAGTGTGTTTTATTGAAATTTTAGTGTATTTTAGAGTGTTTTATCGCAGTTCTAATGAATTTTAGTGTGTTTATGTGTATTTTATGGTTTAATTTTTATAAACATCTCGTAGTTTAAATATAGTCTTAAGATAAACATAAATAGGAATATATATTTTCTACATACGGAACGTAAATTGTGTTTAAGCATTAAGTTGTCTGTGTAATCTTGCTACATATATAACGACTTTGTATTAGATTAAAGTTCCGGGTTAAACAAATAATCGCGAAATATTTGAGTATATGAATAAATCATTTCAATAAACAATACCAAAAAAAAAGAAAGGTCAATTTCAACATGGTTGCGAGACGCGGTCAAATGGGTTAACCCTATATGTTGTCGTTTGTATGGACCATTTCCCTTGAATACGCGTCTAAGCAAAAACATATTTAATCTTGTCTGTATTTAAGGGCGTGTCTTAGTACGTGTTCTTCTTAACATAATGATAGAAAAGTACTGTTTTCTGACTAGGCTACACTTGCAAGGGCCGTTACGGTAGACCGGCATAATGAACATCACTGGACCCAACAAATCTATGGAACGCCGTTTCGGTCAAAAATGTCTCGAGATGTAGGTAGTTTCTTCGAGACTGGAAAGTCTCTACGAGAAGGGTGAAGGTAGGGGGATGTGTGACGGTAATGTGTATGCGAAGCGGTAAAGTGTATACGAAACGGTAAAGTGTATGCGAAACTGTAAAGTGTACATGAAACTATAAAGTGTATACGAAACTGTAAAGTAATAATATATAATATAATATAAGCTTGGTCTATGAAGGGATATCCACACTAAGCCTGTGGCTTGTTTACAGGTGGGTCCTTTATAATGCATAGAGGGGTGGTGGCTAGCACCTATGCCACAGCTAACCTACAGCGCCCTACACTAACTATTACCGTTAACCTCTGCAAGTTTTGATGGAAAGGAGAAACCGGGTTAGACCGCCGAGGAAAACTCCTTTCAACAAGCGGGGAGAGAACTTGCAAACTCTACGCAGAAGGATTTGTTCCCAGATTTTCACCTGGTGCCACAGTCCGGGATCGAACCCGGGATCCTCTTGCTGCGAGGCGAAAGCGCTAACCGCTATTCGAAACTGTAAAGTGTATACGAAACTGTAAAGTGTATACGAAACTGTCAAGTGTATACGAAACTGTA
Source organism: Phalangium opilio (assembly GCF_054372755.1). Classification (NCBI taxonomy): domain Eukaryota; kingdom Metazoa; phylum Arthropoda; class Arachnida; order Opiliones; family Phalangiidae; genus Phalangium; species Phalangium opilio. Next base: position 903,236 of record NW_028324260.1, read on the forward strand.
ATGTGTACATGAAACTATAAAGTGTACACGAAACTGTAAAGTGTATACGAAACTGTAAAGTGTACACGAAACTATAAAGTGTATACGAAACTGTAAAGTGTGTACGAAACTCTAAAGTGTATACGAAACTGTAAAGTGTATACGAAACTGTAAAGTGTATACGAAACTGTAAAGTGTATACGAAACTGTAAAGTGTATACGAAACTGTAAAGTGTATACGAAACTGTAAAGTGTATACGAAACTGTAAAGTGTATACGAAACTGTAAAGTGTATACGAAACTGTGAAGTGTATACGAAACTGTAAAGTGTACACGAAACTGTAAAGTGTACACGAAACTGTAAAGTGTACACGAAACTGTAAAGTGTACACGAAACTGTAAAGTGTACACGAAACAATAAAGTGTATACGAAACTGTAAAGTGTATACGAAACTGTAAAGTGTATACGAAACTGTGAAGTGTATACGAAACTGTGAAGTGTACACGAAACTGTGAAGTGTACACGAAACTGTAAAGTGTACACGAAACTGTAAAGTGTACACGAAACTGTAAAGTGTACACGAAACTGTAAAGTGTATACGAAACAATAAAGTGTATACGAAACTGTAAAGTGTATACGAAACTGTGAAGTGTATACGAAACTGTGAAGTGTACACGAAACTGTAAAGTGTACACGAAACTGTAAAGTGTACACGAAACTGTAAAGTGTACACAAAACTGTAAAGTGTACACGAAACAGTAAAGTGTATACGAAACTGTAAAGTGTATACGAAACTGTAAAGTGTATACGAAACTATAAAGTGTATACGAAACTATAAAGTGTATACGAAACTATAAAGTGTATACGAAACTATAAAGTGTATACGAAACTATAAAGTGTATACGAAACTATAAAGTGTATACGAAACTATAAAGTGTATACGAAACTATAAAGTGTATACGAAACTACAAAGTGTATACGAAAGTGTACATGAAACTATAAAGTGTATACGAAACTTAAAGTGTACATGAAACTATAAAGTGTATGCGAAGCGGTAAAGTGTAGACGAAGTGGTAAAGTGTATGCGAAGCGGTACAGTATAGACGAAGCGGTAAAGTGTAGACGAAGTGGTAAAGTGTATGCGAAACGGTAAAGTGTATGCGAAACGGTAAAGTGTATGCGAAGCGGTACAGTATAGACGAAGCGGTACAGTATAGACGAAGCGGTACAGTATAGACGAAGCGGTACAGTATAGACGAAGCGGTACAGTATAGACGAAGCGGTACAGTATAGACGAAACGGTAATATAATAAATATAAAGTTTAATGTGTAAAATAATGATACATGTGTTGTATTGGCGGGATTTTACACAGTTTGTATTCACAAAATTTGTTTCGTCTTTTACCTATGTTACGTTAGTTTAATTTAATTTAAAACAAAGGATTATTCTTTTTTTTATATAAAAAAAGGAAAAAATTTCCTGGATCTATTATTTCAATTTTTCAACTTTAGTACGCCTTCTTTAAATATATCTAAACAACTAAAATGTTTATTAAAATTTTCAGTCATTCTATTTATCGGTGTATTTTTAATTATATTTTGTTGAAATAGTTTTCTAGACCTAATTCTTTGGTTAGGAACTTAAAAGTTTACTTTACCGAGAAGTTCGCTGCAGTCAATTTTGTTTGTTATTAATTTGTTAAGGAATATTGTTTCCATTTTCATAAGTATGGTTTCCATTGTTTGCAAATTTAGTTGATTTAGAACTGATTTATAGCTGTAGAAGCGTTCTTTGGAGAAATATATGTGGTACAATTGTACGAATTTCCTTTGAATCCTTTCAATTTTTAATTTCTGCGAGGCACTACTACTATTGTAGATTACTGCTCCAAATAGTAATTTAGGTCGTACAAGGGATAAATAGAGTTGTCTAAAGCAATATTTCGAGTTAATATTTTTGGCTATTTTTAGGGAAAGGCAGAGCTGTCTAAAACTTTTTGCCGTTGTTGAATCAATTTGTTCGTGAAATAGAAGTTTTGAGTCAAAGATTACACCTAAATCTCGCACGCTGTTTCCGCGCTTCAGGATTTTTCCGTTCAGTTCATATTGGTACAGAATCTTGTTTAATTTGCGGGTGTATGAAACGACAATAGTTTTATCCTCGTTTATAGGGATATTGTTGTCTATACACCAATCTTGTAGGTTGTAAAGGTCATCCTGTAGACTAACGCAGTCGTTCTTGCTGTTGATGTATTTACCTAATTTATTGTCATCCGCAAATAGCGTTATTTTAGAATTGGTAATTTTAGTTGGGATGTCTGCGATGTAGATATTAAAGAAAAGTGGTCCTAGTGACGATCCCTGGGGAACACCACATGTGACGTCGTAAGTTGTATTTGTTTTCTTCCCGTTGACCTTGATTCGGTTTGTTCTGTCTCTAAGGTAGCTTTTTACCCAGCTTAGTATGTTACCGGAAAGGCCATAGTAATTCAATTTTTGTACCAAAAGACTATGTGACACGCGGTCGAAGGCTTTCGACAAATCTACGTATATCATGTCGACCTGGCCCTTTTTGTGAACCTCTGGGGCAATATATTCCAATGTGCTAAGTAAGTTTGTCTCTATAGATCGACTCTTAATAAATCCGTGCTGATTTTCGGGAAAATTAATTTTAAACCAGCCATAAAGTTTCTCTCCCATTATAGAATCAAATATCATGCTTAGGGTGTTTAAGAGAGATATCGGTCTATAATTACTCGCAGTACCTGCACATCCCTTCTTGAATACTGGGGCAACAAGCGCTTCCTTCCAAGCTGACCTGGCCCTTTTTGTGAACCTCTGGGGCAATATATTCCAATGTGCTAAGTAAGTTTGTCTCTATAGATCGACTCTTAATAAATCCGTGCTGATTTTCGGGAAAATTAATTTTAAACCAGCCATAAAGTTTCTCTCCCATTATAGAATCAAATATCATGCTTAGGGTGTTTAAGAGAGATATCGGTCTATAATTACTCGCAGTACCTGCACATCCCTTCTTGAATACTGGGGCAACAAGCGCTTCCTTCCAAGCTGAGGGAAAAGTGCCCAATTCCAAGGAGAGGTTAAATATATGCATGAGTAAGGGTGTCAGTAAACGTAGGGGAAAATACATACGAAACTGTAATTCCTCCATGAGAGGGCAGAGGTCGAGGGTGACGGTTAGTTTAATGCGTAGCGGGAAAGTGAATGCGTGTAGTGAAAGTGCATGAGTTAAGAGTAGATATGAAATGTTCCTATTTTTACTGGTAATATTTCTATAAAAAATTCAGCGGTGCATTGAAAACCATATTTTTAAAGATAAAAATGATCTTTTTATTTAGCTATTTACATTACTTATTTTAAATCATAGAAAGTAAGTAACTAGGGTTAAAAGTAAGAAAATGTTCCGCTCGGAAACGTTTCCGGAAAATGACCGAGACATTTTTTCGGAAACTTTTCCGTATTTTTCCGCTAGCGATATTTCAGTTTAGTCCGGGTTTTTTTCTGAAAATATTTATAATAATTACAAATTAGAGGACAGCACGCTTGACTGATTGTCTCATTTTTTATTATATCTTTTAATTTCATAACAAGGATATATCACACCTATTTTAAAATTTTAAACTAATAAAATTAAAGATGAAACATTGCACTACTAATCACTAATCTCTGTTAATTACTGAACAAAAATTCCGTAAACCCAGAAATAATTACCATTGCATAAGTTTTTTGAAATGTGCCTGGGTTAATATAACAGTGGTGGCCTCAAAACACTAGCAATGAGTACTCAAAATATACCAAATTACAAATGAAATAATTTTCTGGGTTGGTTTTTATTTTTGTTTCGAAAAATATTAAAAAAAATTACAATTACAAATTAGGCTTAAATTATGTGAAATTTCGCGCAACAGAGACGCGCTCTCCCCAACTCAAGTTTCACAACTTTAATTCAATAAAACGTTAAATGATAAATAGCTGTAGTTAAATAGGGGCAACTTGTTTTTTCTTTAAACGCGCCTCGCTTATCGGAGACTGGGAGTTGAGATTCTTTTTAATTGTGTACGGGTAGGCTGGGATAGGCTGAAGCCTAAGTTGATATTTCGAAGGGGCCTCAAAATTCTCCCATTTGGGCCTCAATTTGTGAAAATATTTTGTCGTTACTCTATAACTTATTTTTCAATGTCATTTACTTATGCAAAAGTAAGAAATAGGTTGACGATCTAGTATTTTACCTCTCGCATTCCCAACCCTCCTTAATAAAGCGAAGGGGATAGCTATGGTATTGTACTACTGTTTGGCGACCCTGAGTCCCGACCGTCGTCCGTCAACAGACTTGTTTTCCTAGGCTCCCAGCAAAGTATTGGTAAAGCCCTCGGCGGCTATAGGAACACGGAATAACTAACCCCTCCACTGGTTTATATATAATAGGAACAAACAGTCAAACCTGTTTTCTCGTTTTCGTTATCTGTGCACCGTTCTCGCACTTACACTCGTTTCCAGTAATTCCTAGTACATCGTAGAATTTTAGGTTTTTGAATTTTTCCCATTTGGGTCATCCCCACTTTAGTTCCCCCACTTCAAAGAAGCGAGTCGTGAAACGGCTCAAACCCATCAGACGTTTTTGGCCATTATAGAGAAGTTTAGTACAGGTACGCCACGGCTGACTTTAAAGTACTTTTATATTAAGAGTTGTCAGTTGTTTATAGCTACAGTATACGTAAATATTTACAGTGAGATTATACTTGTGGATTTAACCATCCCATTCTAGAGACGAAGTCAATCCGTAGCGAAAGTTTGTTAGAAATTGCAAGTTTAGTTTGAAAAAGCTGGTTGTACGGACAAATTCTTTGTAGCGCTCTCCAAATTATTTGTTACAATTTAGGAGTGAAAAATGGTTCAAAATTTTGTTTTATTTATTTTGGTGGTACTTTCCAGCATTTGTTATTGTCAGTGCAACGATTTAGATGAATATTTGAGAGATTTGCAAGTTTGGTTTGAGTCACTTCAAAGATGTCGCTATAGCGACGATTTAAATGTAATCGAGATTTATAATAGGCGGCTTGAAAACCACAGCTTTATAATAAGAAGTTTCATCACGTCTATTCTAACTTTTGAATTGTCTGTTGAAAGAATAAGGTTGACCGAAACCTTAACTACAATTTACAATGGACTAATAGCTGTTCGAGATGAACTTGGAGACATTTTAAACGTTCAAATTGACTGTGTGTCAGACCCATATACTTGTCCTATAATTAGAACGCATAATGTTGGCAGGCCTGCGTACGAAGTATCCAGAAACCAAATTCTGTGGTGCAGAGAAAGAATGAACTTATCATGGCAAAGAACTTCGGAGGTGCTTGGAATAAGTGTCAGCACACTATTTCGACGTCGTGTAACCTTTGAAATTTCTTCTCCTCAAGAAATTTCAAATGAACATTTAGACGAAAGAATACGCAGCATATTAAAAAACACACATAATATTGGTGAAACGTGTGTAATAGGAGGTCTTCGAAGCGTAGGAGTTCAAGACGTTCCACGATGGCGGATAAGGGAACGTCTAAATATTTTAGATCCTGTAGGAAGAGCCCTTCGGCGAAGAGAGCCCATAAGGAGAAGAAAATACAAAGTCAAAGGCGCAAATGCATTGTGGTAAAAGAAATGCTTAGGTTAAAATCCTTTTAGGTTTAAAAAATCACGGTCTATAATCAGACGATTTTCCCCTATATTAGTACAATCATAAGTAACATAATTCTCTCTAATTATGCCTCTTAGCCTTAATAGGTGGAAAATTCACTTAGTCGGTTAAAAACAAATTTATCTTCATTATTCCTTTAATGATGTTTTCCACTATACTACCATATATATATATATCTAAACATAAGTGTAAAAATTACAATAACTTCAACGTTTAATTTTCATTTAAGAAAATTCACTTATTAGTCTCAACAGGAGTAGATGGTAAAAGAAGAAATAAATATCTAGCTGATATTTTTTCCAGCTTCTGTTTCCATATATTCCTGGCTACAATTTTCATATTTTCAAGTACTTTTAAAGTTAAACTATCTAAAAAATTAAACACCAAGTACTATCATTTCATCAATTCTTATTTACCTTTCTTGTCATACTTCTAGTGCTATGATGCATATTCTATAAATAAAGCGATTCAAATTTTATTTTTAGGCACATGGACAGCAACCACAAATTAATAAGTTGGCGTTTTGTTTTCCACGGCTTAATAGACGGTTTTAGTAGGTACTTGTTGCACTTACATTGCGCGACAAACAATAGAGCTGATACTGTTTTGGGTTTATTCGTTGAAAGTGTCGGAAATTTTGGTTTGCCATCTCGAGTGCGTGGTGATATGGGTGTCGAAAACGTCGATGTGGCAAGGTTTATGTTGACTAGCCGTGGTTTAAATGGAGGAAGCTTTATAACTGGATTAAGTGTGCACAACACAAGAATTGAAAGGCTGTGGTCTGAAGTAAATCGCGTGGTATCTGAGAGAGTGTAGACGCCTGTATACCGAATTAATTCGGTATACAGGCTGCCTTTACGTAGCCCCATTTGTTGCCCCCCTTTTCTATCTATCTCGTTCCTCTAGATGGTACCGTGCCTGAAGGGGGAAAATATGGTTGGGGGGGACGGCACGTACCACGTGATATTGTTGACGGGAAATTTGAATTTATTTTTGGTGTATCGGTATGAAGTCACGTGACTTGTCCATGGTGACTACATTCAGTGTCCATAGTGGTATTGTAGGATATTGTGTACATTTAGGGGATGATTTATTGGTAATTCTATAGGTTCTGTAGGCCCTTTCTACACCATTCTGTAATGCTATTCTCTTTATGATTTTGAGGTATCTCCATGTATGTTTATGTCATACTAAAGAACTAGTTTTAATTGAGATATGGTTTACATTGCAAAAGGTACCAATTAAGCTACGATGCGGTTCTAGGTGTACTCATGTTTTGTATTGTTATTACTAGGTGTATCTTTAGGATATTGTGTACATTTAGGATATGATTTTTATAGGTTCAGTAGGCCCTTTCTACACCATCCTGTAATGCTATTCTCTGTATGATTTTGAGGTCTCCATGTATGCTTATGTTATATTAAAGAACCAGTTTTAATTGAGATAAGCTCTACGTAGTTTATTGAAAACTAAGCTATGATGATGTTCTAGGTGTACTCTTTTGTGTATTGGTTATTGAGTTACTGGGTTAGAACAATAGTACATTTTAGTATCAAAAAAGAAATACGGCAGTTTTTACACAACTTGATAGCTGGTAATTAGTTAAAATGAACAACTATTACTAAAAAAACATTAGAAAATACGCGTTACGTAGAATACATGGCAAACAAGCACAATATTAGTTATTAAATTAAAAATATATTTTTTCATACGCGCTAAAATATTGATATACGGCTAAAATGCGCAATCGTTACTAAAAACATCATTAGAAAATACGAATTATAATGGTTTTGATAACAAACAAATTCACTAAAATGCAAAATTAATACTACTTCAAAAAAATAGTAGTACAAGATGATTAAGCACATAAACATTTACCATCATAGAAAATAGAACCATATTACTGCATGCGTGATTATTAAGTACATATATATCCATGTACCTTCTATAAAGCACCATAAATAAAATTGATTCACATTAGTTTTAATACGAATTTGGAGAATAAGTACAATTACTTGAGCTAAAATGCAAAAAATTACTAAAAAACATCATAAAATACGAATTACATAGAATACATGGCAAATAAGCACAATACTAGTTATTAAATTAAAAATCCTCATAGGATTGACTGAAAAATATATACGCGCTAAAATATTGATATACAGTTAAAATACGCAATCGTTACTAAAAACATCATCAAAAAGCAAGAATTACACTGATTTTGATATCAAACAAATTCACTAAAATGCAATATTAATACTACTTCAAAAAATCGTACTTTTATACGTATATTACGAGATGATTAAGCACCTATATTGACATATACCTTCATAGAAAATAGAACAATATTACTACACGAGAGATTATTAAGTACATATATACCCATGTACCTTCATAGAAAATATAACAATACTACTTTTAATAAGAATTAAAAGCTACAATGGATATTATACGATTTTAGTACAAATATCAGGCTAGTTATTAAACTAAAATGTTCACGGGATTGACGAAAAAATATATTTTTTCTGACGCGCTATACACGCTAAAATACTGATATACGATTACTGATAAAAATATGGAAATATTACTAAAAAACGTTATAATTATCATCAAAAAATAAAAATTACACTTATACAAAACAATTCAATACTTATTTTTATACTAAAGTGCTAATATATACTAATTAAAAAAGCTTACTAAATGCAAAAATATTACCAAAAACGCTGCGTATTCGTTAAAATATTGTTACATGTTATTAATTGAAGTACGTTAATAATACTAAAAATAATATTTGAGATAATACTTGAGATACTAATTAAAATACTGCTACTGGGTATCTGAAATATATACAAGTAACTTATGTGGAAAATGTCAAAGATTCTAATTAATATAACCGTAGGGGGCAGTTTTATATTCAGGTAGAATTCTAACTTTATCCACTACGACCTGATATGTTTTGGTCTGGTTGATCGTGATCAGAGTGTGATCTTGTAGACGTCTGATTTGAGGGCCAATAGGGACTTGAACCGAGTTCACTTGGGGCTCACCTTCATTGTTTACTCCCAATAGTTTCTTCATTGTTTCGAAATTTATATAATTTTCAGTAGAGGCGTTTAAATAAAATCCTTTAACTTTGATAATGTTAGTTTTTTTGCCGGTTTTAGGGTCTAGAATATCCATAGAATAGTTCTTTGGTCCAGCACTCCCCCATTCACAAATATACGCGTCTTGCCCATAAGATTCTAATTCATTTTTGAGCTCCCCTAAATAATCGCCAGTGGGTAGCAAATGAGCGCCGTCTGGCGAGAGGTACACTAAACTTTCAGTGTCATAATAAAAACAAAGGTCACCGACCTTTTCAAGATGTTTTAGTAAATGTAATCGGGCCATAGCTGTTGTGTAACAGGCGATAACTACGTTTGTGTGTTTGTGCACAATCTCGTTTTCTAGAATGTGTTCGTATTTTACAAGTACTGTGTTTTCATTGATTGTTAGTAAACTTTTAACCTAAAAGTCTGGATTTAATATTAATCCGTACAATTTGTTGGCATCTTTGATTAGTTCTGTAGAGGTGTGTCTTGTTTTCTGGCCAAATTTACCCCAAAAAGAGTTGAGCATAAGTTTGCTAAGGCATCTAAGACCTTCGTTTTTCTCTACTTTAGTGATATCCAGTTCTACACCCTCTGTGTCTTTGAAACTTTTGACATAGTTCTCCTTATCTTCTTGAGTCTGGAAATCTGCTGGAAAGCCGCTAGCTAGGGTTTTATACTCTAAAAAGGTATTAACATAATCTTTAAACAGTCCTCCCTGTTTTGTTTTGGGATCATACTGTGTCACTTTGTATGACCAAGCCTCGTACATTCGTGTGATTTTGTAGCCATTCTCTACTGCATGACGTAACTCGTCTACTACCCATGTGCCTCGCAATTCTCTGTGTTCTGTAGTTTGTTCGCAATCACCTTGAAATTGGGTTTTACAACATGTGTAACATAATGGAAATGTTAATTTCCCGTTAATACGAGCAGGCAAAACAGGATGAATTAGGTTTTGGGCCGGTAATACGTCGCACTTAAGAAGTCCATCAAACGAAAATATGTCTGGAAAGTTATCTAATATGATTTCAGGATGTCCTATAGGTATCTTGGTGGTTTTATTAATGAATGGGTATAGACTTGTGAAATCGACGTAATGAATACGCTCCGATCCTGTTGTTTTATGATATAGTTTTGTTGCGCAACATCTCCCCCGAAGAATGGCTCGCGAGGGTCTAATCTTTTTACTATTTTAGGCTTAAGGTCATTACATTTTAAAAACTCTATTATTTCTGGTTTATTTAATTTTTCCTTCTGCCAGTCACACTCCCACATGACATTTACTGTATAATTGAGAGATTCTAATTTGGCTAGCACGTTCATGCTTCTAAAATATCTAGAATTCAAAGTCTGTGCAGGATCTAGAGTTCAAAGTCTGTGCAGGATCTAGAGTTCAAAGTCTGTGCAGGATCTCCATGCAAAGCCTTGTTTCTGTTTAAAGGAAAGTGTATTTTACACCCATGATAGAAACACCCCCAATACTCGATTATTTCCTTGTTGCTTTCACAAAAGCCGTCTACTCTAAGTTTTTGTATTCTGGTTTCTCTCCCTCTAAAGGAGGATTCGATAGATATGTTTCTTTTTTGGGCGGTCCACTCCAACCATTCTATAGCCCCTAATGATTGATTTTCGCTAAGTCTTTAATAATTAGCGGGTATGATGCCTATAGTATCGGGTTTAAGATAATTCCTGCGAAACACGTGAGAGCAAACGCCAGGAAGAGTAATTGCGCCGCAATTAAATGGATCTACACCCGTTACTTTAAAGAGTAGTGTACAAAACGTTAAACAACCTAGGAATAGTAAAACCGTATCGTTCTCACAATAATAATTGAGTTCCTTCAGGAAGTCGAAACCTTTACCTTTACTATCTTCTGCGTTATGCCATTTTAAAAAGATATCTAAATTCTTCCTTGTAAAATATTGACAACCATAAGCTTCGATAGGGGGGAGATTACTTTCTATAACATAGTTGGTTTCATTCTGTCTATTTACATCAAAATTGTGTTCTATTACATTGAATAAAAAATGTGGAAAATGCCCTTTGGCAGTATTGGGTATACCGAAAGTGGCGGGAAACTTTGCTAAAGCTACAGGGATGAAATTATAGGAGTCCAGAAATAGCAAGTTAAACAATTTCATTTCTAAAATTCGAGTTCCGTTAATTTTCAAAGATGGAACGAATTTTTCATCTCTATTTATGATTTCTCGAATTAGTAGTTGATTATCATAATTCCTGCCATAGTGAGACAGTATGATGACGTTCTTAACGGCATGCAATTGCATTAAATAATCTAAAAATAAAGCTATAGGATTACCGCCTGAAAATTTTTGCTTACGCTTACCAAACTGACTACACATATTACAGTTAAAATTTAGGGATGTTTCATCTATACAACGCTCACACACGGTTATGCTGACTTATAGGATAGCCTGGTGTTCATAGGCTCCTAACCTTTACAGACACACCTTAGTTTGCACGCATTCTACTTCAAAGAAAATGTACATAAGATTTGGCTGATTAGGTCTAGGTTTCTTAACGGATGGCACTTCCAGTGGTTTGGCTTTGATAACCTGGATATAACATAAGTGATTGCTCGGCTGATATTTCTTACAGACATGGCAATATATCTCATCACACTTATGCATTTCGGTTCTTCGAGAAAAATCAATAATTTTTAAACAGTCTTTACAGTGAAAAAGGCGCTCACATAGGGACTTTTTAGCGCTGGAAGATGCTAAGTGGCTTTGATAGCAATAATCGCCTAAGAATTTCCGTAAACAAGACTCACAAGCTATCTGGGAGCCTTGGCAGATAGTGGGTCTCATGCAACTAAAACAAAAGTCATTACATTTATGGGACTGTATTCGCCAATAGGGTACGAGACATTTTTCGCAGAATCGGTCGTGGCTAAAAAGTGGCCTTAATTTTGTAATAACGTTATAATGGTTATTTTCATTCAATAAAAAGAGGCGGGGCCTAGTATCATATGGATCATTTTCGCCTAAAATCAAAACAGGGACGCTATTTTCGAATTTGTAGACGAAAATCGAATATTGATTTAAATAAGATTTGAATCTTTCAAACGATTCGGCAGTCCCACACTCACTAACTTTTACATCGGCCCTATAACATAAATCTAAAGCCTCATTTCTTTGTAGTGTGCTCTTTGAATCTATTTTAGATATAGTTACATATCGCGTTTTTAGAGTCTTGTCACCCGTTGTATCGTCGGCGTAAGCTCTATGAGTCATAGCTACACATAACGCTTGAGCTAAACACAGGTTGTCAGAATTGACTATACGTACAATACCTCGTCTATCTTTACAGAATAGATTGAAAGGTTTAATCCCTCGTGCTACAGGGCCCCCTTTACCCTCCGGTATTCTTACAATGCTAAAAATAATTTTAACAGGACCTAGGAAAAATGCTTCCATTTCGTCATCATAGAGCATAACACTAAGCTGGTCAAAAAGAATATTGGGGTCAACTTGATCTGCTCTTCTAAAAGATAATTCTAGTTCAGACCTACAAATATTTGTCGCACTCTTTAAAGTAATTTGGACGTAGTCTGTAGGCTTGTACTTACTAAGAACACATTTGGTTACGGTACATACACTAGCTATGGGATCTTCAGTAACTCTGAGAACCACCTCTCTACCATACATGTTAAAATGTTTGTAAAATCTCTCACTTTGTCCTATTATCTCGCAAGAAGGTACGTTGTCAATAGATGTGGGCGCGTCCTGGGCTCCTGCTCCCCATTGTACATCAATTTCTTCGTCAGAAAGAGCCGCTGCAGAACCGTTCTCCCTCTCCAAGGTATCGTACAATAGTATCTCCTCTACGGGTGGTCGTTGATCTTTTCCGTCTTAAAACGCGGCTATCTCTTTGTCATATTGTGAATTGTTGAAGTCGGCGATTAGTGTTACTTCTCGTATACCACGCTCAATTTCTGCTTGTCGTTTCGCCAGGCGATCTACATATTCAGTTCTTAAGGGACTCGGAATTAGATTACTTAGGTTTTCCAATTCATCTATAGTAGTACAGTAGTAGTGTTCGAACAACTGTTTTCATATACTCAAGTAAGTCGAGGCAGGCTTGAATGACATTTAAGTCAGCCTGTACTACGAGTTGTGGTAGAGTCTGAGGTCCGTACATCGGATCTATTCGCAGATAGGCGCATAGGTAGAAATAAAACTCATATATTAAACGTAACGGCCAGGGTCTATTTATAGTCAGTTCGTTCAAAGTTGTACTAAGAGTTTCAGGATCCATGTTTAGCTTTCGGTGTTTGAAGATCGACTGTGTATATTGATCATTTCCTAAGCCGCTTTTATACTAAATTTCTTAATAGACACGTCCACATTCCTCAATAATTTAACAATAGCCTGATTTATTGCCTCCTCAGTCACCAGATGTTTTCTGACAATGCATTTCTGACACACGCCTGTTAATAGTTTACCGATTTTATAACTAAAGAACGTTGGATTTGCTTTATGTCAAATAAATTGTCAACAAAAGAGCGGCCTATAAATAGAATTTTGTTATAAACACTGCAAATAAGGGACAATTTTTTTGGGGTAATAAATAAAAAAAACATGGTGTGTAAAGCATTTCTGGAGATTCTCAAATGAGAAAATATCCTTTGTTATCTTCAAGTCTGTTAAATAATAACGTTCCGAATTTCTCTAACAGGTCATAAAATCATTGTACATTTTTCAAAAAAATGCTACCTTAAGCTAACGAAATTTCTTAATAGACACGCCCACATTCCTTAATCGTTCAACAATAGCCTGATTTATTGCTTATCAGTCATCAGATGTTTTCTCACTATGCATTTTCGGACACACAACTGTTAATAGTTTTCCGATTTTATAATAAAATAACGATGGATTTGCTTTATGTCAAATAAATTGTCAAGAAAAGAGTGGCCAATAAATAGATTTTTTGTTACAAACACAGCAAATAAGGGACAGTACTTGTAATAAATAAAAAACAGGGTGCGTAAAGCGTTTCTAGAGATTCTCAATTGTGAAAATATCCTTTGTTATCTTCACGTCTGTTAAATAATATGGTTCCGAATTTCCTTAATAGGTCATAAAAACCATTGTACACTTTTCAAAAAAATTTCTAGCCTATGAAAAGATAGTTTCTCACGGTCATGAGTCACACTATGATTGTGTAGGAGAGAAGTCAGCCTACACAATTAAAAAAAAGCAATGAATCACAAAATTAATTCCGTTCATAACAATGCAATAGCACGGGTCAACCACCTCCTAAAGCCCTTGCCTGAACGTGTTTACGGAATAGGCAATAAAATATTTTTAATCAACCAGGTAGCAACTAGGCATTTAAATATAACATATTTAATTCCTTAAGAGGCTAAATTTCGAAAGTTTTATAGTAGAGACAGCGCCAATTGAGCTAGTATTCGTTATGAAAAGGTTTATCTGAGGATCAAAATTCTCAAAACAAGTCCAAACATTAGATGTCTTTCGCAGGAATAGAACAAAAGACCTTTCTCCACCGATGTGTATACAAAACTGGCATAACAAAAAGCGTATAACTCCGAAATGCTATTGATTGGGTTAATTTGGGATTAATGATAATTTTCGCTACTGGCTAGTGATAGACCAGTACCTTTAAAAGGGACACAATTGATTGTGAAAGGTTTGTAAATAAAGAAAGCTAAACCCAGAGCAATTTGGTCCTATATGGACAAATAATTCCAGTATTCCAAAATAAAATTATGGTTTTGTCTGAAAAAGGTCACTGTCCGTCTAACGAGGGATTAAGACTTTGAAGCACTTAATTTTAAAAGTGTTAACGCATTCGTATCATGGGGGGCGATAGAGTCAAGGGATTTCTCTTATCATTCATTAATAAAAAACGGCACACAACAACGTTTCGTCTTCTAACGTTTATTTGTAAACCCTGATTAAATAAACCTGTTAACCTCACTAAAAAATCAGAGACTTTGTGAGAATGACTGAAACAAACAAGGATTAGAGCATGATTTTTCTGCTAAATCAATCTTAATCTCGTCAAAGTTCTGTATGGGCGTAAATATCTGGCAAGGACTGTTTTACTCTACCCAACTTGTTAACAATGTTGAACCCCCAACCAGTATTTAAGATCTGCTTAAGAGACTTCATCAAGCGGGAAAATCACAATATATTGTATGGTTTGCGATAAAAAAGGTTAAAAAATGTACTGTTTTTTAACAAATATTTTGATTAATCCTAGATTGATACAGCGTTTACTTGTAAGCACTGAAAGTTTTTGATTTAGCTGTCAGATTGAAGGTAAAATGGGGTATTTAGGATTGCTTTGTTACATTATTTGCTACGTTAAAGATGATAAAAGAGCGTTATTTCGGGCATCTTTAAAAAAAAGAACGAAATTAGTCTCCTAGACTATAGTTCTGGAAAAATACTCATATATTTTCATGGTTTCGGTTAGCGCACGAAAAATATCCTTTCAAACTTGTCAGGATAATGCCTTCAAGGCAAACACCTAGAATCAAATGTTTCGTGGTAGGAAGAGTCACCAACTAACAAAGCAATAAATCACAAAATAAATTCCATTCATAACAATACAAATGGTTCGGCCATGCCCCTAAACCCATTAAGACACGTAGGGATCGACGTGTTTAAGTAAAAATAAGAACGGATGGGGATAAATCCTTTTGTTATGGATCAAGTTCGACCTCTTCCCCCTAACCCTCATAAAACCAAGTGGGTGGTTAAATTAAAGGAAGGACAAAAAATTCCAATGTAACTAAAAAAAATCTATGAGCATCAGACAACGATCGAGGGAAGCACCACCCTTAAGTCTGAACATCTCAAGAATAAGCGACTCTAACCACTAATAATAGTGTTATATTAAATTTAGTCAAAGCAGGAGTCAAATTTTGTAACTATTGGTGTAGAAACCAGTATTTTTCATGATATTCAAATGTATTATTAAGGAACATTTTTAATGACGTAACTGAATGTTTAAATTTAACCATTTCGTAAGATTTCTCTCTTTTGTTAGTTCATTTGTACGTTTCTGTTTGTAATATTCCCCGTTTGTATATACTCTCGTATTGTATCTAGACTCTTGTGCCCTGGAAGGGGGTCGTACCCAAGCCCTGGCGGCTTCACGACCCTATCCCTAGAGCCTTATTTAATAAATAAATAAATAAATAAATTGCAACGATGAGAGAAAAGCTAGTTTTGAGGTATAGAAAATTAAATTCCTTAAGTCTGTAACACCATCTAGTTATGTATTGAAATTAATGATTCTGAAATAAATGAAAATATGCTTTTCATCGAATCATTTTGATAAATATTGCGAAAATCATCGCAACGTTTTTAGTCATGTGAACTGTTTTTCAAATGACTCGTTTCGTCATTTTAAGGCAAATAAAGAAACAAAGTGAGCTGGATTAACTCAAGTCAGTACTTTTTCAAATTTTGTATGCAATTCTTTGGGGAATTTAGGAAACCCAAATAAGCATTTTTATAGAAAAATGTTGCGTACAATATTTCCTTCTATTGGTAGAAATCCATGATTCATGCACTGGCATTAGCTAAATGACACTCTGTGTTGTACTTTGAACTTTTCGCTGGTGCTATATTCTGTTTTAGTATATAGGGATGTATGTCTTTTCTAAAGGTGTTAGTTAAAATCAGTGTTTTTCCCTAGAACAGTGTAAATAGCAGTGAAATTCTAGTGTGAAACTATGTAAATGATTCGGCATTGTAAACATATACTTTGGTATTTTAATACTCGTGCTCGAATTGATTGACGTTTCCCTAGAAATACTTAATTAGCTTAGTCTTTGTTATAGTAAAAGGTTGCTATACTAGTTTCTGCGAAGAGGGGGGGGTCAAGAGGTAATACATTTTTATTTAAATAGAAAACAATTGGTGGAATTTTGCTAAATCAAAATTGTTTTTGGTGAAACATAGAGTAATTTTGATAAATCTAGCTAAAATTTATCGAAACGTTTTTAATCATTTGAAATGTTTTTCAAATGACTCGTTTCGTGTTGTTAAAATGCAATGTACATGACTGTTTTCGTTTCGGTGGATCATTCATTTCCCCATGTATTCCTATGGGATTTTAGGAAATGTAAATTATCGTTTTAGTGTCGGTCAATTGTAACGTAGTTGATCAAAAACGTTTCGATTGTTTTTTACTTCTAACACGAAATGCGTTGTGAATGATGCTTCTTTCAATACCGTTTTACGTTTTCCACAAATTTTTGATTACGTTGCCGATAATTTTGATAAATATAGTATAGTCAATGCTTCGGTTTAATGATATATAGCCTTTCTGTTGACGCAACGGAAACATCTTAAACTTGTTGAGACTTGTCCTAATAATGCCCTCGGGGCAACCACCTGTAATCAATTAAATGCTTAAACCCCATTGTAGGATGTGTCACCGCTCACCTCAATGACATAAACTTGGACATAACACATTTGTGTGAGTTATAAATCACTCTAAATATAAATTTCATTGATTCAATACAAATGGTTCGACCCCCCCCAAAAGCCATTAAGACACGCCTGGACATGTTTACGTATAAAGAAAAACTAGATGGGGATAAAGGTTTAACCCTGCCCCTTTAATAAAACCTGGTGGGTGGTCCAATTAATGAAAAATAAATTACATTGATAGCAATGCAAGGAATCAAGTGGCACTGCCCCCCCCAAAAGCCCTTAGACACGTTTGAATGTGTTTACGTATAAATAGAAACAGATGGGGATAAATTCTTTTGTTATGAATCAAGTTCTACCTCATCCTCCCCCTTAATGTCATATAATATATACCTGTTGGGTGTCCAAAAGGGAATTTTGCAAACTATAGAGAGTCATTTCACTTCCGAACACTGGAGAGAAAGGTTGTTGACAAGGTTTGTAACAAATCATGTGTTACGTAATATGCAATTCTTTTTTGGTAAAAATATCCCTTAAAATGTGTGCTAAATAGAAAATATATGAAATAGTCTAGCCATATTCGAGTAAACTTGAGTTAGGATCAGCATTTTATGATATTTTATAGTAATATTTGATCATTTTAACTAATTACCAGCTATCAAGTTGTGTAAAAACTGCCGTATTTCTTCTTTTTTGATACTAAAATGTACTATTGTTCTAACCCAGTAACTCAATAACCAATACACAAAAGGAGTACACCTAGAACATCATCGTAGCTTAATTTGTACCCTTTTCAATAAACTACGTAGAGCTTATCTCAATTAAAACTAGTTCTTTAGTATGACATAAACATACATGGAGATGCCTCAAAATCATAAAGAGAATAGCATTACAGGATGGTGTAGAAAGGGCCTACAGAACCTATAGAATTACCAATAAATCATCCCCTAAATGTACACAATATCCTACAATACCACTATGGACACTGAATGTAGTCACCATCGACAAGTCACGTGACTTCATACCGATACACCAAAAATAAATTCAAATTTCCCGCCAACAATATCACGTGGTACGTGCCGCCCCCCCCAACCATATTTTCCCCCTTCAGGCACGGTACCATCTAGAGGAACGAGATAGATAGAAAAGGGGGGGGGGCAACAAATGGGGCTACCTAAAGGCAGCCTGTATACCGAATTAATTTGGTATACAGGCGTCTACACTCTCTTATCTGCATACTATAAAGCCCTATTTCAACATATGCAGGACATTGGAATTTTGCACCAAACAAACGAAATTCACATTTTTTGTTTACACTTCGTTTTCCTACCTCGATTAAGAAGATCGTGCGAATTTTTTCAAACGGAATGGAATCACCATTCGCTAAGAACTGAACACCGGTCAACTCCACTACAGCTTTGGTCTCTAAATCGATTGGACGAAATTCGGAGGAATGAAGAAAATGAAGAATATTTTGCTAATCCATCACTCTACGGTATTGATGACGACAACCATTTTAGTTCAATAGCAACGCAAAATAATATAATTATACCCGAGAATCAATATTAACCCCCTTTTCATATCCCAATTGATCCACTTTCTGATGATGAAAATCATGGAATCACTCATTTCTTAAATGTTTTGTCATTTGTTCAACAATAAATGACTTAGGGATCATTTTGTAACTTTTTATCGAGTTATTGCGAGCGATTAAAGGGTTGGTGTCAAAGTTACGCGTCAATACGTGCTTCAATGGGTTCGAGATTGAGATAGTCGAAAAGTCTTATTTGTCATCAAATCTTGAACAAATAGCGGCGCTGGCTCGTGCTAATTAGAAAAACGGGGGAAAATGATGGCGCGACATTTTTTCGTTAGATATTATATGAACGACATGTCACGCTCGTGATAATTAAAAACGTTAGTGTTCATATTTTCTGCTCTGGATTTATATTAGCAGGAGCAGAATCGTGAGACCAACCTTGTGTTTTTTAGTTTTGAAGACTAAAACTCTTTTCTACCATTTCAATCTCGCACTCATAGAAGCGCGTGAGGTTGACATTATCCCTTTACAAGTTATCACTTGGGACAACCGGATAAATTTATTGATAATATTTCAAAAGCAATGCACATATGTTGTGACGCCAAAATCTGTATATAATTTTTTTTTAAACTTTCCAAGAGAAGACCCTAAATGTCAAAGTTAATAATTGCAAATAATGAAAATCTAATTATATTTTTTAGCAACTCTAAATAATTCAGTTTCTTTTTGATGTATACATAAGTAAAATATTTTTTTAAATTCTTTAATTCAACGAAAAACATATTTAATCTTTATTATCTCATAAACTAATGGCATAAATAAAAAGTAGTTTTGTTGCGCAGTCCTAAAAAAGCAGTATTTATATGCATTACAATTCCACTCTAAAAAGGCCAGAATTTAAAGTTAAATTCTTTGTAGAAATTGGAAACACACTATAATTTAACTTTATATGCAAAGATAAATTCACAGTTTTAATTGATTTCGGCTAAGCTTCAAAGCTTTTTTTTAAATATTTCTAAACCACACTACAAATCATAGGTTTACCTATTAATTGCATTATTTAAATGATTAATAAAAACATTTTCATAGAAATACATTAGAATAAAGCTTATATAAATTTTGTATTTTAGTTTGAAGTAATCGTTTTTATAAGTGAAGCATTTTTGAGAGGGTGCATTCTTTAAATGACATTAACCTACACTTCGAGCCACACCAATTGATACAAATGATCGCTTTTTATTTTCAGTGAAGCAATCCGTTGTAAAAACGTCAAATGTTAACTTACTCAAAAACGCAATAGGTTGGATATACTCATTAACAGTAAACCGAACTTTTATATAAATGGTTTTTTTGTTTCATAAACATATTTAAAAATGGTTACAACGTTTCATAAAACACATGGCGTACAGCTTTAAAAATAGTTCACTAGCTGTTTCATAACCAGTGTGCCCTGATGGTTACTAAATATAAGACCTGTCTGCATAGTTAATCATTCGGGAAATATCTCTGAATGTTTTTAAAAATCAAAATAGATTCAGATTTTATTGACAAATTAATCGAAGAATTAATCTCCGACCTATCGCGTAACGGCCTGCCTTCCAGCAAACAAAATACTCGTGGCAAGCTCTATGTGGCGCCATAATTGCACTCTCCATAGCGCGTGCCACGATTAATTTGTTCGCTGGAAGGCAGTTCGTTACGTGATTGGTCGGATATTCTACGATTAATTTATCACTAGAATCTGAATCTATTTGGATTTTTTAAAACATTTGGAGATATATCACGAGTGATTAACTACGCTGATAGGTCTTATAATTAGTAGAAGAACAGATTAAAATTCACTTTCTTTACATCTTCACCCTCTCATTAACAGAACTATGGCCGGCCAAAATTCGTGTTACCCAGTATTACTCCATCTATCATATTTTTTTAAATTCAGAATAAGTTGTGTTGACTACAGGGAGGTACAATGTAAGCGCACAAGTGTTTGATGCGGGAAACATGCTACTTTTGTCAGTACCAGGAACGTTTTCGTGCAAGAATCCAATTATTGGTTGAGGAGAAAATCCCATAGGAGGCTCTTTATCAGCCCCAGTTGCAAATATTAATATTTCTTCTAGTCCAATTTTAGCATCACCTTCTTCTAAATCTATTAGTAAATCTCTCCAAAATGCCAGAGCAACAGTTTCTGCCTCAAATCGGTTGCTACCAGGTTCTGACGAATTAATTTTAAAAATCAAATTTATCTTGCTTCGAGTTAGTGCCACAGTTCCATCATAAATCATGATTGGTGCAAACAGTTCCGGAAACTGACAAATCTTATCTAATACACCTAGTACTGCTAATCCATCTTTAAACTTAGCCAGGTTTGACTCGTTCCTAACCAATACAATGTAGTTTGTTATTTGTTTGACTATATCCTCTTTTTGCGAAAGATGAATTAAGGACGGATTTATTCCTACAAGTTGTAAGATGTCGCTTATATTTTCAATAGCTGCATCGACTTCGACAAGGTTTTCTGAATTACTAAGTTTCAAAACCCTATCTCGCCACTGTCTATCAACAATGCTATGTGGAGAGACACTAATGGTATTAGGATCTTTGTACAGACATTCGAAAAATAAAGGCGATAAGCAACATGGGCCAGGGTCACCGTGAACAATGGAAAGTGCTATAGTCAGACCTGCCATGTAATACTTGTTATCAATTATGGCTTGATTGTGCATAGCAATGGTTCGGGCTTCAACTGGACCTTCAAAAACCATGCTGCTCATCACTTGTTTTATCAATAGTCGAAAAAAACTCCCTTGATGGACCTCCTAAATCCAGACCTCCCTTTAACTGTTCAAACTCATCTGAGAATATAATGTACATCCTAGATCGAGGGTCGAAACTTTTCCTTGAGAACGCACGAAACGCTCCATCCATTACATCCTTTCTTATTACATTAATTTCGTTAACCTTCCCAATAGTTAGTTTGGAAGACAATTTCGAAATTATTTCTTGTGAGGTAGTTGGAACTTTTTCAGATATTTCATTAATTTCCTCATCTAAGTTCGCAAATTCAGTATTATCATCAGTTTCAAAAAGAGAAAAGGCATCGTTATTTGGAGTAGATTCAATTTGTGCATTATCATTGGATCTCGTAGGTAACGTTTCGTTTCGCAAAGAAAAAGGAGTTACTAATCCGCTAATTGCACTCGTGGTAACTTCAGACAAAGCCGCCGCCCTCGAACTTAAAATAGTTGCTTCTTCGTTGCTTCTAAATTCAGGTTCTGATTCATTACTTCTACAGGTTCTGGTTACGTGGTTATCAACTAAAAGCGTTAGTTTATTAGACTTTTCACTATTTTCACAAATCTTTAATGAATTACCAATTGGAAGCTCAACATTAGTCATAACAGTGGAGTCTTCGCTAATAACTTCGCAATCGGTATCCGATTCATCGGAATCGTTTTTGGGTCGTATATAAAGAATCCCTTTTCCCCAGACTCGATGTACAACATGACCAGTTAAAGTAATACCAGGAGACATTTTTGGTATGACAAGGGAACACCCAGAAGCCTTCAAAAACTCAATTCTAGAAAAATTAAATAGCGTTGTCATTAACAACTGAAAACATTTTCCATGTTTCTAATGTATGTTTTAAAAAACACCACAGAAAAACTCAAAAGAAAGGGTAAAATTCAAAATGTTCAGCTCTTCGAAACACTAATTAAACTATTATTCTAGGGCAATACCTTCGTATATACTTGTTCAAATGTCCTGAAAGGTTTTGAGTGGTCCCCCTATAGAACGATTTATAAACTTCGGAGTGCGGATCCCACTAAGGTATGACTTGAAATTGACTATCGCCCTAAGGTATGCTTTTTAACTTTGGGATTCCTTAAATGGAGGGTGAATAGGAAAATCAAGTGATTTCTTATAGATTCTTCTATTAATTATATGAGCTATTTGTGTAGTTAATCATTACGTAAATATATCCGAATGATTTTAATAATCAAATTAGATTCAGATTTTGCTGGTTAAATAAACGCAGCGACTACAACAAATCGTGAAACACTCCCGTTTGTGTTTATCACATTGCCCTCCACATGGCGCGTGCCACGAATATTTTCTTCGCTGGAAGGCGGGGTGTTACACAATTGGTTGTAGGAGCTGCGTTTAATTTAACAGTGAAATCTGAATCTACATGGATTTTTCTCATCATTCGGAGATATTTCCGTAATGATTAACTATGCAAATAGTTCATATAATTAATAGAAGAATCGATAAGAATTCACTTGATTTTACTATTCACCCTCCATTTTGGCCATTATTGAAAATCAAGCAACAGTTTCGAGGGGAGAAACATCAAGTACTCATTAACGAAATGTTTCTTATTTATTCATGGTGTTTGTAACAAATCAAATAAATTTTCCGAAAAACCATTGGCGATTCCTCTAAGGTCTGATCCTTAAATTGTGGGACCTCCGAAGAAATTAAATTTATAAATTGTGGACAACTTTAATGTATGATTCTTAAATTGTGGGACCTCCGAAGAAATTAAGTTTATAAATTGTGGACAACTTTAATGTATGATTCTTAAATTGTGGGACCTCCGAAGAAATTAAGTTTATAAATTGTGGACAACTTTAATGTATGATTCTTAAATTGTGGGTTTCCCTTAGACTGTTACGCACATTTTTCCATCTCTTTTGATTGTCTACTTGAAGATAAGTTATGATAAAAGGATACTGCAGGACAAAATTGCGAAGGTCGCTTAAATTATCCCCGAAATTAATTTTTGTGTTAAATAAAAAGGGCCCAACCCTCACGGGTGGGTACAAACTCATACTCCATCGTATATATGATAAGCTAACACTTACTCCGTGTTTTTAGTAATTTTGTCTCCAAATCGCTCAATTATCTCATTTTGAAGTACATTTTCACTCCATTCTTTAATTAGCTCTTGATTATATAGTACAAATCCATCATTTTCCAAAAATGTTTTAATGGAACCTCTTGGAACGCTTTTAAAACTTTTATCTGGGAGTAGTACTATGTTCTTAATAAAAACAGGATGCTGATCCTTGGGTGCTTTGGGTTGTCTTGTCCTATATACATAAAACAAAGATTAGCTGAGTATATATTTATTATTTATTTAAAGCGAGGATGAAAACCTAGTGCTTATCTTGTGCAACTGTTCATATTAAAAAATATTTTAAAAATTACACTGCTCTTTAAAAATAAAATAACGGCCGGAGCAGTTTTTGCAAGGACGATGGGGGAGGATGCGAATTAGCGAAATATCATGGAAATGGGCACGCTAACTCTGGAACAGCTCTGGTCCGGTGGGACGCTAGAAAATGGGGGAGGAATATTCTGAAAAAGGTCTGACGTAGACAACCGGACATTTAGTCTAACCGGATTCTGAGCTGTTCCATAGTTAGCGCGCCCGTTTTTCCCAGACTTCGCATCCTCCCCAATTATCCTTGGTTTTTGTAACAACATGACTTAAAAACTAACATAAGAATTGAACGAACTGAAACTAGGAATTTATAGGAAACAGCACTTAGGAATATAATATAACAAGCGGGGTGCCTCTCCGCTAGATACACGCGAGGAGTTACGTGGCTTTAAAACCCAAGTTCCTTCTAATGTCTCCCCCCCCCAATCGGGTCGGCGTAGCTGAGATATATTTTTGAATAGGGTCTACGCGAATAAAAATAATATAAAATAGTCGCTTTGGTCCCATTGAACCGAATTCCTATTCGACAGAAGGTGGTTTTTTTTTGGGGTCCCATTCGACCGAACGTAGCCAAAGGTGCGATTTTATTATAGTCCCATTGGACCGAAATTCTATTGAACTGGAAGAAGACATACTGTGTGGTTTTGCATTAAATATATTTTTAATTTCACAACTTATTATTGTTAAAATAAATGTGAGTTGAAAATGTAATACTGCACTTAATTTAACTACGTTATAATTACGGCGAACCTCACCTACCCTAGCCTAACCTAACCTAACCTAACCTAACCCAACCCAACCTTGTTTGGAGGTAAAAAGATTATTTATATGAGTATTAAAACAATTTATTAGCAATAATAGAAATATTTTGGAAAAGATGGCAGCTAATTAATAGGAGAATATTTTGGAAAAGGTGGCAGCTAATTAATAGGAAAATCTTTTGGAAAAGGTGGCAGCTAATTAATAGGAGAATATTTTAGAAAAGGTGGTAGCTAATTAAAAGGAGAATATTTTGGAAAATTCGGCAGCTAATTAGTAGGAGAATGTTTTGGAAAAGGTTGCAGCTAATTAATAGGAGAATGTTTTGGAAAAGGTGGTAGCTAATTAATAGGAGAATATTTTGAAAAAGGTGGGAGCTAATTAATAGGAAAATCTTTTGGAAAAGGTGGCAGCTAATTAATAGGAGAATGTTTTGGAAAAGGTGGTAGCTATTTAAAGGGAGAATATTTTGGAAAAGGTGGTAGCTAATTAAAAGGAGCATATTTTGGAAAAGGTGTCAACGTTTTATTGGAACCAAACCGAACCAAACCAAACCAAACCTAACCTAACCTAAGCTAAGCTAAGCTAACCTAACCTAACCTAACCTAACCTAACCTAACCAAAGCTAACCTAACCTAACCTAACCTAACCTAAGCTAACCTAACCTAACCTAACCTAACCTAACCTAACCTAACCTAACCTAAGCTAAGCTAAGCTAACCTAACCTAACCTAAGCTAACCTAATCTAACCTAACCTAAGCTAACCTAAGCTAACCTAACCTAACCTAACCTAACCTAAGCTAAGCTAAGCTAACCTAACCTAACCTAAGCTAAGCTAACCTAAGCTAAGCTAACCTAACCTAACCTAACCTAACCTAACCTAAGCTAAGCTAAGCTAAGCCAACCTAACCTAACCTAACCCACCCGAAACCAAAATATTAAAATTTTAATTTAAAATTTAAAGACATTGATGGAACTACCATTAAGACTGTACTTCATTTTAAGCACAATTTGTTTATTAATTCTATATATCTCTTGCCTTGAAAGGAATGAAAGTGAGCGTTTTAATTAGTATCACGAAACATTTACTTTTAATATTATTAACATACCTTTCGGAGATTCGAACCAACAACCTATCGCTTCGCAGTCCAACATCGTATCCACTACACCACCGAATCGCTGACGGCTACAGAGTTTCAAGTTATATTCATGTATTTTTTAGGGGCATATTCGGACGATTGGGATTTCGGTCCATCGGGAATATAGCCATTGGGCTGGAAATCTAAAATCATTGCGGGATATTCGGTCGAATGGGATTTCGGTCCATTGGGAATTCGGTTGAAAGGAACGATACCAAATAGTCGATCGCTAAGGAAAATCAAAAGGGGGAGGGGGAGTAAGGGGGGTCAAGGGTTAAAAGTTTTAATTTTTGTAGATCTGATGATTTTACGTAATAGCCATTTAAGCGAGGGGTCGGCCATTCATGAAATCCCGTACGCTTCCCGTGAAATATAATTTAAGAAATCCGAAATCAATGCTGATTTCGAAATCAAATAAAAAAATCCGAAATCAGAAACGAAATCACAAAATCAGTAAAGAAATCATAAAATCAGTAAAGAAATCATAAAATCAGTAAGAAAATCACGAAATCAGAAGCGAAATCATAAAATCAGTAAAGAAATCATAAAATCAGTAAAGAAATCATAAAATCAGTAAAAAAAAATTACGAAATCAGAAGCGAAATCACAAAATCAGATGCAAAATCAGTAAAGAAATCGTGAAATCCATTACAAAATTCACGAAATCCAATATCAAAAGAAATCACAAAATCCGACGAAATCACGGGGAAAATCTCAAAATCCAAGGAAATTCGGCGAAAAACCTCAAAATCCAAGGAAATTCGGCGAAAAACCTCAAAATCCAACGAAATCAAGGGAAATATCGCAAAATCCGTCGAAATCACGGTAAAAATAGCAAAATTCGACGGAATCATGGGAAAAATCTCAAAATTCGATGAAATCCATTGGATTTTATCGAATTCTGAAATCAATCGAAATCCGACGAAATCAAACGAAATCCGACAAAATCAAATTGGATTTCGAAATCCCGTACACTTTTTCCTAAACGTCCGACCCCTCGGGTTTACTTCTTCGCATTCTGACACCCTCAAACGCAACACTAATCATGTCGTAAGAAAAGTAGGAAAAGAACTTACACCCGTGGAAATAGTTTTTAAATCGTCGAACGCTCCGACTGGAGCAACGTCGAAAGTCAGAGTTTTGCAGACAGTTATCTTTGATGGTCGTACGTGAACGACACTGTCGACGCTGAGGGATGAAAGTCATACTCTATTGTTCTGTAAGTCATTGGCATTGGTGCCAGGTCCCATTTCTGGAATTGCGTATGTGAAAAACAGTCAGTAGTTAGACGTTAATGGGAGCATGAAAGGTTGAAGAGAGTTAAACTCAATCGTTTTAAAACAATGCAGTGAAATCAAAAACGTTAATGAAAGATAATGCTTTAATTTTTAAACAGATTTTATGATGCCTGAAATAGCTTGTTTTTAACATTCCTTTCTTCAACCTCTCACGTTCTTTATAAACTTTTTAATCGATTAGCGAAGTGAGAATAAAATTAGTTAATAGACGCTTTAGTACAATATTTTAGCACTAAGTTTATTTATCAAGGCGTTAGCACATGCACTGTTAAAAAATGTTGTCGAAAATTGGATGTAAATGGACCCAAACGGCTGACTCTGAGACAGCACAGTTTTTCGTCTATTTTTGAAATAACGTAACTGCCCAAAAATGGACGGTCGAATGATTTGGAGTCTCATCCAAAATTGGACCCAGAGTCATCTATTAAGGGATCCATTATTACCCAGAAATGGTCAGGATATTATGCAAATTTTACGCAAGTGGGAAAAATGAACTGGCACCCTCCCAATATTGGACAAATATCAAGCTCATATTAGACTAATATCGAACCCATATTGGTGTTATATCTAACCTACATTGGACAAATGTTGAATAATATTGGACTCGAATGAAGCCAATATAGAGGCTAGATTTTTTTACTTCACCGAGTAATAAATGCAATGGAGAGGTTCTGTTCTCAACGTATGAGGGTTTGTAGGCGTGTGGGGGTGGGTGTGGGTGTGTTTCTGTCTGCCTGTTACACCCAAGGGATTGCGTTCAAAGTTTCCTAATCTACACAAAAGTGTTCTCAATTTGCGGACCGTATTCACATTTCACGGAATGGTGGAAAACTGTACTGTTACAGGCTCACTGACGACTATTCCTTTATCAGTCATCCCCAATCCAACTACGCCATTCTATGGTCTTTTTGACACTCACGAAAAAGACATCCTCTAGGTGTCAAACGTCGATAATAGCTAGGTTCAAATGATAATATGAAAAACGTCTCTTAAAACGATACAACTAGAAGTATGATAAGTAACTCCCGATAAAAATAATTAATATCAAATAACTTTATTAAAATATTTGAGAAAAACCCGAGGGGTCGGCCATTCATGAAATCACAAAATCCGCCGAAATCACGGGGAAAATCTCAAAATCCAAGGAAATTCGGCGAAAAACCTCAAAATCCAACGAAATCAAGGGAAATATCGCAAAATCCGTCGAAATCATGGTAAAAATAGCAAAATCCGACGGAATCATGGGAAAAATCTCAAAATTCGATGAAATCCGTTGGATTTTATCGAATTCTGAAATCAAACGAAATCTGACGAAATCAAATGGAATCCGACAAAATCAAACGAAATCCGACAAAATCAAATTGGATTTCGAAATCCCGTACACTTTTCCTAAACGTCCGACCCCTCGGAAAAACCTCTCTTAACCAAAACATCAGTAGTCAAAGTTTATATAGGATGAGTTACGAAGATTTTGTGTGAAGTCGATGGATTGGATACATTTCATAGTTTATATAAAGCGAGTAATTAAGACATTACTCCACTGTACCATGAAACTCAATCCATAGTTAATATAGGACGAGTATTGATATCGTAAGCTAATAAAATCAGAATAGAGAAGTCGTTTTGAGGTAAATGATCACAAGATGTTTCAAGTGTGACTCTTTGAAATCTTGTAGGGGGTAGGAACGTGTGGATTTTTATCTCTCCACAGAGAGGCTTTGTATCTAACGTGTCTGTTTTGTTCGAACTTCTGCAATTGCTTATCATTAAAGAGAAATAATTGATGAGAAACAGGTTAATAGGTATGTAGGTGATCCTCAAATATTATTTCACTCCCCCCTTTTCCTTTACCTTTTTATATTATACCAACCCCTCTTTGTTCGATTCTAGGGTGTTTAGGTTGAGAAAGTATAGATGGATTTCGCACCAAGAGTCAAAGGCATCAATTTTTGGATTAAAGCTACCATTTTTGGACCCTTATATCACTTGCTATCCAAATTTGGATTACTCTGTGCAAATTTTTCTAGCAGTGTGGGGGAAAATGTTGCTTGTTGCAATCACGATGACGATAGCGTGCTATAAGGACAAATTATCGTTTGCCAGAAAAATAAAGACAGACTGCCCAGGGGAGTTGTGCCAATTCTCAAATTTTCCTCTCTTGTGTGGAATAGATCTGCTTGGCAACTTTAATAGTACTTAAGGTTACCGAGGGTGGGGCACTTTTTTTAAACTTTTTAAAATATTTTATTTATAGTTATATACCATATTATATACTTCTTCCCGTTTCACGTGTATGTACCTTAAAATATAAGCTCAATTAGTTAAACGACTTTTATAAGACCAAGAGCAAACCAAGCAGGAGTACCCCATCAATCATAAACTTTTAAAAAATTTCAATATAATACAAATTTCATAGAAAATTAAGAGACAATAACCGCGACAATTGGTCGATTTCGACAGTGTTCAATTTTCTTATTACTATCTTTGAATTAGACAGATCATCCGCTTGGCGTATTTGTTTGACCGCTATTTCACCGAAATTGATCACTCGATGTATCGACTAGTTAGTTGGCATTCTACCCGACATTCCGACGATCGGTACGCGATGGGTCATGTGAGTAGTCAGTGCCGCATTGCAATGTCCTACACGCTCCAACAGTCAACCGACTTCTTATAGCAAGAGTAAAAACCGACCATCGTCCTTCTTTTAACTGTCATGTTGTCCGAAGAGAATTACAATAGTTAAGTGATTCCATCTATCGAAGCGAAAGGTTTCATTAACAGACTTTATTTTCTTAGATCAGCCGACCGATGGTGAAATTTAAATTTTTTTCAGACTTCGAAATGCCGTAGTAAAATTGATTGGACCGGACTTGTGTCGTAGGTTTGTAGGTTTGTAGACTTAACTGTGGTTTACGAAACTCTGTTCCGTTGAAGGAAGGTTAACCAAATAAATAGGACAAAATAGTAATATATTGGTTTTTTTTTGAGTGTGTAAGATTTGGTTAGGTAGCGGTTGATTGTTGGGTGTTCAGTCATTAATTTGAATGATATAGGGAATAAAAAAATAAAGACAAATCGGCTACTGCTAATTGTTTAATAATTTAAAGATTTTCAATAAAAATGTGAAGCAAATTAACAGTGTCCTACATTAGGTTTATTCGCTTACATAACTTATTAGTTTCATTTTTATCATTTCAGAATAAATAAAGAATAAACTATTTAAATATGCGTCGTATTTTATAATTGCTATAAAATATGATTCGATCATTGCGTCCCCGTGATATTAAATACACGTGAACAGTCAATCGGGGATATTTAAGGCAAGTTTAATTTAGTGAATATATGTACTCGTCGCCGAATGGGATTTCTTCACTATTGTGGGGAATCCTAACAAGCGCGTCGTAGGCACCTTCAACAGCTACGTGCTTCAATAGACATCAACAGAAATGAGATGGATATTATAATTATAAAAGTCCTATCGCATGCTGATTTAAAAGCAGCAATTTCAGTCGGGTAACAGTGTTTTCGAAGATTTTTCAGTCGGCAAACCCATAAGTCAAGGCCATTCATAACGTCATTTTAAGTTAAACTTCGGACAGACCGTATTCGAAAGACCAAAAAAACTATAGCTCATTTAAAAATTGATCAGATTCAAAGCATAGGAATAGGCAATAACGTTTCATATTTCTTATGGAGCTTCTAGATTCTACTCTTTGTTCGTACTCCTTTTATGTTTTTACCTTGTGCTGCCATGAAAAGAACCCTTACAAAACCATAAAATTTTCTTTTTACGAAATATTGTTTGAAAATATGGTAATTTCTTTCGGCATTACGATTCTTTTGATATGTAACTAACTATAAAGCTCTGTTTCATTTCAATATTCCAAGAAACTCATTGATATAAATTTTACAAATCCGCGTCTTCTCGACTCGGAGAGGTTGATTTTAGTTTCCCAACTGATTTTGACTTGGACCAACCAACTTGACTGTAGGCTAAAATCCTAGGATTATTACAGAAGGGCCTTGTGGACAAAATGAGACTAAAAACTGAGGTACGCGATAGATGGCGATGCAATCTTAGGCCAAAGTACACTAAAGCATATTGGTAACTTAAGATGCTGAGCATGTCATACCCTCTTTAGCCTCCAGTCATGCTGATTCCTCCAAGGTTTTGATAAGCATTAACAGCCATTAAGAGTTCCATTGACAACTTGATTGGCCTGTAAACAGCACCCTCTCTTTAAACCTCGGCAATATTCTTTGCTATCGAGCATGATTGTTTGCTTTTCTCAATATTAAAGATATAACTGTCTCAACTTGCAGAAACAGAGAACATGCAACTTTGATGCAACAAAATTATGAAGCTTGCCCGATCACACCTAATTGGGGACTAGATCAGACCAACACTTTCATTTGTGGACAACCCCCAATACTGCCAACAGATGACGTCACTATGCTAAATTAGAGACCCCTCATACAGGTTGTAAATAAATGTTTTATTGTATGCAAGTGAGAAGGCACAAAAGAAATATTGGGAAATATGCTGAGTGCAACAAAATGTTTAGTACATCAAATTACAACCTCTAATCTGTTTGGTAAGCTATGTGTCTACCATCGTGGTGGAGGTGCTATGGAACGCCGTTTCGGTCAAAAGAGTCTCGAGAGGTAGGTATTTTCTTCGAGACTGGAAAGTCTCTACGAGAAGGGTAAGTCTCTACGAGAAGGGTGGAGGTAGGGGGATGTGTGACGGTAAAGTGTATACGAAGCGGTAAAGTGTATGCAAAGCGGTAAAGTGTACATGAAACTATGAAGTGTATGCGAAACTGTAAAGTGTACATGAAACTATGAAGTGTATGCGAAACTGTAAAGTGTACATGAAACTGTAAAGTGTACATGAAACTATAAAGTGTATACGAAACTGTAAAGTATATTCGAAACTGTAAAGTGTATTCGAAGCGGTAAAGTGTATACGAAGCAGTAAATTGTACAAGAAACTGTAGAGTATATACGAAACTGTAAAGTGTACACGAAACTGTAAAGTGTACACGAAACTGTAAAGTGTACACGAAACTGTAAAGTGAACACGAAACTGTAAAGTGAACACGAAACTGTAAAGTGTACACGAAACTGTAAAGTGTATTCGAAACTGTAAAGTGTATTCGAAACTGTAAAGTGTATTCGAAACTGTAAAGTGTATTCGAAAGTGTAAAGTGTATTCGAAACGGTAAAGTGTATTCGAAACGGTAAAGTGTATTCGAAGCGGTAAAGTGTACATGAAACTATAAAGTGTATACGAAACTGTAAAGTGTATACGAAACTGTAAAGTGTACACGAAACTATAAAGTGTATACGAAACTGTAAAGTGTATACGAAACTGTAAAGTGTATACGAAACTGTAAAGTGTATACGAAACTGTAAAGTGTATACGAAACTGTAAAGTGTATACGAAACTGTAAAGTGTATACGAAACTATAAAGTGTATACGAAACTATAAAGTGTATACGAAACTATAAAGTGTATACGAAACTGTAAAGTGTACATGAAACTATAAAGTGTATGCGAAGTGGTAAAGTGTATGCGAAGCGGTAAAGTGTAAACGTAGGGGAAAATACATACGAAACTGTAATTCCTCCATGAGAGGGCAGAGGTCGAGGGTGACGGTTAGTTTAATGCGTAGCGGGAAAGTGATTGCGTGTAGTGAAAGTGCATGAGTTAAGAGTAGATATGAAATGTTCCTATTTTTACTAGTAATATTTCTATAAAAAAAATCAGCGTTGCATTGAAAACCATCTTTTTAAAGATAAGAATGATCTTTTTTTTACTATTTACATTACTTATTTTAAATCATAGAAAGTAAGTAACTAGGGTTTAAATCATAGAAAGTAAGTAACTAGGGTTAAAAGTCAGAAAATGTTCCGCTCAGAAACGTTTCCGGAAAATGACCGAGACATTTTTTCGGAAACTTTTCCGTATTTTTCCGCTAGCGATATTTCAGTTTAGTCCGGGTTTTTTTCTGAAAATATTTATAATAATAACAAATTAGAGGACAGCACGCTTGACTGATTGTCTCATTTTTTATTATATCTTTTAATTTCATAACAAGGATATATCACACCTATTTTAAAATTGTAAACTAATAAAATTAAAGCTGAAATATTGCACTACTAATCACTAGTCTCTGCTAATTACTAAACAAAAATTCCGTACACCCTGAAATAATTACTATGGCATAAGTTTTTTGAAATGTGCCTTGGTTAATATAACAGTGGGTGCCTGAAAACACTAGCAACGAGTACTCAAAATATACCAAATTACAAATGAAATAAATTTCTGGGTTGGTTTTTATTTTTGTTTCGAAAAATATTAAAAAAAATCACTCTTACAAATTAGGCTTAAATTAGGTGAAATTTTGCGCAACAGAGACGCGCTCTCCCCAACTCAAGTTTCACAACTTAGGGTAGACGGCAGGTCATGTAACTCAGGCGAGGTCAACTTAATTTTTTGAGACTTAAAAAGCGCCCCTAGCGGAGAATCGTGGCGATTTAAAAGGTCCGGAAAAAAGTAGAAAAATTGGCCTTGAATATCTCGTAGGTAGTGCTTATTGTTAAGTCTTTTACGACATACAGCTGTTATGGTACTTACAGAATACTTATGAGTAGATTGTTTGTTATGGTATACATGGATAGTTTTGTTGTTATGACATTAGTTTATTAGCGGTTTTAGATATAAAATTTATAAAACAAATTAATGTTTTTCCAAAAATATCTTAATTAATTTATGATATATTCCTGACAAGAGAAACCGCCTTTGTGATAAAGCGCCAATAAGAGAAACCGCCTTTATGAGAAAGTTCTGTTTTGACAAAATCCGCTGTTTTGATATCAGCTATTTTGACATTGCTTGTTTCGACTATCGCTGTTATGGAAGAGTTTTTTTTTTGACAATCGCTGTTCTGAGAAATCGCCGTTTCGCCACACGCTGAAATGGGAAACGCTATTCTGACAAACCTACCTACAAACCATATATATACTTACTTGCATCGTATATTCACTTATGGTTCCAACACTCTCGGCCCACACGTTAAGGTATTTTACGAATCCCTTATCTCTGCACGTGCGGGTCTCATCTCGAACCTCGGTTCCCCCAGGAGAAAGTTTTACATTTGAGGGACATGCCGTGCCCGCCTACTTTTTGGGGCTAGCTATTTTTAAAGGATACAGGTGGCGACGTACGGATTTGTCTTTGTTGTATATATTTTGTATTCTGTATTTTAGTTTCTTAAATGAAGTATTTTTTTGGTTTGGAATTCAAAGGGTTACGTTCTTTCAAAAAAGGTTCCCTAGCATCGGAGATAAATTCTCCGCTCGCTAGGTATAATATAACCCAGTTTAATAAACTTAATCAGAAACTTTCCCGGGCGTGCGCGCGACAACGCACCAAAGTTTCATCAGAATCGGTTGTATTGTTTGGGAACGCTTAAAAGACAAACACACAGACAGACAAACAAACATTTATTTTTATACATATTCATTCGTTGTAGGTCAATCGCGAGGAATCTATAGGGTATGTTCCCATTTTCCCCAATCCCATAATACCCAAAAGGAATATTTCGCCCAAAAGATTTTTTGTCCCATTTCGCCCAAAAGATTTTTTGTCCCATTTCGCCCAAAAGATTTTTTGTCCCATTTCGCCCAAAAGATTTTTTGTCCCATTTCGCCCAAAAGATTTTTTTGTCCCATTTCGCCCAAAAGATTTTTTGTCCCATTTCGCCCAAAAGATTTTTTGTCCCATTTCGCCCAAAAGATTTTTTGTCCCATTTCGCCCAAGCCCGAAAGTTGAGATCTAATTTTAGCCTATAGAAATAAAAAAGACCTAGAGAAAATTAGCCTTGGGTTGGGTTAGGCTAGGCTAGGTTAGGTTGGGTTGAGTTAGGCTAGGTGGGTGGGAAGCCTTCACATGAGCAGTTCCCTTATGAGCGGATTTCATATTACCGGTCCTCATAACAACAGTTCTCTAAATAGCGGTTCCCGAAATGGCAGTTCACCCATTACAGCAATTACCGATACAGCGGTTCTCGTAAACGCGGCGTACCGTTTTATAGCAGTTCTCTAAAGAGCGGAAAAACAGATATGCGAAAAACCATAGTTGTTGCTTGCCCAGCTGGGTTATATGAACTCAAAAAGAACTAGGTCAGATATGGATAATTTGGTTAGGTTAAAGTTCAACTTTTCAACTAAATAGTATTAGGTCAGGTTAGGTTAGGTTTTGCTTCGTTTGGTTAGGCTTAGGTTAGTAATATTTTGGAAATGGTTTAACAATGTTACGCCTTTTCCAAAAAAATTAATGTTTACAACCATCTTCTTCCGAAATAAAATAACCTTTCTCGAATTATAATATGCCTTTTCCAAAAAATAACTGTTTACAATTATCTTCTTCCGAAATATAATAACCTTTCTCGAATTACAATATGCCTTTTCCAAAATATTACTGTTTACAATTATCTTCTTCCGAAATAAAATAACCTTTCTCGAATTATAATATGCCTTTTCCAAAAAATAACTGTTTACAATTATCTTCTTCCGAAATAAAATAACCTTTCTCGAATTATTTTTCTATCCTGGTAAGAGAATTGTAAACTGATACAGCCTGAAGAATAGTACAATATTTAAGTGTACTTTAAAAAAAATGCATAAATACGCGCCGAGTTTATTAAAGCAGTGGAAGGCACGGATCGAGAGGATATTGTAAGGGAAATTAATAGCCAATGTTTCTGTTTTGGGGGAAAAATATTTTGGGACAAATGAGATTGGGAGAAATGGGAATTGGGGAAACTGTTTTTGGGTGAAATGGGGGGAATCATCTATAGAGTTGCAGAAAGACAGACAAAACTTGGAAATATGTAGTATGTACTCCCAACATTAACGAAAATTGTGGCTAGATTCCTTTTACAAGGCTGGTCAGTTGTATCTAAATTTCAACATCTGCTTATTTGTCATATTGAAAGAATGCTACTTTATCCTTTCCTTGACTTTCCCTTAAATTTCAACAATACACTTTCGTTTCTTGGGTATACGCTTGCACCTACTAAAATATAAAAAATGTTTATTATCTTTGTTCATAGAGGGGCTATGCACCGTTGAATTCTGTATAGAATAGTATTGCATAAGCAAACCGTGAAGTTAGCGCTTTCTTGAAAAAAATAAATAATTTACTCAATATATTTAAATTATTCTCTGAAAGTTAGTGATTTAATTAAAAAACTTTATGGTGCAGGCCATTTCAGGAAAGTGCATGGTTATCCCCTCACCAAACAAACCGAAATTAATTCAATTTTTAATCACATAGTTTTATTTATAAAATATTGGAAATAATTGATATATAAAAAATAAACTAAATTTAATTAATTATTTATATACTATAACTGAAACTACAGATGGCGTTACTTTAAGTTCGAAAATGTACATTTTTGGACAAGGGTTAATTCAGGGTCCCAGGGATTTTATAGATGAGAGGGATGTGAAGCGAAAAGAAAATTTGCTGGTGAAACAGGGGCGACATGCTCAGTAGGTTAAAACGGAGCACCATAAGGTATTGTTGTCAGTGGCATAACAATAGGGTGGCAGGACGGGCAAAATGTCACTGGCCTCGGCCGTGAGCCGAGGTAAGGTGAGGGAGAGCCCAGTCCGATGAATTTTGCTACGGGCCTCTAACGGTACAGTTACGCCACTGCCTGTAGTTTTACTAACTTCGAATGTTAAACTATTGTTATTTTCTCATTTTCAACATTTGCCCTTGATGGAGAAAAATGAAGAAGCGCGCATTTAGAGTCCCGTTGAAAATAACCTCTTCTATTGGTGAGTATGATTTTACATGAAAATTTCACTGCTTCTAATCCCTCTCAAATATAAGATTTCTTGTTTGCCGTTTTTCCAAGTATAAGATCTACCGCCTACAGTTATTGTTCATTATTGGCAGAGTTGCCAGATGGGCGGTTTACCGCCCAAATTGGGCTTCTTTTCGATATATGTAGGGTTCGGCGGGCCGCTTTTTAGCATTGGAAGGTTTACAAAGTTAATTTAGGGATTGTACTCGTCGAAAAGTCGAAAATCTAATAAAAAATTAAGACACTTTTAAGCTAAGATATTTTTGTTAAATAAAAACGAAGTTAATACCGTAGTCTCTGGACAATGTATCAGGGAAACAACTGTAACTAAACAAGTTTATGATATTACCATCTATTAAATATGTTTATATTGTAAGTTAATAACCTGGCTTATTGTTAAAAAGACTCTGTATTGGGCGGAAATTGGGCGCTTTTCTGCAAAAATAAAATTTTTGCTTGGGCGGTAATTTGGGCTGATTTCCGCTTGGGTTGGGCGAGATCTTCAAAACTGATCTGACAACTCTGATTATTGGTGCCCTCGTACTCGGAGGTAGGACTGCATCACTGCAAGTTGTTTTTTCTAAACTCGTAAGGGAGCGGGAAAGTTTCGCGTTTGGGCGTTTGGCAGATACTACAAAATATTTTTTAAACACGTTAATTTTTAATCATGGCTGAGAGAAACAATGATCACATATCTCCTGAATCTATTCGAGAAGCAATCAATGTTCTTAGAAGCCCTCAGTTATATAACTTACTCGCTGCAGCCGCGTCGCCAGAAAGCCTTGAAACCCCAAGAGGACCTATTTTAGAAACGTGTAACACGGTTCAGCCGAACCATCCTTTTCGACGAACTAATCAACAGTTAGTAAGGCCTTCATTAGCTTCCGTTGATACTGAGATTAGAACCATGTTTCGATCAACTGGAGCCCCTGCAGTACCGGAAGGAAGAAATTCTCTTCAAACGTCGTTTAATTTCATTGGATCACAAAGAAAAAGACCACATTCAAGGTAAAGTTCTGTCTTAAATAATAACGCTGTCTTATGGTAGAGCGGTTTTACATCAAGAAATTAAACTTTGGGAATAGTAGGAGAGTAATGTTAGGGGCCGTTCATAAATTACGTCACGCGTCCACGGGGGAGGGGGATTTGGATACATGCGACGATGTGTGAAAAAGGGGGAGAGAGGGTAAAAAAACTGATTTTTTACGTGGCTTAATTTGTGAACAGCCCCTTACCTTACTCAACTTTAATAAATGTAGCAGTACATGGCGAATTCATTTTGAAAAAGTTAAAATATATAAGCCTTTAAAACAAAATGATTTGCAACTGCGTCTTATGAGTCTCCAAAAAATTACATGAGGAATTTTTTAACGTTGGCTTAAATTCGACACAATAACGTTTAGATGGTTCATTCCGTAAAAAATAAATTAATTTAATAAAATATTAACTATTGTTTTGGGGGAACTTCTTCGTCAGTGAGTTGTTGGTTTAACTGCACTCATTTAACCTTTTTGCGATGTCTCATTTAACGACAGTCGCGCCGCCAGCAGTAGGCACGTGCCTACGTTGGAAAATTTTGGCCTACATGAGGGACCTCCAAATTTTTAAAAACGTGCCTATAGAGGCCTTCAAATTAAATTTTATTTCTTACTTTAACAGCGTTTAATTACTTTATGTACTTTCATAGTTTATATTTCTATCTGTAAAAATCTAACACAACATCTCACACCTGTTTGACATATTCGCTACACTATGCTTTTGTAATGTACAAGAGAGCATTTTCAAAACCCTTTTTCTTTATATTCTAAAGAACAAGATCCCCCTCTAAAGTGTTGACCGTTGACCCCCAGGTTACACCTCTCTTGTATAGAAACTAGAAAGGACACGAGTTGGAAATTCCCCTCCCAACCTAAAAACGGTACGCGGCATGCGTCGCGGAGAGGAATAAAATTTTCCAACTGTAAACACACCAAGATTACACTAGAGTAACATTTTAGGTGCTTCACGGAAACGAA
The DNA here is from genome assembly GCF_054372755.1 of Phalangium opilio. Lineage (NCBI taxonomy): Eukaryota > Metazoa > Arthropoda > Arachnida > Opiliones > Phalangiidae > Phalangium > Phalangium opilio. Next base: position 942,323 of record NW_028324260.1, read on the forward strand.
AGATAATCCCTGATAAGAGACTTCAAGACAGTGTAATTATTGACTAAATTTATAAGAAGGGTCGCAAGGACACGGTTGCCAAAAACTTCGTACTCTTAATAATCTCACAAAAAAAGGAAATACTGAAATCTAATCGTTAAATCTATTATATTCCTCAAAATCCTGAAATATATTAAAAAATTATGCATGATAAATTTTCAAAACAAAAGGGAGGGTGGGGGCTGTAGATCATGCTGTGTCTACGCGAGAAATAATCCCGGCGGCGCTACTGTTTAACGCAAGTCATTGCGTGGGTGGCGTAGCGGTTAGCGCTTTCGTCTCGCAGCAAGAGGATCCCGGGTTCGATCCCGGACTGTGGCACCTGGTGAAAAATCTGGGAAGAAATCCTTCTGCGTAGAGTTTGCAAGTTCTCTCCCCGCTTGATAAAGGAGTTTTCCTCCGCGGTCTAACCCGGTTTCTCCTTTCCATCAAAATTTGCAGAGGTTAACGGTAATAGTTAGTATAGGGCGCTGTCGGTTAGCTGTGGCATAGGGGCTAGCCACCACCCCTCTATGCATTGTAAAGGCGTTAGATAAGTGGCAATAAGTCGCAAGATGACTTGGTCCAATTAGCTAGCTGAACTTATCTTATTTAATCGTAAAAGAGGCCAAATGAAAGGAACAAGAAAAGCATTTATCAAATAAATGAATAAATTTTAACTTCCGCAGAGAGATTTTAAATTTATACATAGTTTTCTGTGATGTGTTGCCAGTCATTTGTGAGTTCAATTGAACCATAGCTAGTCTACAACAGAATCAAAGGCAGCAGTTTGGCTTGGTTCTCCTCAGACAATGGGAACTGGGATCATGCTGAAAAGCACTCACTAGGTACTGGCAACCCTAAAATGAAGTTAAAGCTGAGACAAAAGGGGAGAAAATTTATCAAGCCCCCTTTAGTGGATGGAAACAATGTATTGATCAAATGAGCCCTGTAACATGTGTATTTGTTTTAAGGAAATGTTGGAAATTCTTGAATGTTCTTGTTCAGCTGACTCACGAAATTCAGTGTCCCGTAGTTTTGTTATAAAGCAGAAAAAAGGGTGATCCAAATTAATTATTTTTAATGAATTCGCCATACACTGAAAAATTCCTTTTATTTAAAGGGACTACCAAGTAGTCAACGGGGGTTGGGCTTATTTTTAAAAAACATCACTGCGTGTTGTATGCGGGGGAAAAATTGGTTTGCGAATGCAAAACGCACTGTGGTCGTGTCTTCCAAAACTGGTTTTTGCCCCCTGCATACCACGTGCAGTGGAGTAAGCAGTGTACCCGAACCACTAACTAAATCGGTAAAAATCGGGCGGTTTTCGATTTTTGGTTTCTTTGCTTGAGATAAAACGCGCCATTATTGGTTTCAGCAGGAATTTATAGAAAACAGCACTAGCCATAGAAGCTACCTCCAAATGATCCGACACATAGTGGGTGTGCACTAAGCTCTGGCAGACACGTCATATAATTATAAAATAATAAACAACGCAAAGGATTAGTGTGGATATCCCTTCGTTAGAAAAAGCAGTTATTATTATTATCCGAGGGGCAGTTCACTTGGTTCCAGGGTGCGTGTTTAATCAGCATTTAACGAATATAATAATTTAATCATGACTTAATCAATGCACAGTGGAAGGCAGGGATAATCATTTTAATCCGATTTAATCATGCGGAGGTGCATATTTAATCATGGAAGTGACCTGCCCCTCGTTATTATCTACAATATATTTCCAAGTGTTTGTCTGTCTGTCTGTCTGCAGCTCTATAGGCGTCCACGCGCTTTGTCTTAAATGCGAGGGGTCGGACGTTTAGGAAAAAGTGTACGGGATTTCGAAATCCAATTTGATTTCGTTTGATTTCGTCGGATTTCGTTTGATTTCGTCGGATTTCGTTTGATTTCGTCGGATTTCATTTGATTTCGTCGGATTTCATTTGATTTCATCGGATTTCGTTTGATTTCGTCGGATTTCGTTTGATTTCAGAATTCGATAAAATCCAATGGATTTCATCGAATTTCCTTGGATTTTGAGATTTTCCCCGTGATTTCGTCGGATTTTGTGATTTCTTTTGATATTGGATTTCGTGAATTTTGTAATGGATTTCACGATTTCTTTACTGATTTTGCGTCTGATTTTGTGATTTCGCTTCTGATTTCGTGATTTCTATGTTGATTTCGTGATTTTTTTACTGATTTTGTGATTTCGTTTCTGATTTCGGATTTTTTTATTTGATTTCGAAATCAGCATTGATTTCGGATTTCTTAAATTATATTTCACGGGTAGCGTACGGGATTTCATGAGTGGCCGACCCCTCGCAATTAGATCATTGAAAGGCTTATCGTAATCGCGTTGTAGCTTCGGAGTTTCCATTCTTATTGTGGTGCATATTGACTTTCATTGCGTCTAACCACAATACAGCTTTGGTGGTAATTAACGTTAAAAACCGCGTTGGCAAACTAAGAATATATATGAGGTGAAAGGAAACAATAGTGTTTATACTGCAAAACCAGTTGTGAATGTAGTTATGAGAATGCAGGGTTAACAGTTGAGGCGTATGCAACTGGGTCTTTTAAAACACATAAAGACTATATTTCTCCCATAAGTTCTGCACTTAATTTCCAGTTTTTTCCCCATGGCACATTCTTATTGGATGTAATATGTCATCTGCTTTACTATATATTCTCTATACTTGGAATGCTGCTTTAATAATTCGTAAATTTTTACTTCAAAAAGAGAAATATAATTCCTTATCTTGGTAAATAAAGTTGTGAGTAGTCCTCTTGACTCGGAGAAGTAATATTTTGGTTTTTCCAACTAGTATTTCTTTTAACACTCGGCCTATCTATTAGTTTTCATGTCCGAGAGTTATCTGTTGAAAAATATATTAAGTTGGGAAACCGAAATAAATCCATCCGAGTCGAGATCTATCCAATTAGGGTTTTCTTAAATAAATAAATATATTTGATATTTTATTTGTCAGAAATTCATCTTAATTCTAATTATGTCGTTTTATGAAACAATAATCGAAAAATCACTTCAATCACAGATATTGATAAGGTTTGTATTCACAGTAAATGAGAGGAAAAGCCGCAATTGCGTGAACCTTTGGTGGAAGCCCAGGCATCGGGAGGCTAGACGATCTTCGTAACCGTAGCTGATCACCGCGTGCATCTTAACCCTTACGATGATGCGGGAGAAATATGAACGCGGTCCAGATATTGCGTATTCGTTTGCTCCGATAATCCGATTGCCAACTGCAAACGCGGTTACATACACACAGACACGCCCAGTGTAATACATTTATCTGAACTATCAAGCTGGTGTCGAGCCTCTTGCGCATGTGTAGATCTGATTGTGGAAGAGTAATGGGTATAAAGGAGAGTGGGAGGGGATATGAAAATGGCAAGGCCAGAGTTATTAGATATTTCTGAAATCTAATATATTCCTGGTGATGCGAACTCCTACCATCGACGGGCGGATGCGAAGGGTTCAAAAAGCGGAAACCGTATCCGTGTAAAATTCTTTCCCGGAGCTGGATTAGCACTTCTAACATTGTGTTCGCGCATGCTCCGTCGCCTCTGAGTTTTTATCAAGAAGCTATTTTAGATTTTAATACGAATTTCGCGATTTTTAATTGGGGATTTTGTGATTTTGAATAGGATTTTAGGATTTTCACTTAGATTTTAGAATTTCGAAGATATTTTAGGATTCTCAGTGAGATTCTAGGTGTTTCAAACAGATTTCAGGGTAATTGTACGAGATTTTGGCCGACATCCGACCCACCGGTAAGGAGTGATTGACATCTGAGGACCCAATTAACTATAGTTCATAATTAGTTGAGCGCCGTAAAGCATATAATTGAACACTCGCTGTGGAAAAAGAACCCAAGACATTTATATGTAGGGACCTGAAAACACACGATATTTTCACCGCATAAATGGGGACCTTAATTCCAGATTACTTTCAAATTTCAGATATAGATGTCGCTAGGTGAAAGTCCCCACTTGTCAATGAAGTCACTGCGTGGATCTTGAAAGTGTATAATCAAAAAATGTCCCCAGATATAAGGTTGGAAGACTGTTTAGGTCCCCACTTGTAAACCTGAAATCAGCTCAAAACTTACGTGTTAAGCCTTTAAAAGGTCCGATTACCTAAATTTCTTTATAATAATCAATATTTAAACTATAAAATTAAAATATACATGAAATTAGAAAATGTGTGTTTAATAGACCCCACTTGTCTGTTGAAATGACTGTGAAGGTCCCCACTTGTAAATTTATCGAGTGTGATAAATGAAATTGAAATACCTGATGGAACCATATAGGCTTCGACACTAATACAAAATCTAATAATTTATAAACAAATGTCCCCAGATATAAGGTTGGAAGACGGTTTAGGTCCCCACTTGTAAATCTGAAATCAGCTCAAAACTTATGTGTTAAGCCTTTAAAAGGTCCGATTACCTAAATTTGATTATAATAATCAAGATTTAAACTACAAAATTAAAATATACATGAAATTAGAAAATGTGTGTTTAAAAGAACCCACTTGTCTGTTGAAATGACGGTGAAGGTCCCCACTTGTAAATTTATCGAGTGTGAAAAATGAAATTGAAATACCTGATGGAACCATATAGGCTTTGACACTAATTCAAAACCTAATAATTTATACACAAATGTCCCCAGATATAAGGTTGGAAGACTGTTTAGGTCCCCACTTGTAAACCTGAAATCAGCTCAAAACTTATGTGTTAAGCCTTTAAAAGGTCCGATTACCTAAATTTCATTATAATAATCAATATTTAAACTATAAAATTAAAATATACATGAAATTAGAAAATGTGTGTTTAAAAGACCCCACTTGTCTGTTGAAATGACTGTGAAGGTCCCCACTTGTAAATTTATCGAGTGTGAAAAATGAAATTGAAATACCTGATGGAACCATATAGGCTTCGACACTAATACAAAATCAAATAATTTATACACAAATGTCCCCAGATATAAGGTTGGAAGACTGTTTAGGTCCCCACTTGTAAACCTGAAATCAGCTCAAAACCTACGTGTTAAGCTTTTAAAAGGTCCGATTACCTAAATTTCATTATAATAATCAATATTTAAACTATAAAATTAAAATATACATGAAATTAGAAAATGTGTGTTTAAAAGACCCCACTGGTCTGTTGAAATGACGGTGAAGGTCCCCACTTGTAAATTTATCGAGTGTGAAAAATGAAATTGAAATACCTGATGGAACCATATAGGCTTTGACACTAATTCAAAACCTAATAATTTATACACAAATGTCCCCAGATATAAGGTTGGAAGACTGTTTAGGTCCCCAATTGTAAACCTGAAATCAGCTCAAAACTTACGTGTTTAGCCTTTAAAAGGTCCGATTACCTAAATTTGATTATAATAATCAATATTTAAACTACAAAATTAAAATATACATGAAATCAGAAAATGTCTGTTTAAAAGACCCCACTTGTCTGTTGAAATGACTGTGAAGGTCCCCACTTGTAAATTTATCGAGTGTGAAAAATGAAATTGAAATACTTGATTGAACCATATAGGCTTTGACACTAATACAAAATATAATAATTTATACACAAATGTCCCCAGATATAAGGTTGGAAGACGGTTTAGGTCCCCACTTGTAAATCTGAAATAAGCTCAAAACTTACGTGTTAAGCTTTTAAAAGGTCCGATTACCTAAATTTCATTATAATAATCAATATTTAAACTATAAAATTAAAATATACATGAAATTAGAAAATGTGTGTTTAAAAGACCCCGCTTGTCTGTTGAAATGACTGTGAAGGTCCCCACTTGTAAATTTATCGAGTGTGAAAAATGAAATTGAAATACCTGATGGAACCATATAGGCTTCGACACTAATACAAAATCTAATAATTTATACACAAATGTCCCCAGATATAAGGTTGGAAGACTGTTTAGGTCCCCACTTGTAAACCTGAAATCAGCTCAAAACCTACGTGTTAAGCTTTTAAAAGGTCCGATTACCTAAATTTCATTATAATAATCAATATTTAAACTATAAAATTAAAATATACATGAAATTAGAAAATGTGTGTTTAAAAGACCCCACTGGTCTGTTGAAATGACGGTGAAGGTCCCCACTTGTAAATTTATCGAGTGTGAAAAATGAAATTGAAATACCTGATGGAACCATATAGGCTTTGACACTAATTCAAAACCTAATAATTTATACACAAATGTCCCCAGATATAAGGTTGGAAGACTGTTTAGGTCCCCAATTGTAAACCTGAAATCAGCTCAAAACTTACGTGTTAAGCCTTTAAAAGGTCCGATTACCTAAATTTCATTATAATAATCAATATTTAAACTATAAAATTAAAATATACATGAAATTAGAAAATGTGTGTTTAAAAGACCCCACTTGTCTGTTGAAATGACGGTGAAGGTCCCCACTTGTAAATTTATCGAGTGTGAAAAATGAAATTGAAATACCTGATGGAACCATATAGGCTTTGACACTAATTCAAAACCTAATAATTTATACACAAATGTCCCCAGATATAAGGTTGGAAGACTGTTTAGGTCCCCAATTGTAAACCTGAAATCAGCTCAAAACTTACGTGTTTAGCCTTTAAAAGGTCCGATTACCTAAATTTGATTATAATAATCAATATTTAAACTACAAAATTAAAATATACATGAAATCAGAAAATGTCTGTTTAAAAGACCCCACTTGTCTGTTGAAATGACTGTGAAGGTCCCCACTTGTAAATTTATCGAGTGTGAAAAATGAAATTGAAATACTTGATTGAACCATATAGGCTTTGACACTAATACAAAATATAATAATTTATACACAAATGTCCCCAGATATAAGGTTGGAAGACGGTTTAGGTCCCCACTTGTAAATCTGAAATAAGCTCAAAACTTACGTGTTAAGCTTTTAAAAGGTCCGATTACCTAAATTTCATTATAATAATCAATATTTAAACTATAAAATTAAAATATACATGAAATTAGAAAATGTGTGTTTAAAAGACCCCACTTGTCTGTTGAAATGACTGTGAAGGTCCCCACTTGTAAATTTATCGAGTGTGAAAAATGAAATTGAAATACCTGATGGAACCATATAGGCTTCGACACTAATACAAAATCTAATAATTTATACACAAATGTCCCCAGATATAAGGTTGGAAGACTGTTTAGGTCCCCACTTGTAAACCTGAAATCAGCTCAAAACCTACGTGTTAAGCTTTTAAAAGGTCCGATTACCTAAATTTCATTATAATAATCAATATTTAAACTATAAAATTAAAATATACATGAAATTAGAAAATGTGTGTTTAAAAGACCCCACTGGTCTGTTGAAATGACGGTGAAGGTCCCCACTTGTAAATTTATCGAGTGTGAAAAATGAAATTGAAATACCTGATGGAACCATATAGGCTTTGACACTAATTCAAAACCTAACAATTTATACACAAATGTCCCCAGATATAAGGTTGGAAGACTGTTTAGGTCCCCAATTGTAAACCTGAAATCAGCTCAAAACTTACGTGTTAAGCCTTTAAAAGGTCCGATTACCTAAATTTCATTATAATAATCAATATTTAAACTATAAAATTAAAATATACATGAAATTAGAAAATGTGTGTTTAAAAGACCCCACTTGTCTGTTGAAATGACGGTGAAGGTCCCCACTTGTAAATTTATCGAGTGTGAAAAATGAAATTGAAATACCTGATGGAACCATATAGGCTTTGACACTAATTCAAAACCTAATAATTTATACACAAATGTCCCCAGATATAAGGTTGGAAGACTGTTTAGGTCCCCACTTGTAAACCTGAAATCAGCTCAAAACTTACGTGTTTAGCCTTTAAAAGGTCCGATTACCTAAATTTCATTATAATAATCAATATTTAAACTATAAAATTAAAATATACATGAAATTAGAAAATGTGTGTTTAAAAGACCCCACTGGTCTGTTGAAATGACGGTGAAGGTCCCCACTTGTAAATTTATCGAGTGTGAAAAATGAAATTGAAATACCTGATGGAACCATATAGGCTTTGACACTAATTCAAAACCTAATAATTTATACACAAATGTCCCCAGATATAAGGTTGGAAGACTGTTTAGGTCCCCAATTGTAAACCTGAAATCAGCTCAAAACTTACGTGTTTAGCCTTTAAAAGGTCCGATTACCTAAATTTGATTATAATAATCAATATTTAAACTACAAAATTAAAATATACATGAAATCAGAAAATGTCTGTTTAAAAGACCCCACTTGTCTGTTGAAATGACTGTGAAGGTCCCCACTTGTAAATTTATCGAGTGTGAAAAATGAAATTGAAATACTTGATTGAACCATATAGGCTTTGACACTAATACAAAATATAATAATTTATACACAAATGTCCCCAGATATAAGGTTGGAAGACGGTTTAGGTCCCCACTTGTAAATCTGAAATAAGCTCAAAACTTACGTGTTAAGCTTTTAAAAGGTCCGATTACCTAAATTTCATTATAATAATCAATATTTAAACTATAAAATTAAAATATACATGAAATTAGAAAATGTGTGTTTAAAAGACCCCACTTGTCTGTTGAAATGACTGTGAAGGTCCCCACTTGTAAATTTATCGAGTGTGAAAAATGAAATTGAAATACCTGATGGAACCATATAGGCTTCGACACTAATACAAAATCTAATAATTTATACACAAATGTCCCCAGATATAAGGTTGGAAGACTGTTTAGGTCCCCACTTGTAAACCTGAAATCAGCTCAAAACCTACGTGTTAAGCTTTTAAAAGGTCCGATTACCTAAATTTCATTATAATAATCAATATTTAAACTATAAAATTAAAATATACATGAAATTAGAAAATGTGTGTTTAAAAGACCCCACTGGTCTGTTGAAATGACGGTGAAGGTCCCCACTTGTAAATTTATCGAGTGTGAAAAATGAAATTGAAATACCTGATGGAACCATATAGGCTTTGACACTAATTCAAAACCTAATAATTTATACACAAATGTCCCCAGATATAAGGTTGGAAGACTGTTTAGGTCCCCAATTGTAAACCTGAAATCAGCTCAAAACTTACGTGTTAAGCCTTTAAAAGGTCCGATTACCTAAATTTCATTATAATAATCAATATTTAAACTATAAAATTAAAATATACATGAAATTAGAAAATGTGTGTTTAAAAGACCCCACTTGTCTGTTGAAATGACGGTGAAGGTCCCCACTTGTAAATTTATCGAGTGTGAAAAATGAAATTGAAATACCTGATGGAACCATATAGGCTTTGACACTAATTCAAAACCTAATAATTTATACACAAATGTCCCCAGATATAAGGTTGGAAGACTGTTTAGGTCCCCAATTGTAAACCTGAAATCAGCTCAAAACTTACGTGTTTAGCCTTTAAAAGGTCCGATTACCTAAATTTGATTATAATAATCAATATTTAAACTACAAAATTAAAATATACATGAAATCAGAAAATGTCTGTTTAAAAGACCCCACTTGTCTGTTGAAATGACTGTGAAGGTCCCCACTTGTAAATTTATCGAGTGTGAAAAATGAAATTGAAATACTTGATTGAACCATATAGGCTTTGACACTAATACAAAGTATAATAATTTATACACAAATGTCCCCAGATATAAGGTTGGAAGACGGTTTAGGTCCCCACTTGTAAATCTGAAATAAGCTCAAAACTTACGTGTTAAGCTTTTAAAAGGTCCGATTACCTAAATTTCATTATAATAATCAATATTTAAACTATAAAATTAAAATATACATGAAATTAGAAAATGTGTGTTTAAAAGACCCCACTTGTCTGTTGAAATGACTGTGAAGGTCCCCACTTGTAAATTTATCGAGTGTGAAAAATGAAATTGAAATACCTGATGGAACCATATAGGCTTCGACACTAATACAAAATCTAATAATTTATACACAAATGTCCCCAGATATAAGGTTGGAAGACTGTTTAGGTCCCCAATTGTAAACCTGAAATCAGCTCAAAACTTACGTGTTAAGCCTTTAAAAGGTCCGATTACCTAAATTTCATTATAATAATCAATATTTAAACTATAAAATTAAAATATACATGAAATTAGAAAATGTGTGTTTAAAAGACCCCACTTGTCTGTTGAAATGACGGTGAAGGTCCCCACTTGTAAATTTATCGAGTGTGAAAAATGAAATTGAAATACCTGATGGAACCATATAGGCTTTGACACTAATTCAAAACCTAATAATTTATACACAAATGTCCCCAGATATAAGGTTGGAAGACTGTTTAGGTCCCCACTTGTAAACCTGAAATCAGCTCAAAACTTACGTGTTTAGCCTTTAAAAGGTCCGATTACCTAAATTTCATTATAATAATCAATATTTAAACTATAAAATTAAAATATACATGAAATTAGAAAATGTGTGTTTAAAAGACCCCACTGGTCTGTTGAAATGACGGTGAAGGTCCCCACTTGTAAATTTATCGAGTGTGAAAAATGAAATTGAAATACCTGATGGAACCATATAGGCTTTGACACTAATTCAAAACCTAATAATTTATACACAAATGTCCCCAGATATAAGGTTGGAAGACTGTTTAGGTCCCCAATTGTAAACCTGAAATCAGCTCAAAACTTACGTGTTTAGCCTTTAAAAGGTCCGATTACCTAAATTTGATTATAATAATCAATATTTAAACTACAAAATTAAAATATACATGAAATCAGAAAATGTCTGTTTAAAAGACCCCACTTGTCTGTTGAAATGACTGTGAAGGTCCCCACTTGTAAATTTATCGAGTGTGAAAAATGAAATTGAAATACTTGATTGAACCATATAGGCTTTGACACTAATACAAAATATAATAATTTATACACAAATGTCCCCAGATATAAGGTTGGAAGACGGTTTAGGTCCCCACTTGTAAATCTGAAATAAGCTCAAAACTTACGTGTTAAGCTTTTAAAAGGTCCGATTACCTAAATTTCATTATAATAATCAATATTTAAACTATAAAATTAAAATATACATGAAATTAGAAAATGTGTGTTTAAAAGACCCCACTTGTCTGTTGAAATGACTGTGAAGGTCCCCACTTGTAAATTTATCGAGTGTGAAAAATGAAATTGAAATACCTGATGGAACCATATAGGCTTCGACACTAATACAAAATCTAATAATTTATACACAAATGTCCCCAGATATAAGGTTGGAAGACTGTTTAGGTCCCCACTTGTAAACCTGAAATCAGCTCAAAACCTACGTGTTAAGCTTTTAAAAGGTCCGATTACCTAAATTTCATTATAATAATCAATATTTAAACTATAAAATTAAAATATACATGAAATCAGAAAATGTCTGTTTAAAAGACCCCACTTGTCTGTTGAAATGACTGTGAAGGTCCCCACTTGTAAATTTATCGAGTGTGAAAAATGAAATTGAAATACTTGATTGAACCATATAGGCTTTGACACTAATACAAAATATAATAATTTATACACAAATGTCCCCAGATATAAGGTTGGAAGACGGTTTAGGTCCCCACTTGTAAATCTGAAATAAGCTCAAAACTTACGTGTTAAGCCTTTAAAAGGTCCGATTACCTAAATTTCATTATAATAATCAATATTTAAACTATAAAATTAAAATATACATGAAATTAGAAAATGTGTGTTTAAAAGACCCCACTTGTCTGTTGAAATGACTGTGAAGGTCCCCACTTGTAAATTTATCGAGTGTGAAAAATGAAATTGAAATACCTGATGGAACCATATAGGCTTCGACACTAATACAAAATCTAATAATTTATACACAAATGTCCCCAGATATAAGGTTGGAAGACTGTTTAGGTCCCCACTTGTAAACCTGAAATCAGCTCAAAACCTACGTGTTAAGCTTTTAAAAGGTCCGATTACCTAAATTTCATTATAATAATCAATTTTTAAACTATAAAATTAAAATATACATGAAATTAGAAAATGTGTGTTTAAAAGACCCCACTTGTCTGTTGAAATGACTGTGAAGGTCCCCACTTGTAAATTTATCGAGTGTGAAAAATGAAATTGAAATACCTGATGGAACCATATAGGCTTCGACACTAATACAAAATCTAATAATTTATACACAAATGTCCCCAGATATAAGGTTGGAAGACTGTTTAGGTCCCCACTTGTAAACATGAAATCAGCTCAAAACCTACGTGTTAAGCTTTTAAAAGGTCCGATTACCTAAATTTCATTATAATAATCAATTTTTAAACTATAAAATTAAAATATACATGAAATTAGAAAATGTGTGTTTAAAAGACCCCACTTGTCTGTTGAAATGACTGTGAAGGTCCCCACTTGTAAATTTATCGAGTGTGAAAAATGAAATTGAAATACCTGATGGAACCATATAGGCTTCGACACTAATACAAAATCTATTAATTTATACACAAATGTCCCCAGATATAAGGTTGGAAGACTGTTTAGGTCCCCACTTGTAAACCTGAAATCAGCTCAAAACTTACGTGTTTAGCCTTTAAAAGGTCCGATTACCTAAATTTGATTATAATAATCAATATTTAAACTATAAAATTAAAATATACATGAAATTAGAAAATGTGTGTTTAAAAGACCCCACTTGTCTGTTGAAATGACGGTGAAGGTCCCCACTTGTAAATTTATCGAGTGTGAAAAATGAAATTGAAATACTTGATTGAACCATATAGGCTTTGACACTAATACAAAATATAATAATTTATACACAAATGTCCCCAGATATAAGGTTGGAAGACGGTTTAGGTCCCCACTTGTAAATCTGAAATCAGCTCAAAACTTACGTGTTAAGCCTTTAAAAGGTCCGATTACCTAAATTTCATTATAATAATCAATATTTAAACTATAAAATTAAAATATTCATGAAATTAGAAAATGTGTGTTTAAAAGACCCCACTTGTCTGTTGAAATGACTGTGAAGGTCCCCACTTGTAAATTTATCGAGTGTGAAAAATGAAATTGAAATACCTGATGGAACCATATAGGCTTCGACACTAATACAAAATCTAATAATTTATACACAAATGTTCCCAGATATAAGGTTGGAAGACTGTTTAGGTCCCCACTTGTAAACCTGAAATCAGCTCAAAACTTAAGTGTTTAGCCTTTAAAAGGTCCGATTACCTAAATTTGATTATAATAATCAATATTTAAACTATAAAATTAAAATATACATGAAATTAGATAATGTGTGTTTAAAAGACCCCACTGGTCTGTTGAAATGACTGTGAAGGTCCCCACTTGTAAATTTATTGAGTGTGAAAAATGAAATTGAAATACCTGATGGAACCATATAGGCTTCGACACTAATACAAAATCTAATAATTTATACACAAATGTCCCCAGATATAAGGTTGGAAGACGGTTTAGGTCCCCACTTGTAAATCTGAAATCAGCTCAAAACTTACGTTTTAAGCCTTTAAAAGGTCCGATTACCTAAATTTGATTATAATAATCAATATTTAAACTATAAAATTAAAATATACATGAAATTAGAAAATGTGTGTTTAAAAGACCCCACTTGTCTGTTGAAATGACTGTGAAGGTCCCCACTTGAAAAATTTATCGAGTGTGAAAAATGAAATTGAAATACTTGATTGAACCATATAGGCTTTGACACTAATACAAAATCTAATAATTTATACACAAATGTCCCCAGATAAAAGGTTGGAAGACTGTTTAGGTCCTTACTTGTAAACCTGAAATCAGCTCAAAACTTACGTGTTAAGCCTTTAAAAGGTCCGATTACCTAAATTTGATTATAATAATCAATATTTAAACTACAAAATTAAAATATACATGAAATCAGAAAATGTGTGTTTAAAAGACCCCACTTGTCTGTTGAAATGACGGTGAAGGTCCCCACTTGTAAATTTATCGAGTGTGAAAAATGAAATTGAAATACTTGATTGAACCATATAGGCTTTGCACTAATTCAAAACCTAATAATTTATACACAAATGTCCCCAGATATAAGGTTGGAAGACGGTTTAGGTCCCCACTTGTAAACCTGAAATCAGCTCAAAACTTAAGTGTTAAGCCTTTAAAAGGTCCGATTACCTAAATTTCATTATAATAATCAATATTTAAACTATAAAATTAAAATATACATGAAATTAGAAAATGTGTGTTTAAAAGACCCCACTTGTCTGTTGAAATGACGGTGAAGGTCCCCACTTGTAAATTTATCGAGTGTGAAAAATGAAATTGAAATACTTGATTGAACCATATAGGCTTTGCACTAATTCAAAACCTAATAATTTATACACAAATGTCCCCAGATATAAGGTTGGAAGACGGTTTAGGTCCCCACTTGTAAACCTGAAATCAGCTCAAAACTTAAGTGTTAAGCCTTTAAAAGGTCCGATTACCTAAATTTCATTATAATAATCAATATTTAAACTATAAAATTAAAATTTACATGAAATTAGAAAATGTGTTTTTAAAAGACCCCACTTGTCTGTTGAAATGACTGTGAAGGTCCCCACTTGTAAATTTATCGAGTGTGAAAAATGAAATTGAAATACCTGATGGAACCATATAGACTTCGACAGTAATTCAAAATCTAATAATCTATACACAAATGTCCCCAGATATAAGGTTGGAAGACGGTTTAGGTCCCCACTTGTAAACCTGAAATCAGCTCAAAACTGAAGTGTTAAGCGTTTAAAAGGTCCGATTACCTAAATTTCATTATAATAATCAATATTTAAACTATAAAATTAAAATATACATGAAATTAGAAAATGTGTTTTTAAAAGACCCCACTTGTCTGTTGAAATGACGGTGAAGGTCCCCACTTGTAAATTTATCGAGTGTGAAAAATGAAATTGAAATACTTGATTGAACCATATAGGCTTTGACACTAATTCAAAACCTAATAATTTATACACAAATGTCCCCAGATATAAGGTTGGAAGACGGTTTAGGTCCCCACTTGTAAACCTGAAATTAGCTCAAAACTTAAGTGTTAAGCGTTTAAAAGGCCCGATTACCTAAATTTCATTATAATAATCAATATTTAAACTATAAAATTAAAATATACATGAAATTAGAAAATGTGTGTTTAAAAGACCCCACTTGTCTGTTGAAATGACCGTGAAGGTCCCCACTTGTAAATTTATCGAGTGTGAAAAATGAAATTGAAATACCTGATGGAACCATATAGACTTCGACAGTAATTCAAAGTCTAATAATCTATACACAAATATCCCCAGATATAAGGTTGGAAGACGGTTTAGGTCCCCACTTGTAAACCTGAAATCAGCTCAAAACTGAAGTGTTAAGCGTTTAAAAGGTCCGATTACCTAAATTTCATTATAATAATCAATATTTAAACTATAAAATTAAAATATACATGAAATTAGAAAATGTGTTTTTAAAAGACCCCACTTGTCTTTTGAAATGACTGTGAAGGTCCCCACTTGTAAATTTATCGAGTGTGAAAAATGAAATTGAAATACCTGATGGAACCATATAGGCTTCGACACTAGTAATAAATCTAATAATTTATACACAAATGTCCCCAGATATAAGGTTGGAAGACTGTTTAGGTCCCCACTTGTAAACCTGAAATCAGCTCAAAACTTACGTGTTAAGCCTTTAAAAAGTCCGATTACCTAAATTTCATTATAATAATCAATATTTAAACTATAAAATTAAAATATACATGAAATTAGAAAATGTGTGTTAAAAAGACCCCACTTGTCTGTTGAAATGACAGTGAAGGCCCCACTTGTAAGTTTTTTGAGTGTTAAAAAATACTAAAGAAAATTTTCCATTTATTCTCTTAGTTGACTCTCACAACTTTCCTGAAGCACCGAAATATCAAGGTAATTACGTGAGAAATGTATGTCAGTTTTTACCCTAAATCAGAAAATGATGAATCGTTGGTTACCTTAATTTCAAAAATATATTGATGATTTCCAAACCGAGAATTCTTGAGATTTCGCTCAAACTCTGAGTATAGTTGCTAAACATAGATTTTACTCCGGGGAAAGAGATACAAGAAATCCGAGCTGTGATAATTAATTAGTTAGCTATTTAAAAATCTAATTAATTGGCATTTTTCACTAATTCAAAATGGTAATTGAATTTTAATTAATTTACAGCTAATTGAGAAATAATTATAATAAATAAGTGTGCATCGGAAAGGCATTTATCTATTTTAAAATTAATTAGATTTAGTTTTGGCTTATTAGCCAATTGAATTTTCAATTAATCTCTTTCGCCGATTTGTAGTAAAAAATCGAGTTTCATCTAAACGGGAGAGAATGCGTCCCGCTACCAGTAGTGAGGGGGGAACAAAATTGTTAACTCACCCACTGTTTCCTCTCTCTCCGTTTCACAGTGAAAACTATGACTCTTTCGTAAATCGTAACTCCCGTATTTCGATCATGATTTTTCCCTCTTGAATTAATAGCAGTGCGCATGGATTTAAAACTCCGGAGCCCGTTATAGGAACAGTGGCAAGAAAATGATGAAATGAAACTAAATTTAGCATGATGGAAGTTTCGAGGCTTGTCTCATTTCTCGAGAATAATACATGTTAGGCTTTCATACCCCTTTATCGAAAACAATAAATGCATAACCAAAGGCGGAGTAGGAAGTCCATGGGCACTTTCATGGTGTTATTTTTTACTTACGGTTAATTTTTTGACCTTAATTATACAGGTAATTAATTAGAAATTTGTAATTGAAATTAATTAGTTTAAAAATAAATGACTAATTTCCTATTGAATTGAATTAGTTTATAAGTCAAATTACTAATTGGCTAATTAATTAGTTTAAAACATTTTTCTAACTGCTAATTGTAATTATTTAGTTGCCAGCTTAATAGCATAGCTAGGCAAGAAATTAACATATTCGAAGTATTTGGATTTATTTGTGATTTTGAAAGATGCAAACAGTTTTCACAAGAGCGATTGCGCTGAAATTTTCCTACTATTGAAGCGTTTTGTTATTACAGCCCAATAAAAGAAACCTTTATTAATTCTGTGATGCTAGAACAGATCAAATTAAGACTACAGATTTTAAAGAAGCTAAATACGAATGACATTGCCAAGAAATTCGAGAAGAATTGGTTCGGCATTGTGTTTTAATAACGTTGTGTTACTTATTTATAACAAATTTCTTTATAACGGTGTTTTCATTCCTAAATTTATGGATATTTCAAAATAAAAAATGGCTTGAAAAGAAAATAATTTTACCCACTTAATATTTTGCTTTAAAATTTACTAAGTTCCTTTAATTAACCTCCTATGTAATTTGAACAATGTTTAAACTACACTCTCTAATACGATTAAAACAATGTGTTTCTAACTTTTTTGTCTATTCATTTAGAACTGTCTTTCTAGACCTTCCAGAGTTAAAATATAATAGAAAACAAAGGTAGGATCCTCAATTATTCATAATAGATAAATCGCGCCAGCTTTTATTACTATCCTTTTAAATCCTACGACTCATACCGTTCGAAGCTCTCTGTTTGAACTTTCCATCTCTAGGCACTGAGTGGCGATTGAGTTTCGAGTAATTAATTATGGCTTTTAAAACTATTTAAACGATTGAATTTGCCTAATTTATTATGAATACGAATTATTACTTACTAGTATTTTCAATCCGCCATAAGGTCATAAGGTATGTTCCATAAGTTTGTCACCGGTAACTGAGAGTTTGTCTTGAAGTGACGCTGGCAAAACGTCATAGATTCTGTGAAAGGCTTAACACAAACTAAATAGGAAGATGGACTGAAAACCGAGTGCACTCAATTCTCGCGTGGTTCGCGATAGCTCTAAGTAAGTCTCATATTTATGGAACATATTTTCTTAACTTATGATCCACCTTATTCCCTATCGCCAGAACATAGTCTTATCTCGGGATTCGTGGAGGAGAGGAACGGGAAGAAATTCATCTGTTGGCTGCTACTGTAGCATACGACAGACGAATTTCTGGATTTTCTTCCCGTTAATCCTCTCTACGAATCCCGAGATAGCCCCAACTTCCGACGATAGGGAATAAGGTGGATTAGCTGGCATCCTTATGGTTTTCTCATTTGAGAATGATTCGCGATCCTAAAGTTATAAATCTAACCTTGATATCTCACAAATGTCTGCGGTAATTCAAATTAAGCTTGTAACCAGTTTTCATTTAAACGACCCTTTATTTAATCAGTATTATGTTAAATTTGTGTAATTAGTCCAATATTAACATATTGCGAGGGAATTGCAAAATACATGCGAACAGACCAGAAGCCTTCCAGAAGCTATATTAAACCCATAATTCTTCCAATTAGTTGCAACAATTAATTCTTCTTTTCAACAGAGAGACACTTTGCTTGTACGCGACTCTAAAATCACATAACACAAGCCTGCAGTGTACCACGTGACCACGTCCACGTGTTTAGTTATTCGTAAACCTTCGGTTGAGAAATCCAAAATGTACCAAAGTGAACCGAAGAGGGAAATTTGCTTACCCACTTTTAAACATATATTTAGCCCAAGTCCCAAAGGCCCCACGTCAAGTGATGCTATCTGTCTCTGTTATCAGAACTATTTTATTCCTTTCATGAATTACCGTTATATACAAATCCGCCTACAATTCATCACGTAGATTTTCTCGTCAGAAGTAAATGAATTAAATAAAGCTACAACTCTATGTTAAATTTTATTTTCAACAAGCCGTTAATATAATTTTAAACATATTTAGCCTTATCAAACACAATAAGAAACTTTCCCAGATAATAATAAATACATTTCAACCGTAAGAGTTCTGGAAATTAGAGCCGAAATTCAAAAATAAAGTTTTCGCGCCACGGTAATCTACTTCTGTCTCCTTTTTTACCAGTCTTTGAACACCCCTCCTACCCCAAACCTCATTTCCATCTGTTTCCTTCATGTACATGTAAAGAACCTACAGTAGTTGGCAGAACAAAAATGAAGGTGCATAATTCTCCCCTACATTCTCTGCACTGTCATAATGGACAAGACTCTCTCCTCTCGTTTTGTTGGGAAATCATAAACGCGTGAGAAAAATTGTTTTCCCGCTATAGGATAGTCGACTCCGAGGGGTCGGCCATTCACGAAATCCAACTTAAGAAATCCGAAAACAATAACAAAATCACAAATCCGGCAAGAATTCAATATATCGCGTTTTGTCCGCCAGATAGCCCGGTCTCCTGGTGTAAAAGGTATGAATTCTCCATGTGTGAAAACTATCTATACTGAAAAAAGTATTTGTTCGTCGTTACATAGAGACCTAGTTTGGCTTGTGCTGATAACCAATGCTGGGACAGAGTATATATCGAATAATCAAAATAATTTGCCATCGAACGGTTTAAAAATTTATTTACAAAAACCTTCCTCGCCATTCAAATCAATAAAACCACAGAAAAAAATGAATCTAATCTACCAAACAACAAAATAAATCCTCCTCTCGCAAAGACTTAATAACTCATACTCTTACACAAAAAAATTCTTCTGTTATCAACAAAAAATAAAAATATTAAGAATGGTGAAAATCGAGCTTAAAGAGAAAGTTACGCATTGACTTAAGACGAACCTCAATTTAAACTCAATAAATTAAAACTTAAAAAGTATATACAACCCAAGGTTTACTCGTTCAGCACACGCAAAGTGAATTTGTTTACATTAGGGTTCGGTGCTAATAGGGAATCTCAGAGTAGGATTTTAGCCCTGTCAATATCAGGTTAATGTCAATATACATTATGCATGACGTTACGAGTGACGACTTCTACACCTGCCCCCATTAATTGACGCAGAAAGACCCAGAACACGGCTGTTAAAGATTCCAAGCAGATGAAATCTATGAATTCCTCCCCATATATTTGAGGAGAATTCTTAACAAACACTTCGATTTTGAATTTGTGTCAAACCCTATAAGATTGTTTTAGGTATTTCAACAGACGAGTGGAGTCTATTAAACACACTTTTTCTAATTTCATGTAAATTATAATTTCATAGTTAAAATATTGATTATCAGAATGAAATTTAAGCAATCAGTCCTATTTCTAGCTTAACACTTAAGTTTTGAGCTAATTTCAGGTTTACAAGTGGGGACCTAAACCGTCTTCCAACCTTATATCTGGGGACATTTGTGTATAAATTATTAGATTTTGAATTAGTGTCAAAGCCTATATGGTTCCATCAAGTATTTCAATTTCATTTTTCACACTCTAAAAATTTACAAGTGGGGACCTTCACCGTCATTTCAACAGACAAGTGGGGTCTTTTAAACACACATTTTCAAATTTCATATATATATAATTTTATAGGTAAAATATTGATTATTTTAATGAAATTTGGGTAATCAGTCCTATTTCTAGCTTAACACTTAAGTTTTGATCTAATTTCAGGTTTACAAGTGAAGACCTAAACCGTTTTCCTACCTTATATCTGGGGACATTTGTGTATAAATTTTTAGATTTTGAATTAGTGTCAAAGCCTATATGGTTCCATCAAGTATTTGAAGATAATTTTTCACACTTGATAAATTTACAAGTGGGGACCTTCGCTGTCATTTCAACAGACAAGTGGAGTCTTTTATACACACATTTTCTAATTACATGTATATTATACTTTTGTAATTAAAATATTGATTATTATGAGGAAATTTACGAAATAGCATCTTTATGTTTCCTTCAAGTATTTCAAGATATTTTTTAAAACTCGAAAATTATACAAGTGGGGACCTTCGCTGTCATTTCAACGGATAAGTGGGGTCGTTAAAATATATGTTTTCAAAATTCATTTTAATTCACTTTTTTTAATTAAAATATTGATAATTATGATGAAATTTACATTATATGTAAAGTTAGTCCCATTTTAAAATGTGGGGAACTTGGCCGTCTTTTTAATGTACATCTGGGGACATACAGTTTTTTAATCGAGTTAATGTTTTAAACGAAGTTAATTTAATGACGCCTAAAGAATTAGGAAAAGTAGTTTTCGTACGTCAAGTGTAATTAAATTATGAAAAAATCACCGTTCGGTCTGTAAGATACAAGATTTTATATTGTTATCCCTCAATAATGTATATTTTGTATTTCTAAAGTAGCGACATCTATCTGTGCTTATTGTAATGAAAACCCATTTTTGTGCCCCCACATGTACGTCGAAGAGACCATATGGTCCTCATTTCGTACAACTGGGTACCCGGGTGTGTGAAATCCTCTGGCGACATCTCTCGGATATGTGTTAATTTCCATGGTCCCCACTTGTAATGTGAAAAACCCAAGTACCTTACAAGTGGGGACTTTTTCAAAAAAATTAATTTGGGCTCTAATTAGTCTAATTATATCATTTATCTAATTACTTACATGTGAGGACTTTAAAATGTCCCCACATGTAAGTCGGGTCCCCACTATGTGGGTGAAAAGATTGTCAGAATCCCCACTTGTCAATCGTATGCAGACGCACCCCCACACACCCACCCACACACACACAGAAAGCTAGGTCTGGTCTCAAAAACTGGAATAAAATCACTAAAATAAACTGAAATTAATTTTATTTACTTTTTTTGGATGAAAAATTGTTTTTCTACGGCTTTTTACCTCAATTAGAAGTAACTCTTATTTTATTAGGTTTTGAATCTATAGAACTTGACTGCCAACACCTTTGAAAGCTTGGAATCCTTATGTTGTTAGTATTGGATACACCTTAAACATAACTGCATAAGTTCGTAAGATGTGTTCCATAAGTTTGTCACTGGTTACTTCATGAAGTGGTGTAGGTGAAACGTCATATTCTCGTAAAGCGACGCCTGTTGAGCCATTGTACAAAGGCTTAATAAGAATAAATAGGAAGTTGGACTGCAAAACCGAGTGTATTCAATTCTCGCGTCATTCTCGAACTAGCTCTCAGTAAGTCTCTAGCATTACGAAGTATAGGCAGTGTCATACTTATTGAAACATATCTGATAAACTTATGATAACTGTATATACAATACTGGCCCATTTATGACCAAAAAATGTTTCAATTTTCTATCTTTTATGGTGGTTTAAATATTTTTAGGATCGAGACGTGACAGTATTAGATCAAAAGATTTTATTAAGATGAATGAGTAAAGCTTTTTTAAGATGCCTTTTTAGGCCTAACCAATTCTTTATTCAAATTTTAGAAAAATAAAAGCAGTAATATTAATGCCTAACAGAAGCAGATAAAAATTTAGGGTGCGCTCGAAGTTGACTTCCCGTACAAAAATTTTAAGCTGTAATTCATCTGCATACGCGCTTTTTTATCGCTACCACGCTGTAATAGGTATACATTAAGGCTACATTTCTGCAGCTCAAAAAACGGGAAAATTTCAGAGCAATTCTAGAACTGCAAATTGACTGCCGTTTCTTCATTTTCTGTTTGTTAACTGTTAACTGTCTAGCCTGGCAGAAATATGCAGCGCAATTCTGCAAACGCTAAGCAAAAGTAGAAATACCAGCTGTTAGTTTAAAACTGTAATTTGACCGTTTTTATAGATATGATACAGGTCTGCAAAAGTGATGGAAAAGTAGAAATCCAGCTGCTAATTTAGAACTGTAATTTGACCGTTTTAATAGACATGTTACAGGTCTGCAAAAGTGATAGAAAAGTAGAAACCCAGCTGCTAATTTAAAACTGCAATTCTACCACATTTATAGACATGTTACAGATCTGCAAAAGTGATGGAAAAGCAGAAATGCAGCTGCCAATTTAGAACTGTAATTGGACCTTTTTTATAGACATGTTACAGGTCTGCAAAAGTGATAGAAAAGTAGAAATCCAGCTGCTAATTTAAAACTGCAATTTGGCCACATTTATAGGCATGTTACAGGTCTGAAAGAGTGATTGAAAAGTAGAAATCTAGCTGCTAATTTAAAACTGCAATTTGGCCACATTTATAGGCATGCTACAGGTCTGAAAGAGTGATTGAAAAGTAGAAATCTAGCTGCTAATTTAAAACTGCAATTTGACTACATTTAAAGACATGTTACAGGTCTGCAAAAGTGATGGAACAGTAGAAATTCAGCTGCCAATTTAAAACTGTAATTTAACCACATTTAGAGAGATATTGCACGTATTCAAAAGTAGGAAATTCTACTTTTGAATACCTGCAATATGTCTATAAATGTTGAATAGTTACAGTTTTAAATTGGAAGCTAGATTTCAACTTTCCCATAACTTTTGCAGACCTGTAACATGTGTATAAATGTGGTCAAATTGCAGTTTTAAATTGTCAGCTGGATATCTACTTTTCCATCACTTTTGCAGACCTGTAACATGTCTATATAAATGGTCAAATTACAGTTTTAAATAGGCAGCTGGATTTCTACTTTTCCATCGCTTTTTCAGACTTGTAACATGTCTATAAATAGGGTCAAATTACAGTTTTAAATTGGCAGCTGGATTTCTACTTTTCCATCACTTTTTCAGACTTGTAACATGTCTATAAATATGGTCAAATTGCAGTTTTAAATTGGCAGCTGGATTTCTACTTTTCCATCACTTTTTCAGACTTGTAACATGTCTATACATGTAGTCAAATTACAGTTTTAAACTGGCATCTGGTATTTCTACTTTTCTATCGCTTTTGCACACCTGTAACATGTCTATAAAAATGGTCAAATTACAGTTTTAAATTGGCAGCTGAATATCTACTTTTCCATCACTTTTGCAGACCTGTAACATGTCTATATAAATGGTCAAATTACAGTTTAAATAGGCAGCTGGATTTCTACTTTCCCATCGCTTTTTCAGACTTGTAACATGTCTATAAATATGGTCAAATTACAGTTTTAAATAGGCAGCTGGATTTCTACTTTTCCATCGCTTTTTCAGACTTGTAACATGTCTATAAATATGGTCAAATTACAGTTTTAAATTGGCAGCTGGATTTCTACTTTTCCATCACTTTTTCAGACTTGTAACATGTCTATAAATATGTTCAAATTGCAGTTTTAAATTGGCAGCTGGATTTCTACTTTTCCATCACTTTTTCAGACTTGTAACATGTCTATACATGTAGTCAAATTACAGTTTTAAACTAGCATCTGGTATTTCTACTTTTCTATCGCTTTTGCACACCTGTAACATGTCTATAAAAATGGTCAAATTACAGTTTTAAATTGGCAGCTGAATATCTACTTTTCCATAAGTTTTGCAGACCTGTAACATGTCTATAAATATGGTCATATTACAGTTTTAAAATGGCATCTGAATTTCTACTTTTCCATCACATTTGCAGGCCTGTAACATGTCTATAAATGTGGTCAAGTTGCAGTTTTAAACTAGCAGCTGGTATTTCTACTTTTTCATCACTTTTGCAGACCTGTAACATGTCAATAAATATAGTCAAATTGCAGTTTTAAATTGGCAGCTGGATTTCTACTTTTCCATCACTTTTGCAGAACTGTAACATGTCTATAACTGTGGTCAAATTACAGTTTTAAACTAGCAGCTGTTATTTCTACTTTTGCATCGCGTTTGCAGAATCGCGCTGCATATTTCTGCCAATACAGACAATTAACAGATAATAAACAGAAAATGTAGAAACGGCAGACAATTTGCAGTTCTGGAATTTCTGTGAAATTTTCGCGTTTTTCGAGCTGCAGAAAATGTAGCCTTAATTTATACCTATTACAGCGTAGTAGCGATAAAAAAGCGCGTATGCAGATGAATTACAGCTTAAAATTTTTGTACGGGAAGCAGCTATTTTTAGATTCTTTGGAAACAGGTAACGCTTGTGCTCATACTTATGCAAGATGGCGCTAGTTTTAGGAGCGCTTGAGACGCGCGGATTTTGAAACGCTCAAGCTCAATCTTTTTGACTTTCAAGCGCGTTTGGAAACCCGCCTTAAGAGATTTGTCATAAATCTAATCTTTAACAACACGAGAATGTATAAACCCCCATATTAAATTATATACCCTAATCAACATGTTGAGAATTACAGCTTTGCATAACTTTCCTTTCTCTCAGAATTTAGGGTAATAATTTTCGAGTGGCCATTTTTAAAGATGGCGTTGATAATATCGACTTGGAGATGGCTATTTTTTGGTGTTTATTACGTTAATGAAAATCATCTACTCAATCTAGGAATTTCGAAAAGATTTATATGTTTGAAATATATTTAGTATTTCTAGCAGTCATTTTCCAAGATGGCGCCCAAACTATAAGTAGCACGTCTTCAATATTCAATAGTGATGTTTAGACAGTCTTCAACATAATTATTACCAATTTTCATAATTTTTGAAGAATATACTGTATCTAAATGACATTCCCAGCGGCCATTTTCCAACATGGCGGCCAAACTATCTTATGAATGGCTTCAATATTTTACTATGAGGTTTTCACAGCTCTGATTAAAATATCTATCAATTTTCATAACTTTCCAAAAACATGGTGAAATATACTGTACCTAGCATTCACGGCGGCCATTTTCCAAAATGGCGACCAAACTATCAAACACAAAACTATAAAATTTTTCTATGATGCTCATGTGGTCTCAGTCATAATGTGTGCCAATTTTCATAACTTTGAAGAAGAATGTGGAATACATTGTAGCTGGCATTCCCGGCGGCCATTTTCCAAGATGGCCGCGAAAGCTCGGGCTCTACAGCAGGGGACTTTTAGTATATTTTTGGTTGGGTCGAAAATAACACATGTACCAATTTTCATCTTTATGTTGAAATGTTCTAGGTCAAACCCTAAAAGTCGTGGGCTATTTAGGGATGCCGCCAGCTCAGAAAAGATGGCCATTGTCAAAAATGGATATCCGACTGCGGTCATCACGGTGGAAGATGTGGGCCCAATCCAAAAGATGATTCTAGGGGCGCTTGATGGGATACCTTCGAGGATCCATCTACCGCGCCTTGGGAATTTCAGCCTGATGGACGGGGCCCTAACGTACTCCTGTTAAGATGCGTTTACTGGGCAGTGGTTGAAGGAAAACATATCCTACTCGGTGGTGGAAGATGCGGTGCTCTCAGTGATGAGAGCCAGTGAACTCCCTAAGCCGTTTAAGGTGATGCTCCGAACCAGGGACCAGATAACAAAGGAATGGGCGGTGCTGTTCCGGCGCCTGAAGATCCTCAACAGTGGCTTTGCCACTGAACGTTGGAGATGTATCCGGACGTACGTGGATCGTGCCGTATGGTACTGTCCATTGATTTTTCCTCGTTGGATGCCATTAAGAACGCTGGTTTTGTGGGCTTTACTGGAGTGGATAACGGTACTTTCAAGCTCCTGCAGCCCACGGAAACCACTACAACGGCTGCAGCTGAGTCTTCGGCGGTGGATGGGACCAGCGAGCTGGGAGCTCTGGCTGTAGAGCTCGCCGGTGTCGCTTTAGGTACAGAGGGAGAGGGAGGGGCTCATTCGGAAAATTTATCTTCCATGGATGAGTCCACCCTCCAGACGATGAGCGTTCTAGTGAGGAACTTAGGGCTGGGAGCTTGCCTGTCAGGGGGAGGTGCTACTGGCCCTCTCGGGACTGATGAGGTTAAGCCAGGTCCCTTCTGAACCCCTCTCTTAAGGAACATGGGGACGCTACGTGCAATTCAAATCAATCTGCACCATAGTAAGGCGGCTTCCGCGGTACTTTGTAGGAGGTTTGCTATTGAGGGTCTTGATGTGGCCCTCATACAAGAGCCCTCCCCAATCATCGAGATCTAATGCAAGTTCGAGTTCGGAATCTGATACCCATCAAATTAATACAAAACGAGCTGAAATTTTTGCTTGATGTGATTCAGTCAACAGTTAGCCGTTGCGATACCGCTGTGAGTAAGGCTATCGAGGACATCATTATGCCACAGGAAATAACATTTCCAACAACGGAACAAGAAGAAATGGAAATAAAGATTGGGTATGTAGATTTAAAAGGTAATGTTATACATCATGTCCATTAATTTCTCACTTATCTCCTGCCTTAATTATTATTTCTCCCTTATCGAGAACGGAAGTGCAATCATACCTATATTTTCAATCTTACATATTACGTATATCCTATTATTTAGGGGTGCATGATCCCCCTCTATTTTTAATTCCGCCCCCTTGTCCCTCCGCCCCATCACCAACCCCCTCTTGTCCCTCAGCCCCATCAACAACCCCCTCTTGTCCCTCAGCCCCATCAACAACCCCCTCTTTTCCCTCAGCCCCATCACCAACCCCATCACCAACCCCCTCTCATCCCTCCGCCCATCACCAACCCCCTCTTGTCCCTCAGCCTCTGGAACTTCACGTCCGGTCTTTGTCTTAAAATAGTACATGGACTTCCTCACGTCATCGTACACGATTGAAGCGTTCGGGTACCTTGGTAATAATAAATGGTTTTAGGTAAAATACATCGTTCAAGCCGAATTAAGGTGGCGCTTTCAATTATGGCGTTTAAAACTTTTTAGATTCTTAGACAGAAATTTTTGTCGAGATTTTCGTACATTGAACGTTCATTTAGAAATTTTTGTTATTAAAATAGTAACCCCGTGTTGAAACTTTCCATAAAATCCTACAAAAAAACATATACTCACCAAATACGGGAAAAATAAATTCAACCCGGGACTTAACTCTTCTAGAGCACTAACCTCTAGTAATACCTTCGAAATTTCACTCCCCCACCCCCTTTTTTTCTTCTTCTTTTGAAGAACCTCCGATGCTCTTTAGAGCGACAGATCGCATGTTGAAGTCGAAGAAACTATTGCGATAAGGTAGCGAGCCCCCAAACCAAACCCGGGCGTTTAAAATGAAAATAAACTTAAAATTTTAAAACCAAAAACTTGTAAATAATTGCGACTTTCGAGTAAAGACCAATCCTAAAACTTTACAATGGTGCCTTCACGTCGGGAAAGATAATTAAGGACAAATCGATGTGTATGTGAAAAAAAAATTGTTAACCAAAAAAGAACGTAGAGCCAAACAAAACAATCATGGCAAACAACGACCGAGAATTATCGCTTCAAAAGGCCAAACTAGCTAGAAAAACTGCGGAGTTCGTTAACAAAACTAATTAACGCGATAGACGCGCAGGTTAAGGACAAAAGTTTGCAAATACTGGATTTAGAAGACAACCTTGCGCTTCTTGTACAAAAAGAAGATGAACTAAAACAATTGGAATTGGAAGTTAGAACGTATATGGATGACATGGTGGAATTGGAAAAAGACCTCACGGTAGCAGAGAACTACTTAGACCGGATAGTGCTAACCAGATCCAAGGCACACCGCGTTCTTCAAAAATTAATGGGACTTTCGTCACAATCATCCACGCCAGCGTCGCCAAGTGGGTCTATAATTAACCAAAACAACGGAAACGGATACGGACACGTGGCCAAAGCTACAACTAAGCTCCCTACGCTCGCTATATGCAAAAATTCAGCGGGGATATCCAGTGGCGCCGCCAGGATTTTTTTAAAGATAGGCTAAGGAAGATTTGGGGGCCCCTTATAAAATTTCAAGAAAAAATTTGGTTGCACAGCGTCGATAGTATTAAATTAACAACTATTTTTATCATATTATTCACACAGAGAAATTTAATATATTAAAGTTTAGTATTATCAGACAATAGACTTATTATTATATAAACTATAGTTTGCGAAAATAATAAAAACACGGAGTCGGAGAGAGGGGGATTTTCAGTTAAGCCCCCTATGAGGTCACTGTGCACTGTCGATGTGGTGAGGAAAATGGAAATCAGTTTACAAAAGGAGTCTGACCTCGAAGTTTTATGAGACCTTAAGGAACGGGAGAGAAGATTAGGTAAAGAGCGCGAAACAAACAAGATAACCCTAGGGCTGGGCTCATAATTTTAGCCACATCGTAGCGAATAGAAAATTTGAGTGAATAGCCCCTCGATGCGCTACCTTTAAGTGTGATACTAACTTCAATTCATTTACTTCTGTTATAATTGTAATAGTGCTACACAAATAGGAAACTTGAGTGATTACCCCCTCCATGCGCACCCTTTAACAGTGCAAAAATGATTAATCGTAACGCATAATTAAACCCTTAATTTAAGTAAAGAAAATCAGACTGATTGGTCCCTCGATGCGATATCCCTAACTGTGCTAAAATGATTGCCCGTAATCTGTACATCAATAATTTACCTTCTTTTGTAATTGTAATAGCGCGACACAAACAGAAAACTTAAGTGTGTAGCCCCGTAATGCGCAGCCTTTAAAGTGCTAAAACAATTACCAGTAACGCATATCTATACCTAAATTGAAGTACAGAAAATCTGAGTGATTAGTCCCGCGTTTCCCTGATCTAAAAAATAATTACCTGGACCGTAATCCTTACGTTCATAAATTTACTTATGTTCAAATTGTAATATACCATATTAAATATATAAAGATACTATATACTTCCTTTTGCTTTTAAAATTATTCTCGCTTTCTGGAGAAATACACGTAAATTCTGGGATCGTGATAAACATCGCCTTAAGACCATTCAAAAAATATACTATCAGTATAAACTTGCTTTTGCATTTAAAGTTAACCTCGATTTCCTTGAATGTTTAAATAAAGAAGCGGGATTGAATCCTTATTGTCGACGGGTGACAAATTTTAAAGGGAGAGTTTAACACCTTCCATTATATTAAGGCAAGCCAGTAATCGTTTCTTTAGCTTTAGACATATCGAGAAAACGTAAAACACAATTCATAATCACTAACCTCACTTGTACAATTAAGTGCAATGCTTAAACTTACTCTTACAATCCCCATCCATGTAAAAAAAAGAACGAAAAATATCACCTCACCACAATCCTCTCCCATTCACTGTCCCTTCAATGACTAACCAAAAATTTTACACTACAACTACGAGAATAGCAAACTAAGATCCTCATCGTAGATGTACATCATACGATGTTGCTGAAAATCAAAAAGCGAGGTAACTTTTCTGGCTAGTCAAAAACTTTTAAAACAAGTGTGTTAACCCATTTTGTAGAATATTGCAAAAATCCAATGCCAAAAGGTTCAGCCTTATGAAAATTGTCCTGTAGGC
This sequence comes from Phalangium opilio, assembly GCF_054372755.1. Lineage (NCBI taxonomy): Eukaryota > Metazoa > Arthropoda > Arachnida > Opiliones > Phalangiidae > Phalangium > Phalangium opilio. The sequence goes on from NW_028324260.1 coordinate 972,397, forward strand.
CTAGATCAAAATATTGTAATAATAGTATTATGGAAACCTAATTTCGGGGCCCCTCTGAAATTAACGGGTAGGCTGTAGCCTACCCAGCCTACCCCCTAGCGGCGCCACTGGAAATGTCTCAGTAATGGCCGGCAATACCGCAACGTTGAGCCGAAAAACCACGACGGTAAATGTTTGGACCTATCGGATAACGGAATTGGAGGTCCAAACATTCAGCGGTGTCACGTGTTAATTTGACCTTCACAACAATAACCATCATTATCTGCTCAAAACGGCAATCTTTGTACACTCAACACTATGGTTTTAAGTTCCCTTTAGAGATACAGGGTCTGTAGTGTAGCAGCTAATTTCGAATTACAGTAGTTTGTCTCGTGTCGTATCAAAATTCTAGCCTCCTCCAATCAGGACAAATTGGACAAGACGTATATTTTGGGTGAATATCACGGTAACGTTCCTCAAGCGACCGTGCATCAAACATTTACCACAATGCCGACATTGGCAACAACCATCGTGATTTCAGTTGTTTTGTCTTGCATGATCGTGAACGTAGAAGATACTGTAGTCTGTAATGAGAAAAGGACGTCCTAGCACGTTTTCAAACCAATCCCTATGCGGGTGAGAGAAGAAGTTGCACTAAGCCTTTGACTCACCATGAGTGGACTAATTGAAGCCGATCCATTCATTTTGAGAAAAGTACTTATATCTGACGAGACTACGCTTCACAGCATATTTCCCAATAATGGACCCATTACCATCAAATGCGATGGGGGGTTAATTTTTGGGTGGGCATTTTCGGAAACTGAATTATCGGACCCTTCTTTTTCGATGAGAGCATCAGTGGGGACATTTACCTGGACTTTCTACGTCATGACTTAGTGCTTGAAAATTTATTGCAAGACATGGACAGTCGTCTTGAAGAGTGCCTCCACCACAATGGTAGACACATCGAATATTTAAGTTATATATATCAAACAGATTATAGGTTTTAATTTGAGACCTAAGTACTAGAGCTATTAGTAGGACTGTTTTTTTAAACAACTTTTTGCGTTCAGCATATTCCCCAATATCTCTTTTGTACCTTCTCAGCGGTATACAATATCAACCTTAATTCCAAACATTTATTTACAACCTGTATTTGAGTTCTATAATTTAATATAGTGAGTGACGTCATCCATTGGCAGTATTGGGAGATTGTCCACAAAGGAAGGTGTTGGTCTGAACTCATCCACACTGTAAATAGCTATTCAATATCGTTTCTCAGACAGCCGATGCCAACTAATATCATTATGTAGATGTGGAGTTTAAAACGTCCACTATCGTAATTAATTAAATTACTATCCCATATTCTAACTTTTAGCCATTTAAGAGTACAATTCTGCTAGATAAATGTATAATATTGAAACTTTACGATATTTTTAAACATTTCCTTGTCATATGGGCCAATGCTAGGGAGTTGGGACTTGGGAGCACAAATATCCGTATCTTAATGCTGTAGACCCCCATGTTTTTCAACACTTTCCGCTCAGTTTGACGAAAAACATACACCATTCAGTGACACATAAAAATGACATTTTTGAAAGAAGTAATAAGATTGAAGTTTATATTGTTACTTTACTATAATTAATTCCATTTGAAGTCAAATTTACTTGTGTCGAAGTGTAGAAATTTAAAGGAAAAATGTTTAAATTGAAATAATTTGTCACCCACTTTATTTAAATGGAGTAATATTGTCTTAATTATGAGCTTAATTTCTCATTACCTTCAATGATCTATTAGACTTTGACATTATGGTTTAGGTGTGGACCATATTCGCCATTTTGTTCGTGTTCTTTGTATTAGTGTACACCTATCTCACCCGTTACTTGGAGGAAAACAATGGGGAAAGTATACTGGATACATTATTAAACAAGCTTTTTCAGACAATAACTCTGCTTTTCGGTCAAGGTAAATAAAAACCGTTTTTCAAAATTCTTAGTTTATAGAAGATAATTCCTAAATTTTTAGCAAGGGTCACTCTGTACTTTATCTTCCTTTCGGAACTTAATACTGAACAATAAAAACAGAAAACCAAACACCTTGGAACTAGGAAATACATAATTTTCATGAAAGTAGAAGACCGCCTTTTACCCTTGAATTCATTCCCCGGTGTATCCACGGTGCTGGACTGTAAGAGTTTTTGTGAGTCAAAGCTAGCAGACGATTTTTCAGTATACCGTTGATTCTTCCTATGTTAATGACTGAATTTTAGTTTAAAAATGAGTTCAAAAGTGCTAAAACTATTTTTAAAAAGGCTATTTCGATTCGCTTCTTCATGAACAGAAAATAATTTATAAAAAAAGTTTCTCAATTCTACAGGGCCGGTAGGCCCTTGTAGATATGACTTGATACTCTTTTGTAACGTTAAAGCAAAATTCACATGCTTTTACCAATTTTCCTATGGAGATTAACATGGGGTTTTTCGTGATATTTAACCATCTCTAACTGAAAAACTAGAGCGAAGTTACTTTTCGGAATACTCTTAATTTAACAATTAAGTATTCAGGGTGTGCGATCGGCTAGTCTAATCAGAAACAATTAAGTCTAAGTATGTTAATTTTAGTTAATTACAGAAGTACTTGTTTCGACCATCGTGATTGGACATAATAATAATGCTAGAGCTCTTCGAAAACTCAAAATAACCAAGTATCTATAGTGTAGTGGTTATCACGTCCGCTTTACACTTGGAAGGTCCCAGGTTCGAGCCCTGGTAGATACATGACTCGACTATCGTTATTGGACACAATAATAAGCTAGATCTCTTCGAAAATTCAGAATAACCAAGTATTCATTGTGTAGTGGTTATCACGTCCGCTTTACATGCGGAAGGTCCCGGGTTCGAGCCCTGGTAGATACATGTTTTGACCATCGTGATTGGACATAATAATAAGCTAGATCTCTTAGGAATCTCAGTATTACCAGGTATGTGTAGTGTAGTGGTTATCTCGACCGCCTAACACGCGGAAGGTGCAACGTTCGGGCCCTGCTAGATGCATGTTTTGACCATCGTAATTGGACATAATAATAAGCGGTAAAGAAAACATAATTACTCAAAATTTAATTACATTAAGACTGAAGCGACAGATATTATATAAAAACGTCTTGGTTTGGACCAAGGCCGAAAAAACAAACGATATGTGTGAGGTTTATCAATTGACTGAAGTATCAGATATTGAAATTTTTTCTAGTTATTTTTATACACTCAATCCTTAATCAATATTTAATTCAATCAACTGATTTTACTGTTAATCGACCTAGTCCCTCTAAATTAATTGAAAAAATTACATATCTACGCTTTTTCAAGAACAATTACATTTTCCGAAAACATTTTATCATGAAATTAATTATTTTGAAGGGATTTCGTGTCGATGCTCACTAACTTGTGAGCATCTTGACCGACATAGTTTTAATTGTTGCTGGCTTGACAAATTTTCAAGTTTGCACCAAAAGAAGTTTAAATCTGTTTTAAGTTGTTGATAAGACTGTCGTTTAGAGTGAATGTCGTGTACTTAAGACAAAGCAACAAAGTTTATCCTGTGTGGTAAAGGGTAAAGATCACATAAACAGAAATACTTCTCAGACTTGTTATATTCATTTCCCGCGGAAATAATATGGTTAAACACATCATTCATTACTAGTTATGCCAAGAAGGTCACATTTAACTCCGACACCCCCTCCCTTCCTCTATTTTCAAAATATATGGCATTTTATAATCACCAGTGGTTTCAGTGTATGGGTCATCTGAGCCGTCGCAACACACTCAGCCAATATTACCATAGACTGAGTTATGACCAAGAAATTCTTAAGTACGGAAAAGGAAGTTCCAGTGCAACTTTACCATCAAAGAGGCGACAATAGAAATGTAGCATTTCGATATACGAAATTAAATGTATAAATTCGCGCAACACCCTTGTTTGGCATCCACGATCAAATATTTACATTTTCCATTCGAGTTATGCCAAAGTTCGCTTGCTTTTTTTAGACATCCAGTAGAACATTTCAAATATTCAATACTGTATCCTCAACATGATAAATTAATTTCACGATAAAATGTTTTCGGAAAATGTAATTGTTCTTGAAAAAGCGTAGATATGTAATTTTTTCAATTAATTTAGAGGGACTAGGTCGATTAACAGTAAAATCAGTTGATTGAATTAAATATTGATTAAGGATTGAGTATATAAAAATAACTAGAAAAAATTTCAATATCTGATACTTCAGTCAATTGATAAACCTCACACATATCGTTTGTTTTTTCGGCCTTGGTCCAAACCAAGACGTTTTTATATAATTTGTTTTGTTTCGATACTTGCGAAGAGAAACTAGACAATTATACAAGGGATGCATCAGAAGGGTTGAGCTCCCAAATATTTCTATGTATCTTTTACACGATAAACTCCATGACATTAGACGAGGTAAAAGTCACAAAATAATAGAATCCCATACTTTACTAACAAGTGGCAATATAAATACAATTCTAGTTACAAAAAATAATTGTAACAGGAAAGGTTAGTGTGAAATGTTAAAATGAGGTCCTTGTTAAATAAAGAGGGGATTTTAGTTATTACCTTTTACATGAAACTGGAATTTATTTTGATTACTTTGAAGGTAAAGCTTTCTCAAAAAGATAATGAAGATTATTTGTGTAATTGGATGATTGCAAAAGATATATTTACAGCCAACTGTTCTTGTATGGCCGGGCTGGGAGAATCATATTCTCATGTGGATGCAATATTATTTTTAATTGACTTAGGTGTCTCAATTTTGGAAAATCAGTTTTTGACTGACAAATTCATTAAATGACTTGTACCTCATTTAAAATAAGTGTCATCCAAGCGTGCGCGGTGTATTAACGTTTCATCAGCCAAACATCGTAAAAAAGTTGGGAGCGATTAGTTATTGACGATATAGTACCAACCAGGCGGCAAAATAAGCAAATATCGGTTAATCGAGTTAAGGATGTTGAATTAAAGGAATATTCTGAAGTACAAGTGCTTTCTGTATGTCCTAAGAGGAATTAGGGTGGGTTTCTTCTTCCAAAGTTGAAGGTTTCCCTGCTATGTTATGATGTTAAATTAGCCAAAGCCTAGGCCATTTACGTCGTTGCAGTGTTAATTTAAGCCCCGCACTTTTGTACCAGAAAATCTTAACTAAAAAAATATTCTCTAGGACTGTTCACGAGCTCGAGCCAGCTCGGGCTCGTGACGAGCGAGCCGAGTTCGAGCCGAGCCGAGCCGCCACTTATGCGGCTCGATTAATTAACGAGCGAGCTTTTTTATGGTCGAGTCGAGCCGACCCGATAGGCATCGAGCCGAGCCGAGCCGACTCGCGCTCGCGAGCTTGGTCACTGATATAGTGCTTTCCTTTTAGTCTTTATTCTCTCCATCGATAGCGTTCTGTTGTATTATTACATGAAATAAAGCGTGGGGAAAAAATCTTTCGTCTCTAACCTTGAGCATATTTTAAAGAGCGGGTTTTACTGAACCACTACATTCCTAAACATGGGATGGCATTTATAGTCATTCTCAAGTTTGACGTTGATAGTAGCAATTTTTTTAAAGACGTATATTTTAATCGAGCCAGCTCGGCTCGTCTCGATCATATTCGAGCCGAGCCGAGCTAAAGCCGCCGTTTTTTTGGCTCGAACCGAGCCGAGCTTTTAAAAAGCTCGCTCAGCTCGGCTCGTGAACAGTCCTAATATTCTCGATGAAGGGCCTTTACCTGCTGTCTTCTTTTTGAGAGCCCTTAAATTTTAGCGCCATAGTGGTTACGATATAGTATTGGTCCATTTGAGCGCCGCAGAGTTTATTTATTTAATTAATCCTGGGCCGTTCGGGACGGTGGTCCGCTGGCCCGTCATGCAAGGGAAGATACAAAAATAGGGGAGATAGAGATCCATTTCAAAGAGTGTATTTACAGCCTTGGGATGTGGTAGTCCGTTGGGGTTACGGAAAATGCAACAGAAACTCGTGCCGTAGTTTGGTCACTGGAGTCCAGTGGACCCGAACCCTTGCGCCGCGCGATCAGTACTGGAGAGTGCGGTAGCCTCCTCCACCACTAGGGAGTAGGTGGGGGCTAGAAGAAGTCTGGCGATTTCCATTCCTGGGGTGACGTGGTAATGTTTGTCCGTGAGACTGAAGAAGATGACCTTGACTGGACCTCGGTAGTCCGGATCAATGATGCCGCCCCCGATGTGGAGGTCTTGTTCGAGTAGTTCTTGTAGGCCCGTGACAATGCCCACGTAAGTGTCCGGTATGGCGAAAGCTATTTCAGTGGTTATGGCATGGCATGTCTTTCCATCGGAGCTATTGAAACCGTTTCTGAACTATAAAGCGAGATTAATCCATTGGGGTTGCTTTCCGTGGTGGGGGGAACCGCACGTCCCGACAAGCGTTGGAATTTGAGGGTTGGTAGCGCCGCAGAGTCCTCATTAATCTTGTGGCGTTTTACGCGGGAATAATATCACGTAATCAGCCACCAAATATGGAGAGAGGGTTTTTTAGCATGGCTAACTTAATCACGTCCTTGAACGACTGGGCCGTGGTTCTGTAACTGATTATCGTCTGCTTCAAAATTGAGAGAACTTGATGGCACAATTATAAAATGGCAGCGTCTATCTTTAGATTTTTACTATACTTTCTTCAATAGAAATTGAGGCTTCCAATTTGATTAAATAGTACTGAAATTAAGCCAATTAAACTCTCTATAAACGAAAATTAACCTTTTCGGATATTCAGTGTCTGAAAACAGAATGAATAGCAGCCGACGACTATCAGTCCGAAAAGTAATAGGGATACGTTTCTGGCAGCATTGCACCTTTGAAAATGGCGCTAGCTTTCGCCCCGGAGAATGAGCGACCGCCGTAGCAGCGCTGTTATTTCAATATGGACCAGGGCTATTTGGTAATCCAAAAAATGATATTGACAAACTCTTATCTGACCGATTTTTAAAATTACAGTGAGAAGTAAGCAATCGACCATAAATAACAATTTGAATCCTCAAACCCTAATATTATCCCAAGTTCTATGGGAAAATCAACGTTATACTGAAAACTCGTTTGCTAGCTTTGGTTCGCAGAATATTTTTCAGCCCTCCACGGGGGAGAGAACGGGGAATAAATTTATGGGTAAAAGGCTCTCTCTCTCTTATATGAAAACTATGTATAAAGTGACTTGACTTTTAGAGCCCAAGAGATGATTCAAAATTTTAAACGGATTTTAATTTGGTTTCAAGTGATGTTATTTGGCACGAAATTGGAATTTTTGTGATTTTCCAGCTTTAAAATTTCTCTTATTTGTTTCTTATGAAGTTAAAAATCGACATCTTTGACCTTGGATATAAAGGATGTGACCCTTGATTTGAAATTTATCTTTCATGTAATTTAAAGACGAATTGTAATGTGAAATATGAACTAGGCGAAATAATTTATGAACGCCATATTTATAATTTAATTTTCCTTTCGTTCATATTCGGTGTCATTCAATAAAATTAAGTTTGGATTCGGAATATTGCTCTTCAGTTGGATACTCGGAATGTACTTGATGTTAACATTTTTCGAAAATCTTCTTTTATCCAAAGTGACCATTCCCCCGGATATTAAAAGAATCGAAACTTTAGAAGACGTCTACTTTTGTAAACAATTACACTTGGTGTCACTAGATATGGGAAAGGTTCGCTACAATTTCGAGGTAGGTGTATAGGCCTCATATATTAGTTTTGTTTATATATATATATATATGATAATGTTCTTGACTTGAACAGAGAACAGATGACCACATGATGAGGGAAATATACATAAGAATTACCTTTATGAAATCATTGGATTTAATATATGAACACGAACAAGTTTTAGAAGAATGCCACCAAGGACGTTCAGCTCTTCTAACACCCGATATCATGACGAAAGAGCAAATTCCGATATTTATTGAAGAGCTACCGTTTTCCTTTTACGCCTCTGAAAATCCATTTCTTTCCTTCTTCAGGGCGGTTCCATACTCCATACAGAAAAGGATGTGATAAACGATTGTCCGATTTAATCATAACTTTGTAAGAAACCTTTTAGACAATTCAAATGTCAAACATAACTTTTTTAATCTTGCAATGAGGGATTCGTTTCCATTCTAAAAATTTAATCAAATGCGCTCACTTTTACAAACCAATTTTATTAAAAATACAAGCACGTCAACCATAATATTCGCTTGAGCCACCTGATAAGAATGAACTACTGTTTCACATAAATGAGCGCTCTGTAAAGCATGAGAGCGTGCCCGAGCTCACGGATCCCTATGAAATACACAGAGGTATACCCTTAAAGGGAGGGTGAAGTAGAAAATCAAGTGATTTTATATCGATTTTTCTGCTAATTATAAGACCAGTCTGCATAGTCAAACAGTCGAAACGCTTACGAATGATTTCAAAATTCAAATTAGGTTCAGATTTTAAGGATAATTTTAATGAAGGACCTCAGACCAATCGCGTAACGTCCTGCCTTTTTATTTACAAAATTCTCGTGGCACGCGCCATGTCTCGCACCACGATTGTCACGTCGCGCGCAAATTTTATCAAATCTCGTGATAAATTTCATTCGACACGGAACGTTCCACGAGAATTTTGTTAATAAAAAGGCAAGGCGTTACGCGATTGGTCGGAGGTCCTTCTTTAAAATTATCCTTAAAATCTGAACCTAATTTAAATTATAAAATCATTCGGAAGTATTTCCTGAATGTTTCACTATGCAGACTGGTCTTGTAATTAGTAGAAGAATTGACAAAAAATCACTTGATTTTCTACTTCACCCTCCCTTTAAGGGTTTTTAGACCCTTCTACGTAAGACTTGACACCCGTATGGTTAAAAGAAAGGCCGTTGCTATATGTGACCGGGTTGCGGGCAGAAATAGCATAAAGGGTGCTAAATTCGCCCGGGTTCCGGGCAGAAATAGCGGCCGACTAATGCGAGGCTAAAAGTGCCCGGGTCCCGGGCAGAAATAGCCGGCCCACAGTGGACTGTCTATTTCTGCCCGGGTTTACCGCAACGGGGAACCCGGGCAAAAATAGCCGAAAGATAAATTTATGGCTAGTTGTGCCTGGGTATTTTGCTCATTATCAACCTGGGCAGAAATAGCGAGTCCACAGTGGACTGTCTATTTCTGCCCGGGTTTATATAATGTGACGAATACCCAGGAAGAATCGTTACGTTGTTTTTATAATGTGAAAAATACCATGAGAAGAACTTGTAGGAAACGTGTTTTTAGCGGACGTATCCATCGTGTTCGGTTGTTATGATGTCCTGACGGCTATAAACGCCGGGTTCCTTTGTTGGTAGTGTATAGCGATAACATACATACCTATACCATAGAAAATAAAATATAAAGAAATTGAAACTGAAGAGGCGGGCTAGGTCCATTTCCGGAAGTAGGCTTACGTTGTAACTGGAGACGGAAGTGAATCTTCCTTCTAGCCTTTCCATGTACAAACTAGGTAGCCTCAACGACGGCTTGCACAGTGGAAGGAAGGGGCTTCCATTCCCTTACATTATTTTCTATGCCTTACAGTAACCATATTGGACTTTGTCTAATCTCGCAAAGTCTTTCGAAAACCACGGAGTGTTCAATATCAGGATTTGAAACCAAAGAAATAGGATGTCTTGCAAAAATCATATGCCATGAAAAAACTAACACAAATTATGCCAAAACGTAGCGTCTCTGAAAGAGCATTTATTCACTCAAATTCTTAAAGGCACCAAAATTTAGAAAATAATTGGTGGTTATATAGAAATTATAAACACATTGTAGACAACAACGGTAGGAATTTGTCAGCCATTACTGTACTGTTTATGACAAACTGAATAAAGGGTAGGGCATAGGGAAATGAGCAAAATATAAGGGGAATCTCATAGAATATAAAAACGATGGTAAACAGGAATAAGAATTTACATTTCAAGAAAAAATACAATGAACGTTATTAGCTTATTCTGGTTTTTTTCACTTTTTATCGATACAAACAACCTAATTAAATTATAGAATTGTCAAGGAATGTTATAGTTTAGGTTGAAAAATATACCTAAAGAGAAATACGTAAACTCTCCATTTTATTACTCATTTTCAAAGGTAAGCCTTTCAAGTACCTTCTCTGTGCACTTGTACTCGCACCTCCATTCATAACCCTTTGGTTTTAATTTTAGGCATGCCTCGTGATACCATTCATGGCAAACGTCGCAACAATACATTTTTTTCCCATCGTCGGGTTTGCGACAATAGCAGTAAACTAATTCATACACTCCTTGGTGAAGAATGGTTACGGATAAATTATTTACCGTAATGTAGGGAAATGGCGTTAGCTTGTTTTCTCGAAGGCAATTGTGAAAATGTTTTCGCATTATGTTACCTTCCATGTTGTATGTATAAGCGCCTGGGTTAAGGTTCAGGCATGCGTTGACGGCGTTTGCCACTGCCCTCTCGGACTGCTGTGTCACTTTCATGCACTTTAAAGCAATTTTTTCTATGGTAGAATTTTTGAATTGGGCACTCAAAAGGGAAATAACTTCTTTGATGTGTCGTATACCATTTAACGAGTCGTAGAGCGACATTTCAGCTAAACCATTGCTGAAATATCCAGACACGCAAAGGTAGTGTTCATATATTCCATAGATCTGGACCATATATCCCTCCTCGGCCACAGTATTGACGATGAAAGGAACGTTTGTTTTAAAAAATCTGTGAAGTGAGATCAAGTCCGTTGTGACATTTAAATGCTGGTTTTTAAGAATTTCCTGGGCAGCGTCCACAATATCACCAGACATGTCTTCATGGCTCAAAAGATTTTTCTCGTGAGTTTTGCTTAATTGAAATGAGTTTTTCATCCATATTTGGTCTTTAGGATACTGAATATTTGCAAGGTAAGACACTGGTTCTCGGGCTACTATGATTTCCGTTCTAGGCATACGATTTTGGAGTCGTGTTCTTGGACTTTTCAGTTGTTCCTTCCTTCCCTTTACTTTGTTAAGTCCAATAACTGTTTGGTGTATTCCTTTGGGTCGTCCTCTTGGTTTCAGTTTCAAGGGTTCTTTAATAAGATCAATAATGTCTTGCAGACTTGATTTAGTTTCTTCGGGTGCTGGCTTTATATCCCGAAGTAAGCAATCCTCATCTTGTATCGATCTTGGTTCCTTAATTTGTTTGGAATTGGGATTATCTTCATCCATGGCACTTTCATTCATTTCACCTTCATTCGAATCGAGTTCATCCAGGTCACCTTCATTCGAATCGACTTTATCCAGGTCACCTTCATTCGAATCGACTTTATCCAGGTCACCGTCACTCGGATCCATTTTATCGTCTTGCGAATCACCTTCATCCAAGTCACCTTCATTCGAATCGACTTTATCCAGGTCACCTTCACTCGGATCCATTTTATCGTCTTGCGAATCACCTTCATCTAAGTCATCTTCGTTCATTCCACTTTCAGTCTTTATACTGTGGTTCATACGAGCTTTGTCTATGGAGTTTGTATCATCTACTTCATCTTTATCGAAATTTTTGCAGCGTTTCTTCTCTTGCTGTAGGTTTTTACCGTCGCCAATGTTTTCATCTCCCTCCTGACTATCTTTTTCTCTACTAACATCTTCGTCTCCCTCCTGACTATCTTTTTCTCTACTAACATCTTCAGTTTCGGTTACCAACTCTCCATCGTAAATTTTTCCACGGATTACAATTCCAATATCTTCTTGCTCTGCCCAAGCTGTAGTTAGGATGTCAATAATGTTTGACCTTTTTCTGAAAGGTTTTCTCGCCACACGCGGAAGCAACGTCTAGGAGCCGTTTTGCTCTAGGAGCTAAAGAGGCGAATTTTTGTTGGCATGTACGACTTTTTGAACTTCGTACAGTTACGTTTTGGGTCACAGCATTTTCGGTTGCCAAACCTTGAACCCATTTTTGCTTGCTTAATCTAGGGGAGAGCATATCTATTTGAAATGGAATTTTTTTTTTGGTGCTTTCGAACGCAAAAAATGTGGATGCACGGAATGCCTAGCATTTTATAAGAAGAGCAGGAGCAAGTATGTCCGTTACTTATTGCATTAGATCGATTTTTGTGAGTGACTAAAAAATTCATGGAGTTGTCTATTGGCTCGCACTTTGAATCCTCCGACATTCCATTTTTCATATTATTTATTATTTAATCAGCAAAATTCGGCACACAAGCCTGTCGAATTAGCTCGGCTGCTTGTGCTAAACCAGCGTCTTTTAAAACGGGATGAAATACTTTTTTCGTCAACGAGGTGAACTTTGCCTGAACGTGCAATAAGTTTATATAGGAACATAGCCCTTTCATGTCATCGTAAAATTGGTCGAGGGAGTTATTTCTTTTACTCACTGCCGCTTTAATCTTTTGGTTTAAAGATTCTAACCTGTTGTTTGTGGTATCACCCAAGTTGAAATGCTGCCTACGATAGCACATGACCCATTTATCTTTAATGTTCAACCAGTTTTCTTGGAAATATTTTAGGAATTCTCTGCTTAATTCCTCATCCTTAAACATTGAATCTACATTTTCTTGAAACTCAGATTCTGTAAACGAATAGGCGATACTTTGAACCCACTTTTTCGCCTTTCTATCTGCGGACGTAGCCATTTTCAGAGAATGAATTTTGGTTTTTATGGCCTTAAGGACGTGGAACAGACATATTTCAACCGTTACGCGAGGAAATACTTTTTCGATAACATTTATCTCGGTGAAGTCTTTGTCAACCATAAATGTCTCGATTTTATCGGTATTCGGGTTATTGTTTTTAAAAGCAGAGAAAAGCTTATGGATGACATCTTTGGTTTCACATTTCACAAGACATAGTGCCACAATCTCGCTGAGATTGTTCCCATCAACGTTCATTATTATGTATAGCGGCATTCGACAAAAGTTCAAACAATAAGTCGCGTCGCAAAGCACATGCTCGGGGTACTTTTGAAAAGATTCACGCATAAGTCCAGTTTGCCAATACGCGAACGTCAATTCGAAGGTTTGTTCGTCGTATTCAACGTCTACCACCTACAACAGAAGTTGGGAAAACAAAATAAGCTCTTTGAGTCAAAAAGATCATACCCAGAGGAATTCACGCACTCCTTTCATTTAAGAGTGGCAAGGAGATTAAAAAGTCATAGGTAGTAATCTCGGAGTCAAATTCATATCACGCGGGCTATTACATTCGCGTTTACAGACGCCTTACGTCACAAACACTTCTCCTTTCGCCAAAAAAATCAAATTCGGGGTGGGAGGCCTCTCATTGATGTGGTGTTGCGGTCGCTAATTTGTTATAGGTTTTTCATATACAATGCAAGCATGGATTAAGTAACCTCAGTGTGCTGAAATGCTGTAAAGTTATCCGTTTTTTGGGCTGCTCCAACCAGAGAGAATTAAGATAGGGAGTGGAAGTTCCTGCCTTTGGTACTGCAAAACACAGTGTAGCTCAAACGAGGGGGCGCGTCTCGAATAACCGACCCGGGGTAACATCCTGTCTCATGACAACCCTCTTATTTTATTGGGGGGAAGATATTCTCTCTGATGGCTACCGGAACTCAACCCGGCCTCTTATTGCTACATCTTTCCCCTAGTTTCCGCTCCATTTCTTAATTCTCTCTGCTTCAACTGCTCCAAGAGCAATGGAAAATACATTGCGTCAATGGGTTCCGGGAGCAAAGGGAGGAAGTCGGAGCAATCCAAAGAAAAACGGCATAAGTTTCTTCCCCCTTCAATATTTTATCCCCGTGTATTGGTAGCTACAAGCTTCCGGTGTAGACAATTTTTGTCACCAGGGTGCGATTCGAACAATTATTTTTCCAGAGAGAGTAAAGCCCCGTTTTCATGAGAGCGATAGCGAGAAAAAACAGAGCAATAACTATAGGATTGCAAGCTAGCTTGACCATTCATGTTATTCTTAAGAAACCCTACGCTCCTGTAGTTTTTGCTCTGTTTTTTCTCGCTTTCGCTCTCATGAAACGGGGCTTTATCCCTGAAAGGTTGTTTAATCCATGATGCAACCTTCGTTTATCATAAATACACGTCAACTTTGACAATATAAAAAAAAATACAAATTTAACGGAAAGGTTTTGGCAAGTTTTGTTGTTATTTTTGCAATTTAAATCGATAAAAAATTGGTTTTCAGAAACTATCAATCTCCCTTTAAAAGCTTTACCTCCGAGGGGTTGATAAAAATTGGTTTTCAGAAACTATCAATCTCCCTTTAAAAGCTTTACCTCCGAGGGGTCGGACATATGGCGTTTTTGAAATTTGAGAGAGATCTTGGGATTTTAAAGAAGTTTTTAGGAGGGATTTAAAGATTTCCATGCTAATTTCCCATAGAACATGTTTAGAGATTTTGGGATTTCGTCGAAAGTGTACTGGATTTTGGCTAATGTCCGACCCCTCGTTTACCTCCTAGTTACGTGCAAAAAACGTCTTAGCAAAGTGTAAAGTGTAAGGTGAAGCTTTCCATGCAGTATATTCATATATGTTAAAACACATTAAATATGCTATAATACGTACCATGTTGGGATCATTTTCTTTGTCCCTGTTTAGTTTTTCCAGAAGCTTTTGCGCGGAATTCTTCCCTTGATCACTTTTGTTCTTCAACATTTTAGCTTTAAAGTTATGCAGTGACTTTGGGAAGTCTATTTTGTCTTCTGTCTCTATGACTTTGAGCAAAACTTTTTTATTGTCCGCTCCTAGACTCACTAATTCTGAAAAATACGTTTTAGATTCTTCATCCATGCAACGAAAGGCTCGATTTTGCGGATATTTTTGGTACATTGATGAATCAGTCCGGTGATTGTGTTCTAAATTCATGGAATGTATGTACAATTTGTCGAACCTTGTGCTAACAGAATATGACACGAATGCTGAGCACTCGTCTTTAAAGGTTGAAGATAAGCGTTTTCCTTCAGATTTGGAATCGTAGGATCCATAATGAACGCAAGCGTACTTCACTTTCGCGTATTTCAATTTATCCGGTAAAGGTTTTTTGCGGTACTTTCTTTTGTTCTCCGACTGAACTGTTGTCGAATGTGGAGCTTTGGAGAGTATAGGAGAAAAATTTTTGTGGCAGTATTCACGATGATTTATCCAAAGAGACTCAAAATCGTCAAATTGCATATTAATTTGCAACGTCATTTTGACGTTTAATCACGCCAAACTTTACGGAAAAACGTGTATTTCCTCAGAGTCAGAGTCACGAGTCGACTACTACCAATTTCAAAAATCACTATATGGGCTGGTTTCTACATTATTGGCTTTCACGTATACAAGAATAGGCAAAGTAACACTTTCGTGCTATTTTAGAAATTGTAAATAGGGTCACAGACAGGGTCTAGTACGGGGTTGGTGTTTTTAAAACTTAACTTCAATGTTTCCAGGCAGGGAGAAATGAGTTGGATGACTCACTTTAGCAAAGCGACCATCCGAATTTTTTCTTATCTTGCCCATAAAAATAGCGTGAGAAATCAGTGCACTATATATCGAGGGGCCATTCACTCAGTGTAATAATATAATAAATAAAGGCTTTTTATTCGGACATCCCCCTCAGTTGTGCCTTTGACTGTACTAAAGGGATTACGCGTAATTTATGAAAGTACTGCCCTTGACAGGGCTAAAATGATTCGTAATCGGTGTACTGCTAGTCTGAGAGTGATTAGCCATCGACTATATTAAATATCTACCTTCATGTAGTGCTTAACCTCTCTTACAGCCCCAGAGCAACAAAAATCACTCTGGTGATTTCACAATTTTCCCACGCTTTTGGTTTTTCAAAGTTAAAGTGAAACATTTGGAAAAGTGAAAAACCTAAAATTAGAAACCAGTATGGCTAACCCATTGATATTGGTCATTACCTGACCAAATTAGTTAAAGGTGGAATTCATAAACGTCGGACGCAACGTAATTTAGTACAGGCAAAGGCAGGGCGTCGTGCGCAAAAGGCGGAAATTTGCGCACGACGCCCTGCCTTTGCCTGTACTAAATTGCGTTGCGTCCGACGTTTAAGAATTCCACCTTTAAATCAACTCAAAACTTGAATGCTCCGAATATACATTTTCAAAATGGAAAGTTATTTTTCCTAAAGTTAATTTAACCTTATCTATCAGAAATTAATATTTCAACCAGACCGCATCGCATTTCGGAAATGTTTTTTGCAAACTTTAGTAAATACGATGAAGATGTTTAATAATACATGGCGTTATAGCTTAAGAACCGAATCAAAGAAAAACCAAATCTTACACACTTTTCATGTGCTTTAAAGTATTTCTCCTTTATCTTTTTCTGCCAATTTTAGAGTTAATGCCTATCCCAGTGACGATGAAGTCATGGAGAGGTATTACACTGGACGTGTCTGTGTGTGTGTCTGTCTGTGACCGCGTTCGCAGTTGGCAAATCGGAGCAAACGTGTTCGCAATTTCCGGAAAGCGTTCGCAGTTCACAGAAATTTGGAGAATTCTATTCCACGGTACTCATTGGCTTCCAACTGCACCATCGTGTGTTCTTTGCCAATCCAAGATTGACGCTAGTCTGTACTTACTAGCTTTTAACACCACCATCTACTGGTCTTCCATCTATTCCACATTGACCCCAATCTGTATCATTGGCTTCTACTCCATTATCATCGTTCAGGTTAATATTTACGCGCCGATCTTCTAGGGGTTAGGAGAAACGTCTAGCCTCCCAATGGTCTCTGAAAGAGCATTTATTCACTCAAATTCTTAAAGGCACCAAAATTTAAAAAATAATTGGTGGTTTCTGTTTATGACAAACTGAATAAAGGGTTGGGCATAGGGAAATGAGCAAAATATAAGGGGAATCTCATAAAAGGATATTCGAAGTCTTTCGAAAAATCACGGAGCAGTTAGGATTTGAAATCAAAAATATATTGTATCGAAGTTAACGTAATGTTAATCTCTATGTGATTTACCATTAATGCTTAAGACTGTAGATTCAATATCGGGGAAGCTAGAAAGTTGATAAAACAGTAAAGGTAAAGATGTCGATAAAACTTTAATTTCGAAAAGGGAGTATCGCGTGGTTCTGTCATTTCACAGGTAAAAGTGGCAATTTATAAAGTGTGCACTTTAATATAGTATAGCTTTAGCGCCTTGTTGGGTGCAGTATAACATGATAACATTAGCACATTGGAAACTACTCGGAGTACCGCGGAATTATTTACGCACTTGTTCTATTCAGAATATCCTGCAAAGATATCATAATATAAGAGTCAAGGGATTAAAGTATTGTGTTCGATATCAGCAATAACTTTAGCTGTTGAAATCTGAGCGGATTGGACTATAGTGAAGCTATACAAGTTGCGGAACCAAAATAGGACCTCTACGAGTCGAGACCAACGTCTCGAAAGACCCTACTACTCTTTCTTTATCTATGAAATGCATTGTGTATACTTTATACGCGTAACGCAATCTTCATTACTCGTCCTATATAAACTTTGTTTACAAACATTACGGTTAAGAGAGGTTTTTCTTAAATATACTAAAAGGGGATGAATATACATATAATTCATATTAATTATTTTAATCGTCAGTAATTAACAAAAATAATATTAGCTAATTTTATTGACGTTTCTAGACTAGCTTAAGCCCCTTTCCGAAGTTTTGGAGATCTAGGGTATATAAGACGATCGATTCCATTATATTAATAAGAAAAAGCGCAATTGCGTGAAACTTTGGTGGAGGCCCCGCCATTGGGAGGCTAGACGTTTCTCCTAACCCCTAGAAGATCGGCGCATAAATATTAACCTCAACGATGATAATGGAGTAGAAGCCAATGATACAGATTGGGGTCAATGTGGAATAGATGGAAGACCAGTAGATGGTGGTGTTAAAAGCCAGTAAGTACAAACTAGCGTCAATCTGGGATTGGCAAAGAACACACGATGGTGCAGTTGGAAGCCAATGAGTACCATGGAATAGAATTCTCCAAATTTCTGTGAACTGCGAACGCTTTCCGGAAATTGCGAACACGTTTGCTCCGATTTGCCAACTGCGAACGCGGTCACAGACAGACACACACACACAGACACATCCAGTGTAATACCTCTCCATGACTTCATCGTCACTGGGATAGGCATTAACTCTAAAATTGGCAGAAAAAGATAAAGGAGAAATACTGTAAAGCACATGAAAAGTGTGTAAGATTTGGTTTTTCTTTGATTCGGTTCTTAAGCTATAACGCCATGTATTATTAAACATCTTCATCGTATTTAATAATGTTTGCAAAAAACATTTCCGAAATGCGATGCGGTCTGGTTGAAATATTAATTTCTGATAGATAAGGTTAAATTAACTTTAGGAAAAATAACTTTCCATTTTGAAAATGTATATTCGGAGCAGTCAAGTTTTGAGTTGATTTAAAGGTGGAATTCATAAACGTCGGATGCAACGCAATTTAGTACAGGCAAAGGCAGGGCGTCGTGCGCAAATTTCCGCCTTTTGCGCACGACGCCCTGCCTTCGCCTGTACTAAATTACATTGCGTCCGACGTTTATGAATTCCACCTTTAACTAATTTGGTCAGGTAATGACCAAAATCAATGGGTTAGCCATACTGGTTTCTAATTTTAGGTTTTTCACTTTTCCAATTGTTTCACTCTTCCATTAAATGTTTCACTTTAACTTTGAAAAACCAAAAGCGTGGGAAAATTGTGAAATCACCAGAGTGATTTTTGTTGCTCTGGGGCTGTAAGAGAGGTTAAGCACTACATGAAGGTAGATATTTAATATAGTCGATGGCTAATCACTCTCAGACTAGCAGTACACCGATTACGAATCATTTTAGCCCTGTCAAGGGCAGTACTTTCATAAATTACGCGTAATCCCTTTAGTACAGTCAAAGGCACAACTGAGGGGGATGTCCGAATAAAAAGCCTTTATTTATTATATTATTACACTGAGTGAATGGCCCCTCGATATATAGTGCACTGATTTCTCACGCTATTTTTATGGGCAAGATAAGAAAAAATTCGGAAGGTCGCTTTGCTAAAGTGAGTCATCCAAATCATTTCTCCCTGCCTGGAAACATTGAAGTTAAGTTTTAACAAGTTGGGAAAACCAAAATATTACCTCTCCGAGTCAAGAGGTCTACTACTACAAAGTTATTTACCTAGATATGGAATTATTTCTCTTTTTTGAAGTAAAAATTTTCGAAATATTGAAGCAGTATTCCAAGCATAAAGAATATACAGTAAAGCAGACGACATTTTACATCCAATAAGGATAAATCTTGGACCCATGGAAATCAGTTAATGGCAAAAAGAACAGGAAATGAAGTCTACGCTTCAGCTGTTTACCCTATATTCTGATAGCTACATTCACAACTGGTTAGCAGTGTAAACACTATCGTCTCGTCTCACCTAAACAATATTCTTAGTTTGCCAACATGAGTGTTAACGTTAAATAATTAACTTATGATAATACCAAAGCTAAATTGTAGCTAGACGCACTGATAGTCAATGCGCACCATAAAGAGAATAAAAACTCTGTAGCTTAGCCCTACTAATCTAATTGCCAACATGATCTTTTCTTCTATTATAAAATCTTAACCTGATTATTTAAGAGTGTATTTAACTTTCGGCTCACTCTGAACCGTTCATGTCTCTTCATTTCAGACACGAAAATCAAAACCCAAAGTTTACATCACCTCAGGCCTCAATTATTTACTCTATATTTCACTAAGCTTATTGCAAATAGTACTAGATATACCCGCCGGAGTCTAGTTCTTAGCTTTCTTCATAAAATTACTAAACCAAGGATTATTCTATATACAGATGTAGTATAGCTTTAGTAATTTATAAACAGCCATTTCAAATAATAATATTAGTAAAACTCTTTGGAATATTAAAATGAAACAGAGCTTTAAAGCTACAAAAGCACTAAATGCATCATAATTACGAAAAATATTTCATCATATTCACTTTATATTAAGGATAAAGGGAATATTATGGTTCTGTAGGATTTCTTTACACATCAAAACAAAACGAACTTCTAACGCAGCGCACTGCGGCACTAGTGTAATAACGGACGGACACACACAGACAATAACATAGACTGCTTTTTAACTCTTTCCGTATTAATTTTGAATTGAGAAACAAGATTATCTTAAATATTAAAATAAATATAATTAATATTTAATATTTTCTTCGTTAGTTATTCGCCTTATTGAACGTTACATCGTTTTAAAAAAGAACAATTAAACATTCTTGAGAGACCTGACTAATATTGGCGTTTGAAATGAAGCATACGCCCGTTGCGTCGCCTTACTCAAATAGGTAGTATATAAGGGTTTCGAATCGCAGCTATGGATAAGAACATCGCAATTGCGTGAACCTTGGCGGAAGACCCCGTCAATGGAAGGCTAGACGTTTCTCGTAACCCTAGCCGATCGCCGCGTATGTCTTAACCTTAAGGATGATGGTGGTGTTAGAAGCCAGGTGTGCAGACTGGTGTCCATGTGGGATGGACAAAGAATTGAAGATGGTGGTGTTTAGAAGCCAGTAAGTACAGACTGGTGTCCATGTGGGATGGACAAAGAATAGAAGATGGTGGTGTTTAGAAGCCAGTAAGTACAGACTGGTGTCCATGTGGAATGGACAAAGACGAGAAGGTGGTGGTGTTTAGAAGCCAGTAAGTACAGACTGGTGTCCGTCCATGTGGAATGGGCGAAAAACTAGAAGATGGTGGTGTTTAGAAGCCAATAAGTTCAGACTAGTGTCCATGTGGGGTGGACAAATGAACAGAGTTGTTAAACAGGCAATGGAGTAATAGCCTGTAAGTCGAATACAATTTCCGGGACTGTAAATGCGGTCTGGAAATTGAATATACGTTTGCTCCGATTTGCAAACTGCGAACGCGGTCACGTGGGTGTAACAACGGACAGACAGACACACAGACACACAGACAGACACACAGACACACAGACACACAGACACGTCGAAATTAGAACCTCTCCGTGACATACGTCACTCGGAGAGGTAAAAACACCAACCCCGTACTAGACCCTGTCTGTGACCCTATTTACAATTTCTAAAATAGCACGAAAGTGTTACTTTGCCTATTCTTGTATACGTGAAAGCCAATAATGTAGAAACCAGCCCATATAGTGATTTTTGAAATTGGTAGTAGTCGACTCGTGACTCTGACTCTGAGGAAATACACGTTTTTCCGTAAAGTTTGGCGTGATTAAACGTCAAAATGACGTTGCAAATTAATATGCAATTTGACGATTTTGAGTCTCATTGGAAAAATCATCGTGACTACTGCGACAAAAATTTTTCTCCTATACTCTCCAAAGCTCCACATTCGACAACAGTTCAGTCGGAGAACAAAAGGAAGTACCGCAAAAAACTTTTACCGGATAAATTGAAATACGCGAAAGTGAAGTACGCTTGCGTTCATTATGGATCCTACGATTCCAAATCTGAAGGAAAACGCTTATCTTCAACCTTTAAAGACGAGTGCCCAGCATTCGTGTCATATTCTGTTAGCACAAGGTTCGACAAATTGTACATACTTTCCATGAATTTAGAATATTTAATGTGTTTTAACATATATGAATATACTGCATTGAAAGCTTCACCTTACACTTTACACTTTGCTAAGACGTTTTTTGCACGTAACTAGGAGGTAAACGAGGGGTCGGACATTAGCCAAAATCCAGTACACTTTCGACGAAATCCCAAAATCTCTAAACATGTTCTATGGGAAATTAGCATGGAAATCTTTAAATCCCTCCTAAAAACTTCTTTAAAATCCCAAGATCTCTCTCAAATTTCAAAAACGCCATATGTCCGACCCCTCGGAGGTAAAGCTTTTAAAGGGAGATTGATAGTTTCTGAAAACCAATTTTTTATCGACCCCTCGGAGGTAAAGCTTTTAAAGGGAGATTGATAGTTTCTGAAAACCAATTTTTCATCGATTTAAATTGCAAAAATAACAACAAAACTTGCTAAAACCTTTCCGTTAAATTTGTATATTTTTTTATATTGTCAAAGTTGACGTGTATTTATGATAAACGAAGGTTGCATCATGGATTAATCAACCTTTCAGGTATAAAGCCCCGTTTCATGAGAGCGAAAGCGAGAAAAAACAGAGCAACAACTACAGGAGCGTAGGGTTTCATAAGAATAACATGAATGGTCAAGCTAGCTTGCAATCCTATAATTATTGCTCTGTTTTTTCTCGTTATCGCTCTCATGAAAACGGGGCTTTACTCTCTCTGGAAAAATATTTGTTCGAATCGCACCCTGGTGACAAAAATTGTCTACACCGGAAGCTTGTAGCTACCGATACACGGGGATAAAATATTGAAGGGGGAAGAAACTTATGCCGTTTTTCTTTAGATTGCTCCGACTTCCTCCCTTTGCTCCCGGAACCCATTGACGCAATGTATTTTCCATTGCTCCCGGAGCAGTTGAAGCAGAGAGAATTAAGAAATGGAGCGGAAACTATTGGGAAAGATGTAGCAATAAGAGGCCGGGTTGAGTTCCGGTAGCCATCAGAGAGAATATCTTCCCCCAATAAAATAAGAGGGTTGTCATGTGACAGGATGTTACCCCGGGTCGGTTATTCGAGACGCGCCCCCTCGTTTGAGCTACATTGTGTTTTGCAGTACCAAAGGCAGGAACTTCCACTCCCTATCTTAATTCTCTCTGGTTGGAGCAGCCCAAAAAACGGATAACTTTACAGCATTTCAGCACTCTGAGGTTACTTAATCCATGCTTGCATTGTATATGAAAACCTATAACAAATTAGCGACCGCAACACCACATCAATGAGAGGCCTCCCACCCCGAATTTGATTTTTTAGGCGAAAGGAGAAGTGTTTGTGACGTAAGGCGTCTGTAAACGCGAATGTAATAGCCCGCGTGATATGAATTTGACTCCGAGATTACTACCTATGACTTTTTAATCTCCTTGCCACTCTTAAATGAAAGGAGTGCGTGCATTCCTCTGGGTATGATCTTTTTGACTCAAAGAGCTTATTTTGTTTTCCCAACTTCTGTTGTAGGTGGTAGACGTTGAATACGACGAACAAACCTTCGAATTGACGTTCGCGTATTGGCAAACTGGACTTATGCGTGAATCTTTTCAAAAGTACCCCGAGCATGTGCTTTGCGACGCGACTTATTGTTTGAACTTTTGTCGAATGCCGCTATACATAATAATGAACGTTGATGGGAACAATCTCAGCGAGATTGTGGCACTATGTCTTGTGAAATGTGAAACCAAAGATGTCATCCATAAGCTTTTCTCTGCTTTTAAAAACAATAACCCGAATACCGATAAAATCGAGACATTTATGGTTGACAAAGACTTCACCGAGATAAATGTTATCGAAAAAGTATTTCCTCACGTAACGGTTGAAATATGTCTGTTCCACGTCCTTAAGGCCATAAAAACCAAAATTCATTCTCTGAAAATGGCTACGTCCGCAGATAGAAAGGCGAAAAAGTGGGTTCAAAGTATCGCCTATTCGTTTACAGAATCTGAGTTTCAAGAAAATGTAGATTCAATGTTTAAGGATGAGGAATTAAGCAGAGAATTCCTAAAATATTTCCAAGAAAACTGGTTGAACATTAAAGATAAATGGGTCATGTGCTATCGTAGGCAGCATTTCAACTTGGGTGATACCACAAACAACAGGTTAGAATATTTAAACCAAAAGATTAAAGCGGCAGTGAGTAAAAGAAATAACTCCCTCGACCAATTTAACGATGACATGAAAGGGCTATGTTCCTATATGAACTTATTGCACGTTCAGGCAAAGTTCACCTCGTTGACAAAAAAAGTATTTCATCCCGTTTTAAAAGACGTTGGTTTAGCACAAGCAGCCGAGCTAATTCGACAGGCTTGTGTGCCGAATTTTGCTGAACAAATAATAAATAACATGAAAAATGGAATGTCGGAGGATTCAAAGTGCGAGCCAATAGACAACTCCATGAATTTTTTAGTCACTCACAAAAATCGATCTAATGCAATAAGTAACAGACATACTTGATCCTGCTCTTCATATAAAATGCTAGGCATTCCGTGCATCCACATTTTTTGCGTTCGAAAGCACCAAAAAAAAATTCCATTTCAAATAGATATGCTCTCCCCTAGATTAAGCAAGCAAAAATGGGTTCAAGGTTTGGCAACCGAAAATGCTGTGACCCAAAACGTAACTGTACGAAGTTCAAAAAGTCGTACATGCCAACAAAAATTCGCCTCTTTAGCTCCTAGAGCAAAACGGCTCCTAGACGTTGATTCCGCGTGTGGTGAGAAAACCTTTCAAAAAAAGGTCAAACATTATTGACATCCTAACTACAGCTTGGGCAGAGCAAGAAGATATTGGAATAGTAATCCGTGGAAAAATTTACGATGGAGAGTTGGTAACCGAAACTGAAGATGTTAGTAGAGAAAAAGATAGTCAGGAGGGAGATGAAAACATTGGCGACGGTGAAAACCTACAGCAAGAGAAGAAACGCTGCAAAAATTTCGATAAAGATGAAGTAGATGATACAAACTCCATAGACAAAGCTCGTATGAACCACAGTATAAGGACTGAAAGTGGAATGAACGAAGATGACTTAGATGAAGGTGATTCGCAAGACGATAAAATGGATCCGAGTGAAGGTGACCTGGATAAAGTCGATTCGAATGAAGGTGACCTGGATGAACTCGATTCGAATGAAGGTGAAATGAATGAAAGTGCCATGGATGAAGATCATCCCAATTCCAAACAAATTAAGGAACCAAGATCGATACAAGATGAGGATTGCTTACTTCGGGATATAAAGCCAGCACCCGAAGAAACTAAATCAAGTCTGCAAGACATTATTGATCTTATTAAAGAACCCTTGAAACTGAAACCAAGAGGACGACCCAAAGGAATACACCAAACAGTTATTGGACTTAACAAAGTAAAGGGAAGGAAGGAACAAGTGAAAAGTCCAAGAACACGACTCCAAAATCGTATGCCTAGAACGGAAATCATAGTAGCCCGAGAACCAGTGTCTTACCTCGCAAATATTCAGTATCCTAAAGACCAAATATGGATGAAAAACTCATTTCAATTAAGCAAAACTCACGAGAAAAATCTTTTGAGCCATGAAGACATGTCTGGTGATATTGTGGACGCTGCCCAGGAAATTCTTAAAAACCAGCATTTAAATGTCACAACGGGCTTGATCTCACTTCACAGATTTTTTAAAACAAAAGTTCCTTTCATCGTCAATACTGTGGCCGAGGAGGGATATATGGTCCAGATCTATGGAATATATGAACACTACCTTTGCGTGTCTGGATATTTCAGCAATGGTTTAGCTGAAATGTCGCTCTACGACTCGTTAAATGGTATACGACACATCAAATAAGTTATTTCCCTTTTGAGTGCCCAATTCAAAAATTCTACCATAGAAAAAATTGCTTTAAAGTGCATGAAAGTGACACAGCAGTCCGAGAGGGCAGTGGCAAACGCCGTCAACGCATGCCTGAACCTTAACCCAGGCGCTTATACATACAACATGGAAGGTAACATAATGCGAAAACATTTTCACAATTGCCTTCGAGAAAGCAAGCTAACGCCATTTCCCTACATTACGGTAAATAATTTATCCGTAACCATTCTTCACCAAGGAGTGTATGAATTAGTTTACTGCTATTGTCGCAAACCCGACGATGGGTAAAAAAATGTATTGTTGCGACGTTTGCCATGAATGGTATCACGAGGCATGCCTAAAATTAAAACCAAAGGGTTATGAATGGAGGTGCGAGTACAAGTGCACAGAGAAGGTACTTGAAAGGCTTACCTTTGAAAACGAGTAATAAAATGGAGAGTTTACGTATTTCTCTTTAGGTATATTTTTCAACCTAAACTATAACATTCCTTGACAATTCTATAATTTAATTAGGTTGTTTGTATCGATAAAAAGTGAAAAAAACCAGAAAAAGCTAATAACGTTCATTGTATTTTGTCTTGAAATGTAAATTCTTATTCCTGTTTACCATCGTTTTTATATTCTATGAGATTCCCCTTATATTTTGCTCATTTCCCTATGCCCTACCCTTTATTCAGTTTGTCATAAACAGTACAGTAATGGCTGACAAATTCCTACCGTTGTTGTCTACAATGTGTTTATAATTTCTATATAACCACCAATTATTTTCTAAATTTTGGTGCCTTTAAGAATTTGAGTGAATAAATGCTCTTTCAGAGACGCTACGTTTTGGCATAATTTGTGTTAGTTTTTTCATGGCATATGATTTTTGCAAGACATCCTATTTCTTTGGTTTCAAATCCTGATATTGAACACTCCGTGGTTTTCGAAAGACTTTGCGAGATTAGACAAAGTCCAATATGGTTACTGTAAGGCATAGAAAATAATGTAAGGGAATGGAAGCCCCTTCCTTCCACTGTGCAAGCCGTCGTTGAGGCTACCTAGTTTGTACATGGAAAGGCTAGAAGGAAGATTCACTTCCGTCTCCAGTTACAACGTAAGCCTACTTCCGGAAATGGACCTAGCCCGCCTCTTCAGTTTCAATTTCTTTATATTTTATTTTCTATGGTATAGGTATGTATGTTATCGCTATACACTACCAACAAAGGAACCCGGCGTTTATAGCCGTCAGGACATCATAACAACCGAACACGATGGATACGTCCGCTAAAAACACGTTTCCTACAAGTTCTTCTCATGGTATTTTTCACATTATAAAAACAACGTAACGATTCTTCCTGGGTATTCGTCACATTATATAAACCCGGGCAGAAATAGACGGCCCACTGCGGACTCGCTATTTCTGCCCGGGTTTCTCAAAAATCGAGAACCTGGGCAGAAATAGACGGCCCACTGTGGGCCCGCTATTTGTGCCCGGGTTTGCATCAGTAAGGAACCCGGGCAGATATAGACAGTCCACTGTGGACTCGCTATTTTTGCCCGGGTTTACCGCAACGGGGAACCCGGGCAGAAATAGACGGCCCACTGTGGGCCCGCTATTTGTGCCCGGGTTGATAATGAGCAAAATACCCGGGAACAACTAGCCATAAATTTATCTTCGGCTATTTTTGCCCGGGTTTACCGCAACGGGGAACCCGGGCAGAAATAGACAGTCCACTGTGGACTCGCTATGTCTGCCCGGGTTGATAATGAGCAAAATACCCGGGCACAACTAGCCATAAATTTATCTTCGGCTATTTTTGCCCGGGTTTACCGCAACAAGGAACCCGGGCAGAAATAGACGGCGCATTGTGGACTCGCTATTTCTGCCCGGAATTCTCAAAAATCGAGAACCCGGGCAGAAATAGACGGCCCACTGTGGGCCCGCTATTTGTGCCCGGGTTTGCATCAGTAAGGAACCCGGGCAGATATAGACAGTCCACTGTGGGCCGGCTATTTCTGCCCGGGACCCTGGCACTTTTAGCCTCGCATTAGTCTGGCCGCTATTTCTGCCCGGAACCCGGGCGAATTTAGCACCCTTTATGCTATTTCTGCCCGCAACCCGGGCACAAATAGACACTCCGTAAAAGAAAAAAATCACAGTTTTTCGCCAGATTTCCCCTAGAAGAAGCATTGGATTTTTGTGGTCCACTCAATCCAATAACTACAGCGAAGTTATGTTTAGGAACACTTCAAAATTAATAATATCTATGAGGGTTAAGCTTCTGAAGTTTCATTAAGAACAATTTTAGTCTGAGTATTTTGATTAACTTTTAAAGTATGGCAAAAACATTGGTGCTGTACCGAGTTTGCACGTTAAGAGCTATTTTGTCCAATTTTCGTGCAGGTTGAAAAACAAGGTGCGTAGCCTCGTGCGTGCTAAACAAGGTAACTTCGTAAATAGATGTTTCATTTGAAACAAGTGTCGCGAAATTAAATAATTTCCAAAAGTGATACTGTAATGATCAAAATATAGGTTTTGAATTTATAAGAGTCAAAAAGAGTGTCAAGCTAATGATGCTAGTATTTTGACGTTGTAAATTTATAAAATAATAGTGAATAACATTTTCTAAGTTTTGTTAATGATTTTGGCATTATTTTCCAACTTATTTAAAAAAATGAATTTTCAGTCATTACATTATCCCTTTGAGGATTCTCGTTAGCACGCGCCAAGCTGGGTCTCGTGTTTTCACAAACCTTACTGAGTATCGTGAACTACGAGTGAGGCTAATTATAAAGTTTTAAAAAATCCTAAGCCTTGGTTAGAAATTTCCCCTTACAGTGGGAACGCAATCTCTCATTTTTGTTGTTTCCGTAACAGATCATTAAACCAAAAATATATTCGCTGAAGTAACAGATATTAACATTGTTAGTTTTGTAGACCTTAATTTAAATTATCAGTTATTTTAAAAAGACTAATCTTATGTTTTTTCACCGTTTTCAATTACCAACATTATTTAAACTGTACCTTTGCTCTCCGTTTCAGTTCTAGAAAGAAATTGTGTTCCTCATGGATCTTTAAAGGAATAGTAATTTCGATTTATATATAAAGCTCATACATATATACCTAAGAACTTTTGCCAATATTACTTTTAGTTGTTAATACTTGGTATTCTAAAAAAAATAATAAGTTTCTTTTCATATTCAAGTAGACATATACACATCACTGTTAATTGAAATAAGGGATTATAAAACTTACAATTAAATACTCCACGGATTTTATGAAATATAATTTCAGAAATTGGTATTTTGGTTAAGAAACGAAAATGATATTTTTTTCATATAACTAAAGTTTCATAATCATGTCTTTAATTCTGAAAATTCCAATGTCTGTTACTTCAGCGAATCAATTTTGTCCATTTAACTTTTACATATTCCTAGCTTTGTCAACAAAAGCAGTTTTTTATAATTTTTCAAGCCATCATGAACAAAAATGTAGTGTAAAATAGCTCTTACATATAAAGCACTGTTTCGTCAACAATATTTCTTCAATAAAGGAATAAGGAGACCTTCACTCTAGTGTAATATTCACTATAAAAAAATCCTAGTAAATAAACTATGAGGAATAGGAGTGGAACTATATAACGGAATACTAGAGCTACGCGGCTAAGGCTAGTTCGCGCAGAAAAAAAAATTATGCAGCAAGGTAGGCTCTAGCTGATGGAAATGGATTTACTCTGAAGGGAATAAATTCAACCTCGCCTTTATCTGTGCAATTTTTAGAAACACTAGTGGTATTTGTTATTTCGTAATATCCTCTGATATTTCTAATATTTCGCACTGTTCGAATTTTTTGCATATTTAATATAATTCTCAAAATTTCTTAATTATTAGCAAACGTATTAAGTTGTTTTCGTGAAATACCTCTACTTTGTATTTTTTCTTATTAACTTCCTATGCTTCTTATTTCTCCAATTTCTTTCAATATTTCATGTCGCCACTTGAATCACGATCTAATTTATAAATTGAGTACTCCTAACCTATGCTGTGACCTGTACTTCCTGGAAATCATCATTAATTTAGAATTTGTTTTACAGAGCTTCATGGTTTAGCAGTGCTGATTTAATTCCACCAATAATAAAACTTGCCCGGTTTAAATGTAACTACAAAACACCCAATATGTTCGTACCTAAACACGGCCGTGAGGAAGAAGCTGTTAAACCTCTGACTTTGGAAAATGTAATTCTTGAAATCTACATTTTGTTGATTGGAATTTCAATTTCATCGGCTGTTTTGTGCTTAGAAGGAGTATTCAAAGCCATAACAAGTAAATGAAAGTTCAGCAGTAAAACGTGATGGAGAATTGGAGAACCACACTGAGAGAAAATGTTTTACATAGACATTTGTTTGCTAATTGCGACTGAACAGACTTATTTGAATATGAAACCCTAAAAATTTTTTGTGTGTCTGATAGAAAGGCTAACTTTCTGTTGCTTGGAAAATCAGATTGTTATTGAAATTTCCATTGCTTAAGTGTATCTGTAAATGTCATAAACGCAAAATCCAAGATGTTAACAATATTGTAATAATTAGACTACTAAGTATTGCGTAAAGTTAAAGGAAAGCACCACCATTATTAAACACCGTTTCAAATAAGTAGTATAACACCTAATAAATGCTAAAATAGTAGCAGAAAAAAGTAATTAGTCTTTGTTTATTATTATATTTAACATACCAAGCCATAGCACCATTTTTCTCAATTTGTTTGAAGAGACTGTGATGTAACACGCAAAAATAGAGTTGGGATTCGCTAGCACTACGTCTAATGACAGGAAAAAAGCGAACAGCTGGGTTTTCTCTGATATGCTGTGGCAGTCACCGGATCGCGGCGTCACATAATAGCCAAGCGGTTAAGTCTTGGTTGCTTACTTTCGTTTTCGCAATCATTTCAGCCCCACTGGCGTATATAGTGGCTCAAATTCACACATCTGTACTCTCCTACCTCGATTTATATTGACTTTCTTTTTTTTCGTATATTTGTTTGTTTTTAACGTCACTGAGCGATGCGGATAATGTCGCTTCAAAAACCATCTGAAATCTTCAATTCTACAGGGCCGGTAGGCCCATGTAGATTTGGTTTTTTAAGGCAATTTTCATAGGCGATACGGAAAAACTATAGCGAAGATAGTTTTCGGAATACTTCTAAATTAACAAGCATTTATTAAATGGGAAACTTACCTGTTTTGATTTTTAATTAATGAAGCCTAAGTATTGTACTTTAACTAATTAACAAAGTTCATCAAAAAATTACTTTTGGGTCAGAAGTCAGCCTAACCTTATAGCGCCCTTAAACCTATTTCTTCATTTCGTTCTCGTTGACAAACTAGAAGGGCCTAGGTTTGTGGGTGCTAACAAGTTACGTTGGTAAATTTCCAATGTTGGCTTTATCGCTGATTTTCCTAATTTCCCAGCAGTAGATGCTAACAATTTACTTTGGTATTTCATCCGAGCTTGTACACCTTTATATGTATTTTCTAATTAACTGTAGCACCCTTAATAAGAAATACGTCGTTATCAGGTTGAATTTTCGCGTAGAAAAGTAATACCCATTTCTTCAATTTTCAAGCAGATTGGGAACAAGGGAGGGCCTAGATTTGTGCCTAATAACAAGTAAAGTTGACATTTTCAGTTTGCTTCATTCTGTGGAAGTTGAACCATGGAGCCTGAATCATAAGAAGATACAGGCTCCATGGTTGAACATGTTTTTGAGCAGTCGACGCTTTTTTAGTATTTTGCCGAGCTTGAACAATTTTATTTGGATTTTCCAACTAACTAAAACACCCTTAGAAACAAATACTTTGTTATCAGCTCGAATTTTCGTCTAAAAAAGTAATTCAGTTAAATAATTAAAGCAAATAGAGGTTTTTAATGAGCACTGACAACAAGTTAATTTCAACGTAATTAACGTGAAATTAAAGAACAAATATACATTTTTTTAGATGAAAACTCAGATTACTCGATTAAGATTGTATCTACCCAAGCCGTTGATAAAGCCCCATGTTTTCTGTTTCACACTTAAATTAATTTAAATTATCTTTAAATACATTAATAGGCGCGGAATTCTAAAAGTTAGGGTAAAATAAGAATCAAAAACTCCACAAAAATGCAATTATGGTTAGTTATTTATTGAAACTCATTTTATAGCCTAAATGGACACTGCTGAAACACAATCCTACGTTAATTTCAACTTAATTAAGTATAATTAACGTGATATTAAACCAAAAATATACATTTTTCTGGTTAAAAACTGAAATAACTTTTAAATAAACTAGCCGTTGGTAAAGCCAAATGTTTTCTATTTCACGCTTAAATTAATTTAAATTGTCATTAAAGTACTTTAATAGGCGCAAAATCCAAAAGTTTAGGGTAAAATAGATAAAGTTCGGCAAGAGTCAAAATAACACCAACTCTGCCTGTTAAGAGTTAACTACCGCCTTAAGACTGAAGTGACAGATATTATACAAAAATGTCTTGGTTTGAACCAAGGCCGAAAAAACAAACGATATGAGTGAGGTTTATCAATTGACTGAAGTTCAAATATGGCAATTTTTCTTTAATTATTATTATTATTAATTTAATCCTTAATCACAATTTATTTCTATCAACTGATTTTACTGTATATCGATTAGAGGGATCTAAATTTATTCAAAAAAATGCATATCTATGCTTTTTCTAGAACAATTCCATTTTCCGAAAACATTTTATCATGAAATTATTTTGAAGGACTTTCGTATCGGTGTTCACTTACATGTAAGCACCTTGACGGATATAGTTTTAAATGTTAGTGGCTTGGCAATTAATCTTCAAGTTTGCACCACTAGTAGTCTTTTCAACAGTTACAATTTGCTGAGAAGACGGATATTCGATAAAATATGATAAAGAGAATTTATTTTGCACGGACTAATTAATAAAATAATGCCATTTACTTAAGACATAGGAACAACGTTTGTCCCTTGTGGTTTGTTTTAGTAGGTAGCGCTTCTTTCATGGACTGGAAAAATATTATATAGGCATAACCAAGGTTAGGGTAAAGATTCTATAAAAAGGAAAACGTCTCAGTACCAATGATATTTATATTCTTTTCCTTCGGAATTGATGCATAAACCACTCCATTCTAAACGAGTTATGCGAAGGAGGGCACACTAAAGCTCGCCCCTTCCAAAATTGTCTTAGTATAGAAAATTTTGCAATTATCAGTGCTTGCAGTGTATGGGTCATCAGAGCCGTCTCAAAACACGCCGTCAGATCCAAATCTTTCCACATTGTAAACGGTACGTGACTCTCTGGACTTGCCTGCCAACCTTAATAATCTATGACTACAAATTGTTTGCTCTTTTTAGAGAGTCAGTAGAATATTTCAAATATTCATTATTGATCCCTCAATACGTATTCCTTTCAAAATAATTAATTTCATGATATAATGTTTTCGGAAAATGGAATTGTTCTTGAAAAAGCGTAGATATGCAGTTTTTTGAATATATTTAGAGGGAATAAATCGATTAACAGTAAAATCAGTTGATAGAAATAAATTGTGATTAAGGATTAAATTAATAATAATAATAATTAAAGAAAAATTGCAATATCTGAACTTCTGTCAATTGATAAACCTCACTTATATCGTTTGTTTTTCGGCCTTGGTTTAAACCAAGACATTTTTGTCTAATTTTTTCAATGCATTAACGTTTTCAGTTTGCGAAAGATGCTGGTCACTATTTTTTTCAGTTTTACAAAACGTTTTAGTCGCTCACGATTAAATGCATTTAATATGACGTAGATCGTTTTCAGATAATAATAATAATAATAATAATAATCTAAGCTTTGCCTATGAAGGGATTTCCACACTAAGCCTTTGGCTTGTTTACAGGTGGGTCCCTTTACAATGCATAGAGGAGTGGTGGCTAGCCCTATGCCACAGTTAACCGACAGTGCCCTATACTAACAATTACCGTTAACCTCTGCAAGGTTTGATGGAAAGGAGAAACCGGGTTAGACCGCGGAGGAGAACTCCTTTTAACAAGTGGGGAGAGAACTTGCAAACTCTACGCAGAAGGATTTGTTCCCAGATTTTCACCCGGTGCCACAGTCCGGGATTGAACCCGGGATCCTCTTGCTGCGAGGTGAAAGCGCTAACCGCTACGCCACCCCACTAGATGTGTCTTTCATTTGGGCATGCGACGATTGTAATTAGTGACATTGATTCTAGGTGTTTTTCCTAATTAGCAAAGAAACATAAGTCATACTAAATCAAAGTTTTAACGCGATGACAAGCTTCTTACCAATCATGATACTAACGGCGGTCTGACAGCCATTACCATCAACCGGAACTTCCGTAGCTTAACGTAACTCCAGATCCGGGTTAATGGGCAAACTATACTTGTAAAACTGAGCTATAGATGGCGGGATTGAATGTCTTGGATGAAAACGCTGTTTACAAAAGCATTACCAACGTCCAGTACTTATAGGGAGCTGTAATATGATCCACTTATCATTCTTCTAACACCATTTTTGCGTATATGTAGGCAACGCAAGACCCAATTGTTAAAGGATGGCTAGACAAACTCGACAAGGACAATATTTTCACCAACCCTGTGGATTATCTAACTCTTGATGGATATACAGGGTGTTTCTGAAAAGTCCATCACAAATTAAGGGGCGTGTTTATGGGACCAAACTGAGCGGAAAGTACCAAAGAACATGGGGTGTACAACATTTTGTTACGGAGATATGGCCTTCCAAACATTCGCCCCTAAAACAAGGAAATATCCAAAAATGAGGAGTAACACTTAAGACCGACTAACCAGCTTGTTTAAAATTACTAGACAATTTCAATAGCCTTTAATCGAACAATTGATTTCTACCTTTACTAATCAGAAGCGTATAAATGAGTAGAAGTATGCCTACGGTGGTAATGTAAAATTAATCCCAAGTGACATGATGTTTCAAGATCTTCCCAGCACCAAGTAAAATGGTTCTGATTGAAGGGACTTTTATTAGCACAGCGTAAACAACGTTATTTTCAGGAATTAGTCCAAATGTCCACGGGCGGCATTACAAAAACGAGGCAGTCTTTCGAATGATACTTGGACATGTTGGAAGATCCCTGGCTTGTTCCTGTTATCTCAAACCGTAAAAAGCTACGCAAATCTTCATCATCACGGACAACACTCTTGTACGTTAGGTATGACCTTGAGAAAACCTAAAAGGACATCTCGAATGTATTTGAAAAACCCATCTCCAATTAAGGGGCGTGTTGTTTGTTTCGAACAGAGTAAACTCGCCCAGAGAACAATTACAATGCAGAGCCACGTTTCGGCGTTAATGGCCCACAAAGGTGGTCCCAAAAACAAGAACAAACTTTAATTTGTTTCGTTCAGTAAGTGTTTCATGTGTCATAGATAAAACGCCATGATTAATGCACGAAGAAAATGAATTTATTGACAAGTTTTAACATTTAATTGCAACTAGTTACAAAAATTGTTCAAAGTGTTCACCACCCGCGTTAAGGCACACATTAGCACGTCTTACAAATGATTCCCTTACACGTTGAAAAATGCCTGGAGTTTCGCGAATTGTTTGACAGCCGTGAATTATTCGTCGACGTAGCTCTTCAACATCGGGCACTTCAGTCTGATAAACTAAGTCTTTCAGGTGGCCCCAAAGAAAGAAATCACAAGGGTTCAGATCGGGTGATAGAGCAGGCCACTCCACAGGTCCACCTCGACCTAACCACCGCAAAGGGAAGGTCGCGTTAAGATAATTTCGGACCGCGATGCTGAAATGTGGTGGTGCACCATCGTGCATGAACCACATTCTGTTTACCAAACCTAAGGGTACGTCTTCGAGTAGTTCCGGTAAATCGTCCCGTAAGAACTGCAAGTAAGCCACACCGTTTAACCTGGGCTCTAGGAAATGTGGCCCAATTAAATTGTCACACACAATACCACACCACACGTTTAAACTGAATTGTACGTGCTGACTTCTAACGCAAGTTGCGTGGGGGTTTAGCTGGGACCATTGATGTTTATTATGTAAGTTAATAATACCATCCCGTGAAAAGTTAGCTTCGTCAGTAACCAACAAATCCCGTAGGAAATCGATATCGTTTACTTTAGCCAGAAACCACTGACAAAACGCCGTGCGTCGTGGGTAGTCCGCTGGATTCAAACCTTGAACTTTTTGAACATGGAAAGGATGAAACCGGTGGCTTCTGAGGATTTTCCACACGAGCGTGTGGTTTACGCCTAATCGGCGACCAACTTGGCGGGTACTTGATTCAGGCTCGTCCTCGAAAATGGTGAGAACTTCGTCTTCTACGGCCTCTGGGATGGCTCTCGCTCTAGGTTGAGGTCCAGCCGGTTGGATTCGTCCATCTTGCCTCAAACGTCTGTCCACAGCCTCGAACGTCAGTCGATTTGGTAGTCGCCTCTGCGGAAATCTTTCCTGATACAAGCGTACAGCTGCAGCGGCATTCCCCTCGGCTAGTCCATACATTAGGTGCATATCCGCATATTCGGCATTTGTGAAGAAAGGCATTGTAACAGACTTCGTTGAATTATGAGTTTAATAAAACAAACACATGTACGTGAAACCTCTTTTATTCCTTTCTTAAAAAACATAGTGCTCTGTTTTAGTGCTCTGTTTTTTAAGAATAGGCGAAGTTCTCACTATTTTCGAGGACGATCCAAAAACAAGCAGCCGCCAATTGGTTTGCTGATTAAGAAAAAACCACACGCAACTTGCGTTAGAATTCACAAAGTACAATTCAGCTTAAACGTGTGGTGTAGTATTGTGGGTGACAATTTAATTGGGCCATATTTCCTAGAGCCCAGGTTAAACGGTGTGGCTTACTTGTAGTTCTTACGGGACGATTTACCAGAACTACTCGAAGACGTACCCTTAGGTTTAATAAACAGAATGTGGTTCATGCACGATGGTGCACCACCACATTTCAGCATCGCGGTCCGAAAACTTGTCAATAACATTTTCTTTGTGCATTAATCATGGCGTTTTATCTATGACACATGAAATACTTACTGAACGAAACAAATTAAAGTTTGTTCTTTTGTTTGGGACCACCTTTGTGGGCCATTAACGCCGCAACGTGGCTCTGCATTGTAATTGTTCTCTGGGCGAGTTTACTCTGTTGGAAACAAACAACACGCCCCTTAATTGGAGATGGGTTTTTCAAATACATTCGAGATGTCCTTTTAGGTTTTCTCAAGGTCATACCTAACGTACAAGAGTGTTGTCCGTGATGATGAAGATTTGCGTAGCTTTTTACGGTTTGAGATAACAGGAACAAGCCAGGGATCTTCCAACATGTCCAAGTATCATTCGAAAGACTGCCTCGTTTTTGTAATGCCGCCCGTGGACATTTGGACTAATTCCTGAAAGTAACGTTGTTTACGCTGTGCTAATAAAAGTCCCTTCAATCAGAACCATTTTACTTGGTGCTGGGAAGATCTTGAAACATCATGTCACTTGGGATTAATTTTACATTACCACCGTAGGCATACTTCTACTCATTTATACGCTTCTGATTAGTAAAGGTAGAAATCAATTGTTCGATTAAAGGCTATTGAAATTGTCTAGTAATTTTAAACAAGCTGGTTAGTCGGTCTTAAGTGTTACTCCTCATTTTTGGATATTTCCTTGTTTTAGGGGCGAATGTTTGGAAGGCCATATCTCCGTAACAAAATGTTGTACACCCCATGTTCTTTGGTACTTTCCGCTCAGTTTGGTCCCATAAACACGCCCCTTAATTTGTGATGGACTTTTCAGAAACACCCTGTATTCCTCTACTTTCTGGAGAAAAGGCTCTGATCTTGAGAGACACTTTTCTGATTTGGTTCTTGGGACAATTCCTGCTATCTGATTATGAGAATAAAGAATTCTTTCTGAGCAATGGAGGACTTTATTTTTCGCAACAGGAACTTGCCTTCGACTACTTACATGTCATGTACAACACCTCTTGGATGAAAAGCAGCCCCATCGTGCACGAGATCGCTCAACTGATGTAGGTGTGAATTTTATCGTAAAATTATTAATGAACTTGAGGAATGTTCTATTACAGCATGGAACCGTTATTCGAAACTCATGCGTTTGATTATCTGGATGTCGAGGTGCATCGCTTATTTGAACAGGTCACTTGGAAGAGACCCATGAAAAGCACGACTGATTTGGACCTGAGTAGCGTCAGCGCTCCTTTCCACTTAATTGTCACGCTGTTGTCAGGAACAGTAGCTGTAGTAATTTTCTATTATATAAGAATGTTTTTTCACTTCAATCAAGGACACCAGAGAGTAGGGGTTTACCCCCTTCCTTCCCCCCTTTCAGGGGGGCGGGGATAAAATTTTTGGTGTTATAGATTCACCCTTTGCGTTGGGGGGAGGGGGGGAATTTATGACGTCACGTGATGGTGCTGGCGGGAAATTTGAATTGTTGAGCCACCTGGTGGTGGTTTTCTTGAGTACGTCACGGTTAATTTTTGATGACGTCACGTGGCTGATACCTGTAGGGATAGGCTTATGCTATTGTAGATCCTGAAAAGGATAGGCTTATGCTAGGTTATTCTAGGCTTATTATTATTACGAATCGGGTTTTTAGTCAATGAACACAATCAATTCCAATTAATTTGCGAATGGACGCGTTGTTATTTAAGAAAATGTAGAATAAATTATATAATTGTAGCTTACGCGTCAAGTTTTTGTCACGAACTAAGTTACAAAAATCTTCGAAAATGCTCGAAGGAACTATACACGCTGCTAGGAAATTTTTTACACGGTCATAATCATTGTAAGTCATAGTACCGCGACTTATATAAAATTTCTGATATATATCATTCATGCGTTTTACAATAGCTTCGTACATGCATTTAATAACTTCAGCTTGATCATTTAAAAGCTTGAAGTGAAATCTCATAAAACTAAATTTCTCGTTCAGTTTCCCTGCTTCGGCCTTTGTTAGAGTGAAGACGTTGCCATCCTCGAATACTATATTCCCCTCCATAACGGTTATTTTTATTTTCAAGTTCAAGTAACGATAATTACCCCAGTCGCCACTTTCCATAGCTGAATAGATCTCCGTCCACTCCTCCATAAATTCCTTCAAAACGTCTTCCGAGATTGTATTAATAGTTCCATCCTTCTTTGTCAAAAGCAGGCTTGGCTCGTACCCATTTACCCCGAAAACGGTATAGCATTCATTACTTAGTCTAACACGGGCGTTCACGCGGTAAGCTCCTACTTTGGTGGACATTCTTACGACAGGTCTTTAGCCTGAGGGTATATTGACTGATGCTTTTTTTATTGTCGTTTATTGGCTACCCACCCGATGGTTTAGGACCTTAAAAGGGGGCGTAGCTAAACCAGTTGTATTGTTATCAATGGAATCTGTATTTAGAGTGATTTATGACTCACACAAACGTGTTAAGACCTTCCATCGGCTTTTTATTTATACGTAACATCGTTCAGACTGGTCTATGGCCATAAAAAGGGACAGAACTTGAACAAAAGAATTTATCCCCACCCGTTTTTATTTTTACTATAAAGACGTGTTTTAATGGGTTTAGGGGTATGGTCGAATCAGTTGTATTGTTATGAATGGAATCTATTTTCGGATTTATTGCTTTGTTAGTTGGTGACTCTTCCTACCACGAAACATTTAATTGTTTCTTGTTGTTTGCCCCGAAGGCATTATCCTGACAAGTCTCAACATGTTATGTCTTTGTCGCGTTACCCGAAATTAAAGTAATATTTTTAAAATACCAAAATGCAAATTCAACTAGAAATACAGTTACGAGGATGAAAGTAACGGCCACTATTTTCCCTGGCTTTGAAAGAGCTTCTCGAATTAACGTCTGCTTAGTAACAGCGTCCATTTTAATCTAACCTTTCATCCCCTTATTTGGGGTATAAATAGCGTCTGATTTGGTACGGACCTCATTAGATTTTTAGACACCGCCAGGATAAGATGAATCGAGAAATTACCCGTCTAGAAACGTTTGGTGCATTTGCGAGAACGTTTGTAAAACCGTCAGAACTAGCCCGTCATGGGTTTTACTATTTAAGTTCGGGAACCGACGCAGTTAAATGCCATTTTTGTGACTTAACGTAACGAGGATGGGAACCTAACGATAATGTTTTCGAAGAGCATCAGAAATTCAAGGCAGACTGTCCATTACTTCAAGGATTACCAACAAATAACATGCCTATATTCATCCAAAACCCATTGACTAAAGACATGCCACCAAACAGAAAGTACAGAGATGTCCCTCAAGAAGAGTGGGAGAAAGAAAAAGTCATTCCGCCAACTCAACCCATACCAACAACACTTACTCCGAATGACGATATTGTACTAAGAATTAAACGTGTTAATCTCGAGAAAGCTATAATTGAAATGTTTATTCAAGAACTTTTGCGTCATGAAAGTTAGATCCAATTGTTGTAATCTATTCCATACCTTATTACGTTTCTAAATTATAAAAGAACCAATCAGAAAACTTGAAATGTAACTCGAAATAAATATAATTTTTTTCCTTAATTTGTTCTTTGTAATACTATTATACCTACTACAGTCTTGACAAAACCTTTTCAGTGGTGATAGTGTAGGGTGTTACTTAGCTTTTCTCAACACATTTCGTGTTAAAAGTAAAACGTTTTTGAATATTTACATTGCATTGTACACACACGAAACGCGTCATTTAAAATTTCTAAAATCCCACAGGAATACATGTGAAATTGAATAGTCCACCGACACGAAATCAGTCATGTACGTGGCAATTGACTGACACGAAAAGCGTCATTTGAAAAAAACATTTCAAGTGTTTAAAGCGTTGAAATAAATTCTAACTAAATTTATGCAAATCATTCCTATTTTCAGTCCTGAGAGTTCCTCAAAATTATTTATGGCTTTTAGGGATGGGGGGGGGGGAATGACCTCGGGTCCCTGAGATGCATGGGAATTTATTTTTCTTTAATTGAAACACCCCACAGGTTGGTTTATGACCTTGAAAAGGGGGGGGCGGAACTTGAACAAAAGCATCTATTCCCTTTGTCCTTTTGGGTCATTACAAGAGATCTGTGGCCATTAAAGGGGGCTGAACTTGAACAAAAGAATTTATTTTGTCAATTCTTTAATTGGACCCCACACCAGGTGCTTTAGTACCTTAAAAGGGGGCGTGGTCGAAACAGTTGTATTGTTATTAATTGAACTTATATTTAGAGTGTTTTATGACTACCCCAAACGTGTTAAGACATGTTTATGACATTGAGGGGTATCTAT
Source organism: Phalangium opilio (assembly GCF_054372755.1). NCBI lineage: Eukaryota > Metazoa > Arthropoda > Arachnida > Opiliones > Phalangiidae > Phalangium > Phalangium opilio. The sequence continues at coordinate 1,013,169 of NW_028324260.1, forward strand.
TTTTTTTTTCTAATTGTATCACGAAAGTATAAAAGGGCGGATCACTCTAGGCTACTCATCAGTTTACTTCTGACCGCTGTCGATGCAAGTTAAGAAATCTTCTGATCCCAAACAATAGTATTGGTATTTGACTCTTAGTATTTTAAATTTAACTTAGTTTTTTAAATTTTTTACAAGTGTTTTAGTATTTTAACTTAGTTTTTACAAGTGTTTTCAATTTAACTTAGATTTTTTACAAGTGTTTTAGTATTTTTTTTAAGTATTTTCAATTTTTTACAAGTATTTTCAATTTTTTATAAGTACTTTCAATTTAGTTTTTATAAGTCCTTTCAATTTAGTTTTTATAAGTCCTTTCAATTTAGTTTTTATAAGTCCTTTCAATTTAGTTTTTATAAGTACTTTCAATTTAGTTTTTATAAGTACTTTCAATTTAGTTTTTATAAGTACTTTACTGTTTTAGTATTTTAGTATATTTTTGTGTTTTAGTATTATTATTTAGGCCTATTCAGATTTATTATTAGTATTTTGTGGTATTTGTATTTTTAAATTATCGCAATGGCCAACTCTAATGTAGAAATTGAACTCCCTATTGAAGATGATAGTTTTTTAGTCGACTTTCCAGACTCGTTAGAAATAGCCTTTTTAAATGCTGATGACACTTTCTTGGCAAACTATGCGACCCCTCGGTCTATGTTTAACATTACCCCGCAGTCTGGGGCCAACAATAGCCCTTCTCCTCCTTTATCGCCTCTGGAAGAGGCGTTTCAAAACGACGATGTTTCTTTCTTAGACGGTTATTGTACTCCCCCCATATCTCCATCTCAACATGAGTCAATGGATGAAGGGGAAGGACAGGTAGGGGGTGGGGTTCTTACTCCTCCACCTCCACCCCCATCTCCGCTAGTTGCACCACCAGGTGTAAACGTGATTTCTAGCGGGGTAGTGTCCTTCCCCAATTTTAATCTTGATGGATGGGAAATGGAAGTACAGTTTAACAACAACATCGTCGAATCTGTAAGCGACTTCCTAGAATACCCGATGACATGATTGCAATTTCGATGACAAGCATTAATAATCCAGGCATTCAAACCGCAGACTTTAGTTTTAGAAGAAGGGATCAAATAGATATTGGATTCATACTAGAAGTAGTGGCTGATAAAGCCTATAATTCTGAAGGGGGTTCAAAGTTTTTTCTCGGTCCTATAGGAATAACCATACAGCGTGTGAGATTGCCCCAAGGCGCCTACCGATGCAAGGCTATTGGAATCTGTAGCTTCGAGACTTTTGCCAGGGAGAAGAAATGCATTATACAAATTAAAAATAACGATCAGCTATGCCTCCCACGTGCTCTAATTTTGGCTAAAATACACAGGGATAATACAATGCATCCCCTTGACAAAAGCCTCGAGGCAGATTCCAAGGCCCTTTGTCGTCCCGATATTAGTAAAAAATCAGGAGAGAGGCTTAGGAAGATGGCGGAGGAATTAGCCGCGGCAGCGGAAATAGCATTGGACGAATGCTTGGGGGCGGATGCTCTACCTAGATTTCAATCGTACTTGGCTGATTTCCAGGTCATAGTATTTACAGTAAGAGCAAACGTCCCCTACCGTATTTTCGGGGAACCAGATTTTATTCCTGGTGCCGATGGTAATCCAAAGCCTCGGCTATACCTTTTCAACTATCAAAATCATTTTGACGTCATCACCAAACCTAAGCCTCTCTTCCATTTTCATTATTTCTGCGAGAGGTGCCTGGAGGGTTATAACCATTTAAACTTGCACGCCTGCAATAAGTATTGTTATTCCTGTCAAAGGACCGAAGATTGCGAGGGGGGTGAAATTAGATGCGGGACCTGCCATCGCGACTTCAGGGGGCAAGAATGCTTTGACGCCCATAAGGCTAGTGGAAGCAAAACCCTATCAGTCTGTCAAAGGGTTTTTAGTTGCCCCCGTTGCGCAAAAACAATAGACATGGGTAAACGCAAGTTACCTCACAACTGCGGAGAAGTTTATTGCGTCATCTGTAATAAATTCAATCCACACCCCCACTATTGTTTCATGCAGGTTACCGACTCTTAAGCCCACCCTGCGTCTAAAAAAGCTAAGACCCATCCTGCGGTTACTATCTTTTATGATCTCGAATGTGTTCAAAATACCCCAGACCCTTCAAACCCTAATGCTTTCCTACACACTCCTATCTTATGTATTTCTCAAAAAATCTGTGATCAATGCATTCTCGAGAAATCTGATCAATTTACTAATGTTAATCCTATGGAGGAGGCAAAGTACCTACAAGTACTCACAAGCACCTAAAAGTACCCGGGGCAAGTACCTTCAAGCACCTTGAGCAAGTACCTACAAGCACCCGGAGCAAGTACCTTCAAGCACCCGGAGAAAGTACCTACAAGCACCCGGGGCAAGCACCCAGGAGCACCCGGGGCAAGTACCTTCAAACACCCGGGGCAAGTACCCACAAGTACCTACAAGCACCCACAAGTACCCGGGGCAAGTACCCACAAGTACCTACAAGCACCCGGAGCAAGTATCTACAAGCACCCGGAGCATGTACCTACTAGCACTCACAAGCACCCGGAGCAAGTATCTACAAGCACCCGGAGCATGTACCTACAAGCACTCACAAGCACCCGGAGCAAGTACCTACAAGCACCCGGGGCAAGTACCTACAAACACCCGGGGCAAGTACCCACAAGTACCTACAAGTGCCCACAAGTACACAGGGCAAGCACCCACAAGTACCCGGGGCAAGTACCCACAAGTACCTACAAGCACCCACAAGTACACGGGGCAAGCACCCACAAGTACCCGGGGCAAGTACCCACAAGTACCTACAAGCACCCACAAGTACAAGTGGCAAGCACCCACAAGTACCCGGGGCAAGTACCCACAAGTACAAGTGGCAAGCACCCACAAGTACCCGGGGCAAGTACCCACAAGTACCTTCAAGCACCCACAAGTATCTACAAGTACCCAAAAGTACCTACAAGTACCTTCAAGCACCCACAAGTACCCACAAGTACCTTCAAGCACCCACAAGTACCCACAAGTACCTTCAAGCACCCACAAGTACCTACAAGTACCCAAAAGTACCCACAAGTACCTACAAGTACCTTCAAGCACCCACAAGTACCTTCAAGCACCCACAAGTACCTACAAGTACCCAAAAGTACCCACAAGTACCTACAAGTACCTTCAAGCACCCACAAGTACCCACAAGTACCCACAAGTACCTTCAAGCACCCACAAGTACCTACAAGTACCCACAAGTAACTTCAAGCACCCACAAGTACCTTCAAGCACCCACAAGTACCTACAAGTGCCCACAAGTACCTACAAGTACCCACAAGTACCTACAAGTACCCACAAGTACCCAAAAGTACCTACAAGTACCCACAAGTACCTACAAGTACCCACAAGTACCTACAAGTACGCACAAGTACCCACAAGTACGCACAATTACCCACAAGTACCTACAAGCACCCACAAGTACCCACAAGCACCTACAAGTACCCACAAGCACCTACAAGTACCCACAAGCACCTACAAGTACCCACAAGGACCCACAAGCACCCACAAGTACCCACAAGCACCTACAAGTACCCACAAGGACCCACAAGCACCCACAAGTACCCATAAGTACCTACACGCACCCACAAGTACCTACAAGCACCCACAAGAACCCACAAGTACCTACAAGCACCCACAAGTACCTACTAGTACCTACAAGCACCCACAAGTACCGACAAGTACCTACTAGTACCCACAAGTACCTTCAACCACCCACAAGTACCTTCAACCACCCACAAGTACCTACAAGCACCCACAAGTACCTACAAGTACCCATAAGTACCTACAAGTACCCACAAGTACCTACAAGCACCCACAAGTACCCACAAGTACCTACAAGCACCCACAAGTACCCATAAGTACCTACACGCACCCACATGCACCAACAAGTACCTACAAGCACCCACAAGAACCCACAAGCACCCACAAGTACCCACAAGCACCCACAAGAACCCACAAGCACCTACAAGCACCCACAAGCACCTACAAGTACCCACAAGCACCTACAAGTACCCAAAAGCACCCACAAGTACCTACAAGTATCCACAAGCACCCACAAGCATCTACAAGCACCCGGGCTAAGCACCTACAAGAGCTCAAACGCCATGTTTTTCTTGCTTATTATCCCTCTAACGGCGTGAATCACGACAAAAACGCCGTAAGTCCAATTTAAAAAATTAGGGCTAAATAACAGTGGTAAAACGCTGTAATTCCAATACCCAAAACAACGTAAGTCAAAGTATGTGTTAATAATGATAAACTTAATTGATCTTTATGAAACTTAAAAAGTCGGTAGAATGAAGTGTTATCTTTCATTTAAGATGGTTCCCAAACGTAACGAGTGAATAGTTTTCCTTATATACCTTCGGAGAAAATGCTCTTTTTTATAAAATTCCCATGTTATGTCTATGGAAGAATATTGTATCTTTCACCAAATGTCGGATTAATTTTATGGATTCTAAAACCACCCTTAACAACTTTTTTCATTATAGAATTAACTATTAGTTGGATCTCATTGAAATTTTAACCACAAAATTAGGGCCCAAATTTTAGTTCACTGGCAAAATTTCAAAGCAGCAAACACAATACGAAAAAGGTTACGGCCAATCAAAGAACCCTCCTTTAGCATTAGAGGCGGTATCAAGCCTTATCTAAGAGAGCGACCGCTCTCCTAGAATTTGCCAAATTCATTTCAAGGTAGTTTGACATGATAATGTTTTATGGGCTCGGTCTATGCTCCCTAACCCCAGTAGGCGAGTTTGTCCTTTACCACTGAAGCCTTACTATTGGGGAATTTAAAAATAAGGATGGCAGGCATTATGATGCCTTCATACCCTCACTTCCAAGAAACACAGAATTTAACATGGTACTAAACTTGAAGTCACTTTCTACCTCAACATATCTGGCTACGTCACCATGTAAAAGGAGACGCTAGTCCGGGTATTTCAAAATATCGTCGAAGTTATTTATGTTGCGATCAATGTGCACCGTCAATTTTGTCGACAGGTTGGCCTTGAAGTTTTCTACCATAAAAAAACAACTGACGAAATAGATCGCAAATACAAACTTCTTTGTAGTTTCGCATTTGTTAGCCAAAATAAGAGAAACCAGTCTTAGACCAGGCACGAATCGACTGGCATACGCAAACACGACATTCCAAAGTTTGTAGTTAAACAAGATGAGGAAAAGATTGACAAAAACCCACACCTAAAAAGTAAAAAAATAATTAAATGTGAAATGTTTCGACTGTTTTTCTATGAAATGTGAAATTCTGGAACACAGGGTTCTAGTAATTTTCATCCACCTGATGAAGAGTAATATTAAATTAAAGAACAAACATGCCTTAGGATCAAAGACTTGAAGGACTCCGGTCAATGATATTTGGTATTCGGCTTCGCGGAAATACGACAGCATGTTGTGCTCTGTGTACCAAAATGGGTGCGTGCATGTTTCTTTATGTTTTTCAAAGCAATTAGTGTCAAGTCTATGATAGCCAATTTGAAGATCGAAGAACTAAAACGAAACATAAAATTAATATAATGTTCCATAAGTGTGTGATGAAGAAAACAATACCTGCGGGTAGTTTTTATTCATCACAGGAATGAACGTAACATTTACCCTGAAATACAGAAAATGTAAGTCCTCTGGTTAAAATTATTAATGTAAACGCTGGAAAAACTTACCTCCCTGCCGCAAACACGAGGAACTCAATGATTAGTTTGCTCCCCGGAGGATAATGATTCAATTCGTACGTTCTCGTAATATAGTTGTACTGGTGCTAAGGAAAGAGACGCATTATAGTATATTGTAAAATATAGCTTATTTCTTGTGATTAAGCCTATCTGTTTAGTAGCGAACGATATTGCAGACAAAAATCGAAATAAAAAAACAAGGTAAGAAATTACTATAGGGTTGACATAGGCGACACGCATTTAGGCGTATTTCTTAGGTCGTTTGACTCCTATCTTTCGTTGAACGGACTATATAGGTTTTCTGTCGCTTTCCCATTTAGAGCACTACGTTTTTATCTGTGAAATATCGGAGTCGCCACCACAGGGGCTTTCCAACCACGGGTGCAGCAAGGGCGAAGGCCCTGGTGACTGAGTCAAATTAGTACAATATTTCATTGAAAGCGAAATTTTTCATTACCCAGTGTACAATTGTTGTATAAGTGAGAGGAAGTCAGTTTTTGGAAGTGATTAATAACTTACAGGTCAAAATCATTGACATTGTATTCTTCAATTTTTACTCTATGTAGTTATGTAATAACCAATGGAGTTATGTTCTGATGCCTAGTAATTTAGTGCTATGCACGCGAATAGGCAGTGCGATTCCATAGATATTGCAATCGTAAAGGGACTGGTAAAAGTGACACCTTTGAAGGATCAAAAATCGTCGCGCGAGGACGGTTTTGAAGTGAAGTTAAAGCTCAGGCTGTAAAACGAGTTATGAAACGTATGTTAAAGGAGTGTAGAATCATTTTTAAATTCGTCCTGGAAACGAAGAATTTCGCATTGTGTGATAGTCGTGTATGTGAATATATCGTCCCTGACTTCCACCAGTTTTCCTTTCAATATACATGTATAGACAATGCTATGGCAACCACAGTTTTCTGTACAGTATACAGTGTTGCATTTCTGTCACATATAACCGAGGCTAATCATAAAGTTGATTGAGAGAAAGGGTGTTGCCGGTAGCGCTTAAAACTATTGTAGCTATCAACTTTGAGAAAGAAGAGGTTGGCTAAAGACATATTTACTGTTTTCTACGATTTACGAAAAGAGAAAAAACTATATGCTAAACTAGAAATAACACGTTATAATATCATGGCTACTGTATCCCACGAGTATTGAATTGATCAGGCATCAACTCTCAAGTTTATGCGGCCCTCTTCGTAACTTTATAGTGTATGCCGCGTGCGAGACTCTGTACAGCTTTAGATTATTGTTGGGTACTGAACAACCTTAGCACATTGGTGTATGTACTTCAAAATGATTTTTGATCTAGTATGATTTTGGAAGGAGGTTAAGGTGGTTTGAAGTTGTATATACAAGTGCAATATATTTTACACAACTTTCTCTACCAGTGTGGATTTTGAACACGCTCCTGTAGAAAGGTTCGCACGCCCTTGGGAGTCGTAAATACGGTAATGCATTATGTTTTACACCCGTTATCCCTATTCTTGAAGAGATGCACTCAGAGGTAAAGACCAATTTTAACTTGAACCTTTAAATCACCTCGCTTAATTGAGCACTACAATATCTAGCGAAATTAGAAAAAGTACTATTTATTTTTGAACAAACAATTATCTTCTAAGGCTCCTTCGAGTGTGCGCACGTATGTTTTTTGCTCCTGAAAACCTCGCGTAATCCTAGGCTTAGCACTAAAGTTACAATAAGAGTGAAGTAATTATAACTTAGTCCAAATTATACCTTGTACTGACTGAATATTGGTTGAATATTCTACTCGAATGGACAATTACTCCCTCAAAAACTGTATTTTTGGCCAGAAAGATGAAAATGCTGGAGTAATGGCTATCTGCGATATATGCCTTGGGTGCTACCACATAGCTTGTGTTGGTATCAAGGCATCTGAAGCAAAACGCTTCTACTGCTGCCCGATATGTAGAAACCGAATGAAACAAGCTTTCAAAACCACCAAGGAATTGGATCAAACAACGGACCAGATATTAACCCTTAAAATTGAAATACAAGAACTCAGAACGGAACATGCCAAAAATAAATGTCAATGCGGAGACCGAATTAATGTTATGGAAGACCAATTTGAGAAAATCTCCCATAGTTTTGCCAGTTTACAAAAGATAGTATCCGACACCGATATAAATGGTAAAACCTCGGACGCTCCAGCGTCACCATGGTTTCTTGGTTTATCTGCAAGAATATCAACCCTTGAGGCCCAACAAAACCACAACCCAATCGATGCTAGAATCTCTATTATATCCCGACCACGGCTCCCTGTTGTCCTGGGAAGGATGCAGATGAATAAAAATGAAGTAGTAATACTATCGTGGAACCAGGATAATATATAGACTACAACCACAAACCCCAAAAGACTCTTCTCCCAGGCACTACAAGCAGAATTTACCCCGCGACCAGCTGAACTCGTTCCACCAAAGAAGAAGGGGAAAGAGAAAATTATGAGCCAAATGCCACCGGAAATGGCTAACTACTGCGAATTAAGGTCCGCAGAAGAACTTGACGAGTATTTTATTTCGAATTTCTGAATCAAATCCACGGAGGAAAACATCACTAACTATATCATGAAACACGAGAAAACGCCGCTTCCTATCAGAAGGACAAGCAGTTACAACACCGACTGGAGATCCTTCATAGTCAAGTACACGAATGACACACCAATTATATGTGAAGCAAACCTCTGGCCGGCTGGAGTTACCGGCTCTAAATTTGGATCTAATCACCGGGTAAAAATCTGGGGACTCGATGCACACCCAATGGCCTTGGTCTTATCTTACGTGCCTAACTCGAGGTTCGTGGTCTAGAAATGTCACAAAACTCAATCAACAGCAGACGTAGAAAACCATCTAATGACCTTGGCATAGATTGTGTTAACGTCAAGATCAAGGTACACACCGTTCTACTTCGAGTTTAGCACGAAGTTCGATTCAACTGTCCTTGACATGCTAAATTGGCCACGCCCTATAAGGATAGCAAGGTTTATTTCAAGGATAATTAACGGTGGGCACGGGAAAGCACAAGGTGGGAAGTTTAACATAGGAAATCCGCTTCCACCCAACAATCCAGTACAATGACGCGATGCAACTGACCCTTCAATTTTACCCACTGTTAATAACAAACCCAATTGACTGAGAATTCCCCATATAAACATCAGAAGCCTACTTCAATGTGTCACCGATATTGCATACATACTCACTGAATACCTACTTCACATACTATGTATTTTAGAGACATGGCTGACAGACTCGATTCCGGATGTAGGTGTAAATATTCCAAGTTATACTCTTATACGCCGCCAGAACAGATTGGGAAGAAAGGGTGGAGGTCTTGGTGTTTTACTACAAGGATAAATTTAACCGTCGTCTTAGCACCGTCAGACGGCTCCCTTCTAGAATGCATGTGGTGCACCCTTGAAGCAACCAAGTACAAAAGACTAGTTATAGGAACCTGTTACCTTCCCTCAAATTTGAGCCATGCTAACAGCTGCCATGACCTAAAATCTCAAATAGAAAGCCTCACTCTGGATGTCAACAATGACGAAATTTTAATCCTTGGTCATTTTTACACCGATCTGCTAGCCACAAATAACGTAACAATCAGGAACTTGAAATATCCTACTTTTGTATTTAGTTAATAACGAACCCTTCTAGAACTACACTAACTATCAAAACTATCTTGGACCAAATATAATATTCCGACACGAATATCATTGACAACCAACATAGCGCTTGGGATATTAGATTACGACATGATACACTGCGTTCACAAAAGAAAGTGTCCTAAAATTCCCAAAATCCGAACTGCATTCAGAGATTACCATAAGAGCTCCGCTGATGTATTTGTGAAGACAATAAAGGATAGCTTAACCCTGGTTAGTGTCACCAGAGTAGAGGTGGATGGTGCCGTCCAAAAAGAACTCGGTCATAACCGAAACGATTGACACACTAGCACCTAAGATAACAAGAAATATCAGTTATAAGGACCACCCATGGCTTAATAGAGAAATTAAGCATTTGATGCATCTTCGATATCTGTTATTGAAAAGCCGTACTCCAGGCCGACGTCGTCTTGAGACCCAATACAGAAACCAAGTGACAGTGAACAAAGAAAATTATTTCATAAAAATATGCCTATTGGGAAACACGGATCAGGATCCGCATGGAAAATATTAAAGCCTTTCTTGAAAATGAAGAGCCCAGCCATAAATACCATTGATCTTAAAGGAAATACTATAGACTCACGTACTGATATTGCTACTGAATTACATCGCTACTTTTCATCACGTCACCAAATTTCTATCCCTACTAATCTGAATGTCGAACCGGAAAATCCAGAACATATTAAGTTATTTCACATTCAAAATATCTCGGAGAAATCCGTTTTCAATTACCTTAAGAAAACAAAACCAAAGAATGCCACGGGTTCCAGCAAAGATTGTTCAGTCCCTGGCATGAATTGCCTCACCTTTAATAACTAAAATCCTTTAAAGAAGGAACATTCCCAGTGGCATGGAAAACCGCGAAGGTGTAACCCAGTTATAAAAAAAGACGATACAACGAAGATGGAAAACTACAGATAAGTTTCTGTCCTCCCTTGCCTCTCAAAATCACTCGCACACTTTGCGCACAAACAACTTTACGAAATTGTTTCTGACAATAACCATCTACTCAGACTACAATCTGGTTTCTGACCAGGTTACTTGACTGTTTCGAGCATCCTCTATCTTCTCGAAACTACAATTAAGCGACTAAGTATGGGCCATTACTCTGGTATTATATTCACGGATCTTAGCAAGGCATTTGATACGTTGATTCACGGACTCTAATTAACAACTCTACAAAGGAAGAATTTTTCTGAAAAATCAGTACAATGGTTTCGATCCTACCTATGCAACCGGAAACACGCGGGAGCCATTAATGGCCTTGTCTCATTACCAGGAGAGGTCACTAGTGATGTCCTTCAAGGAAGTATATTGCAAGCAATATTGTTTAATATCTACACCAGCATCATCCATGGGCGACTGAAATCGAGCATCTCCACCGAAAACGCGGATGACAGCGCGCTTATAAATACATCAGAGTGCTTTGGAAAGTTAATGAAAGAAATGAGCTCGGAAGTGGCCATTTTGAAATGGGCACTAGAAAAACGGAATCTTATCTTGAACGAATTTAAGACTGAATATATGATACTAGCCGTTACCCGCAGCGTCGCACGCGTGTTATAAGAACTTCCACCTAAAATGATATAAAGAATGTGTAGATTTTACTGATGACTAATATTTTTGTAGCACCCTAGGAGCGAAGGCACTCGGCACAGTCCGTCAGCCCGTCGGGACATTTCTTGCTACTTTTCATGCGGACATTATACCATAAAGAAGGGTTTTAAGTTTTTGGCCGCCATTTAAAAAGATGGCAACAAATCGAACCCAAAAGACGTTTAAGCCCGTCTATAGGTTAAAGGAAACCATTGTACTAAATATTTGTGAAATCGGTTGAAACGCGCGGACTTTGTTGCATAGAGAATATTTTCTTACATTTCTGGGCGCCATTTTAAAAGATGGCGAAAAATCGAACCCGAAAGACCATTCAGCCCGTCTTAAGGTTAAAGCAAACCAATGTACTAAATATTTGTGAAATCGGTTGAAACGCGCGTACTTAACTGCATAGAGAATATTGTTTACATTTCTGGGCGCCATTTTTTAAGATGGCGGCGGATTGGAAAAATCTTTCTTAGTACGAGCCTACTACTTATGAGTAACGTTCCTGCAAATTTTCAGCCTTCTAGGGCAAGCGGTTTGGGCTGGGCGTTGATTATCAGTCAGTCTGTCAGTCAGTCAGTCAGTCAGGACTTTGATTTATATAGATATAGATTATGACCGAATAGTAAATCGCTGCCCACTGACTTGGCTCGCTTCATACCGTGGATTTCTACTAAACGGGTGTCAACCTAAAAATACCTAGGGTTAATAATCGATCTTGGAAGGATCACATTGACTATGTTTTGAAGAAAAGCACATGTAGGATGGCAATTCTTCGAGCCCTCTATAAATCATTAACTCCAAAAATATAAAATCACCTCTACAAAGCTTTATTACAACAGATGTTTAATTTTGGTGACCTATTTTTTAACTCTGCTAATAATTCCTGCTTAAGCTAGCTTCAAGTAGCCCATAATGGAACGGGGCCCGTTTCGCCGCAAAAAAATGAAAACGCACCTCGGCCACTGACACTCTGAAAAGTTGGGTTGGCTAAATATAGGACAAACCTATAAATACAACCTGCTAATGCTCATGTTTAAAATTTCTATAGAAAACTGCCTTGAGTACCTACTGGACCACTTCATTAAGCCAGATAATAAACATACTTATACCACCTGAGGGAGCGACTTGAAATTTTGGGTAAACCATTTTCAGAACTCACTACGAAAAAACAGTGTTAAGCATAGTGATATTACACTATGGAACTCGCTAAATAAAGATATCAAACAGTTGGAATCTAGAAAGCTTTTTAAAAAAGAACTTTTGAAAGTCTTTATATTAAAACAGCCCTTTTAATCATAATTGTTTTAACTAAGTTCTTAGATTTCAATTTTCAATTTCTGACAATTTATTCAACGTAATACATAATTTTACTCGTATAGTTTCTTAATTACAAATAGCGACCGCTTTATAAATCAGATTTATCTGAATGTGTTAGCTCCCAAATAAAAGAGCCTTTAATTATTATTAAGTTGTTAACAAATTCCAACCTAACATTTAAGTATGATGGAAAGACAAACTAAACAACTTCCGTATAGCAACATGACGTTCATTACAGTTTTATTATCCATGAGGTAGGCTATTGTTTATATATCAAACGTCTCGAAGCAAATACCATACAAGCAACACGTGACTCTGGATTTGGAAAGAAAAAAATGGAAGTTATAAAAAAAGTTCATATATATGAAGTATAGAGTAGTGTCAGCACTACCACTACCCACAAACCTCCCGTTTCATTGGCAGACCAACATTTTAAGTTTCCCCCATAATTTTACGAATGATTTTAAACATAAGTCTAAGATAAATTATACTAGACCGAAAATGTTCGTTCTATCCCTTAACACTTTTAACCATCAATCCAGTAGTATTTTGAAGTTCCCGAACTTTTCAAAGCGTGAAAATGCTGTCGTTAACTTCAACGCCTTAACAATTTGGATAACCTCAACTTCAGCAGGAGCCCAGCGGTCCTATAATTTCTATAGTTTTGAACCAGTCCTATATTATCCTATAATTTCATGAAAGGTCCTATATTTTTGACTTGTTCGAAGTTTTCGTATAGATTAGCTTCAAATTTATCAAAATTAAGCTGTTTTTATCGAGATGACATTTAAATAGACACCAAAATGGCGGAACTCGCGTAGGATTTTTATATGTTATATTATATTATATTTAATAATTAAAATCCTCTGAATTTTCGAAGTGAAATCCAATATTTTATTTCTTTTTTTTTTCTTTTTTGAGATTTTTCTACATAGTTGAAGCCCCAAAATTGTATTATATATGAGGATTTTAGCTCTATATTTTCCTATAAAAACACATTTTTTCTCTTATAGAATCCTATAATTTAGGAAAAAGATTCCCATTTTTCCTATGAGGAATTTAAATTTCTGACTGGGTCACATGGGATAAATATGCCATTTTTACTTCAAATTGGAAATACCAATGTATTTTGAACATGAAATGATGAAATGAATGCAGTGTTTACCAAGGATAAGGATGAGCAAGCTTGTAGCAGGAAACGAAGCAGGCCAAATTTACAATTCCACAAACTAGTAAATAGGTAAATTGACCTGGTAATTAGCTTAGCTTAATAATCTTTAAAGAGCAAAGACACTATAGAGACAATATTACTTAGAGTAACTAAAATATATCTTAAGCCTTGGCCGTATAGAACGTCGAAAAACATACTTCAAATGATATAAAAACCTCTATTAGCTGTAATTATTTAACTGAATTACTTTTTAGACGAAAATTCGACCTGATAGAGATCTATTTGTTATAAGGGGTGTTATAGTTAAATAGAAAATCCATATAAAGGTGATCAAGCTCGGATGAAATTAATAAGCGTTGCCTTACTATCGTCTACTATAAAATAAGTTATTTTCGGCTTCAAAGCAAACCTTTGAACTTTTTCAACGTAACTTGTTAGCACGCTCAAACCCAGGCTATTCTAGTTATCAAGAACGAAAATGGAGAAGTAGTTTTAAGCACGCTATCAGGTTAGACTGACTTCTGACCTGAAAGTAATATTATGACTTACTTTCTTGATTAGTTGAAGTACAACACTTAGACTTCATTAATGTAAAAACAATACAGATACGTTTCTCATTTAAAAAATGCTTGTTAATTTAAAGTCATTCCGAAAACTAACTTTTTTTTAGTAACGCCTGTCTCATTTCCTTTAAAAAACCGGAAATATTTTAAAGCTTTTTTATGGGGCGCAAAACCTAAAAAGGTCATTTTTTCGTTTAACATTACTAACGGGTGTCAAGTCATATCTACAAGGGCCTACCGGCCCTGCAGATTTGTAAGTAATAAAGACGTTAGTTTAATCCGTCACAAATCATAGAAGCTCCTTACAAAGATAATATTTTAGTAACAAGATTAATTTTAATAAACAAAACAGAGTATAGACGTTGAATTTGGTTAATTGACAAATGAATATTGCCATGTGACTCTCTAAATTACGGTAGAGACCGTTGATTTTTCATAATATAACAAGTAGACGAAGACTATTGTGGAACACAACTAGATCTTATTTAAAGAGTTTAGATGCAAACAAGATGAAAAACCATAAAACCCTCTCCGAGTAGAGACGACAGCTGTCTACCCAATGAAGCGGTTTTTCTTATGTAATTAAATTAATATAATTGATGTCAATTATTTTAATCGTCAGAAATTTACCTTAGTTCTACTTTAGTTGGTTTAAGAAACCTTTTTCCTAAAATCATTTCAATCAAAGCTATTGTAACGTTTAACTTCTAGCGAACACCTTTTTCACAATTTTTGTAAATTTAGAGTATATAAGTCGATTGATTTGTAGTAAATGAAAAGAAAAGTCGCAATTGCGTGAACCTTTGGTGGAAGCCCTGCCATGGACAGGCTAGACGTTTCTAGTAACCCTATAGCTGAATAAGCCGATCGTCGATAACGGTCGTGAACATCTTAACCCTAACGATGATAATGGAGTAAAAGCCAATATTGGATTTTGTGAACTGCGAACGCGGTCCAGATATGGCGAATACATTTGCTCTGATTTCCCAACTACGAACACGGTGACATAAATACGCAGACAGATAAAGACACACTGACACGTACAGTGTAATACCTCTCCGTGATGTCATCGTCACTCTGAATGGTAAAAATAAACGTAAAACTTTCATATTTCATAACAAGACTACAGCTTCTTCTGCTTAGTTCATTCTCCCAGCTAGTTCTTACCTCCCCGAGTGACGATGAAGTCGTGGTGAGGTATTACTCTGAACGTGTCTGTGAAGGTGGGGGTGGTTTGTTTGTGTCTGTCACTGCATTCGCAGTTGGCAAATCAGAGCAAAAGGTTCCCTGAAAACAGTTTTTGGCTTCTACTCCCATTGTTATGATTAAGAAGTACGCGGCGATTGACTAGGGTTATGAAACAGGAACATTACGACATTTCACCGATTTCGGAAAAATATTACCTTTTTCCCACAAAGACTTAAACCATACCAAAATTTCCTACGATGTGGAAAATTGGCAAACACTAATTTAAAAAGTTACATCAAGCACGCTTTCAAGACATGTGCAGAACAAATTAGTGCTTAACCCGCTAATAGTACGACCAGGGAGAATTGATGTAAGCTGTAGTTGAAATATCATCATGTGCGACCTGCGGTGCCGAATAGTCTCTAACCATTGTTTGTAACTAGAGAGAGAAATAGGGGAGTAGCAATGATCATGTCCTGAGCTATGAGAATGAACCGATGACGGTTGACTAAAGTACACTAGACATTACATCATTTTGCATAACCACGAGTAAAAATCCTACTGTCGCCATTGTCCACCATTGTCTTAAAATGTGGGGAACCTTGTAAAAATCTATGTCATACACGTACTCTCTCAAAAGTAGTTAATGTAATGATAAAATGTTTTGGGGGAATGAAATTGTGCCCGAAAACCCGAGATAAGTAAATTTTTGAAATTGATTACCAGTAAAATAAGTCTTTTCAACGGAAAACGGTAATTGAACGTTTTTTTTCTTAAGCATGCCTTTAAGTTTCAATTAAAAAGAAAAATTAATATCTGAACCTTAAGTCAAGTGACAACCTTCATCTTATCGATACTTTTTTAAGTTTTGGTTCTAATCAAGACATTTTTGATTAATGATTTTTGTGAAGCAATCGGCTTATATACCCTAATATCCTAAGAGGCAAACGTTTGAATTCAAACGTCAACAATACCAATGTTTTATATTATAATAGGAATTAAGTTCCTTGTAACGATTTAACCAGAATTAAGGTAAATTAGTGACGATTAAAATAATTAATAATAATTGATATGAATTATATTTATTTAATTATTTAAGAAAAACCTCTCAATAGCGTCTCGACTGGGAGAGTTCTAATTTGTTTCCCAACTTGTTCTTTGTGCTAAGGTGCTACTGACAAACCTAACTTTTGTATTTTTCACAATGTAATATCAAGATATGCTATAAATATCCCTGCATATTTTGTAGTTTTATAGCAAAAATATTTTTTACATATTTCCAAGAAAATCTTATGATACTTATATTTCAAATAGGGTGTTGTCAATTAAATCTAGCTTTACGGTATATATAGCCTAAATGCAGTTATCAACATCGCTGTTTTGTTTCCTTAGAATTTTTTGTCGGTTCGGATTGAACCGAAAGGTAAATATTTATATTTAAATGGTTTTAAGTCATTTTATTGAACCAAAAGTCGTGACCGTAATTTTATTTTCTTAGTTACTACATCTGATATGATAATATCGTCCATTTTTTGTGCATATTCTCGCTGTATGACTATTTCTGGTCTTATTGGACAAAACTCAATGATACTTGGTTTGGAATTCTTTGGTTATTATAAAATTTTACATAAACGCGAATTTCACTGGTATATAATATTTGTTATTACAAGGTCGTCGACAACCAATTGTTACACGAATGTGAATATTTCGGTTGAATAAGATTTTAGGTTGCGGTGTCATGGACTACAAAATGTTGCATAAATGCGAAGTTAATGTTTTGGGTATACTGAAATTTATTGGATTGATTAAAATTAAATATAGTAAACATTTAAAAATAAATGCATGATAACTCTTTAATTTGGCGAAGATGTCACCATAAATTTTATTTTCCTCATAGCGTTCGTTTAATGGTAATTATTCATTGAAAATTAAATTCGTTTATTTATAGACTTAAGTATGACAATGCAGTGAACTTAATTCCTGTCAAGTCGCGGTTCTTTTTTCTATCGTTTGCATTTTTTTATTGTAAATTTGATATTTTTTAACACTGTCAAAATAATAACAGCTAGCTTCCGTCTAAATCTTACTGTAAATTTTTCTAGCGTAATCATCGACTATACTGGCGCGTGCTATGAGACTCTTGCGTCCTTAGTTAGGGTATAAGTGTTGGGATCGGAGTGGTAAAATCAAAAACGACTGTTTTATTTGCCGTGGTGGTATTTATTACCCCTTAAAAACTTAAACCAGAAGTAAATGAACCGAAGTTGTCAAACTCCTATTGTTTTAATGTTAAGGGCAATTGCCCATAACCCCCTCTACACCCAGACCCTCTTTCGCACATTTCGTGACGTCTTTCCATCACGGCGTTTAAACTCCCTCGAACGGTTGAGAGAGTTTAGACTAGCGTCTGCTTGAGTGAATTGAAATGGCGGCCTTCATAGTTGGGTTTGTTCAACAGTTGGTAACGCAAGTAGGCTGAATGAACTTGTAAGAATTAAAAACGTGAATACACAAAGTAATTTTAATTTATTGCCCAAAGTGTCAACTAACAATAAAGCCACGTTGAAATATTATACAGTTAATTCAGCAATGAACGATTCGTTCTAATTTTAGCTTTGGTTTCATAACAATTTGTTATGGGTTGACTAGACATATCCTCATCGCGATTAGGCATATTAACCTCAGAATTGTCTTCCAAAGTGGCAAACTGTCGTTCAACAGGTCTTTTTCTGGGTCTACCTCTTTTTTTGGGGCGTTTGAGGCTTACATTGGATTTTAAGCTTGTTGTACAAAGCGCCGAAATTTCCACATACCTTTTCGCAGTATCAAAATTTATTAATTTTAGGTACGAATCAAGTCTCGAAAGCATGTAAGGTCGCTTAAGGTTCGCAAGGTATGCTAAAATATCTTTCGGCAATTTTCCTTCCATTAAAAAATTAATTCAGTTCATCTACAGCCACAGACTCGAAAACTGCCTAAAGAGCGAAGCCTAGCAATGGCAGACGCAAAATTTTTGTAATCCCGATCTCTAAAGGTCGCTCTCAGATAGCGCATCAGATAGTATTTCTTCAACCATTGCTCGAAATTTTTCATTAGAAAATGGGGAACAAATGCATCGATGCTTCAACCCCCCCCCTCGACGGGGCCAATGTATTTTGTTAATTATCCATTCATTGATAACTTCGGTTCTCATAGCGACTCGCGTAACATTCGAAATTATAAGGGACTAAACTGAAACCAACTGATGAAGATACTGATGCTTATTGCAACTGAATATTTGCTGAATAATACCTCATCTTATATACAAGTTTCTTTGCCACCAAAAAAACAAGATAAAGTAAGATTAGCTACTGATAAAGGAAAACATTTTTCTTTAAGTACATTTTTTGCCTAATATATACTTTTTTATACGCAAAAAAAGCGGTATTGGTTTGAAGATTCCGCTCGAGCTAATGAAAGTCAAGGTTGACAATTTTATCGTCTATGCGAGTGACAACTTGCCAACCAGCTTAATCCAGTTTTAAGTTATCACTAGCCTGGAAACTGAAAAACTCTATAATGAACTCCTCGTTTCTTATTAACGCGAGCGAAATCTGCAGGCAAACCATGTTTTTTTATAAAATTCAGACCGGCTACTCGCTTTTTTATCTAGCGCTTTCATAGAGCCGCGTATTAACGCGTAGGTCGATAGTTATCACTCGCGATAACTCTCCAAAATAATTTCAGAATTGCTGCTAAGGTGTCCACTGATTTTTACTTACTGCAAGCGTTTAAACATAACTCTTCCCGATAAGTCATAAAATTGAAAAGAGATTCGCTTTCTGGTTCAATAAGCCTCTTCGATGTATGGAAAAGGGCGGGAAACTCAGTATCGAGACGTACGAGGGTGCTGACCCAGAGCCGCCTCTGTGCACTTTCTGGAGCCAAAACGCCTTAAAGGCAGGCGAGGAAAAGCGACATTTAAGTCAGTTTCACTACCGTGCTTTTCCTCTTAGTTACGTCGATGAGGCTTTTTTCATAATTAAATTAACAGACCTTGAAAATGAACAGTTAAGGTCGATATCCGCCAAGTTGGTTTCTTTAAACTTCGGAGTGATTATTGACTGTGATTTTTAGAAAATGAACCCTGCTCCTTTTGATGAGCGATTAAACCAGTGACGAAATTGATATTTGGGATTTTACGCCCGGATTCCGCCCGTTGATCTTACATAAAATGTGCAGTCTTACTCAGAGGTCCGTTTCCGAACGTCTAAGCATATATATTGAACAAACGAACTCGTTGCTCACCCCGAGAGAGAAAATAATGATCTTGTTAAGTATACTTTTGATTTGAAATGCATATTTTAATATTCCACCATATTTTATTAATATTATTCAAACCATTTCTATGCATATATATTCAACAAATGAGCTTGGTTTCTTTCCATAGAGAGAAAAAATTATCATTTTGAGTACATTTTTGACTATCTTGATTAAAAATGCATATTTTAATATTCCCTAATATTAAATTTATATTACTCAAACCATTACTTTGCATATATATTCAACAAATGAGCTTGGTTTCTTTCCATAGAGAGAAAAAATGATCATTTTGGGTACATTTTTGACTATCTTGATTAACAATGCATATTTTAATATTCCCTAATATTAAATTTATATTACTCAAACCATTACTTTGCATATATATTCAACAAATGAGCTTGGATTTAACCCAGAGAGAGAGAAATAATGATCTTTTTTGTATATTTTGGACTCTCAATTAAAAATGCATATTGTAGTACTAGCTTTTAACCCACGGTGTCGCTCGCGTGTAATAAGAACTTCCATCAAAATGATATAAAGAATGGGTAGATTTTACTGATGACTAATATTTTTGTTGCACCCAAGGAGCGAAGGCACTCGGCGTTGCCCGTCAGCCCGTCGGGACATTTTTCATTACTTTTCATGCGGAAATTATTCCATAAAGAAGGTTTTTTTAAATATCTGGCCTCCATTTAAAAAGATGGCAACAAATAGAATCCAAAAGACAATTCAGCCCGTCTATAGGTTAAAGGAAACCAGTGTACTAAATATTTGCGAAATCGGTTGAAACGCGCGGACTTCGTTGCACGCGTTTCCCATTCAACCGAAAACAGCCCAAATGTGCGGTTTTGGGAAAATATATATCAAAATTTAAAAAGCAAACGTTTTCACTTTTTTTAAGGAATTTTTTCTACCCTACAGTTTTCGTTGTATTTATGTATTGATGTTTGAAATGCAAAATTTAATTTTAAGAGTGATTGATAATGGAGAGAATTGCATTGTTTTGGAAAAGGTGGCAGCTAACTATTAGGAGAATATTTTGGAAAAGGTGGCAGCTTATTAGTAGGAGAATGTTTTGAAAAAGGTGGCAGCTAATTAATAGGAGAATATTTAGGAAAACATGGCAACTAATTAATAGGAGAATATTTTGGAAAAGATGGCAACGAATTATTGGAACCATTGTTTTGGAAAAGGCGGCAGCTAACTATTAGGAGCATATTTTGGAAAAGGTGGCAGCTAACTATTAGGAGAATATTTTGGAAAAGATGGCAGCTAATTAGTAGGAGAATGTTTTGGAAAAGGTGGCAGCTAATTAATAGGAAAATATTTAGGAAAAGGTGGCAACTAATTAATGGGAGAATTTTTGGAAAAGTTGGCAACTAATTAATAGGAGAATATTTTGGAAAAGGTGGCAATGAATTATTGGAACCATTGTTTTGAAAAAGGTGGCAGCTAACTATTAGGATAATATTTTGGAAAAGGTGGCAGCTAACTATTAGGAGAATATTTTGGAAAAGGTGGCAGCTTATCAGTAGGAAAATATTTAGGAAATGGTGGCAGCTTATTAGTAGGAGAATATTTAGGAAATGGTGGCAACTAATTAATAGGAGAATATTTTGGAAAAGGTGGCAACGAATTATTGGAGCGATTGTTTTGGAAAAGGTGGCAGCTAACTATTAGGAGAATATCTTGGAAAAGATGGCAGCTAATTTGTAGGAGAATAATCTAACCTAACCTAACCGAACCAAACTTACAATTTCCTTCTCTGGGTTTGAACCCGAGCCTCTGAATTAAAAGCCTGATATTCTACCATGCTGCTGCGGTGATTCGAAATCCTCACAGACATTTAATTAACCAGTTCTTTTTAATGAATTCCCATTCAGCAAGAACCCGCCATTGGGCTAGAAATTTAAATATATTCTCCATAAAAAACCAAAAAGCGGTTTCGGTCCAATGGGACTATACCATTTTCTCCGATGTTCGTGCTGATTGAATACCATTTTCTCCGATGTTCGTGCTGATTGAAAACCAAGGGACCTGGTCTTTTGCGTGTTAACAAGTGAAGTTGGTTAACTGTGTTGAGAAAGCTACAGTTTTTGATGTTCTCAAAGTCAGCCAGTCAAAATAACTTACCTTTCCTATGTCTATCTGTATTTAAACCATTGCTTTCAACTAATCGTTATATTAAGTTGTACATCATTTTCGTCTTATTAAGTAGTAACCAATTACCCAAAAAAGTAGGTAATGCGATAGGCAAAAATAATAAGAATCTTATAGATAGCTTTAATTATTTATTATGCGATTAATACCAAGTTAGTTGAAGAACAAAACTTATAATGGTTAAGGAGTTAGGGGTTTAGCCAACGAAAATAAATTATAAATAGTGATCATTCATATCAAAGAGGGGAGTCCCGATTCTTACATATAAGGGAAGCAAGGGTGCCAACTCACAAGGGTGTAGAGCGGTATTCAGTGTCGATTCAAGGTCCACAAACGAAGCGCGAACTGAGGAACGAAACGCGCGGACGTAATAATATAATACTAATCGTAAAGTAAAAAAAACCTTTACTTTAACCCGCAACTTAAGAAGGTCTAAGCTAAAGTGGAGCGCACCATAAACAGTACGTAGCTTGTCTACCGTCCTACACATCCAATTAAGTCTCAACTTCACTCCTTGCACTAACTGAACTCGTTGAAACGACTGCCAAAGGTTTTTATACGCCCGCGCCTGAACCTCCTTCCTACTAGGGCAAAGTACTAGGCGCTAAAAAGATAAGAGTAGGCCTACAGCGAGTTCTACGTTAAGCCTAGCAGGGTAAATGACTGAATGAGTTGGCGTTGTGGTGCAAGGTTATGAGGCAAACACGCTCGCACCACACGTAAACTAATCACGGTTTAGTTACGCTTTTGTAAAGTTAATCACGGATATGGCACGGGTACATATCAAGCCGTTATACTGAAAATTTGGATGGACTACGTGGAAGTTTCGAGTTCGGATGACATCGAGTATGGTTGACGGGGTTGAACAGATTCTCGACGGGACATTTACGAGGCCGGGCCAGCCAGGTGCGGCCGCCACAGCTGCGGACTTAAAAGCAATACGGCGTGCCACTTGGCATGTATAAAACCACCAAAAATCACGCCATCGGCATTCTATTGAGAAGCCATATTACAAAGGGTGTTGCGTTTTACGAAGCCATCTGACATTTGGGATGAACAGCATAGGCTGTACGACGGAGCCTCCGAAGAAAAGGTATTCGATCTCATACAAAGATTTGTGGAATACAAACCTGGAACGGACGACGACGTGACAATTATCATTTCAACTATACGTACCTTATGGGCAGAAAGAGTCACGGAACTGGATCGGACCAAAGTTTACTATAAAGACACCTTCTTAATGTGCAAGATTTTAAACTCAGTTCCCAGCTCTTTTTTGTGTTCATGTTGTCATGGAAACTATAAAATAAAGCGCATCGTACTATTGATAAATTAACAACCCTGTTTGCGTTTTCCAGAGAGATCTGGAAACTCCTTCTCACCAGGACCAGACGGAAGAAAAGTTTGTCACACTTTCAAAAGCTGTAATTGTAAATGTGAAGCATGCTGAAGATGGAAAGGGAAGGCGCAAATAGCGTTACAAGAATTTCAGGTGTAACTATTGTCGCAAGTATGGCCACATAGTGTGGTATTGTAAGAAGTGGATTTAAGATGGTCGACTCGACCCGACAAGTCTCACAATCCACCACCTGGTGTTGGTTCAAAGAATGGCATTCACGCTTCAACTGTAACTCAAACGCAATTACCGGACACAGCATTTACTTCTTCGGTGAAATCAACGAACGAGTTGGATATCACAGCACAGTCTGTTAAAAAGTCTTTGCGCGTTGCAGTTTTCACACATATTTTATTATTTAAAATACTATTCGAGGTAGCGCTCCGAAATTAAGTGCGTTATAATGGTTTTGTGATCCTCTTTCATATATTCACTTTAGATGACGTAAATTGCTTAATAGAGAGTTTGAAGAGTTCTCCTCTTAAGCGAGATCCCATAATATGAATTTGAACGTCTGTGACCAGAGTACAGCTCTCAGCTTTCGAGTGAAACGTACTTCTAGGAACGTGATCATGTGCGGAGAAAACGGAGAAAAGGTTCTTTCGGAATTTTGGAACATACCAGACCTTTTGCAAATCAAATTTCATCTTCTTCCCTTGAACGCTGGATTCAATATATACTGCCCCTTTCCTTACGGCATCAGAATATTTTCCGTTTGCAGATCTCGCGGCGTGTGACGTCGGAAAGGACTCGAACGTTTTGAAATTACTTCGATGATTCGTTATTTGCGTAGTGGCGCCATTATCTACGTACCATCAAAAGGTGGTACTGTAAAGACCAACTCGTTCATTTACATCGCCGAAGAAGTATAGGCTATGTCTGGTGATTGCGTTTGAGTAACCGTAGAATTGTGAACGCCATTCTTTGACACAACACCAGGAGGTAAATTATGAGACTTGTCGGGTCGGCCATCTTCAATCCACTTCTTGTAATACCTCACTATGTGGCCATACTTGCGACAATAGTTAGTGTTACTTCTGAAATTCCTGTAACGCTGTTTGCGCCTTCCTTTTCCATCTTCAGGATCCTTTACATTGCCAGTTAACGCTTTTGACCGTGTGACAAACGCTTCGTCTGCCTGCTCCTGATGAGAAGCCGTTTCCAGATCTCTTATGAATGCGCAAACTTCGGTCCTTATATTATCAATAGCGCGGTCCGCTTTACTTAATAGCATCCATGAAGACTTGAACGCAAAAAAAGGAGTTGGGAAGTGAGCTCAAAATCTTGCACATTAAGAAGGTGTCTTTATAATTAACATTTGTCCGATCCAGTTCCGTGACTGCTTCTCCCCATAGTTGTCACGTCGTCATCCGTTCCAGGTTTTTATTGCACAAATCTTTCCATAAGATCGAATGCCTTTTCTTCGGAGCCTCCGTCCTTCAGCCTATGCAGTTAATCCCAGATGCCAGATGGCTTCGTAAAACGCATTACCTTTTGTAATATGTCATCTGGCAATGCACTAATAAGAATTCCGATGGCTTGATTTTGGCGGTTTTATACTTGGCTAGTTTCACGTCGTATAGCTATAAGTCCGCAGCTGTGGCGGCCGCACCCGGCGGGTCTGGCCTTGTTAATGTCCCATCGACAATCCCTTCAGCCCCGTCAACCATATTCAGTGTCATCCAAATTCGAAACTTCCAGACTTTTCGTCTAACGGCTTGATATGTACCCGTGCCATATCCATGATTAACGTTACAAACGCGTAACAATATCGTACTGAGTTTAAGCGCGGCGCGAGCGTGTTCGGCCCATAACCTAATAAGACGGAAATTGTGTGCAACTGAATATACCGATTTATTAGTTGAAAACAATGGCTTAAATACAGACCACAATAGATAACAAACTATAACAATATTTTTAGTCTAATCTTTAACGATAAAATAGACATAAGAAAGTTAAGTTATTTTGACTGGCTGACTGAGAGAACTCTAAAAACGGTAGCTTTCTCAACACTCCCAACCAAAGTATCGTTCGACAGAAAAAGAAGTTGGGTGTCTGCTAATCCCAAACCTCGAAGAAAGCTGGCTCTCTTTAGCGAACAGCAAGCCTCCTACTCCGATTATACCAGATATAAGGGACGTCTTTTCGTTCCTGTCCACAGCGTAATCCTTTGTACGAGTTGATTTTTTGAATGAAGACTTTATAGAGGGATACTTCACTGCAATCCCAAGGGATTCCCACCTTCACAATAATGTCCTCATTGACACCGAAAACGACGCCATCGGGTTTGAGACGCATGCCCTCTCCATCCACATGTACTCTTTCTAACTCCACTCTAGAGTTTGTAAGACGTTACTTTCTTCACGACAACATTGTGCCGTTTCAAACGTGATCCCTGAAAAATTGGGCAGGTCTGGCAGATCTGAATGGCAGTCTCCTACTCGTTACACCCGGATCAACATTGCTTGCTCGCCAGGTTGTGAGAATGTTTGTCGGTAAACTTCGTGCTGAAGAGAGACCTGCCCTAAGTCGAAGAGCTTTTATCATATCAAGAGGTGATAAGTGTCGAATTAACGGCGAAAGCCAGGAATAAATGGCGGGGCTATTTAAAAAGTCTGGAAATCTCTACAACACAAGTTGCTTAATTGAGTTATCTATGCTATTTTTTTTTTAAAGTGACTGCCCGCACGACCTTTTTATTTTTGCTTGAGTTGTACTCAAGCCCCACACGTGTGAAGCCTTTAGAGTACGTTCTATCAGTTCTATTATCGCAGGATCATCCCGCTGA
Organism: Phalangium opilio; assembly: GCF_054372755.1. NCBI lineage: Eukaryota > Metazoa > Arthropoda > Arachnida > Opiliones > Phalangiidae > Phalangium > Phalangium opilio. Next base: position 1,039,114 of record NW_028324260.1, read on the forward strand.
AGTAACCGCCCGGAGATTTTACAGTAAGTTTCAAGAACTTGCTGTTCGATCTCGAGCAGACCAAGACCACCTTCCCTTCAAGGGAGTCTCAGCAACACGGTGGGAAACCCCACCAGGAGGTGATAGAGATCCTTTACCACCATACGAAAGGTTTTACCGGCTTGCACGGAACCAATAAATGGATTCAAGAGACACGATAGGACGAGGTTGATAGTTAACAATTGATATTTTGGTTTAGTGCGTAGTGGAGCTTTGACAATTCGCCGCCAAAGCTGTAAGTTGTTTTTAGTTTAATCTTCAAGTCATATTTGAACTTTTTCAGTTTATCAACGTCACTGTAAAAAATTACTGTTGAAATTACGGCAATTTTACTGGCAGAAAATTACCAGGAAAGTTACCGTTAAATTACAGGTTTTTCTTACCGTTAACATCAACATTAATTGTATCATGAAACTTGAAATTAAAAACCTGATATATGTACAAGTATAGTATAGTTAGTTTAACAGAAACGTTACTGTGGTGTCAACAGTAAGCTGTACCTGATTTCTACTATTATTTTAAAATAAAATGACGGTAAAAAACCCCGACGTTATTTTACACGTAAATCTTGCAATTAAGATCTTGCTCCATGCAGAAGTGAAGTAAAGTTACTTTTACTGGAACGTTACTGTTGTTCCAACGTTAAATTCTGCCTTCCTTCCTACTAGTTTTTCAAATAAAATTACAGTTAACCGTAGTAATTACTGGTAACATCCCATTATTTTAAAATTAAATGACGGCAGCCCATCGTAACTACAGCAAATTTTATGTGTTTTTACGGTTTATTTTCAAGGTTTTCAATCATAATTTTCAAGTCTAAATAGATGGTAACAATATCCCTCAAATTAAGTTGGGAAACCAAAATAAACCTCTCCGAGTCGAGAGCTAACATTTCCTAAAAAGAATTATACTTTTCAAACAAAGCACAATCAGCCAATGAGATAACAGGAAATAAAAAGTACAAATTTGCCTAGTTCATTTGTAAAGGTTAAAGTGTCGATTCCTTTACTATATATCCTCCTTAATTCTATTTAAGGACCTAATATATATCATTTACATGTGTATTTAACTTTCGGCTCACTCTGAACCGTTAAGACCTCCGCAAGGAGAACATGAATCAAGTCTTATTTTGCTTTAGCCCAAGGAATTCTTAACTCATGGATCCACTCAGAGCAACAGTTACTAAAGTATTAAGCGTTATCATCCATTGAAACTATGAAAGATAAATTTTACTTTTACGCTATATATAAATGTAGTAAAGCTGAATTAAATAGTAAACACAAAATTTGAAATATTATTATCAAGAGATGTTCTTGGAATATTGAAATGAATCAGAGCTTTATAGCTACACAACTACTAAAAGAATCGTAATACCGAAATATATTTAATTGATTTTCATTTAATATTCTGCAAAAAGAAAATGTTTATGGTTTTGTAAAAGATCTTTTCATCCTACTCGCATTATATTAACTTTGATACGCGTATAGTGTTTCGATTTAGATGCAATCTTCATTACTCGTTCTATATAAACTTTCAATCGTGTCGTTCTGAAGAAAGAAGTTTATCTTAAATAATTAAATTTATATATCTTATATTAATTATTTTAGTCGTCTGTATTTTAGATTAATTATAGTTAAGTCGATGCAAGAAACTTCATTATTAAAATTATTTTAAACATAGCTATTGTTAACGTTTGACTTCCAGCGAACACCTTTTTCCGAATTTTCGTGAATTTAGGGTATATAAGGTGATCGATTCACAGTGAGGTATAAGAAAATTAGCATATGCGTGAACCTGCGGTGGAAGCCCTGCCATTGGGAGGCTAGACGTTTCTCGTAACCCTAGCCGCTCGCCGCGTACATCTTAAACCTAAAGATGTAGATGCAGTAGAAGCTTATGTTGCAGATTGGTGTCTATGTTGTATAGACGAAAGACTAGTGCATGGTGTTGTTGTTAGAATCCTTTAAATACCGATTGTTATTGGGTGAAAGAGTTAGCGGTTAGCCAGCTGATGAAGTTATAACGGCTAGTTAATGATTGACGTTAAGTAAGATAAATATAGCAATGAAGTATAGTTTTCCGAATTTCTGTATACTGCGAATGCGGTCCGGAAATTGCGAACACGTTTGCTCCTATTTGCCAACTGCTAACGCTTTGACAGACAGACGGACACACAGATGCGTTCAGTATAATACCTCTCCGTGACGTCATCGTCACTCGGAGAGGTAAAAATAAATTTCTAGATAAAATGTTTTAGGAAATTGTAATTGTTGTTGAAAAATCTGAGATAAGTAATTTTTAATTCAATTAATTTATAGGAAATAAATCCAATACCATTAAAATAAATTTCCCTAGATATGGGAAATTTCCCTCAATCTGGCATCCTTGAATTACGTGGAAGAATGCTGGTTAATCCGATTTGTCACGCTAAGTTGTTGTCCAATGTCGTAAATTGTAATAATAAATAAATAATAGTAAATAATATCCTAACAGAGAAAAAAGGTGAAATTATTTGAATTTATTTCATTTGGGGTAGTACGAAACGCAATGCAAAGAATACCATTGTTGATATGTTATTCCTAACCTAACAGCATCCTCACAGTTGATCACCGAGTATTTATTGTTGATGTTACGATATTTCTAAACGACTATGTTTCTACTATTACTTAGTGTTGATTTTACAGTATTTTTCATCGACAGTATTTTTACCATTACTTTATTGTTGATGGTACGGTATATTAAGATAACAGTAACTTTCTTGTTATTTATTGAACATTTACTGCTAAATGTACAGTTGATAAAATTATTACATTTTTACTGTTGCTTATAGTAAATATCCTGTTAATCCAACGGTAATATCTAGTATTGGATATTACTTGTTGAAATTTTACGGTAATTCAACAGGAAGAAACGGTTATTTTTAACAGTGGTGATGGAAACCGAAATATTTGCTTTTGGTCTCGTTTACTTTCAGATGATGACAAACTAGGAACTGAATTACTGTTTGTAGTAAACGGTCTAAGCCTGAGTATTTTTCCGTTATGAGAAAAAGGTCGTCCACATACGCTAAGCCTGAGATACTGATTCCAGGTCTTAGACATACTCCCCTTATTTCTGCAAGTTACCGAATAAGTTCATCGTAGACGAGGTTGAACAAAACCGGTGAGAAAGGATCACCCTGTTTAATTCCACGCTGTAACACCTCCCTGGAGTCAGTTTCACCAAATAGACTGTATGTTGTCTTGCAATCTAAATATAAATCATCAATTATTTCTAGGTAACCCAGTATGCACCTGCGTTTAAGCAATGCTGCCATAATTGACTTATGCGAAGTCGAATCAAGCGCCTTTGAGATGTCGAGTGCGCACATATAAAGGTTCTTTCGAGAAACCTTTTGGACTCTCATTACGTATTGTTAAAGCAACATATACGTTGACGTACTTGCGTCATCAGTGAAGCCGGCTTAACAGCGGCACAAAGAGATCATGTTAGATAAGCGTCGTGTGATGATTTTGGTATAGTCCCATTGGACCGAAACCGCTTTTTGGTTTATTATGGAGAATATATTTAAATTTCCAGCCCAATGGCGGGTTTTTGCTGAATGGGAATTTATTTGAAAGAATTAGATAATTAAATGTCTGTGAGGATTTCGAATCACCGCAGCAGCATGGTAGAATATCAGGCTTTTAATTCAGAGGCTCGGGTTCAAACCCAGAGAAGGAAATTGTAAGTTTGGTTAGGTTTGGTTAGGTTAGGTTAGGTCAGGTTCGGTTAGGTTAGGTTATTATCTTATTAATTAGCTGCCACCTTTTCCAAAACATTATCCTACTAATTAGCTGCTACCTTTTCCAAAATCTTCTCCTAATAGTTAGTTGCCACCTTTTCCAAAACAATGTTCCAATAATTCGTTGCCACCTTTTCAAAAATATTCTCCTATTAATTAGCTGCCATCTTTTCCAAAACATTCTCCTACTAATTAGCTGCCACCTTTTCCAAAACATTCTCCTAATAGTTAGCTGCCACCTTTTCCAAAACAATGGTTCCAATAATTCGTTGCCACCTTTTCAAAAATATTCTCCTATTAATTAGTTGCCACCATTTCCAAAATATTCTCCTATTAATTAGTTGCCACTTTTTCCAAAATATTCTCCTATTAATTAGTTGCCACCTTTTCCTGAATATTCTCCTATTAATTAGCTGCCACCTTTTCCAAAACATTCTCCTACTAATTAGCTGCCACCTTTTCCAAAATATTCTCCTTATAGTTAGCTGCCACCTTTTCCTAAACATTCTCCTACCAATTAGCTGCTACCTTTTCCAAAATATACTCCTAATAGTTAGTTGCCAACTTTTCCAAAACAATGGTTACAATAATTCGTTGCCACCTTTTCCAAAATATTCTCCTATTAATTAGTTGCCACCTTTTCCAAAATATTCTCCTATTAACTACTTGCCACCTTTTCCTAAATATTCTCCTAATAGTTAGCTGCCACCTTTTCCTAAACATTCTCCTACTAATTAGCTGCTACCTTTTCCAAAATATTCTCCTAACAGTTAGATGCCAACTTTTCCAAAACAATGGTTACAATAATTCGATGCCACCTTTTCCAAAATATTCTCCTATTAATTAGTTGCCACCTTTTCCAAAATATTATCTTATTAATTAGTTGCCACCTTTTCCAAAATATTCTCCTGTTAACTACTTGCCACCTTTTCCTAAATATTCTCATATTAATTAGCTGCCACCTTTTCCCAAACATTCTCCTTCTAATCAGCTGCTACTTTTTCCAAAATATTCTCCTAATAGTTAGCTGGCACCTTTTCCAAAACAATTGTTCCAATAATTCGTGGCCACCTTTTCCAAATATTCTCCTATTAATTATTTGCCACCTTTTGCAAAATATGATCCTATTAACTAGTTGCCACCTTTTCCAAAATATCCTCCTATTAACTAATTGCCACCTTTTCCTAAATATTCTCCTAATAGTTAGCTGCCACCTTTTCCAAAACATTCTCCTACTAATTAGCCGCCACCTTTTCCAAAATATTCTCCTAATAGTTAGCTGCCACCTTTTCCAAAACAATGCAATTCTCTCCATGATCAATCACTCTTAAAATTAAATTTTGCATTTCAAACATCAATATATATTGTAACAACGAACGTCCGCGTTTAGGCCCCCTTTCCTACAGTTAAATTTTACAGTTACAATATATACAACGAAATATGTAGGGTAAAAAAAATACCTTAAAAAAGTGAAAACGTTTGCTTTTCAAATTTTGATATATATTTTCCCAAAACCGCACATTTGGGCTGTTTTCGGTTGAATGGGAAACGCGTTCGGTCGAATGGGACACAAGGATGATTTTGGACAACACCTGATAGATAATTGATGCCAGGATGATAGGTCGAAACCGGTTTCAAGGTTTTAGGTATGAAGAAAGTTCTTAGAGATTTTAGAGAACTAGGAATAGAGCTATTCTTAATCCAGTAATTTAGAGTGCCAATAAAGCCGGAATCGAAATAGATAGTATGTCCTATTTATCCCAGCGCATCCTGGGGCAGAGATTTTTTAAATCGATTTAAGCGCAACACGAATTTCTTCAAGAGAAAAGGGCGTGATGCCTAAGTAAGTGGTGATAAGCAATGTATGAAATATGTTGCCTTCATTTGGAGGGAGAGATTCTGTACTGAATATTGGGTCGAAGGTAACAATAAGATCCTCAAGTAGGACCACTGAATTCGACTTTTCCCCGTTCTCGATGCGGTCAAGCACCCGTTTCGGCGACACGGAAAACAGGCGTTGAAACTGAGCGTAAAGACGAGCTTTACGCTGTTAACGATTCTCAACAGGCGGCCTTGAGTTCTCAGGTAAGTGTATTTTTGGTTTCGCGTAGGTTTAATAATATTTTTATTTTCGGTGTGTGCTCGAGTAAAAAATATCGAGAGAAGTCGAGTAGACGTTGCCGTTCATGTGGTCCGCATTAAGTGGTATCTTCAAGTGCTCCGGAATATTCAAGTCCGCCCAATCTCGGGGAATCTCTGTTTCCATTAATCTCGTGTTTCTCTTTTTTTGGAACTAGATTTCTCCGAATTATAAGAATCTTAATCAGTTTCAGACGATTCAGTGCCACTACTTGAATCTGTCAGATCGAGTTCGGACCCAAGCGGGGTTTGTGCGCCATTAGCGGGGTTTGAGTCATACTTCCTCTCGCGATTGGTTGAACTTCTTCACTTAGACATTCAGAGCACTGGGCAGAAATCACATTGCATCAACACCGACCAACGGCCATCGCAATTCTTTGTTTTAATTAGACAGTCGGATCCCCTGGTCAGTGCCAGTTCTGAGTTGGTTGTTAGTTGCCGATCGAAACGGTCGCACTAGGCACGAGACCCAGCACGCCGCGCAGCTGAAATATTCCACAGGAAGGCCACGACACTAAACCGATGCCGGTCGGTGTCGCCCAGTCCCGGTGCAGTTCCAGACCCGCTTCGGACCTCAGCCCGATCGGACCAGCCCTCAGAGACAATCCTTGTCTCGACGTTACGGATCGGTTTTGCCGACCTTTCTTATCTACATTTTTCTCTCGACTAGAGTCTGGTCACCTTGGAGACCTGCTGCGGATATGGGTACGGTTCGGCACGTAAGTCACTACCTATCACACGGATTTTCATGGGCCAACTGGAGCACTCTGGACATCGCAAGAGGCGTGGTGTTTTACGGAAACACCATCCATATCTCCAGGTGAGCCAATTCCAGGGAGTCGAATCCTTACAAAGAAATTACAAGTCTTCCCGGGACTCACGTCGACGTCTCCGAGCTCGTTTGCGTTACCGCAATGTACCCCCGAAGGGGACGACATCCATGTCCGGGTCTGGGAATATTAACCCGATTCCCTTTCAATCACCAGCGGAACTTGCGAATGAGAGGTCCCTCTTCAGAACTGATTTCTCCTATTCCTTAGGACCGAATGACCCATGTTCAACTGCTGTTCACATGGAAACCATCTGTGAGAATGGTTTTATAATTAGTACAATAATCAATAAAAAGCACTCGATTTTTCACTTTACCCTCCCTTTAACCGGAGTCTTGGGACCAGTAGAAAAATAAATATGGATAGGTTCCCCGGGACCAGTTTAATATTTAAGACACCAGGGGTCACTGCCACTTGTACGGTGGACTAGTTTAGAAGAAAACCTTATATCTATGCCTGGGCCGCGGACTGGGGTGGAGAGTCTTCTGGGGACTGGCCTGTCAAGGGATGAGAAGATTTAATTTTCCCGGAGTCCCGACCCCTGAGACTTCCAACCCAAATTCCCCCAGCATAGCCCAGTCGATCACGCCCTCTTTTCCCATGCTTCATATTTTGAAGAGGGCTTTTTTGGGCGTATTTACAATTTTTGGTTGCCTTGTGGATTTTTAGGGAAGCCTCGAGTCCCATACTATATTGTGTGTTAAGAAGTGTTTTCAAGCATAATGTCAAACTGACGTTAGTTAATGTTGCCAAAAAAGTTTGTAATTGACAGTCTCGGGTCGCCTTTGTAAAGTTTAAAGGGTAATTGGACTCCATATGGGGCTTTAGAAAATTTTGAGTTAAATTTGAAACGAGAGCAAGACAGCATTTTTAAAAACTGTGCAAAGCTATCAATTTGGTCGTATTTGTAAATTTTTAAGGGGAGAGCCTCACGTTTTAATACACGCTTCTAAAACTTTTTATTATGTTAATTATAATCATAATACAAACTATTAAAGATTAAAGTATTTTGATTTGTTTGAAGTCTTATTGTGGATAAATGTCTAATAGAGCCAAAGTAACACTCCTCTTTATTAATGTTTCTGCTTACTGCAGATTTTAAAAATGCAACAGTTTCTTAACATTCCTAATTAAAATGAAGACTGAAGAAACAGATATTAATAAAAAAATGTCTTAGTGGACTAGAAAATGAAAATGATAAGAGAAAAAATGGAATGACCGAAGTCCAAGATATTAAAAATCTTCAGTTTGAAGAAATGATTATAAAACATGAATTATTTGAACAAAATACTTATCTTTGTGTTTTTCACCAAAATTACATTTGCATTGTTTTCGAAAGACAGAATATTCTTTCTATATTACTTTTGGTATAAACAGTTTTCGAACGAAAAGTATTAGTATAAGTATGTGAATATGAATATGGGCTATTTTTTAAGGTTTGTCTTTTCGAACTATAAGAGAAAACGTTGTCTCACCCGACTAAATGTAACCGAAGGATAAAATTTTTTGTTTCATCATGATTGTAATCTTAAACTTCGCTTTATGGTGCTTTGGTTTTGTGCCTGCATTTATACGTCCATGATTTCATTGGCTCCCTTTTTGTGTCGATGATTCAAAATGTATTATGAATCAATCATTAAAACTTGGATAAAATATATTATTAAAAAAACCTTTGGTATATTATTGCGTTTTGTGAGAACTGTTTTAAAAGTTGCAGTTGAATTAATTTGGTATGACTTCGATTTACTGTTTTACGAGGAACACATTGTAGAGCAAATGAAAATCACGAAACACTTAAATGGACACCGAAAAAAGGTGGGCTGTGTATTTATTTCACTATTGGGCTAACTTTCCAGTATTAAAACGTATTGTAGTTCAAATTAACCCTGCATTACTTTTAAATATCACAAACGAGGAACTGTTTGTTTCATGGACTACACTGGAAATCTAGCGGTATGCCGCATGTATTTATTATATACAAAAGTTTTGACACGAGCAGTTTTGAAAAAAATGGAAAATTTCATGATAAAATAATTGGGGCAAATGAAATTTTGGTGAAAAAAGAAAATAAGTATTTGTTTCAAATAATTGATGTTTTATAATCATTTCTTAAATATCTTTCACTTCGGTCATTCTATTTTGTTCTCTTATTATTTACTGTTTCTAGTCTTTGTGCTTTCGGACATTTTTTTATTAAAAAACTAGGATTTATAGAAAGAAAGGGTTTAAAGTTTGTATTACCCGAACCAATGAAATTAAAATCAAAAGCGGTATGTTGACTGCACTGCATTCCTGCAAGGGCAAATAAGCAAACACAGGCGACTTTAGATTTCGTAGAAGAACATAAGGCATTGAAACTGCGAATTGAAGCCTTCAATAATAAACTTGCCAGCTGTGTTTGTGGATTATGGCGTTTGAGTCCAAAATAAGGACTGATTCTAAACTGTTCCTCTTATAACTTGTTTGTATTCATCGCAAATTTTGACAAATTTTGAATTTCATGAGAAAGATTTCCATTAATTTGGAAGGTAGTCAAGGATTAGCCTAATTCAACAACTAATTATTACTCTAGTTCGATTGCAATGCAGTTTCCTTGACCAAGATCTTGCGTATAGGTTTGACCTTAGTAGAAGCAAAAGGAGATGGTCTAAAAGGACATAACTTTCCAGCCTAGCAATGAGGGTATTGTGTGTCAGGTTCTCTCTAACGAACGTCTCATCTCGAGTGTTCCTAAAACTTGATATCCCAAGGCTAGGCCGAATGTATTTACTGTAGAGTAAATGGTAGTTGAACACTCAAAGTTTTTCTCTACTAACATTTTTTCTCGGTGCCAACTAACATCAGCCGCGGAAAGCTGGGTCTCACGAAAAAAATTACACCCCCCCCCCCTTAAAAAATATACGAGACTTCAATTTTTGGATTGGAGGTTGGGTCCGCTTGTGGTGAGTTACTCAGCCAATAGAGAGACGGATATCTTATAAGACGATCGGAGTTTACGTTATGGCGGAGCAAGTTACGAATAACGAATCGGGTGTAAATGTTTTAATTTAGAAATGGATAATAGGCTCTCAAAACGAACTCAGAGTATTTCCGCGACAGAAAAATATAATTTCGTCGGCTTTCTTTAAAAACGTTTGCACTGCACGTACACGATACACCGTTGCCATAAAAAACGCAAACACCGTGCACTTGGATGAACCCTCCATGCTTGAACTTACTCGGATAAAAAAATTAACCCCGCCTGTTTTACTTCACTCTCCACCGCTGTGGAGCGCTGCTTCAAAAGCTCGTTCTCGGTCGGGGCCGATATTTTAGAAATTTTATCTCTCCATTCACGCGAGCTCCGTTGGGAACTTTAAAAAGCTTAACGTCAGAACTTTCAGACACAGAGGCTACGGCAAAAAATCTTACATAGGAACTTGGTGTAAGATTACTCTACTTGTGGTAGATTTACGGTCAACAGTTTTGTTACAACATTTGTGGATTTTCTATACTGAGAATTTGAACTTTTGTAACTTCAAATGTTTCCATCGTGCTCAGCCATTCAAGCAAATTTATCATCTTGTTTCCGTAACCAGAAAAATGTTCAGGTTATAATTGATTGTACTGAATTTTTCACCGAGGCACCGAGTAATTTTGCTTAACAAGGGAACGTATTCAAACTACAAGAGCAATACAACTTATCAAGGTTTCATACGGTTGCTCACCCACTAGTGCAATAACTTTCCTTTCTAAAGCTTTTTAGGGCGGAATCACGGACCGCGAGATATTCTTAAAATCTGGATTGAAGGATTTGATGGACCCCCTTGACTGTGTGATGGTAGACCAAGGTTTCACTATTGTAGATTACCTTTAAGAGGAGAAAGCCACTCTAAACATACCTCCATTCTTGCATAGTAGAGATTACCACACTCCCCAAGAGTTTGCAACGAAAGAAAAATTGCAAAACTTAAAATTATGGTCGAACACGCAATTGATCGGGTGAAACGATGGAGAATTTTGAAGAAAAAAATTCCATTAGCATTATAAGGAATCTTTAATGCAATTATTTTTGTTATTGGGTGTCTTGTCAATTTCCAAAAACATATTCTTAAATACTGACTTATTGGCATTAAAACCAAATTTTAAAGCAATTTCACTTTTACGATTTATTTAAAATTGAATCTTCATTTTGTATCTAACAGTAACATTCATCACAGTATCATGAGGTACTTAGCAGACTAGTTTACCACCCACTACATATTTTCTCAGATCAAAGGCATGAGCTTTCTCGTTATGCGTTGTTCAAAATATTAAGGAATAAGGAATTTTGGGTTAAATCTTTCCCACAGTTCTTGGTCAAATTGAATTTGTTGTGATGAAAGACCTTTGGGTGTCCATACAACAAAATCACACAATTTTCTGTCGGTCATGGCCATTTGCATTTGTATTTGATAAAAATATTTGTGGTTTTGTTTCAAAGTTTGGTGGTCAGCCTTCAACTTGCAGCAGAAACTGCTTCTTTGGGTTGAATTCAGGTTTTCTATCTCTTCAGGTTCGAGAGCTCCAAGGAATTCAGGGCGTTTAATTTCAACTAAACTATCGAGTGGTAAATCCTTAGAGTCACTAGCAAGGCCATCAGGTGAAACTGCAAGCCCTGGATATTTTGGGTTTACCCACAGACCAGTGTTTTGTACAGTCTGTTAAAAAGTCTGCGCGTTGCATTTTTCGCACATATTTTACTATATTATGAAGATTATTCAAGCTAGGGCTCTGAAATATACTTCCTTATAATAGTTTTGCATTCCTCTTTCATATTGTATTCATTTCGCAGTTGTCCTTTGCAAACTTATACCGGAAACCGGGCGATTTTGAAATTTTACAATATTTTGATTAAAGATATGAACTTTTTCAATTAGAACAGATAGATGAGCTTCATCTAGCTCATAGTAATTATAGTGAATGTCTAAAATTTGTTCACACATGCAAGGAAATTTTAGATTTTAAATAACAGTTGCGCATTGCATGTTTACTAACAACCTGATGACTCAAGCATTGCTAATTTCACTTGTGGTGTACTCTTCAGGACGTGGCTCATAATCCTTCCTCCCATTTGTTTGCATCTTATTATAATTAGCTAGAGATATTTCGGTTGGTGATCTTTTGGAATTGCGTCCTTGATTCCATCCGCTTACGGGTTCATCCACAAAAAGCGAGACATAATCTTCCTGGGCAAAAAGCGCTGCAGCAACGTGGTTGCAACGCGCCATAGCTGAGGCTTTGCAATGGGAACTGGCATATACAAGTTTTCCTTTTATAGATAGCATGACTAACATACTACTAGTACTTTCCATGTGGTACGATGACATGACATCAGCTTGCAAATAATAAGACTTCTCGTGATTGCTTACATTCCTATCTTTTAGATTTTTTACATTCAAAGACGTAAATTATATACGTCCTTTACTTAAGGGCTTTGATGTATGGACATCAGGTTCATCATCGCTGTCCCGTAAAGTTTCGCGATCATTGAGTGTGATGTTAAGTGCGCTCGTAACAAGGTGTTCATGAATATGATGATATGAAAAGTTTTGTGCTATTCATACCGCGGGAAACATTTTCCAACCTATCACTAAATATAAAGGTAGCCATTATTTTAGACAACTCTATGTAACTATAAAATAATGTAGCACATTCCAGTTACTGGAAACTGAGGTGGTCTGTTACATTCAATATTTGACTAAATGTTTGATAGAGCAGCTTTGACACTATGTCCTGAAAGTTCCCCATTATCAACAACATTATTAAATGCAAATTACCAAGTTTAAAAAATTTGTAGCACCTATGAAAATACATTAAAGTATATCATCACACGTAAACCAGGAAATTGCTTGTCAGAAGAGCCAAGGGTTATGTATTTACTTCACTTATTTACTAACCTTTCTATTAATTTTCTTTCTTCCCTTTTACTGGTAAACTCCTACATTGGAGCGACCTTTTCAACTGAACTACACTGTGCCTACTAATATCTTCTCGGACAAAAACCGCACCAGGAACTTCGTTTTCACTTAAATGAACTGCGATATAGGGTAAAAACGCCTTTAACCACCGAATGAGCTGAAATCACAGGGATGAGAACACCACGTGCGATAGGGGGATCATCAAGCAGTAGTAGCGAGTAGAAGCGGCAAACCGGAAAGTCATTTATTTTGAAGCGTAAACAAGTGATCCAGTTCTTGAAAGTTTAGTCTCGGTCGTCTTCTCTAGCAGATGTACAAAAGCAAGGCTTTAATGAAGAATTATTCCTTTAAAGTCTATGGTTCTCCCAATAAAATAAAGGTGGCTCGATATCGATAGTTATTTTCCGTTTGACACACCTAGAGATGTGAGTCGGTAATTTACCAAATACCGCGTAAATTACCGTTTGATATTTTACCGTAATTTTACAATGTAATTTACCGTTAAATTTCGGCGGTAAATTACCGTGGTAAATTACCAAACATTTTTACTACGCATTAAATGTTTATTTTACACTTAACTGATCAATTATTTCTGTCTTTACTTCCAAAATGACTCACCAGGCGCTATTCGCTAGTCAGTACTTACAAAGTTGCGTTAAAAATTAGTCTTTTAATAAATCTTTAATTAGAAATCAGATTAGAAAGGCCACGGCTGCCGTCTTGGTAGCAAAAGCCGCAAATACGTGTAAAGCAGTCAGATAGTGCTCACAATTAAACTTTGTTTTAAGTAATGCATTGTATGCACAGGAAAATATAAATTACCGACTGAACGGTAATTTTTGTTTTCCCAAAATTTCAATCGGTAATTTACCCGGTAAATTACCGTTTTTAAAAATTACGATAATTTCACATCTCTAGACACACCACAAAAGGAGCCACCATTTCAATCGCTGAGTTAATGAAACGCGCAGATACTATAGTTAAAAGCGTATGGAGATAATTTTATTTTTAAGGAAAAAAAATCAAAAAAAGATTTGGGCGGGTTATTTGGAACAATGTCTTGGTCACTTAAAGCAAAAAATACAACGACATGCTATTCACTGTAGCAAAAAAAGTTAAAACATGTTTAGTGTTATAATATTGTAAAACTGAGTTACAATTAAAATAATTTTTTAAAAACCAAATATTCATTTTATTAAAATCTAACTTATCTAATATTGGCGATGACAAGTTTACAATACCAGCTGCAATTAAAAACATAGGGTTAATGAAAGACGTCATCTCCCAATCCAGTTTTTCATTAAAGATTGAAAAAAGTTTTAATCTTTGTATCAAACTATCTATGTGCACTCTTGCTTTTATTATTTTGAAGTTATCGAGTGAGTTTGTTTCCGTAAACTGATTAGATTCTATCAGAAATGGTGGCATGAAAAATTCAATACCTTTTTATAAACATTCAGTCTCTATTCTGAATCCTTTATCTACCATGCATGCGTCTACATAGGGTTGTAATTTGTCCAATACTCCACTGTGCAAAGTGATAACTTTGTTGGATGCTCTTCCTACATAAGCTCTACTGAAAAAAGAAATAAAACCAGCCAACCAAAATTTTAAGAGTGTGGTTACATTTATAATTTGAATAAGACAAGATTGTATATTTAAGACAATTTGGTTTCTCTATTGGAATTTCAGTACAATCCAATACCAACACAGTTTTTTCTAAATACATGGGGGCATGGTATTAATGATTTCTTCCTTTGAGCGCCATTTATAAACTTGCGCGACAATAAACACTGTTTGTTTAAAGTATCGGCGGCTACTTGTTTCAGACATATTAAACATAGTAGAAAGAACCCCGAGTAGTATAACCCCACACTTCGTACCTCCGTAGATGTAGAATGTAGGTCAAGGTCACAGGGTCAATGACCTGAGTTATGCCACGCCCCCAACAGCACCCCCTCGCGGGAAAACACTGCGCGGGAATCTGGCAGTCCTGTCAGTCTCTTATACAACTGTATCTGTGACGTCATTGGCGGGAAAACATCGTGCGCCGCCTATTGGGAAATTCCTCTCAGTCTCTTCTACAACTGTATCTGTGACGTCATTGATAAGAGACGAGAATGGATAGCTTTAAACGTACATTAAATACAGGGTTAAATATTCTACAACTGATAAAACTTTACCGCAACCCCTTAATATACGTCAGGCAGTACAAAAATTCTTCGAATGACGTCACAATGGTAGAAGATTTAACCCTTGTCAATGTACGTTCAAAGCTATCCAATCATCTATTATCAATGACGTCACAGATACAGTTGCAGAAGATTTAACCCTTGTCAATGTACGTTTAAGCTAGCCAATCATCTCTTGTCAATGACGTCACAGATACAGTTGTAGAAGAGACTGACAGGAATTTCCCAATAGGCGGCGCACGGTGTTTTCCCGCCAATGACGTCACAGATTCAGTTGTAGAAGAGACTGACAGGACTGCCAGATTCCCGCGCAGTGTTTTCCGGCGAGGGGGCGCTGTTGGGGGCGTGGCATAACTCAGGTCATTGACCCTGTGACCTTGACCTACATTCTACATCTACATTCTACACCTACATTCTACACCTACATTCTACACCTACGGAGGTACGAAGTGTGGGGTTATACTACTACCCCGTACGTCAAGTTTAGTTAAATTTTCGTTAAAACAAGAAGAGAAAGTCCTTCTATTGGGATCTGAGTTTTAAAATTTATTAACACTGTCATAGATTCCACAATGGCGTAAAATAATTTGAAATTGGAGATTCCGGTCATAGGACTTAAATCGGTGTCAGTTTTAACTGAATTCATAATATTAAAGGTTTCAGAATAGTAAGTGTTGACTTGCACTGAAACATCTTTTCTCTCTTGATGCAAAGTCTCACAAACCTCAGTTTCGAGAGCATTCAAACCAAATTCAATATTTGCTTGTTTGTCTGTGGATTCTGGGGCATCTTCTTTTTCTCTTTCTGAACTCGACTGGCTATAAGTTGAAGGTTTTGCATCGCTTTTAAAGTTTCTTTGTCGATAATCAAGCATTTTCTTCCAACCATTTACTTTCTGGTATCTTCAGAAATAATTTTGTCGTCGGTCAATATAGGCAAACATTGGGAAAGGGGAAGTTCCAAGCTTTACTTTTCTTTTCCCTGTCGGTATATCTGAAGTAACAAGTACAATAAATCCCGGTCTTCAATTCTTAATACTTAAAGAAGAACTTACCATGAAAAAAGTAATCAGTCTTCTTCAAATGTAAACTACAAACGACCATGTGATTTCAAATATGTTTTACAATTTTTAGGACGCGTTGCCTCTGTTTAAGCAGCTTCATTTCTTTTGGGAAACTATGCACACTTAAAGCCGGGATATTTAGTTTTAATCTAGAATTACACTGTGGGACACAGCAATACTTTTTGCTAGGCGCCATGTAATGATTCATAAGATAACTTAAGCCTAACGAAATATACAATATCAATATGTATATACACTGTACATACATAATACACTCGCTACACGCAATACAGGCTATACAGCTTCGCCTTCGTAGATAAACAATGCTCCGTTAGAGTAGTTTCTAAAACTACTTCTAGGTGTCGCGTCACTCTTTCGCGATAGCCAATAGAATTTCGGCAACGTCATTTTATCCCTAATTTTAAAACTTGTCAAGTGCTGTGATTGAAAGTAAGTTCAAGTAAAAATGTCATAATTTTCAATTATTTTTAAACTTCGGCGTATAAAAAGAATTTACAACACTTAATTTTGTTGCCGAGTTTAAAAATACTTGAGCCCCGGTGTTAAAATTTGTTATAATTGTAGAAAGGCGGGCCATTTGGCTCGCAATTGCCCCGAAAAAAAATGTGAGTTAAATACTTATTTAAACTTATCTCGGATTCCTAACGTTTCTCGGCGCAACTGTTATTGATTTAAATGTATCTGGGGTGATATTTGTAAACATGTAATTGATGACATTTAGGAGGAAACGATGAAAGCTGTGATATTTTGGTGTCTGATCCAACGTGATCTTTGACTTTCTTAAATTCTTAAAATTTCCAGACTTTTCCCAGACTTTGTTTAAATCCATAAAATATCAAAAGTTTTCCCAGACTTTTCTTAAAAACCTAAAATTCCTTCACTTTTCTCAGACTTTTTTAAAAACCCAACAATTACATGAATTTTCCCAGACTTTGTTAAAAGGACTAAAATTGCTTGATTTTTTGCATATTTTTTAAATCCCTAAAATTTCTTGACTTTTCCCAGACTTTGTTTATATTATTAAAATTCCCTCACCTTTCCGAACCGTTCTAAAAACCCAAAATATGTTTAACATTTCCGTGAGTTTTTCCGACTACAAATTCTCAGACTTTGCTTAAATTCTTAAAATTCCCTACTTTGGAATTCCGGAACTTTTCCTTATTTTTCCTGATATGTTGCAACCCTGATTGAGCTATGCAATAGGGTAGTTTTTGGCCAGTTTTGAAACTAGGAGAGTAATCTTAGTTAATGGTAATGAAGTTTTATTTTTTAAAAAAGCGGTGGAAAAAAAGAAGAAAAAAAATGAAGAAAAGATGGAGGAGGGGCCTAAGAGCAACGAAGTTGAGAAGAAGGAGGAGGGCCCCAAGAGTGGCGAGGCCTTTTCCACCTAGGCGAAAAAAAAAGATTAATTTTAAATGTAAGTCATAGTAAATGTTTTTACTGTTTTACAATAGCAAGATTATATCAAAAATAATAATTTTTATATTATGTTTTATGTAGGTCTAATATGAATTTTTGAAGATATATTTTTTTTGTTAGAATATTTTTAATTTTTTTTCTCAAAATTGAATTTTTTTATACTTTGAGTAATAAATAATATTGAAACTAAAGATGTTTATTTCCGCCATTATTTTATTGTTATAAAAGGTGTTCTACATCAGTTCTTTGAATAAGAATATCAAGTTTTTGGTTTAAGTTAAGAATAGGAAGGAAAATTCGTGAAATTAACTAATATTATTTCAATATGTTAGATTTGACGGAATTCATAGCTTACACGCAAGGAGGACTCATACCATTTGTACAAGGAAACCAGGCAACTTAAGAGTGTGAAATGGTTGCTTATGCTATTTTACACTTGAAGTCGCATGATCTCCTTATGTTAATGGTAGGAATCCTTCATGTCTGTAAACTATGTATAGTCAAGGCAAGGATAAAGGACGCGCGTGGAAACGCTCTGCGTAACGTAGCTTTATGCGTGCTGACAACCAATAGCCCAGGACTTTTAGGGTTTGACCTAGAACATTTGAACATAAAGATGAAAATTGGTACATGTGTTGTTTTTGACCCAACAAAAAATATACTAAAATTCCCCTGCTGTAGAGCGCGAGCTTTCTCCGCCATCTTGGAAAATGGCCGCCGTGAATTACAGCTACAATGTATTCCACGTTCTTCTTCAAAAATTATGAAAATTGGTAAACATTATGAATGGAACCACATGAACATCATGGCCAAATTTTACAGCTCTGTGTTCAATAATTTGGTCGCCATATTGGAAAATGGCCGCCGTTAATGCTAAGTACAGTATATTTCACCATGTTGTTGGAAAATTATGAAAATTGATATGTATTACAATCAGAGCTGTGTGAACCTCAGAGTAAAATATTGAAGCCATTAATCAGATATTTTGGCCGCCATATTGGAAAATGGCCGCCATCAATGTCATATAGATACAGTATATGGTTCAAAAATTATCAAAATTGCTAATAATTATGTTGAAGACCGTCTAAACATCATACTTGAATATTGAAGACGCGCTACTGATAATTTGGGCGCCATCTTCGAAAATGACTGCTGAAAATGCTAAATATATTTCAAATATATAAATCTTTTAGAAATTCCTATTTTGAATAGATTATTTTCATTAACGTAATAAACAACAAAAAATGGATATCTCGAAGTCGAAATTATCGACGCCATCTTTAAAAATGGCCACATGAATATCATTGCCCTAAATTCTGAAAGAAAGAAAAGTTATTCTAAGCTGTTATTCTCAACATGTTGATTAGAGAATATGATTTAATATGGGGTTTATACATTCTATTGTTGTTTAAGATTAGAATTTAGACAAATCTCTAGCATTTCATACATATTCATCGTCATCCTGAAGATTTTTCATAACAATTGCATGTCAGAACCCTTGATTAGGCGCTACACCTAGTTGGGGGCCTTATCAGCGCCCCTCCCAATCATATTCCAAATTGAACCTGCGGAACCGCCATTATGGCACACGGGATCGGCCAGTGGGACCAACAAACGCCACTTGAGCAGGTGACAGAAGCTGGACACCGTCAGCGGCGAACCCAGTCAGGAGGTGGTCGGTGACAGGAAAGGATTAAGGCAGCAGAAGACTCCAGGGGTCGGGTGAGTTCTCTCCAAGCACAACAGTGCCATACGGCCCAAAAACAAATAGTGTATCCGCGACCCCCAGACGGTTGCCAATAGTGGGAGCGAGCCATGGCATTACCTGGGCGGGGGCGAAGCGGCCCAGCTTAAGAGAACATTTCATTCATTTACGTGCTGTAACTGGGTGTGGTTATGATAAGGCGTGGTTCAAAGTAATGACAGATAATCAACATCTTACAAATTTGTTGCGCTTTTTTAATGACCATATTGCATCCAGGGAAGCCATAGCTGCTGCCGAAGAGAGATTTCTTTTCGCTTTTTTTAGGGTGATAATTGACACGTCACGCTTCAACTATGTAGATATAACACGTATACCGTTGCTACATATACTGTAAAGTACTCATTTGATATCGCTAAGCTTCATCCAACAACCGACACTGCAAAACTACATTTTTTCCGAGCGTATCTTCAAGTCCAAAATAGCTAGGATACGATTTAATCCCATTCACACCATACTCCTTCCGGCATCAGATGATTTTGTAACACTCATTATTTGTACCTGCAGTCTGCAGAACATCTTATATAAAGAACTGTGAATGTAGACGATCTGGATTAGCTTGCTGGGTAATGTGTGGTCATTGTCAAGGTATTAGCCGTAATAAAAAATCTTCAGGATGACGAGAAATATGAACGAAATGTTAAAAATGTGTCTTAAATCTAATCCTTAACGACACTAGAATGTATATACCCCATATAAAACGGTTTTTCCTAACCAAAATCCGAGTAAAATGGCTTTCCTTTTCTTTTTTACAGATTTTAGGATAGTAATATTTCAGGGACCATTTTTGAAGATGGGTCGATAATTTAGACTCGAAAATAGTTATTTTTATGGTGTTTTATACGTTCATGAAAATCATCTCTTCAATAGAAAAATGCCGAAAAAATTTATATATAGGTAATATATTTGGCACTTCGAGCAGTCATTTTCGAAGATGGCGCCCAAACTATCAGTAGCACGTCTTCAATATTCAAGTATGATGTTAAGACGGTCTTCAACATAATAGTTACCAATTTTCATAATTTTTGAACCATTTACTGTATCTAAATGGCATTGATGGCGGCCATTATCCATTATGGCGGCTAAACTATCTGACTAATGGCTTCAATATTTTACTATGAGTTTCACGCTGCTCTGATTGTAATACCTATAAATTTTCATAATTTTCCAACAACATGGTGAAATATACTATACCTAGCATTTACGGCGGCCATTTTCCAATATGGCGACCAAACTATTGAACACAGAGCTGTAAAATTTTGCCATGATGTTTATGTGGCTCCAATCATAATGTGTACCAATTTTCATAATTTTTGAAGAAGAACGTGGAATATATTGTAGCTGTACTTCACGGCGGCCATTTTCCAAGATGGCGGCGAAAGCTCGCGCTCTACAGCAGGGGACTTTTAGTATATTTTTTGTTGGGTCAAAAACAACACATGTACCAATTTTCATCTTTATGTTAAAATGTTCTAGGTCAAGCCCTTTTTTGGCCTATCTGTCCTGGCCTACAATGAATGGAAGGAATTTTCAGTTTCAAGATTTAAAATCCAGAAAATCAGCATTCTTTTCGTCTGTTGTCAGCACGCACAAAACTTTAACAAACCTCCATGGTCAAGCTTTGTGTGTGCGTTCGAACGTCATCAATGATGTCAACCCTGTACAGATGTATATGTCAAGAAACTGCGAGAATGTGAATTTCGCCTGCCTCCTAGACAGCCCCGTATTTGTTTACCTCTTAGGATAATCGTGTAAAAGTGAAATAAAAGTCATAATTTTTTTTTGAGGTGGCTCAAATTTCCATTAAAAGGACAGAATTTGTAGATTTACTATTTAGGATTTAGATAAAAACGGTCTGGATATTGCAGGAATACGTAGATGAAAGATATGGAACTGTATATGCACCAACTCGGACTAATTAACTTTTTGCCAATTTTAGTTGTTGCTTAATACAGTACCATCAGGGAATAAGCTATAGCAACAGTCACAATAATTCCACAGTAACAAACATAACCATTAGATACATCAAGTTTTTCGGTACAAATTTGATATTAAAATAATTTATTTCTAAAAATATATTTCAAATGTTGCGTTTTAAGGTTAATTAACACGTAACAGTGTAAAAAACCAACGATCGAGAATATGAACTTTATATTATATGATTGACCCAAGAAAGACTCACACATCTCTTCGATATTTAGCTCCATTATTTTCAGAAACATAATAAAAAATAGTGTGTTACATATTTAACCAGATTTGATAGTAATTAAATGAGACAGAGTTATAAAATAACAGATAAATCAGAGATTGGATTCCCTTAGAAACCAGAATCGTGACCTTAGATTGTATTTTTAAAAAAAAATTTAAAATGAAGACTTTCATCCTGTCGACATTTTTCCCGATAGTTTCAAAATTTTCTAGGCTTCTTTGTGAAGGCGATTTCAGAAATTTAGACTTATTTGATAAGTTAATTCCAGAAAGATTAATAATTAATTAATTTATAATTTATTTGAACCTACCGCCGGCATTCGTGATGTCCCCCCCCAACAAACCGAAGTTGATGCTACCTATCTGCCCTATCACAACATCAACATAACGCTATTATGACCGAGGCTTAGTGAAATTGCTCAATAACTGGTGATTTTTACGTTTGAAAGTAATTCTACTATTATAGTAATGTTTAAAGACATTTTCTTATGCAAATAATAAAAAATCAGACCAAATTAACCTTCAGTTTAATTCCTAATCCAAAATTTTGCTTTTAAGCGAGAGCTCAACGCCCTGTTTTTATTGCTTAAAATCCCTCTAACGGTGTGAAACACGAAAAAACGCCGTAAGTCCAATATAAAAAATTAGGGCTAAAATGCGTGTCTCTAACAGTGATAAAACGCCGTAACTTCAATACCCAAGACAACGTAACTAGAAGTACGAGTTTATAATGCTAAAATCAATACTTAAACTTAATTGATTTTAATGAAACTATGAAAAGGCGCTACCTTGAACTGTTTTTTTTCGTTTAAGATGGTTTCCAAACGTATCGAATGAATAGTTTTCCTTATATCCCTGCGGGGTTGACCCCCACTTTCTATAAAATTCCCATGTTATGTCTATGGAAAAATATAGTATTTTTCACCGAATGTCGGATTAATTTTATGGATTCTAAAACCACCCTTAACAACTTTTTTCTCTATAGAATTAACTCTTAGTTGGATCTCTTTGAAATTTTAACCACAAAATTAGGGCCCAAATTGTAGTTCACTGGCAAAAGTTCAAAGTAGCAAACACAATACGAAAAACGTTACGGCCAATCAAAGAACCCTCCTTTAGCATTAGAGGCAGTATGAAGTTTTATCTAAGAGAGCGACCGCTCTCGTAGAATTATACAGCGTTTAAATAAATATCTGGAATTCATGTTTTATTATATGCAAGTGACAACGAGTGAAAAGTTACAAAAAGAATACCGAAGAATATACCTGAATACAACAAAACATTTTAAAGCACAGTCCTACGATTAGTCATGGAACGTGGCCCTCAGATTACCCCTTTTAACTGTTTGGTAAACACCTCAACCTAAATATTCGAGGTGTCTACCATTGTGGATTAGGCACTCTTCCAGA
Organism: Phalangium opilio; assembly: GCF_054372755.1. Taxonomy (NCBI): domain Eukaryota; kingdom Metazoa; phylum Arthropoda; class Arachnida; order Opiliones; family Phalangiidae; genus Phalangium; species Phalangium opilio. The sequence continues at coordinate 1,061,919 of NW_028324260.1, forward strand.
CGACTGTCCATGTCTTGCAATACATTTGCAAGTAGTAAACTCATGACGCATGGTAAGACTAATGGTATTGCCGTCTTAGGTAATCCTCGTCCGTTAAGGCATGATGTAGGGGGGTATTATAATGCCGGTAGTGATGCCATTGTAAACTGGCACAAACAGTAGAAAGGCTTAGTGCAACTTCTTGTTCCACCGCTCTATTATTACTTATTAGCATGAATTGGCTTCAAAACGTGCTTCGATGTCAAAATCTCTATCCTCATTACAGACTATAGAGTCTCTTCTACATTCACGATCTTGCACTACCGAAATCACGAAGGTGCTTGCCAATGTCGGAAAAGGTGCTTCGCACCGGATGTTGTCGGTGTGGAAACAGTTCGGCATAAAGCATTGCCTTTAGTTGAACGTTACTGCGACCTTCACCCAAAATAAACGTGCTGTCCAATTTGTCCTGGTTGGAATAGGTTGGCATTTTGCTAGGAAACGAGACTAACTACTATAATTCTACTACTTAGCTGCTACACTGAAGACCCTGTATATCAAAAGGGACCGGAAGTACCTCAAAGTTGAGTTTTCAAAGATTGCCAGATTGAGCAGGTCATGGGATTTAAAGTGATGAAGGTCGCTTTAACGTTCAACAAGTGACACCGCGGTATGTTTTTGGTGCTCCAATGTCCTCACCCGATAGGTCCAAACAATTACCATCCTGGTTTTTCGGCTCGGCGTTGCGGTATTGCCGGTTCCATTAGAAATACAAGGTCTGTAGTGTTACAATTGTAACAATACTCCTGTTAGAAAGGCACACAAACTGTACCCCCGCCCCTCCCCCCAAAACACTTTTAAATTTCGCGCCTTTCAATGGCTCTCTTTTCAATATGGGAAAAATGATTTTAAATGACCATTTTTTAAGTGTAAGAATTAAACAGGAAAATGGAGGCTGAGTGAAAGATAAGTGTAGTTTTAATTATAATTTGTTAGTTTAATTATAAGGTATCCATGAATTTACCAAAAACATTCGTGTTTTGGGTTAATTTCACAGTAATTATACTTGATTAAGTTTAATTTAACGGTTTATCTAGTGTGGATTTAGTTTATAATACAAGTTTCAATGAAATATTAACTTTAATTGCAATTACTCTAAAATATGTATGCGCTTTTGATGTATTTTAATGATGAATTAAATTAATTCGAAAGTGAAATAGGAAACATCTGTGGCTGTGCGAAAAACTTGCGTTGTTTTAATCTTAATTTGAGCGCAGTTCGGGAGAGTCGATTAAGCTTAAAAGTATAATTTATTGGAATTTTTTACCCTAATTGGAACGTTTTGTGCAGTTTAACATTTTTTCCACAGTCATTATTTTACCCTAAACTTTTGAATTTCGCGTCAATTAATGTACTTAAAACATAGTTGAAATTAACTGAAGTGTGAAATAGAAAACATTGGGATTTACCAACGGCTTGGGTAGTTTTAATCTTAATTAAACCGTTTATTTAAAAGTTATTTGAGCTTTTAATCCAAAAAAATAATATTTTTGGTTTAATTTGAAGTTAATTATATTTAATTGATTTAAAATTAACGTAGGATTGTGTTTCGGCAGTGTACATTTAGATTATAAATGACTTTCAATATATACTTAACCTTAATTGCAATTTTCAGTGGGTTTTGACTCTTATTTTACCTTAAACTTTCGAATTTCGCGCCTATTAATGTACTTTAAAGATAATTTAAATTAACTAAGTATTATGAGATAGAAAACATGGGGCTATACTAACAGCTTGTGCAGTTTTAATCTTAATTAAGTATTTTATTTCAAAGTTACTCGAGTTCTCATCCAAATATGTATATTTCATGTTTAAATTCACGTTAATTATACTTAATTAAGTTGAAATTAATGAAGGATTGAGGTTTGGCAGTGTTGATTTAGCTTATAAAATGAGTTTCAAATCACCTTAATTGTAAAGTTTAGAAGAGTTTTTCATTCTTGCCAACACAATGTGTTAAATTTTTAACATACTACGTGCTAAATTTGCGGTAACATAAAGATCATCTATAACATATGTTAATGAATGATGTGATTCTATAGTTTAGCAACTTTGGCTTCAATAACAGTAATTAAATTAAATACCTAAACAACTCATAGCAATTTAGACAAATAAACAAACGGCAATATGAACTGTAGAGATAGCGAACAACGTAACCCTCCGTTGCTGACGTGGTTACGTTGGAGGAAAAATCTGCGCTGATGTAAACATGGAAATTATTTGACTAATTAAATTACATAACGACACTGTCCTCCTGGATTAATCAGCACCACTGTTACCTATATTTATGAATTAACAAAATCTACTGTTGGTAACAAATAGTTAAACTGCCGTAGGGAAACTGCCGTAGGGAAAACATATTAAACTTTTTGTCATCTTACCAGTAGTATTTTGAAGTTTTCGATCTTTTCACAGGGTGAAAAGCACTATCTTTATTTCAACACGTTAATAATTTGAATAATGAATAGGTATGCCATTTTTTACATCAAATTGGAAGCGCACAGGTAAATACAGCATAAAAAACCTAGTGTTAACCCGTCCCGGTTAGCGGGTTGGTACTTGGTTAGGCTATGTTTCTAGCATAAAATTGAGCAGACTACAGGATTCCAAAACAAATGGGAGCTGGAAATCAGCCTTTTTAATAATCTTTAAAGAGGAAAGACACTATATAAGACTAAAATTACATAGAGTAACTAAAATAGGGGAATGGCAGCCCTCTGCCTTCGACTGTATTAAGCTCTATGGGGAAATAACATGGAGTGCCATTAGTCTATACAACTTAAGCCTTGGTCGTAAAGAACGTCGAAAAGCTTACTTTAAATGATATAAAAACTTCTATTAACTGTAATTATTTACCTGAATTACTTTTCTAGACGAAAATTCGACCTGATAACGACGTATTTCTTATTATGGGTGGTACAGTTAATTAGAAAATACATATAAAGGTGCTCAAGCTCGGATGAAATACCAAAGTAATTTGTTAGCGTCCAGTCGTCCACTGCTAAGAAATTAGGAAAATCAGCAAGAAAGCCAACATTTGCAATATGTCAACGTAACTTGTTAGCACCCACAAACCTCGGCCCTTCTAGTTGTCAACGAGAACGAAATGTAGAATTAGGTTTAAGCGTGCTATAAGGTTAGGCTGACTTCTGGCCCAAAAGTAATTTTTTGACGTACTATCTTAATTAGTTAAATTACAAAAATTAGAATTCATTAATTAAAAATCGAAACACGTAAGTTTCCCATTTAATAAATGCTTGTTAATTTTGAAGTATTCCGAAAACTAACTTCGCTATAGTTTTTCCATATGGCCTGTCACAATTGCCTTAAAAAACCGAAAACTTTTTAATGCTTTTTCTATGGGACGCTAACCCTAAAAGGTGTGACTTTTTCTTTAACATTACGGAAGGGCGTCATGTCATATCTACAAGGGCCTACTGGCCCTGTAGAATAGATGCTTTTGTTCAAGTTCAGCCCCCCTTTTCAAGGTCATAAACCAACTTGTGGGGGTGTTTCAATTAAAGAAAAATAAATTCCCATGCATCTCAGGGACCCGAGGTCATTCACCCCATCCCAAAAGCCATAAATGATTTTGAGGAACTGTCAAGACTGAAAATAGGAATGATTTTGATAAATTTAGTTAGAATTTATTTCAACGCTTTAAACATTTGAAATGTTTTTTTCAAATGACGCGTTTCGTGTTGTTAAAATGTAATGTATATCACTGTTTTCGTTCCAATGGATTATTCAATTCCCCATATATTCCTATGGGATTTTAGGAATTATAAATGACGCGCTTCGTGTGGGTACAATGCAATGTAAATGTTCAAAAACGTTTTATTTTTAACACGAAATGTGTTGAGAAAAGCTAAGTAACACCCTACACTATCACCACTGAAAAGGTTTTGTCAAGACTGTAGTAGGTATAATAGTATTACAAAGAACAAATTATGGAAAAATGTTATATTTATTTCAAGTTACATTTAAGTTTTTTGACTGGTTCTAAAACTTTTTATAATTTAAAAAACGTAATAAGGTATGGAATATATTACAACAAATGGATCTAACTTTCATGTCGCAAAAGTTCTTGAATAAACATTTCAATTATTGCTTTCTCGAGATTAACGCGTTTAATTCTTAGTACAATATCGTCATTCGGAGTAAGTGTTGTTGGTATGGGTTGGGTTGGCGGAATGACTGTTTCTTTCTCCCACTCTTCTTGAGGGACATCTCTGTACTTTCTGTTTGGTGGTATGTCTTTAGTCAATGGGTTTTGGATGAATATAGGCATGTTATTTGTTGGTAATCCTTGAAGTAAATCACACTCTGCCTTGAATTTCTGATGCTCCTCGAAAACATTATCGTTAGATTCCCATCCTCGTAGCGTTAAGTGACAAAAATGGCATTTAACAGCGTCTGTCCCCGAACTTAAATAGTAAAACCCATGACGGGCTAGTTCTGACGGTTTTACAAATGTACTCGCAAATGCACCAAACGTTTCTAGACGGGTAATTTCTCGATTCATCTTATCCTGGCGGTGTCTAACAATCAAATGAGGTCCTGACCAAATCAGCCGCTATTTATATCCCAAATAAGAGGATGATAGGTTAGATTGTAATGGATGCTGTTACTAAGCAGACGTTAATTCGCGAAGCTCTTTCAAAGCCAGGGAAAATAGTGGCAGTTACTCTCATCCTAGTAACTGTATTCCTAGTTGAATTTGCATTTTGGTATTTTAAAAATATTACTTTCATTTCGGGTAACGCAACAAAGACATAACATGTTGAGACTTGTCAGGATAATGCCTTCGGGGCAAACACCTATAAACAATTAAATGTTTCGTGGTAGGAAGAGTCACCAACTAACAAAGCAATAAATCCGAAAATAGATTCCATTCATAACAATACAACTGATTCGACCATGCCCCCTAAACCCATTAAAACACGTCTTTATAGTAAAAATAAAAACGGGGATAAATTATTTTGTTCAAGTTCTGTCCCTTTTTATGGCCATAGACAAGTCTGAACGATGTTACGTATAAATATTACGTATAAATAAAAAAAGCCGATGGAATGTCTTAACACGTTGGTGCGAGTCATAAATCACTCAGATTCCATTGACAACAATACAAATGGTGTACCCACGCCCCCTTTTAAGGTCCTATTTGGTGGCCAATAAAGGGCAATAAAATGAAAGCATCAGTCAATATACCCTAAGGCTAATTATGAACCCCGCACTCAAGAAAATCTCGCAATAAATATCATTCAGTCCTCAGCTTTTAAATCGTAAAAACCTGTCGTAAGAATGTCCGCCAAAGTAGGAGTTTACCGCGTGAACGCCCGTGTTAGACTAAGTAATGAATGCTATGCCGTTTTCGGGGTAAATGGATTCGAGCCAAGCCTACTTTTGACAAAGAAGGACGGGACTACTCTAACCATCTCGGAAGACGTTTTGAAGGAATTTATGGAGGAGTGGACGGAGATCTATTCATCTATAGAAACTGGCGACTGGGGTAATTATCGTTACTTGAACTTGAAAATAAAAATAACCGTTATGAAGGGGAGTATAGTACTCGACGATGGTAGTGTATTCACTCTAACAAAGGCCGAGGCAGACAAACTGAACGAGAAATTTAGTTTTATGAGATTTCACTTCAAGCTTTTAAATGATCAAGCCGAAGTTATTAAATGCATGTACGAAGCTATTGTAAAACGCATGAATGATATATATATCAAAAATATTATGTAAGTCGCGGTACTATGTCTCACAATGATTACGACCGTGTAAAAAATTTCCTAGCAGCGTGTATAGTTCCTTCGAGCTTTTTCGAAGATTTTTGTAACTTAGTTCGTGACAAAAACTTGACGCGTAAGCTAGAATTATATAATTTATTCTACATTTGCTTAAATAACGACGCGAACATTCGCGAATTAATTGGAATTGATTGTGTTCATTAAAGGTTTCTGACTAAAATTCGATTCGTAATAATAATAAGCCTAGAATAACCTACCATAAGCCTATCCTTTTCAGGATCTACAATAGCATAAGCCTATCCCTACTGGTATCATCCAAGTGACGTCATCAAAAATTAGCCGTGACGTCATCAAGAAAACCACCACCAGGTGGCTCAACAATTCAAATTTCCCGCCAACACCACACCATATGACGTCCCCGAAACGCCACCTTCTCTGAAAGATTCCTGTATTTCAGAACTCGTGTCTCATTAAACACAATCCCATATGGTAGAATCCTGTTCGACTTAAATAAAATGGCTCAGAAATTAACTCCCGTAGAACTAAAGTACAAAAGTGACACATTCCAAATGTAAAGAAATGAAATTCCTATTGAACTCAACAGCAAAAGCAGGAACTACCTAATACATACTCGAAAATTATCCTTAGAACTTATGTGTTAAACCGTATTATGTCCACAACTTTGTTTTTCAATAATCGGTTATCCACTAATTTGTTGATAATGGATAGAAAATGCCGAGCTCTCATTGAACGGTCAAGGACAATAGTTATTATTCCATTATTTTTTGATCATATAATTTGGACAAAGGTGAAAACAAATTATATGGGCGTATATTTTGGAAAAGTGTCCAATAATTGACCTGAGAACGTTCAAATAAAGAATTGGGCTGTAGTGCTATATCGTAGATTTTCCAGACAAAACCCAAATAACTGACATCAAAGAAAAATGAATGAGAATTCGTGTTGATTTTCATATAAAACTGTTAACCTTACATCATTTTAAGTACGGCGAATCATCAGTTACTCAAAAGATCTGGAAACGTGTGCAAGAAAATCCGACTCGTTCACTGGTACCATACCAGAATTTACACTATAACGAATATTTCTCACGTATATTGCAACAAAGGGAATATTTCGCTGTCATCGACTACACAACAGGAGTAACTCTTCTGAATAATAGATTCATTGAAAAATTGGAATGCGGGTTTCACTTGACTGAACAATTAGAATATGGGAATGCAGCTTCAATTGCATTAAATAAATTTTTACCTGCAAAAACTAGAGAAAGTCTCACTTATTTGTAAGTGTGGTTATATTTCATCTTATCTATTTAAAGTTTTGCGACTTATATCCAGGATGCTCCAAAAATAGTCGTAGGTTCAAAGTACAATTTAAAAGTTTTGATTAGTGTTTTACGTATGACCCCTTAAATTTAAATAAGAAACTGAAAGACAACGCTACATTTTCTTAGGGAAGTTAGGGGTCATTGGTTAAACTCCCCAATCATAATTTTTAAACGGTGTTCCTTTGTACAAAATGTCATACTATTTAAGCGAGAAGATTCTATGACAGTCATTAAACAAACAGTATATTTGAGAAAGTGACTTGCATTTTCTTCATACACAGACACAATTAGTTACCGAATTGGACCAAATTGCATGGTTTATTTCTGTAAAACTAGAAGAAGTTTTGATTTTCTCAAAACTCTATAGCCATTACCCAATTAATATTGACCTCTAATCCACCCGTAACAGTCTAGTTCTATAATTAAGTGCAGTTATTTGATACAAGTAGGACAAAATAATGTTGTCCTAGTGACTGTCTAGAAACAGTACCAGTCCCTCAAACCCGGGTGGCCTAGGTAGTGGAATATCATTTTACTATTACCTCTTTAAATAAATTTCACTCTTCGTGGTTCCCCCCCGGCACAAGTGAAGAGGGTAAATTTTGATAGAAAATTTCTGGTCTGTCGGTTCGTAGCGCACCCGATCACGCGCTTCACACGGCGGTTAAAAAATCGGTCCCGTCAAGCCAAAAATCCAGTTTTTAACGGGGTTTTCTTTGAGAAACCGATGGAGACTTATATTTTTATTTGAAAATGTGTAACTATTGCATTCGGGAATGCAACAGGCACTTTATCTAACACGGTTCCACGACTCAAATCCAGGGCCGGAAATAAGCACCAGACATAAGACAATGTCCAATAAAATTTTAAAATGTTCCATAATAATTTTAAAATCTAACGCGGTCACTGACATTTTGACTAATAAATTTACCCGAAGTTTTGATAGCTTGACTATGAAGATGCGACACTAGTAATGCACGCTCCAGTGGACGATTTCCTATAAATTTTCCAGTCAATGGAGGAGTCACCGGACACATGTCATATAAGAATGTTTTCTTATTTCCAGCCCGGCTATAGTCTTGTGCATGAAGTTTACATATTTCTAGTTTTTCGTCAATATCTCACTCCAGAATAAGTAGCAGACGACGCGTTCTTCAAAAGCATACCTTGTCTATTCTGTAACGAAGCTGCATCTCCTGCCCTCGAGTAAGATCCCCACTTCTACTCGAAATTTTGATAGATAATTTATTGATGCATCTAGGGCCATAAGAAAATAATATATAGTCCCTATAAGTAACAAACTCTCCATTTAAGCTATGCAAACAGCATTTTCTTCCATTGTAATTTGTAAAAAGCTTCTAGTGCCACCTATTGAGAGTTTTTGCCGTTAAAAAGATAACATATTTGTTTTGAAAATTTTAAAATGTAATATTGTAATTAAATAGTTAAAGATCCAGAAGTTATTATTATGATAATTATAACTGATTATATGCATGTCAAAATTATCATAATAAATTAATAGATGGCACGAGATTTTGACAACCGAGGCTAGCGCCTACACTGGTACGAGGTAAGGAGTGTCTTGTGTCTCTACGGGCACGGCCATATTTCCTTGGCTTATATTGCTTTTCGCACACACCTTAGGTGGCGGCGTCGGTATCGCCCTCCATTTACTTGAAGTTCTCCCACGTAGCGTAAAAGTGTAAACTCACCAAATTTGGAAGCAAATGCTGTAGTATGAAAATGTACTACGTTTCATACTTATTACTTATTATTTTCTTATGCGTAATGAATCTCATCTTTTGATGCTCGAAATTTATTTAGGTAATTTTCTACCGAACCTTCGAATTTTTTACCAGCCGATCTATTTGTACCCTTATAAACAACAATAAATTTGAGTCAAGGATTAAAAAAATACACTTCAAAAACTTTATCACTGACGTTACTCAGGAAGTTTATATATTTTCCATCAGATCTCTTCACCTGGTTGAAAATGGACTTATACCACAAGATATCCACAAAATTTCCGAGCATTATATTAACTGCCTTCAAAGAATCGAGAAAAATGATATTTCCCAAATTAAAGCCTCGGACGTTATTGGCATTTTCATTACATATTTATGTGGAATATCCGTTGCAATTATTTTACGATTTATGGGGAGATTTTCTTTGCAAACCTTAAATGTTTCGAAAATCCTACCTTTAAATTGAAAATCGTACAGTCGAAAAATTTCCAAAGCAGTATTAGGATTTTTCTTTTTTTGTTTATGATGTTATTGCTATGGAAATTATGTCGATAGCTTCGGAAATCGATCGGCTTTCGATTGGAGTCCAGAAATGGTGAATTGGTTTTCTCGTATTTACGGCTTGCGAACAGGATTTTCCTACACCCATTGTCTCTCTTTCTGTTATTAGTACTTGCTTTTATGTTCATTGCGTGTCGAGTGAAATTGGGAAAGCGTCGTATTAAACAATCAGTGAAAAATAATTGCCACATGTTGCGTATGGCAAAAAAAACCTTTTTTGATCAGTGATACTATTAAATGAAAAATAGCAGTGATGGAAATATTGTGTGCGATTTAGAAATTGAAAATCTGAGCCCATCTCTCCCCAGTTTACATTAAACTATTTATACCCTTAACAAATCTCAATATTCCTTAGCAAATGTAAAACAAAACTAAAATAAATGAGTTTTTCATCGGTAATATGCACGGTATAAACGAAATAACAAATGTGTATGGACAGTTTTTGGCTTCAATCCGAGATAAAACTAATTATTTTTTGCTGCGGAGAAATACAGTATAGTGTTACGAGGTATAGGAAGTATATCTTATAAATTTATGGTATACTGTATGTACTGTACATTATGTATTTCAGTGGTAAACACTTCATGAACTTGTCATGCACAATCGACAGTTTAGTTTAAAGATGTCTATTCTTTATAAAGTTTATATTCTGAACAAAATTTAATCAAAATATCAACCCTTGAAGAGTTCTGTATTTGACCCAAAAAGCTTAGAGAACTTTAATTGTCGCGTCTAAAAAGAACCTAAATTTTTAGATATTGATTCTGCTGTTGAATCCCACACATTCATGTTAATTAAAACACATAAATTAGAAAGACAAATCGTCTCTTTCTTTCTTGTTCATTAAACATTTTCTGTAATTAAAGCACGCGATGCCTTAACGATATTCTTAGTTTGCTAGCATGACTGTTAGCTTTTAAAATAAAACAAAGCATCATGGTGGCCAATAGATCATTGAAAGGTCTGGTCGAAGTCGGTTTATAGCTACTATGAATATAGTTGAGGTGAAACAAGAGAATGGTCTTTACACGGCAATCTAGATGTGATTGCAGTTTTGATGATAAAGGGTATAGAGTTGGGTTGTGGACAATTGGGCCTTTACAAACACATAAAGGTAATTTCTCTCCAAATTTATGCTCTTCATGTCCTGTTTTTCCCCATTGAATGTTTTCCATGTGTACATGACATATCCTTATTTGACGTAAAATGTCGTCTTCTTTAATGTATATTCGCAAAGCTTTGAACGCTTCTTTAATAATTTATAAATTTTAACTTTTGCAAATTGCTCTTCAAAAAAGACTGGGAAAGTGCTGAATGGCTTTGTAAAATCAAAACTGGTAACGGTTTTGAAAGAGCACATCGTCAGCGATGGCTCAAGTGCAGCATATTCCCGGAAAAGCTTAGTATGGCTGTGATCCCAAAGTCTGGGTACCCAGCAGCCATTATTGTATAGCCTGTAGGCCCCCATGGCAGCCACCTCGTCAACGAAGAGATGAAGACGAAGCATGTCAAGGAGTATCTCCAGGGAAGTGGTCGGGGTAGATCTCATGGCCGTGATCTCAGGCTAACATTTGAAGCTGGCGCAGGTCAGTCTGCACCGTTTTGAGCCGGACCCTCGTCCACCAGACAAGCGCTATCCTTAGGATATTATGGGTCTAATGATCCCAGTGTAGAGCCAGTGTACGGCCTTGGGGTTGAGGCCCCGAGTCTTGCCGACAGAGCTCCTGGTTATCCAGAAGAGCATTTTGGCCTCCTTGATGCACCGATCGAATGTCATCCCCAGGTATATTAACTCGGAGGACTTTGACAGGACCGGACCAAAAAGTAGATATCATTGAACAGATCTTTAGTATTCTTCCACGTAAAAGGAACAAGGGCAATTTTGCCAGGATTAACAGTGAGGTTAACCACCCGGCCCCATTGCTCCACGTTAGACAGAACAGAGCTCATAAGCGTGGCGATAGTAGCCGGGAAGTTCCCGGTAATTAGTATCACCACATCGTCCGCACCGGCAGCCCCCACACCCTCGAGCAACCCCAAGAGCTCGTCCACGACCAGGCTCCACAACAGGGGGAGAGGACTCCGCCCCCTGAGGGCACCCCACGCTGGTGGTCACCCCCAGAGAGTTCTCAAGGAGGCACGCCGTAACCTCGCTGTCGGTAAGCATGAACTTGATCCAACGGCCAAGAGTATCGCTGATACCAAATCTCTTAACAGCTTCAGTAATAACCGAGCTGGAGACCTTACCCAAGGCCCCTTCAATATCGAAGAAGACGGCCAGTGAAATATCATGAAACTCGAATCCAGGCAATTCGTGAGGCCGTGAAGCGCCGTCTCAGCGGATTTGCCTTTTTGATAGGCAAATTGTGAAGAGGAGAGGGGAGTTACCGAGAGTACTTCGTCTCTAATGTACCTGTTCACGAGCTTCTCTGGAATTTTGAGGAAGAAAAAGGTCAGGTTATGGGTCTAAATGCCTTCGCCTCGTTATAGGAACCTTTCCCAGGCTTAGGAATAAAGATGACCCTAGAGCGCTTCCAGTCACAAGGTATGTGACATTGAGCGATACAAAGTCTATAGATCTTGCATTACGGAGAGATTATGTAGTCTAAGCCCGATTGTAAAAGCAGAGGGAAGACCACATCGAGTCCCGGAGACTTGTAGGCCTCAAAGCAATTGACAGCCCAACGAACACCAGGAATCGTAACAACCTGCCTGGCTAAAAGCCTGTCCTCCCTCTTCGCCCTGTGCAAAACAGGATGGAGAGACTCAGGTCTTCTTGGTTTGATTAAAGTAGAGTCAGAAAAATGGAACTCCAGCATGTTTGAGAGTCTCAGCCCCCGACCTAGTGTACACACCCTCTTGCAACTTAATAGTATCAAGCCGATGTGTATTATCATGCGCGAGAATCTTCATGACCTTTGCAGTAGCCCGGACACTAGAGATTTGCTCACAGAAGGTCCTCCAAGAGTCCCTCTTGGCAGCTCCAATGGCCCTGTTCTAGGTATTAAGAGACTGCCTATAGCTAGCCTAGTCTCCCCAACGCTTGTCTTTATTAAAAAGCCTTCAGTACATTTCCGAAACCGGCTACGATCCGCATTCCACCAACGAACAAGCCTCGAGCGGTTTACGGTCTTAAGTGGACAGTTTCGGTGATAGAACTCAATGATAGAGCACTGTAGGAAACCAGCCGCCCTCTCTAGATCCTTAGGTGAAGTTAGCTTAGGAGTATGACCACCCCCGTAGTGTAGGAGTAAGTCTTCTCTATAACCGGCCCAATTGGTCCATTTTGGATTGCGTATCTCCGTCCCCACCGGGAAAGAAGTAGTCGCGACAGTAAAGCAAATATGCCTATGATCCGACAGAGACGGCTCATTAGATACATTCCAACTAGACACAGAGGACTCAAGGTTCTCCGTCGTTAACGTAAGGTCAATGACCTCCCTTTTGTTAGAAGTAACAAAAGTAGGTTCATTGTTTTTGATTAAGAAAAAAGAGTTTGGAACCAATTAGATATTCCAATAGATGATTACCTCTCCTGTTGCAGTCAGAATTGCCCTACGTGACGTGATGAGCATTGGCGTTGCAGCCAATGAAAAGTTTATCGCCTCTCTTCTCACATTGATCGACCAAACTGATCACCTTCATTATCGAGAGAGAGTCCAAATCGTGGGCAAAGTAAGCAGAGGCAGCCGTGAACGTCATCTCGGCCCACCCAGAGTCCAATACCAACTTCACGGCCGCCGTATCCTGAGACTCAGTATAGCGGTAGAGAGGTCTTTCCGAACCAGAATACACGCCCAAGGTCTAACAGCAGTATGGTCATAGAAGAGCCGCCCAGCCTTGTCGAGACCGATGATTTTGCCATGGCAAATGCACGTTTCTTGTATGAGGGCCACGTCAAGACCCTCTATAGCAAACCTCCTACAGACAACCGCGGAGGCCACCATATTATGGTGCAGATTGATTTGAATCGCACGTAGCGTCCCCATGTTCCCTAAGAGAGGGGTTCAGAAGGGACCTGGCTGCACCTCATCATCCCCAGAGAGGGCCAGTAGCACCTCCCTCTGACAGGCAAGCTCCCAGTTCCAAGATCCTCGCCAGGCAGGATCACTAGAACACTCATCGTCTGGACCCCGGAGGGTCACATCCGATTCTTCCAGTAGGGTGGACTCATCCATAAAAGATAAGCCTTCCGAATGAGCCCCTCTCTCTCTCCCTCTGTACCTAAAGCGACACCAGCGAGTTCTACATCAAGATTCCTTTGCTCGCTGCTCCCGCCCACTGCCGCAGACTCAGCTACAGCGGTTGGAGAGGTTTCCTTTGGCTGTAGGAGCTTAAAAGTACCTTTATCCACTCCAGTAAAGCCCACAAAACCAGCCTTCTTAATGGCATCGGAAGAGGAACCATCAATGGACAGTACCCAGTACCGCACGTCCCGATCCACGTACGTCTGTATACATCTCTAGCGTTCAGTGGCAAAATACGTTTTGAGGACCTTCAGGCGCCGGAATAGAACCACCGATTCCTTGATAATCTGGTCCCTGGTTTGGAACATCACCTTAAACGGCTTAGGGAGTTCGCTAGCTCTCATCACTGAGAGCACCGCATCCCCCACCACAGAGTAGAAATAGTTTTTCTTCAACCACTGCCCAGAAAACTCGTCTTCACAGGAGTACGTTAGCGCCCCGGCCATCAGTTTGAAATTCGCAAGGCGTGGTAGAGGGATCCCCGAATGTATCCCATCAAGCGACCCCAGAATCACCTTCTGGATTGGGCCCACGTCTTCCTCCGTGATGACCGCAGTTGGATATTCAATTTTAACAATGTCCATCTTTTCTGAGCTGGCGGCGTCCCTATAGGACTTAGTTTTATAAAGTACGATGTTAGTTTACGATATCTCATAGCTATCTCCAATATTTATAATTCTTTTATGTTAAGTACTTCAAACTCCTTATATATGAGTCTAGTTGGGTAAAGGTTGTTTCTTTTCAGACATGTTTTAATAATTCTATTTTGAAGTCTCGCAATTTTATCTATTAAGTTATTGGAGCAGGTTCCCCAGTACTCCAAACCATACGACAAGATTGATTGAACAAGCGCGTGGTACACCATCCGAAGAAAATGGAGATTTTAAAAAATTTACGCAATAGATAGAATTTATGCAAGAGATACCGTAAGGTTTTTAACATATTAGTAATGTGAAGGTCCCATCGCAGATCTTGGTCAAAATATACCCCAAGATACTTAGAGCTTTGTACTTTCTCAACAATGACTGTACATGCACAGTTTATAGTTGCATTATTTACATCTTGACAATTTGAATCATGTACTTTTAGTGTCATTTTAGTTTCACTTGCATTAATACATAATAAGTCTTTGTCTAAGAACATTTTAGCTCTTTTCAATCCTACGTTAGCTGTTTTTAAAAGGTTTTGGTCAGTTCTCATCAATAATGGGTCCTGGGATTTTTGGTGTAATTTCGTTAAGGTTCAATTTAGCTAAAATCGCAATATGGTCAGTAATGTTTTAATATCATACCTATAGGATTTACTCCAGGCAGCGTTCCTATAAAACAGTGGTCAAGACACGTTTTACTGGTAGAAGTCACCCTTGTACAGTCCAATATGTACGGTACAAAACCGTTTCCATTTCAAATATTCAGATATTCATTCCCATGTACATCAGGGTTCATTATATCTATATTCATATCACCCAAAATAACAGTGTGTGGATTTTAAGCGAGAGTCACTATGTAGGATTCAAATAAATAAATAAAGTTTGTCATATTTGAGGAGGGAGATCTATATATTACAATTACTTTCAGAAAATGGTTATTCAAACGGCTCTGCCCCATTCGGCCGAATCGCATTCGGCCGAAACCAGTCCCAATCAACCGAAAAACCCGCACTTTTGGCGGATTCGGTCCAATGGGACAGTCCCATTGGAGCGAAAACCCGCACTTCTCCGGGTTTCGGATTCGGTCCATTGGGACAAGAATGCATGCGCATATACACCCGATGGAACTAAAATTAATTTAATTCCCGGGAGCGCAAAGATTGCAAGCAAACAATTTCTTTGACTTATAATAAAATAATGGTCAAAGATATTGAGCACCATACGCGAACATTCTATAAAATATTAAGCACCTATTTTAGTTTAGAAGAACCAAATACTTTCAGATCCCCGAAAATTTACTTTTTAAAGGGAATTGTAGTTTTTTTTATTATTTTAAGTCATATTTATCACGTTATCAGCTAATTAATAGGAGAATATTTTGTAAAAGGTGGCAGCTAACTATTAGGAGAATATTTTGGAAAAGGTGGCAGCTAATTAATAGGAGAATATTTTGGAAAAGGTGGCAGCTAACTATTAGGAGAATATTGTAGAAAAGGTGGCAGCTAATTAGTAGGAGAATGTTCTGGAAAAGGTGGCAGCTAATTAATAGGAGAATATCTTGGAAAAGGTGGCAGCTAATTAATAGGAAAATATTTTGGAAAAGGTGGCAACTAATTAATAGGAGAATATTTTGAAAAAGGTGGCAACTAATTAATAAGAGAATATTTTGGAAAAGGTGGCAACGAATTATTGGAACCATCGTTTTGGAAAAGGTGGCAGCTAACTATTAGTAGAATATTTTGGAAAAGGTGGCAGCTAAATAGTAGGAGAATATTTTGGAAAAGGTGGCAGCTAATTAATAGGAGAATATTTTGGAAAAGGTGGCAACTAATTAATAAGAGAATATTTTGGAAAAGGTGGCAACGAATTATTGGAACCATCGTTTTGGAAAAGGTGTCAGCTAACTATTAGTAGAATATTTTGGAAAAGGTGGTAGCTAATTAGTAGGAGAATGTTTTGGAAAAGGTGGTAGCTAATTAATAGGAAAATAACCTAACCTACCCGAAACCAAAATATTAAAATTTTAATTTAAAACTTAAAAATTGATGTAACTACCATTAAGATTATACTTCATTTTAAGCACAATTCGTTTATTATTTCTAAATATCTCTTGCCTTGAAAGGAATGAAAGTGAGCGTTTTAATTAGTATCACGAAACATTTAAGTAATTTATTTTAAAACTACACCACCGAATCGCTGACGGCTATCGTGTTTCAAGTTATATTGATGTACTTTTTAGGGCATATTCGGACGATTGAGATTTCGGTCCATCGGGAGTATAGCTATTGGGCTAGATTTTGAAATTCTAGCCAAAACGTTTCTGTCGAATGCGATTCTGTCCATTGAGATTCGGTTGAATGGGAACCCCCCGAATATTCACTACGAAAATGCTGTTAATAATTTGGATATTAACTTAATTACACAGTTGTTGAATAATTCAACATTTTTAAGTTTGGATTTTTGTAAAAGAATAGCTACAATAGTAGTATGTAATTCAAAACCTGGTTTGTGAATAAAACTGGAAAAATATTTAAGTCTTATCATTTATAATGAATAAATATAATAGTTCAAATTAGGCCTAATTAATTACCCTTTAATTCTCCGCCATTAGGGTTTATAGTGAAATTTACCAATCTTAAAAACCCTGAACTTTGCAATATTCCAAAATATAAGCCTAAGTAAATATAGATTCCATAAAGGTCATTTACCAATCTTAAAATACTTCGCACTTTGCAACATCCAAAATTCTATTCCTATGTAAATGTAGATAAAAGTTGACTAAATAAAGGACATTTACCAATCTTTAAAACCCTGTACTTTGTAGTAATGCAAATTCTATTTCTAAATACACATAGAAAAGATGATACTATAAAGGTCGTCAAACACTTTGGTAAAACACAAACATATGGAAAAATAAACAAATTGGGAGGCAATTTGATTAAAATCAACATCCAAAGTATTGATAAGTAAACATGTAAGGTGAATAGTACCGGGGAAAGCCAAATGGGTATAGTTTTATTTAAACAGTAAATGAAGATATACTAGATAAATAGTAATCGACGGTCTCTGATAAGTGAGCGGGATTGGTAAAAGTCAATAGAGATCAGAGGTTTATTATAAATGACGACATACCAGATAAAATACTAAACATGTTGGTTTCAAGTTTGGTGAACTCTACCCTTTGTGGACTTGATTAGAATAGTATAAATAGCCGGGAATTTTATAAATCAATACCATTCCTCACCTAACCCCTGACAGAATACCACCAGACTCTGAGAGATTTCTCCAGATAGTAAGTTTTCAGTTTATTTTATTTAAAGTTAAACTATACCAGTCATAATGGTTATGTGCGATATTTGCGGCGCTAAATATGCTAAGAATTGTAGTCTTCTTAGACATAAATGCGAAAAACATGAAAATATTAGTTTTCCATGCTCCGTCTGCCCGCAAACGTTTATTAGACGTGATATTCTAAATAATCACGTAGCTAGGAAGCATAGTAATATAGTCCCAAGTCGCCAGTCACGACCCAAGCGTGAGGCTGAAGGTGTTTTGCGATGTCTTAGTTAAAAGATCTAAGCCCGCTACATCCGAACCCTTCACGTCCACCGCCGAAACCCAAGACGATCCTGAAAGTTCCATGCTCGCCTTGAGCGCCCAAGAAAATGCCGATATCCACGCTTTCATGGATGGGATTGATGAGCCTGACCACGACCTCACCCTGGAACCCCTGAGCACCCAAGAAAACGCCGATATCCATTCTTTCATGGACGGAGTTAATGGACCAGAGCCGGAACCCTCCTTGGAACCTCTGAGCACTCAGGAGAACGCCAGTCTCCACGCATTCATGGCGAATTTTGAGGAAGCGGAAGAGGCACAACGACCAGAGCCAATCATCGCCACACCGCCAAACAACCCTGTCCACGATACTTTGGAGGAATTACAAGTCTTGGGACATGCGATTTTTTGCGGACGGATAACACCATCAGCTATTGAAACGGACGTTGAAGGGTTAGTTAATCGCCACCGCGCATTAATCGAGAACTATCTTCAGAATAAGTTAAATCGGGATCACGGGATCAAGTGGTACATATCAGTTCGCGGGCGCTATACTCGGGAATTAGCGAACGAGGCTCAAGAGGTCGAGTTTCTAGCTTATCATAATAGTCGGACTCAACAAACCATTTCCGGAGACATCTTGCGTGACCGGTATAAAAAATCAAATTGATGAATTTCAAAACACTGGTAGTGGTTGGGTGTTAGACAAGATTTTATTTCTTCAAGTAAACATTATATCATATTTACCGTTAGTTTGAGGAACTTTCATTGAACTACCCAAGAAACTTGCCCAAAAAAGAGCGCTGATAAATGTAAAGAACGACGACAACCGATGCTTTCTATGGTCTTTACTAGCTCATCTTCACCCTGTAGCACCTAACGAAAACCCATCGCGAGTGCAAAAATACGTCGAGTTTCAAGATGAGTTAAATTTAACCGGGGTAACGTTCCCATTCGAACTTAGTGTCGATAAAATGGAAAAGTTTGAGCGCAAAAACCATTTATCAATAAACGTGTTTTGTTACGAAAACGAAGTTGTCCCACGCTTCTTTAGCACAAATCGGGTAGAAAAGCATCGTCAAATAAACCTCCTTCTCATAACGAAAGGCGAAACCAAACATTATTGCCTTTTATTCGGAGCTTGAGTAGACTGCTAAGTGATTTTACGGGACGTGGACACACAACACACTATTGCCGGTACTGCCTACACCGATTTTCGGGTCCCGATTCCGAAACACGAAGGGACGAACACGTCATTGACTGCAGTATACATGGACCCCAAAAAATCATCATGCCGACCAACGATCCCGTCTAAGAATTTAAGAACTACGGATGGTGTGAAAAGGTAAGATATTCATTATTACTTTAATTGGTTAGGTTTCGAAGTAATTAAGTAATCTAATAATCTTAAATTTTTCAGTTGAAGTACGTAATATTCGCGGACTTCGAGGCGATTCTACCGAAAATCGCCACATGCATGCCCGATTCCACACTCTCCTCAACGACACGGTTAACAAGCCACATCGCCTGCGGCTTTAGCTACGTAGTCGTGGGGCCTGATGGGAAACCGTCCAAGCGGGGAAGATGCTGCCTCGAAATTCCTCGAAAATCTCCTGGTTGAACAGGATGTTTTAACGGAAAAGCTGAAGGATATTGTGCCAATGAATTTATCACGAACGGACGTTGCCAACTTCACTGCTACCACATCTTGCTACGTTTGTGGCGACCCTTTTACGGTGAACAACTGTAAAGTTCGTGACCATGACCACTCAAGCGGAGCGTATCGAAGGCAGCCTTGATCTTCCGCGTTAAGAACTTCAGTTTTTAGAGGCCCGATAATACCGATGCTTTTTCACGTCCCTTAGTCACGAACACGCTGGCCTTTTCACGGATTTCCTCGAAAATTTTGGGTAATTCGCTAAAGTCGTGGTCACCCTCCTCAAAGCGTAAGTCACAAATGTTTCGAGTTAGCCAGGAACATTGCCTTTTATTGCTACGCGATAGATCAGCAAAGGGGCAAGGTGATTTGAAAATCCACACCTCGTCTCCTCAAAGTATGCGGCCATTTCCTTAATTATCCATGCACCTTCAACTCGGAAGAAGTTAACCTCGATGAAGGCAGTCATTTTGGAACGTAAACCGCAGCTTGTTCTCCGGGTAATATTCCACTACGTAGTCGATGATCGTCCGAGGTACTAGCTTTGAGGTCTACGAAAAGATAACCGAAACTTTCAGAGGTGGCCTGTTTAAACGCGTCTACCACGTATTTGCTATTGGTTGGGTATATCTGCTTCGCAAGATGGATAATGGCCGACTGGTCACGTGGTGTTTTGAATATAACCAAGTTTAGGTTTAAAGTACGTATCTCCTTTCCGGGATAATATAGGTTCTGCATTAGAATTAAAACTGAGGTATTTCTATGATAGGAACCTCGTATAAAGAGGTTCGTCACATCCTTATTATTGGCAATTTCACATAAAAGGTCGTATAATATAACAAAATTTTTCACACCGGCATCTAAAATGCTAACATCTAATAAACCCTCATGAAATTCTACCATCGGTGAATGTGAGGATATAGTATTAAAAAGACTCGCCTGATATTCCGTGTAACACCAAATTATCCTTTCGGGTGACGGTAAAATACATATTTCACGATGTTTAATTAATTTAGCTACAAAAACACTCTTCCCACAACTAGTGACCCCGGCTACGAGCCCAGTAAATGGGTGTTGCAAAGTTAAATCCATCTCTTTTAGTGATTTAAATAAATAATTTAATTCCGCTGCTGGGGTACTTTAGTTGCTGGAGAGAGCTTGGTTAGCCGTAAAATGATCTTATCACCACGTGCACGAGTTTTTATACCCGATAAACTCAAAGACCTTTGATAAGTCCGATAAGATATCTAGTTTCGATGTAGACATCGATAAGTTTGGAAAAAGCACGTTATCGGATATCGGTTCTGGTTTACCCCTGCCATGTGGAAATATATCTTATCGATAAATAGTTCTAGTTTCGGTTCTAGTTTACTATCTGGAAATTTTCCTTCCACGTGGGAACATATCTTATCAATAAAAGATTCCATATTTCTTATCGGTTCTTGTTTATCGCCGGCAACGTGTCTATTCACGTATCTAGATATTTCAAACCACCACCTCATGTAAACCAGTCTTAACATTTTAATTCTCCTCCGGATTGGTTTTAAATGGTAAGTTGAATTTATTTTTTAGGTGAAATAATGCATATCTGCTACCATATACTGTAAACAGAGATCCAAGGCTTAATATTTAGCTTATAACTTTATTATTTACAAATAGTTCTTACCAAGTTTTTATTATTCATATGTTTCGTTTCGGAGACAAGCAACACCCCCTTAAATTAATGCTTAATTTAACGTGGTTTATTAAAAATCCATATTATTTAATTGGCTTCATCCCTAGTTCGACTAGAGTCTCTTAAACAAACATTTTGGACAGACAGCAGGAATTCCGATCACATTTCCGCTTTGGCGCAAGATTTGAAAATATCAACTTAGGGACTCGCAGTGCGATAGGCTAGGTTAGGTTTGGTTTGGTTTTATACCCGAGATTTAAATTACCCCCGCAAAGGCTTAACATTTTCAAATTTCGTGTCAAAGTTTTGAAGAAAGTGTTTCGAGTTTCCAGTTTTTTATAAATATTTAAATAAGTATAATTAATATTAATTATTTTCCTCGACAACTATTTAAGTTAGCATGCGTTGCACCCTGGTAAGTCAATACAATTATTATAAATGGTATACATCAATTAGGATTAAGGTATGAATTCGAGCGTACGCCGTCTGTCACCATTCCCAAAATTACGTAGTAAATAAGACGTTCACTTTCTAATACATTAGAACTGTAGTATATCTACCTAATCTTTGATTGCCTGCATTATCAGCAAATGATTGAAGCCCGGGATTTTGAATATAGCAATGAACTTTGGTCTTGATTGAAGTCAGATAAGACTTAACATTTTCAAATTTCCCACCCAAATAAAAACAAAATGGTGTCGAAAAGAAAATATGACGTCGGGGGAAATAATAGCGCTTAGAAGGAACGATGACGTCAGAAAAAAACAAGATTTCGCCGAGAAGAAACGATGACGTCAGAGAAAAAAAATGGCGCGCAGAAAAAAAATGGCGCCCACAAAAATAAAATGGCGTCGCTACCATCGTGATACCATTGATTCCATTGAATACCACTGAATTTGAACCTCCCTTTTCTACCTTCTCATCTCTTGTGGTTAGATATTGTTACGATAATAATAGATACGCTTCGTATTAGTTACGCTAGCCTCGACCTTTAACCTCATGGACAATAACAACACCTGCGCTTTTGTCAAGCGAATGAGCTCGTGGAAATGCGAGATCAACAACACCTAGGACAGCGACGATAAGAGAGAGGGGGAAGGAAGAACGGGACCTCGGGAGTCAAGAAGATAAAGGATGAAATAGGGAAAGAAGGGGAGAAGTGCGCAAGATGTGAGAGTGAAAGGTCGAGGTAGTTTTGGCGGGAAAATGGAAAATACGAGCGAATTGTTGTAAACAGAACGGAATAAACTTTAGTTTATCTTTTAACTTTAAAGAGTTGTCGTATTTTACTAAACTAATAATAATAATATTTATTTAGCGGGAAAAGACCGCAAGCGACCACAGAGGGAAAGCCTATACAAGGTGGTTACCGGGACAAAACAAAAAAGCACTAAATACACAAAGAAAAATAGATAAATAACAATTAACAGCGAATAATTAATTTAAATTACAATCCAAGAGCCATTTATCAAGAAAAAATTTGGAAATTAAGGACCGAAACTGGAGAACTGAAGCAACCCGATCAGCCGCTGTTCGTATGTCTTGAGATATATAGCTGTCATCTGCATACTGATAAATAGAACAGCCCGCAGACAACACGGATGGGAGGTCGGCAACAAACAGGTTGAAGAGCAATGGTCCGAGAATTGACCCTTGAGGAACTCCAGACAAGACAGGGCGGTAGGAACTAAACTCTCCTCGGTAAATATCGCGTTGATATCGGTTGGACAAGAAGTAACGGAACCATAGGAGAACGGCTCCCGAAACTCCAGCACGCTCGAGCTTGTAGATTAGGCGTTTGTGGCAGACCGAATCAAAAGCCTTCGACAGTCGAAAGAGACGACATGTACATCTGGCGGACTTCTTTCATCAAGAAAAGATGACCAGTGATGAAAGGATTGCAAAAGCTGCTGCATGCACGAACGGCCAGTCCTAAAGCCAAATTGTGACGAAAGTAATAGAGAATGGTATTCAAGGAAATTGTTTAGTTTTTCCGCTTCGAGGAGTTTCCCAATGACAGAAGTGAGAGATATGGGTCGGTAGTTCGAGATGTTGTTTCTTTTACCGGATCCCTTAAAAATTGGCACAACATTGGCTAGCTTCCATCCTGAGGGTAGGGTCGATGTTTCCAAAGAGCGATTAAAAAGTGTAGTCAGAGGAGCAATAAGTACGGGGGCCATCAACTGTAGTAGGCGGGGCGTGACCCCAGCAGGCCCGCATGCAGAACCGGGTTTCAAACGAGCCAGGGCACTGGCAACATCAGCGGAATCAATGTAGTTCAAAGTGAAGCGTGGGTCAGGTTGGGGAGCAGACGGCAAGGTCAAATCCGGATCCAGAGTACTGAAACTGTTGTAAAAAAAGTCTCCGAAAGCAGAGGCGATGGCGCAAGGGCAAGAAAGGAGTCCACTAGGTACCTCAAAGGATGACGGTGGAGGTAGTAGAGATTTCGACCGAACAAAACTCCAGAAACGTTTAGGATACGTGGCCAGGGTGTCGTGCAAATGCCCGACGAATTTGTCATAAGCTTCGCGAGTCGACGCACGTAAAACATTGCTGAAACGTCTGTATTTGTGCCAGTCGGATTCCTTTTGAGTTTTCTTGGCCTTATTATAAAGCGAATTCTTTTTGTGACTCAGGTGAACGAGTTCCTTCGTGATCCAAGGCGATCGCTTTTTCCCACGTATAGCAGTTGACTTAAAGTTATCCTTTACTCACGCCCAAAAAATATCCAGCCACAGTTCCCAAGTTTCGTCAATACTGTTGTCAGCCGAGAAAGCCAAGTCCCAAGGAGTGTGACGTATCGTGTTGTGAAGGTCCTCCAAGACCAGATCTTTGTAATTCAGGACTAAACGGTTGACTCGTTGGACGAAGCGACGCGGCATTCGTTGAGAGCCAGTAACCGCAGAATGGTCGCAGCCTGGGAGATTGTCAATAGTGCGAATTTCAGAAAGAAACCTTTCGTCATTGACAAAAACCAGGTCCAAGAAATTATTTCCGCGAGTGGGAGACGGTACAGATTGATGTAGGCCAAGACCGAAGACAGTGTCGCAGAACAACTGCTCTTCCGCAGTTCTCGGAGAAGGTTCCAACCAAGACACATGCAGGTTGAAATCGCCCATCAAAAGAAACACATCATGTGGCGGCAGGTTCTCCAGGAGGTGTCCAAAAAGGTCGCAAAGCGTAACCAGGTAAGCCAGGGAAGAACTTGGTTGACGATAGACACAACCGACCACAGCCGAACGAGAGCCGCAAGTAAAGGTCACAAATACCGCTTCGATTGGAATCCCATCGTCAGAGGTTTGGAATGCGCATGGGAGCTCGACAGGAACAGGATGTAATGATTCATGTAACGATAATAAAACACCGCCACCTCTGGGGTCCTATTCTGAGACGTTCGTTACGCTACCGAAAATTTCGTAACGATCGGGCTAACGAAAAGCCCGTAACGAATATTTTCTGCCACCCGAAAAAGGAGCAATTCTAAACACATTTTTATCGCTTTCTTTACCTCGTGCATCGGTGATAGAAGCATCGCGGTTTTCGGTATAGGATGATAGAAGATTTTTTCCTCCTACACAAGTACCAATCATATTAAAGAAACTTTGTAGTAGACGACGTTTCCTCTTTATCTACGCAGTGACCTACGCTGCAGCGCCGCGGCTGCATTCGTGAGAGAACTTAATAAAAGAGCTGCGTTTAATAACAATCAACATTTTTGGATTTTGAAATTGAGCTATTTTGCTAAATCTTTCGATACGAAACATTTAATTAACAAAAAAGAAAATTAGGAAATGTGGAATTAATCGATACCCTTTTTTATTAGTCTTAATTTTATCATCAGAGACTGGAAATCTTATATACAGCGGCCAATAAGAAGGCCAAGGGCAATGGCTGTCGGCCCAACCAGCGAGCTTAGGGCAGAAGGAGGAGCTTAACGTTTCTGCAGAATACGGCCGCGGGGGCTCCTGAAGGCCAGATAATGGCAGACATAGATGCATATGACAAGGATACCTTTTTCATAAGCGAGAATGGCCAACTTTGTTGTGTAAGAGACAGCCTGGCAGCCCGGTATTTTGTTAACTCCTAAGTTGACAAGTTAGCTGTTTTCACCTTCAGAAGTTAATACAGCCCTTTGAATCTAAATAATTAGAAATGAGAAATGTTATTAAAAGAATGAATCTATACAGTTGCAGTTGTATCGAAATGAAACCAATTAAATATGTGTCTTTGATATTTAGCTCTGATAATTTCAGAAACTTAATAAAAAATAGTTTTACGTATTCAACCAGAATTGATTTTAATTAATTTAACAATAAAGATTTTGAAATAAAAAGGCTGAGAATGGGATCCTCTTAAAAACCAGAACCACACCCATAAGCGTAAGTTTTAAAAAAATTTTGGTAACGTACACTTTAAAAAATCTCGGCCTCAAATTACAAGAGCTACATTGGTTTTTTTCGAAATTAAGAAAATGTTTTAGAGATCCAATGAACAGCAATGGTTTTTACCTTTAATGCAGAATTTGAGTTTAAATAATGCAAATGTAAAATGTTATTAAATGAAAGAATTTATCTAGTTCTGTTTGCCATTATTTCCCTTGAAAAGTTATCGCCAGCGTTTAGTCAGCGACTCAGCGGAGGTTTCATCATTAAGGTGTAAAATTTACCTCTACATCTTATTAATGTGTCCCAGCTGTCACAGATAACAATGTAATTGATTGATCTACCAGCAAGACTAATAATTAAATTGTTTATAATTTATTTGAACCTACCGACAGTATTCGTAAAGTCTGGGTTTTATCCCAAATAACCGAAGTTGATGTTGCCTATAACATCAACAATTCAACATAACGCTATTTTGACCAAGGTTTAGCCAAATTGCAAATATTCTGGTGATTTTGAAGATTTTAAAATAATTGCAGTGAATTTCAATGACGTTTTTGTTACGAAAATAATAAAAATGAGACCTAGTTAGCCTCTTTTTTAATTCCAATTAAAAACATTCTGGTTTTAACCGGGTGCTTGAACGCAATTTTTTAATTCCAATTAAAAACATTTTGGTTTTAACCGGGTGCTCGAACGCCATGAGTCCCAAATAATAAATTAGGCGTAAACTGCGTGTCTCTAACAGTGACAAAATGTCGTAACTAAAATACCCAAAACGACGTAAGTCAGTGCATTTAATTAAAATTATGAGAAACAATACTTAATCTACATATACGATTTTCAGAAGATTTTATGGAGGAAAAAAGACAATTTTATTTGCCACTACTTTTAAATTTTTACTAACTTCTCCAGAAATGAGATTTCCTCGATGGAAATGGTACAAATTAATCTCTAAAATTGATAAACAAATATTTCTAACTATTACTAATTATTTACCATTTTCATAGGATTTTATGGGGAAAAAAGACAAGAATCTAATTTCCGATATTTTTAGAAACTTCTCCAGAAATAAGTTTTCCTCCATAGAAATGGTACTAATTTGTGTCTTAAACTAATAAAATATTACTACAAATTATTATTTATTATTTTCATAGGATTTTGAGGGAAAAATACAAAAATTTAATTTGCCATTAGTTCTACAAACTTCTCCAGAAATGGGTTTTCCACAATGGAAAAGGTACTAACTAGTGTCTAAAAATAATTTAATATTATTTCTATTTCTAATTATTTTTAACCGTTTTAATATTTTTTATGAGGAAAAGAGACAAAAATCGAATTTGCCACTACTCTTAAATTTTTACAAACTCCTCCAGAAGATTTCCTCCATGTAAATGGTACTATTTAGTCTTTAAAATTAATTAAATATTATTTCTAATTATTATTTACGGTTTTCGTAGGATTTTCTGGGAAAAAAAGTCAAAAAATTTAATTTGCCACTACTTTTACAAACTTCTCCAGAAATTAGTTTTTCTTCATGCAAATTGTACTAATTAGTGTAAATACTATTAATAATTATTTACCTTTTTAATATAATGACCATGTGACGTAGTTAATTTTTGACGCATTGAAAATTCGCCTAAAAAATTTACCTTTTGATCAAACCAAAATTAAAATTAAAAGCTGTACTATAACAAAAACTACTTCAAGGGTGAAATTTACATTTTTAACACCAAATATATATTTTTAGGAATACTGTTTAATGCATTTTTTATATACAATGGAATGAATAAAATATTATTTACCTTTCTTTTTCTATAATAATAATCAATGTTTCATCTTAAAGATATTACTTTTTTCTTTACTTAAAGAGTGTTTTGGCCCCATGAGGTTTTTCATTATCACAAATAAAAAAGATTTATATGGCAATTTTTCTCCCTCATTTAAAAGAATTGCCTATTTCTTTTAAATTTTGCTCCTTAAATAATTTATTTTACAATTTCTTTTTCATAGAAAAGAAAAAATAAGAAATTGCTCTCTTTCTAATTTTCAATTAATTTTCCCCCTTCTACTAAATTCGAAAACCATTTTCTTTACCCTTTCTCTTAAAATACATTTTTTCTTCCTTTCAACTAATTTCTTTTTCTATTCCTTCCTTCTAAAAAGATCTCTTTTATTTCTCTCAATTAATTTTTTTTCTATTCTATTTTTTTTTATTTAAATTGATTCATATTTCTTTTTATTGGTTTCCCTTAACTTTTTTCCTTTAAATTCAAAAAAATAATTTTGTATTACTTTCCCTTAGTTTTTTCCTTTCAATTAAAGTATGATTTTTTTCCTTTCTTTCCTCTCAAAATCTTTTTTTCTTTTAATATAATCAAAAGGAAAAAAATGATTCCTTTCAAAAAAGAAATTATTTTCTTAACCAATACATATTTTTTCCCAATAAAAAGAAAAAAAAAACCATTTTCACTAAATATTTTTTCTTTCCGTCGGCGTCTTTCTTTAAGAGTACAGGCAGCAAAGCGGTTGTGGCTGAACCTGTAGTTCAAGTTATAATATCGCTATATAAAGTGGCAGAAATTTCTTAGTGGTCACGTGGGCCACTGACCCCCCTCCTCCTATTTAATTTTTAAACTGGTCATGGCAATTTTTAAACTGGTAATTTGCCCTGTGTCACCGCCCTTATTTCCCACGCTGGAGTCTAGTTCTCTTACAAATACAATGGAGCTACGCGGCAGCACTTAACAATCGCCTACCAAAGGGTAGGGGCGTGCGCGAGGGATGCTGGGAGAGTTACGATGCCGCAGGTTGCCCGTCATCATTTCCAATCCATCTCACCTCATTCATCCCTGGTGTAATAAGACCCTACACACCTCAAATTGCCGCCTCTTCCCTAATTGGCTAAGAGCTTCTGTCGTCGTTGTGGGGTTTAAAGTCGTTAACGAGCGCGTGTAGAACAAAATAGTAGTTTATAATTTAATTCGCATTCTTTTAATAAAATTTCCTGAAGTGGTGAAAATGAATCAAGCTCTTCACAGTGTAGTACTAACGTCAGGGAATAGTTAGTGGCGTCATCTAGAGACAATTGTTTCGTGTAAGTAGATTTTTCGTTGTGTTATGGCGCAAAGTTTCAGTGTATTTTTGAATTTGGTGACTTGGTTGAACTCTGGTTAATGTCCTGGACCAATATGACTCCATTCTTTAATTATTATTTTCCGAAAACACATAATATCCTCCATTGAGTTTTGTACCTTGAAGTTGCGTTATTAACTTGTGATTACAGACTTCATTTGAAGCAAAGAGATGTTCTCGGAACGTTCAACAGGATCCTCATCTAATAGCTAAACCACCTGTTGATTTTTTGGTACTTAATTTTATCCTTCAGAAATATGAACTAGGCCTACTAAGTTTTTGGTTCAAAATATTAACTTCGTTAATTTAAAGGGAAAGTGACAAACATTAATCAGAAAGCTGAAGTAAGATGAGGAATTTGTGGAATGGAAATTGCGTATAAAATTGCCAATGAAATATAAATGACTTTAAATTTAACTACTTTAAATTAAGACAGTATTTTAATGTAGGGTTAAAATATTAAGCAACGCAAGTAGTTTTGCGCCTGGAAAGATGCGTCAGCGTTTCATTTTTGGAAAAATAATTTTGTTGTGATAATTAAAGTAGCTGGATTTTAATTTTCTTCGTAAGCCCTCCATTAACTATAATCTTGTTTAACCGCATGAATGATTACTGGCGTAGATTAATGGACAGTAACGCGATGACAAACGTGTAGCTTGTTTACGTTAATATTTAAATCACGAATCGGTAATATTCTAGCACGCCTCGTGCTGCTATCTTTAAAAATATCAATCCAACTTGTATTTGTAGAAAATTCATTTGCCTCATAAGTTTCATAACCAAAAATATACTGTTTTCCATTCATTTCTTTTTCCCTTTAAATAGGGCGGTGTGTTATGTTTCATTTTATTTAAAATAAGATCTATATTTCGTTAAAGGGAATGCGAGGCTTCGTTTGAAAAACCTCTAATTTAAAATAGAATTAATTTCTGTGAATTCAAAATTATCAAGCTTTTAATTCTCCGATTTCTGGTTATTTGGCCGCAATATGCCTTTCAAAATGCTTCAAATGAAATTATTTTAAATCCTCTTTTTATGAAAGGCTAAAACGTTTCCAGTACTCCTACGTCACGGATATATTTTTCACGCGAGATGGTGCCACTCTGTCCGCTATCAGACCCAGAGTTTAGACTGGCGAGAAGCTCGAGAGTCGAGATGCGTAAAGGATTCCCGCGCTTTTTTTCTCACGTCATAGTGATGTCATCAAACGGGCGAACAAGCTCGACAAGACAAAATTATTGATATATCGAGTTTTGGTGATTTTTCTATGGATTTTAAAAATAAGAAACATTAGTTCAATTATATTAAAAACTTGATATTTTGAAAGTAGAGACTCGAAAATGTAACAACATAATACCACTTTTGTTGTCTTCGTGGGCCTTGAAAGATTAGGAGACTTATACGACTAGTTCATTAAAATAGTAACTTTGTTTACAGTCTAAAATTTATAGGTATTACATCGTCGAGAGCGCGGGTCGGAGTAATCAGCTTTTATACAATAATGTTGTTTTTTACTAACACATAGCGATAGACATTATATAGCGAAAAGTAAGCTTCGTAAAAACTAATGTCTATATACAACAATGTACCTTTTTTTTACAATTTAGAGGTTTAGTTGTATATTGCTGGTCTTAGGTTACGACAAGTTCTTATTGGTCGGGCGTTGAGTTCTGGAACGGAATCCGCTGGTGTTCTAAGATTAGGTTGTCGAGTGGATGTCGTTGACACTGACTGGTGTCGTTCTTGTTCGGTTGCATGGTCGGCCTGTCGTCGTGTAGGTTGTTTAGTTGGTGGATTCTTAACGCTGCTTGGCATCCAGTCGAAAATGTCCGCATCTGAGTCGCAAGGCTGGATTTGATCATTTCCATATCGAAGTTGGATTCGTAGACGTATCTGGTTCTGATGTCTGCGGGACATGCCGTATTGCGTCTCGATCTCGTACATCATTCTTCCACTGTATCTCTTGATGACTCCTTTTCTCCATTTGGTGCCCTTTCCAAAGTGTTTTACGTAGACTAGATCGTTGGGTGCGTACTTGTGTGTCGCTTGATTTCGCCCTTCAGAATTGGTTTGCTTGACTTCGGGTCTTGAATCTTGATTGGTCTCGGACTTGTGTCTTAGGCTTGGATGACACACATCAATTCTTGTGATAACATTTCTTCCTATCATCAATTCGGCTGGCGATTTCCCAGATGAAAGAGGTGTTCGGCGATAGGTCATCAGAATTCTGGCTATTCGGGTTTCCAAGCTTCGTGATGGATACAGTTCTAGGTTATTATTTATTGTCTCTATTTCGACATTCGTACCGCCTGTGAGCTTCTTCAATCCGGACTTTATGGTTCGTACGCTCCTCTCGGCTTGACCGTTTGACTGCGGATGATAAGGTGCTGTTGTTAGATGCCTAATTCCGTTATTCCTGACAAATCTTAGGAACTCGTGGCTGGTAAACCCTGTCCCGTTATCGGTTACGAGAGTCAACATGATGCCGTATTTTGCGATGTGGTTTCGAAGAGACTTGATAACTGCTTCGGATGAAGTTGATCGGGTAACGTCGACTTCCATCCATTTGCTGTGGGAATCGACCAGTATCAAAAGGTATTTCCCTTCGATTGGTCCGGCGAAATATGCATAAACTCTATGCCACGGTTGGTTAGTCTCTGGCCATGGTTGAAATTCGGCGGCTGGCATGGATGAATTTTCCTTCATATAGGACATTGCTTTACTACTTCTTCAATCTCCTCGATGTGTGGCCACCATATTCTCGAGTGAACTAGAGATTTCATCTTGACTATTCCCTGATGAGTATTATGCAATTCCTTCAAGAGTTCTTGTTTGCATGACCTCGGTATTATCACCCTGTTTCCCTTGAGAATGATGTAGTCGAGGTTGGATAGTTCCGTTTTTCTTCACCTGTAAGTTGGATTCCGTTTCGCATGTAGTGCAGAACTTTCGTCTATGTTGGATCGAGGGTCGTCAATTTCTCTAGCTTTGCGCTGGTAATTGGGCCATCGTCTATGTCCTCCATCAGTAAAACATATTCAGTTGGTACTTGAGTTTTCGTTTCTGTATCCCGTAGCGGTAAGCTGCTTAAAGCATCAGCATTTTGGTTTGGCGACCCCTTACGAAACTTTATGTCGTACTGGATCGCGGATAATAACAATGCCCACCGTTGGATTCTTGCTGCAGCCATTGGTGGAACAGGCTTGTAAGGTTAAAGTAGTGATACCAAAGGCTGATAAAAATGAATTTCTTGCCATATAGGTAATTTCGGAATTTGGTGACGCAAAAGACAATCGCGAGGGCTTCCCTCTCTAGTTGCGAATAATTCTTTTCCGCGGCTGTTAAACTTCGCGGTGTGAATGCAATTGGTCGTTCTGTTAGTTTCCCGTCAGAGTCTTTTTGCACGTGAGAGATTACTCCTCCAATGCCGTATGGTGAGGTGTCGCACGAAAGTGAAACCTCCTTGTAGATGTCGTAGTGGACTAACATTTTGGACGTTTGCATGGATTTCTTGGCTCGTTCGAACACTTCCTTTTGTTCTCTTCCCCATTTTCATGGTGTGTCCTTGTGCAAAAGTTGGTGTGGCGGTGCAAGGTTTGTCGCATGGTATGGTAGGAATCGTCCGTAATATTTGATCATGCCAAGAAATGATCGCAACGTTTCGACGTTCTCGGGATCTAGTGCTAACATAATGGCTTCCATATTCTCGTTCAGTGGGTGTAAACCCTCAGAATCCAAACGGTGTCCAAGGAATTCTACTTTAGGGACGAAGAAATGGCACTTTTCCTTGCGTAACTTCAAGTTGTTTTCTTTCATGAGGGAAAGAAACTTGTCTATTTGATGGAGATGTTCCTCTTCTGTTTTGGCGCCAAGCAGGACATCATCCTGAAATGGCATTACACCGGTCATTCCTTGCACAACCATCTCCATGTGCCGTTGAAAGATCGCTGACGAAGATATATATTCCGAATGGCAGTCGCTTGTGCTGGTACAATCCTTTTGTGGTGTTAATAACGGTGATTTCTCTGGACTCTTTATCAAGCTCGATTTGATTGCTCGCTTCTCGCAAGTCAATCTTGGTGAAATACTTGCAACCCGCAAGTCCGGCGAATATGTCTTGCGTTCTTGGAAGAGGATAGATTTCAGTGTTTATTGCCGGATTCGCGGTTGAACTGAAATCTCCGTAGATTCTGATATTCCCATTCGGCTTGATTACTGGAACAATCGGTGAGGCATATTTGGAAAATGGTACGCGTTCAATGATATCGGCTTTTGCCATTCTTTGTAGTTCCGCCTCGACTTTCTCCGTCATGGAGTATGGTATAGTCCTTGCAATACAGCACTTTGTGACTGCGTCTGGTT
The DNA here is from genome assembly GCF_054372755.1 of Phalangium opilio. Lineage (NCBI taxonomy): Eukaryota > Metazoa > Arthropoda > Arachnida > Opiliones > Phalangiidae > Phalangium > Phalangium opilio. Next base: position 1,095,027 of record NW_028324260.1, read on the forward strand.
TGACGTGTAGATGCGCTTGAACATTCTTAAGCTTCTCCAGTTCTGTAGTGAAGAGCTGTGCGTGGTTCTTCAATAACGTTTCCAGTGTGGCGTGGCTCTGAATCATGTGACTGACTCTTGCTTCGTTGATGGATGGTAGCAGTTCCAATGAAGAATAAAGCCATTTCCTTCCACATAGGTTCGGACCTTCTCCTTGTACCACTTGTATCGGTAATCGGGCTTCCTTCGTCTTGTACCTGACTGTTACTGTTGTACTTCCTATGAGGTCAACTGATCCTCCGGTGTATGAGCGTAAGGTCGTCGTGAATTTCTATATTCATCCGGTATGTGGAATTTTCCGAAAATAGGCCTCGTTAATCATTGAGTAGCCTGAGCCATTGTTGACTTCGAAATCAATGCTTGTCCCGTTGATATGACAGCTGATGATGTCGGGAGGTGGTATATCGGTGTCGCCTTTTTCGGTTTCAGTAATGATACTGGTGTTCGAGGATGGCATCTCAGTCCCGGTCTCTTTCGTTTTCCGCAACAATTTTTTATAGTGGGAAGTCATATACTCGTGAAGATGCGATCGCTGTATTCTTCTGATCGATCTGTTAGCTTCCTTAACTCCGATATGTAGACTGCGATGGATTCTCCCTGTCTTCCGTTCCTATTGTTGAATCATAATCGCTCCACAATCTTCGATGGCTTTGGATTGAAATGTTGGCTTAAGGGTGTTACCAAGGCGGCGTATGTCTTGTCAGGAGTAGTCTCAGGTCGGACGAGATTTCTCAATAGGGCATACGTGCTTGATTCGGATACGGTCTGAAATATGGCTCTCTTTTAAGCATTATCTGTTATGTTGTTCACAGTGAAGTAAGTGTCTAAGCGTTCAACATATTGTGACCAGGGTTCACTTCTGCTATCGAACATCTCTAATCTTCCTAGTATGGCTGCGATGTTCGTTGGTTGAAGAATGTCTTGGGGCACTTCTGGCTGGGATATACCGCTAAGTACGTTTCCTTGTGGCATGCGTTCTTCAGTGTGGGCTAGGACTAATGCAATTCAATCACGCCGTCGATCTCGCCTCCGTCGCCATTTTTGATTGAGAGATTGAAACTTATTCGACTAGTTCATTTAAAATTGGTAACTATTTAAAGTCTAAAATTAGTAAGTGTTACATCCTCGAGAGCGCGGGTCGGATTGCTTGCAGAGATAAGGAGTAAACGGCTTTTATACAATAATGTAGTTTTTTTACTAACACACAGCGATAGTTTTTATGGCGAAAAATAGGCTTCGTAATATCTAATGTCTATATACAACACACCTGATTTTCTGCAAATGCGTTTACATTTGACGAAACTGACATATTGATGGCATTATTAACCGATTGAAGCGATTGCTCAATCGCAATACCTGCCCCATATGCCAGACCAGGCTCTAAAGACTCCGCCATTGACGGTGGGGGTACATTACCTCGGTCAGGAGATCAGATTGAATAATCTTAGCCTCCTCGGCCAATTCAGTTAGGGTAAGCGAAAGCTTGGCCCCTTAACATTCTACGGTATGTCGGATGGCAATGCCGTAGAATGCGCTGAACTTGTACCAACAGAGACTCCGGTATTTCTAATCGGCATGAATACATCGATAAACAATGGATGTACTGAGTCAGCGGTTCATTCTCGCCTTGAGTTCGGTTATCCAACTCGAGCAGAATTCGCCTAGAGTAATCAGTAGTCTGATTTTCTTTTCTGAAACACTCTCGGAATTCCGAAAGGTTTTTTAAAGCGGCTGAACCCCCTACAATTTTAAACCAACGATCGTCCGGCCCTTGTAAAGACAAAGGGATCACATGAAAAAGGATATCCTTATCACTATAGATGGTCGCTGATTGACACCACAGAAGAGCCTCGAGGAAATCCATCGGAAATTTCTCATCTGAGGGTTCTACATAGGTTGGCGCATCTACGCGCAACCTTATTTGATGTGTTTGCGTTGGATTTTCAGCAATACCCGCCCATCTACCCGAGACAAAACCTTGAAAGGCTTGACGCAAGGCATCCAAATAATTTGGCCGATTTGCTGAGCCGAGTCTCAGGACTCAACGCCTTAACCATTAATACGTTAAGAGCAGTATGTAGTGTTATATAAGAGAGCTACCGCTCTCTCAGGAAGCGGAAGCCCCGTATCTAGTTTCCGGCATAATTCAATATAGTGGTAACACTATACTAAAATCACCAATCAACTACTTGACTATCGACCCTCACTCTTTCGATTTAAATTTTGTAGATAAAGAATTAACTTTTGTACATGTATCACTCTATGGCTTCAAAGCCCCACGTTAGGCGCCAGTTTGTAAGCCCTCTACAAACTCGTAGGCTTACCTAGAGTGAATACAAGCAGAAGTGAGATGAGACTAGAAGTGAAGGGCTCTAGCATTGGAAATAGATCCTGGCATTAGTGAACAAATTTGAGGATTTTACGCCGCTTCAATCGCGCCTACGCTAGAGAGAGAAAAATTGGTCGAGTTCCAAAAAAATTTCTTACCCCCTTCCCCTCAACCTGAAGCGGCGAAACACGGGCGCGGGTGCTTGAATCTAGTTCGGCCGTCTACCACCTCGAGCGTCTCACGTTTTGGAGGGGAAATTCTGAAACCACCACTAGACGGCCAACCGTTGGTGTTTTATCAAGAATATTCACTTTCGCCGAGTGAAGAATTTGGTTAGCTCATAACTTCTAGTTTCATCTCACTTCTGAAACAAGTATTTTTTAATCAAAATTTATTGTTGACTCTTCCAGCCATATCCTCGAAAATTACAAAATGAAAACTTCGTTTTAATATAGGAAAAAAATTTCTCGGGCCTTCCCTCTTTGTCACTGGAGCCAAAAATTGCCTCTTTTCCACCCTGTGTCTTCCTTTTAAACGCAGGGTCTTGATTCGGGTCTAAAGGTTTCTAACGCCTGTGACTTTTGGTCAAGAGGTTGAGTCTCTGTCCGACGAGGATAGTTGCGCGTTGCAATAAGCGATGTACGAGGTTACCTCCCATTTTTTTTAATGTTAGTAGTTTTGGTAAGCGCCATCTAGTGAGTGAATTATGTACTTCGATTTTATTCCGTATTTTAAAAATGGCCGCGGACAACAAAAATCTTTATGACACAGAATTAACCCTTTGTCTGGTCCCGAATGAAGTTTTCAAACCCACGATCTCCACTCCCTTAAATCCTTATCACTACTTTTACAGCCAAGAACGGAACATGTTCTACCACAACTTGCCATTTTTATTTTTTAAAACTTACTAATTACCAATGAGAATTAAAAAATATGTTCAAATCACCGGATTCACCGCGCCAAAGATTTCAGACGACGGTTTTGAACTTCCTGCTTTTGAACGCTAGATGGCTTTAAACATCGACGTTTAAAGAAACAAAAATACTGAATTTTACGCTTAACTTCGACGCTAGATGGCGGTAGCAAAAACTACTAAGACGCTATGGCAGCCCCCTGGAATTTGCCTGGTAAACGACGTATAGGACTTTCTTATACCCACAAACTTAAAGCTATTTGGCACAACGGCCTACCAGGGATAACGGTTTTTCGCACTTGCGAAATGGCCGTTACAGTACATACCTGTTCTGGTGCTCCTGAGATCAAGCTATGTGACCACCCAGCCCAAACAAGGTTTGTTTCCTTGAAAGCGGGAGATATGTTTTTCCCGTAATTCCTTCTTTGAAGGGCACGGCACCAACCCAACTGTTATGGAAATCCTCAATGTATGACATTTATCGAGATCTACTTTTTGTTTCAAAGTACCTACAAACAGAAGTCCATTAAATTAGCCTAGGAAGTAACCAAAAGCGGGGTTTGGGACTCCCCTCTCTTGTGTAGCAATACTGAAGAAGGGCTACACCTTTGCCACTTCGCGGTAAATTTTGTCAGATCTCCGGTTTAAGTGCGACTCATACGCCAAAATTTGCCCTATCGAGAGAGAAAAAACTATTGGCCGAAAACGCCCCCTTCCACTGTAAAACCGAGCTCTCTTTAGCATAGGAGAAGGGATGGGGGTGTGAATTTTGGAACAGTCAAGGTCATTCAGTTTTTTATGACTCTTCATAAACCTATTGAAAAAAAACTATTTAATGGGAGGGTGAAGTAGAAAATCAAGTGATTTTTTATCGATTCTTCTACTAATTACAAGACCAGTCTGCATAGCCAAACATTCAGGAAATACTTCCGAATGATTTTAAAATTCAAATTAGGTTCCGATTTAATGGATAATTTTAAATAAGGACGTCCGACCAATAGCGTAACCCCCTGCCTTTTTATAATTAGTAGAAGAATCGATAAAAAAACCACTTGATTTTCTACTTCATCCTCCCTTTAACAACCGTGGCCGTTCCTTTTTTAATTTTTTATAAAGCAAACAATCTACCCTTTAAAGATCCAGCGCTCATGGGCTGAAGAAGTCACGCCCCGCTCACGTCAAGAAAGACTTCCTAGAGAGGAGCTCGATATTTCTGTGTTAGGAAAGGGGGAAAAATTTAACCCCCTATCCAAGAAGCTAGAAGGAGTTTTTATCCCAGCAGAGACGTACGCTATACCAGCCATTGTAATTGTTCACTTCCTAGGCTAATTTAATGGACTTCTGCTACAAAGCATAACACCGAGTCAATTACATTGCCGAATTTAAAAACGACAATTCTTCCTCTCCAAAAAAAAATGGAAAGCATTAGCTCTCATAAATGGGCACAATGTACCACGCCTTGGAACATTAGCTATTAGCACGTGTATACCTGTAAACAAGAATACTTAGTTTTGTTTAAAATGAAACTAGAGCTTGCACGAGTTTAGAACCTTGTGTTATTTTGCCACGAACATAATAATAAAAATATTTACTTTGGTTTCCCATCTTTGGTATAACAATGATGGATGTGGTCAATGGCGGCCAACTTGACCCTAGTTTAATAGCCCCAGTACCTGTGCCACATATTGGTGTGTAACTCATGAGAAAAAATACTCTTACCCGAATGCGATTATTTTTGCTGCATACATTAGTACCAAACTTTGGTAGCCCTCGAGAAAGCCTCCGAGCCTGTTAAAAAAATTTTGAGCTACTAAATTATGTTTATGTCGAGGTTCTGATACATACCTAAAACTTGTGAAGTATTCCATGTTTTTAACACTTCACTCCTTAGTTTAATGAGCGTGGAAGAGTTGACTTCCAGCCACGGATGTTTCTCCGGCGGTTCCTCGGTTAGGGGCTCATGTTCGCAATGGTAGCTCTTGCCTATTTGTATGTGTCACTCACGCTCGTTCAGCACATGATGGAGGCAAGTCAACCACAAAGTCTGCGTTTTTGTATAATGCATAATGTTTCTCGACCTGGTAAAATTGTTAAATTACCTTCTGGTGAACACCGGACTCTCGCAATTCTTTGAACAACTCCAGAAGTGATTCCTTAAAAGTGGAGCCAAATGGCACAGCGCCTGGTGCTCTCTGATTTTAAGTCCAATCTATTGGAAGTTCGAGTAACGCTCTAACTGCCAGTAAAATAAATTAAAAAAATATTGAATACATCATTTATTCTTTTGAGAATAATTTTACCCCCATGCCAAGTATCCCAAGACGCCAGGGAAACATGACTCGTCTTTTCCTGTAAAAAGATAAAATTTCTGTAAAGGAAAAATTGGCAGAATTATGGTTAGCCTAGAAGACTAGAACTAACTTAGCTTTCCTGAAATTCCCGAAAAAAAGACTGTAACGACCCCCACCACAGTGACGTTGAGTTGTGAGCTAAGGGTCAACACTTCTTGGGCAACACTTTTGCCCACCGCATGTCTAACATCTTTGGTCATAACGGAGACTATGTTTTTTGTCTCCGTGTCCGCCGAAATTTAAGAACAAAACATAGCTGAGTGTCCGGGGCTGTCCATCCTATCACCAGCCCAGAAACGGTCAACAAATAGTTTTAGGAAATGAAATAAAGTAAATTAAATTAATGTACATAAGTAGGGGGAATATTCCGTTCCCAGAACAGGTACAGTGGAAGGCAAGGGAGGATGGGAGGATTGGAGGATGGGAGGATTGGAGGATGGGAGGATGGGAGGATTGGAGGATGGGAGGATGGCAAGATGGCGGGAGAGAAAACGTAAACCTTTTGATTGACTCACCCCTCTCTCAGACCGGTAAGAGGGCGTTTAGGATTGACTCACCCCTCTCATCCCCGCACCTGCAAGGGGTGTTTTTGATTGACAGGTCAATGAAGCGTGTTCGATTCTCGGATGTAGATATTATTATTATTATTACATACATTGGATTATGAAGATAGGGTGAATTATGATTTAAGAAATAAACAGTATTTTAATATGTTAATTAGATTAAAATTTGAACCATTAATTTCTCCCGTATTAATCAAATGGTTAAGGGGGTATGAAACTCCAGATGACGTTGGGGGAAAATAAAGAATCCCCGTAAAAACCCAGCTCTACCGATTATTCTAGATCATTCTAGAAAAATTAAAATTCGCCCCGTAAAACCCAGGTTAACGTTGTTTAAGGCCATGACGTAAAATGTACAGTCAAAGTTGTAGATTGTTCGAGAATAATCTTCCCGAAAAACCCACCATTAATGTACAGTCAAAGCTAGGATGATGATCTTATTAAATAGTATAAATAGCCAGGACCCCAAGTTAAACCACCATCACAATCTCACTCAAACTCGACGAGGAAGGAAGGAACAGCCACCAAGTACAATGTAAGTATAGTTTTTGTGGACTTGTTATTTTTAAAGCTATAGTTTGGATGTAAAACTTAGTTTTCTCCATTCGACAGAATGTCTGCCGTAGTGCTATTTCCCCTATCAGATGAGAAAGTAATTGAGGTTACCCCGAAGTTAGACGTACGACTAGGGTTCAAAGACAGTTCTACGGGACTCATACTTCACCAGTCCGATTTCCACGAGCTATACGCTAGGAAGGATGAAATATTCAAGTTCTTCGAAACCGACGACGCCCCGGAGACATCATGGTTCTTTACCTGTTCTGAAACGAAGCGTGTGGAGTTGCGAACATATCGAGACCGTCAGATTATAGACATCAGGGAACTATACCCCGGAACAGGTGCTATGTACGGCAAGTTCTTCCCACCAAGAAGGGATTCGCCGTTGGACACTACCTTACCAAGACGTTAATGGATACGTATAAAGACGTAGTCACATTTCTTAACGAGGCGAGTCGAGTACGTGTGTTATTAAAAAATTGTATTGTAGAACAATTGAAATCAAACATCCGTAAATGTTGTTACGGATGTAGTATTGATCACCCCTCTCAAACTCAACACGATTGTTTGAATGGGTGGGAAATGCGTGTTTCAATGAACTTTGACACCGCGATAAGTAACTTGGATTATGTTGAAATTTATAAGATATTTACTTTGAGCACTTTTCTAAGTGACGAATTTTGTAAGTCTATGATTGGTCAAATCGTATGTAATGCCAAAGAATATTTGTGAATAAAAAACAACTTGATTCTTAAAAAATGATTCATTCCTTAAAATGGACTTCAGCTTACAACACCCATTTAATGGTCTCATAGCCGGGGCGACACAATCGGGAAAATCATACTTTGTAGCTAACCTTATAAAGTATAAATATATATGTATATCACCCTCTCCAGATAGGATAATATGGTGTTACACTGAATATCAACCGAAATTATTTAATTCGGTATTAGATCACACGCCTTCAGTAGAATTTCACGAAGGTATATTAAATGTGAATATATTAGACCCCAATATCAAGAATTTTGTTATACTTGATGTTTTACTTTGTGAAATGTCTAATAACAAGGATGTAACTAATTTGTTCATACGGGGATCGCACCATAAAAACACCTCTGTTTTTATTTTGATGCAAAATTTATATTACCCCGGGAAAGAAATTAGAACATTAAATTTAAACGCCCACTACTTGATAATATTCAAATCTCCTCGAGATAAATCGGCTATATTTCATTTAGCCAAACAGATTTGTCCCACTAATAGTAAATACGTTATCGACGCGTTTCATCAGGCAATTGCTAGAGATTTTGGGTATTTATGGGTTGATTTAAAGCCAACGACGTCAGATGATCATAGACTACGGACGGGACTCATACCGGGCGAAGAAGCTGCAGTCTATATTCCAAAATGAAAAGAGTGCATACGCATCAACATTTCTTAAAGTATTTGACTACTTGTAATGCGTGTCAGAGAAAATACGCTATCAAACACGCTAGTAATGACTCTATCAAGGCCATAGTGGAATGTTGTATAAATGTCCTACGCGGAAACGTGAAGTTATCAGATGACCAGAAGAAACGATTGAAGAAGCACTGTCTAATGTTAAGTTATCTAAACAAAGCACCGTAGCAAAATGAAACAAGTTGGGAAAACCAAAATAATACCTCTCCGAGTCTAAAAGGTTGTCTCAAAGACATTGGCTAATCTAAATCTATGAAAACTTAGTATTTGTTGTTTTTTTTTTGTTTATACCCATCTAGATTTTTATATGCAGGAAAGGTCAACTGAACATTTATATGAGCACAGGTTCCGACATAGTGAGAGTCAAAATGTTAAAACACTGGTTGCCACCATTTGATTCTTTACATGCATGATATAAGGCAATTGATTGTTTAATTTTGCGCTTTATTTACTTTTCACATAATTCAAATCCATATTATTTATATTACTGACATACTTAAACGTAAAACAATTTCAAATTACGTTAAGCTAACACCAAAGTCTTTATATTGCTTCATAAATGTTTCCATATATATCATATATTTAACGTATACTATTATGAATGCCCAGCATGAGTACAAAATAGCTAATACGAACCACAAAACCCCACTGTGTATATGTGGTAAAAAAATATAAATACAATTATACTTCTAATATTATATCTTATTCTGGCTGTTTAAATGTTAAATGTTTCTTGGCTAGGTTCGAAAGTATGTAAAAACCAATATGGGCATAGTATATAGAACGATGCACTTGCTTGTAATTCGAAAACTATTGCATAAGTTTCTTGGTGCCATAAGTTCAAGGTTACAAATACTAAGGCTCTAGTTCAACGAAATGTTAGTTTTTCTTTCTCGGCGTCATGATGTGCTCCATAAAGGTTTAAAAAAGGTGAATGTAATTGCACTCTCCTCATCTGCTCTTCATGCTGCTCCATTTGACGTTGCCATAACATTGAAAATGCTAGATATCGTGAATCGTTGACTTTTGTTCAGCTGCACCATGAGTAAAACCAGTTCGAGCATATTTTTAAGTACATCATACTAACACTGACACACTCAATAACAAACCTTTAACACTTGGTGTTACTATTCTGTAGTTCGCATTCATGTGGGACCCAGCAGCGTTGAAAATACTGGACATACTTGTTTACGTGGGTGCAGGGCCGTCGAAAGTAGGCTGGGCCACTCAGAGAGTATGCGGGCCCCGGGGAAAATGACGATATCGCGGGTCCAAATTAAGAAAGCCATACAGGTGACCCAGGCCTCCTAAAACGTACTGGCACCGGAAAAATTGCCCCATCTGTCGACGGCCCTGCGTGGGTGGGTTTCTTGCTCTAGGAACGCAAGCCTAATTTCATGACTAATCTAGGAGTGGCCACCACCACACATCTACCAACTCCCTCTAGGAGTGGTCACCACCACACATCTACCAATTCCCTCTAGGTGTGGTCACCACCACACATCTACCAATTCCCTCTAGGTGTGGTCACCACCACACATCTACCAATTCCCTCAAGGAGTGGTCACCACCACACATCTACCAACTCCCTCCTCAAGGAGTGGTCACCACCACACATCTACCAACTCCCTCCTCAAGGAGTGGTCACCACCACACATCTACCAACTCCCTCCTCAAGGAGTGGTCACCACCACACATCTACCAACTCCCTCCTCAAGGAGTGGTCACCACCACACATCTACCAACTCCCTCTAGGAGTGGTCACCACCACACATCTACCAACTCCCTCTAGGAGCGGTCACCACCACACATCTACCAACTCCCTCCTCAAGGAGTGGTCACCACCACACATCTACCAACTCCCTCCTCAAGGAGTGGTCACCACCACACATCTACCAACTCCCTCCTCAAGGAGTGGTCACCACCACACATCTACCAACTCCCTCTAGGAGTGGTCACCACCACACATCTACCATCTCCCTCTAGGAGTGGTCACCACCACACATCTACCATCTCCCTCTAGGAGTGGTCACCACCACACATCTACCAACTCCCTCTAGGAGTGGTTCTTACATGGGTCTCTTTCCCTAGGCTCCCAAGTCTAAGCTATACGTTTACGTACACCAGTAACAAAAACTATTGTAATAATGATAGTTACCCTTTCTCAATATCAAACTATGCTTTTTTTAAATATACATATGCCCTTGTGGTAAGAATAGTACGACTCTCTATAACAAGCTTCGTACTGGTCTCGAAATAATTGGTTTCCAAAGGCCAAATCTAACTGACATTGATAGTCAGTCGAGTACTTTTCTTCCAGACCCGGCAAAAGAGACATCCCAAATGAATCAAAAAACTGCCTCAGTGCCGTTTTGCATTTTAAAAAGTTAATATTGAAATCTCCAACTACAACTGTTGGAACAGAAGAATCATATTTCATATCGAACAAAGGATTAAAATCCTCAAAAACTAATTTCAAACTGGCTCCGGGAGATTTGTACAACAATACCAGAGATATGGATTCGCCATCTATGGAAACATCTAACCAGCAACGTTCCACATGCGAATTCCTGAATGGTCTGTCGCTTCGTAAAACTCTATTATCCATCTCCTTAACTTCGTTTTCGGGATTGTCTCTCAAATATAATGACGAACCAAAAGCAATTCTGCGTGCCGTCCTTGGCAAGTAAATACCACCTACTTCCCTAAATGACGGCACGCTAAAATTATCATTCTCTTTTTTCCAAGTTTCAACAAAGCATAATAACTGACTACTAATTATTACATTATCTGCTAGAACATCTTCTAAATGAGCATTTAAGGACTGCACATTATGAACGTAAATACTCACCGGCTTTTCCAACAGCGGCAATAAAATGCTCTTTGTTTCTCTCAATCTCTTAAGTTCCAATTCTACTTGGTTGTTTCTGGGCGAAGTAGGATCTTGAAATTTGCCATCAATATATAAACCACAAGCGGTTTTTGCTCTACTACATGCAACATATAAATGCGCTCTTTCTAATTTCCTTGTAGCCTTACAATGCACAACTACCGATGAGTACGTGTCACCTTGACTTTTATGTATTGTAATAGCCTCAGATATAACCAAAGGAAATTGTTTCCTTGAAACTGAAACATTATTTTGTCTCCATTTTCTACTAAATGCCTTAATGACCTTTTCAATAGGCGTCCAAGAACCATTAAAATTATTTTTCACGTATAAACCATGACACTTTTGCCTCAAAGTTTTCCCAACTTTAGAATCGTCAAACTCAATCCAAACCCTGAACGGTATTTTCTCCCCGAACCTATTAGTACCATACTCAATCTTTCTTAACCAACCGGTCGCACCATTAGTTAGTCCGTCAGAAGTGTCAACATTGTTGGTCATCATATACCTTGCACCACACGCAAGAGTCAATTCTTTTGGCAAACCGTACGTATCAGACGTTGCTAGGTTTCCAATTTGGGATAGAACATTTTTTTTAACTTCATTAGTAAGATCACCATTTACAACATCTACAGATATTGAAAAAGCCTTTTCAGTATTCATGTTTAAAAGCTTAGCTTGATTAAATCGGTTCACTTCCGCATTAGTGGCGAAAAGATGAATCGCTTCTTTCGGGGGTACCCGCTGACTGTTTACTTCTAAACTACTGAAAAAATCAATATCGTTCTGAGACATATTTCCTACAGCCATTCTATTCAAAGCTTCAGCAAATGTTTTATCATCTTTCTGCCTCATTATTTCCTCAAGTTCAGCAAATTCAAATTGCTCCCATATTGGGTTTCCAATTAACGTTGCGTAAGGATTATCATTCTCACTTAGAGGTTGAAAAGCGAAATAATCGCGAACGGGTCTAAGTTGGTTAAAATCTCCTACAAGAAGGACAGACACACCACCAAAATAATCAGGGCATCCCATAATCTCTTGTAATCTCGAGTTTACTCGATTAAAGACTTTCGCTCCAACCATGGAAATTTCGTCAATTATTACTAATTTTACTTGACCATATAGTAACCTACATCTATGAAGCGTTTCACTTTCCAATCTCGATATATTTCCTGCAAATTGGCTAACGGGTAAACTAAACGTACTGTGCAAAGTTGCCCCACCTATATTAAAGGCAGCTTTGCCCGTAGGGGCGCAACGGATAACTTTCGCTTCCGATGGATTACTCCCAGGTTGTTTGTTGTAAAACCTTGACACAGATTCAAATATAGCACTAATCAAAAGGCTTTTTCCAACACCAGCGCCCCCTGTAACAAAGAGGCGCAACGGGGTTTCTTTGCTTTTAACATGATACAAAACATGGTAGTATATCTCTCTTTGTTTTGAATTCAGTTTTCTAAGAAGTGAATTGTACTCTGAATCATTAACTAACGCAATTGAAGGGGCAACAGTATTTCCTGTATTACCATCCACAATATCTCTATTGATATTTCCCACAGAATCTTGAACCGTATTAATTAAAAAATCCGAATCATCCATAGCTAGAGACCTATCAATTTCATTTCTATGTTCTAAGTCAGGCTGCATATTAGTAATATCAACTTCAATTTCCCCATTTTCAAAATCTGCTACGGCCTGATCAACGGCCTCTTCGTCAATTTCGTTATGAAATTCTTTCCTAACTTGATTAATAGTTTCGAGACAAAGCTCATATACCGATTTAAAATTCTTCGTCAAAATATCATTAATTTCATCGCGCCAGGGCTTAAACAGCATTATTTGTTCACGATAAAAGTTGTCGGGATCTTTTTTCAAATTGAATCTCCTGTACCGTATAATTTTAGAATGGCCACGTTTCCTGATAAACCCTGAACCATCTTTAAGGTTCAGCCACTTACCACAAGATTCAACTTCATTACTCTCTCCCTCATCAACGTGATTGTGGGCGGCTTTAGTCACTCTACGGGATTTGGAAAATTCGTACCAGGCACCAAATTGAGCTAAGGTTATTGCCTCTAGTTCCTCTGGCCTTTGAACATAATGTTCTAGGATCCCAGAGGCAAAAACTTCCGTACTGTCTTCTGGTAATTCCTCAAGTTCAACTCTACTCTTAATTATGTGGACACGATTTTCAGGGGCATTAGTGTTTATAAAAATGCAGGCGCGACTGCACCTGGAGACAGGAATTTGTAAACCACTGTAAGCCGCTTCCTGCGCGCTTACCTCGTGGGCATTCAAGAACTGATTAGCTATTAGTTTTAACTTCTGTTTTACTGTGCATTTATCATTTTTCGCTTGTTTAGAAGCTTCACGCAGAAGCAATGACATTCCACGTTGAGACTTCCCTATATATGACACAATATACATAACTAGCGCGTAAGCATCAAGAACGAATTGAATGTCCATATTCGCTTGCCAAAGACGCAAAGCGCAGGAATTGTACGGATTAACTCTAGTATCTTTGGGGTGTCTTTTCAATAAAACTGTTTTCCTTTTCAGATCATAAGTAACAGCATTAATATATTCCTCTTCCGTGACACGCAATTTAGCCAACAACTCCTCAAAACTATCTACCCACATTTCTTCTTCCTTAGATTGCAAAATGTCATACAATTTCTTAGACATTTTCTTACATTCGTGTTCTTCCTCAACACTACCAAGCTTTCTTAAATTGGGATCATAAATTATTGTTCTGGGCATGGGTGGAAAAGGAATTCCAAAACGACAAACAGAAATATTATTAACCTTCTTTCTACACGTCGTTGTGTGTTTGTGAACTTGTAAACGTGTTAATAAATCGAAATGTTCGTCATTGTGCTCACTAGCACAAGAAATAACTTTATCAATAAATTCCTCAACTTCCTTGACATTCGAAAAATCATCCTTAAGTTTTGGAGCATCTTTTATCCAAATTAAACCATGTTGGTGGGGCGAGCCCCTTTGCTGTATTTCAACTCTAAAATAATAATCTTCTATAACACCAAGAGGACCTAATTTCTGCAGAGCCTTTAGAAGAGCCCGAAAACGGTGGTCAAAATACCTGGCGCAAGTAACAGGATCATCCTGAATCAGTTTCGCCCTTTCAGAAAAACTTAAATTAACAATATCGTCATTCGGTAAACGCTCCTGCCCAGAGGTTACTCTTAATATATTTAAAAGCTCCGGCCATTTACTTTCTGCAGCAGAAAACGTTATGAAAAAAGTAGCAGAGCCCAGCTGTCTGATCATAGCCATCAATTCTTTTTGCCTGTGTTGCCAATAAGAAGGAGAGCTCTGTAGCCTTTCTAAAACTCTAAAACCATCATCCTGCTTAATTAACGCATCTAGAGAACCTGCAGAGGCTAAAACCCCAGCAGTATAATTCGAGCCATCTGTCCTTTTAGTTTTTCTCATGCAAACTTGAATAGATTGACTAACTTTCAAGGTTTCTAATTTGACAAAGGAATAAAACAATTTCGAGGGATTCTTGGCACAGCGCCTATCGGTATTACGAAGCTCCCATTTAAAAATTTCACCAAAACTTCCCTTAACCTTAAGGTTCCTTTTTTCCCCTACATAAATGCTAGGGAATGACAATTCTTCTGCATCCTCGTCAAAGAGTAAAGACATTGGGGTTTGACCTTCACCAGGAGCAAACTTAACATGCATTGTATTAGTTGGTAAAAAGTCTTTTAAGGAAACTAATAATGTGTCTTGATTCCCAACTGGTAAAGAACTACTTTCGTTGGGTTCATTCCACATATCATCGCTGTCATTACCTGTGTTTTGTGGCACTAGTGGATTATCTCTTGAAATATTATCTTCATTAACCTGACGGTCATTTTCATCAACAATAAAATCAAGTTCTTCAGGAATTGGATCTAATATATCACTCTTAATTGTAATTCCATGTTTAACATACAAAGGGGTATTCACAAGAACATTAAGGGCTTCTAGAATTACTTTCGGTCTAACAGTTTCATACAAAAACGGCGTGTTATACTGCATTCTTCTCATGAACTCAATTTGAATTGTATCCGTGTCTCGAGGTAGCCTAGGTAAAACCGACACAGTAGACTCTACATTGATAGGAACGTTAACCACATTTCCTTTAATTCCCCTTTGTTGGTCACATCCTAGCCTTCTTATTTGCATGAAAGGTATCCGTGGTGATATCATTCTTTCTTCTAAATTACTAATGTTAGCTAATTCTGTAGGAATTTCAGGAAACTGAAATCCATTTTCCCTTGCAAATTTTGGAATTTGGTTTCTCTTAACAGCTTTATTACAAGTACCACACAAAAATATTTCATCATGCAACTCCCGTCGTTCAATACCAGGAACTGACAAAAGACCTATGGACTTAACTATGGTACCAGATGCCTTAAAAAAAAGATTTGAACAACCTTCGCACGGCCATGTTGGACCTTCTTTTATGCTATCAAAATATGTCTGCTCTATAAACAAAGGATTTGCCCGTCTATCTGCCGCAGAAGATCTATTTCTAGAACGTTCAGAAGTTCTAACACCAATATCTTGACGCCTCGCAGCCATACCTGTCTGGTTTCGATCGCGTTCATTATCTCTGTACTCAGGGTTTTGGCGTTTAGCAGCCATACCTGTCTGGTTTCGATCACGTTCATTATCTCTGTACTCAGGGTTTTTGCGTTGAGAAGCCATACCTGTCTGATTTCTAGCTCGTTCATTATCTCTGTACTCAGGGTTTTTGCGTTGAGAAGCCATACCTGTCTGATTTCTAGCTCGTTCACGCTCCCTAAACTCTGGGTCTTGGCGCTTAGCTGACTTACTTAACTGGTTTCTATCACGTTCACGCTCCCTAAACTCTGGGTCTTGGCGCTTAGCTGACTTACTTAACTGGTTTCTATCACGTTCACGCTCCCTAAACTCTGGGTCTTGGCGCTTAGCTGACTTACTTAACTGGTTTCTATCACGTTCACCTTCCCTATACTCTGGGTCTTGGCGCTTAGCTGACTTACTTAACTGGTTTCTATCACGTTCACCTTCCCTATACTCTGGGTCTTGGCGCTTAGCTGACTTACTTAACTGGTTTCTATCACGTTCACCTTCCCTATACTCTGGGTCTTGGCGCTTAGCTGCCTTATATAATTTGTTTCTATCACGTTCACCTTCCCTATACTCTGGGTCTTGGCGCTTAGCTGACTTACTTAACTGGTTTCTATCACGTTCACCTTCCCTATACTCTGGGTCTTGGCGCTTAGCTGCCTTATATAATTGGTTTCTATCACGTTCACCTTCCCTATACTCTGGGTCTTGGCGCTTAGCTGTCTTATATAATTGGTTTCTGACACGCTCTTTCTCCCTATACTCTGGATCTTGGCGTTCAGTAGCCTTACTTAACTGGTTCCTAACACGTTCGCTAGCTCTATACCATTCATCAAGCCTTTTTACCTTATTGGAAAATATACCACCCTGATTTTCAATTTCACGATTTGACTCTTTCTCTCTCTTTCTATATTCTTCATTTTGCCTCAAAATTCTTAATCTCTCTAACGGATACACATTACCATGGGACGTACTAGGTACCTGGTCATTGTTCTCGACAATTTCAGTAATATCTGGATTATTATAATTACGCAAATTATTGGATTGCTCCTCATTAGATATGCCTTCATTTATAGAGCTTACGTCAGCGCTTTCATCTAATTCTTTACCTTTCCTAGGATCATGGCAAACTGGCCGCCCGGTAAGACCAACATTAGGTATACTAGAACCTGTCTCTAAAACTCTAAACTTTTTTCAGCTGCTAACACTCTCCTCCTTTCATTTTCTCGTTTCCTAAATTCAGGATCTGACCTCTTTGCCCTCATTCTTTCCCTTGCCTTACGCTTTCGTATTTCCTCTTTAGTTAAATCATTGTCTTTCTCCATTTTAATAAAATCTACAATACTCACAAAATAAGTGGACAAACTTATGTTCCTCAATTCTTCAACTTTCACATATTATTTCGCCAGTAGTTAATTGATAGTCTACTGACTCTAAATTAGAGTCTAAATTAGAAAAAACACCGGCAGTTAAAAAGGTATTTTTAAAAATAGGTGGGCGTATCAACTCAACTATGTTTCTATGGAGAAATTTTCTAGGATTGAGAACGAAAATCCCTTTGAAATTGAATTAAATGCATCTATATCTAATTTACTATTGCTCCATTGTGGCAGATTGCTAGCAACCAATGAAAATCGGCATTGATAAAAAGCGATTTCTGTTGAATTTCAAATAAAGAATAAGTCTCTCGCGTAAAAAATATCTCTTTACAACTAGGGGACTCCGACTTACCAACACACCTACTTTTGTCGTCACACTTAAAAAATATTGATAGATTGAAAGCATAATTATTACCTTTGATCTTACTACAGCAATTTATCTCTAGCCATAAAGCAAGGAGGATGCACCAAGGGGTGGAAGTTAATAAAAGAAATATGAAATAATTTTGCTAATGTTAAAAAGATTTGCTTGAGATAGCTAAACGAAAGTCTATCGTTATTTAAATTTAATCTATTTCGCTTCCCTGTTTTCGAAGACAACTTCCTTTTATTGAACTTATAAAAGAGTAACTTGTTTTATACTAACTTTATTGAGCCTACACACATGCCTATACCTTACGTCTAGCGTAACAGGGAAAGATGTAATTACTTGTCCTATATTAAATTTTGAGAGAGCAAACGTGATTTGTAATACAATGGAATAATACCTTAACTACTCTTTATCTATTAACTATTAAATGAATATGCATATCGATTTCACAAGCAATCTTCATTACTCGTTCTATATAAACTTTGGCGGGTGTCGTTCCGAAGAAAGAGGTTTTTCTTGATTAGTTAAATAAATATAATTGATATAAATTATTTTAATCGTCTTTAATTAACCTTAATTCTAGTTAAATCGTTTTAAGAAACTTTATTCCCAAATTCATTGTTAACTTTTTAACTTTTGAATTCAAGCGTATGCCTCTTTAATATTTTTTGGAAATTTACGGTATATAAGGCGATTGATAAGAAAATACACAATTGGTGTCTATGTGGTATAAACGAAAGACCAGCAGATGGTGGTGTTAGAAGCCAATAAGTACAGATTGGTGTGTATGTGGTATACACGAAACACTAGTGCATTGTGTTGTTGTTAGAAACAAGTTAATACAAATTGCTGGGGAAGAAGAATTGGCTAGTTAATGAGTGGCATAACTTTCGGAATTTCTGTGAACTGCGAACGCGGTCCGGAAATTGCGAACACGTTTGCCCCGATCTGCCAACTTCGAACGCGGTGTCAGACAGACAGACAGACAGACAAACACACACCCTCACACATCCCGACACGTCCAGTGTAGTAATTCTCCGTGACGTCATCGTCACTCGGAGAGATAAAAAGTCTCTTACACTACATCGTTGAGAATATGATAAAAAATAAATTTTTGCAATCATCAACTTCTAGCGGAACTATTAGATGCGAAAACCAATAAAAAAGAATGTTACCATAGGAGCGGTAAAATAAATTGTTAAGGTCTTAAAAATATTTGAAAAAAAAAAATAATACTTTTTTTTTAGGTAGAAAATAGCCTAAGATTTCATAATTCTGGGTGGGCGAAAGCAGTGCGCAGAAACCAAGTAAATTAACGGCGACAGGGAAAAGCCAGTAATTGACTTGCATTCTAGTCCTGTTTCTCGCGGTGCGTAGTTCTCAATTTACTGCAATCTGGATATTGGGGAAAAATTTCGAAGAAATGTCATTCGTTAAGTAAGTAACCTTTTTACTAATATATATATATATACGATGGTTATAAACTATCAATAAAGAATCATTTAGACGAGGTGTTAAAACATAATTATTTCTAAAACTGCGATTAGTGTTCTACACGAAAAAGACTTTTGAAAGAAATTTGCCTAACCTTAAACTAGGATTGTTCAGAAAATCATCAAACCTATATTTTATATTCGTTGACTTTTGAAATCGGCAGGCTTAGGCATAATTTTAGGAGACTGGAAAGCAGAACAAAGAGGACATTACACCTAAAAAAACCTGGATCCAAATCCAAATCCGGAAAATAATCGACGTTTGTCACTAGATTTCGCTATATTCTTTAAGAAGCCTAATTTATAATCTTTCTCGTGAGAAAAACTAACACAGTTTTAGAAAACAAACAGTGGTTTATTAAAGCATATTTTTTACAATTCGCCTTAAGAGGGTAAAAACATGGATAAATAATACTTATCAGGAAATTTGTTTTCGAGCTACAGGATAGGCAACTCCGACGCCAGCTTATTCGATATTCTAGAGGGCCGGTAGGCCCTTTTAGATAAGAATATACTCGTTCCAGCTTCGGTTGTCAGCACGCGCAAACCTAGTTCTCTATGTAAGGTAGTTTTGTACGTGCTCACAACAGACGAAAGCGATACTGATTTTCAGAATCTAAATGAGTTTCTCTTTCGCCTCTTGTCAGCACGCGCAAAGCTAAAATACATAGAGACCTAGATTTACGCGTGATGACAACTGAAGCTGGAACAGAGTATAATCGAATAATCTACCGTCTGAGATAGGGAGGAGCCTATCCTATTACGAGTAAACAAATTTCGACTCGCGCATTCTTTATCCATGGTAATCAACAAACAATCGTTGGTTACCGTCGTTAACAATACTGCAGGTTTGAAAAACCACCGTTTGTGGTAAAAGTAAAAATTGGAGTGGCGAAAGTCTCTTGCGACGGCATAATACGAAGCGACCTGTATTTATCAAGAATGCCAATGGCATTATGGAAACTTTTCAATGAAAAACCACTTCAAGAAATAGATGACTGCATTAAACGTTTAGAAGATACATCAGATTGTTGTGGGCAAATTTTGGTGAACATAGATGTGTTAGATAAGGTACTTCAAAGCCACAAGGTCCTAGTTTCGACGAAAGACAGTGATTTTTTTCTGGGATGCTATTCTCTTTTTGCTCTGGGAGCAAATGTTAACTTTAGGACCCAAAAGTTGACCTTCAACTTTCCTCTATTGAATGAATTTCACTTGAAAAGAATTTTCAAAAACAAGTACGAAAAGGGCAAAGTAGAAAATTCAGGAAGATTCGTTAAAAATGTGAAATGTTTTCGTTGCGATGGATGGGGACACGTTCTTGCTGAATGCCCCAGTAAAAATAGATATCACCCATATACTGTTTATTCTTCAAAAAATGGTAGTATTGATTTGAAGTCATAACTTTTCATAAAACATGATTATAAACACTTACCGTAATATTTACAGTTTCAAGTCAACAGACACTACCAACAAATGAGTTTTCACGAAGTCTTTCGTTGGAATCGTCGACCAAGAATGGTTTGTATAAATATGTGTTTAATATACTTAATAAATGAAGCCATGTATTGTGATCGTTGTAATAAGTCTATATGTTGGTTTGAAAAGTTCATGAACCTAATATTTTAAAAAAAGGAAATTCATCAAGTACAACTGTCGTTGGAAGTGTGATTAAAGGAAATTTGCAAGATGATATTCAAATTCTAAACAATTCCGTTGAAGAAGATTTTGAAAATGATGTGGAGGAAATGGATAACGCTTTCTTGGATAGCGCGGAAAAAGAAGGTTCGAAAATGTTAAATTATGTGTATAACGTGTAAGCTATAATTTTCTATTGTTACTGAAGCATCATTGCTCGGAAGCGAAGACAACGGGGAATATAGTTTTTCACCAGACGTTTCAGGAAGAAGTTCTTCGGAAAAAACTGATTCGCTGGAATCTTCACAATCTTCGACATCATCTCCAATGAAACTTAAAACTAAATTAACTCTAGCTTTAATTTTTGCTACTAATGAGCCTGGAACATCATGTACTGCAGATAATTAAAAATAAAGTATTTCAGACGTCTTTTGTGCGTGTCTCCATTTTATTAGTTAATTTCAGGACTCTGGTTATTTAATTTTCAATAGGAAAAACTAGCAGCTAATAGTAATCCTTTAAATTATTATCATCCTCCATTTTATTAATCAACTAAATAAATACAAACATCGGCAAAAGCAAACTACCGTCCTGAAAACGTCGTTTTTATAAATATTCAAGTAGATTTAGTGATAAACTGCTATTGTTAAATTTCTAAAAAAGAATAATTCTAACGCGTAAAAAAGGTATATTTACAATAAGGGGTGTATCAACAAAACAAGTTCTTCTCATCAGATTTTAACAACCAAAGAATATGGACCAAGAAGTAGAAATTTTAGATTTATAAAAATATTTCTAATAATCTAAGCTTGGTCTATTAGGTAGGAAATCAATCTTCATTAATTGTCCTATTTGATACGAGTTGCAGCTAAGGGTTTTCATAGAAAAAATGGGAGGCGGAAGCACAAGATGGTTATTTAATAATTTTTAGACTGAGCCTTTCGGATGAGTTTAGTTTCCTGACTTGGGTTACATTGATTTTGAAAAATGTAACGTTTTCTTAACTCGTTCTATATTAACTTCGGAGTGTTTCCACCATTTGTAATATCTTGTGGGCGAGAATAAGGTTTTGAGTTTCGAAAAATTCCTTATATACCAACGCGAGGCAAAAAATAGCAGGGAGTATGAACCAAGGAATAGAAAATGTATAGGAAATGTTGTAGTTTATCTTTAAATAAATTTAAGTGTGACGCAATGTAGCTTTTCTTGTTGATTTCCTATATTATGAAAAACTACTTCTCTACCATAAACGAGTCACAAGAGATACTTCGTTTCTCATTTAAGCTAAAAAGACATATATATGTTGATTTCATAAACATTAAGTGCCAACTATACTTACTTGTCCTATATTAACTTTGGAGAGAGTTTCCATGTTTTGTAATAAAATGGGGTAAGATCCAAATTACTCGTTCTATATTAATTATGAAATGTATGTACTGAATCAGCTTCACACGCAATCTTTAATACTCGTCCTATGTTAACTTCGGCAAAAGAAATTTCCATTGACAGAGGTTTTACGTAAATAATTTAATAAATATATTTGATATTAATTATTTTCATAGCCTGTTACTGAAATTAATTCAAGCTATATCATTTTAATAAGCTTTAGTCCTAGTATCATTTGAAACATTATATATTATATAATCTAAGCCTATGTATTTAACTTTCGGCCCACTCTGAACCGTTAATGTCTCTGCATTAGAGAAACGAAAACCAAACCCAAGCGTTTACTTTTGGGTTCACTAGGCCTATTGACAAATAAAAGGTCATTTGACCGACACAGTAGCGTTCTTCTTATTATCAAGAATGAAAGGATTATGGTATAAACAGATGTAGTATAGCTCAAGTAATATATAAACATCCATTTCAAATAATAATTATAAAAAATATTCTTGGGATATCAAAATAAAACAGAGCTTTAAAGCTACAAAAGTACTAAATGCATCGTAACTACGAAAACAATTTTCAAATATTCACTTTATATTATGGAAAAAGTGAATATTAAGGTTCTGTAGGATTTCTTAACACATCAAAACAAAGCGAACTGCTAACTCGGCGCACTAGTGTGACAACGGACAGACACACACAGACAAAAAAATAGACTGCTTTTTAGCTCTTTCCGTATTAATTTTGAATTGAGAAAAGAGATTATCTTAAATATTAAAATAAATATAATTAATATTAAATATTTTCTTCGTTAGTTGTTCGCCTTATTGTGCGTTACATAATTTTTAAAAAGAACTATTAAACATTCTTGAGAGACTTGACTAATATTGGCGTTTGAAATGAGGCATACGCCGGTTGCTTGGCCTTACTCAAATAGGTAGTATATAAGGGTGTCGAACTACAGTTAAAAGCAAGAACAACCGCAATTGCGAAAACCTTCGGTGGTCGATCCCACCTTAGGCTGGCTAGACGTTTCTCGTAACCCTAGTTGATCGCCGCGAATGTCTTAAACCAAACGATGACGATGGAGTAGAAGCCAGGTGTACAGACTGGTGTCCATGTGGGATGGACAAAAACAAAGACAAGAAGATGGTGGTGTTAGAAGCCAGGTGTACAGACTGGTGTTCATGTGGGATGGCCAAAAACGAAGACAAGAAGATGGTGGTGTTAGAAGTCAGGTGTACAGGCCGGTGTCCATGTGGGATGGACAATGACCAGAAGATGGTGGTGATTAGAAGCCAGTGTGTACAGACTGGTGTCCATGTCGGATGGACAATGACCAGAAGATGGTGGTGTGAGAACTCAAGTAGAGGAGCCATTTCCGTGACTGTGAAAGCAGTTCGGAAATGGCGAACACGTTTGCTCCGATTTGCCAACTGCGAACGCGGTGACAGACAGACAGACAGACAGACAGACAGACACACACACACACACACAGACACGGTCAGTGTATTACCTCTCCGTGACGTCATCGTCACTCGGAGAGGTAAAAAGATCCTTATTCAAAAAGGTGGATTTTTACCTCTTTTGTTAGCACTCCTCTTATCACTTGTTAGCACTGCTGCTGGTGCAGCTATAAGTAGAGCAATTAAAAATGGCTAGAAAGATGATTTTGGTACCTGAAGAGGTTTACCGCCGATTAAACTCACAACCAAAAGTTGAACATAGTGAAAATTTGGATACGAAGACTGTTTTGGTAGACAAAAAATTGAACCAGACGCAAAAAGTTAACATGTACAATCATTTACTAACGAGTGCTATTAACAAAAGAAAAAAGAAGAAACTTGTTAAACAACTGAAAAAGAAAGATGGGTATTCTGAAATAGCCATGACAGTACCAGATTCACACCTCAAACCAGCCATTGCTTTATACAAGTGGATTGATATCAACTCCAAGATTAATTGGTCTCCTAACGGGGAACTTATACAGGGGACAACCAATCGTCGGGTCGAATATTATGGATATTTTACACGAATCCGTTAAAGGTTATAAAAGTAAACCGAAACACACTGTCGTTGGAATAAATCAGTTTTACGAAAAGTTAATAAAAGAAAATGTACCAAAAACTATCGTGAGAAACAAATTCCCATTTGGAAACTCTACTAGTGTTGTACCAAATACCTATCTCGATGTATCTAAAAGCGAATTACCGAACATTGATTATTATCCCCCAACCCCGGATTCCCACTACGGTAATGGTCTCCACACCTGGATAAACTTGAAATAAAAAGAATATATATCAATATCACGTTTCATTTCTTTCACAAATTACTTACACGTTATCATGGAAGGATGTAACGACCCTTCTCTCACAGGGCTTCTAGCCTCCCTGTCCGTTTCATTTTTAAATAATCCCAAAGTTATTACGGCGCTTTTGATATTATTTCTTATTATAATTATCGAGTTATCTGATTTCGCTTATTGGTATACTCAAATAACCTTAAACTGCACGACTAATGGATAAACTAGAAAAAATATACTTCAATGAAAAAGATCCGGGGAGCTTCGGAGGTGTACAAGGACTATATAAGGCTGCGAGGGAAAAGGGGATTAACGTTTCCTTAAATGATGTTATTGAGTTCCTACAACGTCAAGATACGTATACACTGCACAAACCCGCGAGGCACAACTTCAGAAGGATCAAGACTATTGTGTACGGTATAGATGAACAATGGCAACTTGATCTGGCAGACATGCTAAACATTAAGCGTCATAATGACGGATATAGATTTCTACTGTGCTGTATTGACGTATTCAGTAAATTTGCTTTCGCCGTCGCTATTAAAGACAAGAAAGGGCCTACGATGGTTGCGGCGTTTAGATCCGTTTTAGAGTCTGGTAGAAAACCCAAGATTGTTCAGTCAGATCATGGGAATGAATTTCTAAATAAAGAACTGCAAAGTGAATTGAAACGTTTGGACATCAAGTTTTTCGCCACACACTCGGAAGTGAAATGTAGTATCGTTGAACGATTTAATCGAACCTTGAAGGAGCGAATGTACCGCTATTTTACGCAAAACGACACCTACAAATACATTGACGTATTACCCGACTTATTGGAATCGTATAATAACAACTACCACAAATCAATTAAATATAAACCCACTGAAGTGACAGAGGAAAATTCGAAAGAAATCTGGTTAAATTTGTACGGAAAAGTAAACTTTTCGCCGCCAGTTTCATACCCCTTTGAAATTGATGATTTAGTTAGAATTAGCAAAAATAAAAGAACGTTTGAAAAAGGGTATTTGGCCAATTATACCGAAGAACTATTCAAAGTAACAGAACGAATCCCGAGAGATCCACCGGTATATAAACTGAAGGATTTGAACTCCGAGCTCATTTCCGGTGTGTTCTACAAAGAGGAAATACAGAGAGTTGGCAAGGACCTAGAAAACTGTAAATTTAAAATTGAAAAAGTATTACGAAAACGTAAAAAACCTGACGGTACTAAAGAACTCCTCGTACGGTGGAGAGGGTATAGTTTCGAATTTGATTCCTGGGTGCAAGAAATCGACGTAAAATGAGTTTCTACATCACACTACCCTCTGACTCGTCAACGCAATATTTCAAAGGAAATACTATAAGCAAGTTCAGAACGTATCTACCAGAACCTACAATTCTAGAGGGATCTCACGAGGTTGCTCTGGCTGAAATAAGCTATCCTAGAACTTGGAATAATGTAAATAGGGAATGCGCAGTTCGCATTTGGGATAATTCGTTCGTAGGTGTTGCTTCGGATGCAATGGATGAATTCCCAGAAGAGGGATCTGGTTTTGGTGAAAGTGGACAGACAATTAACGGAGTGAATGAAAACCGGGGTATATCGATAATTATACTTCCCGGATATTACGGTTCTGTAGAGGAATTACTCGAAATATTGTCAGCCGACGACGATGCTGGTGCTACTGAAAAAATAAAATCTAGGGTTGAGTTTTCATACAACAAACCAAATCGACGGGTGATGGTTGAGTTAAAAGGGACGAACCAACTTTATATCCCAAGCGAAATTGCCATTATATTAGGGTTCACGAGGAATTCCAAAAAAGACTTCACTGTGGTCGCCTCTATGACGGCCCCATTCAGTTGTGATATGGATGCTGGAATGCACTCCTTATTCGTATACTCTGATATAATTCAGTCTCGATCGGTAGGAGACTCTGACGTCCCTCTCTTAAGAATTATAAGTATCAACGGGAAAGGAGGTGACACGGTGGAAAAAGAGTTTGCTAAACCCCATTACATGCCCATAGCGAAAAACAACTTCCAAACAATTGAAATAAACATTATGAGTGAAATGGGTAAACCGGTTAAGTTCGAACGTGGGAAAGTTCACGTCACTCTGCATTTCAGGCCCAGAAGAACTTGGCACTTGTTATAAGAACTACGTTGAATTCAATCTCCGCCCCATTTATGACGTGATTGTCAAAGTGTAAGGATGTCTCCATATAATACGGGTCACGTTTCTGTTAAGGATTATGAGGACTATTATCTAAATCAAATTGGACATGGATCCATCCCAGTATATAGAGGTTTGGCCGTGCAACGTGGTTATGGCCTGGGGTCAATTATCTCCTCGGCGTTCAGATCGGCCATGCCATTACTTAAAAGGGGTGCCACGTTCCTAGGTCGAAAGTTTTTAAACACTGGCGCGAAAATTGCGACGGATTATAAAAGCGGTGTACCCATTAAACAAGCATTGAGAACTAGGGGTAAAGAAGCGGGTAAGGAAACATTGAGAAGGGCCGCCGAAGAAGTGACCAAGCTAACTGGAAACGGACGTAAAAGGAAACGCAAAGTGTCACCCATCATCAGTTCTGTTCGAGCTAAGAAGAAGAGAAGGTCGTCATCTTTACACCCGGATATATTTTCATAATGTCGCTCGCACACCCAAACTCTATGAACAGCGTCAGCTCGGAACTAAATGTTTTTCACGTACCCTATACCCAAACTGGGATAGTAGGAAGTCAATGGGTGGAGTATAACTCTACCTCCAATGTGGATGAAAATCAGGCTATTATATTTCCCGTCACCGGGAACTCCGAGACATACATGGACTTGAAAAACACGCTCCTGCATTTACAAGTAAAAGTGGTTAAAGCGGATGGGTCTCTACCTAAAGCCGCTGTGTACGATGCGAATGGTGATATAACTACTCAGGCGGATAAAGTTGGACCCGAAAACCTATTACTCTCCAGTCTTTTTAGTGAACTACACGTATCGTTGAATGATAGATCAGTTACATCATGTCCTCAACAATACGCATTCAAGAGCATGATTCAAACGCTATTGACATTTGGTGGTCCAGCGAAAAAGAGTTTTTTGACCGGGGCACTATTCTACAAAGATACGGCGGGACATTTTGACGACTTTTCCGAAAATGAAGGGTTTTTGAAACGGAGTGAATTCGCCCAAAATGGGGTTATAGACTTGATTGGCGTCGTACACGCCGATATATGTCAGCAAAATCGCTTTATCCCCAATCTGGTCGATGTGAATTTTAAATTTATCAAAAGTCCCAACGAATTCTGCTTACATGCGGATGGAAATAAAGCGAAAGTTATATTTACCCACGCTTCGTTATTCATAAGAAGAGTTAAACTAACCCCCGAGATTATGATATCACACGCCAAAACCCTGGAATTGGCCACGATGAAATACCCCATAACACGTACGGAATGTAATACATTTTACATATCTCAAGGAAGTAAAATAGCAGTCAAAGACAATTTATTTAGCGGTCAACAACCGAATAAAGTTGTAATTGGATTTGTAGACCAGAACGCGTTTTTGGGTGATTATAAAATGTCGCCTTTTAATTTTAAAAATGAAGCGGTGACTCAAATCACCATATCCGTTGATGGGGTTAGCGTACCCCATAAACCCTTAAACCCCAACTTTAAGGATAACCTATTTATGAGATCGTACGCCAATCTCTTTCTTCAAACCGAGCAATGGAATATCGACGAGGGTAATTTCATTGACCGTGACGAGTTCGCCAATGGTAATGCTCTTTTCGTATTCGACTTGACCCCCGACCTGAAAGGTAGTTCGACTGAAAGTTTCAACTTTATAAAGAACGGTAGTGTCCGATTGGAGTTAATTTTTGCCGAAGCGCTACCGGCTACAATTGCCGTCGTTTACTATTCCGAATTCCAATCTTTGATTGAAATTGACAAAAACCGAGCCGTTTTATTCAATCAAAGCTCATAATGGACTCTCGACAACTTGAGAAAATATTAAGGCGCGATCCATACACTAGAAATTTGTTCCGGGGAATATTTCCGGCGGATAAACTACCACTAACTGTTAAAACATTTCCATCGCTGTATATTGTGAACACTGATACGTCTTAAGGGAAAGGCCATCATTGGACGGCTATATACATTTCGAGGAAAAAGAATACTGAATTCTTTGAAAGCTATGGAAATCCTCCGGATTTATTTAAATTTAACGATTTTGTAGAGCGAAACAGCCTAACTGTTACGTTTAATTCACGCCAACTACAGGGGGAATTAAGTCAAACTTGAGGTGGATATTGCGTTTACTTTTCATTGTATAAATGTAGGGGAGTTAAAATGTTTGATATAAAAACGATTTACTAAAAATAAAAATGTTAATGATCGTATGATATCTGAATATATCAAGAGAAAATAGAAGAGAGTATAATACTTCAGCCTCCGCGTGCTGCGCCTTGTTTGAGGGGTTATATATCTACCGCTCTAGCGTTGCGACCCCCCCTCCCAGGATAGCCTCCTCACAATTTTTAGAGAGAAAAAATAGTTCCCGCAAAATTGAGTTTAAAGCGCGCTACAAGAGATGGCAGTACATGAGTGTACATCATAGTGTAGTCTGTCTTCTGCTAGTAACTCTGGACTTGGACTTAGTGATGTGGCTGTAGACTAGTTACATCTTGATAAATTATATGTTATATCATTGTATTTAACCATGGATGAAGAGGGTAACGTTGACTTAGATTTACTCTTGGATGACTTTAAGGATGAATTCTTCACTGTTGATGAAACTGGACGTCGAAAAGAGTTAGTGTTATCTTGGATCAATAATCGGGAGCTAGAAAGCTTAATTAAAGCTATGTGTACCCAATACATTACGTTTTACGACAAATTTAAAGAAGAAAAAAGTGGTTATTCGCGTTTTCTTTATTCCTGGAGTGAATTTATTATCGGGTTGGTAGCTAAAGTACAGAAAGGGAAAGAATTTGAAAATGAAATTGGTGTTACTTTGCAATGGTTTGGTTTTAAAATTATGGATTTGTATGCGAAAGCCAAGCAAGAAAAACTATGCCATCCAACAACCTCTACTAATCATCAAGAAGCCGTGACCAATTCAGTTCATAAGAACACTGTGAGGCGACATAGGAACACAGATAAATTGTATACCATGACGCGATTAGGTGGAGGAGCTCTTGGAGAAATATGGAGGTTGAACAAAGACAATCTCAATGAAAGTGTAAGACAATTTAAAGGGAAAAGACCACTTGGAAAAATAGAGAAAGAAAAGTCAGAACTACTTTTAAAAATCGCCCAATCAATGCGTAATTTTGATAAGTTGCCTCGGGATTTACCACCAGCTCTAATTAAACTAGATAGAGGAGGAATGTTATTTCCGAATGTAGCCCTAATGCCATATGTTAACGCAGTTAATGATCTAGTCATTGAAAATTTTAGAAGATTGAGTGTCAGCTACGCTCCTGCAAATACAATAAGTAAGCACAATAAATATTTAAAATATTTAGAAGTTATTTTAATAAACATTCTGTTATCTTTAGAAGTAGTAATGGGAAGAGTCACGAATGATGAAGCGCTTAGGGAAATGTTCCGCTTCACAACTTCATTAATACCAGAAACTCAAACCTTCTCAATACATGAATTAGAAATGTTTAGAACAGTCTGGCAGAGGAAGATTGCCCACGGAAAATTGGCCGATTTAATCAGATGCCAAGTAAACAGAAGGAACGAGGTGAAAGGAAATAGGAGTCGTGGAGGCCAGAATTTGAGGTGCAAACTATTCAGCATTGGGACAAAATGTAAAATTACCAATAAGAAACGAAAAAATCAAAAGAGATCAGAGATAAAAGGAAGAAAGGATTCCAAAACACGAAAATGTGCCAATGGAAAGGGAAAACCTAAAACCAAATGTGATAAAAAACAAGTAAAAGTGAAAGCCAAGGGTAAAGCCACAAAAAACGTACAAACATCAAAATTAAAGGCAGCAGCTTCAGTTCCAAAACGATCTCAAGTTAATTCTAAATTGGGGGCTGAATGTTTAAAGGATAAAGATGCTAGTCAAGTTGTTATTAGCCCCGTCCGGGTTCGACGTCAAAGTGAGAGAATTATGAAAAAAAGGATCTTCAAAGATTAAATAGTCAAAAGCAACTGTGATTTTTAATAACGTTTTTTCATGATTAATAACTATTCAGTATTTTTAAAATTAACTGTTTACAAACAAAATAAATTTTTATAAGACATTCTTTTCAAGGTTTTCTAATCCACTTTTTCTATAACCCACTTCCGCGTTTTGAGCAGTGGCTGTGCAATTTTTAACATACAAGGCTCTTTTCACGGTTGGAAAGTTTATGCTGGTTAACTTGGACGCTGCGATGTATTTCATTTGGCTGAACACAGTTTCTACAGCAGATCCATTAATACGAACTGGGTAGATATGTTGGTTAGGATTTCTCGCGTTGAAATCTTCAACAAAAGCAACAAAACCGTAAACTGAAATACGTAGTAGTTCCCAAGTTTGCCATGCTAAAAATCTTCTGTCATTCCCAATTTCACCGCCAGCATCAATAAACTGCCGAGCCCAATTTTCAAAATAACTAAGCCCCTCCAACATCGATTTTATTGGAGCAGAATCAATTGAAGACACAGGCTGTTTAGATAACAAACCATTTTCGAATATTTTATTGCAGGCTCGCAGATATTCATGGCATGCCATTACTTCTTCATAGTCTGTGGGTTTTTCCAGACTCCCTTCTCTACCAGAGTTTTCTTCTTGCATTGGGTTAGCATAATTATAAAGCTCGCTAAGAACGGAATCTTGTTGCATGATGCGAGCAGGTGTTACGTTGAGCTTAGTCCATGCGTCTCTAATTATATGTTCTTTCCGTAGACCTTTAACGTGAACAAGTTCATAATTTTCCCTGCGATCATCTTCTCTCTCCTTCATTTCAATAAGTTGCTTCCAACCAAACTGAACCCATTCGCCATTCTTCATGATAGAAAATTCTCTTGTGTCTTCGTCTTTCGAATGATTGAGCGCGTTGATCATGTTTTTTAATTGATGACTTGGACACATAATCCAATAGATAGAAGCATCTTTTTTGGTAGGGTGCTGAAACTTCGGCATAATTTTAAAGTTTACTGTTCCATTATCAGTAATTGTGTGGGTAGGAAGGCGATCAACTCCTAAACTTTGACGTAATGAAGCAATGTTAGAAGATCCACCATCGCAAACTAAGCCAGTAACACTCAAGTTGACAGACTCGAAGGCGCTGATACATCTCAGAACTGTGTTCGATATGACTGAATTTGGAACCGGTTTATCCATCATGAAATAAGGGCCATTTATGTCAAACTTGCCAGCTGAACACCTCCAAAGGAATTGTAGAACATACTCAGCTTCAAGAAGTTCTGACAAATTTTGTTCCTTATAAATATCTTGCATTGAAAGAAAATCATTCGGATCCATAGCAGTAC
The DNA here is from genome assembly GCF_054372755.1 of Phalangium opilio. Taxonomy (NCBI): domain Eukaryota; kingdom Metazoa; phylum Arthropoda; class Arachnida; order Opiliones; family Phalangiidae; genus Phalangium; species Phalangium opilio. Next base: position 1,126,806 of record NW_028324260.1, read on the forward strand.
CCATAAATTTATGGTTGCGGGAATTCCACTGGAGCTTTCCAATAACTTTTACCTCGTCAAATATCAAAACTCCCTCCTTTGGGGGTTTAATATTGTTAGGGTAATTTTTCACAAAGTCATCAAATCGGTTTGACTCGCTTTTAAGGAATTGCAAGTTTATTCCAGGTTCAATTGGTATTTCTCTCGCTTTTTTCTTTACTGTGTAAATGCTAGGTAGCTGCAAAATTTCAAATGATGCTAAAGCCTCATAAGCAGCTGGCGATCGGCAGTAAATAGCAAGAGCAATTCTATACGTCAAAGGACTCCATCTGTTACCATTAGATCCACTCTTACACCTTTTTTGATCTTTAAAAAAATCGTTAACATTTTCTTCAGAATCCATTTCCCAAGATTTTTTCATAGCATGACCAATTGAAGGATTTTTAGTGGCTGCTTCTTGAAGAATTTTTTTTAGTTCTTCCGCTCCGTTCTTATTAATTTCAGAGACCAATGAACTAAGTTCATAGTTTTGCCTTTCTGACAGTTCAAGCCTAGCTTTCCCTAATTTCTTCTCCAACTCTTTAATTTGCTTTTTTTGACTATTTCTCAAGCTTTTATTTCTAATGATTCTCTTCTTCCTTGAATTTGGAGTTAGCATGCCTATTGGACAACTTGAGCTACAAAGCGTTCTTTTAAGTTTCCGAGTTGGTGATAACGTCTGAGCTTTTTTATTTCGATCTTTTAAGTACCTAAGGAATCACACATTAAGTTTGATTAGTCTTAATCTGCAACAAGGTTTTTGTCATTATCGAAGGGTAGATAACTCCCTTGGTTTACACAAATATCAATCAAATAGTTTAGATACTTGAGATTCCGATTAAAATGTTTACATTGTTCAGATTGTTACTTGTTGCCCACACCATAACCATGAGTTATCTGGCCCTTGGCCACCGAAATATATTTATTGCTTTCAAAAAATAACATAACAATTGAATCATTAGTCGTTACCAATTTAAACTTCTGCAATCTGGGCATTGATAAGTTCCGTCCAGAAGTTGTACTTTCGCCACATTTGGTGGTGAACTGAACCATGTTTTACAATGAATTGATTGATATCTTTCAAAAGGAGTGTTAAAGCAGAGTAGAGTCTTGGTCAATAATAAATTGGCGCAGTCAACCTACATAAGTATTTGAATACGGAGTTAAAGAGTTGTTTCAGAATACAGCAAGGCACTCCAAAAAAAATAACTTCTAATATCAACGGGTAGAAGTTAAATTTTTTCTTTGCTCAACTTAATCTGTCTAATATCCAATTAATAAATAAATAAACAATATATACTTTGGGGATCCCAGGACAAAAATAATGAGACTCATTCAGTTTATCCATCGCATTCATTATAACACCGAGATCAAGATTTTCAGTTTCTGCATTATAATACTGAACTCTATCACACTTTTGAAATAGAGTAGATATAATCAATTTTCCATCTTTACGGAATATCAATTTAATGGGTGTTTCTCCATAAAAAGACACATCGACTGTGTTTTCCCTCATCACTTCAAGCTGATCAATCTCCCCGAAGAAATTTTTTTTAAATAATCGTTGAACCCCTTCTGTTATGATAAGAATTAAGGTTGTAGGTAAAATTGGATACTATTAATTATAATTAGTAAAGAAAAGTCTTACTGAAATTCAGAATTGAAAGATAATCATCCAAAAGAGAGAGAACTGATGTTTGTTCAGGAACTTCAGGGTTAGAAATTATTGCAGCTTCCGATTTTTCATTTTGTAATGTTTTTCTTATTTTAGTTGGTGGTGATAATACTTCCGAAAGTAATAGGGCTTCATCGATTGAAGTTCCAATATCTCGCTTTCGTTTTTTCCCCTCAAATGAATTTAAATTATTCCACACCGATTGTGGTACTAACATCCCAAATATTTCTGTTTGAGCGCAATTTTCCTTTGAAACTTTTGGTAAGCCTTGGTCATAACAATCGGTTTGAATACTTTTATGAGTAATTTGCTTCAAAAAAAAGTTACACTGTGAAACCTGATTTTTTAGCATTGGCTTAGAAACACTAGTTTTTGATTTTATCGGAGGCATAGTTAAATTGTCATCTAAAATAAACAAAAGAAGCTAATTTAAAACCTTATCTCACTGACGAGGCGAATCCAGTCGGAAGCAGACTACGCTTAGAGGCGGCGAACGAAGAGTGACTCCCTTTCCCACAATCCCTTGAACTGCACTACTTTTGAAAAAACACAATATATAACCTCTAGCCTCCTGATTGGCTACTTGAAGTTTAAGGGGGGTAAAAACCTGGGCGACCCTCAAACGAGGTGGAAAGCAGGGCGAAAGCTAAATTTTGAACCAAGTATTATACTCTCTTCTATTTTCTCTTGAATATATGTATAAGAATTACTCAATAAATTTGTCATAATTTTTAATTTTATATTGTTTTAATATGCCCGTGGGCTAGTGTGGTAATGCCATCATTTAATATAAAACGTTTATCGTCGCATGGGTTTAAACAGAGTTTTGTTTGTCTTATAGTTTTAACAATGTGCTTCTCACTAACGATTCTAACCATCTCCGCGGTGGTCAACTCGCGGTTCAGTAAGCATTCGCGATAATGCGCGTGCCGGACGCGTTTCCGCACGACGCGCTTGCAGACTCCCTTACACGTCTTCTTCTCTCCCTTGGCCGACAGGATACTAAACATTTTGGGTCTAAGCCCACAAAACTCCATGATCGGAGTACCGTCCAATTCATCTTTGAATTTGCCCAGTCGTTTTTTATTAGCATCGCTGTTAAGTGGATGGTCACGTGGGTACCCCGAGAAGTCATACAGTTCAGCCCGAGTGGCGAAGTCCGCGTAGAGATCTTTAGTCTCGATGTGATAGGTGAGACTGTCTGTAAATAAACGGTTTGTTAACATGGAAACAAATAACATTTAAAACATCGGACACAAATAACATATGTAAAACATACCAGTATCGGTGAAAAGGAGTTTCGCTCTATCCCCGTATTGTGCCCGAGTTTCATCGTAATGAAATCGGTACATCAATAACTTTGACAAGTCCAAGATGACGAACCCTGTATATATAGGCCGGTTCAACACCAACTTCTTCTTCATTGAATGAATCCCAACCAGTTCATTGTGAAAAACCGTGAATTTTTCAAAGGCGGGAGAACTGGCCTTTTTGACCGCCTTTTCCCGAGTGGTTACTAATTTGAAATCCTGTCGATTTCTCAGGTTTTCCATGGTTTTTCCTGAAAAACAAGGGAAAAAATATATTTTTATTAGTCTACTTATTATTGTTATTGTTTATTAATTGCATACCAAATACTGCGTTGTTCATTAGTTTGAAAAGATCCTTCTCGAAGTCGTCTGTAGCCAATTTCCTTTTTTCAGTGTTAAAATCAATGTACTCCTTTAGCCAAGCACCTTGCTCAAACTTTAAGATCCGGTGGATTTTGGTGATTTTTAACCCTTTCGATACGTAATACTTCAAATTTCGATAATCCACCACGTATCTCTCCTTGTTGAATAGATTTGGGACTAGTTTTGGTAAGGATTCCTTAATTTTTATATTCAATTATGTCATCTGGTTCTTGGAATATTCCGAGAGCATCTGAGGTTTTATCGTCATAGATTCCGGAACCAGTGGATAGCAGTTATGTTCATTGTGGAGTGATTCGGGGTATTCTAAATCCACTTCTACTATATATCCCTCTGGTGCTGTATCCGTACACTCTAAAACGTCACGTTCGGAATCCTCTGTGGGATGAACCCATCGGAATTTTTTCATTGGTAATGCGTCGCACATGACCGTCCCGTAGAGGTTATTGCAATCTGTTGATATGATATGTTAGTCACTATCTCCAATATTAGTTTGATTAAAATACATACCCAGATAACATATGTATCCTTCTGGTTTTGAACCATCATATCCATCTATATATTTATTATTGGCCTCTGCGAGTCGGTGACTTATCATTGAAACTCCTCCTCGAATTCCCTTTTCAATGAAGAGGTGCATATCTTCGTCCAAAAGTAGATCTAACCGCACCTTTGTCATGTGTAGAGCCGCCTGCCAAGCGTAACCGAGGACCGGTATAGGAGTGAGCCGGATCAAGGTGGTAGTACCTCATGCACATTTTCCTGAAGTTCTGGAAGACATCGGCCAAAAGTAGGGTGTCAGTCAAGACGTACAAGTTGTGGTACTCCCCTGTAAAGATATGGTTTAGTTATTTTATGTAATCCTCTCTAAAAAATATATATATATTTACCTAAATCTTGAATATTGAATGCTCGCCACACGTTTTGTGCGTGGGTGTAGTCGTCTTGGCTCAGGGGTTCGTCTGTTAAATCGTTGTGGAAACAGTCTATTGGGGGTAGTTGTTTCTCAAGAAAGCGCTCCTCTGAATCCATGTACGAGTATGGATACACCCCCTTTCGAACCAGAAATGACACCTCCGTTGGGTTGAAAACGGAGTTCAAGAAAGGGAATTTAGTTTGTCCCCCTTTCGCTACGTTGGAAACTAAGGTTTCGAGGGATGCGGGAAGGAAACGAATGCTGTCGATGAATCGAAGACTACCGAGGGAGAATGAAATATAAGTCCCGCTATTGGATGCGATACAGTCAATCTTCTTTTCTTTAATAATGGCGATATGTTGTATTATAAGATGCGCGTCATATCTATGGATGGAAATTGTTGCATATAGAGAAACCAATCACACAATTAACAACAGAGAATTAAAAAACAAATACCTGCTAAGGTTGTGCATGACGACTGGGATAAATTTAGGTGCTTTTAACTTGAGGTTGCAAGATTGACATGCGCTCCCCCTATATGCGCCTGTATAGTGGTCGTGATCACGTGTTTTCACAGATCGTTCTGTGAATGGCTCTTCACAAACGTAGCAAAAAGTGGATGCTTGAAACGCCGCCTCCTCATCTGGTGTTAGTTGCATCGGGATGTTCACCTTCAATTTTTCAGCTATAACGTCCGATTCGTCTAAGAGCATTTTTAGAAATTTGATGGCTCCATCATCACCTCTATACGTCTCATGTTTGACGAGATTCCCTGAAAATAAATTATGTGTTAGATAAACCGAAGTATGTTTATCGAATTTTCATCTAACCTGTTGGACCAATGATAACATATGAAAATACACATGTTTTATGCAAAGCCAAAGTCGTTGTCGATGATAGTGACGTGTCAGGCAAACATGTTGAGACTTTTGAAAGTAAGGACTCAAAGTCCGCAACGATAATATATGGAACCTGTAAAGGAATAATAGTTGTACACACACACACCCATAATTATATAAATAGCTAAACAAAGAAAAATAAATACCATTTGATTCCATCCGAAGTTTTTGAATCTTAAAATTGGTTCGTCGTGTGGCATAATCACGCGTTGAGGATCATGAACATTACACTCACGCACGTGCTCATCGTGGGTTCGAATTGACGCGCTTCGTTTCAAACAGCGACGACAGTAAAATGATTGATGCGCGTGTTTGGTAAAACCACTGAGAAGGCGACTTAGGTTGCGAATCAAAACAAAATGTTTTGATTCCCCGTTTGACACCAAGACCAAATCAACTTCCCTATCTTTGGGAACTTGTCTTTCGCTCACGTAACGTGGGAAGTACCCCTTTTCATATGCGAATATATTTATGGACAAATTTTTTACTTCCTCAAAACGTTTAAGTTTAAACGAATCGAGTTCAAATGGGAATGTAATTCCACACAAGTTTAGTTCATTCTCGTACTGTTGATAATGGGTGATACGAGATGGGTCGCCTACAACTGGGTGGATTTTGGCGATAATCGACCATAAAAAACACTTATTGTCCCGTATATCTTCCGGATTAACGTTCACGGTAGCCCTTTTGTTTTCAATTACAGACGGTAATTGGAAATACGTTCCACCTACTAGCGGTAGGTATTGAATCATGTTAATTTGAATGTATAAAATACGGTCAATCTCCCAACCACTCCCCATAGACTCGAATGCATTCATACTTTCGGCTATTTATCCCGACTGGCGTTGACCTGTCGCGGAATAACTTCTGGTGATATAGTGGCGTGTGTAAACCCCCGAAAGTACGGACTAATTTCAGTCACAGCGCCCGTGTTCCCTAACTCACGCGTGTATCTCGCGTGTACAACAAGGTACCATTTAATACCTTTCTTCTCACTCAGTTTGTTTCTAACGTAACCCTCTAGCTTTCCTCTATGTTCATTTATGAACAAAATAGGGTCCGTTACACCATCAGGTGCAGTGATTCGAGCCGAAAAAATCGCGTCATGGAACGCGTTAATTTCCTCAATTTCCGGTGGTGGAGGATTCCCGGGTGGATCGACTGCGTTTTGTTCGGCTTCCCAATTCTCCATGAATTCAGCCAATCCAAGATCATCTTGAGAATGTAATTCCTCATGATCTTGTTGCGCTTCGAAATTATCCATAAACTCCCCAAGACCATCGTTATCTTGGGAGAGTAAGACGTCACCGCTTGGATCATCTTCGTAAATACGTTTGAAATTAATTCTTATACCAATTTAAAAACCGAGCTTGTCTTAAACACCTGGTAGTTAGCTACACCCCCCTCGCATCAAAGTGTGGCGGGTAAGACACGTTACAGGGGAAATAAACCAAATATTTACCATTTTCAACTCTGATTCGTTTTCTTTTCTCTGGAATCGGTGCCGCTTTTCTCTTTACGGGCGAATTAGGAGGGGTGACGCGGTGTGATGGCCCGGGTTGTGGAGACGCTGGACGCGTAATATTCTCCGCGACGTGGTTTTCCACGACATTATTTCCCGCGGGGTGACCGCGATGTATTGGCCGTTGATGGCGGTTTAAATTATCTCTCCGCGAAAATAACCTATCGCAAACTGGACACGCAAAAGAAATATTACCGTGTTTGGTCCGCATATGACGGCTGAGGTTCCGCTGGTTGGTGAAGACATCGGCACAAGTAGAGCAGGAGTACATCTTGAAATCGAATGTGACCATAGTACCCATTTCACCTCCCTTTTATACAATTTTTAGGCTTACGTATATATTGTTTCACCCTTTCCCGTGATTCCCATTGGATAAAAATATTGTCAGGCTTAAACAGTGTCTTTTTCCTTGGATTTTCCGGGGTTTCCCCATCAACGTACAGAAATCCAATTGCGCCTGGTTAAGATGGTGTAATATGGAAGACCCAAAAAGAACATTCTAGAAACAATGGAATGTTCTGGAATCGGAAAGAATATTCTAGATGGTCCGAGGTGATCGACACTTCATTGTACATCCGAATTCGGCTTATATTGTAGGTAGTGTAAAGTCAACAATGACGCTTTGATGTGAAGACTCCCTCGAGTCTAAGAAATTTACTCCTCTGATAAAAACCCAAACTGTATCTTAAACTATAGTAGCAGGTACATGCGTACACGAGGGGTTGTAGCAGGTACATTAGTACACGAGGAGTTTGTCACTCGAGTTCCGAATGTATATATATGTTATAGCGTTTGCCCACCCAGAATAGAGGCTGGATATCACCTCGGTCGAGACGTCAAGTTGACATGTTAGGTTAAGACGCACGTGTTTTCGCCTTCTAGATGGTTCGAAACGAGGGGTCGGATACATCTTATTCTATACACTATATCTTTTGAGTTATCAGTATATTTCAAACTGGTAACCGACCACACAGCATCGGGCTTGATTTCTTCGCGCTTTTTTGGGTTTTTTGGGGAATCCCCGAAAGAAACCAGTGATTAATATATGTATGGTTTTTAATCCCACAATTCATGCTAACTGTTTGAAGTTCTATTGTGATTTTGGAGAAAATACGTGGAAGTGTTAGACGTTTTCATACTAACCAAATTTGAAAAAAAGTAGGAAAAAATAAATAAAAGTAAATTAATGAAAATTTACAATTTGAATTTCATTTTTGTTCGTCTCCTAGATTTTTATTTACAATTTCTTTGTGGTTGTAAATCCATTCAGAAAATAATACACATTTCGATAGTGCACACAAATACTTCATATTATTACGGACAGGTTTATGATTAAGCATGCATGTAACCATCGGACCATCATCGTCGATTTCATTGGCTTTGGGACATCCCACTCCATTCAAGTCTATAACCTCCCGATTAATAATGTCCGACAAAAAGCAGCACTTCTCGTCCCCTTTGCAAAATACCCGTTCGTAGCTTTGTACAGCGGCTCTCAGACACTCCCGGAGTTTATCGTAGGGCGTTACTCCATCATCCCAGGCTAGACCATGTAGATTATTCAGCATCCACCTGTTTTGTCGTTTGGCATCATGCGTTAGTTCTTTTTCGGCGTATGGGGGCGCGAAAGACCATGATCCGACTCTCGGAGTTTTCTCGACACTTGTTACGGCTACTTGCTTGGCAATTTTTTCCCGTCCATCAATTGTAGCGCGCCCGTCGAGGAAATCAAAATCTACGACGATGTATTTCTTAAACCTATGGGTGAGAAAGAATAATTTCCCATTAACACTGATATTTTTCAGTGATGCAAAAGATAGTATAAAAATACTACTTACATTGTACTTGTTGGATGGTTCTTCCTTCCTCGGTGAACTTTAGTGAGATTGTGATGGATGTTTAACTTGGGTTCCTGGCTATTTATACTATTTAATAAGATCATCATCCTAGCTTTGACTGTACATTGATGGTGTTTACGCCGTGGGTTTTTTCGGGAAGATTATTCTCGAACAATCTACAACTTTGATTGTACATTTTACGTCATGGCCTTAAACAACGTTAACCTGGGTTTTATGGGGTATTTTAAATTATCTGGAATGATCTAGAATAATCGGTAGAGCTGGGTTTTTACTGGGATTCTTTATTTTCCCCCAACGTCATCTGGAGTTTCATACCCCCTTAACCATTTGATTAATACGGGAGAAATTAATGGTTCAAATTTTGATCTAATTAACGTATTAAAATACTGTTTATTTCTTAAATCATAATTCACCCTATCTTCATACTCCAATGTATGTACTTCTACATCCGAGAATCGAACACGCTTCATTGACCTGTCAATCAAAAACACCCCTTGCAGGTGCGGGGATGAGAGGGGTGAGTCAATCAAAAACGCCCCCTTACAGGTCTGAGATAGGGGTGAGTCAATCAAAAGGTTTACGTTTTCTCCCCCATCATCTTGTTTTCCCATCCCCCAATCCTCACTCCTCTCTCCTCTCTCCTCTATCCTCACTCCTCACTCCTCAATCCTCACTCCTCCCCTGCCTTCCACTGTATGTTTTGGGACCGGCACGAAGACCCTACTATTATTTATAATTTTCTCAAGATTTCACGTGATTTCCAGTGATTATCGGAGATTTCTGATTACCTTTGATTACCCGCAGAAATGATTTTGATTACTAATGATTTTCAAAGAATTCTAGAAATCAAGTAATCGATTTCTGCGGTTTTGTACACCTGATTATTCAAGTGACTAACCCCTCGATGAGTTCCATCTGACTGAAGACTAAAACGCAATCCAAATCCGTTTATATAATAGCAGAAAATAGGTTATAATTTTTTTCGCATGGAATTTTTGCACCACCTCTGCCTTCCACAGTGCTTGGCCCGGGAGACTCTTATGTACCCTAATGGTATGTTAATTTAAATACATTTTAATATAAATTTTAACATAATAACTACGCTAGTTCTTTACGGCATGGAAATCCCATGTAAAAGCCAAAACCTCTAAGGCCAATATTGGCAAGACTGGTGGTGGGCCACCTCCTGAGTCCATTACGGATTTGGAGCGGAGGTTTAACCAAATTTTTGGGAAGGGGTTAATCACGGGCCTAGAGTCGGTTATTGACGCTGGGTTCCCCGAAGATCCTACCCCATCAACATCTTCCCTCCGTACTCCTGCCTACAACGGTTCCTCGACGGAACCCGCATCGTCATTCGTTCCCTTAGATGACACCTTCGAGGTTTATGTGGCACCGATTGTTACAATGGTGGTTGAAGAACCGACCATTACTACTCGAACCAGCCGCGAGATTTCCGGTGGAGAATCGAGCGGAAACGAAGAATTGGGTTTTGTTCCAAACTCCGTGTCAGACTCTGCAAAGTATTTTTACATAGCAAATAATTTAAGCTAATCCTGACATTTACTAACAAGTATAACAAATTTATAGAATTAAATGAGACACTGAAAAAGAGAAGGGCCGAAATCCGTAAAACGCCCTATGAACGGGCCGCGGAGCTTTTGGGGGAGACCCAAACTGCCCAAAATAGAGAATATGGAGGCATGCGGAAAGCTCTTGAGGCTATAGCCGCGTCCCAAGCAAAACTGGCTGAGGCGGTAACGACATTGGCCAATGCCTCAGTTTTGCAGGCTAATGCCTCAGTTAGGCAGGCTAATGCCTTTGAAATAATTGCGCAGGCCTTAAGGGACAGAGTCTGAGCATTGGCGAAGGAAAAAACAGCCCTTTTAAGGGCTACTCGTCAATAATATACTGTCGAAATAAAGGGTTAAATTTTTTTAAAAATTGAGTCGTCACGCATGATGACTTGACCGTCGGATCCCTTGTGACGAGGAGATTAGTAAAAAAATTGAACTCCTTATTTTGGCGCTATATTGTTGGCCATTGACACTTGAAGTTCCGATTTAATCTCATATATAGGCTAATGTCGTGAACATGTGCGGAGTATATTGCCTTCTCGTGGCAAGTGTCGTAAACTTGCTTTGCAAGGCCGAAATATACACGCTTTCTTAGAATAATACAGTTATAAATTTCACAAAAATATAATTTATCATAATATAATATGGTTTTTATAAACTAACCATCTTATTACATTATTACTTCCATTAAAGTAAACTCTAAGTAAATGTGTATGAAAAACTTGAAACAAAATTTTTATTTAATAACATAAAAGAAAAAAATGTAAACGTTTTCAAAGAAATATTTAAAAGAAACGTTTATGAGAAATATGAAAACATTGAAACAAAATTTTTATTTAATAACATGATAAAAGAAAAAAAACAATCTTAGCCCTACGAAAATTGAAACGTAAAAAATTAATAATTTCTAAATTAACTAATTTTGCACCTATCAATTTTTTACCTATCAAAAGGCGAACTCTCACCGTCTCAATATCATACTAAACACATTAAAGAATCAAAATTTAAGCAAATAAAATGCAAAACACCGGAACGAAAACTTTCTATCTAATAATTTTGTACAAACGGATGCTTCACAAGCTTCATTCCAAAACATAAAAAAATAAGTACAACATTCAAGTCCAGTTGACTAGTTTTTATCAAATCATTTTCCAAATTTTGTGTTTTTTCCCTTGGTTAGCTCTGTCAGTCGGTGCTCCCTATAAAACACAATTTGCGCAATTCTTTCGTTTGAAATATTAGCTCTTCTGGCCCTTTGTAGCCAACCAGCAAGACTGAAAAGCCGTTTTTTGCAAGCTGAGCTAGTCTATCGAAAAAAAACTAGGTTAAAACCTGGAAAATACTAAATTTTTAAAGTATTTAGCTAAATTGATAACTGACAATGAAGTGCAATTACATTTGATTTTTTTTATTCTTACAGTACGGAAATTTGTAGTGGCTTTTTTTCCAATAGCTTAAGGGGTCATCAAGTAAACTTTGTTCTTCGGCTAAATATTTGTCAACCTCCTGAATATTTTGAGTTACGCTGCTTTTAGGTAAAACATCATTTAGGTAACTAAAAATTCCCGCTACAGGAACATTTCAGGTCGGATTTTCAGTTCTTGAATTTTCCCCTTCATCCTGGTCAGACTGTTCAGAATCAGACGCAGGAAACCAGGTTTCCAAGTCTGTATTCAATAACTTAGGGTACGTTCAGTAACCAACTTTGATCACAGTGCTTACTAAGCGATGTCCGATTTTCCCTACTGTACGCTTTTTCGCTTTTCCGGTTTTGACGTCATGATGCTCAGCGCTTGCCCATCAAAAAACCATCTAATCGATATGGTTTTTTGATGGTGTGACGTAGCGCTTGACTGTTGAACACTCGACTGACGAAACGTTGGCGCGGGATTTAAAAATTAAATTCCAAAAATGCTATTCCTGTAGTAGTTTTATTACTTATTTTTGCAAAACTTTTTCTACCATTCAAATGGACATAATTTTCTTAAACAATTTCATTATTTGCGAGCCCGTTAATAATTGAAAAGAGCCATTTGCGCTTCGTAACGTTTTGAGGGCCAGTAAGACGTTTACCCAACTCCATTTTCGAAAACAGCGCTAACTTCAAAATGTCACTTTTCCGTTCAACAACATTTTACGTCACTGTGACGTCTTGAGTCCATCAACCAAACATCAAGAAAACAGCTATTTCCTTGAGATTTTCGTTACTGAACGTACCCTTAATTGCATCTTCCTTCGAAGCTAGTCCAAGATGTTTCGCAAAAGGAGGTGCAAATTAGCGTTTTATCCCAATATCAGTATTAGATTTAACTTAAAAAAGATGGTAAATTCCTAGTCTCCAACTGCATACCTTCAAAAATTCCAGCTTTTTGCCGAGGATGAAGCATAGTTGCAATAAGATAGGAGTCGTGTCGTAATATGTCTTTGAATCTTATTTAAAATAGTTCAATGAGACGCTTTTGGAAATTTGTCAAATACACGAGATTGACTTTTCCAATTTTCTCAATCGTAGCTGTAATTAAGGCTATCAGGTAGCATGATTTAACGCCACTGAACTGCAAAAAGTCGGTAGCCAACTGGGCAGGCTTTAGCAAAGCTAACATTTCCCTCATCATCGTTCTCTAAGAAAAATGCGCTGATTTTTACTCTCTACGCCAAAAGCACAAATAAAACCACTACCGATTAGTTTTTCTTGGTGGATTGATTTTAATTGTTTTTTTCGCATAGGCAGCAACCATTATCTGTTGAGCCGCTAAAAATACCTCCTCCTGCGTAAATAAAACCGTTAGTGTGTTAGATAAACATTTTCCAAAGATGAGTCAAGGAAATTACTTCTTGTAGTCTCTCAACAGCCATAAGCACACTGTTCCATCTAGTATTTACTGGCAATATTAAGTCGTTTTAGCATTGCTCTCGCAAATTAGCTAGAATGAAGTTACTAATTCAGTGGACTGTGGATGGGACTCGACTCCCTCATTAGTGCCATTTTCATGACATTACATGGTATTGCACACTCACCGCCATAATGGTGACGTTGTCGGAAAAATACTATAATCTTGGTTACATATTTAAGCATATCGTTTGCCATATCATCGTTTTTAATGGCAGAATTTACCGCTAATTGAAGAGTATGCGCTGCACAACCCATCCTTTCCCATATTAGTTTATTGAGATCTGGTTCATAATCTTGAAAAAGAATTGGGATTTAATCTTTTATAAAGCAAAAAAAAAATTATACCACAATTTTCAGGTTCCAACTCTTCATTATTAAGGTCATCGTTATCATCATCAGAGTTTAAGACATCATTTACGATAAAACTATTATTTTCCACGATTCATACACCTGAGTTTCTTCTTCGTTTGGAATAACAAATGCCTTAGTTATGTTGCTTGCGTTGTCCGCCATTATCTTTCCAACCTATGATATAAATAAGTAGATTAACCTAATAATAAACTTGAGTGAAAAGTTTCTGAACGAAACATTAGGTTAATAAATCAGAATGCCCTGCCACTCTCGAGCCTGCACTACTTACTTTATACGGTGGAATCCCAACGTTTTTTTAAGACGGCTTATACTTTTTCTTTGATATTCACTCCAGTATGTCTTTCTTTGAAAGTACAAAATCCAATTGTCATTTCTTTCAGTTTGAACTGGTGGTCAGTCCAGTGGGCTTTAACACTAATTACACCGTCTCGCTTTCGTGAAGACCATAAGTCTAACGATAGATGAATTCTGCCATTTGGAATGTCCTTGAGAGCATGTTTTAATTTTGGTAAAACCCGTTGTTCAAAGCTTTGCTTTAGCTTCCTTGTTACGGTTCTCCTGCTAGACTGATTAACACCAGGGGCTAGCTTATTATACAGCAACTGAAACCCAAAATGATCAGGCTGGCTAAGTGGAGATCCATCAATACAAATCATATCCAATATGCCCTGCTCGTAGGTCTTTAGAAGAATAGTGTTACTTCCAAGTTTTGCACTTTTGGAAGGTACGAGAAACTGATCAATTGAGCCTCTTTGTGACTCATCTGGAGCAGGTTTGCTCTTTCCAATGTCTCTCCATTTGGGCGCGGTAGGATGTTGACTCTATAAAATATAACTTTTAATGTTTACTTCTCAAAGGAGATATTACGATGATGTATCATATATGTAGTTTATGACAAGATACCTCTGTGTGTCGCTTGAAATTTGATATGGTGTCCCCGCAGCTTCCCCTAATAGGCTTATCACAATAACAACAGAGCAAGACGGCAATGGTTGGTTTTTTCGTGACGCTATCTATTATGTGACCATAATATGAATAGTGTGGCTGGACCTTTCTCCCAAGTAAAGTGGCTTGAAAGTTCTTGTAGTCTTCTAAATCGCGAACCTGATCATTCTTCTATACTTCACAATAGTTCTCAGTATCATCAGAATGTAACTCTTTGGAACAGGAAGCCAAGTTTGTGGCAACAGTATCATATTTGTCCTTCTCCAAAGCTAAAGTGACTTTGTTTGGTTCACTGACGTTACTAAGAACATCCAGATCTTGTTGAAGAGAAACATTTTCATTCTCTTTGAAGTAGCTGTCTCGCTTGACGTTAAAAATCTGGTTCGCATCGGAACTAACAGATTTCTCTGACGTAGTCGCCATATTTGGAAGAGTTGTTGAAGGTCCAGGTGTTTGAGCCTTTGAGGACTCTTGTGACGGTGTAGAAGGAACATCTTGAACATCAGAATGACAGCTATGTGAACCACTTTGGACGCTTGACAATGATGGTGGTGACGATGGCACGCTTTTGGTTTTAGTTTCGAACTTGTTGGGCGTCATCGAAGACTTCACTGTTTTCTTTAGGAACGGGTTTTTTTGTGGCATTCCATGTTGAGAGTGCCTATACGATCAGCGATATTATAATAATTACCCGGCTATTTCAAATAGTGTTCTTACCTCTTACATGTATAATTTCCTATTAGCAGCAGCTTCTTGCTTTGAGTAACAAGCGTACGTATAAGCCATATAGCGTGTAAGATAGACTCTGTCGTGATTCGCGACACGCAACTTAAAAAGTCACGTGTTCAAGCCAAGCCGACCGGGAGGGTGGGACCGTGGGAGGGGTGGCGAGAGTAAGAAAACGACTGAACTGGACGAGCTCATTGTAAAATATGCAAGGGTGAGGGGTTCTAGTTCAGCCTTGCCCTCGGCCTCCCATCTCACCGTCTCACGTAGTTCGTACAGGGAGGAGGAATGTTGTAAAGGAGTGGTCTACGCACGTTGTAAAAAGAGAGAGAATTCTCGCAGATTCTGGGTTAGAGCTCTGAGACCTAACCGAGGCTCTTTTTTTTCAGACGCATGCGCGATTTTTTTCTCCGGGCCGTCGGCCGCTAAAATTTACTCTCGCGTGAGTCGCGACGGCGCGAGTCGTTAGGCTTATAAAAATTTGAAACTTGGTTTTTTCTCTCTCTAACGTCAGTGCTGACGTACTTGCGCACCGCTGATGCGTAGTAGCTACTAGTCGGCCTCGGGTAGATCTCTCTCTCCAGACCGCTAAATGGAGACCTCTCCGTAATACCTTTGGCCACTCCTCTACATTCCTCTTCCCTGGTTCGTAGACCCTATTAGGATATAGGGGTGAAGGAGTCTTCAACTGCCCGTTTCCCATTAAAACAGTTTTGGGAGATTCTTAGCCGCGCACCTTGTTCCGCGCTCATCGTCATCGGGCGTCGTCTGTTCGTTTGTTTTAATTTTTGTTAAAGGCGCTGCATTTTTTAGTTCTTTAACGGAACATTTATCATTATTTTATTTTTTATTAATAGTAAATTATGGTTCTAGATAAAACTGAAGTAAAGGTAACGCTTTTTTACTCTTTCCCAACACCAAAAACTCTACTAGATAAGTGTTTAAGGTAGATTAAAGCTGTGGGAGGGTCGAATTAACGCCCGATAAAATTAAAAAATATCTCTACATGTGCAGTGAACACGTAATTTAGGCGGTGTTGCTTCAAAGACCTAAGCTAGCACGAAAAACCCGCTATTTTTTTAATTGGATTTGCGTGGTCACGTGATGCGCGTAACCAATGTAACTAGGTACGCGTCCACGAATTTCCAATCGGTGAGGTCGAAACCCGAGCTCTAAGAACGGGCAGTCGAAGACTCCTTCACCCCTATTTCCTCCTAGGTAGACCATCTTATACCGGGAAGAGGAAAGGAAGGAATTCACTAAAATTTTATTAAATATATTAGAAATATCATTTTTGCTTTCAAATATTTTAATAGGTAGCGATACCTATCAAATTTAAATCAAATTAAACATTCTTAAAAACTAATGAATCAGGAAAAGTGTAAAAAAAATTCCTTAGGAATCGGAACTTTCAAACTCAATTTTTCATGCCTATCATTTAGGTTGATCTATCACTATCAAAATCGGTCAAATGATACCTAGATTTTTTTCCAACTATCAAATAAAGTATCAGATTCAAAAAAGCTATGATAGTGCCCATCGCTGTCCCCAAGGCCATTCGCCTTACACATGTTATGTAAAACAACACATGCCATAACGATTTGTGCCGCGAATTTCGGATAGTAATGGAGAGCCCTAGCCTATAGCAAACACCGAAAGCGTTGCTTTAGACCAGCGCTTCTCTAACTGTGGTCCGTGGACCGGCACCTGTCCGCGGACATGCGGCTGGTATGGTCCGTGATACATAGTTGAAAAAAACCGGTCCGCAAGGTTAAAAAGTTTGAGAAGCGCTGCTTTAGACATCCATTACACCTTTCAATGGTACATCTAGCTTTAAAAAAAGCTGACATAAACCGAAATTCTGGGGTACACTCTTCGGGCCCTATTATGGGGACCAATAACCATGGAGTTAATGGATAGCCACTATCTCCTACAAAAATAAACAATAAATAAATAAATAAATCAAAAAATTTATTAAAAATTGGGCTTTGTGACTTTAAACTAACCCAACTCAAAATTGAAAAAAAACAGTCACACCTCCCCATATAAAATTAAATTGGTTAAAATAATTTGGTCAATGAAATCCGCTCGCAATGAATATATTGGTTGGCACATACTAGCTCCCTATTATTACTTGTAATTTTGTGGAGGGTCAGTTTTTAGTCATGATAGAGATAAGCAATATAATTAATAATTACCAATTATCCAAGAATAATTTAATGACCCATTTAAGTATGACCGTTCCAAATGTCTTGAAACATTTGTACTTCGGTAAATAAATGAGTCGTGCGTTGACCCCGTGAACTTGGCATTAGCCGCAAGAATTTTCAAATTAGAGGTGTGCGGTTAACGGTTTCAATCGAATAATTCGATCAAATACCGAACCGAATTATTCGATTCGGTATTCGATAAGCCCATTTTCACTATTCGATACGAATATCGAATAAATACCGATCTGACTATTCGGTTAAAGTTCGACTACCATAAATTTAGGTCCTTGGCACTAGAGAGACCCACCTTATTTTAAAAAATATCATTCCGATTTTATTTGTCCTCTATCAAAAACTACCATCAAGTTCCTAGGAAAAGTTTAAAAAATACTTGGCCACCAATGAGGAGAGGTATTTTGAAATTTAGGAGCTTCTAAATGTTTTTCTCATTTCTTTGTATTAACTATTTGCGAATATAAGGGTTACCACCCGATTAATCGGGAATAGTTAAGCCTAGTATTCGCAAGTATTAGGGTTAACTATTCGCGAATACTAGGCTTATCTATTCACGATTAATCGGTTAGTAAAATATTTACCAAGGCCTAACTATTCGGTATTCGATTTGGAATAAACTATTCGATTCGGTATTTGATAAGGAAAATTTTTTAGTATTCGATAACCGGTTCGATGCCCAAAAAGTGGTATTCGCACACCCCTAGTTCAAATCATAGTCGCAGACTAGTTGAACATTTAAGGAATGATAAGACTTCCGGTTTACATAAGAGCTCTTCGGAAAGTCGGGATCATTGTTCGGAGGTGGCACGATTGCAACGTGGGTGCAATCGATTACTCCGATAGTTCCGGGGAAATTGCACTCATCTTCAAACCTCATTTTGATGGCATGCTTTTCTACCTCCGTTACAGGAAATTTTATGTGCATCGGTACTAGATGTCGGTTTATAGCCCTAGTAACGTCTCTTAGACTTCGGCTTACGCTAGATTGGCATACACCAAGAAAAATGTTTTGCCCAACATCTAACTGGTATGAACCCCTACCGTAAAACCTCAGTGCAATGAGAACTTATAGCGAATTCCACTTACTGCTCTCGGAGCGCTCCCATGGAGCAATAAATATAGGAGACCCTGATTTAGCAAAAACAGTCTTTAACGAAGCCGAGAACTACTTCTCCCATTTATATGGCTCCATGGGAGCGCTCCGCGAGCAGTCAGTGGAAATCGCTACTAGAAAAACAACGTCGATTAATCGTAAATTATAATCCAATTTTGTGGAACTCGTGAGATTATTATACATTCATTAATGTAGATCATTAGCCTTCTATCAATAATTTTAATAGAAGCTAAACGAAACAACCTAATTTAATCTAGTAATTCCTAATAATTTATGCAATTGGTCAAGAATAGGTGGTTCTAACCAACCAGCCCCGTTACAAAAATTATTCAATTGACAATTAAATGTGTTAATTAATGTAATTGCATCTAGCGAAATGATCCCTTAATTGTATGATAAATTTAACGTTTTCTTACGTTTAAATCTAGTGGCAAAGCCGACGATCTAATACCTTGTAGAGGCTCGGTCAACGTTTCGCAAAGGCCTAAAGCCATATCCCGCGTTAACCTAAAATTTTGCCTGAACCGGAGATCATCTAACTCCCACGCTTGATTTAAGTCTCGAAAAACCCTTTGAACTCGTAAGTCGCGACGGGCAAGGCGATTACCACGTTCAAATCGCAAGCGATGAAGCTCGAGTTGAAAAAACAAAGCAGCCATACCACAGCCCACTCGATCACGCAAGTTGCACGCGCTATAGAAGCCCGTTCAAACAGCGAAAAGTCAAGAATATGACCGATTAGTACTCCTTGGTCAAACGAGTTTAAGAATTAGCATTATGTCTATGGGAAAATGCCGTTTTTTGGAGTAAAATGGGCGTAATTTCGCTTTTTGTGGATCAAATGTCGTGAAATTTTAAGAACACGTGCGTTGTAACGTTTTCTAAAGTCCTACAAATATTCAAGTTTAAAGAGTGAATGGTTTTTCAGTAAAAAAATAAACACTAGGCCCAACCGATAACGTTCGTCAAAGCAGTCTAACAATTAGCATTATCTCTATGGGAAAATGCCGTTTTTTGAAGTAAAATGGGCGTAATTTCGCTTTTTGTAGATCAAATGTCGTGAAATTTTAGGAAGAGGTGCGTAGTAACGTTTTCTAAAGTCCTACAAATTTTCAAGTTTCAAGAGTGAATAGTTTTTCAGTAAAAAAATAAACACTAGGCCCAACCGATAACGTTCGTCAAAGCAGTCTAAGAATTAGCATTATCTCTATGGGAAAATGCCCGCTGATATGTTCTTCATCAAAATTTTGTATTTAAGGTCTTATATTTTATTTATTATTACAATTAACTAGTCTTTAAAACTGTTTGTGAAATATGTGACTGAAATACAAGAACTACAAGTATGGGGGGAAAAATTATTTATTTGAAAAATTGAAGTGTTTTGAATCAAATATCATGGTATTTAAGTTAAATGTGTTATTTATTTCAATTAACTAATGGTTACAATTAATTGGCAAGTAAGTGAAAAGCAAGAACTACAAGTATTGGGAGAAATATTGTCAATTATAGTGGGCACAAGCTTTTCGCAAATGATATTGGCAACTAGCAAAATATGCTCCCCATCATCATTAAACTCACACAGAAGGACTGGTGAACGTTGGATTTTTTTCTCCAAAATTGCTGTTATATTGGAGCGGATCTGAGGAGCGCTTTGCAAATGCGGTACTGCTCTGTCTACGAAAGATACCACTGTGGATATCAGCGAGACAAATGCTGGGCTTGGATAGCGAAGTTCACCCTGATCTGTGCTTCTTATCAGGTCAAGCAGAGGCGTTCGAAGACGTGGTTCAGATATGTTTAATTGGCAAAAGCCACAAAATTTCCTTTCTTCCATCAATCTGATAATGTATCCCGCTAATCCAGCAACACTAGCTAGGTTTAGTGTTGCTCTCTGCGGAGCTGGGAGTTCTGATAGCTCATCTAGAATGGAAATAACGTTTAAGGGAAGTTTTGGTTCTAATACTGTACCTGACGTTGTTAATTGGTCATGAAAATCGGTGTTAGAAAGGGCAGGATGTTCTGGGAAATCTTCAGCTTGAACATTTGCTCCGCTGGAAGAAGCGTTCATTTTCCTTTTTTTTCAAAATGTTTTCCAGACTAAACAGAGTTGCTCTGGCATCAAGCATGCCATTTCCACCTGACATAGATCGAAGTTTAGAGAAAAAGAGCTCAACATTGTCACTCGTTAGCTAACAGGTCAAAACGTAGTGGAAACTTTGCTCGAGAAGATAGCCAACACAAGCGACAGTCGACTCGGTGGTGACCTTAAATGCCTCGAAAGTTTCTGTTGTAAAAATGAATTTCTGTTTATCGAATTTTATGTCGTTAATATATTGCAAAAAAGTGGTTTGGAGCCACTCCAGCCTTTCGTCATCAATGGTGGTGAATGGTGCTTTGTTGTCATTACGAGATTGGTAACATTGTCTCTTATTGCAGATGTTGTGCAAATCGAACCACTTTGCACCACTTACATGTACTCGATATTAGGTCCAGCCCAACTAAATTTGTACGCTTGCGGGTGACTGTTGCTATGCGTGCACAGGTATTCAATGGCAGCGATGACTGGTGTAGAAAATATGTCAACTGCTCTCTGGACATTCATTTTCTCAAAGTTAGATGAATAAACATGTTTTCGTGTCAAACGTCTAACTGGCTTGACCGTTTCGTTTTTTTGAAGTTCGTAAAGTTGAATTACGAATTTTCCAGATATCAGTGAAGAATCATAATCTGTTTCAATGTCCATGAATCTATTTCTGAGGTTCTGTAATATATGACTTGGGTCAAAGCTTAAAAAAGCCGCCTGGTTTCATCATTAGGATGCTGAATGTTACATTCCAGTTTGCAACGAGGGCCACTGCTACTTCGGCGCATCATGGCCACATTTGTCTTGGCATAGTCAGTGATCACTCTCACAATTGAAAATCCACATTCTTCAACATCCTAAATTACCATTATAACTAGGCGATGCAAGTCTTCCCTAGTTGTCTGTCTGGTAAAAAAAATATGAAACTGGTATTGTGTGTGATGTAGAAAGACCATTAATCACAAAGCACAGGAGCTGATTTGCGACTACAGGTTCCTTTGGCCTTTCACTTAGACACTCATCAATGTCATCCATTGACAAATTTGAAGAAAATTCTGCGGGTGGTTTAAGTCTTTCAACCCAAACACTCTATCAATGCGTTTGCCATAAACTAGTTTGGGGTTTATTGCCATTTCGTCAATGATCCGTGATACAAATATTTCTTGGGGTTCTAGATGTTTTCATTCTGCTTCAAGGCGTTCCTTCACCAACTTGGTATAACCAGTCTCCCCATCAACTACACAAGTATACCTTTTAAGTGTACTTGTCGTAGGAAGAGTTAGAAATCCAGATTTCTTTGGATGGTTATAACCTTTTGGTGAGGTGAAATTCCAAACAGCACACTGTCGAACTACTTCCAAATTCCAAGAAGGCCTTTTGGTAGGATTGCACTTTATCTAACTAACTCAACTAACAGCGGTTTATGACTAATTAGACCACGGGGAGTTCGGAACAAATAGTTAAAAATTCTAAACCCGCCTCAAATTGGTGAAATTTTTTTTTTAAAAATTTAAAATTGCATGTATTTACCCTTACCCCCGAGAATTCCAGAAAAACCTAACTCCGTCGTCTGCAGTCGAGCTCGATCTTACCAAATGGACTCGCGACGAAAATAGTGTTATAGCTTATTCAAGATGTTACTAAGAAAAGGTAAATCTACAAAAATTATGAGATTTATGCTAATAGTATTTGAAAAAGTGGATTTTAATTGAGAAAAAAATTAGGAAAAGGTCTCATTTTATTTGAGTTGTAAAAGAAGTAAGCATCAAAATTTTGGAAAAGGCGGATTTTAGAAATATTTCCGAAAAGGTTGCATTCTATTTGGGTTGTAAATGAAATAATCATCTAGTTTTTGCCAGAGGCTTCAAATAATTTGAGAAGTAAATCAAATAATTTGGGAAGCAAATGAAAGTTAAGGCAAAATTTTGGAAAATTAAGCGAATTATTTGGAAATTAATGGTAATATTTGGAAAAGGCGTCATATTTTACATCAATATTTTGGAAAAGGCGTCATATTTTACGGCAATATTTTGGAAAAGGCGTCGTATTTTACGGCAATATTTTGGAAAAGGCGTCATATTTTACGGCAATATTTTGGAAAGGCGTCATATTTTACAGCAATATTTTGGAAAAGTAGTCATATTTTACAGCAATATTTTGGAAAAGGCGTCATATTTTACAGCAATATTTTGGAAAGGCGTCATATTTTACAGCAATATTTTGGAAAGGCATCATATTTTACGGCAATATTTTGGAAAAGGTGTCATATTTTACGGCAATAATTTGGAAAAGGCGTCATATAATACGGCAATAATTTGGAAAAGGCGTCATATTTTACGGCAATATTTTGGAAACGGCGTCATATTTTACGGCAATATTTTGGATAAGGCGTCATATTTTACGGCAATATTTTGGAAAAGGCGTCATATTTTACGGCAATATTTTGGAAAAGGCGTAAAATTTTACAGCAATATTTTGAAAAAGGCTTCTTATTCTTTTTGAAATATCTAACCACAAAAAGCGATATTTTGGAAAGGGTTTCAAATTACCAGGGAAGAACTAAATACAATTAGAAATTCCAAATATATTTATGGTTATGCAGTAATGTGTGGCACTTAACGCTACCCGAGAAACACCACTTGGAGGTGGCCACACTTCGTTTCTCATTTAGAGTTTTTTTATGGCAGGTCCCCTTGCCTACTGCCGGCTTCAATATCCTGGGGAGTTTTCATTTGGAAGGCCCCCCTACCTATATAATGTCGACCTCATTGCCCTGCCAAATCAAAACTCCTCAGGACATCGGGGCGCCATCTGACATTATCACTGACCCCGGAGCTATGTATTTCGCCATTTGGGTCCACAAAACCGTCCTGGACTTATTCCTGACCTTCAAAAAATGACCATCCTTCGTATCTCTGCAATAAATACCAAAGATACCAATGGTCTCTCCGGCCAATTGAGCCCCACGGTGGTACTTTCTAGAGTGCAAGTATGTTTCGTCCATTTTTACAAACAATCCTGGTCCTCCAATCTGCACCTTGTCGGCCCTGTTCGAAATGACAATCTCAGCCACCTCGCGACACATGGAAAAGTAATCCACGACGGTATGGCTGGCACATTCATTGTGGATTATAGCGTTAGATACGCTCATTTTGGAAACCCACAGGAACACGAGAAAGAGATTGTCGGTAACCGACAGGTTTTAATTGTAAAACCAGGTGTTTTTCGAAGAGACGAAAGCCTTCGTGCACTCGGCCGCCAAATACTCTGGTACCTTCTTTTTGGATGCTTTTAAGGCGTTGCGCTTGTTAGCGCGAGACTGGGCTGCGGAACATCTTATCGAATAGCCAAATCGGCTCTGGGCATTGCCAACCCCATCAAGATATCCATTTTAATTCCCCATCATCGTTTTTATTCCCACATCCGCAAGGTGTCTTTCCTTCATTGAAGGATTCAAGACGCGGGACAAGCTACAAAGAATGTACTTGGGCAATGGCATCCCTCTCTGACCTCGGTTTTAGGGCATCATCCATCCCGGGAAAAAACCCTCCCCAATTCTTCAAGGACACCATTTTAAAAAAATGTTCCTCATTCCCAAAATTTGGGTTTTCATACGCCTCGTTTTCCAAATTAGCATGAGCCATTTAGAAATTAAACCTAATAAACCCCCAGAAAATATAATTTGACAGCAGTAATAATTATCTCTCAAGAAAGCCTCTTCAAAAAAACACGTCTAATCACGTTGAAAATCAACGAGTCTCTGCTCAGTAAGTTCTCGTTTCCATGGCAACCCGCGAGGCGGGAAGTGGCGCGAATCGAGGGGAGGCGTTAAGGGGCGGCCAGCGGATTCAGTGACAGTTTTAGCGGGGAAGGAATACCAAATATTTCAAAGCTATTAAAGGTAAGGTTAGGTTAGGTTTGGTTACTAATTAGCTAATTTACCACCTTTTCCAAAATTTTTGTTTGCGATTGAGCCTAGTTACTTAAAACCAATTAGTGCCTTTTTTTCCAAAATATTGGTTTACTTTTAAATATTTCCCAAAAGTTTAAAGCTTTTTTTAGAAACTAAAATATCGCAAATGTAGTTTTCGCCATTTCTCGCTTATATTCCTCTTTTCCTTATTTTTGGCATTTCGAATTTTTTTACGCAATTTCTTGAAAATTTCTCAGATTACTTTTCGATCACAGTACCAAAAATGAATGGTTTTGCTAAATTCAGTTGGTCTTAAAAATTGCATAGCTATACTTTCGTCGCGAGTCCTTATAGTTGACAAACTTGCGGCGGGTTTAGAATTTTTTACTATTTTTTCCGAACTCCCCGTGGTCTAATAAGTCTGTAACCGCTGTTAGTTGAGTTATTTAGATAAAGTGCAATCCTACCCTATAATCGTTTCGGTCGCGTCGGAACGTTCCTTTGCCTGTTCAGACAAGATAGCAGACGACAGTGACGACCAAAAAGTGAGTGAGATATACTCTGATTTTTGAACCAATCAGGAGCTTGTTCAGTTAAGGCGGGAAATTTTGAAAGTGAAAAATACGTTTGAATTGAATTAGGCCTATTTCGAACAAGTATGAACTCCGAAGAGACTTCTGCCCTAATTTTGCAAAATAATAATTTCTCAGCAAGTTATTTTTTCATTAGAAGAGCTAAAAATCAATCAAATAGGCAAATTTGGGTGAGAGAAGTCTTCGCAGATAGATTCACAGACGGAGATTTTCATAATCTCTTACCAAAACTTCAAATGGCTTTTGAAATTAGGGAAGACCCTTTATTTTTGGAATATTGTCGGATGACGCCTAGTCAAGTTGAATATGCTTTAGGCTTGATAGAAAGTAAAATATGTGTTGAAGAGTTGCACTTGAGGGATAGTATTTCAGCGAATGATCGCCTGTTCATAACACTGAGGTATTTAGTCTCATTAATGCCACAAACAAAAATTTGATCTTTTTTATATATAAAGATTTTTGGCTACTGGAGATTGCTACGGCTCCATTTCTCTCGCTTTCCGCGTTGGAAAAGCGACGGTTTCACGAATAAACCCCATTGTTTGCCAAGCCTTATGGGATGCCCTGCATCATATATCTTCTACCGATGAACAAACACAATATGGCTGTGGCAGCGCAGGGCTTTTTAGAAAAGTGGAACTTTTCCAACTGTGTAGGAGCTGCTGATGGGAAGCACGTCAACATAGTAAAATGACCCTGACTAAATCAGGGTCATTGTACTATAATTACAAAGGGCACCACAGTGTTGTCCTTATGGCAAATTGTGACGCCCATTACAAATTTACATTTGTCAATGTTGGAAACTTTGGACGAATTAGTGATGGTGGTATTTTCAACGCTAATTCATTGTGAGACGCTGTAAAAAAATTCCGAATTTTTCCCGTTTCCAAAATCCTTGCCTGGGGCAGATTTATTAATTCCAGTGCCATACTGTTCAGTTGGAGATGAGGCATTCCCGCTTTCCAAACATCACATGAAGCCATATTTTTCCAAAGATTTGACTAGAAAAAGACGGATCTTTAATTATAGATTGTCTAGAGCGCGTAATTGTATCGAAAACGCTTTTGGAATAATGGCAGCGCGATTTGGAGTTTTGGGCGATGCGATGACGCTGATGCCTCAAAATGCTCAGAAGGTAGTTTGGGACCGTCCATAAACTACGTCACGTGATAAAAAGCATTTTCTGACCCCTCGTCCCCCCAGATCACGCTTCGTCACGCTTTTCTCAGACCCCTCCCCTAAAAACCACGTCACATTTCTTTAACCCCCCCCCTCCGCACTATGATTTGTCTTAATTTACAAATTAAATTTGATTAATTTCTTGAGTGATATGCCGCCCTCTCACAAATATTTTGCTCGGCTGAAAATTCAAGTTCTCTTCCGTTTTAAGCTTTTTCCCTCTGATTGACCTTTAGAATTTTAATATCTGGATGTGTTTTTTATAAGCTTCAAAAAAGTTCCATAAAGCTTAGTTAAAGGGGCACACTTTTTAGGTTTCGACACTGTCACCGAAAACAGACTAATCGAGCTTGAGATTTAGAAAATTTGCCAAAGAATCGAAACCATTTCAATCGGCAGGGGGATTTGATTCATCCTCACAAATAATAGGCCCGAATAAACAGAGACATAAGAGAGTCCACGCTGTTTATTTTAAATGCGCTATTTAAATTGGCTATATAAAAGTGTAAATAGTTGATAATTGCTTAAATTTTCTACTATTAAAGCGATGATGGAATAACAATTTTGGTAAATTATTGTAACGGTGGACTATGGAATGTTGTTTTTCTTCTTCTATAACATAAGAGCGCCAATCGGCCTCTTACTGACTTCGTAACAAAATCAATGCTAAATGTGACGTCACGCATAGAAAAACCCCTCCCTCTCCCTTGTCACGGACCGTCACAAATTTAGAAACCCCCCTCCCTCCCATAAGAGTGTGACGTTGTTTATGGACGGTACCTGTAACTTGACTGCTTGGAAGTTGTTGGTTCATTCATTAAAGGTTCTTTGGACGCATTGTTTTCAATATTATTTTTATTGACAAAAGTAGGTTCATAACGAAGTAGTTCATCTGTTTTATCAATGAAACGTTAAATTAGAGCTACTACCTTTATAAATTATACTGAATTTTTCGGAAATATGCTGCCAAATTTTTATCTATACTCTCAAAGTATTTCTTTGCTTAAAAAGTTATCTCTTGAATTACCTTCTTCGTTGTTATCCAAGTTCATTTTGTTTAACCCTGACTTCAGCTGATCGACGCTAATTATTTTTTATCGTTACTTTTTTTGGCGCGTATTCGTTGATTTTAACTGTGGGCTGCATGTTACTCGATAAGAATGATGTTTTGTGTTTTGGAAGTTTGTCATAGTTCGGGTCACCGTTTCTAAAAAATGTTTAGAATTGTTAATATAACATGGTTGAAGTTAAGTTAATTGTAGTGTTTGATGTTCAATGGGAAAGGCGCCCTCAACTGCCCTCTATTATAATTTTTCATCTCTGGGAATGGTAGGTTCGATATCCCGTATATATTCATTCATCTCTCATTAATGGGCAGACGAATAAGCCTTACCCTTGTTACTTACTTAAGAATTTCATCTAGCGAAATCAAGTGAAAAGCTAAAATTAAAAAAAGAACCGATCAATCCTATTAGTTTACTGCAACCAAGCACACACAAATGTAACTTTTTAGTCTTTACCAAGCACCTATAAATGGGATTGTTATCTAAGCGCTTGATACTTACAGGAAAAACCCTCCACATTCTGCTTAACGAAACAGAGAAATTCATTTCGGCCTGGAGATGGCAATGGTGTAAGTAAAATTAGTTCTTTCAGTTCTTTATCTTTTAGTTTGTCAAGAAGTCTAATGGTATTAATTTTCAGGTTGCTCAAAATTCTAGATTGTTTCGTTCTTGCGTACTGTAAAAATTTCCACATTGTATAAATATTTAAGTTTCATTAGTAAAAATTGAATAAATGCCAACTTTTTTAATTCCATGTTCCCTGTAGACAGAATTATTTTATTTCCGGTAATTTTCCCTATTACTCTCGTAAGATCTTCCAATCTTGAACTATACCTTGCAAAACCTATTACCCGATGCCTGTAATTATTACGGTCCCACTGAATACCTTCATGAATAAAAATTATATTTAAAATTAAAATTTTCCATAAAAACCTTTAAAACTTGCTAGTTAAATTATTCTAAATTTCCAACTTTAAATTTACAATGATAAAAAGTAGCGCAGCTTCTTATTAGCCCTTAACATGCTGGTTAATTATCTACACAGAAAATTTATCTTGCGAATGACACGAACCAATTAGAAGCCTTACATTATCTAAAATTATTTTTCCCCCATATTGCTAATAGACGATTTTTACGGCATTACTCCCATTAACTGCAGATTACTCATGCATTTTGAAATAAAGAAATGGTTTTCTACTCAAAACTATTTACTTTCTTCATAGCCCATGCACTTCAGCAACTCTAGGGCGACAAAATCTCCAACACCAACAAACCCCAGGAAATTAGGAATGTCACCTACATAATCAAAAATTAATGCAAGCAAGTCAGTCATTGTTTAGCCCTTAATTGCTGAAATATGTAAAATATATCTTGTTTCTTAACATTTCATGCAGGGTTCATACAACTTTTGGAAAACAAATTTCCCTGTTATTTCCAGGTTTTTTCCCATATACTTCCCAGAATTTTCCAGGTTATTCCCGTATATGGAGTATCCTATGGAGCAAATGCTAACGAAGGAGGGGGCAAATGGGACTATTACATAATCAAAGGACATCCCCGCATCTCTAATATAACCTGAGTTATGAGCCTCCAAAGTATAGTGTAATATTAATCCTATGGCGGGTATGTTCACGAACATTTCGCTTAATTACTCGGCCCCTGTTTGACACAAATTTCTATAAAAATTTTAAATTTCCCTAAATATTCGAAATTTCCCTGAGGTTTTTGTCAGCTATTTGTTTCCGTGATTTTTACAGGTTTGTATGAACCCTGTCATGGTAACGCATAAAAATTGTTTGTAAAGACTATTTTCTTTCACACACGGAGCTATTTACTAAATATCAAGGTTGGGGTGCTGCTGATTTACTTTTAAGTCAAAATTAAGTCACCGGTATCAGCCCCGCTTCTCTAAAGACTAAAAATTAGATTCAATGACAACAGGACATTTCTTTTAGAACCTGTACGTAAAACCCATGACTCTAACATCTCAAATACCTACTCAAAA
The DNA here is from genome assembly GCF_054372755.1 of Phalangium opilio. NCBI lineage: Eukaryota > Metazoa > Arthropoda > Arachnida > Opiliones > Phalangiidae > Phalangium > Phalangium opilio. Next base: position 1,156,075 of record NW_028324260.1, read on the forward strand.
CCAGAAATTTTAATACTCATAACATGTGCTTTCATGCACCCGTCAAACTAAGAAGCTTGCAAAGGCAAATTACGTTACCTTATTATTATGAAAAAGAGACAATCATCTTACTTGGGTTTTCCATTTCATTTTCTTCGGTGTTATTATTATTACTTCGTCTTTCCATTTCATTTTATCTGGTGTTATTACTCTTACATCGTCCTACGATAATTCATAGAAATTAATTTATTAGTATAGGTCGTTTGCCCACATGAAGGATTCTAACCATTTACACGTGAAGGTCCGGCTCCCTGGAAGACAATAGCAGATCGGCTTTTGTCCTCTAGTTAGCCAGGCTTCACGGTGCAAATCATATGAATACTCCATGTGAGTAAACCATCTATTCAAAAATACATCCAATGTAACTACTCGAAATTATATTTAAATTTAAAAAAAAATTGTAATGGCTTTAAACGATTTTCGTTATAGAATATAAGTGGCCTTATATCCCAGAGATCTGTATTTACATAGAGATATTAATGAGAATTAGGTCCTTAGAAACATTACTTTAAAATAAATAAGCTTCATTTCACAGAAGCAGCCCAACAACTGGCCAACAGCCCAACATGCGTGTACATGCCAAGGCCCAACGAAATTTACAAATTGAAGATTTAAGTCTTTAACTCACTTTTGTATTCGTTAGAAGCGTCACGCCAAAATTCTTTAGAATTTTCTAACCTCCTCTTTCTGTACCTCGAATCCATATTCGTCGATTGCGTTTTTAATAACTATCAATTTACCAATATTTAAAAAGAAAACGAGCCTATTAGAGAGCGAAGCCGTTGACATCCATGCACACACGGGTGACACGAGGCAAGAAGAACAAAGAAAGAATGAAATCGCGAACGTTAAGTTGAGCCGCTGAGCAAGAGAATGGCTCTACGGGGTTTAAACCGCAGTTTAAAAATCAAAGCTGTAAATAAGGATATTCTATACACCCTTTCTACCAGTCTAAGAGGGAAAGTCGCGGGGGTAAAACTCTGCCTTCCATCTCGCATTTTAGCGCCTGCGCTGTACACGTTTTGGAGCTGAGAATGCGCAAACACGGCACTGGAGCAACACCCGTGTTATCTCCCAGGGAGATATCAAGGGAGGAGACTCAGGAGAGTCAAAGATAGATGGGGGAAGGCAAGCTATAACGGCCGGGCACCATGGCTCTGAAGCGCACCTACCTCCGGGCACAGCCGAGGAATAAGACGTCACGTGATCCTTTGAGAAGGAAATTCAAAAAGGGTAAACACGAAAATACGGTTAGAGGCTCACACTACACACGTGACACTACAGGGAGCACTATTTTTGTGCTCACTGTATCTCCCGACACTAACCCTTTACCCATCGGAAGGGTGTATTAGTGGGGAACAGTGTCCCCTTCAGGGTGGGAAATAAGGATATTTTTTTAAACAGGACATTAGGTAATTGACCGAGACCCCATGGATTCAAATAAATAAAATGGTCCCTGACCAGGGCAAGGCGTACTCTAAACTAGAGAATTGCATATTAAAAAGATTTAAGTTAATCTCTGGACTCATCACCCTTGAATTTTCAGTGTGTTTACGCGGACCACTGAGAAAATTCAGATTTATGTCTTAAACTAGAGAAGATAATTGTGAAACTGGTCATTTCCCCTGTGCCACCGCCTCATTTCCCACGTGGACCCACATTATCACAATATTTTAATTGGTTAATGATTCTAGGGGGTTGCAATAATTAATGTATCGGAAAACATTTACTACTCTGCTTGATTAGTGAGCCCACAGATTTTTTTGATTATTTGTACTATTAAATGTGGCAACCAGGGCTTTACAAAAGACACTATTTAATAAATACTTTATGAAAATGCACAAGGAAAATATTTTTTTTTTGTAATTTCATGTAATGAAATGTTTGTTAATTTTAACAACTTGCTAATCAATCAGTGTCAATTTTAGTGAATAAAATAAATTAATTTTAAAAATAGTTGTTTCTTTTAGTATGCTCTTTAAGCGTCTGTAGCTGTTTTTCTCCGTGTTGGTTTTTACTTCCTGGGCAACTTGTGGAGTTTTAGACTGCAAGGCCTTCCACGTTGATGCTTGGTTTTCTTTTTTGTTCTAGCTCGCTTTAATTATCTTCTTGCTTTAGATTTTGCCGTTAAGGTTAATCCCGAAGCAAGGTCAGTGATATTTCCAGCAGGAAGAAATTGTTTTGGTAATTATTGTATTCTTTTTCTAAATTTTAATTACCGATTTTGACCTCTCTATAAGACTACCTCATGCCTTTGATGTAGGCCTAAACAGTAATAAATGAAGTATTCTACAATAATGTTTACACTAGGTTATGATAGCATGTAAATTAAAGGTCTAAAAGTTCATTGCAATACCCGAAACCCTCTGAAATATTTAGTTCATTGTTATAATTTGAGCATCTAGGCTCCATTTACCCCCCCTCACTTTGTTTTTGGTTTTCAGTCAAGTTTAAGGTTTTGCCTATATTATACAAAATTGAGCATCTAGGCTCCAATTCCCGCCCCCCAACCTCACTTATTTTTGTTTTCAGTCAAGTTTAAGGTTTTCCCTATATTATTGAAAATTGGGCGAAATAGGGGAATTGTTTTAATATTGAATTAGTACTTCTATATTTAAACATTTTCAGAAGTATATAATACTTCTCTTCGAGAGAAGTGTACCACAAAGCGGGGTAAGTGTAACGTCACTCTTCCCAACATCGGAACATTTAGAGCAAGGTTACTAAAACGAATCACATACGCGATAAATAGTTCCCTCATCATTTCTCTATTAGCGTTTAAATATTTGGCATTTTTGTCCCACGTAAAGATGAGGTTTGTGGGATGATTGCTGGGGATTTAGTGCCAAACAATTATAGAATTCACCTTACGGTGCGATGCCTATTTGTAGTTTGATGAGCGGGAAAGCAAACTAAAAGGGTGAGCCTGGGAAGAATGACGTTACATAACTAAAGCATTAAGAGGATACAGAGTGGCATCCTTCTTCTATTATTCCCTTCTGATAATTTGTATTTTTCAAAAAGGTTTTCCGCTATTTTATCTAAAAAAAATGGAGGACCAAAACTATGACGGAATGGCGAAGCCAACCGTCTTCAACTTTGAAAATGGGAGTGGTACGAACCGATCACTTATCCCACAAACGTCCAACCCACAGAAAATATGGGTATGGTTCATCAAAATTACGACGGAATGGTCAAGCCAACCGTCAAAAACACTGCAAATGGGCGTGGTTCGGAACAACCGACCACGGACCCGACAAATGTCCAACCCATAGAAAATGTGGGTATGGTTCAACAGGACTACAACGGAATGGTCAAGCCAACCGTCAAAAACACTGGCAATGGGCTTGGTACGGAGCAACCGACCACAAACCCGACAAATGTCCAACCCATAGAAAATATGGGTATGGTTCATCAGAACTACGAAGGAATGGTGAAGCCAACAGTCGTAAAGACTGGTAATGGGCGTGGTACGGAACAAACGACCACAGACCCGACAACTGTCCGACCCATAGAAAATATGGGTACGGTCCATCGAAATAATCATGTGATTCATAAGGAAACTTCACATACTGACCATCTGGATAAACCTTTCTCTGATACTGAATCAAGTGAAGATGAATACATTACTAATAATGATCCTATACCTGAAATGAATGTTGAGACATTTGGTGTTTTCTGCAGCAATTGCTCCCATAAATTAGGGATTGTAGAAGCTGAACAGATATTGAAATCTATTTTGAAAGGAAAGCAAAGTGGCCCCATCTACAGAACTGTTCTGCCAAACACTTTCACTCCAAAAGGAGGACAAATAATAGCTTTTCTAGTTCCCGTTGAGGAAGAAACGGATGTTATATGCTCCGACCGAATTTTTGGAAATTATCCAGAACAACTGGAATTTTGCCACCTATAAAACCTGTTATTCGACAATATTATTATGTTAGACCTGGAACGAGCCTTAAAATGAATTCTGGTTTCTCCAGAATTGTTTTCAAACTCCGAAATAATAAAAATAGAAAACATGTCGCTATTTTAATTCAGTACTGGGGCGACTCAAGTTTGGTAGAACGTCGTTGCCATGGTAATTCCATAAAAAATCAACGAGTTTTTACTTCAACTATGAGAACTGTACGAAAAAATATTAAAGAAAATCTTGGCAAAGGTATGACTCCTAGAAACGCTTACAATAGCATTTTAGATAAAACTGAATTAGTTTTCAAATCCAAAACATTTGTAAAACCTGAAATCAAGGTTTGTCACCATTTCAAATCCAAAACATTTGTTGAACCTGAAATCAAGGTTTGTCACCATGAAGTAGAAGACATTGGAGCCCCAGACCTTAAACAGACTCAAAATTTTAAGTACAGGATGGACCATGAAAATATGATTTCAAACGATCCCTATTTCAATTTAATGCAACTTTCAAAAGGACCACTAAAAGACTCAATTTTTGAAGTTTCATATTTGCAAAATTTCTCAGTAATAATGAGTCATCCAGATGTTTTGAACCTTGGTCTTCGTTTTTTAAAAGCGTCGTCCGAAGATTCTGACTTGGAACAACTAATATCTTATGACACAACTTTTGAAGTGGGAAATTTTTATGTTTCCTTTGTTACAATGAAAAATACTGAGCTTGTTGAACAGCCGATATTTCCTATTTTTGCCATGATGCATAACCGTAAATTGAAAGGAACACATCTTCATTTCTAGAAAGATTTTGTTGCTCCTCAATTGATGCTTGATGTCTATGGAAAAAATGTTCCAATTATGTGCGACCGCGAACCTGGCTTGATAATCGCAATTTCAAAGAGTTCTGAAGTTGGAAGAACTAACATTTGCTATTGCCATAATCACGTAAACCGAAATGTTACTGACTGGCTTAAGACTACGGACGCAACTCCTGAACAAACACAGGCTTTTAAAGAGTTTGTTAAGGATTTGATGAATTGCGAGAGTGTTGAAAAGTTTGACGAAATATATGAAACTTTTAGGATCATATGGGCTCGTGAATTTCTCTTGTACGCTGACAAAAACCTCAAGTTTGCTTTACGTAAAGGGTGTATTAATGCTGTGACTAAAAGGTTTGCTGCTTTCAAAAACTGTGTACCCACCAACAACAACAGTGAAAGCATTCACGCAGACTTCAAAAAATATATTGGCAAGGAATTGAAAGTGAATGACGCTGTAATAGCTATCATTAACTTCCAGTTGATGAAACTGAGAGAGGCCAATCGGGCTTACGTTAATCTAGGTTCTTATCATTTGAAAAGCCATTTAAAGGACCCAAATTTTAAAGGTATTCAGAATCCAGATTTGCAGATATTGCCAAATGTATACAATTGGTCAAACAAGGATATCATTGATAAAATCAAGGATCCTACTAACAGTGCAAAAGCCAAATATTCTTCAAATAGTTCTTTTGAGGCTCTTACTTCTATTTGCCTTGAAAATCATTGGATATCATACGATGCTAAAAGCCAGTGTCACATTGTGAGAAATCCAATAGATCAAGTTTATCATGCTGTCGAACCTCTAAAGAACGCGTGCACTTGCGGATTGAAGGGTTGTTTCCATTTATACGCCGTTAGGCGTTTACTTGGTCACACTAAGAGTCCAATCACCACTGCAACCGTTTTGTTAAAACCAAAGGTTCGCAGTGGGCGAAAGAAACCCAGAATTGACGATTATGACTATTCGTTCACAGCTGCTCCAGACTCAATTTACTGCGAGAGAGACACTGACAATGATGAATCTTTTTGTAAAACCATAGACGTTTCTATAATAAGCAGTGAGAACGATGAAATGGACAGTGAGTTTCAAGATATCGAGGATCTTGACAATGTTGAGCGTAGAACTGAATTAGAAGCGAAAAGACACGAAGTCAGAAATGTGGACAGTTGTAAAGTCAACCAAAAGAAAGAAGGGGTTTTTACACCATCCAAAATCGGGAAAGAGACATGTCAAGAACAGGGTGATTGTACAAGTACAGCAGAGGACCCCGTACAATATCTACATGATGATATATTTATTGAAAATAGTACTATACTGGAAAGCCACGGAGAATTGGTAATGCCTGACCCAAATGAAACATACGACGTTTATGTTAAGGCTGATTTGGAAGACCATGAAAAAAATAACATAATTAATTATTACGAAGGAATGGAATATGAACAGGTTTCCGAAAATCCTCCAACACTGGAAAAGCACGGGGAATCCGTAGTTTCTGCGAAAAACGAAACGTACATTGTTCGTGAAATGCCTGATTTGGAAGAGCTTAAAAACTATAACACTATTAATTACGATGAAGAAATGAAATCGCTAGTAGAACGTGGAGAATCTGTAATGCCTGGGCTAAATGAAACGTACTTTGTTCGTGAAATGCCTAGTTTGGAAGAGCAGGAAAATCCTACAACACTGGAAAAGCACGGGGAATCGGTAATTCCTGCGACAAACGAAACGTACATTGTTCGTGAAATACCTGATTTGGAAGAGCTGGAAAACCATAACACAATTAATCACGACGAAGAAATGAAATCGCTAGAAAAACATGGAGAATCTGTAATGCCTGGGCTAAATGAAACGTACTTCGTTCGTGAAATGCCTCTTTTGGTAAAGCAGGAAAACAATATTCAAATTTATACTGACGGACAAGTAGGAAACGAAATGTTTCCTGAAAATCGAACAACTTTGAAAAAGTCCGAATTAATGAAAGACGATATGGGAAAGTTACAAAATTCACGACTTGATATTATAATTGATAAACTTGAAAAGTCACTTATATCTCAACCCCTAAATGAAAACATATTGTCTGGCACTTCATCTGAAAGTTCAAGTGACCAGCTAAACTTGGAATATGATTATGGTAAGTTCATTACAAAGACTTACAGCAAACAATACAAACGCAAAGCCTTATGTTGAATAAAGAAGTTAGCAGTTTCGTTATTTAAAACTGCATGCAAAATTTGGTAAAAGCGTGTAATGCCGAGAAACACGTCTTAGTAATAGAAAGCGGAATGTTTGTTAATTTGCACAAATCTCTTAATGGGCTGCTTAATATTGACGACGATGATGATGACGAACTTAACCTCGTCAAACGCTACTATGAAACAGTATTCAAATATCTAGACAGAAATGAAGCCGCAAATAAAGATGTTTTGGCCATTTTATTTCCGTTAGATGTAATGAACAGATCTGGTAAACATTGGTTTTTGGGGCTAGTAAATTTTGAAAGAAAAATGATTTGCGTTTTAGATGGAATGCACACAAACCCATCTCATATCTCAAAACACGTAAAAACGCTCATTACTTTTGTTATTCTTACTTACCACACTATTAACTTGCCTTTCGAACGAGAAAAGTGGTCCTTACAAGTCAGTAACGACTGTTCTACCCAGTCTTTAACTTCCAACGACTGTGGTCTTTTTGTATTGTAAGGTGTAAGGACTATCCTACCAAAACTACACGGTAGGAAGTGGGCATTTTATGTAAATTCATTAATCTTACCGTCGAAAATGTACAAAGAAATTAGGCCTAAATATGCAATAAACGAAACAGACATTTCAATACCAAAGAGTGAATCGATTGCCTTAAGACTCTGGAGAAGTATGCCTCTAAAATTCGGACAAACGGAAGGTGAAATTAGTACATGGCTAAAAAAGTATATCAACCCCAACGACACTAAATGTGGTGCATTTATTTGCCCTGGATTTGATAGTACAATGCATTGTGTCATGTGCGTCATGTGCCGCAATTGGTACCATGATGCGTGTGAAAATAACCCTAATTACTCTAACTAAACGTATTACGAATGTCAGCAGTGCATTTCCGTAAAATTCTAGATTTATCTGACATACAATAAAATAATGTGTCCTAAATCCTTAATGAAAATTAATTCAATAAAGTTAAAAACCTAGAAACTTTAAATAGGTCTTTAGAGCACACATTAAATTAAATATCCAAAATAGCTCTGAAGCATAGTGAGAATAATAGCTGTACCTTCTACCTTCGTGGAAACGTAAAACAATACTCATTTGGGTTTAGAATTATTTTTTGGCAACCGCAGCCACCTTGAAAGATAGTGGTCAGAAATGGAAACCAGATGCTCAAGACCATTATTAAAGCCACATCGTTCCTGTAATCCAGCTATGATTAGGTACACTGTCCTGTTGAAGATAAGCGGTAAATTAAACAATATTTTATTTTACCAAAAAGAATTTACTTGAGCTATAATTTGGCAATTAACCTCTCAATGCGCTACGCTTTCTTCAATGAATTTACTTCTATTACAACTGTAATTGTGCGACACAAACAGGTAAAACGAGCTACGTTTAGCAGTGCTAAAATGTTATACATTAAAGGCAGTATCAAGTCTTATCTGAGAGAGCTACCGCTATCTCAGAATTACCAGTAACACTTACTGCAATAACATGAATAACGTCAGTATGTGTCGGAGAGCGGGAGTAATTTGGATTCAGAACCGGGTCATTAATTATACCGATAAAAAATAATAGTCTGTTCGGGCAGACGGGAAAAAACACGAAATTTATTTTAAAAAAGAACAAAAAAAGGAAAATTATTAAAAAGAGGAGAAAGTTAATTGCTACGGCAATGGAGTTTGTATTTCGCGTTAACTCGCGATCCAAATTATTAACCCGTGAGTTAGGAATAAGAATGTGAAACGACCCCATAGGTTTCGTTCTTTCAAGGATGTTATTCGAACTCTACAAAAGGGGGGGTATAGGTGGGTTTATCGGCCTAATGTACCAACAAGTATGATCACGATCCTGGTTACCAACAGTTCTTTTTTAAAGAAAGGGTTTTGGGGTATTAAAATGGGGCTTCCAAATGCAGGTATGCAATTTTGGGCACTGAAACCCGAAAAATAGCTCTTTTCAAAAATAAACACCATTTTTGTAAACGAAAATCTCACCAAAAAACATCTCTGTAAAAATATGCCAAGTTGTTTGGCCGTAAAAAGAAGTGAGATCTAAAATACGGTCAAGTTATTATCTCCAGGTGAACCAACATTTTATTCGACTTAAAACTTCTCAAGAATGTTTTTCTGACTTGGCCATTTGCATATCAAGGATTCGTTTAATTCCAGATATGGATCGAAATTAAAATATTAAATCAAATTGGTTAAATATTCTTGATAAGCCTTTGTGGTTAAACTTGTAATTTCCGTTATTAACCTTCACGGGTGAAAAGAAGAAGGATGCAAGTTTGGAATGCTAATGGCCAAGTCAGAAAAACATTCTTGAGAAGTTTTAAGTCGAATAAAATGTTGGTTCACCTGGAGATAATAACTTGGCCGTATTTTAGATCTCACTTCTTTTTACGGCCAAACAACTTGGCATATTTTTACAGAGATGTTTTTGGTGAGATTTCACTCCTTTTTGTACGTGCATGTTCTTGTAGATTTATAGAAGTAGGATTATGAAGTGAAATAAACATTTGTACTTTTAGAGTTTTATTTGTTCTTTCCAAGAGTTTTACTTGGCTTTGCCTTTTTCAACTTTTTTGCATTCAACTTTCTTTTTTTTTCTCAGGCTGTGATAATTATTAACCGTATTTCTATTCGAAGAACACAATATTGTGGCAAGTAACACTTTTAATCAACAGAATAGATTTAAGAAAAACTAAATGAATCAAAACACGCTTAGAACCATTTCAGACGAAATGAAAAGGAAATGAGTAAAAAATTTAATTGCTAAAACATTATGTAAAAAACATAAATTTTGCAATAATACGAAAGAATCATATTAGTAAAAAATATTAATATTAAAAGACGAAAAAATTAAATTATAATGTCCTATTACGAGGGGATATAAATTATAAAACCCCCATTTCAGGGGCTAACAGGGGAAAATTCCCGCTTTTGGGACTTTTTCATTTCTTTGTATGCCAAGTCCTACTTGTATGCCAAATTGTATCATTCCTGCAACACCGGAAGTGCCCTAGAGGTTTAGATGATGACTCTAATTCTAAACCCTCATTTCAGGGGCTAAAAGGGGAAAACTCCCGCTTTTGGGACTTTTCCCTTTCTTTGTATGCCAAGTCCTACTTGTATGCCAAATTGTATCATTCCTGCAACACCGGAAGTGCCCTAGAGGTTTAGATGATGACTCTAATTCTAAACCCTCATTTCAGGGGCTAAAAGGGGAAAACTCCCGCTTTTGGGACTTTTCCCTTTCTTTGTATGCTAAGTCCTACTTGTATGCCAAATTTTATCATTCCCGCAACACCGGAAGTGCCCTAGAGGTTTAGATGATGACTCTAATTTTAAACCCCCATTTCAGGGGCTAAAAGGGGGAAACTCCCGCTTTTGGGACTTTTCCCTTTGCTTGTATGCTTAGTGGTACAAGTATGCCAAATTTCATCATTCTAGCACCACCGGAAATGCCCTAGAGGTTTTGATGATGTGTCAGTCAGTCAGTCAGTCAGTCTTATAATGTGTCATTTTCACATAGGATTATCACAGAAACCAAATGAGTTAGAAAGCTGGAAGTTGGAGGACTTCCTAGGATTAACACTGTGCCCTTGAGGTGCAAATATGAGTGGTGTACTATTCCCCAGTACCGAGTTAAGAGGGGGTCAAAATGAGGCTGAAATGTTTCGGGTAAAGGATTGCTGGTAGTGCACGACAACTTGGCGGGTGCACTGCCGTGCACCCAGATAATAACTAAATTTAATGTTTGAAACGTTTATGAATTATCACGCATAATTCCTCGAATCTGGGTGCAGTGCTCCCAGCCAAGTCGAACACTGACATCCTTTTCTCGAAGCAACTCGTGGCACTTTTAAGCCCACTGTAACTTCGTGATGGGTGCAGGTAAAAGTCTAAAATTTTGCTTGCCGCGAGGACTTTCAATCCTAGCTATAGTTTCCAAATTTCAAGTTCCTACCCTATATACTTTTCGAAATATCGCAGGTGAAATTTGCCTTATTTTGTCACTCACTCACTCACTCATCGATCATCAAAATTCTAAGGTACTTCTAGGGGAGATAGAAACTTAATATTCATGATTTAGTTTTCATTTATTTTATAACGCATAGATAAATTAAAACATCCCGAAATTTTTATAAAATTGTTCTTTAGTTCTTTATTTTAAAACTAGATGGCGCTGCCGTCTTTTCAACAGAAATAGTGTGTGTTCTTGATGAAAGGACGTAATGGTCCAAAGTTAAACGAAAGTTAAATATATATTAAAGCTAACAGGATTAGTAGTTTAAAAGAAATGTGTCGTAACTGATGCTACATTTGCGTACAATCGTTATTGCATATACTCTGCGGGTCGAAAGGGGTAATTCAGCGTAAATATGGACAAACGCTAGCGATTATATTGGCAAACGAAGTACCACGAGAGGGTCTTTTTTAATATAACTACCGAAGTATAACGAGAGGGTCTACAAAAAGAAGTGAGATCCTATGAAAAACATTAACATGTACAAAAATGGGCCAAGCCTCGCTTCGAGCCCTCTCCGCCGTAAAACGTTCTGAGATCCCATGAAGAGCCAAGTCTGCCTTTTGTTCTCATTCAATCCCCAATTGAACAATTATGTTATAAATTAAGTCCTTTTCCTAATTAATAACCAATATTCTTAGACTCTATCATTATTATACATCTTTGTTCGTATCAAAAATATCGTGACTTGGCAAGCGCAGGTAATTACTTTATAAACGTGTACATAAGGTTATGCATAACTCGCCTTATAAACTTGTACATATCCCCTCGACCATAAACGATTTAGTGAATATCCCTTCGATTATTTTAAAATCGGCAACGATTTAGTGAATATCCCCTCGACTTCCTTTTAATATTACTTACTTGCGATTGCCAAGTCACGATATTTTTGATACGAACAAAGATGTATAATAATGATAGAGTCAAAGAATATTGGTTATTAATTAGGAAAAGGACTTAATTTATAACATAATTGTTCAATTGGCGATTGATTGAGAACAAAAGGCAGACTTGGCTCTTCATGGGATCTCAGAACGTTTTACGGCGGAGAGGGCTCGAAGCGAGGCTTGGCCCATTTTTGTACATGTTTATGTTTTTCATAGGATATATATATTGTAACATGGCTGCCAGAATCTTTGGAGCATCCACTACTTGGTTCTGGCAGGGCATCTAGCCTCCATGTTACAAGCCACTCCCCCTTCCACAGTTGTAATATAGAATATGTTATCAGTTGTGTTATCAGTACTACTGTTGACGGTTGAAGAGAATAGTTCTCTCGTTATGTAACATTGATACGGAGTTGTTTTGTATTAACCAAGTTGGGTTACGGGATCATTATCCCTTAGTTGTTTTCGTTAATAAACTAAAGAAGAATTGTCTTCTTATTTTGGATTATTAAAGTAAGTTGTCTTTATTTCTTTTTATGGCCCTCGGGAGTCTTCCTCCCTTAGTTAAATTATTCTACGGAGGGTTACAATATATATGAGCAATGTCTAATATTATGCATTGTAATATAATAAAGTAATGCATTGTAAAAATTATATTATATAATAATAAATTACATTATATAATATATAATAATATATAATAATATATTACATTATATAATATATAATAATATATAATAATATATATATATATATATATAATAATATATTACATTATATAATATATAATAATATATTACATTATATTATATATAATGCAATATATATTATATATAATATACAATGTACTATATCATTGGTAAAATATAAAAAATACCAAAATTACCCATTACACTTTATTTACAATTATCTATTTAGTATACTTGTTATCGCTTTTAATTAACATGTGATGTTTTTGTTTTGGTTACTTTTGTTAATATTAACTTTAAATGTTTAAGAAAACAAAATTAGAAATTTTAAGTAATATAAGTATAAATCTTTTATATAAGTATTCGAAATTTAAATATCGAAATATGAAAATTAAAAATACTTCAAAGGAAAATGAATAGGGAAATTGATATACGTTATAATTTAACTAGAAATATGTACTGATGTATATGAATGGTTCTATGCCAAGCGTTGTTAAGGAAAATATTGTGCGCAACGTAAGTGAAAGAGGGTTTCACTGGAGTGCTACATGCCACTAGTCCATTATCTGTGCCTTTTGATTTTCAAAACTTGATATTTTGGTCGAAATCTTAATTGTAAAATACGTACTTCCCGCTGGATATCAACACATCACGCTCTTGTATTGTAGGATTATTACAAAATACGCATGGCACCTCTGTTAATCTCATCCCTTTTTCTAGAGATTTCCAATCAATTTTATCTCGGTTTTCTAGTGGAAGATTGAAAATGTTGCTTTCAACAATATTCTCCGAATTTTTTTCAACTTGACATTTGGGGCATTTGGTAAAGTTTCGCGACTTTGACCAAAAAAGATCTTTTAGAGCCTTAGAGTAATTGGCTTCCATTTCTTGGCTTAGTGTCGTCAAGAGCACCATCAAAAATTCACTGGCGTCTTGTTGATCGTTTTGCGTAAAATGATTTCCGACGGCCATTCTCAGTTCCAACCCTTTACGACTGAAACTTCCTTGAGAACTCTCTATGTCGTTTATCGTGTTTTGGAGGCAACGTAAAACCGGTTGTTCAATGAATGACCCATTGTAAGATTTAACCAATTCTCTTAATTCCAGCACTAATAAGAGCAGTTGCAAAACGCTATTAGAGTAGCACGTTACTTGATCATCGTTAGCTAAACCCTTCAAGGGCAAACTATCCAAACTCTGTTGGGCTTTCCTTTTCTTCTTCGGTGTTTCTTCACATCTCTCTTCCTCGCCTTCTAAAAGGCTTTTAGATAGTGTAGGCGCACTTCTTTTCCCACCTCGACTTTCTTTCGACTCCGTTATTTCCAAAAGAGGCAGATCTGGCTTATATTTTTTGCGAAGCCTGTTTTACTCCGTAATGGCTCGTCCATCCGCCTTAATTTTAGTCGGATCTAACTGTAATAGATGGAGTCCGGCCAAGGACGTCACTCTCGATAAAGCGACGTACGCCATGCCGGTTCCGAATAAATTCGGACCTAAATCTATAATGGCGCATTTTAAACTCATGCCTTGGCTTTTGTGTATCGTAATAGCGTACGCCAGGATGACGGGAAACATGGCAAAAATTTAACGCTAATTTTCTCAACTAAGAAATCGGAGATATCGTCGTCGTTATTCGGTTTGCGATCTACTCTGAGAAAAATACCAGTAACGTTTCCTTGTTCATCCTTCTTGAATCCAGTTACGAAACCCATCGTACCATTTACAACGCCTTTTTCAAAACTGATATTCCTTCTGACAGATCATTGGCTTCTCCCTCAGAAAGTTTTCGCAACAAAGCCCGGGCTGTGTTAAAATTTTGTAGACGTTGCCTGGGTCAAGGCTAGACTGATTTTCATCCTGCTCCTGCATGCTAGAAGCGTTTTGGTCACCTTGACCGTCGTGAGGACCATCCGCTGGTCCTTCTGTTGGAACCGCAGCGGAAGCGCGTGTCACCGCATCAGATCCATCGTTAAGCAACGCAAGTGGATCTGTTACGCTCAGTAATTCATGGGGAGTCAATGAATTTTCATTTCCATCAATATCTTGCGTTCCACAAATATATTCCTCGCTCAATGCCGAAATATCAATGTCCTTATACAATGGATTAATTTTTTTCAGCACAGTGAACGCATTCAACACTTTTTCGAGGCAAACAACCTGTTGCCAAACCTTTTTGTCCGCAGTGGGAACGCCATTGACTAGGATATGCAGTTCGTGATTTTTGGGCAATGTCTTGGGAATCATCTTCAAATTTTTCTCCACTGGTATTGGAAGATAAATTACTCTTCCCTTTAAAGCTTTAACCGTACCGAACTGCATGTTGGAATTGGTTTTAGTACCTAACCGCACCACAGTGTGGAAGGGCTTCACAAGCTGAATTAAAACTTTCTCAAACATGTTTAAATCAGTGACATCTGTCGGAGGATTGTCAACCAACAAGTTGTTCAGGAAGCATCTGATGGGAACTTTTCCCTTTCGTAAATCCGTAGAGCAGTAACGACATAGAAGCTTGTCTGCCTCTCTTGTTTCTGAATTGTTCATTATCCAGCCAGCTCTTAAAATGAGATAGGCCTCGTTATCGAAAACAGCACTGTCTACCATTTTTTCTATTGATCTCAAATCCGATTTTTTGTACAATCTTAAGCAGCAGTCACAGGAAGTGTCGTGAAATTGTTCATTATTTAGCGCCGCTCGAACAAATTGACTTTCGTAAAGACTCAATATTTCACTTTCATCGAGACTCGGTCTTGGAGCGTTTGCGCTTCCTGTGGACGGATGGTTTTCCTCGTTATTTAAATTTTTTCCTCTTGCGGCAAGGATTTTTCTCAATTCCCCCATGATTTTGGTGAGAGAATCGTAATCACCAGTTTCAATTTCATTCGAAATCTTTGTTAACGCGTTAAGTAACGCCTTCACGTGATAAATATTATTCAAAATAGTTCTAATTCCCGAATAATGAGGAGCCAGTTCAGCAAAAGAACGTAAATAGCTTTGGCAATCTTCACTATCAGCGCAATGAGCCGCGTGTCCCAGGAAAGGAACTATTCTCACCACGATCTCAGAACCATCTGGTGGTAAAGACACGTTGGATTTAGAGCAAAATTTATTTCTAAAATCGCAAAGGTCCAAACCTGCCTCAAAAATTTTAGTCACAGATTTTTCATTCGCATTCGCAACCGTGTTTATGAAAGTTAGCACTTTCGCAATGGCTCGAGTTCGAATATTACAAATATCACTGCATTCCCAATAAACGGTTTTGGGTTTAGTTTCTGTAAGACCACTTTCATTGATCACGAAATTTCTTTTCGGATTTTTCTCCTCAGTTTCAACAATGTTGAAAAGATTCGTGACAACTCCCAAATTATTTACTTGAAAGACTCTCTCAACTTCACCAGCTTTGTTGTTATTTTTAATGTCAACGAAATTGCCCATTTCGTCAATGAATAATTCTTTATTGCCCTGGGTACCGCGGTCTCTTAGCACTTTACGTACATGACCATCAGCATCCAATTGGATAACTTTGGCGTAGCGTAACTCGTGGTCATTTTTCAATATATTGCCATTATTTCCAATTGGAAAATAGGTGGTTTCGTGGAAATAGGCCTCTTTGAGACTACTGTGAAGCCTTTTACCACCCACAACATCCGTTAAATTGTTCTGATTAACAGACCCAATTTTTTGGACTTTCTCGGCAATATCTTTAAATTCACTAATCATCCCTGTAAGATGGTAATTGTATGCCGAGTATAATTGCCTTTTCAAATGCAAAATTCTACCCGCTAACAATTGGCATTTTAGATTGCGAGAGATTAACTTCGAATTCCCCTCTTTAGACAAGCTGTCCAAAGATTTTTTCGCAGACAATCTTTCAGTGAGCCTTGTCACTAAAAATCGTTTGAAACTTTCAGCTATGATTTTCTTGTTTCTTGTTTTAAAAATTCCTTTATTGAGGGTTTTTTTCGGGAAACCCTTTTTACCCACCGGAAAAGCTTTCTTACTGGGCTTTTTATTTTTTGCCAGAACATTAGTGGCGCCACCTGGTGGCATAGCTCTCTTATTTTTCTTTGCTCTCTCAATCGTAGATTTGCGCGTCGCATTGTTTTTTGAATTTCTTTTCTCATGATACTCCTTGCTTTTCAAGTAGTATTTCATATTCACAAGTTTTTTAGCTTTTTTTTTCAAAGCTTTACTCCGTTGAGTTCGTTTTAACCAACCCTGTTGGTTTTTATGTCTCTTAGCTCTTTCTCGAGAAACCATTTTAAATATTGAATCCAATTAGAAGAATTAGTTATCGTAACGATATCCAATTTAGTTGTTCTCACAGAAGAGTTTGGTACCGTAAAGATATCCAATATAGTGGTTCACGCAGAACACTTTGGAATCACAAAGATATTGAAAAGAGTGGTTCACGCAGAACACTTTGGAATCACAAAGATATTGAATAGAGTGATTCACGCAGAACACTTTGGAATCACAAAGATATTCAAAAGAGTGGTTCACGCAGAACACTTTGGAATCACAAAGATATTGAATAGAGTGATTCACGCAGAACACTTTGGAATCACAAAGATATTGAAAAGAGTGGTTCACGCAGAACACTTTGGAATCACAAAGATATTCAATAGAATGGTTCACGCAGAACACTTTGGAGTCACAAAGATATGAAATAATTGGGTGGACGATTCACACGCAGAACTGCGAATCCAAAGTACATCCAAAATAAAAATCACGTCTTAATATTGTAATACTCTGAATGAAATATACATAAAAGGAAGTTAAATAATGTAAAAAATGAGAAATACTCGAACGATATGAAAAAAATACCTTAATGAAAGTGAAAGTTATTAGTACAGTTTATGTACAAAAAAAAGGATAACAAAAACTAATAATATTTTATTTAGTAACAGTCTGTACTCTGTTACAGGCAACCACAGAAGGCCAAGGCCTGTAAAGTGAGAAGCCTAAATACGGCTCAAAAGTTTAATCAAGATTATTAAAACTTCCTTGAAGATTACCTTTAATCAACGCAAAGTCCTTGACTGGACAAGAAACATACGGACGACGGTTCTTCTGGTCAAATTTTATAAGTGAAACGTGACCAAGAATCCACGTGGTGAATTCTGGCCCAATCTTGTCTCGCGGTAATTTTTCTGCTATTTTGGTTCACCTCGGTTCAACCAGTCCTACGGTCCTTGACTAGGATCTGTTTACGTATGGTAAAAATCTGAACTGAACTACTTCTCTATCGAGTATCGACACTGTAGCTGTAGGGTTTTCAAAATGGCCTCTTCAACGGAGTACGATGTGTTTATCAATAACAATAATAGCGCAATTTCAAGAATAAAGTATTTAAAAAGTTGACATGTTTAAGATATCATTGTCAGGATTTTATAAATACGCGTATTACAACGAAGGAGATCGAAAACGATATCTAATGGAAGGTCAGGAGAATATTTTATAAATAAATAAAAAGTGCAAGCACGTCGTACGACCGAGGCTTAACAATCGTAGAGAGCTATGATTTAAAAAAAAAGTGATTTTCAGGGGGCTCAGCCTCATAAAATAATCTGTCAATTGAAAGGTGAAGATGAATAATAATAATAATGGCCACACTAAACATGTGGCTTGTTTACAGGTGGGTGCCTTTACAATGAGTAAAGAGGTGCAGCGCATATACTATTACCGTTAACCTCCGCAACTTCTGACGGAAAGGAGAATTCACTATTGAGTCTTCTTGTGCTGCAGGATTCAGCAGAAAATGTAAATACTGCTTAATTCTGCCTCCAAAATGGCGAATGGGCGGAGTTTAATGTCACCCTCCCTGTAACCGATATAACTCTATACTTTACTGTGCAAATTAATAAATTTGCCAGATGCTCTTCCTCCATAAGCTCTACTCAAAAATGTAATCAAACCAGCAGGAGATACGCCGACCAAAATTTTAACCATATAGTTACCCTTTTTATGAGACAAGATTTTACATTTAAGGCATTTAGGTGTTTCTATTGTAATTTTGATACATTCCAATAGCACCACAGTTTTTTCAAAGCCTTTAAAACATTTCGGCATGCAATTAATGATTTCTTCCCTAGAGGACCATTTGATTGCGCGTTTAAAAACATCAGCAACAATAAATACTGTTTGTTTAAAGCAAAGCGCGGGTCCAGCGGGTCCCCTACAAGGCGACTTTCCTCCTGTACTCCCGTTTTAGCTTGGCAAAGGCTAGTGGGCGGGATTTATATGGGCACTTATAAATCCCGCCCACAAATGCCTCCTGCCAAGCCAAAACTGAAGTTCGTAAGGAAAGTCAACTTGTAGGGGATCCGCTGGACCCGCGCTTTGCTTTAAAGTATTTGCGGCAACTGGTATCAGACATATTAAAGACAGTAGAAAGAACATCGTACGTCAAGTTTAGTTTGATTTTCATTAAAACAAGAAGAGAAAGTCCTTTTATTGGGATGTGAACTTTAAAATTTATTAACATCGTCATAGATTCCACAAGGGCGTAAAATAATAATTTGAAATTGGAAATACTGGTCATACGGTTTAAATCCTCAGTTTTAACTGTTAACTGAATTCATAATACTAAAGGACTCAGAAAAGTAAGTGTTTAGTTTCACTGAAACATCTTTTCTCTCTTCAAGTATGGTGGGTCAATATAAGCAAGCATTGTGAAGGGAAAGTTCCAAGCTTTAGTTTCCTTTCCCTTGTGGGCATATCTGAAGTAACAAGCACATTAAATCCCGGTCTTCAATTCATAATACTTAAAAAAAAAAACTTACCAGGAAAAAAGTAATCAGTATTCTTGAAATGCTAACTGCATACAACCATGTGATTTGAAACATATTTTCGAATTTTAAGGACGCGTTTCCATTGTTTACGAAACTTGATTTCTTTTGGAAAACTATGCATACTTAAACCTGGGAAATTTAGTTTTAATCTGGAATTACACTGTGGGACACAGCAATACTTTTTGCTAGGCGCCATGTAGTATAGTTGTTAACGCTGTTATGATCATATAACTTAAGCCTTGCGAAATGTACAGCCTCGCCTTCCTCCTTCCTTACTCCCAATACTCCGTTAGAGCAGTTTCCAAAACTACCGCTAAATGTCGCGTCACTCTTTGGCGATAGCCAATAGCGTCTCTTTGGTTATAGCCAATAGGAAAACCTCATTTTATCCCTAATTTTTCAAACAAAACTGTTACATCAAAAGTAAGATCTGATATGTAATAATTTAATAAGTCATAATTTTCCATTTGTTTTTAAACTTCGGCGTAAAATTAGATTTATCAACACTTAATTTAGTTGCCGAAATTAAAAATGAATGAAAAATAATGACATTTTTTATTGTTTTAATCAACTAATTTGTCGTCTATTGTTTAGGCTTAGCAACATGAACGTAAGGGATTGCAAAGTTACTGTTTTCAACAGTTTTGGGAACAGCGGTCGCGGCAATCGTGGTGGACGTGGTGGGAGAGGAGGTGGCAGAGGAGGTGGGAGAGGGGGTAAGAGACCCCGAGGGAAAAAAATTTGTTATAATTGCCGAGAAGAAGGGCATTTTGCCCGAAATTGCCCAAAAAAATTAGGTATGGTATTATTTTAATAAATTTATCTGTGGTTCCTGACGTTTTTAGGCGCTACTGCTACTGTTATTGTTTTATTTATATAAGCATAGTTGAAATAAGTAATGTTCATTAAATTTTATTCTTTGATGAAGAAGAGGAGAAAAAAAACGAGGAGGAGAAAAAAAACTTGCCAGAAATGGATTGTTCCGAAGAGAAAAAAAAAGATTAATTTTTAAAAATGTAAGTCACAGGTCATAGTTTTAGTGGTATAGAGCGTTTCGGAAATTACATTCAGAGATAGCAAAACCATGGATAAAGAATGCGCGTGAGGAAATTTGTTTTCACGCTATAGGATAGGCAACTCTCTATCTCGAACGACAGCTTATTCTGTATACACTCTGTTACAACATCGGTTGTCAGTACGCGCAAAGCTCTTTCTCTATGTAACGTAGCTTTGTGCGTGCTGTCAAGAGATTAAAAACTTCAGGATTTAAAATACCCGCGAGTTTTTTCCCTAGAGTGCACGGACCGCTAGGCTTTAGTTTCAAATACCTTTAGCAGGCTGTAAGAAATTTGACAAGTATTTGAAACTAAGACCTAGAGGTCCGTGCACTCGAGCTAAAAAACTCGCCGATATTTTAAATCCTGAAAATCCTGACGTTTTCTGTAATTTCTTTTCAAAAATATTAATGTTGAGGTTATTTTTTTATGCAGGTCCAAAATTGTCTTTTGGAAAAATAAAAAAAAAAGACAAAAATGTTTTATTTTTTTTTTTTATATATTTTCAAATTTAAACTTTTATTTTTTAATTTTCAAATGTAAATTTTTTTCTCCTTATTTTCATTTTATTATTGAAGTAAATAACTTATAACCAATTAATTTTCTCATTTTTTTTAAATTGAAATCAAAGCTCTAGTTCTTCTCACCATTATTTTAAGTGAATTTTATTACAACTATAAATCCTGGCACAGTTTACATAACTTGGATCACTCCCTTGAACAATGACTAAATGTCACTGTTATGGGAATGTTCCACTGACATTCGCGATTGTCAATGATTTAATTTTTTTACCGCTGGAGGCAGTAACGGGAAACTGGCTCAAAGGAAAAGAAAACGACATGATCAGATCAGCCATCGGAAATTTACAATTTTCGCCGATACGACCGGGTGGCGCTGATCAGGCATAAGGCATGGTCATCTGTAGCAACAGTGTGGCTGTTATTTGTTCTGCTGTTCTGACATGTCCGATTTCAATTTCCCAGAATTGTCCTTCAATGACTTTTAAGGCCCATTTTCAATTTCCCAGACTTTTTAGGCCCACTTTCAATTTCCCAGACTTGTCCCTGACTTTTTAGGCCCATTTTAAATTTCCCAGAATTGTCCTTCAATGACTTTTAAGGCCCATTTTCAATTTCCCAGACTTTTTAGGCCCACTTTCAATTTCCCAGACTTGTCCCTGACTTTTTAGGCCCATTTTCAATTTCCCAGAATTGTCCTTCAATGACTTTTAAGGCCCATTTTCAATTTCCCAGACTTGTCCCTGACTTTTCAGGCCCATTTTCAATTTCCCAAACTTGTCCCTGACTTTTTAGGCCCATTTTCAATTGTCCATTTTCAATATCCCAGACTTTCCTGGCCCAATTTCAATCGAAAAAAGTTATTAAAATGAATAAATCTATATGGTTATAATTATTTTGAAATGAAAACTATTAAATCCATCTCTTTGTTATTTGGCTCTGTTAATTTCTGAAAATTTACAAAAACTAGTGTAGTACATATTTAACCAAAATTTATGTTAATAACCAAACAAAAAAAACGTTATGAAATAAAGAGCCTGAGAATGGATCCCCTTAAAACCAGAACCAAGACCTGTGAGTGTTAGTTTGAAACAATTTTTGAAAATGAACACTTTCGTTTCTTTGATATTTACCTACAATAATTTCAGAAACTTTGAAGGCTTAGTTGCAGAACAACTGTAACACTGAACAGTGTGTTACACATTAAACATAAACCAAAATTAATATAATTTTAACTATACATCGTGTTATAAAGGCCTTTAAAAAAACGCGCCCTCAAAATGCAAAAGCTACGTGAGTATGTCGAAAATTAAGAAAACATGTTAGAGAACCAATGAGCAGCAATCTTTTTCATGTTTAATACAAAATTTGAATTAAAATAATGCAAATGTAAAATTTTATGAAATGAAAGAATGTATACAGTTCTGTTTGTCATTATTTCCCTTGAAATGTTGTCGCTAGCGTTCAGCCAGCGGAGGTTTAATCATCAAGGTGTAAAATTTACATCAACAGCTAATTAAAATGTCCCAGCTGCCACAGATAACAATGTGGTAATTGATTGATCTACCAGTAAGATTAATAATTAATTTAATTATAATTTATTTCAACCTACCGACAGTATTCGTAATGGGTGGTTTTATCCCAAATAACCGAAGTTGATGTTGCCCATGACAACAATCATTCATCATAACGCTATTTTGACCGAGGCTTAGCGAAAATGCTTAATAATAAAATATTTTGGTGAATTTCTAGTTTAAAAATAATTCTAGTAATTTTCAATGACGTTTTTGTTACGACAATAATAAAAATCAGACCTAATTATCCTCCAGTTTAATTCCAAATCCAAAATTTTGATTTTAACCGAGAGTTTAAACCGTCAAACGCCATGTTTTTCTTGCTCAATCTCCCTCTAACGGCGTGAATCAGACAAAAATGCCGTAAGTCCAATATAAAAAATGAGGGCTAAAATGCGTGTCTCTAGCAGTGGTTAAACGCCGTAACTTCATACCCAAAACATCGTAACTAGAAGTATGAGTTTATAATGATAAAAATCAATACTTAAACTTAATTGATCTTAATGAAACTAAGAAAAGGCGCTACAATGAACTGTTCTCTTTCATTTAAGATGGTTTCCAAACGTATCGAATGAATAGTTTTCCTTATATCCCTGCGGGGTTGACCCCCACTTTCTATAAAATTCCCATGTTATGTCTATGGAAAAATATAGTATTTTTCACCGAATGTCTGATTCATTTTATGGATTCTAAAACCACCCTTAACAACTTTTTTCTTTATAGAATTAACTATTAGTTGGATCTCTTTGAAATTTTAACCACAAAATTAGGGCCCAAATTTTAGTTCACTGGCAAAATTTCAAAGCAGCAAACACAATACGAAAAAAGTTACGGCCAATCAAAGAACCCTCCTTTAGCATTAGAGGCAGTATCAAGTCTTATCTAAGAGAGCGACCGCTCTCCTAGAATAATATAGTTTGCTTTGGAAGTGAAATAAATTTATTTGATTTTTTAGTATAATAATAACCGTCTTTAGTACTTCCTCAATCTAATTTTCAAGAATTTTTCAAAACTGTTCTTAAATATCAAGGTGATATTTAATACAATAATAGCCTGTTGGAGGTAATACAACAAGCTTTAGCAAATAACTTTTAATAGTTAATTAAGCTTTAACAAAGCGCTCTTAAAAAAACGTTTTTCTCCATGGATGACACATACTTTATGAAATGGGGAAAAATAATTGTTTTAAGTGTTCTTATTTTTAATTTCGCAAGCAAAGCCAAAATTAACACACAAAAGTGGAAATTTAAATGTCTTTAATTAATGCTGATTCAGTGTTAATGTTTATAAAAACAAACAAATATTATAGAAAATTACAGTTAGGCTGCTTTGGCATGGCCATTTTTAACCTAAATATATGTATTTTTTGGTATTGGGTCTAAAAATAAAATGGGATAATTTTGGTTTTAGTGTTTTAAGAGTTCTTATTTTTAGTTTCGCACACTGCTTTAACAATGTGATGTGAATAGAGCAGCATGAAGAAGAACCGGCATTTTTATTTATACAGTGTGGAAAAGATCAGAGTGCCCAAATTTTTCGGACATTTTATGAAAAAAAAACGCGAGATCAATGAGGAAATTAATTGTAGTACATTTCCCAGACTCATGGAAATTTAATTAAATAATTCTCTGGCATCCACTAAACAAATCGTTCATGTAGTTTCAAATTATCACAAAAATGAGAATTTGTAAGAAATCAATACAATAATGTTAATGAAAAATTATATTTTGTATGATATCATAAATTTTGCAAGATTAATCCTGTGACAAACAGGAAATTAATGCATTTAGCGCAAATGTTCGATGTCTCTACCATCTTGATGTAGACATTCTTCAAGCCTACTGGCCATTGATTCGCGGGCGTGGCGAAGCATTCCTGGGGTGATGTTGGCAATGGCGATTCTTATTCTGGCTTTAAGGTCGTCGGGTGAATCTGTTTCAGTTGCGTATACCTTTCATTGGCGACAGAATCATTGGGCCATTCTTTTTTGACGAGAACATCACCGGGCAACGTTAATTGAAGTTTTGGCGTCAAGAATTTACTGATGCCATTAATAATTTACCCTTGGCAGTAGTGAGGGATATGTGGTTTCAACAGGATGGTGCCACCGCACTTCGCCGTACCCGTAAGAGAGTGGCTGAATAAGGAGTTTCCTAACCGATGGATTGGTAGGGGTGGACCAACGCCCTGGCCTCCAAGGTCTCCTGACCTAACTCCGTTAGATTTCTTCCTCAACGGAAAGGTATACGCAACTGAACCAGATTCACCCGACGACCTTAAAGCCAGAATAAGAATCGCCATTGCCAACATCACCCCAGGAATGCTTCGCCACGCCCGCGAATCAATGGCCAGTAGGCTTGAAGAATGTCTACATCAAGATGGTAGAGACATCGAACATTTGCGCTAAAGGGCATTAATTTCCTGTTTGTTACAGGATTAATCTTGCAAAATTTATGATATCTTACAAAAACTAATTTTTCATTAACATTATTGTATTGATTTCATACAAATTCTCATTTTTGTGATAATTTGAAACTACATGAACGATTTGTTTGTTTTAGCCAGAGAATTCTTTAATTAAATTTCCATGAGTCTGGAAAATGTACTACAATTAATTTCCTCATTGAACTCGAGTTTTTTTTGTTATAAAATGTCCGAAAAATGTGGGCACTCTGATCTTTTCCACACTGTATATATGTAATGGGGAAAGTCCACTCATTTACAAGAGAAATGGCATTATTGTAAGCATTTGTCAGTAATAAGCCTCAAGCCAAGGTGCTTTCCTTCAATTTTCTTAATTTCCAGCGCATAAGGTAAATTTGATGTTAGGCATGTTGGCAAATGTGGAATGCACTCAAAAAGAAACAAAATCCAATTATGTAGGATTATAGATACATATTCTTCATATAAATTATATAACTAGGCTAAATATTGTTCTTCAGTTCTCTGTCTGAGTCGTACAAGAGTCATAAAAAATTCTTCCATTGGATTCATTTTTCTTCCTAAGCAAAGTTTTACAACTTCAAAAACTTTATCTGTATTAGTTATTTAAGAAGCATCTTGCCCAACATAATTTAGTTCAATACACTCTGGTAGCAAAAGTTATATTCCCAAAACATTTTGAAAGAAGGAAAGCCTTAACGTCATTTATAAGTCTTGCAAATGTAAAATTTTCTCTACTTTTAAGTGTTATCAGGTCAATATATTTACTCAAATGGTCAATATCATGTTGTGCATTTGGGTTATGCGAAGATTTTGGAGATAGTTCATTAAAACGAGGTCCAGGTTGGGGTTGCTTTAATTCATTGGACATTTTAGTATTTTCAAAGACAGAAGAACTCGCAAATTTTATAAAGGGATAGAATCAATGTTTTGACTACTAATGAAAAGCCATAATTTTTTTAAATCAGATAGAACCTAATATTACGGTTTCAAATATATATATAAATTGATAGTTTTAATAACTTAACTATTTTTAATTAATTTTTAAATTTATGCGTTTTCGGCGCCGCTCCGATCACTCCCCCTCTACAGTCGTTCGGCAAAAACACGAGCTAAACACCTACATTACTCCGGCTACCCTCCTCTCACTTGGAAATACAGTAGATTTACACCTAAAAGTAGTTTTCATACTATTTTGCATTTTCGCCAAATTAATATTTTTCATTTCGATACAAATGCTTTGAAAGTTATAAAGGAAGGTAAATAGTTTCACTGTAATTTTGGTGTTCAAAGTAATAGTTTTACTATGTTTAATTACAATTAAAAATTTGTTAAAGCTTAGATTAAGGCCATTAGGCTAAAATATGGCCCTACCATTATTATACATGGAAGCTAAGCCTTACCAAAATAGCGTAAAAATGTGGTGTTTTGGACATTACCTGTAACAATTTTGACAAATCTTTATCATCCTTACTCTACAACGAAACCAAGAATTAAGAGAACAAAAGATAATAAACATGAATAATCAAAATTATGTTTACAAAATTCTTCTCAAATATGCGCCGTTTCCCAGTGAAGGTGAAAAGCTACTACACAGTGGTCTAGAGCTCCCGACATTCTCGTATTTCCAAACAGCCAATGAATCAAAGTCCCCTTAGCCACGTCCTACGGGGAAAATAAGTTGGGCTGGTTTGAACTTTTTTTTAATTGGGGGTTTCAATGTAAATCGGGTCCACAGGTCCGCGACAAGGATGCGATTACTCAGGTTTCAGTATGTGAATAATCAGGGAAGGAAATGAGGTTTACTTGGGAGGTGACGGAAGGGGTGTGGGGGTCAAGTCACCTCCGGCGGACACGGGGCAATCGGCACCTATAGGGTAGGATCGCCGACATGTGTCTTATTCCCTCAAACTTTGCCGCCCAGAAGCTTGGCTTACAGGAATGCGCCACAATCCCAGCGGCTGGTTTAAATTTCAAAATATTTAACGTACTTTTCTTAATTTTAAACGTTTTAATTCGATTTTTTTGGCACACAAAATTTTGGGCACTTTTTTTTACCTTAAACTGCTCTCATCTTGTACTAGTCGGGTTAACACTATCTAATCCGATATCATAAACAAATTAAATTAATAATTTAGTTTTAGGAGCGTTTCTATCCAAAAAACGAAAAATTTAATGCAAAGCAGCAATAACAATTTTGATTGGTCGGTTACGAAAGTTCTAAAGGCAACCGCTAACCTAGCTGGAGCTGAGCCTGAAGACGAATTATTGGCAGCACTGTAAAGCGTCATTATTAAAAAAAATTCATAACTGTCAAAAAAGTTGAACAAATCTCATCAGTAAGTACCATGCTAAAATTTTTAAATTTTATTAATACTTTTTTTGGCTAAAATATTTTTAAGAACTCGAATGTTAATAATATAAGTTTGTATTGTGAGCAAAATAATCAATGTTAAAATATTAAATTCGTGAATTTTTTGTTAGAAAATGTCAGGTACGACTTTTAGTGGACCCGTGACTGGCGTTTCGTTTAATGTATTCAATAACGGAGGTCGAGGTGGTCGCCGAGGTAGAGGGGGACGGCGGGGTGAGTCAAAAAAACCTTATTGTCGCGGCAAGCCGAGAACATGCTATAAGTGTAAAAAACCTGGCCATTACATTCGAAATTGCCCAGAAATGAAACTTAACACAATTTTTTTAAATTATCTGTCCTGGTATCCTTTTTGTAACATCCTGTATTTTAAGATGGAATTGAACAAACTAACACGGATTTTGGAACTTTGGCCACAGATGTGGCCAATTTGACCCTAGATGTGGCTTCGGCCGAAAAAGAAGTGGCTCAGGCTGGAAAAGTAGCGGCTCCGGCCGATATAGAAGCGGCTACGGCCAAAAAAGAGGCGGCACCGGCCACAAATCAAAACACATTGGTGGACAAGGTGGTGGAAGAGATGGACAATGAAGGGTGACAAGTGTCTAAAAATGTTTAAATTTTTTATTAAAAAAAAACTTTAAAATATTTTATTCCAGTAATATTAAGTTTTCGCTAACAAAAAAAATACCAAAATTATTCCAAATTACTTTCCTATACTTTCGCAAAGTTCATAAACGCTATTTAAGGCGACGATTTAGCTCGAATGTTTTGATGGCGTCGACTAGCTCCATGGCGTCAACGTCAGGGCGCCGACGGCGGCATTTTTAAAGTCGTCTTAACGCGCCTTTTCATCCCAAAAGTCTTTATGAAGAAACTCTCCAATTGTTATGAGTCAACTAAACGTAAAAAACGCTAATTTTGGTCGCGCTGATATTTTCTAATGAAACAGTGTATCCATGCTTAAATAACGCAGATTGGGGTACTTTTGAAAACTTAAAATTAAACATACTTAAACTTAAATTTAATCAATGAAAGCTGGAAAGCGGAAAAACTAGATATGAGGCTTTCGTTTGAAACCGTTTTCAAATCAAACAAACGTATAGTTATTTCATGACGGCTTCCACAAAAAGGCTATCTGTTAAATTTTCCCCATGTTATTTCTATGGAAAATTTCATGTTTTTAATCAAAATGTCGTAAATTTTTATGGAAATGAAAACCACATTTAGCAACTTTATTTTTTATAAAATAAACTATTTAATGAATCTTTTTGAACTTTTAACCACATATTCAGGGTCCGAATTGTAGTTCTGTGAAATTTTTTCAAAAACGTTAATACAATACAAAAAAAGTTATATCCAATCAAAAAACCTTCCTTCTACATTAAAGTCAGTATGAAGTCTTATCTAAGAGAGCTACCGCTCTCCTTGAATAAACTTGGTTATGTCAACTTCGTTTCACACGCTTTATCTCAACTTTAGCCGTATTGACAAGTGTCGGCAAACAATGGTACATATTAAAACATTTAGTTTTATGATGGTACAAAGGCTGTTTTACCCTCTCCCGTACTATACACTATAGCTCCGGTCAGAAAAGAAACAAAATTTGTCACTAACGGGAACTATATGCTGTATTTTAAAGCATATAGTTAAGGAGCGCCCAAAAATCTATAAGGTGTGAAACTTTCAGCTTTTTTTTAAATTTTTTCTGGGTTAAAACCAATTTTTCCTGTACTAACAGCTAGTAACCAGTGACGTACTGGATATTTTCTTGGTGGTCGTATTATGTAGGATATTTTGTCTGCCTCTAAACGCCGTTAGCTGTGAAAAGGCTAAGAGGATAGTGATTTTGGTAGTATATAAATAATATAAGATAATTAAAACTTGACAAATTAAGAAATATTTTAATGTTAAATGCTATTTTTAAGTATCTATTATAGGGAGAAACAATAGAAAATGCTATTTTTTCTTCTGTTTAAATTAGGAACACTTTAACTAATTTAATAAAATTATAAAAAATGCTTTTTTCTCGAAGTTAAATTAGGAACATTTTAATCACAAATTTAATAGTGTTTTCTCTTGTTCAGTATACATAAGTTCAGCTTTAAGGTCTCTTTCATTATCATCAGGAGTAAATTGATGCGAACATATTTTAGGTTGAAATTGATTGTTTCATATAGCAAATTGCATTTACAACCAAGAATGTCTGATAATGTTATCAGGAGAAAATCTATATATAAGACACATCCTGATTTCTGGTTGACATGAAGTTGATTTTACATTCACGAATGGCGAATTTAAGAGGCAATTTGATTTACAAATCCATTTTATAATATTCCCGATAGGTTTAAGCCCGAATCTTGAAGTTGAACTTGATTTTTGATTACCACATGAGCATCTGAGCTGATCCGCATCTTGAAATATATCCTTTAGATGTTATTACAGGGGCATTGTAAGAGGAAAATAAGAAATGTATTTAACTAAATTTAACTTATAATAAATAACCCTTTCGGATACAAGTCGTCAAGCTGCCGGGACTGCACCTGGCGTGCCGTGAATCTCGTTGTAATCCCCTTCGCCTCGTGATTGCCGTCGTCGCGGCTCTCCATAAAAAAGCTGGACTACATTCGGGTTCATGTTTTCGAACGCGACTACTTATTCCTAGAAAATCCGTAGGGAATTACGTCACGTCGTTAGCTTGCCCCCCCCGGTGATTTTGAGAATTTTCCTTTTTACAAGTAGGCTTTATAAAGCTAAATAGAGCTTTTGCGATTTTAACGGCCTTGCCCCCCTCGCCATATTATCAAAGATTGAGTGCATAATGCGTTTAGTTTATAGCGGTAAATACATGCTATTTTAAAAAATTCAAATTTTTTTAAAAATACTAGCGGCGGGCCAAAAATGTTTTGACTATTTTTTCCGAATTTTCCACGGTCTGATTAGTCAGAAACCGTTGTTAGTTGAGTTAGTTAGATAAATTGCAATCCTACCTAAATCAGGTTATGTAAACGTTCTATTTTGTGAAGATCTGGACTAGTTTGATAGGCATAGTGAGGCGTTTTTAATTACTGCAGAGGTAGAAAGTTTGAAATAATTATTAAATTGAAAAGGAAAGTTCAGGAGAAGAGCCATTGAAAGCCGAAGATGATTTGGCACGTTGGTCAGGGAAAACACCCAGCGTACGACACTTGAGACGATATGGTTGTATTGCTTATGCCCATGTATCGAAACCAAACGGGAATTACAAAACAGAGCGAAGCAAGGCATAATGGTCGGCTACGCTGTCAAGACTAAGGGATATAGGTTTGGTTTCCCCATCAAGATTCTATTATTGAAAGCAAGTATGTCACTTTCAATGAAGATAGATTAGGTTTGGACATGTATCATGAACTTGGCGACCATACGTATGTAGCAGAGGAACCAGACGTCACAACCAGAAAAGACCCAGACCCAGCCAACAAGAATGTAACGTTTGCCGAAGAAACAAAGGACAAGATAGAAGGACAAAGTAACCCAGAAGACGAAGAAGATCCTTTTGAAGACTCCGAACAAAATATAATGACGGAACAACAAGGAACAGAACAACAAGAAGACGATGAAGACTGGAAGGAAAATGAAGAATACGTAACGGTTCAAAGACCAGCGCTTAAAGGTGTACAGCCAAAACAGAGCGAAGGACACGTAGGACAAGATCCAGATTTGCCAAATGGATGGTATAGAAAAGAAGTCATTCAAAAGTCAGGAAGAACAAAAGGGAAAGTCGACGTCTATTACATGACTGATGATTCCAAAACACTTCGTTCCAATACCGAAGTAGACGCATGCTTAAAGCAACGACAAATAAAACATGACATTAACAAATTCAGTTTCAAGCCATTGGACAAACAAAAGGATTGTAAGTCACACCTAGGCAACATAGCTTACCATTGCACTATGATACAAAAGACCGATATTTTGGCAATAATTCCACAACCCACATAGGGACAATATTTATACATTTTCGACTTCCACCTATTTCTATGATGATTCCAAAGAAAATAGTTTTCGGGTGCGCCACCTGGTGGCGAAGTTAGCCCCTAGTAAGTTTAAGTGTGTTTTCACGTTTGTTATGTCTAAAGAGCTTCACTACTATGTTATGTTAAAAGGTCCGTTAGTAAAGATCACCTAACATTTGAGATACAGCGAAAAAACTGTCGAAAATTGCACAAAATGGGTCATTTTTGATCAATGATTACTCTTAAACGCGCAAGTGCATTGCGACGCTATTTTCTTTAAATGTAATTTAAATGCCATACTATAGAAATACCCGGAAAGATATTTGCGGTTTTGGCTGGTCTTTTAACAGTTGACTTTCCAAAGTCTAAAAAAACAAGGAACGAAATATACAAAACGATAAACGACGCACTTAAAAAACATACAGCACCTTTATTCCAACAATAGGACAAGACTAAAACACAACTAATGCAAGATTAAACAGAATATGTTTATTAAACTTATAGTACATATTGGTATGATAATACTATATCAGATTGTGTTTTTCACTCGGTGTCCGAATCGATGCAATCGACATTCGGGGGTAAGCTTAAATCTTCTATTTCATGTTCTTCTAAGCGTACTATTTCAGTAGGAATGCAGGTTTCATGAATATCCGGTTCTTGGAGAAGACCAATTGCTTCTTTCGGAAGAGGTAAAAAGTTACGTTTATCTAGTCTTTTCTTCAAAGAATACTCGGAAACAATAGGATCAGAAGAATCAAGGGCTCGTCCAAACATAATTCTCACATTGTCCTTTCGACTTGTCTTTCGCGCATGTTGTTCCCTATCGCGCCGATAAAGCTTATTTCTTGATTCACCCGCTTGCTCACTCAACATCCCTACTGGAAGGGCGGATGTTTTGATAATATCTTCTCCATGAATGAGAATCTTATGAACAGTGACAGGCATATAGAACCATTGGTAAGAAGAAACATATCTTTCGGCCAGGTTTCGACAGTACTGCCCAAATTTTGATGGTTCAATTGGAAGAGATGATGATATGACGCAAAGGATCACGTGTAACTTTGGTACTAACCACTTCTGTAAACCAAGTATTTCCGCGAACATATCCTGGTTTTCTGGAGAGAAAGCTCCTCTTGCTGTATTTCCGTCGTTGGTTGTTTCCGCGCCTTTTGGATTTGGGAAGTCTACTCGAAGAGCTAATTTTTCCCACATCAAACCCTGGATATGTTTCTTCCTTTGGATGAAAAGTGGATTATTCGCACCCCCTTTGGTTCGCCATGTTTTCAAGCCTTCAACGTTACGATAGCCCAAATGAAGACAAAATTCAAAAAACCTAATCCAAGCATGAAGGGGACTAATACCGTAAATAAGTTGCTGCGCATCTGTTGTACGACTTGCCAGAAGGTTTAGTTTGTTGAGTTGTGTTGGTGTGGCACCGCAAATCGAGCAGGATTGCTATGACGTTGCTCCAGATATTATACTTAGGACTTTCCCATCAATTACCGTTAAGTAGAGACTATAGTCAATGGTAACATTTAGATGATTTGATGGTCTTGACGTCAGCGGTTGAAGCGTTGCAATCTGATGTTCAACCCAATACTTTTCGTCTAAAATTAATTGTTTCGATTCTTTGGCAAATTGTATCCTAAGTGGCCTACAAAATCGAACAGATTGTGGAGAGGGGTTATTCCACAAAACGTGGCCCGCACTTGAGGAAAGGCGCAACGGAATCACGGTTGTAACAAATAAGGCAGCGTCCGATAGTTCGTCTAAGCTGCCGAACCTTTCCTTATATTGGGATTGTGCAGTGCTTCCATCAAAATCCCACGAAGCCAGAAGAGTAAGTTGCAGGTTGTCAACGTTACGAGTTTGAGCATAGCGTTCTACGGCTTCATGTTGTAGTTTCAGAATTCGGAGAGTAGTGTGGTTCAAGAGATCTTGCAATGCTACTGAAGCAACAGTGTCCGACACGTCAATCATAGCGGGTCTGCAAAGTGACTTCGCCTCGAGGACCTTGTAATATGGTGGGAACAAAGACGATCCGTAAAACGTGGCTGTTTGTCTTAACATTTGATAGGTCGACACAGATAAATTTCCATCCAAAATCAAGGCTAAGGCTTCTTCAGCAGTACAACTAGTTGATGCCTCGAGAGTCATGTTCTGTTGCAGTTTGGAAGCCCGATTTGGGCTTTTCAATAACTCATGCAAGATGTTCGATAATTGTTTCTCTCCTTGAATCTTTAGAGCTAATTCGCTTGATTTCAGAAGCTCCTCTTAAGATTTGTCTGCCAACACTTTAGCCAAATCAGTTACCTTTTGCCTTTTTGCTCGATTTTTCGCAAAAGAATAGGGTGTTAATGGCCTACCTACAGCCACTGAAGTAGTTGAACCCTCAACAACTTCATCAATTCTATCTTTATCGAACTTGGCGTGGGGGACAGAGAAGTCGTAATTAAGCCATGACTCGTGTCTCTTCAAAAAACACTCATTTTTCTGCCGGATTCTTTCCAATTTATGATGATGCGGGACTTTTCCCTAATAAACGCCGCTTTCATACACTTTATATCTTCGTCAGAGATACTATTTTGTACATCCTCTCCAAGCAAAGCAATAACGTTTTGTGTACACCCTTTAACATCAGCCATAGATTTAAAAATACTGACTAAATCGGACTTCCTGAGTGATAAAGGTGGTTTCGACTTTGCCATTGTAATGGGGCGAGCTTCTTCTTCAGTTGCAGAAGAAGTCAGCAATTCAGCAGACTTACTGCACTGGAGATAGTAATCAAATGACTTACTTTGATAACCCGGAGAGGTAGAGGTACAAACTCCTCTTATCGTAATTTATTTTTTAAATTCTTTCAATATTACTCAAATTAGTGTTGTCCTATTTTTTGAAGAAAGGAGCTGTATGTTTTTTAAGTGCGTCGTTTATCGTTTTACATATTTCGTTCCTTGTTTTTTTAGACTTTGGAAAGTCAACTGTTAAAAGACCAGCCAAAACCGCAAATATCTTTCCGGGTATTTCTATAGTATGGCATTTAAATTACATTTTAAAGAAAATTCACTTGCGCGTTTAAGAGTAATCATTGATCAAAAATGACCCATTTTGTGCAATTTTCGACAGTTTTTTCGCTGTATCTCAAATGATAGGTGATCTTTACTAATGGACCTTTTAACGTAACATAGTAATAATAATAATAACATAGTAATGAAGTTCTTTACACATAACAAACGTCAAAACACACTTAAACCTACTAGGGGGCTAAGTTCGCCACCAGGTGGCGCACCCGAAAACTATTTACTTTGGCATCATCATAGAAATAGGTGGAAGTCGAAAATGTATAAATATTGTGCCTTACGGTACACAAGTCATATGAAGAAGCGATGCAAGTCAGGATGCTGAGAAATTGGACAAAGCCATGAAAACTGAATTAAAGACCATACAAGAACGAAATGTATACGATTTAGTCAATAAACAGCCAAATCAGTAGGTGATCGGAACAAGATGGGTATACGCTATCAAGAGTAAATCGAAACTCGAAATAATATGACACAAAGCCAGATTGCATTGGTTGCTCAAGACTTCACTCAAGAACAGGATCTCGATTACTCGGAGACATATGCACCCGTGATAAATTTCTCGTTAGTCAGAGTTTGCGTTTTACTGTTCATTGTATGTCTTGGATGGGCGCATAAACAATTGGACGTAAAGAACGCTTACCTATACGGTAATTTGGATGAAACCATTTATGTCAAGCAACCAAATGGGTTTGTCGAACTAGGCAAGGAAGATCATGTCTAGCAAATACAGAAGCCTCTATATGGATTGAAACAGAGTGGCAGGTGATGGTACCGAGAATTAGACAAAGTCCTCCAGG
The DNA here is from genome assembly GCF_054372755.1 of Phalangium opilio. NCBI lineage: Eukaryota > Metazoa > Arthropoda > Arachnida > Opiliones > Phalangiidae > Phalangium > Phalangium opilio. The sequence goes on from NW_028324260.1 coordinate 1,191,280, forward strand.
AACTTAACTTCACAAAACTAAAAGGATGTAATTGCATATATCTTTATGAGACGAATGCTGTGATATTAGTTTATGTCGATGACATCATAGTTATAGCTAGAAATAATGGGATAATGGATACCGTAATGACCCGAATAAGATCCAAATTTGACATAAACGATATGGGACGTTTAAAATATTTCTTGGGGATCGAATTTGATCTGTCGAAAAAAGGGAGTGCATATATCCGTCAATGTGGTTATATAGATAAGTTGAAACGAGAATGGACAATCGACACGCAGAGTGTAAATAAAATACCAATTCCAGTGGGAATCACATTCAGCAAAAACCAATGCCCACCAGATGAATACCATTAGATTTTTATTATCGGAACCTAATCGGTATACTAATGTACTGAGCACAACACACTCGACCTGATATTATGTACGCGGTTACCAAGTTGTACAGAAATTCATTAAACCCTGCTAAAATACACTGTGGTAATTTAATGCGAATTCTAAAATACGTGTTTGATACTAGTGATTATGGACTGAACTATCATGTCTTAAGTTACATTACCATAGAAGCCTATACCGACGCTTCTTACGGCATGGACTTCGACGATGGAAATCTACGACGGTAATTAAGATCGGTGACAATCCGGTTATGCGGAGATCAGCAAAACAAGACTGCGTAGCTCAGTCTAGCACAGAAGCGGAATATATAGCCATAGCAGAAACCGCGAAAGAAGTAGTCTGGCTCCATAGGGTTACTAATGAAATGATAATAACTCTTCAGTTTGAAAGCAATGTTAACACACCTGATATATTTTGTGAAAATCAAGCGTCAACATCGTTTTCACGAAACAACATAGAAACAGTGGCGGCTCAAGTCAAGTGGAGGCCCCAAGCGGGAACCATTTTTGGGCCACCAAACTCAAGATATTAAAATTAAATAGGAGTTGTAAGAAGAAATTTATACAAGAAGGCCTAAAATAGCGTCCGTTGCGCGCGTGATAGTCGACAATCCTCCCTTGATGGGTGGGAGGGGGGGTTGAAAATGAGCCGGGACTTAATATTTTATCTTATACCGTTTTTCTTTGGGGTCGCCTGAGAGCGCTTCGAGATCGCTCCAAATTTTCGTGTAACGTCATCGCTCTAGCACGGAGGACCAAATGTAGCTGCTCAAAATGAAAGACAAAAGTTTTTTCAGAGCTGTTTTGTGACGTCTTCAGGCGCTCCGTCTCTAGAGTTGTAGCGGTTGGGATCAATCCGGGAGGAAACCGGGAGGGAGCGACTGCGTCATTTTAAGACGCGCCGCCGTCTCGGAGCAGCTCGTTCTTACCGCAAAGAAAAACGCTATATGATTTCCACCATCTATTTCTATAACCTTTTCATTAAGCCTTGGTTTGGTTTTTGGAACTCATGAAATAATTGGTATAGTACACTTGATTCAAAATAGAAACAATTACAGAACGAACGATTTTCACGTAGAGACACCTATTCAAAATCAATCAAGTTATGTATGTTCAAAACCTTTAACCAACTTGTTCATGGCAATTAAAAGCAACCGTCGTACCGTTTCAGCATTTTCTGTTTCCTTTGCTCGAGGTTTGCTTTTTCTCTAGGTGGAATACGTTATTCGCGTCCGTATGACCTATCCCCATGGGACCCAATGGGAAAGCGCAGAGCAATGACGGGCTGGAAAGGTGTGGGGCTTACTTGTCCACTGACACCGGCGTAAGAGTAGAAGCGTAAAATCTCGCAACTTAGGTCTTCTATATCTATATAAATCAAAGTCCTGACTGACTGACTGACCCAAAACACTTGCCCTAGAAGGCTGAAAATTTGCCGGAACGTTACTCATAAGTGGTAGGCGCGTACTAAGTAAGATTTTTCCAATCCGCCGCCATCTTAAAAAATGGCGACCAGAAATGTAAAAAATCTTCTCTATGCAACAAAGTCCGCGCGTGTCAACCGATTTCGCAAATATTTAGTACACTGGTTTCCTTTAAAATATAGACGGGCTGAAAGGTTTTTTGGGTTCGATTTGTTGCCATCTTTTTAAATGGCAGCCAAAACTTAAAAACCCTTCTTTATGGAAAGTAATAAAAAATGTCCCGACGGGCTGACGGGCAACGCCGAGTGACTTCGCTCCTAGGGTGCTACAAAAGTATTAACATCAGTAAAATCTACCCATTCTTTATATCAGTTTGATGGCAGTTCTTATTACACGCGAGCGACGCCGCGGGTAACAGCTAGTCTTATATAAATCCCTTTTTGGTAATACTGAAAGGGAAAATATTCGTCATTTATTTCCTTTTAAAACTATTAGTCTCTTCCACGTTTTACTTTGAAAAAAAAAATTGTTAATGGAAGAAAATTAATTCTGCTCAATTCGGGGCCCCAAGCGGCCGCTTAGTCCGCTTACCGTTAAACCCGCCACAGCATAGACGCACAAAACATATCGATATTAGATACCATTATGTGAGAATGTGTGGAAAAGGGACTCATTAGTATAGCATTTGTAAGTACTAAAAACAATATTACTGATTTGTTTACAAAGGCGATAGCCTCAAGAAAATTTAATGAGTTTTGTAAAATGATGAAACTGTTTTATTAATAACCATTAATATCATTATATAAGTTACTTAAAGTTAACGAATTTTAATAACCATTAATATTGATATATAAGTGACTGAAAGCTAACGAATTGTAATAACCATTAATATTGATTTATAAGTTACTGAAAGTTATCGAATTGTAATAACCATTAGTATTGTTATTTAAAACACTAAAAAAGAAAACATTGGATAAATATCAAGACAAAAATTGGGGAGCATGTTGGATATAAGGTAAGATAAGGAAATAGGCCAAACATAAGGGGATCTATTTTTCCTTTGATATGTATCACGTGACAATGAAAAGTTTTGATAAAATTGATTAGTCTCAATTTTGATCTCGTGGTGTAAAGATGCTTCAAGGAATAAGTCTAATCCTTAATTATTTAATTGAATATTATATTTAACCAGTTCTTTCAACCTTGTATTATGAACCTAAATATATTTTACTCTATTCTAATAAATTAACAAAGTAGCAGTTTGTCGTTCGTGTGTGCATTATTGTTAACTTAACTAATAATTTGAACAGGTTCTTGTCCGACTGGAATATGGGTCATTAGTTTTCGGGGGCTGTAGTGCACATATCATAACTAAATTAGAAAGAATTCAGAGGAACTTTGTGGAACTACTTAATAAGAATTTCCGAAACCCTTTTAAAACTGAATATCATTATGACAACACCTTAAAATGTCTAAAATTGTTAACAATTAGAAATCGTCTAAAATTTCTGAAATTACTTATCTATACAAACTTATAAACAAACATAGAGACTGTCCTTGTCTCTTAAGTAAATTAAACTTTAAATTACAAAACGGTGTGACAAGGGCAAAGAACTCTTTTTACACATTAAAACATTATCAAACGAACCCAATACTAAGAATATAAAAACATATGATGAATTAGAAAACAGTCCTGACCTATTCGAAGACAGAAAAAGTCGATTTTACTCAAATTTGAAGATTTCCCTAATGGGAAAGTAAAAATAGTAATATGTTTTATTTATTAATTTATTTTTTCTTTTCTTTCTTATATTGAAACTTTTATAGAACCGTTATATTTGAAATAAATTATTTATTTAAAGTATTAAGACCTAATTAAACTCGTGTATGATTCTGAAAAGTACTGATGTATGTTATCATGCACGAAATAAAATTCAATTCAATTGAATTATAATTATCTTTAATTGGTAATATAATTTAATTACCTTTAATTGGAAATCTAAATTAATTACCTATAATTGGTAATCTAAATTAATTACCTATAATTGGTAATCCAGTTTATTTACCCATAATTGGTAATTATCTTTAATTGCTTATTTTGTTTAATTATCTTTAATCTGTACTTCGCAACTAAACTAGTTGGACGCGCAAAAGTTATAATGACAATTAAGCAATCTAATTGCCCTACCAATTTGATTACCTTGAGTCACTATATCCGCCGTAAAACGACGTAAGTCCTAGAATGACTTTCATTATTACTTAACCCTAACAAAAAAGTCTTAAGTTCCACAGTTTAAAGGTAAACCACGTAATTCAGAGCAGGTACTTAAAACCATTAAAAACAATACTTTATCTTTGTTTTTCTTAATGAAACAAAAATTGGCGCCTACTTTAAAAATGGGGCTTTCATTTAAGACCGTTTTCAAATCTATCAAACAGATTTTTGTAAGGGTAGTTACAAAATGGGTAAGTTTGGAAAATTTCCCATGTTATTTCTATGGAGATTCTCTAGTTTTTCGCCAAAATCTGTGATTAATTTTATGGAAATGAAAACCACCCCTAGCAACTTTATGCTTTATAAAATAACCTATTGGATGGATCATCTTGAAAGTTTTACCACATATTAAGGGCCCGGAATTTGGTTCAGTAGAAAAATTTCAAAACAATAGACTTACTACGAAAAAAGTTACAACCAATCCAAAAACCTTATACATTAGAGCCGTCATCAGGCCTTATCTAAGGGAGCTACTGCTCCCTTGGAATTTATGTAAAAATAAACTAATAAGCAGTTTGAGGGTATAATCTATGCTGTGAGCCCCCAGACCAAAAACTTGTCTGTGTAACTCTAAGCCTTTTTGTTTTCTTTAAAAAATATGTTCAGTTTCAACCTTAAATTCGATATTTTTTTTAGAAATGTATAAGGGATTAGGTTCATTGGAAAAAGACGTACAAAATGCGACGGAGGGAGCCAAAAGACCAACCTTATACGTGAAATTTTACACTGAATGGCACGTGACAATGGATTTAATAAAGCGATCGATATTTGTATTTCGGGTGACTAAACTCTATTCGAGATTAGTTAAATTTTTATGCGCAGTTTTAACCAGGGTTTAAAGTTAGGAGCTAATATGTATGTAATATGGTAAAGGGTTAACTTTGATACAAGTAGATTTATCAATTCGAAATCCTTTCTGAAATAGGAATAGGTGTTTTCTGTTTTGAGTAATCGCTTTATTTGAACTGTTATTTTAAGTTCTTAAACATCATTTAAAGTAACAAAGAATGGACATTCCATTGCAACCTATCGAAATTCATAAATAAGACTTTTTGAAACGAAAATTAAATAACATTATCGTAAAAATAATTATTAAAATACGGGTTTCGTGGATGTTCTGTTCTTGGCCAATGTTCCTATTGAGGTCAAAAGTCCAATAAGGGTTAAGATTTGGTAATTACACAACACATTTAATTGGTCGAAATTGTTCTTAGTTTTTGTGTTTTAAAAAATAAATTAGAATCTTTGATAAGTTAAACAAAAATCTCAATTTATTTAAAGCTTTTAATCTCACAGATTTTATCGAAAATTAAAACGGTAAAATTAATAAAAACAGTTAATCGCACAGATCTTATTGAAAATTAAAACCGGAATTCAAAAAAAAACTCAAAAGCTAACAAAAAATAAACAGAAATAACAGTAAAATTCAATAAAAGTTGCACAGAAGGGAAAACAAGTTCGTCTTCCCCCTTTGGCCTACAATTCCTTCATTTGTTTAAATCATCAACGACAGCCATCGATTTTTCTCTCGACGCCAAAAATACCCAGCATAAGGGTACCTCCCTTCTTCTCTAAATTTTAAGTACCTGTTTAAAGAACGAAAAAATATAAATGAGAATCGGAGAATTGAAATTATATCTACGGCAACCACGCCCAGAGAGATTCTGGAGAGTTTTATTCACTTACCGGTAAGAGAGTATAGCTGCCAGTATACGGATAAGATATCCGTATAAAGGCGGCATATATGGATCCCTAGGCGTTTACCCCCACCCCATTTGTTGCCCCCTTTTCTATCTATGTCTTTCCTCTAAATTGTGCCGTGCTTGAGGGGTGGGGGGGGCATAACCATTGTCATGCCCCCTAGTTGTGGCGGAAGATCTGGTTGATTATTACCCCATCATGCATGAGGGGGTGGGGGGTTGGGAGGAATTGACAACGTCACGTGTCACGTGATGTTGTTGACGGGATATTTGAATTTATTTTTAGTGTATTGGTATGACGTCATGTGACTTGGTGAAGGCATTCAGCGTCCATAGTGTTGTTATTTTGGTGCATCTTTAGGCTATTGTATACATTTAGTGGATGATTTCTTGATAATTCTATAGGTTCAGTAGACCCTTTCTGCATCTACCCTTCCAGTAATGTTGTTCTTTGTATGATTTTAATTTATCTCTATGTATGATTATGTTATACTAAAGAACTAGATTTAAGTGAGATGAGGTTTACATTACAAAAGGTACAAACTAAACTATGATGATGTTCTAGGTGTACTCGTGTTTTGTATTGTTATTATTAGGTGTATCTTTAGGATATTGTGTACATTTAGGATATGATTTATTGGTAATTCTATAAGTTCAAGTAAACCCTTTCTACACCATCCTGTAATGCTATTCTCTGTATGATTTTGAGGTCTCTCCGTGTAGGCTTATGTTATACTAAAGAACTAGTTTTAATTGAGATATGGTTTACATTGAAAAAGGGTACAAATTACACGCGGTTCTAGGTGTAATCATGTTTTGTTTTGTTATTATTAGGTGTATCTTTAGGATATTACGTTCATTTAGGGCATGATTTGTATAGGTTCAGTAGGCCCTTTCTACACCATCCTGTAATGCTGTTCTGTGTATGATTTTAAGGTCTCTCCATGTAGGCTTATGTTATACTAAAGAACTTTATTGAAAATTAAGCTACGACGCGGTACTACAATAGGGTGTTATAGTTAGTAAACGAAATAGAAGTTTAGAACAATAGTGCATTTTAATATCATAAAAGGGGAATTACGACAGTTTTTACACAATTTGGTATTTGGTAAGTAGTTAAATTAAGAAATACTGTTAAAAAGTCAGAAACGGCGATTTACGCTAGTTTTGATAACAAACAAATTTACTAAAATGCAAAATATTACTAATAAAACATCAGAAAATACGAATTACATAGAATAAGCACAATTAGGTAGTTAATAAACTAAGCAAACATATAGGATTGACTAAAAATTATATATTTTCCTACGCGCTAAAATATTGATATACAGTTAAAATGGGCAATCATTACTAAAGAACATCATTAGAAAATACGAATTACAATGGTTTTAAATAACAAACAAATTTACAAAAATGCAAAATAATACTAATAAAACATCAGAAAATACGAATCACATAGAATACACGGCGAATAAGCACAATTAGGAAGTTATTAAACTAAAATGTTCATAGGATTGACGAAAAAATACATTTTTTCTGACGCGCTATACACGCTAAAATACTGATATTCTGGTTTCTCTCCCTCTAAAGGAGGATTGGATAGATATATTTCTTTTTTGGGCGGTCCACTCTAACCATTCTATAGCCCCTATAGACTGATTTTCGCTAAGTCTGTAGTAATTAGCCGGTATGATACCTATAGTATCGGGTTTAAGATAATTGCGGCGAAACACGTGAGAGCAAACGCCAGGAAGAGTAATTGCGCCACAATTAAATGGATCTACACCCGTTACTTTAAAGAGTAGTGTACGAAAAGTTAAACAACCTAGGAATAGTAAAACCGTATCGTTCTCAAAATAATAATTCAGTTCCTTCAAGAAGTCGAAACCGCGACCTTTACTATCTTCGGAGCTATGTCATTTTAAGAAGATATCTAAATTTTTCCTTGTAAAATATTGACAACCATAAGCTTCGATAGGGGGCAGATTAGTTTCTATAACATAGTTGGTTTCAATCTGTCTATTTACATCAAAATTGTGTTCTATTACATTGAATAAAAAATGTGGAAAATACCCTTTGGCAGTATTGGGTATACCGAAAGTGGCGGGAAACTTTGCTAAGGCTACAGGGATGAAATTATAGGAGTCCAAGAATAGTAAGTTAAACAATTTCATTTCTAAAATTCGAGTTCCGTTAATTTTCAAAGATGGGACAAATTTTTCATCTCTATTTATGATTTCTCTAATTAGTAGTTGATTATCATAATTACTGCCATAGTGAGACAGTATAATGACGTTCTTAACGGCATGCAATTGCATTAAATAATCTAAAAATAAAGCTATTGGATTTCCGCCTGAAAATTGTTGTTTACGCTTACCAAACTGACTACACATAATACAGTTAAAATTTAGGGACGTGTCATCTATACAATGCTCGCACACGGTTATACTGACTAACAGGATAGCCTGGTGTTCGTAGGCTCCTAACCTTTCCTGACATACCTTCGTTTGCACGCATTCTATATCAAAGAAAATGTACATAAGGTTTGGCTGATTAGGTCTAGGTTTCTTAACGGAGGGAACTTTCAGCGGTTTGTCTGTGATAACCTGGATATAACACACGTGATTGCTCGGCTGATATTTTAGCGGCTTTTTATTGCTTGAAGATGCTAAGTGGCTTTGATAGCATTCATCGCCTAAGAATTTTCGTAAACAAGACTCACAAGCTATCTTGGAGCCTTGGCAGATAGTGGGTCTCATGCAACTAAAGCAAAAGTCATTACATTTATGCGATTGTATTCGCCAATAAGGGATAAGGCACTTTTCACAGAATCGGTCGTGGTTGAAGAGGGGTTTTAAATTTGTAATAACGTTATAATGGTTATTTTCATTCAATAAAAAGAGGCGGGGCCTAGTATCATCGGGATCGTTTTCGCCTAAAATCAAGATAGGGACGCTATTTTCGAATATGTAGACGAAAATCGAATATTGATTTAAATAAACTTTGAATCTTTCAAAAGACTCAGCCGTCCCACACTCACTAACTCTTACTCCTGCATTAAGACATAGTTCTAAAGCAGCTTCTTTCTGCATTTTGTTCTCATCTATAGCTTTAGATATTGATTCGTAATGGGTTTTCAACGCTTTGTTGTTATTGTTGTTCATGTAGTCGCGATGAGAAACAGCTACACAAAGGGCTCTGGCTTGACAGAGATGATCTGAATTGACTATGCGTACAATACCTCGTCTATCTTTACAGAATAGATTAAAAGGTTTAATCCCTCGGGCTACAGAACGCCCTTTACCCACCGGTATTCTTACAATGCTAAAAATCAGTTTAATAGGACCTAGGAAAAATGATTCCATTTCGTCATCATAGAGCATAACACTAAGCTGTTCAAAAAGAATATTGGGGTCGACTTGATCTGCTCTTCTAAAAGATAATTCTAGTTCGGACCTACGGTCTGTAGGCCTATACTTACTAAGGACGCATTTGGTTACGGTACATACACTAGCGACAGGATCTTCAGTAATTCTAAGAACTACCTCTCTACCATACATGTTAAAATGTTTGTAAAATCTCTCACTTTGACCCAGTATCTCGCAAGAAGGTACGTTGTCAATAGGTATGGGCTGGTCCGTTTCTCCTCCTCCCCATTGTACATCAATTTCTTCGTCAAAATTCGTCTCTTCAGAACCGTTCTCCCTCGGTAAGGTATCGTTCAATAGTATCTCCTCTGCGGGTGGTCCTTGATCTTTTCCGTCTAAAAATGCGGCTATCTCTTTGTCATATTGCGAGCTGTTGAAGTCGGCGATTTGAGCTTCTTCGTGTATACCCAGCTCAATTTCCTCTTGTCGTCTCGCTAGGCGATCTACGTATTCAGTTCTCAAAGGACTCGGAATTAGATTTTCCAATTCTTCTATGGTGGTACAGTCCTCTGGTACTCGTGCAACTGTTTGCATATAATCGAGTAAGTCGAGGCAAGCTCGAATAGCATTTAAGCCACCACGTACTACGAGTTGTGGTAGAGTCTGAGGTCCGTACAACGGATCTATTCGCAGATAGTCGCATAGGAAGAAATAAAACTCGTATATCAAACGTAGCGGCCAAGGTCTATTTATATTCAGTTCGTTCAAAGTTGTACGGAGAGTTTCAGGATCCATGTTTATCTTTCGGTGCTTGAAGAACGACTGTGTATTTTGATCATTTCCTAAGCCGCTTTTATACTAAATTTCTTAGTAAACACGCCCACATTCCTCAATAATTTAACAATAACCTGATTTATTGCTTAACAGTCACCAGATTTTATCTCACAATGCATTTCGGACCCATGCCTGTTAGCAGTTTACCGAATTTATATCTAAAGAACGTTGGATTTGCTTTTTGTCAAATAAATTGTCAACAAAAGAGTGGCCTCTAAATAGAATTTTGTTATAAACACTGCAAATAAGAGACAAAACTTTATTGGGATAATAAATAAATAACAAGGTGTAAAACGTTTTTAGTGATTCTCAATTGTGACAATATCCTTTGTTATCTTAAAGTCTGTTAAATAATAACGTTCCGAATTTCTCTAATGGGTCATAGAATCATTGTGCATTTTTCAAAAAAAATGCTACCTTAAGCTAACGAAATTTCATAATAGACACGCCCACATTCCTCAATCATTTAACAATGTCCTGATTTATTGTTTATCTGTCTCCAGATGTTTTCTCACAATGCATTTCAGACCCATGTCTGTTAAAATTTACCGATTTTTATAACAAAAGAACGCTGGCTTTGCTTTATGCCAAATAACTTGTCAACAAGAAAGTGGCCTATAAATAGATTTTTGTTACAAACACCGCAAATAAAGGACAATTTTATTGGGGCGATAAATAAAAAAAACATGGTGCGTAAAACGTTTCTAGTGATTCTCAATTGTGAAAATATCCTTTGTTATCTTCACATTGTACACTTTTCAAAAAAAAATGCTAACCTATGACAAGATATTCTCGCCGTCATGAATAATACTATGATTGTGTAGGCTAGAAGTAGGCCTACTCAATTAAAAAAGCAATGAATCACTCTAAAAGTAAATTCCAATGATAACAAATGGTTCGACCAACCCCCCCCCCCCCCAAAAGCCCTTGCCTGAACATGTTTACGGAATAGGCAATAGGTGGGTTTCCATATTCACTACGTAGCAGCTGAACTCGCAGGTGCGAAGAAGAAAAATAGTTCGCCAAAATTTCCCTCCAGGTGGCTGGACAATAGCAATGTAAAATTTCCATAGAACCATTCCTTGCGCGCCAACTCGCGAGAGGGTTTAGCATTAGATTTGTCTTCTTAGCCCCTTTTACGCCTATCTCAATACTTCACTGCAGAATTTGGAAACCCACCTATAAAATATTTCATCAACCAGCTAGCAACTAGACATTTAAATATAACGTATTTAATTCCTTAAGAGGCTAAATTTCTAAACTTTTAAAGAAGAGACAGTGGCTACTGAGCTAGTATTCGTTATGAAAAGATTTATCTGCGGATCAAAATTCTCAAAACAAGTCCAAACATTAGACGTCATTCGCAGGAATAGAACATTAAATCCTTTCTCCACCGATGTGTATACAAAACTGGCATAACAAAAGGCGTATAACTCCGAAATGCTATTGATTGGGTTAATTTCATAGTACAATGATAATTTTCGCTACTGGCTAGTATAGTGATAGAACTGTAATACCTTTAAAAAGGACACAATTGATTGTGAAAGGTTTGTAAATAAAGAAAGCTAAACCCAGAGTAATTTGGTCCTATATGGACAAATAATTCCAGTATTCCAAAATAAAATTATGGTTTTGTCTGAAAAACGTCACTGTCCGTCTAACGAGGGATTAAGACTTTGAAGCACTAAATTTTAAAAATGTTGACGCATTCGTATCATGGGGACGATAGAGTCAAGGGATTTCTCTTATCAATCATTAATAAAAACGGCACACAACAACGTTTCGTCTTCTAACGTTTATTTGTAAACCCTAATTAAATAAACCTGTTAACCTCACTAAAAAATCAGAGACTTTGTGAGAATGACTGAAACAAACAAGGATTTGAGCATGATTTTTCTACCAAAGTATTCTTAATCTCGTCAAGTTCTGTATAGGCGTAAATATCTGGCAAGGACTGTTTTACTCTACCCAACTTGTTAACAATGTTGAACCCCTAACCAGTATTTAAGATCGGCTTAAGAGACTTCATCGAGCGGGAAAATCACAATATATTGTATGGTTTGCGATAAAAAAGGTTAAAAAAATGTACTGTTTTTTAACAAGTGTTTTGATTATTCCTAGATTGATACAGCGTTTACTTGTAAGCACTGAAAGTTTTTGATTTAGCTGTCAGATTGAAGGTAAAATGGGGTATTTAGGATAGCTTTGTTACATTATTTGCTACGTTAAAGATGATAAAAGAGCGTTATTTCGTGCATCTTTAAAAAAAGAACGAAATTAGTCTCCTAGTCTATAGTTCTGAAAAAATACTCATATATTTTCATGGTTTCGGTTAACCCTTCAAAAAGGCCTTTCAAACTTGTCAGGATAATGCCTTCAAGGCAAACACCTAGAATTAAATGTTTCGTGGTAGGAAGAGTCACCAACTAACAAAGCAATAAATCACAAAATAAATTCCATTCATAACAATACAAATGGTTTGGCCATGCCCCTAAACCCATTAAGACACGTAGGGACTTGTTTAAGTAAAAATAAAAACGGATGGGGATAAATCCTTTTGTTATGGATCAAGTTCGACCTCTTCCCCCTAACCCTCATAAAACCAAGTGGGTGGTTAAATTAAAGAAAGGACAATAAATTCCAATGTAACTAAAAAAATCTATGAGCATCAGACAACAATCGAGGGAAGCACCACCCTAAAGTCTGAACATCTCAAGAATGAGCGACCCTAACCACTAATAATAGTGTTATATTAAATTTAATCAAAGATGGCGTCAAATTTTGTAACTATTGGTGTAAAAACCCGTATTTTTCATGATATTCAAATTTATTAGTAAGGAACATTTTTAATGACGTAACTGAATGTTTAAACTTAACCATTTCGTAAGATTTCTCTCTTTTGTTAGTTCGTTTATACGTTTCTGTTTGTAATATTCCCCCGTTTGTATATACTATCGTATTGTATCTAGACTCTTGTGCCATGGAGGAGGGTCGTACCCAAGCCCTGCAGGCTTCACGACCCTATCCCTCGAGCCTTATTAAATAAATAAATAAATAAATTGCAACGATAATAGTAAAGTTAGTTTTGAGGTATAGAAAATTAAATTCCTTAAGTCTGCAACACCATCTAGTTATGTTATTAATGATTCTGAACTAAATGAAAATATGCTTTTCATCGAATCATTTTGATAAATATTGCGAAAATCATCGCAACGTTTTAGTCATGTGAACTGTTTTTCAAATGACTCGTTTCGTCATTTTAAGGCAACTAAAGAAACAAAGTGAGTTGGATTAACTGAAGTCAGTACTTTTTCAAATTTTGTATGCAATTCTTTGGGGAATTTAGGAAACCCAAATAAGCATTTTTATAGAAAAATGTTGCGTACAATATTTCCTTCTATTGCTAGAAATCCACGATTCATGCACTGGCATTAGCTAAATGACACTCTGTGTTGCACTTTGAACTTTTCGCTGGTGCTATATTCTGTTTTAGTATATAGGGATGTATGTCTTTTCTAAAGTTGTTAGATAAAATCTGTGTTTTCCCTAGAACAGTGTAAATAGCAGTGAAATTCTAGTGTGAAACTATGTAATTGTAAACATATACTTTGGTATTTTAATACTCGTGCTCGAATTGATTGACGTTTCCCTAGAAATATTTTGGTTAATTAGCTTTGTCTTTGTTATAGTAAAAGGTTGCTATACTAGTTTCTGCGAAGAGGGGGGGTCAAGAGGTAATAAATTTTTATTTAAATAGAAAACAATTTGTGGAATTTTGCTAAATCAAAAGTGTTTTTGGTGAAACAGAGTAATTTTGATAAATTTAGCTAAAATCTATCGAAACGTTTTTAATCATTTGAAATGTTTTCCAAATGACTCGTTTCGTGTTGCTAAAATGCAATGTACATGACTGTTTTCGTTTAGGTGGATTATTCATTTCCCCATGTATTCCTATGGGATTTTAGGAATTTTAAATTATCGTTTTCGTGTCGGTCAATTGTAACGTAGTTGATCAAAAACGTTTCGATTGCTTTTTTACTTCTAACACGAAATGCGTTGTGAATGATGCTTCTTTCAATACCGTTTTAAGTTTTCCACAAATTTTTGATTACGTTGCCGATAATTTTGGTAAATATAGGACGTTTAGGTTAATGTTTCGGTTTAGTGATATATTGCCTTTCTGTTGACGCATCGGAAACATCTTAAACTTGTTGAGACTTGTCCTAATAATGCCCTCGGGGCAACCACCTGGAATCAATTAAATGCTTGAACCCCATTGTGTGATGTATCACCGCCCCCTTCAATGACATAAACTTGGACATAACACATTTGTGTGAGTTATAAATCACTCTAAATATAAATTCCATTGATTCAATACAAATGGTTCGACCCCCCCCCCCAAAAGCCATTAAGACGCCAGGACATGTTTACGTATAAATAAAAACTAGATGGGGATAAAGGTTTAACCCCCCCCTTTAATAAAACCTGGTGGGTGGTCCAATTAATAAAAAATAAATTACATTGATAGCAATGCAAGGAATCTAGTGGCACTGCCACCCCCAAAGCCCTTTAGACACGTTTGAACGTGTTTACGTATAAATAGAAACAGATGGGGATAAATTCTTTTGTTATGAATCAAGTTCTACCTCATCCTCCCCCTTAATGTCATATAATATATACCTGTTGGGTGTCCAAAAGGGAATTTTGTAAACTATAGTGAGTCATTTCACTTCCGAACTCTGGAGAGAAAGGTTGTTGACAAGGTTTGTAACAAATCATGTGTTACGGTATATGTAATTCTTTTTTGGTTAAAATGTCACTTAAAATGTGTGCTAAATAGAAAATATACGAAACAGTCAAGCTATATTCGAGTATACTTTGGTTTGGATCAGTATTTTAACAACTCATCAACTACCAAATCGTATTAAAACTAATGTAATCCTTATGTTCTGAGTTTTTAACAGTATTTGTTAATTTTAACTAACTACCAGCTACCCAGTTGTGTAAAAACTGCCGTATTTCTTCTTTTTTGATACTACAATGTACTATTGTTCTAACCCAGTAACTTGATAACCAATACACAAAAGGAGTACACCTAGAACATCATCGTAGCTTAATTTTCAATAAACGACGTAGACCTTATCTCAATTAAAACTAGTTCTTTAATATGACATAAACATACATTTAGACCTCAAAATCATACAGAGAATAGCATTACAGGATGGTGTAGAAAGGGCCTACTGAACCTATATAAATCATATCCTAAATGTACACAATAGCCTAAAGATGCACCAAAATAGCAACACTATGGACGATGAATGCCTTCACCAAGTCACATGACGTCATACCAATACACTAAAAATAAATTCAAATTTCCCGTCAACAACATCACGTGACACGTGACGTTGTCAATTCCTCCCAACCCCCCACCCTCTCAGGCATGATACACACTTGGCAAATAGTAATAATCAACCAGATCTTCCGCCACAACTAGGGGGCATGACAATGGTTATGCCCCCCACCCCTCAAGCACTGCACAACCTAGAGGAAAGACATAGATAGAAAAGGGGGCAACAAATGGGGTGGGGGTAAACGCCTAGGGCTCCCTATATGCCGCCTTTATACGGATATCTTATCCGTATACTGGCAGCTATACTCTCTCCGGTACGAAGGGCTTGAACCATTCTTTTACCTCCGGGTTCAAGATTGTGTGTTTGAATTCTTTAATTACAACAAACGCGGCGTGTTTTTTCAGCGGTGAACCTGTCCTTCCTAGGCGAGCCACCGCTCTTTTCGGTTCTGCCGCCTACTACTCGGTGCCGTTCTCGGTTCCGCCGCCGCTCACCACAACTGTCGGGGTGCCCCTGCTCTAGCCCCGCCTAGGGTGCCGTGGACCTCGTCACGCCTCGGGGTTTTTCATATCACACAGTGTTTTTCAAATTTTCCCGGCATCTCAGATTATACTTTTGCACCTTCGAAAATATTAGAATGATTAGTTTTATACAGTGGGTAGTAGTAAAATGGAACATTTTCAAAGTTATAACAAGAATGCGTTGCATTAATTGTATAACTTGACTACCCTTTCTTTGTGATGCTTAATGTCCCCAATTGCAATATGTCATTAAACCTCCTTTTAACTTACCGCGTTTGTTGGCTCATCGTCATCTTCGGAAGTGATAAGGTGCAGATGGAGTTCGTCGCCATCGGTAGTACTTGAAAAATTCATTTCGAATGTAGGAAACGAGAGAACTGAATAAACTAGGTATTGCGGCTTAGTTATAAACCCGAAGAAATAGTTTTTTAATCTACCGAAGTCTTTTTTTTACTCGTGGGGGGATAATCGTCCCTCAAAAAAACATAAGTAATCATCAAAAATAATTGATGTTTTTTATTCATTTCTTCAAAAGTGAAAATTTGAAAATCTCCAACTTCAGTCAGTTAATTTTCTAGACTTATCTTTTACACTTTCCCGTCTTTGTCTACAATGACAGTTTTTATAAATCTATTTAGGATATATTCCAAACACGTTAAGTGTTGATCCCAATTTTCACTAAGGGAGATTAAATCGTCTAAATAGTCAATTAAGTAGAAATAGTCTGCGTCTCTAAAGATCTCGTCTATTAACCCCTAGAAAGAGCTAGGGGCGTAACAAAGCCCAAAAAGGAGTGCGTTAAACTCGTACTTTCCCACTTTAGTCACAAAAGCAGTTTTAAGTCTACGTTTTGGGTGCTTTTCGATTTGCCAGTACCCTGATTTCAGGTCAAGAGTAGTGAAATATTTAAGTCTTCCCACTCTAGCTAGCATATCGTCTATGTTGGGGAAGGGATAATGGTCCTTAATGGTAACACTATTTAGTTTTCTGTAATCAATAGAAAACCTATAGGGTTTTCCCCGTTTTGTTTGATCATCTAAAAGTACGGGCGAAGCCCAAGGATCTAAGGAATGTCTAATGATCCCGTCATTTAGCATTTCCCTAACATGTTGTTCAGTTATTATTTCTTCTGATCATTAACCCGGTAAGGTTGAGGTTTTACGGGCGGACTAGAACCCATATTAGTCTCGTGGAAGACTAGTCCTACTCTTTCTATTTCCACTATAAAATCTTCTACTACCTTCCTATCCTTCTGCTTCTTTTGGGAAATCTCTATTTTAATTTTTGAGTCAGGTTCTGAATCTCGAAATTGAATCTCGTTCCGCGCTAGAACTGTCAGCCCTTCCCCATTAGAACTGTCAGCCGTTCCGTGCTAGAACCGCCACCCGTTCCGCGATAGAACCGTCAGCCCTTCCGCGATAGAACCGTCACCCTTTCCGCGACAGAACCGCCACCCGTTCCGCGATAGAACCGCCACCCGTTCCGCGATAGAACCGCCACCCGTGTCGCGATAGAACCGCCACCAGTGCTAAGTCGGAACTGCCACCGGTAACCACCGGCTTTGCTCACTAAAAGTGACTTAACTATAGGTACAAGAATTCTAGTAGAATTCATAATGCAGTTATTTATTGGTAATCGTTTAATTGTTACTCACATTTAAGACAATTTGTTTACCAAGTTAGTTACAGAAAGAGATAATTTTTGTGAATTAATTCCAAAAATTACTTTTTGGCTTACTCTAAAGTTTTCGACAATCCCGTGGGATATTTTAAGTGGAATGTGTACTACGTGCTAAATAAAGCCAATATGGTGCGTTGTAAAGATAAGCAAAACAATGTTTTCGTTTCAATTGTTAAATTTATATCAGATTTGAAGATATTACGTTCTTCTATTATCAAACAGGGTGTTGCTGGTGCTTTTTACATCTGAAAAAAATAAATTCGGGTCAGCCTAAAGCCAAGTATACTTATAAACTATTCGTAAGAAATAAACTTCTGAAAGATTTAATTAATTAAAATTCTCAAAATAATTGAAAACTTCTGATCTACAGGCGGTGCCTTCGAAATGGCTCGATTTGACATCGTTTATTTCATGAACAAAAGATCCCTCTTTACTATTACTCAGTCAATACCAAATAAAATGTAACTTACATTCATGCCCTTCACATCAGCGCGACTCAACTGTAGAACTTCCGTAGAAGAGCTTCTAGGCGTTGCACGTTCACAAGCGATTAGACCAGTCACCGCGTCATGATCGCAACCAGGATAATTACCGATCGTTTTAACTTCCTTAATGAAGCGACGTGCATTAATGTAAACCAAGTCAAGAGTATTGCCAAGTCACAGACAACTTGGGTTAGACCGAGATTAGATACGCATTCATAAAAGTCGAACGAGGGATGACTTTCAGGGAGAGGTCTATTAAACCCAAGGCATGCCATGTTGAAGTCACCGAACAAGACAAAGATATCATGACTAATAACATCTGTTAACTCACTGAGTTATAATAATAATCTAATAATCTAGGCTTTGTCTATGAAGGGGTTTCCACACTAAGCCTTTGGCTTGTTTACAGGTCGGTCCCTTTACATTGCCAAGAGGGGTGGTGGCTAGCCCCTATGCCACAACTAACCTACAGCGCCCTACACTAACTATTACCGTTAACCTCTGCTAGTTTTGATGGAAAGGAGAAACCGGGTTAGACCGCGGAGGAAAACTCCTTTTAACAAGCGGGGAGAGAAATTGCAAACTTTACGCATAAGGATCTGTTCCCAGATTTTGTCCCGGTGCCACAGTCCGGGATCGAACCCGGGATCCTCTTGCTGCGAGGCGAAAGCGCTAACCGCGACGCCACCCCACTTTATGTGTTGAGTAGAAAACATAAACTCAATATGTAGTTTTGGGTAACCGGAGGGGGGACATAAACGCAACCAAAGAGAATTGATCTTGAATCGCATTAAGCGGATGAAAAAAACGACTTCGAGACGTTTGCCAGAGGCAGTCTTATATAGTTTATTATCAATAACATACTCGACAGGCGAAAGATTTTGGCTAACAGCCAAAAGAACTCCACCACGCCTAGTTTCACGATCATTAAAGAACTCAATACTAGAAATATCTGCACTAAGCCATGTCATAGTAAGTCCAATAACATCGGGTAAGTTCCGTTCCACAAAAACGGATAAGTGAAGAGATTTATTTTTTAAACTTCTTACATTCACCACATGAAAAGAGATCAGCGACCTTTATCTCTTTGTACTTCTGTCAGCGTTTATATTGCCAGCCTTCTTATCTTTATCGCCAGAGGTAAATTTAGTGTAAAATGAGTCATTGAAATTAGGAAAACCACAATTTAAACACACGAAGCAAGAGTCCTCAAGATGAAGAGATTTTTTAAAACATTCGAATAAACACACTTGACGTGAAAGACGAGATCACACACACTGCAGCGAAAACGTTTCTGAGGCTTACGAAAAGACTTGAGGCACACTTCACTACGACTCTTAAGAGTAGGTCCCGGATTCACCTCAATAACACCCGATAAAATCAAAATAATGGAGACAAAAGTTAACTTACTGCACTGGCTGCATAGAGGCTTAATAGTCAAAGGTTTACTCTTAACAAAGTGATGGCCATTGAAAGTAACCACAACGAAACCATGCGACGTAGCCGAAATGCAAAACGCAGGAATAGCACGTTCACACGCAAGAGAATTTACTGAGCCTTTGAGGCAAAAAAAGGTAAAATAAACATTAACGCAATACACACTCCGAGGAGACCCGTACCGCGTTTCGTCATATTGATAAGATAACGATAATCAGAGAGAGAGAAAAATGTGATAGTCATTGTGATAGTCGAATTTTAATTTTATTGTTAAGTTAAATAACTAAAACACAATGTCGGACTTATTTGAAGAATTATCTGATGATCAGGAGACGGAAAAACAAAAAGAAGACGGGGACAGTAGTCAAGACGAAGATAACGAAAGTAACGACGAACGGCCAACTAAGCCTCGGTCTTCAGAAGAGAAGAGCCCCTCGATGAAGCAGATGACTATCAGCGAATCATACGATAAAATTTCTCTGTTTTCACCCAGTCACCCAGAAGCGATCAAAATCACAGATTCCATTGGGTGTATGATGTCTATCGATTATCAACCCTTTAGCATTGTAGAGGACCTTGGATTTAAGCAAGTGATCAAAGATTGCGAACCTAGGTACCATATGCGTAGCAGAACTAATTTTTCTCGAAAAGTTGTCCCAAACCATTACATGAAAAATGACATGGCTGAATGTTTCAAAGAAGGACTTGAGTCTCTTTCTTTAACCACTGATAAAGACGGTAAAGTTTTAATTTGACCACCTTGTTTTTATTAGCTCGTGAGGAATTCACGAGACATCCGCTGATTTTCGTTCAAGGTTTAATGACACCTATGACAAATCACCTATTTTGAAATCGCTCTCTCATAGAGGGCACGAGGTTGACAACAACCCTTTAGACGATAGTTATCACTTGCGATAACTCGTTTAAAAAGTTAGAGAATTGCCCCCTTAGTCCTGGAACTCTTCGAAAGGCTCATAAACTCACTGGAGACCATATTTACTTAAAATATTACAGCAAACTGAAAGTGCGCTGTGCTACGCAGGTTTTGAATCAAACTGTAGCAAATGCTATTTAGTCTGAATTTGGAGAAGAAAATTGTGAGACCTTAAATTTTATAAGTATGTTTGATAAATTGTTTCACATTATGAACACTCCCAACTTTCAAGAAGGCTATCACAAGCGAAGCCCAATAAGCGTCCTTTTAAATCTCAGAGTGACCAGCGCCTCGTGACAATTCTTCCATTATGTTAATGTGTGAGAAAATATAACAAATCTCGTCTTAGTGGCTAGAGAAATATTTTTTGGGCTACCTTGAAGAATGGGAGCTTGATATACAGCAACGAGAGGGAAATTTCAAACAAGAAGAAAAATTTTACAATCTCAAGAGACATTGAGCGGTTTGAGACAAACAAGTAACTCTGTTTAACTAGGATTTTTCTTAATTATCATGTAATAAATATAATAATTTCATTTTCAGCCAATGGCATCATAGGGATCCTCAAATTTCTCCTTGGAAAAGCAACACCCTTCATTTTAACTGGTGTTAAAAATTTGTCGTTATATGTCTAAAAAATCAGTTAATATTGTTATAAAAAACGATACACGAAAAAACCTGTTTTATGGGCTTATCTATGATTGTCAGTCTAAAATGTTTTTTAATAGAAATAGATTAGTTTGTTTTACCTATTTGCAAGAAAATTATAACAACGGTGAATGGTGATTGGTTAAACAGAGTTGAAGTCGAAGCTTTTGTAACAGAAAATATAAGAACTCTCGAATTTTACGCGTACCTAAATTCTCAGAAGTCTTTAGCTCGCTTAAAATTAGCCAATGTAATTTAGGTAGCTCCAAAAGAGCCCAATTGTAAGCTACAAATTAGCATATGTAATTTAATTTGTTTAAACCATATTTATAATTAAATCAGTTATACTAGTTTTTAAAATTCGTAGTCATTATTGGATTCCAAATACAATCAGGGAATTTTTCAGTCGTTCCCAAAGCTAGCTCTCCCACTGTGCGCGACGGGCTTTTCGAGAAAGTGAATTAGTCGCCACATACCTGTAATTAGTTTTTTTTCTAAATGAATTGAAAATTACTTTATCCTACAGGTTTTAAGCAAATAATTAATAATTGTGAGATGAAAAGCACTCTAATTTACCAGAAACTGAGATTAGTCCAATGAAAATAAGTTACGCGGTAACTTCAAATATAGTGATAAGGATGATGTTACTTCACACCGCGGTAAAATCATTAAAATAAGAAAATTTGCTAACATTTCTTTGGTTTTAAACAAGTAAGTTCTATTTGACAGATGAAAATCATTCCGATCTCCCAGAAACTGAGATAGATGTGAACAATAAAAAATTATACGGTAACTACAATGATAGTGACCAAAAGGGTGTTGCTTCAAACCTTGGTGAAATCACTAAAGTAAGAAGTAAACTTGCGAACATTTCTTGGTTTTAAGGAATAATTTCTGCGCGTTTTATAAATCAAATTTCTTTACGCCATTCAGTGGTGAATACAAACATATGTTATAGTGATATGTCTCTCAGCCCAGGTTCTAGTGCAGGAAACAATAAAGAAATGACTTCACTTACTGCAGAAATTTATAACTCTATTATTAGTAACTCCATTTTTACACCCTTTCTTTCGAAAATCAAAACCCATTACAATTTCTAGATTTTGGTTTAGTTAATGAGGTAAATTCGGAAAATGGTTTGTATTAGTAATAATGGTTGAACTTTGCGGGTTCTTAAATTTTTGTAATTTAAAAATGTGATGAAGAAACAAAGTATAGTGTGCGAAAACAAATTCCAGAAAATCCAGGAAGAAAACGAAAAACTTAAAAATGAGGTTTGAACACTCTAGTCATTGAATATTTTACTTCAAAGGAAATTATATAGTGTTGATCCATCCTCTGAAGGTATTATATTTTAAACCTAACTTAGAATTTGAAAACACTTTGAGAAACATGTTTAAATTTTCAGTTAGTAAGCCAGTGGCAAAAGAAGAAACTCGCAAAGTTTGACGACGACGAAATCTTTCCCCAAAAACAAGAAACCCCATTTTGGGAGTTGAAGGATGGAAAAATAATTTCACCGAAACAATAGTTGGTGCTCACCATGGTTGGCCAAAAATAAGCAATCAAATCTATTTTTTTCTTTTGGTAGTTTGCTACTTCCTTTTCACTGGTAGTTTGACTAAACCATAAGTAAGATAATAAATTATTATTATGACTAAACTAGGGTGCTCACCTACTACATATACTTGAAAATGAAAACATAAGTGCTACATAATGCTACACAAATTTCTAAATAAACATTGACGTTGTAGGAAAGCCTTGGGTATGGTGTATTTTTGGACCAGAAAACGTAGGAACATGTTTAAGAATCGCTAACTGAATCAATATTAATTAAAAATCTTGCTGTAAGCATTTGGGGAAGCAATGATTTAGCCGAAAGATCTGAGGCGGGCATAGCTTCAAATAAAACAAAAGCAGAGCCACGTCCAAAATTAACACCAAAAAAATTAAATCAGTCAAAGCTAAACTTACAGAACAAAGTAATATACTAAATAATAATCTTAATCTGACGCTAACGTGAACATTCCTACATTCGTTGGCTTTCAATGATAAGAATACAATGTTCAAAGTTAAATAGCCACTTTTTATTATTTAGTGAAATAAAATTTATTAAGATGTCGTTAATTAAAATATAAAATGAAACAAAAACTGACGCTGAGACGACTAGTTTCGTGTTTTATACAAAGGCATCTTCAGTTCTGCTTTAATTTTATATTTAAGTAAAAACTCGCGAATAAAATTTAATTCATTATGAAACAAAAAGTGGTTATTTTAGTTTTAACATTATCATCATACGTTTGTTATCGTCACTTTACATTATCATCATACGTTTGTTATCGTCACTTTACATTATCATCATACGTTTGTTATCGTCACTTTACATTATCATCATACGTTTGTTATCGTCACTTTAATTTCAAGTTTTAATAACAAGACTAGATCGTTATTTAAAGAATGTGCTCGTGTCTACGCAAAATCAAAAGTTGAGGACGAAGGATCGCAAGAAACGGTTGTAAAACTTGTGCCAAGGGCGGAGGAGATAGAAGATTTAAGAAAATCTTTCAAAGGAAAATGAACGTGAAATTAAAAGAAACTTTACGGCGAAATTAATTTTTTTACGATAGTCAATTGAAAAATTTTTATCGTAAATGTGTTCTTTAAAATTTTTACCTGAAAAGTGTTTTTAAAATTTTTACCGAAAACAAATTTAACTATAACGTAAAATGATTAAAATATTTTAAACCCATTAGTGAAATTAATAAAAACAGTCTTTGCAGACAAAGACTTAAAAAAACAAGAGATAAGTTTAAAAATGAATTGCCCACTTCAGGCACACTCCAAGAACACGCTACCTAAATTTGGCCAGACCCTAAATTTGCAAAAATTGTTAAGGAGGCATACGCTAGAAGTAAAACGTCAAAATGATTTTAGGCATCACGTTCCTTAAAATGGCTTAACTAGTATTAAGGTAAACTTCTAACGATTAAAATAATAATACCAATTATATGTATATAATTATTTAAGAAAAACGTCTACTTTTTAAATCGACTCGGAGAGGTTCATTTTGGTTTCCCAACTTGTTGTTTTTTTCGAATCGGGAACTGCTGATAGTAGATACTGACGCCGCAATTAAAAACTTTCTCTCGCCTAACCTATTATATATTAGCCGCGTTTACACGAGACACTTTGAAACCGTTTTAAACCGTTTTGAAATGTACAAAAAATAATATTAAGTTGATAAAATAGGAGATCTTTCACGAGAAAATGGAAATATTTTTTTAAAAAGTGTTAGGCCTTTCCAAAACGGTTGAAAACGGTTCGAAAGTGTCTCATGAAAAAGCGGTTATGGTTGTTTCAATATAGTTTTTAAAGCGATTTTTTTAGAGTCCCCACTTCCCATTTCCCACTGCTAAATAGGGGGTTTTGAATCATTGTTATGGTTTTAAAGATAAGGTGAACAGTTGAACATAGCTCATTAAAAATAACCGAATGAAATTCCTGTAAAGGGGCAGTGATGTTAACTGTAATGTTTTGAATACACGTCCACCACAGAATCAATGCATTGAGCCATATTTTTATACCCTTTAATATTGCATAAATATATGTATAAATCAACAATACAATTGTGGTATGAAACTTCAAATTTTCCTCATGTGAAGATATGGCCACTGGTTTATTGTAATTTCATTTAATTTAATATTTTACACGCTTAGTCTGGCATGCGCTTTTAATTTAATTTAATGTTTTACATGCTTAGTCTGGCATGCGCTTTTATTGTAATTTAATGTTTTACATGCTTAGTCTGGTATGCGCTTTTATTGTAATTTAATGTTTTACATGCTTAGTCTGGCATGCGCTTTTATTGTAATTTAATGTTTTACATGCTTAGTCTGGCATGCGCTTTTATTGTAATTTAATGTTTTACATGCTTAGTCTGGCATGCGCTTTTATTGTAATTTAATTTAAATTAATGTTTTACACGCTTAGTCTGGCATGCGCTTTTATTGTAATTTCATTTAACTTAATGTTTTTCACGCTTAGTCAGGCATGCGCTTTTATTGTAATTTAATGTTTTTATTAAGCATGCTTATGCTATATTTAAAAACGATTACTCTCATTATTTTCTATGGCAAGTTCTTGATTTCATGGTGTGCCTCGTACCTTTATAGTCTGTAGGAGGTTCATGCTTCTCACGTTTCTTGCGTTGCGTAATTGTTAATAAACATCTTTTCACCATTGCAAATTCAGCCTCGTCCTAAATATATGGAGCGAGAATAATAAGCACTCACTTTCTTCACAGGTTCAGTTTACATCATTTTGACCATCGTCCAATCACATAGGTTCATCGAAGATACGCTTAACGTCATCAACTACGAGCTACACTCATTTAACAGATATCTATTTTATTTGGTCGTAAATGTTAATATATTTACGTCCATAAATTAATACATTTCCTTTTCAGCGTTACCAGGCTCTACAGAGAAAGCTTGAGCGATATGGGAACCATCTCTGGTTGTAATGACACATTTTTGGCGCCATCAAGGGCTTGAACTGAACCCTAGTCAGGAGAGTGGAACCATAGACGAATGGACAGAGTGATAGGCTGGACCAATGCCTGAGAATTTGACGTGGCGATTCGCATTGTGTTTTATTTGGATGATGACGTCACATTAGTTAAAGAGACGCATAAGACGCCTTTCGGTTACATTCGCCTCAACATGTAGTCTCAAACCGGGATGGAAACTAAGCTGCTGCGAGTGATAAGTTTACCATTTCTGTGATATTCTACAAAATATGATCATCATTATTTCTTCAGTTCATAATTGAAACAGACCTACTGATAATGTGCTTAAGTTATTGAAGACAGAGGCATTGTGTTGACGCGTTCTTCAACTGTGTCCTCGCGAAGGGTAGTAATTGAGTGTATTACCACAATTAACTGTAACGTCTGCTATGATTCGCCATAATCGCTGTAGGGAAACAGACAATTTCTTTGGCAAACCTGCACAGTGGAAGTTGGTATGGCGATGGCTTCAATGCTGTAAAGGCTACCATGAAACGTGATATGGACATTGCTAGAAGTTAAGTCGTCTCTGAGGTAAGTGGTGTTGGGTTCATGTAGTGATTCAACATAGAACACTGAGGGCTCGTAGTGTAAAGTGTCAAATAAGAAAAGACAGACCTTCACTGTACAATAGTTCCCGTTGATGAGGTTTATTGGCGTGCCACTGTCATCACTACAAAGACGGTAGGTTGCTTAAATTTGTTGCAAGCGTTGTAGATTTCTCAGTCATTGTGTAGAGAGAGTTCTAGTAAGTTGTCTTGTCAAAGCTGAACGTTCTAAATATATAATATTTGGGAAAGGCCAAATTGTGGTTTCCAGTGAAGTACATCGTGATCATTAACAAACTTAGCCGAGATGTGTTTGTGATGCATAAAAAGTAGTCTCGCCAGATCGGCACATACGTCTATAATGAACCATTATTATGGCTGTTGAACAGTGTTGACGCAAACGAGTTCTTTGAATGTTCTCTAAATCATTATCTTCAACCAAGAATGGTTCTACTGCACTGTGAGCCACGTCTCATTATCTAATTAGTGACGCGCGATACGGAAATAATAAGACTCCAAAGTTCTCAACTAATGACCCCGAATATGATTAGTTGTGAGATCAAAACGTTTAGTGTAGCTTTCAACTGAGCACACCATGCAACCTTCCACGAAGAATGGGTCTGTGTGACCGACACAAAATATTTCGGTTTAAGGAGTCGTGAAATGTCCAGGTCAAATTTTTAAGGGTTATTGTAGACGCATTGTGTTGCGTAGTAGAAGCTTTATCTACCGACACAGCTAACTGACAGCGTCCTATACTAACTATTACTGTTAACCGTAGCACGTTTTTATGGAAAGGCGAAACGGGGTGAGACCACGAAGGAGAACTCCTTTAACAAGTTATGGGGAGAGAACTTGCAAAATCTACGAAGCAGTAGACCGGTTCCACAGTTCATGATCAAAATTTCCCACTTGGTGTGAGGCGAAAGTGATAACTGTAACGCCACCCCACTTTCATGATGCTAAATGCTGTGCTTCCACCCAACGTCAGCGTTTACAGCTATCAATGTTTGCCGAATCGTTCGTCCAGCTTGAAGCAGCTTGTTGTGGTCATGGGCTTGTTCTGCTTCAAGTTCGTCATCGGTGTCATCGGTATTTGGTTGCGGATTTAATTCAACTGGTGCAGCTAAAACAAAAACCTTAGATTAAAACTGGTTCTAATCAAATGGAGTCATGAAAGCTGTTGTACCTAATTTAGATTAGTACACACCCTTTACTGACCATGGGGTTAACAGTTAGATTACAGGATGATGCGTAATCTGAGAGAAAAGCGCACGCTTAATGTATCATAGCTCAGGTCGGATAGGACCCCAAAAAGGGGGAGGAATCGCCGGACTCAACACTAAGGGCTACAGATGAAGCAATTCCTATTGAATCCTACTCTTTCTTCCCCATTTTTGGCGACCCATCCAACCTGAGATGTGACACATTAAGCGTGCCGGTTTCTCTCAGATTACGCATACTCCCCCATCATCCTAACCATAATGATGTACATATATCCATGCACATGAATAAATTTAACATTCAACATATATAACTATAATTTACCTTGCTCCCTAGGCATTGGCTCATCCAAACAGAAGTTGTGTAAGATGCAGCAAGCATAAATTATGTCAGTGACCGTTCTAGGGTTATAGCAAAGGGCACCTCCTGATATGTCTAGGCATCTCCAAAATGCCATTGACGGGTTCAATAACCTAAATATTAATAACAATTCATTGACTAAGTTAATACAGCAACACTAGCTTTGATTATGTCAGGTATCAACGTGACCAATTGTTTAAAATATTTTTGAAAATATCACAAGTGACAACTATCACTTAAATAGTTAATGTCAGTCAATAGCTATCACTTGCGTAATTGGTCAGAAAATTGGCCAGAATGGTCTATGTTATTTATCAATTACAGAACTAATCAAAATGCAATTACCTGACATACGACGCTGATTATAGCGTTGTTCATTTGGTGTTTCAGGGTGGAGTATGGGTGTCATTAGGAATGGCTGTAACGGGTAACCACTATCGCCCAAAAGATACCCTTGTGGCATTGTTCCAGCCTTAAAACGTCCAAATATGTCGCTGAAACGCCAAATAATTGAGTCATGCGTCCCACCAGCATGTTTTGCCACAACATCGGTGATACGCATTTCATTATCGCAAATCTGGTACAGAAAAGGACTGTCAGTATGCACATTGTCATTCAAGGTGGACACCATTTACCAATTGGACATTAAGGGAGTAATTTCCTTTCCTATCCATGTGGGCATTTGGTTCAACAACTGGTAGTTTGATTAGCACATGAGTGCAATCAATTGCACCCAAAACATCTGGGAAAAAGCACTTGGCTCTAAATGATGCCTGTAAAAACCATAGGAGATACTTAATTTTCAATTTTGTCTCTATGTTCAAGAAAAATGGAACTCTGAATTGAAGTTAAAATTTTTGGCTCCATAAAAACTTTCTTGCAAACTTAACTCGGCATGATGAATGTAACGCTAAAAACCCCATTTAAAATGCATGAAAGTACATAAGCAAATATCACCAAATCTAAACCAAATCACATTTCCGAAAAAACATTTTGATTGCCTCTGACCAATTCGCGGTTGTTTAACATGAATATCAACATAGTTTTCAAACAAATGTCTAATAAAGGAGACATATACCCGATATATTCAGAGCTTTATGCTGGGGGAGAAGCTACGATCGAAGAATACTTTAAACGGTGCTTCTGATTTTTATACAAAAGTATAGTTGAAACCCCGCATGCCCGCCAAAACCGTGCTAACACTTTGGAAGGTTTCTCGTATCACATAATACCAACCCATACCGCAGCCACTTCAGCTTCACCAGTCGGAAAGTTTACGAGCTCCTTCATGGAAACAACGATTGCCTCGGTAACATTCTTTATGGCTCGGCTCACAGATGGCTAACTCATGCCGTGCTCGTAGTTACTGGCGAGCGCATGCAGAAAGCTATCGGAACCATAAAATAGAAGGGTCACATGAACTTGGTTCTCCACCTTCAAAACATATTCTAGGAGAGCGATAGCTCTCTTAGATAAGACTTCATACCGACTTTAATGTATAAGGATGGTTTTTTGATTGGTTATAACTTTTTTTGTATCGTATTAACTGCTTTGAAAAATTTCCACAGAACTACAATTCGGGCCCTCAATATGTGGTTAAAATTTCAAGAAGATCCACTCATTAGTTTATTGTATAAAAAATAAAGTTGCTAAGGGTGGTTTTCATTTCCATAAAATAAATCAGCCCTTTTGGTGAAAAAGTTAAATTTTCCCATAGAAATAACAGGAGTTTTTTTCAAATTTAGCCATTTTGTCGCCACCCTTTTGAAATGAAATATTCGTTTGTTACGTTTGGGAACGGTTTTATATCAAAATTTAAACCTTTTTCTAGGACCATTTTTAAGGTTTTTGAGAAAAATTAATTTTAAGTATGTTTAATTTTAAATTTTAAAAACTACCCCAATCTGCGATATTTTAGCATGGATACGCTGTTTTATTGGTAAATATCAGCGCGACCAATATTGGCCTTTTTTACGTATAGTTGCGTCATAATAATCCGATGGTTTTTTCTTAATGCCTTGTGGTTGAAATGGCCTATCGATAGTGAGATAAGACTGCTTTAATATTGCCGCCGTGACAAATTACCCCGTTTGTGGCCGCCATTTTTTTAAGGGGAAAAAAATTTGAGAGTGGGTACTTTTTCGTTGCCATTTTCATGTTTTTTGAGGATTTGCTCATGGATGGATTTTAAATATAATATAAAGTAGGTTTCAAGCTTTAATATAAGCCTAATATCATAATTTTCCACCTTTTTATTGTCCCACAATCTATTTCTAAACTTAGCACTTTCTTTAAGGCGGTGAAATTGCGCTAAGCCTTGGCTTACCGTTAATTTTTGCCATTTATAAAAATGTTTACCTCTTGTTGTTACTTCGCCTTCTCGTATCGTCGTATTTTTAAAGTTTAGACTTTGAAAGTAGTGCTTAGTTTTCTTAAATATTACTTAATTGTATAAAATTTCAATATTATAATTGCCTAAAACGTCCGTATTAACGAATTCAATGTTTTTTGTTGAAGGGACGCGCCTTGCATTTGAATTTCGTTCCCTCGAAACTACCCCCTTTAAGAGACCGGCCGCCGGAGGCTTTTTCTTTTACGCCCTCTCGGTCGCTCGTTCAGCCCCGAAAACAGCTGTAGTGACTCTGTTATTTACCAAAAATGTATGCGGTCAGTGTGTTGTTTTTGCATTTTAATGCTTCTAATCGTGATGAACGTCGAGGTTTACGAATCCAACGTGTGGTGCGTAATGAAAACCAAGGGTGGATGCTATATGATCTAATGATCTATGATTTAAAAGGAATTTGACGGCGACAGTCATGCAAAAACGTTATTAGGCCTTGCCAAAAGTTGACTAAGCTATAGTGAGCCTTCGTCAGTCATTGATATAAGAAATTGACACTCGGATATCCTCGGACTAGGAGATGGTTATAAAGTTACTAACTCTCGATTTTGGAGGTAGATACTGTCTAGTGACACTTAAAGTAACGATTTAATCTTATAAACAGACTAACATCATAAGCCCATATCGTAAATTCACCGATGTTGATATCTAAGCTTACTTGAAATACCAATACCAATTTTTTTAACTCCATGAATCTTAAATATCAACATCAAAAATCATCTACTGAAAGAGATATCTACTTATATTCCATTCAAATTTCTCGCAACATTTCAAATTAACGAATAGAAATGTGCAAATGAAGTTCAAACTGATTAATTGGGCAAATTGCTATATTGGTCACCATTACCGATCAGGGCCGAATTAACAATATTTTGGGCCCTAGGCAAGGCCTTAGTTCCGGGCCCCCAACAGACCACAGTTTAAGAGAATCTAAGAGACATACTATCTTTTATATCTTTAATTGACTTAAAACTTAACTGCATATTTAAATTTCTTTTTGAACTCAATAGTTAAATTTCTTTCTTTCTAACTCAAGAAATTTATCAATTATCTCTTCATAGTCTATGAAGTCGTTTAGTAAATCCTATTCAATATATATCAAAGATAAAGAACTTAATTTTTCATGGGCTAATGTGGCTATTAAGTAGTTTTTCACTCTTTTTAAAGCTGAAAAGGATCTTTCGCCACTTGCATTGCAAACACAAGTAAATTCTCAAATTAATTTCAAAGTTTCGAAAAGTAGAAATGACATTATTGGTACGAATGAGGGAATGAAATAATTCTGGGTTTTTGCTTTCTTCATTATTCACGAAATCCTTGAAATGTAGCAGTTCGTTTTCAAGCTCTTCAAAGTTAAATCATTGCAATACGTTTCTGCCAATTCTTGGAAAGCTCCAGAGAAAGATTCATTGGGGGCATTAATGTTAAAAATAGGTTTGATCTTTTCATCAGTGTCCTTGTTAACTTCAGATTGTTTTTTTTTAGTATTTGTCATTAGATTGTCACATAAAACGTAAAACACTCAGTGTGTTATCATCGTTTTTAGCCACATCGTATGATGTACATCTACGATGAGGCTCTTAGTCTGGCCTGCCCTTTTGTACTCGTACTCGTACTAGTAATAGTACCAGTAGACGTGAAAGAGTAGCGCGTTTGGGAGTATAGAATTTTCGTTCGTCATTTAAGGGAGAGTGAATGGGACAGATTTGAGATGTGATTTTTACGTTCGTGTATTTTAAGAGGATGGGGATTATAATAGTAACTTTAAGCATTGCATTTAATTGCACCAGTAAGGTTAAGCATTTTGAATTGTGTTTTACGACTGCTCGACATATTTAATGCGAGATAGAGGATTATGGTGTTTCCTTAATCAAAATGGAAGGTTTAATACTCCCTTTAAAATCCCTGTCATCCGTCGACAGTAAAGGTTTCACGCTTTCAATCCCGCTCCCCTATTTCAAAATTCAAAGAAATCGAAGGGAATTTTTAAAAACCAAAAGGAAGTATATTCCGACGTTATATTTAGAAATGGTTTAAGGTGATGTTTATTATTAGAAGTTACGTGTATTTCACCACAATTCGCGAAGAATTTTAAAAGGAAGTACTAGCTTATGGCCCTAAATATTACAATTATAACGTAATATTTATTGAAGTAAGGATTCAGGGTTATTATTTTTGTTAGGGCATCACCCTCATTTTCTCGACTCCTTTAATTGGGCATTTATGGATATTTCGTTTAACCACTGTTAAAGAATGTATAAGCCTTTACCTGCCTTTCTTCATTTGTTGTTTATGGGGGTGGGGTTAGGTGTTAGACGTCTTACAAGAGGGGTTAAGATGCAAGACAAACACCTACCTCTTTTCACTTATGATTCAACCTCGCTAACGCTAGACAAGATGTTAGAATGCAGTCAGTTGTAGAGAGTTAAGGCCTTTTAACGGGAGCGAGGGGCTTATAAAATTTCTGAATCAAAAGTGACCGCGTTTGATGGTTTGTGTCAATTAAGAGTCAAAATAGTTTCTAATCCAATTTTTAATATTCAACACAATATTCAATCTTATTCATAAATTTTCACAAACTTTTATAGGGGTTAAAATAAAGTAATTAAACAAAAAATCTAACTTATATCTAAGGGAGGTTCATACTTTAAAACCTCTATGGAATGTCTCCTTTAAATTTCAAATTTAGGGGTGTTTGGGTTAAAATCGTGCAGTTATGCACTAAAACAAAAACTGATTTATGTGTGAAGAACGTTGAAGGTAGCAAATTCACTACCCATCCTCGCATACTTTATTGAGAAACGTCGTCTGCTAATATTTTAACTCCACCCACAAATTCTGTATATCTCTATTTTCGTGGTTAAATATACAAAGAAAGAAAAACTAGATGCTTAAAAAAGAAACATCAATTATTAATATTCTTAACTTTAAATCTTAATTCCACTAAATCGGGAGTTATATAGCATTGTTATCCACTTTGCTTTTTTACCACTGGCGCAATTTCGGAAAAAAATATTTAACCACGAAAATAGAGATAAGAATGACATTTTCGATCTTTAGAAGTCGCTATATACAGAATTTGTAGGTGGAGTCAAAATATATGCAGACGAAGTTTCTCAATAAAGTATGCGAGGATGGTACCAGAGGCTAAAGCTATGATCCCACGTTCTTAGCACATAAATCCGTTTTTGACTAAAATAATAATGTTCAAAAATAGAAAGTTAAGATTTAAAAAAAAATGAATCAATCCGTCAACCATAATCTAAGTTCTTTAACCATAGTTTCAAGTCAGTTTATCAAGTTGCTCCTCTTCCATATTCTCCTTAAGGGTTAAGGGTTCTTTTTTCTTCTTTCTCGAGTTAAGAGATAATTATGAATTTTTTCTTTTCTCGCGATTTAAGGGTTAATTATTATTATTCTTCTAATATTTCGCGCACTCGCGCTCCTTCTCTTCTTTTTAGGGGTTAAAAAAATATCTCCGAGTTTTCTCTGAAAAATTAAGGATTAAAATTGATTAAAAATAAAGTTATCAAAATGAATAAAATAAAATCTCCGATTCTGTTCCGAAAAATTAGGGATTCAAATTGATGAAAAATAAAGGTATCAAAATTAATAAAATAAAAGTTTCGATATAAAATTTTCTCCGTACGTCTTTGGATTTCTTAAGGGTGAGCCGACAGGGTTTCGTTTAGACAGTTCAGGTATCGACTGAGGGTGGGACAGGAGGGACTTCGTATATATAACTTCTAGTTTTCGCGAAGATCTCTGGACAATGACGTTTTTTGATTGACTTCGGTTTGGCGAATAGTGGACCATATTTGTGACGTAGCCGGGCGGATTCATGTTATCAGCGAATAGACATAACTTTTAAATCTGGGACCAAATTGGGATTGGTCAGTTTAAGGGTTAAAAAAATGTTCTAGAAGTTTCTCGGGCCCCTCAGATATCCGGGCCCTAGGCAATTGCCTAACTTGCCTAGTGGTTAATCCGGCCCTGTTACCGATCACAGATAGATTTGCGCCCTTCAGTAGTGTTTATTATGCTTGTGAAATGGTAAGCGAAATCTGTGATTAAAATTTAAAATAGACATGAGCAAAAACAGCTATATTTATATCAACTCGATTACCGAATATCTAAATTTGACTAAAATTAACAAAATATTCTATTCAGGGTTAAAAATCTTGTTTGAAGCAGCAAGCCATCTAATCCTTATTTACCTTCTTTTGAAAAAAAAATAATAGGTTGATACCTCTTTCAGTAGATGATTCATTGATATTTCAGTTTCATTGAGTTTAAATAAAATTAGTTCCACCATTGGTTGATTTTCAATATTGACCAATCGATAATCCCAAATTTTAATAACTAAATCACAAAAACCGGTTCAAAACCATATTAGTTTTGAAATGATTAAATTATAATTTTAAACATATATACTAGTGAATTCCTCGTAGTCGTAGGTAATTAGTTTATTTCCTTAGTGAAATTAAAATTAATGCTGAATATTATATACACAAAGTAAATAATAAATTAACTTCTAAAATTTAAATGTAAAGTGTGTGCATTATTTCCCAATTAATAAAAGATATCCACCTATTTTCATTCAAATTAATTACTAATTTGTGGATAATGGATAGAAAATGTCGAGCTCTAATTGCGATATAGCTAAAATCAATCCCACTGGCTATTTATAATACAATATAACCTTTGCCCTATGTTTACTGTTTTGAATTTTATTTGTAAAATTTAAAACATAAAATAGTATTAAAATTTTTTTAATTAAATAATTATTAATAAATTTCAATAAAATAAATTCTGGTTAAATACATAACACTACTTTTTATTAATTTTCTGAAATTATCAGAACTAAATATCAAAGACACATATTTAATTGCTCTCATTTCGACACAACTGCAACCGTATAGATTTATTCATTTAATAACATTTCTCATTTCTAATTATTTAAATTCAAAGGGCTGTATTAACTTTTAAAGGGGAAAACCCAGCTGACTTAGAAGTAAAAAAATAACAGGCTGCCAGGCTGTCTCTTACACAACAGAGTTGGCCATTCTCGCTTATGAGAAATGAATCCTTGTCATATGCATCTCTGGACTTTAGGAGCTCCAGGACTCCCAACTGAAGCAGGGTGGGAAATAGGGATTTTTTTAAAACTAGACATTGGGCCAGCGACCCCCTCCCCTGCCCTGGAATAAATGAACTGGTCCATGACCATTGACCAGGGCGCGGCGTCTGCTAAACTAAAGAAGTGGGTAATTAAAATAGTTGAGATAATGTCTGGACCCTGCTCCCCCTCCGATTTAATTTTTAAACTGGTCATTTTCCCTGTGCCACCGCCTTATTTACAACGCTGAACTGAAGATTTCTTTTGACCGGACCATAGCCTACTCGATCACGCGCAACACGTCGCAAGCTGCTTGCTATAGCGCGAGTCAGGGTGGGAAATAAGGATTTTTTAAACTGGACATTAGGCCAGGGGTACGTTCAGTAACCCTCTTTGATGGCAGCGCTTACTAAGCGATGTGAGATTTTTCCTACTGTACGCTTTTTCGCGTTTCCGGTTTTGACGTCATGATGCTCAGCGCTTGCCCATCAAAAAAACCATCTAATCGATATGGTTTTTTTGATGGCGCGACGTAGCGTTTGACTGATGAACACTTGACAGACGAAAAGTTGGCGCGGGATTTAAAAATTAAATTCCAATAATGCTATTCCTACAGTAATTGTATTAGTTTTCATTTCAAAATTACTTCTACCATTCAAATAGACATAATTTTCTTAAACAATTTCATTATTTGTAAGCTCGTTTATACTTAAAAAAGAGCCATTTGCGCTTCGTAACGTTTTGAGGGCCGGTAAGACGTTTCCCCAACTCCATTTTCTAAACCAGCGCTAACTGGTGTCACTTTTCCGTTCAACAGCCTTTTACGTCACTGTGACGTCTCGAGCCCATCAACCACACATCAAGAAAACAGCGATTTCCTTGAGATTTTCGTTACTGAACGTACCCCTACTCCCAGAGACCCTCCTGACTTGGATTAAATAAACTGGTCCGTGACCATTGGCCAGAGCACGTCGTCTGCTAAGCTAAATAAGTGGATAATTAAAATATTAGAATTTTAATGTGTGGACTCTGGTTACCCTTGAATTTTTTAGTAGTCTCGTGGACCACTGACCCCCCTCCGATTTAATTTTTGAACTGTACCAGGCAATTTTTAAACTCGCCATTTGCCCTGTGTTACCGCCTTATTTCCCACGCTGGCGCGAGTTGCTTTGCGTTGTCGAGTGCGTGATGGAGCGGGCTATGCCTGGAGTCCCAACCCCCGTTACTTACTACCAAAATACCCACTAGCATAGCCCACTCGATCACGCTCTCTTTTCCCCGGCTACATATTTTGAAGAGGGCACTTTTTAGGCGTATTAACAATCTTGGATCACCTTTGTGGACTTTTAGGGTAGCCCTTATAAATTGAGTCGGTATTGCCCTGACTATATTGTGTTTAAGATTTATAAGCTTAATATCAAACAGACGTTAGTTAATGCTACAAAAAAGTTTGAAATTGATAATCTCGGATCGTCTTTGAGAAGTTTTAAGGATATCATATTGGGTTTATGAAAAGTTTGAGCTAAAGGTTAAACAGGCATAAATCAGCGTTTTAAAAAATTGTGTAAAACTGTCAATTTGGTCCTATTTGTGGAATTTTTAGGGGAGCGCCTCGCGTTTCAATAAAGGGTTGTAAAAAATTGTATAGATAGTTTTCACACATGGAGGATTCATACCATTTACACCAGGAGGCCGGGCTATCTGGAGGACAAAACCCGTCTGCTTTTGTCCTCCAGATAGCCCGGCTTCCTGGTGTAAATGGTATGAATCCTCCATGTGTGAAAACTATCTATTATGTTAATTACAATAAGAATACAAACTTTCAATGAGTTACGTTTTTATTTTTTGGAGTATCATTATAAATAAATGACTGATTGAGCTAAATTTACGGTCCCCTTTTTATATGTTTCTGATTAGTGTAGATTTTGAAAATGTAAAACAGTTTCTTAACAATCTTAATTAAAATGAAGACTGAAGGAGCAGATATTAATCAAAAATGTCTTGATTAGAATCAAGTCCTAAAAAGTATCGATAAGACTGAGGTTATCACTTGTCTGAAGGATCAGATATTAATTTTTCTTTTTAATTGAAACTTAAAGGCATGCTTAAGAAAAAACAACGTTAGAGAATAGTAAGCCTCGATACCCGCGGGCAGCGCAGGGGGGATGAATTTTTTTTCCCCCATGGTTTATACCCGCGAAGGGGGGGACGAATTTTTGCCCCCATGCCTCCATCCCCGGAGGGGGGTTGGTGTGTCTCCCCCTCACCTCCTCCACCTGAAGGGTGGAGGTTGTTCTTGAGTGTATGCTCTCTCTTTGCGCTAAGTCCCCTTTTTTTTTATTCTGACTTTCACTTTCTCTTTACCCAGCCCGATACCCGCAAGAGCGCTGTGAAGGCTGGAGAGTTTTTTTTCTCTCTCTTGGTTCCCTCCTGACTTTCACCGTCTCTTTCCCTTTGACCATCTCTTTATTTTTACGCTTGCGAATGTACTAGCGACGAGCGGCGCGAGAGCGCTGTGAAGGAGAGTTTTTTTTTCCTCTCTCTTGGTTTCCTCTCTCCGTTACATGCGCAAGGCGGGGGAATGCATGTACAAGCCTAGCTGCGCTCGTTTTCTCTCCGAATAGCACTGAAATGTTATAGGAATATATCTCTCGGGTTCCTCTTCTCCGTTACGCGTGCAAAGCGGGGGAATGCCTGTACAAGCCTAGGAATTTCTATCCCAACGTTTTTTTAATTTTACACGGAATTTTAATTCCGGTAATATTTTTTTTTTTTACTTTTGCAATATGTATAAATCAAGAGGCGTTAAATACTTTATCCATGTTTTATTTGTCTATATATAATTTTAAATATTTTATCCATGTTTTATTTGTATATATATATATAATTTTAAATATTTTATCCATGTTTTATTTGTATATATATATATAATTTTAAATAGAAAAAAATTGAAAGATTAAAGGCCTGTTTGTAAATGAACATCATTTGCTACAGCTATGAGGAAACGCTTTTGCCTAAACCGGTCTAGGACTCCCTCATTGGGGGTACCCGCTCTCCCCTTGAAATAGTCGGTGATAGCGGCATTGAGACTAAAAATAGAAAGAAAAGATATTAGGGATCCATCTTTAAAAAAATAATGCTAATTAACTTACGAGCCCGAGAGAGACGTGTTAACGTAAACCGGCATAGGGTTTCCGGGAGTGGGTGTTATGTCAACGAATGGTATGAGTCGAGAACTCAACTCCCGGAAGACAACGTCGTCCTCGCGGAGATCAAAACCATGTCCGAGATTCTCCGCGCGAATCCTCACTAAGTCCTTATGGACATCAGCAAGGATCCTATAAAAAATGTTTGAATATAGCCATTAAAGTTTTAAAAAATATAGAGACTTTACCTGAAGAGGCTGCAATCATTTGGCAGATGTTCATTTACTCTCGGCGGGTTTTCCTGGGGTTGATGTGGGGGTGGCTGACGCTGTTGATGTGGGGGTGGCTGACGTTGTTGCCACTCGTAAAAATTTTGTCTCGGGTCCTCCTCGTCGTCCGTGTACAAAAGAACATCGTCAATATGACTGTACGCCCTAATAAGTTCAAAAGTTAGTCTTTCCACGATTTCAGAAAAAAAACAGTATGCTCACATGATAATGGTGGATGATGTTCTGGCCGAAGCTAAAGCGAGAATGATTTTAGTATTGGGAAAATCTCCGTATATATAGTATGGAGGGGGACCGTTGAAACCCAGACACTCTTTACCCCCCCCCCCCTTATAATACAAAAACGGTTTCTTACCTTTGGGGGCTAGGGGCGGGAAATTGAATAGCCCCCCGAGACGCGGATATTTATGTTATCGAAAAAGCCCTAGATCTACCATCTGTTGGGCGAGCACCCCGTAGGCGACTTTGTCGAGGAACAGTTTCGCCCGACGTATGTCGTGCTCGGTTGCTCTCCGAACGGACGCGGCGTCAATCACGCCGTCAGCATCAACCTCCCCTTCGGATTCCCTGTATATTCGGGCTCTCCTTTTAAAAAACTTTAAGATGGCCGTATTGAGACTGTAAAGAAAAAAGAAATTAGAAATGGTCTTAAAAAAGAAAAAAACTATATAACTTACAAGCCGGAATAACAGTTAGCTATGTTTAAGGGCTGTTCCTCGACTAGGGGTGCCCCCTCTAGGGGCTCTACAGGGAATACCATGAAACCCAATAGGGTTTGACCCAGGGCTTCGATAACATAATTTGTCTCGACCGAGTACACTTGTTCGATGGCCGGGCGTACTTCGTTGTTGGCAAGCCATTCTTCTTCCTCGGCCTCCTGACGGATCTGGGCTAAGATCCTGATCAAATTTTATGGAGGAAATATAGCTACTAAAAAATAGGAGAAAACATGGAATGTTTACCGTTGGATGTTGCAATCCAATGGCGTAGGATCTTCATCATCCTCATCCAATTCCTCATCCAATTCCTCATTCTCCCATTCCTCCTCCCCTCCCTCCTCCCCTCCTTCCACCACCACTTCCTCTAGTTCAGCTAGAGGAAAAGGTTCTTCTTCCAAAGGTTCATCTTGGACAGGTGGGTTTAGGAATTCAAATACCTCATTCCCAAACGGTAAAGGGTTGGGTGCCCTAAATAACCAAAAAACTTATTCTATGGTTTCAGGAGAAAAAACATTATACTCACATGTTGAAAGTTTGGTGCAGGATTTAGTCTTAGTAGTAGTGGTTCGTCAGTGTTTAGGCTGAGAGTGATTTTTGTATTGGGTAAATTGCCGTATTTATAGAAACCATGGAGAAACCGGGGGGTTCTTTTAGTCTCCGACGCTCTTTCTATATACCCCAATACAAAAACCTTATGATCTTTCCAATATTCAAAAGTTGTTATTGAAGCAAACGAGACCCCAAAATAATACAAGTCTAGACCACCTCACATATCTAAAAAAAAACAAGAATTTGACCCCGAGTTCAAATGATTTCTAACGATAATAACACATTCCTAGCCGATTTCCATGTACCCTAGCTTTCAATACATTAATAAAAACAAGTCTAGACGCGGTCACATTCCTAAAAAAAACAAGAATTTGACCCCGAGTTCAAATGATTTCTAACGATAATAATAACACCGATTTCCATGTACCCTAGCCGCATGTCTTTCAATAAATTAATAAATAATACAAGTCTAGACCATCTCACATATCTAAAAAAACAGAATTTTGACCCCGAGTTCAAATGATTTCTAACGATAATAATAACACCGATTTCCATGTACCCTAGCCGCATGTCTTTCAATACATTAATAAAAACAAGTCTAGACGCTGTCACAAAAAAACAAGAATTTGACCCCGAGTTCAAATGATTTCTAACGATAATAACACAATCCTAGCCGATTTCTTTGTAGACTAGTTAATGTTGTCCACAATGCTTTAGAAACGTCTTGTTATGGTCCTATAAATATATATGCCTATCCAGATCAAATGACAAAAATTACGTTTTAAAAAATTTATTTCAATACAAATTTACACCAGGCCAAAAAGATTGACAACGCTTATACGTTTCTTTAAATAAGAAGTTTGAGACATTAATATATTAAATATATTATACGATTGAAAATCAAAACTTATTCCGCGTTCCTTTAATCTACTTTCAAAAGCCATTAATATTTTATACGGTGAAACGTACGAGCCAAAATATGATAGTACACGATCAAAATTAATATGATCTTCAATTTCTTCGAAAGAAAAGAATTCACCGTAACCTATGTGTAATATTTTATATATGGTAATAAGTTCAGCGCAGATCAAATCACCAAGTAATAAATACACCTGTTCGTTCGATACAAGCTTTTTCACATGTTCATTAATATATGGCATTAATCGATTTAACTCGCTTGCTTCTGAAGCGTTCAATGTGAAGTCGATACTGTCTCCACCCCTGATATTCGTTTCCAGCTTTAGATTGTTAAAGGTTGCGTGTGCTGATGTCGAAGATAATGGAGTATCGGCTAAAATAGCGTCGTATGATGTGGGTTCTTGGCAACTTGTCCATCCGCTAAGCGGACCAATTTTGGATGCAAAAGCTTGCCAGGTGTCAACATCAAAGCGAAACGTGGACAAATCTGGTTCTTTCTGGCATATTCTAATCTCTATATTGAGATCAGACGTGAATCCGAAAGATAGAAATACTTCTCCCAAATGAAATCTCGAATTGATTTTACGAGGTTTGGACGGGAGTTTTCGTTTACGAAAATTATCAACTTCCATTCTTATCTTAAAAAAAGCAACCGTTGCTATTATACCAAGCGAGCGCCCAAAACTGTTACGCAAAAATTCTACTTACAATTCAAGCGACCTTCTTATTCGACTGTCAAAATCAAAGTGAGCCCTAACATGGCTTATGTCTTCATTCTTTAGAGGGGGGAGAAAGGGGGGTTAGTTCTAGTTCTAGTTAAAGGTTGGCTTCTTTCATATAGGGTAAACATGTCTGGGCAAAGATTTGTTCTAGTTAGAGTTTAGCTTGGGGGTAGAGAGAGAGGGGGAGTTCTAGTTAGAGTTTAGTTTTGGGGAGAGAGGGGGAGCTCTAGTTAGAGTTTAGTTTTGGGGAGAGAGGGGGGGGGGTGGCAGTTCTAGTTAGAGTTTGGTTTTGGGGAGAGAGGGTGGGTGGCAGTTCTAGTTTAAGGTTGGCCTCTTTCATATAGGGTAAACAGGCCTGGACGAAACTGTGTTGGTCGGTTCTTGTTAGAGTACAGGCTCTTTAGAGGGAGAGAGGGGGGATGTATCTAAAAAAGATTACATTTTTGCTTCGTAAAAAGCCGTTACGTACAACATGTGGGGGGAGGAGGGGGGTAAGCTGAGTGTTATGACCTATATAAGGCGATATGTTGAGTATGCAAAACTCATTCTCTACTTCAGAGTTATAAAGTAAAGACGAATAGCATAGTCTCGCTTTTAGAAAAGTTTTACAAAACCTGCCCGGACACGTCTTGATTTGAAAGGTAACGCATTTTTATATTCTTTTTTGTTTTTCATGGGGATAGCATTTAACGTAAGTTTTTTTTTTTTTACTATAAAAGCGCGTAAAGATGGATCAAGAATCTATTTTATTCGAGATCGAGGAATTGGCCGCGTTACGACCATGGCCAATTAAGAAAATTTACGCTTTTTTCTTTAATTTATGTACATTTCTCAAACTTAACCCAGCTACAGTCGGGGAAATTTTACCGCCTTGTTTGTCTAATAGAGGATACGCTATTCTTGAAACATTTACAGACATATTTAAATATATGTTAAGCGTACCGCGTGAACCCGAACAATGCCGCAACGCGGAAGAGTTGGACACACTCTATAATAATGTGCCTTTAGCGTATCGTGATCTATATAGGGCCCGTTTCGAACAAAGAGCGTTAGAAATAAATCAACGCGATATAGACGCTCAAGAATCTATTTTATTAGAGATCGAGTCGTTGGTTGTTTCGCGACCTTGGCCCATTGAGAAAATCTACGCTTTTTTCTTTGATTTATGTACAGTACTCAAACTTAACCCAGCTACAGTCGGGGAAATATTACCGCCATTTTTGTCAAATAGAGGATACGCTATTCTTGAAACATTTACAGACATATTTAAATATATGTTAAGCGTACCGCGTGAGCCTGAACAATGCCGCGACATTAAAGAGTTGGAAACATTCTTTAATAATCTGCCTTTAACGTGTAGTGAGCAATATATGGCTCGTTTCGAAAAAAGGGCGTTTGACATAGGTCAACGCGATATAGACGAAATGCAAGCTGAAAATCTACTCGTTGATGAGCAAGATGAAAACATGATTAAAGCTTTTAACATTTTCGAAAAGGAAGAATCAATTGTGCGGGAATTTGAATCTTCCCAGAACGATCGTATAGCTCGCGACTTTTTAAACAATAATCCAGAGCTGGGTTTCGCCTCTCAAAACGATTTCGCCTCTATAGATTTTTCGGGTCTTAGTAATTTCCCTGACCAATCTGGAGGCGGAG
This sequence comes from Phalangium opilio, assembly GCF_054372755.1. Lineage (NCBI taxonomy): Eukaryota > Metazoa > Arthropoda > Arachnida > Opiliones > Phalangiidae > Phalangium > Phalangium opilio. The sequence continues at coordinate 1,234,547 of NW_028324260.1, forward strand.
CGAGGGGGGCAGTTATGACGCCAATAGATTCTCTACCTCACTGTGAAATTACGGATCAAAGAGTGCAAATGTACCCTAGATTTAACCTAACGGGTCTCGAAATCACCGTAAGAATAACTAATAATTTGGTTGAAGGCTTAGCCAATATTGTCCAGGCCGTTCTTAATAGGTTAGCTCCATCTGATATGATTCAGATAACGGCCGAAAGTTTAAGCTTGCCAAACAGGGGCGAGATATCACTCTCATTTCGTAGAGCTGACCAATTGGACTCTAAATCTGTTTTAGATGAGATAGAGTCAGTTTTATACGATGATGAGTTTGAAAGATTCTTTTTGGGACCCATCGTCTTAAAATTTCACGTGGTGAGAATCCCGGTAGAAGGGTTTGGCCGTGCTGCTCCCAAAGGAGTGCGGTCCTTTGATATCTTTTCTCGTGACTCTCGAGGAATTATCAGGATAGTGAACAATGATAATCTGTGTCTAGCGAGAGCGATTTCCGTGGCAATTGCACATTCGGAACATAAGAAAAACCCGACTAATATCGCGCTTAAAAACAAATTTAAGTCGATTTCGTACACACGAGCGGATAGAGGCGATACGGCCTCTCAACGAGATGCCGCTATAGAGCTTTGCCGCAAAGCTAAAGTTAACCCGAAAGACTGCGGTAAAGTAGAATCTATACAAAAATTTAAAGCCGAATTAGCGCAATATAATATATTAATATATATTTTTAAAAATAATTTGCCCGAGTTGATTTTGGGGGAAATCGACAATGACGACAATAGACCTCGTTTGATATTAATTAATCAAAATAGACATTACAACGTCGTCACGTCTTTAAGACCTTTGTTCGGGATGGACCATTACTGTGAAAATTGTCTGGTAGGATTTAGAAACAAGAGAGATCATAGTTGCAATCTTTATTGTTACAATTGTTTACGAGATCAAACTTGTACGGGTGCTGACCGAGCGTGTGACAAATGTCTCAAGGTTTTCAAAGGAGATGAATGTTTTAATTATCATAAACAAGATGGTGTAGACGGGAAGAGTATTTGCGCACAACTATTTCATTGCAAACAATGTTTCACGCAAATAAATTTATTTAAGCGTAAAAATCAGCCCCATACGTGCTGTGAGACCTATTGTTCTGTGTGCAGTAGATACACTCCCAGTCCACACTATTGTTACGTTCAGGTAATTAAAGAAGAACCTCCTAAAGTTCGCCAAGCTAAGAAACAGAAAGTTGTCCCTGATTTGCTTTATATTTTTTATGATTTTGAAGCGATTCAGATATTAGAATCTGAGGAAAAAAAAGGGGCGTTAGTCCACCAGCCTCTCCTTTGCGTATCAGAGATGGTATGCGAAAGTTGTATCGATGTGCCCGAGGCTGGTTTCGTCTGCGGGAAATGTGGGTCACTAGGCCCGAGACAGAGAGTTTTTGAAGGAGCAAACCCTGTTTCAAATTTTTTAGCTTTTCTAAGAACATTAGCCTCTGTCAAGAAGGTAACTTTATTGGCTCATAATGCTAGCGGATACGATAATCAGTTTCTATTGCGAGAGATTATGGCTCTAGGCGAAGAATTTAAACCTAACTGCATAATTAACGGCACTAAAATTATAAATTTAACTGTCTTTAATTTAAATTTCCTTGACTCTTTCAATTTTATCTCCGTACCACTCTCTAAATTCGCCGCCACTTTCGGCTTAGAAGATGCGGCAAAGGGTTATTTCCCTCATTTTTTATTTAACGTGGTTAAAGATCACGTCTTCGACCTTAATAATCAATTAGCAACAAATTATGTCTTAGAAAACCAAATGCCTCCTCCAGAAGCTTACGGGTCGGAAAATTTAACCTCCAAAAATCTCAAAGAGTTTATGGAGTGGTACGATAAACAAATTGAGGAGAAAAAAGGCTTTAATTTTCTGGAGGAATTAAAGTTTTATTGCATCAAGGATGTTGTGATATTAAAGTTAGGTTGTCTAGCTTTTAGAAAAATTTTCTTGGACATTGCCCAGGTGGAACCTTTCCAGGTCGCGTGTACTATAGCCGGTTTGTGTAGCTGGGTATACAGGAGACACTTTATGGATAAAGATTCTATAGGCATTATTCCTCATAACCTCTATAGAATGATTGATAATCAGTCACTTGTGGCTATAGAATGGTTATCCTGGTATGCTCACGAAAACGGCGTAAATATACAGTCTGCGTTTAACGGCTCTGAAGCCAAAGTTTTGAAAATGAAAGTGGACGGCCTTTGTGATAAAGATGTTCTAGAGTTTAACGGGTGTTATTTCCATGGTTGCCCCAAATGCTACAAAGTCAACCGTAACCAATCTTTGCAAGGTGATCCTGGTCAAACCTTGAACACCTTGTACGTCAGAACTTTAAAAAAGAAGGAACGAATCGAGAAAGCGGGTTTTAAAGTAATAACGAAGTGGGAATGTGATTGGACTAAAGATAAAACCGATAATCCGGCTATTGGTGTTTTTCTGGAAGCAGAAAACATTAAAGAAAAAGTACGCGAACCTTTAAATCCTCGCGATGCCTTTTTTGGTGGAAGAACGTCGGTACTTAAACTATACCATAAAGTATCCGGCAGCGAGAAAATGCATTACGTTGACGTAACTAGTCTCTATCCTTTCGTCAACAAGAGAAAGAAGCTGCCAGTCGGGCACCCAGAAATTTTACTGGATAATATTCCCGACATTTTCACATTCGATGGATTTCTGAAATGCGAAGTTTTGCCGCCAATTGGCCTCTTTCACCCTGTTTTGCCCACAAGGTTAAACAATAAATTAGTTTTCACTCTTTGCCGGGAGTGTGCCTTGAAACGTTTCCAAGGAGACTGTCGCCATTCCGACGAAGAGCGAAAACTAATCGGCACTTGGGTGATTGATGAACTTCGTGCCGCTGTAAATCGGGGTTATGTTATCCTAAAAAAGATAGAGGCCTGGAAATACAAGGTGCGACAATATAACCCTGAAACGGGCGAGGCCGGCTTGTTTCAAAAATACGTTGATTCGTTCCTTCTTCATAAGCAGACGGCTAGTGGTTACCCCTCGAATTGCGTTACCCCCGAGGAACGTGACAATTATATTAAAAATTTTAAAATTAGAGAGGGGGTACTTTTAGACCCAGTCAAGATTAAAAGAAACGAAGGGTTGCGTAGCGTAGCAAAACTTGCCTTGAATAGTCTTTGGGGTAAATTCGGGGAAAGAGTGAAACCAACCAAAACGGAAATTATCAAAGAACCCCGCAGACTTTACGAACTCTTAAGTAACCCGGATGTTGAAGTAAAAAGCGTTTTAACCATAAATGAAGAAACGCTGCTAGTCAAATGGGTTCCTACGACTGAGGCCGACGTTGTTTTGAAGCATACCAACGTCTCTATAGCCTGCTATACAACGGCCATGGCCCGTCTTTGTTTATTAGAATATCTGGAAATTGTCGGGGATAAATGCTATTACTACGATACAGATTCTCTTGTGTACATGTCCCCCCTGGGAATACCGCTAATAGAAACTGGTAACTTTCTGGGTGAAATGACCAACGAATTGGAAGGTTATGGTAAAAACGCCTACATTGATACCTTTGTCAGTGGAGGATGCAAAAACTATAGTTATTGGGTAACAGATCCAGACTCTGGCAAAAGGTTCAATACAACCAAAGTCAAAGGGTTTCGTCTTAATGTCTCTAACGAGAAACTAGTCAATCACGAAACTTTAAAAGGATTACTAGGCGTTGATTTAGACAAACCCCTTTTGCCCATAACTGTTCCAATTCCGAGACACATTTCGAGGCTTCCCAATCACACGCTTGTCTCTATAGACACTCACAAAGTTTATAGAGCCACGGTCGATAAAATCCGTATACTAGACAATTTCAAAACAGTCCCCTATGGCTACCAGAACCCAACTTAATTTATTAACTAATTTATTGATTTATTTATTTATTAATTTAAAACTAATTTAAAACTAATTTATTAATTTAAAACTAATTTATTAATTTAAAACTAATTTAAAACTAATTTATTAATTTATTGACTAATTTATTAATTTATTTAAAAGTGTATATTGTATATTTAAAATAAAAAAAAATTTAAACTGATTTTGTTCCTTTTTTTCCCGCGCTTCCTGTCATACGCGTTTCCCTGTCATACGCGACACGCGGCGCGTTTCCTTGCTATGCACGACGCGATCATTTCTGCGACACGCTAGAAGAAGAAGACGCGCGCGACCCCTATATTAACGTTTGGCCACTTAAAGTTTAATTTATTTAAGCTCGAGAGCTCGGAGAACAATGATTCCCTTTTATCACCCGTGTACCATAACGGTAAATGGACCGAGTGGGGCTGGAAAGACGTTTCTTTGCGAAAGAATCATTAAAAATCATCGGGAAATGTTTGAACCCAATATCGCTGAAATTATTTTCTATTATTCAGAATATCAACCATTTTACGACAGGTTGAAAGGTTTGGTTGTCTTTAAGGAAGGTTTGCCGGATATGAACGAGTACGATGGCTCTCGAAATTGTCTTCTAGTAATAGACGATTTAATGGATCAGAACAAATCAGGTTTGATCGGTTCAATTTTTACCAAGTTTAGTCATCATCGTAATTTAAGCGTGCTATATTTAACTCAAAATCTTTATCATAAATCCAGCGATGCTAGGGACATAAGTTTAAACACAAATTATTTGATACTGTTCAAGCAGGTTAGAGATAAATTGCAAATAAATTATCTAGCTAGACAAATGTACCCGCGTAACCCGAAATTTTTAATGGAGAGTTACATGGACGCTACAGAACAACCTCATTCGTATTTGCTACTGGACTTTAAACAAAACTGTCCCGAAGATTATAGGGTTAGAACAAACATATTTCCCGATGAGATCATGGTAGTGTACGTGCCCAAAAAGAGATAAATAAGACTCGTATCATACACGAGCATTCATTTGAATTATGAAACGCCGTGCGATTACATCACAGCGAGACGTTCTCGCCCTCTTGAGTAAACTTAAAAAAGGACCTAGACACGCCTTTATAAGATCCGCGGATAAAGGTTTAATAGACGCTATATCAGAATTAGTTTTAAATACGCTACACGGAAACGTGAAATTGAATTTGGCTCAAAGAAGTAGGCTATACAGGTATAAGAATAACCTACGCAAAATAGCTAGTAAAAGAATAGCTTGGAAAAAGAAAAGGGCTATTTTATCGAACCAAAAGGGAGAAGGTCTTTTTTCTTTACTCGTACCGCTTCTTTCCTCGGTTATCGGAGCTTTTAGTTCGTAATGTACCATAAAATGACCTTGGTACCCTTGAATGAACGGCAAATACCGTCTCAACCCGCTATTCAACCCGCTGATACTCTAAAGACAGATGTTATGCAAGAATTGAATAGGGAGATGCAAACGGTTTTAAACAACAAATCGTTAGACGATCGCTCCAAATGGATTATGTACCAACAGCTAGTCCAAAGGTACAATAACGTTTCTCGAGAAATCGTGCCGGATCCGACCGAAAAATGGATTGACATGTTCCCCCTCAAATATAAGGGGAGAGCAAAGAAGGTTTTCACTCAGTTGCAATCGCTTGGCGAGACCTTAAGGTGGTCGAAAGAAGGAAGACTATTTGTAAACGGGCGAGAGATCAAAAATTCTGATATAGCGCAGTTAGTATACCATTACATTTCCCCCCTTAAAGAAATACCCGAAGGCTGGAGCGATTTTCATAGCATTGTAAAAGAAATTGAAGGACCAAAAAACGCCGTCTCTCCCGAACCAGTCCCCATCCTTCCCCCTCCTCCTCTCCTTCATCTCACTTCCCCGCCAAAAAGAACGCCCTTAAAGAGACGGCTAAGAAATTACAATAAAGAAAATTCAAGCGGGGCTCGTTACGTTACGAAAAGGAAATCTTCTTCTTCTATAATACCAAAATGGCTGAGCTTCAACCCAACAACACCGAAAAATTAAAAACCATATACTATGATCCTTCTAACCCCGCTTCGTTTTCAGGAATAGACGCTTTACATCGAGCTGTTAAAGATGATGGTATATCGAAAGCGGAAGTAATTTCGTTTTTGGAAAGTTCCACCCCGTATACTTTGCATAAAACGGCTCGTAAAAAGTTTAAGAGGCGCCAAATTATAGTTCACAATATCGGTGATTTGTACCAAATAGACTTGGTTGACATGCGATCCTTGGCCAAAGATAATGATAACTACACGTTTCTATTGACGTGTATAGATTGTTTTAGTAGAAAACTATGGGTCGTGCCCTTACTACGTAAGACGGGAAAAGAAGTTGTTAGAGCCTTAGCTCTTATATTCAAAGACCAAATACCGATTAGAATAGAAACGGATAAAGGGAAGGAATTTTTGAATTCCTCGGTCAGAAAATTTCTCAAAGAAAAGGGGGTTAAATTCTTTACAACCGAGAATGACGTCCACCACGCCCCCATTGTAGAAAGAGTGAATAGAACGCTAAAGTCTCGTATGTTTAAACTGTTTACCCATCTCCATACTAGAAGGTATATCGACCACCTACGAGATATAGTGTCGGCGTATAACGGCGCTTGGCATAGTACTATTAAGATGACGCCGAATAACGTTAAGCCAACCAATATATTAGAAGTGTATAGAAATATTTACGGGACTGAAAACAAAGGACAGAAAAAACGCCCTCCTCCCCGAATAAAAGTGGGTGATTACGTCAGGGTTAGCAAAGTAAAAATGGTTTTTGAAAAGGGTTACGAAGCCAATTACTCCACCGAAGTTTTCCAAGTTGATTTTATCGGAACTGCCCGTGATCCAGTGATTTACAAGTTAAAGGATCTGGAAGGAAACCCTATAAGTGGCGTGTTCTATCGCGAAGAGGTTCAGAAAACGGTTAAACCTGAAAGGTTCAACATTGAAAAAATTATAAAGCGACGAAAAAGGCGTGGAAAATTGGAGTTATTAGTATCTTGGGAAGGTTACCCGAAAACCCAAACCTCTTGGGTTCGTGGAGAAGATGTCGAATCAATCGTTTTACCTAACCCTACCAAGTAACGTCAACGGCTCGTTATTTCCCGATAATACCAGGGCGCATTACTGTACCAAGCTACCTAACCCTATTCATTTAAATGGAAAATGGGAAGTGTCTCTAGTAGATATAATGTATACGTCTACTTTTTACAACGTGCCAAGGCCTAAGGAAGAACGTGATGTTAGCTTTCATAACGTTTCCAGATACGGGAGCAAATATACAGTAGGGGAGGTAGCCGAAGGCAAGAAAAGAGAGAGAAAAAGTAAAGACGCTAGGCGGGAGACCATAGTTGCGCCCGACGTTCCCCCGGGGTTTTACAAGTCTATAGAACATTTAATAAACGTCATAAATAATTCGTTTGACAAAAATGGCCCATCACCGCGGCTGATTTACGATAACGTAACCGGGCACATTACTATAAACCAACCTGAAAGATTATTGAAACCTTATTTAAAATTCGAAAAACCCATTGCCGAAATACTGGGATACGATGAAGCTAACGAATGTATCGGTCGTAGCCAAAGGCCCTCTAATTTGAATTACCACGTTCCGGACCAGTTATTTATCTATTTAAATATCGCTAGCGATCAGATTGTAGGCGACCACTCGGTTCCTTTACTACGGATCGTTTCGGTTGATGCCAAGAAACCATACGGGTCTCAAATATTTCAAACCTTTACCAATCCTCATTACGTACCCGTTGGTAAAAATTACTTTGATATCATCGAAGTTAATATAAGGAATAGTTTAGGGGAACCGGCGCCATTTGAATACGGGAGCTTAACGGTTAAACTACACTTGCGATGCCTAAGCCAGACGTCTTAGAACGGAGACAATGTTGCTACAAGCAATATTACAATAATCAAGCGGGAACCGGAACCGGAACCGGAAGTTATTATATAGGGACTAACCCTAATTTGAAAGGGCACGGGGGGTTCGGATCCTTTTTTAGCGGATTGGTAAGGTTTGTTAGGCCTTTGCTTACAAGCGGTGCCAAATTTCTCGGCAGAAAAGCCGTTAGTACGGGGACCAAAATTTTCAGTGACGTAGTATCGGGCAAGGATATTAAAGAGGCTGCTAAGAAAAGAGTAACGGAAACTTTAGATGATATTAGAACACAGCATGGGGGAGGGGGGAAACGTCGCAGACGTAAAAAACCCTTGAAACGAAAACGGGCTCAAAGTAAAAAAGGTATAAAACGAGCGGCTACCAGGAAAATAAAGCCAGTTCGCCGTCGTATACCCTACAGGTCAAGACGACACGATATATTCTCCTAAAAATGTTTCAAGCGACAATATCTGAGCTGGACTTTTTCGAATCTGTCCCGATTCAAACATCGGTAGAATCGACCAAGTATGTTTGCTATCGACCTATTTCGGTTTTGGATGGAGACTCTCAGATTGAATTTTACGTTCCCGGAAATGGCGAAGAATATATTGACGCCTCTCTAACTATGCTTTATGTTCGAGCTAAAATAGTACATACGGACGGTACCGATCTTGTTGAAGCCGATAACGTAGGACCCATCAACAATTTTTTACATTCGCTCTGGGATACGGTAGAAGTGACCGCCAATGATACGCCTATTTCATCTTCAACCGGAAACTACGCCTTCAAGGCCTACCTAGAAACATTGCTAAACTATGGCGGAGACGCGAAAAAATCTCATTTAACTTCTTCATTATGGCATAAAGACACGGCTGGGAAAATGGTTTCTGTAACTGAAAACCAGGGACATCTTGTTAGAAAAGAGTTAGCAAAGGAATCGAAAGAGATTGAAATGTACGGAGCCCTACACGCTGATATGTTTAACGTTTCAAAATTCATACCCAATGGCGTCAGTCTTAGAGTCAGGATGACCCGAAATAAACCGGGTTTTGTCTTGCTCGGAGCTCCTCCCCCCGGTGGCGTGTGGTACAAACACGAAATACTCGAAGCAGGTTTATATATTCGTAAAGTGAGAGTAGCCCCTCGGGTAATGCTAGCTTTAGAATCGGCTTGGACTAAAGCCACGGCTAAATATCCATTCACTAGGACAGAAGTGAAAGTTTTTACCATTTCGGCAAATATTCAAAAAACTACTATAGATAACGTATATTTAGGGGTTTTACCAAACAGATTAACAGCGGGTTTAGTAACTCATAACTCGTATAACGGCAAATTGAGTTGGAACCCTTTCGAATTCAACAACTTTAACGTGAATTATATTAATCCGATTATCGGCTCGGAACAAGTACTCGCTAAGCCTTTGCGACCAAATTTCAAAAAGGGTCTTTACACTAGATCATATTATTCTCTGTTTACCGGATCTGGTACTCATTACAAAGACGATGGCAACGAAATATCTATGAAGGAGTATCCCAAAGGTTATACGCTTTACTGTTTTGATTTGACTCAAGATGGTACCGCGTCAGATATAAATCATTACAACCCTATACGACAAGGACAATTGCGACTTGAACTCGGGTTCGAAGAACCAGTACCCGAAACGCTGAGTTTGATCGTTTATTCAGAATTTCAAAGTTTAATGCACATAGATCATAATAGAACAGTCGTTGTAGATTCGCCATGAACGCTTCAACCATAAGAAGGGTTTTGAGATACACCCGCGGTTTCATGGGTGTATACCCGCGCGATGTTCTACCCAAATATATCCTTCGATACCCGGCTTCCATTGTTATAAATCTAGATAATCACAAAGGAAACGGTAGTCATTGGATTTGTCTCTATATCGATGGGAATAAACAATGTTATTATTTTGATTCTTTGGGTTTGGGTCCCTTGACAGAAGATATTAAAACATTTATGAGAGAAAATTCTACGAAAATAAACTATAATAGGAGGGCTTTGCAGCCCCCCGACAGTTCCGCTTGCGGTATATACTGCGTTGTATACATTATGCACAGAACGAGGAGAAGAAGCACAAACATGTTTTTCAAGAAATTTAAGAGGGATCCGTGGATGAATGACGTCATCATTTCCAACCTCTATAAGAGAACCACGCCCTCCCACTGAATTCTCTTACCCAATCCCGACTCGGTATTAGACCGTGTTATGACGTCAGCCGTTCCAGCCTCTATAAGAGAAACACACACCCCGTGAATTCTCGTATCCAATCCCGACTCGGTTGGTGTTATGACGTCAACCAATCTCTATAAAAGAAGCCCTACGGTCGTTAGAAGATTCATATCTACTCCCGGCTCGGTTTTAAACAGTCACCCACAGACTCGCTGCTAGTTATTATTATGAAGTCCGCCGTTATTGAATTAGAATACCTGAACGGACGCACTCGTAGTGATGGCAGCACGGACATTATCGTGAAAGAATTGGCCATAACAACCATCGAGGCCAAGCCGGCTACCGTTTCCTGGACATTCGCGCCGCCGTACAATAAATCACACGTCTCGATTTCAAAACAACGGCAAAACCAGTGGGTTTCGCGTAATCTGCACCGATTGGACTGGAATGCCGGCTTAACCTCATACGCCAAACTCGACGATTGCCTCGCCGCCGGTCTACAGGGGGTCGACCTAATCTTTTCAAAGGGTGACGAAAAAGTCACCTTTCTCTCTGACCGTCTCAACAGAACGGTTCACGACTTGAACGACTTCAAGTGTCCGAAAGCCACGACCGCGGACATCATTTCTCTTCCCGTACGGTGCTTGTACCCTCACCCCGTCGGTGAGCACCGAACGGCTTGCGCCTTTGACAAGGCTTTAATTTACGCCTTATGGGCGCACTCTAACAAAGCCGAAATTAATATTTCGTGCAATCTAGATATCCTTAATGATATTTACATGTAAAAAAAATGAATAAATGTATTTTTTCCTTTAAAAATGATTTTATTTTTTCAACATACACATATTACAGCTTGAAAACAGATTCTCTGAAGGGGGGAGAACATGTCTGGTCGTGTTATTTGCAGACGAGTGACGTAAACAACATTTGTAAAGGTGGGTGAGAGGTTCATAGCAGGGATGGCGAACGGGTCTGGGCACGAATTATCTTTAATCTTGGGGGGATCCATTTGGTTCGAATGTCGTAAACAACTTTGTATACAAAGAACGTCTGCGGGGCTGGCTGACAAGTCTGGGCAAAGATTTGTTCTAGTTAGAGTTTAGCTTGGGGGTAGAGAGAGAGGGGGAGTTCTAGTTAGAGTTTAGTTTTGGGGAGAGAGGGGGGGGGGGTGGCAGTTCTAGTTATAGGTTTAGTTTGGTAGTTAGAGTTTAGCTTGGGGGTAGAGAGAGAGGGGGGAGTTCTAGTTAGAGTTTAGTTTTGGGGAGAGAGGGGGGGGTGGCAGTTCTAGTTATAGGTTTAGTTTGGTGGCATGGGGGTCGGCTCTTGATATATTTTGAGTTTGGTTCTAGTTAAAGTTTAGGGGTGTGGGGGGAAGGCGAACGGGTCTGGGCATGAATTATTATTTTAGCCGCTAGGGGGGTGTTGTACATGCTGAATTATATAAGCAAACGGAAAAGAACGTTGGGTTTCATAACTAGTATGAACACCGAGGCGAAAAGACGTGAAAGTTTCCATCGCTGGAAGGGTCCGTATACAAACCCCCGAGATCTAGCTAGAGACGGATTTTTTTATTTATATACGTATGGTCACGATACCGTAGAGTGTTATTTTTGTCACGGTATATTAAACGATTGGAAAATTCGGGATTCTGTGCACGAAGAACACAAACGTCATTTTCCTAGTTGTCCCTTCATCCGCGGACTTCCAACAAACAACGTACCGATCGAAGACGATAAGGGTCACGACGTACCACCCACCGCCCGCTCTGATTATATGGAGTTTCGCATTCCAAAGTCTGTCATTCAAAAGGCAATTTTGGATACCTACGTCCAAGAAATTTTCAGCGACCCCAAGAACCGCGAGATGTTGAACACGACATGAATTCGGAAGAAGCCCGTTTAAAAACTTTCCAATCGTGGCCGTCGCTTTACGTTGATGCAGGCGAACTAGCGCGAGACGGGTTTTATTTAGGCCGTAGAGATACCTTCAGATGTTTCTTTTGCCATGGTACTCTTCAAGTATGGACAAACTCGGAATCGGTAAACGATAAACATAGACAATTGTACCCAGACTGTCCATACATTTTCGGGCAACAAACGCTAGTCCACACGGACCATACCTTCAGATGTTTCTTTTGCCACGGGACTCTTCAAGTATGGACAACCTCGGAATCGGTACGCGATAAACATAGACAATTGTACCCTGACTGCCCTTTCATTCTTGGAAAACGGACGCTCAATGTGCCTATCGAAGTAGACGTTACTTCGGAAAAAGATGACTATATCTGTCTTATCAAGAAAAGACGAATTTAAAAGACTCTTACAATGGTGAAAAAAAAGGTTACTTTTTGCCCTTTTACCGTAATATATAAAATACCTTACGAGGATCGTTTTAACTATTATTATATCGATAAATTGCATTTTAATGAACGCATCCGTAATATTAATACTTTACTAGAAAAAATACTTTATGTAAAAAAAATAAAACATGGATAAAATATTTAACGCCTCTTGATTTATACATATTGCAAAAGTAAAAAAAAAATGCCCCGCTTTAAAAAAAAAATATTACCGGAATTAAAATTCCGTGTAAAATTAAAAAAACGTTGGGATAGAAATTCCTAGGCTTGTACAGGCATTCCCCCGCTTTGCACGCGTAACGGAGAAGAGGAACCCGAGAGATATATTCCTATAACATTTCAGTGCTATTCGGAGAGAAAACGAGCGCAGCTAGGCTTGTACATGCATTCCCCCGCCTTGCGCATGTAACGGAGAGAGGAAACCAAGAGAGAGGAAAAAAAAACTCTCCTTCACAGCGCTCTCGCGCCGCTCGTCGCTAGTACATTCGCAAGCGTAAAAATAAAGAGATGGTCAAAGGGAAAGAGACGGTGAAAGTCAGGAGGGAACCAAGAGAGAGAAAAAAAACTCTCCAGCCTTCACAGCGCTCTTGCGGGTATCGGGCTGGGTAAAGAGAAAGTGAAAGTCAGAATAAAAAAAAAGGGGACTTAGCGCAAAGAGAGAGCATACACTCAAGAACAACCTCCACCCTTCAGGTGGAGGAGGTGAGGGGGAGACACACCAACCCCCCTCCGGGGATGGAGGCATGGGGGCAAAAATTCGTCCCCCCCTTCGCGGGTATAAACCATGGGGGAAAAAAAATTCATCCCCCCTGCGCTGCCCGCGGGTATCGAGGCTTACTATTCTCTAACGTTCCATTACCGTTTTCCGTTGAAATAACTTATTTTACAGGTAATCAATTTCAAAAATTTACTTATCTCGGGTTTTCGGGCACAATTCCATTCCCCCAAAACATTTTATCATTACATTAATTACTTTTGAGAGATAACGTGTCAAAATAAGCTTTAAAACAATAAAAAACTGAATGAGCGGTCTGTTTAGCCATGACCAAAACCTTCAAATCACTGTTGCTAATGTTTGAAAGTGGATGTTCCCACTTCCATTTTAAAAATTTGCCTCATTTCCCACACCCCCTTTTTTACAGTCATATTTATCTGGACTATTTTATCATACTAAGTTTAATATAGAATATCACTCCGCATGGCTTTGACACTATGTACAGACTGTTAAAAAAGCCTTTGCGCGTTGCAGTTTTCGCACATATTTTACTATATTTCAAAAACTATTCAAGCTAGCGCTCTGGAATAAAGTGCGTTATAAAAGTTTTGCATTTCTCTTTCATATTTTACCCGTTTCACAGTTGTCCTTTGCATACTTATACCGGAAACCGGAAATGTCAAAATTATCAACTTTGAAAATATTGGATTCTCGAGGATTTAAATGCGATTTTCGGATTCCTTGGGGTTGATTCATATTTGAAAAGTTTTAACCAAATTCAATTCGGATGAATAGGTCACGAGTAATCAGCCTTTATTCAAAATCTGGCAAACTTGGTTAGAGTGGCGATAATTCATAATCGAGTATCGAATCTTTGTCGTAATAATGCTTGTTAGATGTTATGGCACTTTATGCATATATATATGATTGGTCTTGTGGCGCGATACTTTGAAACAATTCAGACGCTCATTAAAGGGATGGCGAAGTGGAAAATTAATTAATTTTTTATTGATTCTTCTATAAGACCAATCTGCATAGTGAATTATCCAGGAAATAACACCGAACGATTTTTATACGTCAATTAGTTTGAGATTTCATGGATAATTTTAAATAAGGATCTCCGACCAATCGCGTAGAGCCCTGTCCTTTTATAAACAATTTTCTCGTGGCACGTTCCGTGTTGAATCAATTTATCGCGAGATTTGAAAAAATTTGCGTGATGTGACAATTGTGGCGCGAGACATGGGGCGTGCCACGAGAATTGTGTTAACAAAAAGGCACGGCGATACGCGATTGGTCGGAGGCCCTATTTAAAATTATTCATAAAATCTTAGCCTAATTTGAATATTAAAATCAATGGGAGGTATTTCCTAAATTTTCATTATGCAGACTGGTCTTATAAGAACCGATAAAAAATCACTTTAATTTCCACTTCCCCTTCCTTTAAGAGAAAACTCGCGTCTTTTGAAGAGGATAAGCGGTTTGAAAATATTGTTATTTGGGCCATTATATCATAATATTTAGAACTCATATTAATTACGTCTAGGTCTTCAGTCCGACTCATTGCAGCCTAGTGAAAATCTCATTCATGATGGCATATGCGCTTCACGAGATCCCTTCAAATAGACATATTCGACTATTCCATTTAAGAAACAACTTCAGAGGAGATGGCTTCTATGCTAGGAAGGTTCGTTACGCGATTGAGCTTCGCTAAACGGAGCCTGGGGTTGCCTATAGCCTCCTGCGTATAGAGCAAATGTCAGGCCTTTGAAAGATTTTATTTTAGAGGTAGGAATAGGGAACAGAGTAATCCAGGCGCGCGTCAAAGTCCCGGACCCCTTCCTCGGGACGGTGTGATATGAAAGAAGAGGCGGGTCATAGAGACAGAGGTAAAAAGGAATTAAGTATTTTTCGCCGTCCCAGTCAGTAACGTCATAAAAACCTATTTTTAAATTTTAAACTTTAATAACGTGTTGGAGGGAGGGGCTCTATACTGGGCTATGAGTCGAACTGAATTAAACACTAACCTTTCTCTATTCCTACTTCTAAAATTAAATATATCTCTGGTGAGGCTTAAAAATAAAGCCGACCACAACCAAAGCATGGGAAAGGCGTATTTCACAACTGACGTTCAAAGATACCGATGGAAAAGCCAAAAAATTAAATGAAAAATAAATGAAAGCCGGTAACAATGATCACAACTGAAAATAACAGCTAACAGCTAAAACGAGCTCGAACGGTAAAAACTTGAAGTTGGTCTCTGCGCTGCTGGTCTGCTACTCCTTTTGTTTATTTTCTAAGGCAAAAACACTATTTTTGGGCATCGAGGGGTAGTGAAAAAAAAAACATCAATGCAGTTACTTGCTCGATCATTTATATAAAAATATTACTTCAGGTTTGATAAATGCAGTTAGGGAGTAATGGGGATATTAGGGAATTTTGTGTTTTAAGACTTTTTTAATGAGGGAAAGATGACATGCCTTTTTTGAAGAATTTTCCGAAAACTTTTATTATCTTTATTAATAATTAGTTAAAAGCTGACAAATATTAATAAAATTTGGAGGAAAATTTTCAAATAACAATACTTCCTACGAGTTTCAAATTACAAGACTTCCTTCGAGTTTTAAATTAAAGATAGTTCGTTTGCTTTATTAAACTATTTATTACAAACAAGACTGTCACTTTCAGTTTCAATTGTTGCTTAATATTTTACTTAACCTTCCCTAGCCCTTAAACACTTCTTTTATTTAATGAGAGACATAAACGCTAAATAGGGTTCAAGTCGGGCGAAAGAGCGGCCCCGTGAAAAGCGTCACTTCCTTCGTTCGCCCGAAATCTTGCAACGAGTCGGGACGCATGAGCTGGCCAATTGTCCTTCAGAGCCTGAAACCATACACAAAAACTATTTTTTATGTTAGATAAGAACAATTGTTAGCTTATTAATTATATTAATACCGGTCACAATTAGGGCTGGTTAATCTTACGCAGAAAAGAATACCAGCGAACCGGGCGGATCTGTTGAATATTACAATGCTTTACCTCCTAATTTCATTAGACTATATCCAGGAAATATCTCAGAATGATTTTAAAATTCAAATTCAGTTTAGGTTTTATGGATAATTTAAAGTAATAACCTCCGACCGATCGCGTAAAGCCCTGCCTTCCTGTTGACAAAATTCTCGTGGCACGCTCCATGCCCAATGGAATTTATCGCGAGATTTAGTAAAAGTTTCTCACGATGTGACAATCATGGTGCGTGATATAGAGCGGGCAACGGAAATTTTGTTAACAGGAAGGCAGGGCGTCAAGCGATTGGTCAGACTTGCTTATTTCAAATTATCTATAAAATCTGAGCCTAATTTGAATTTTAAAATCATTCGGAGACTTTATTTCCTGGAAGTTTCACTATGCGAAATGGACTTATAATTAGAAGAAGAATCGATAAAAAATCACTTTATTTTCCTCTTCATCCTCCCTTTAAAGTATAGGGGAGGTCCAATAAAAAATCAAACAATAATTAAAACTGAAAGTGACTGCCTTGTTTGTAAAAAATAGTTCAATAAAGCACACGAACATTCTTCAATTTGAAACTCGAAGGAAATCTTGTTATTTGAAAATTTTCGTCCAAAAAATTTTATAGATATTTTTCAACTTTTAAAGATATTAAAAGTTATTCGAAATATCTTGTTTTCTTTCCTTCACAATAAATTTTTGAAAAAACACAAAATGCCCTAATATCCCAATACCTCCTTAAGTTAGTGTTTTTGCCAAAGAAAATAAACAAAAGGAGTAGCAGACCATCAGCGCAGACACCAACTTCAAGTTTTTACCGTTCGGGCTCGGTTTAGCTGTTAGCTGTTATTTTTAGTTGTGATCATTGTTACCGGCTTTAATTTTTTTCATTTAATTTTTAGGCCTTTCCTTCGGTAGCTTTGAACGTCAGTTGTGAAAAACGCCTTTGCCCATGCTTTGGTTGTGGTCGGCTTTATTATTAAGCCTCACCAGAGATATATTTAATTTTAGAAGTAGGAATAGAGAACGGTTAGTGTTTATTTCAGTCCAACTCATAGCCCAGTATAGAGCCCCTCCCTCCAACACGTTATTAAAAGTTTAAAATTTCATATTGGCTCACTTAAACTAGGTTTTTATGACGTTACTGACTGGGACCGCGAAAAATACGTAATTCTTTTTTACCTCTGTCGCTATGACCCGCCTCTTCTTTCATATCCCACCGTCCCGAGGAAGGGGTCCGGGACTTTGACGCGCGCCTGGATTACTCTGTTCCCTATTCCTACCTCTAAAATAAAATCTTTCAAAGGCCTGACATTTGCTCTATACGCAGGAGGCTATAGGCAACCCCAGGCTCCGTTTAGCGAAGCTCAATCACGTAGCGAACCTTCTAGCATAGAAGCCATCTCCTCTGAAGTTGTTTCTTAAATGGAATAGTCGAATATGTCTATTTGAAGGGATCTCGTGAAGCGCATATGCCATCATGAATGAGATTTTCACTAGGCTGCAATGAGTCGGGCTGAAGACCTAGACGTAATTTATATGAGTTCTAAATATTAGGATATCATGGCCCAAATAACAATATTTTCAAACCGCTTATCCTCTTCAAAAGACGCGAGGTTTCTCATAAAGGGAGGGGGAAGTGGAAATTAAAGTGATTTTTATCAGTTCTTATAAGACCAGTCTGCATAATGAAAATTTAGGAAATACCTCCCATTGATTTTAATATTCAAATTTGGCTAAGATTTAAAGAATAATTTTAAATAAGGCCTCCGACCAATCGCGTAACGCCGTGCCATTTTGTTAACAAAATTCTCGAGGCACGCTCCATGTCTCGCGCCACAATTGTCACATCACGCAAATTTTTTCAAATCTCTCGATAAATTGATTCAACACGGAACGTGCCACGAGAAAATTGTTTATAAAAGGACAGGGCTCTACGCGATTGGTCGGAGATCCTTATTTAAAATTATCCATGAAATCTCAAACTAATTGACGTATAAAAATCGTTCGGTGTTATTTCCTGGATAATTCACTATGCAGATTGGTCTTATACAGAGCTGTGCTAATTAATTAGTTAGCTAATTGAATTTCTAATTAATTAGCAAAATTTACTAATTGAAAATGGTAATTGTATTTTAATTACCTTAGTGCTAATTGAGAAGTAATTCTAATTAATTAGTATGAATCGGAAAGGTAATTATCTAATTAAAATTTAATTAGATTTAGGATTAACTAATTAGCTAATTGAATTTTCAATTAATCTTTTACGCCAATTTGTTGTAAAAAAATCGAGGAATTAACTCTTGATTCATCTATTTGAATATGAAAAAGCCTTATTATATCGATGAGGAAACCTTAGTGCTACTCTAAATTTTTCAGCTCCTCAAACATGAGAGAATACTAGTACTAGTAGAAAATTTCGTAGTTCGCAACTGCCCCATTTCGAAATTTCCACTGTTTTACCTACTGGAATTAATAGCAGTGCGCATGTATTTACTACTCAGGGGTCCATTATAGGAACTGTGGGAAGAAAATGAAGAAATGAGACAAATTTTAACATGACGGAAGGCTCGAGGCTTGTCTCATTTTTCGAGAATAATTCATGGCTTCCGTACCCGTTTTTCAATGACATTAAAACATTAAACTTTGCATTACCAAAGTACTAAATCCATGGGCACTTTTAAACTTTTATGTTTACTTATGGTCTCTTTTTTACCTTAATTAGACAAGTAATTAATTAGAAATTAGTAATTCTAATTAATTAGTTTGATAAATAAATGCCTAATTTCTAATTGAATTGAATTAGTTTCTATGTCTAATTGCTAATTGGCTAATTAATTAGTTCATAAATATTTCCCTAATTGCTAATTCTAATTCAATTAGTTGTCAGCTAATTAGCACAGCTCTGGCAGAAGAATCAATAAAAAATTAATTAATTTTCCACTTCACCATCCCTTTAATGAGCGTCTGAATTGTTTCAAAGTATCGCGCCACAAGACCAATCATATATATATGCATGAAGTGCCATAACATCTAACAAGCATTATTACGACAAAGATTCAATACTCGATTATGAATTATCGCCACTCTAACCAAGTTTGCCAGATTTTGAATAAAGGCTGATTACTCGTGACCTATTCATCCGAATTGAATTTGGTTAAAACTTTTCAAATATGAATCATTCCCAAGGAATCCGAAAATCGCATTTATATCCTCGAGAATCCAATATTTTCAAAGTTGATAATTTTGACATTTCCGGTTTCCGGTATAAGTATGCAAAGGACAACTGTGAAACGGATAAAATATGAAAGAGAAATGCAAAACTTTTATAACGCACTTTATTCCAGAGCGCTAGCTTGAATAGTTTTTGAAATATAGTAAAATATGTGCGAAAACTGCAACGCGCCAAGACCTTTTTAACAGCCTGTACAAATGCTATAAAGCTTTAAAATTCTCAAAATATGCTTTCTTTTTTTTTTCAGTGCCAAACTTAAAATCACCGAATTTATTTCAAAATGTCGCTTGAAATTATTAAACCGGATAAAATTTTCGAAAATGCACTAATTTTAACTGTGCAGTTAAAATTAGTGCATTTTGCACTATTAACCCTTGAATAGGAAAATTCCAACATTTGATTGATTTCGGAAAAATATTACTTTTTCCCCACAGAGCCTAAAACCAAACCTAAATCTCCCACGATGTGGGAAATTACCCACACATTGGCAACACTGCTTTAAAAACTTACAACAAGCACACTTTCGAGACATGATCTGAACAAATTAGTGCTTAACCCGCTAATAGTACGACCACGGAGAATTGATGTAAACTGTAGTTGAAATATATTCATGTGCGACCTGCGGCACTGAATGGTCTCTAACCATTGTTTGAAACTAGAGAGAGAAACAGTGAGCAGCATTAATCATGTCCTGAGCTATGAGAATGAACAGTATGACTTTTGACTGAAGTACACTAGACATTACATCATTTTGCATAACCACGAGTAAAAATCTAACTGTCCCTACTTAATTTTCCGCCATTGTTTTAAAACGTATCCACTGCGAAGCATGCCGGGCACAAATGAGGGAACCTTTTAAAACTCAATGTCATACACGTACTCTCTCAAAAGTAATTAATGTAATGATAAAATATTTTGGGGGAATGGAATTGTGCCCGAAAACCCGAGATAAGTAAATTTTTGAAATTGATTACCTGTAAAATAAGTTATTTCAACGGAAAACGGTAATGGAACGTTGTTTTTTCTTAAGCATGCCTTTAAGTTTCAATTAAAAAGAAAAATTAATATCTGATCCTTCAGACAAGTGATAACCTCAGTCTTATCGATACTTTTTAGGACTTGATTCTAATCAAGACATTTTTGATTAATAAAACAAGGGCGTCAAGCCCATAACTAAGCCACATCGCTTGCCATCTCTCTCTCCCTAATTCAATAAATTTTCTTCTACTGAAATATCACCTAGCATACCAGTCAAGTGTGGGGAGCAACAGAATATTTCAGAGCACAGTCTTGCGATTAGTCTTGGAATTTGGGCCTCAAATTACAACCTCTAATCTGTTTGGTACACATCAACGTCAACGTAAATGTTCAATGTGATTACCATTGTGGTGCAGGCACTCTTCATCTGCCCATGTCTTGCAATAACTTTTCAAGCAACGAACTCATGACGCAGGAAGTCCAATTAAATGCCTTCAGAGATTTTCTTATCAAGAAAAAGGGTCCGACAATTTGGTTTCCAAGAATGCCCTCCCAAAAATACACGTTATGAAGGTTTAAAGTACCATCCCTAAATAGCCTCGTTAGAGAACAGTACCTTTCTAAAAAATAATGGATCGGCTTCAATTAGTTCACGCAAAGGTTTTGCCGTCTTAAGTAATCCTCGTAAACTTCATGCTCAATTTGCCCAGGTTTGAATACACTGGCATTTTGCTAAGAGACGAGACTAATTAAATTCGATCCTAACTGCTACGTAACGACGATTATTTTTCACTACAGCCTTTTTTCTCGGTTCCACAGACAACTCGGACCTTCTTCAAAGTTATTCCCAAAGAAACCTTTATGTTTTCCTAATTTTGTCCAAATTTTAAGGTTAGGGGTGTTTAAAAATTGGCCAACCATTATTACAATGGTTTTTTTACAGTATTTGTGCCTTTTTAACAGGCGTATTGTTACAATTGTAACACTACAGACCTTGTATTTCTAATGGGACCAGCAATACCGCAACACTGATCCGAAAAACCAAGATGGTAAATGTTTGGACCTATCGGGTCAGGACATTGGAGGACCAAACATACCGTGGTGTCACGTGTCGAACGTTAAAGCGACCTTCACCACTATACACACCATGACCTGCTCAAGCTGGCAATCTTTGAAAACTCAACTTTGAGGAACTTCCGGTCTCTTTAGATATACAGGGTCTTTCAGTAGTAGTATTACAGTAGTTAGTCTCGTTTCCTAGCAAAATGCCAACCTATTCTAACCAGGACAAATTGGACAGCACGTTAATTTTGGGTGAAGGTCGCGGTAACGTTCAACTAAAGGCAGTGCTTTATGCCGAACGGTCTCCACACCGACAACATTCGGGTGCGAGCACCTTCGTGATTTCGGGAGTGCAAGATCGTGAACGTAGAAGAGACTGTATAGTCTGTAATGAGGATAGAGACTTTGACATCGTAGATAGTTTTGAAGCCAATCTCATGCTAGTAGTAGAGCGGTGGAACATGAAGTTGCACTAAGCCATTCTACTGTTCGTGCCAGTTTACAAGGGCATTACTACCGGCATAATCATATCCCCCTACATCAAGCTTTAACGGCAATACCATTAGTCTTACCATGCGTCATGAGTTTAGTGGTTGCAAAGACACGGACAATCCTCTGGAAGAGTGCCTCAACCACAATGGTAGACACTTTGAATATTTACGTTGAGTTGTTTACCAAACAGTTTAGAGGATGCAATTTGAGACCCAGGTTCTAAGAGACTAAGACTAATCGTAGGACTGTGCTTTAATATATTTTGTTGCATTCAGGCATACAATAAAACATGAATTCTAAACATTTATCTACACCCTTATAAGTTAGTATGACATCTCCCGTTGGCCGTATTGGGGGGTTGTACATAAAGGAAGCTGTTGGTCTGATCTCGACAACACTGTATATGTATACAGTGTACGAAACAAATATTTTTCTTCCATATTTCAAATACCGTCGTTGTTAAACTTCTTTCACAAATAAAGTACAACATTATTTGCTTATCGAAATCAATGTTTTTGAATATAAGTTAATTATAATTAACGATACTTAAGTACTTCTTTAAGCAATTAGAAATACATCAACCCCAAATGTATGACGGTAAAGCAAGAAAAAAAAATTATTCAAATTTTAATTACAAAAAGACTGAAGAGACAGATATTTTAAAAAAAACGTCCTGGTTTGACCAAGGCCGAAAAAACAAACGATATGTGTGAGGTTTATCATTTGACTGAAGTTTCAGATAATGCAATTGTTTTAGCTATTTTTATCCATTTAATCCTTAATCAATACTAAATTCAATCAACTGATTTTACTGTTAATCGATCCATTCCCTCTAAATTAATTGAAAAAATTACATATCTACGCTTTTTCAAGAACAATTACTTTTTCCGAAAACATTTTATCATGAAATTAATTATTTTGAAGGGATTTCGTGTCGTTGCTCACTAACTTGTAAGCACCTTGACGGACATAGTTTTAATTGTTGCTGGCTTAACAAATTTTCAAGTTTGCACCAAAAAGTTTAAATTTGTAGTAAGTTTCTGAGAAGACTGATGTTAGAGAAAATATGATAAAGAACTTTTTTTCTCAAACCAATTTATTCTACAGGGCCGGTAGGCCCTTGTAGATATGACTTGATACTCTTTTGTAACGTTAAAGCAAAATTCACATGCTTTTGCCAATTTTCCTTTGGAGATTAACATGGGGTTTTTCGTGATATTTAGCCACCTCTAACCGAAAAACTAGAGCGAAGTTACTCTTCGGAATACTCTTAATTTAACAATTAAGTATTCAGGGTGTGCGATCGGCTAGTCTAATCACAAACAATTAAGTCTAAGTATGTTAATTTTAGTTTATTACGGAAGTACAGCTCTTGAGTTAAACGTCAGGTTAACCTGTTAGCGCGCTGATACCCATTTCTTCAATTTTCAAGCATATTGAGAACAAGGGAGGGCCTAGCTTTGTGCCTAATAACAAGTTAAGTTGACATTTTCAGTTTGATTCATTCTGTGGAAGTTGAACCATGGAGCCTGAATCTTAAATAGATACAGGCTCCATGGTTGAACTTGTTTTTGAGCAGTCGACGCTTGTTTAGTATTTTACCGGCTTAAAATATTTATTTCATTTTATAAATTTTCTGTAACACTCTTGCTAAGAAACACTTTGCTATCAGGTCGAAATTTTGTTTAATAAAGCAATCCTGGTAATTGATTTCATTATATTATAAGATATTGGTTTTTGGATGTTCTTTAAGACCAAGGCTTAGGTTATTTATGTATTGTATTTGTATATATTCTTGATTCTCGGAGTCGAGACTCGGGAGAACCCAGTTACACTTACCCAGCTTCCGAGCCTCCAGTGTCGTCTAGTTTGGCTTACGCCCTCGTGTTTTTAACCTGAAGGTTATGTTGCAAAGTTTTTGGTTTACAGACTTGGATAATTTTAATTATAGTGATGCTTCTTGATCTTTACTCTTTAGGATAGTAACAGTATGTTGTTGAAGGACTTATCTTTATTTTATTTTAGAAGTATTATTAAAATTTCAGAAGCTCCGCAACCGTCACAATAACTGTTTCTATAGCAGTTAATTCAACATTCCTTTGAGGTATACAGGGTTTTAGTATTTGTTAATCTCACTAAAATGCTACTAATTCAGAAGGTGTGTGGTATAATTCCTGAAACTCAACCAATGTAGAGGACGACATCATTCGTTAAAACAATTTTTTCCTGTTGCAACAGTCCGTATATGATATTTCGTTTTATAAATTATTTGTTACCAAGAGTGGATTGTTTAATTCAGAAATATAAGTAACAGTGGTGCTGGTTAATCCAGGAGAACATTGTCTTTACGTAATTTAATTAGTCAAATAAATTACATGTGGAGATTTTTTCAACGTAACCATGTGGGAAACAGAGGGTTACGTTCGCTATTTCCACAGTCCTCATTGCCATTTGTTTAGTTGTCAGAATTGCTATGAATTGTTTAGGTATTTGATTTAATTACTTGTATTTAAGCGAAACTATGGAATCACATCATTCATTAACATTGTAAACTTTGTAGTGATCCCTTGCAACGGGCTCCCCGTTACAACATATTTTATTGTTAATCTTCACGTTACCGCAAATTGGAACTAATCAAAAACTCATCTAAACAAGCTCAATTTATAAGCTAAATCAATACTGCCAAACCAC
This sequence comes from Phalangium opilio, assembly GCF_054372755.1. Classification (NCBI taxonomy): domain Eukaryota; kingdom Metazoa; phylum Arthropoda; class Arachnida; order Opiliones; family Phalangiidae; genus Phalangium; species Phalangium opilio. The sequence goes on from NW_028324260.1 coordinate 1,259,135, forward strand.
AATCCTTCATTAATTTTAACTCAATTAAGTATAATTAGAGTGAATTTAAACATAATATATGCATATTTTGGATAAAAACTCGAAAACTTTTAAATGAACTACTTAATTAATATTAAAACTATATAGCTGTTGATAAAGCCTCGTATTTCTATTCACACTTAAGTTAATTTCAATTATCTTCAAAGTACATTAATAGGCTCGAAATTCAAAAGTTTATAGTAAAATAAGAATCAAAAATTCCACTAAAAATGCAATTAAGATGAATTATTTATTGACATTCATTTTAGAGCCTAATCAAGATATACCTTTAAATCAAACTTAATCAAGATATACCTTTAAATCAAACTTAATCAGGATATACCTTTAAATCAAACTTAATCAGGATAAACCTTTAAATCAAACTTAATCAGGATAAACCTTTAAATCAAACTTAATCAGGATAAACCTTTAAATCAAACTTAATCAAGATATACCTTTAAATCAAACTTAATCAAGATATACCTTTAAATCAAACTTAATCAGGATAAACCTTTAAATCAAACTTAATCAAGATATACCTTTAAATCAAACTTAATCAAGATATACCTTTAAATCAAACTTAATCAAGATATACCTTTAAATCAAACTTAATCAGGATATACCTTTAAATCAAACTTAATCAGGATATACCTTTAAATCAAACTTAATCAGGATATACCCTTAAATCAAACTTAATCAGGATATACCTTTAAATCAAACTTAATCAGGATAAACCTTTAAATCAAACTTAATCAAGATATACCTTTAAATCAAACTTAATCAAGATATACCTTTAAATCAAACTTAATCAGGATATACCTTTAAATCAAACTTAATCAGGATATACCTTTAAATCAAACTTATTCAGGATAAACCTTTAAATCAAACTTAATCAGGATATACCTTTAAATTAAACTTAATCAGGATATACCTTTAAATTAAACTTAATCAGGATATACCTTTAAATCAAACTTAATCAAGATATACCTTTAAATCAAAATTAATCAAGATATACCTTTAAATCAAAATTAATCAAGATATACCTTTAAATCAAACTTAATCAGGATATACCTTTAAATCAAACTTAATCAGGATAAACCTTTAAATCAAACTTAATCAGGATAAACCTTTAAATTAAACTTAATCAGGATTAACCTTTAAATTAAACTTAATCAGGATATACCTTTAAATTAAACTTAATCAAGATATACCTTTAAATCAAACTTAATCAGGATATACCTTTAAATCAAACTTATTCAGGATAAACCTTTAAATCAAACTTAATCAGGATATACCTTTAAATTAAACTTAATCAGGATATACCTTTAAATTAAACTTAATCAGGATATACCTTTAAATCAAACTTAATCAAGATATACCTTTAAATCAAAATTAATCAAGATATACCTTTAAATCAAAATTAATCAAGATATACCTTTAAATCAAACTTAATCAGGATATACCTTTAAATCAAACTTAATCAGGATATACCTTTAAATCAAACTTAATCAGGATAAACCTTTAAATCAAACTTAATCAGGATAAACCTTTAAATTAAACTTAATCAGGATAAACCTTTAAATTAAACTTAATCAGGATAAACCTTTAAATTAAACTTAATCAGGATAAACCTTTAAATTAAACTTAATCAGGATATACCTTTAAATCAAACTTAATCAGGATAAACCTTTAAATTAAACTTAATCAGGATATACCTTTAAATCAAACTTAATCAGGATATACCTTTAAATCAAACTTAATCAGGATATACCTTTAAATCAAACTTATTCAGGATAAACCTTTAAATCAAACTTAATCAGGATATACCTTTAAATTAAACTTAATCAGGATATACCTTTAAATTAAACTTAATCAGGATATACCTTTAAATCAAAATTAATCAGGATATACCTTTAAATCAAACTTAATCAGGATATACCTTTAAATCAAACTTAATCAGGATAAACCTTTAAATCAAACTTAATCAAGATATACCTTTAAATCAAACTTAATCAAGATATACCTTTAAATCAAACTTAATCAAGATATACCTTTAAATCAAACTTAATCAGGATAAACCTTTAAATCAAACTTAATCAAGATATACCTTTAAATCAAACTTAATCAAGATATACCTTTAAATCAAACTTAATCAGGATATACCTTTAAATCAAACTTAATCAGGATATACCTTTAAACCAAACTTAATCAGGATATACCTTTAAATTCAACTAAATCAAGATATACCTTTAAATTAAACTTAATCAGGATATACCTTTAAATAAACTTAATCAAGATATACCTTTAAATCAAACTTAATCAAGATATACCTTTAAATCAAACTTAATCAGGATATACCTTTAAATCAAACTTATTCAGGATAAACCTTTAAATCAAACTTAATCAGGATATACCTTTAAATTAAATTTAATCAGGATATACCTTTAAATTAAACTTAATCAGGATATACCTTTAAATCAAACTTAATCAAGATATACCTTTAAATCAAAATTAATCAAGATATACCTTTAAATCAAAATTAATCAAGATATACCTTTAAATCAAACTTAATCAGGATATACCTTTAAATCAAACTTAATCAGGATATACCTTTAAATCAAACTTAATCAGGATATACCTTTAAATCAAACTTAATCAGGATAAACCTTTAAATTAAACTTAATCAGGATATACCTTTAAATCAAACTTAATCAGGATATACCTTTAAATCAAACTTAATCAGGATATACCTTTAAATCAAACTTATTCAGGATAAACCTTTAAATCAAACTTAATCAGGATATACCTTTAAATTAAACTTAATCAGGATATACCTTTAAATTAAACTTAATCAGGATATACCTTTAAATTAAACTTAATCAGGATATACCTTTAAATCAAACTTAATCAACATATACCTTTAAATCAAAATTAATCAAGATATACCTTTAAATCAAAATTAATCAAGATATACCTTTAAATCAAACTTAATCAGGATATACCTTTAAATCAAACTTAATCAGGATATACCTTTAAATCAAACTTAATCAGGATAAACCTTTAAATCAAACTTAATCAGGATAAACCTTTAAATCAAACTTAATCAGGATAAACCTTTAAATCAAATTTAATCAGGATAAACCTTTAAATCAAACTTAATCAGGATAAACCTTTAAATCAAACTTAATCAGGGTAAACCTTTAAATCAAACTTAATCAGGATAAACCTTTAAACTAAACTTAATCGAGATAGACTTTTAAACTAAACTTAATCGAGATAGACCTTTAAACTAAACTTAATCGAGATAGACCTTTAAACTAAACTTAATCGAGATAGACCTTTAAACTAAACTTAATCGAGATAGACCTTTAAACTAAACTTAATCGAGATAGACCTTTAAACTAAACTTAATCGAGATAGACCTTTAAACTAAACTTAATCGAGATAGATTTTTAAACTAAACTTAATCGAGATAGACCTTTAAACTAAACTTAATCGAGATAGACCTTTAAACTAAACTAAATCGAGATAGACCTTTAAACTAAACTTAATCGAGATAGACCTTTAAACTAAACTTAATCGAGATAGACCTTTAAACTAAACTTAATCGAGATAGACCTTTAAACTAAACTTAATCGAGATAGATCTTTAAACTAAACTTAATCGAGATAGATCTTTAAACTAAACTTAATCGAGATATACCTTTAAATCAAACTTAATCAAGATATACCTTTAAATCAAACTTAATCAGGATATACCTTTAAATCAAACTTAATCAGGATATACCTTTAAATCAAACTTAATCAGGATAAACCTTTAAATCAAACTTAATCAGGATAAACCTTTAAATCAAACTTAATCAGGATAAACCTTTAAATCAAACTTAATCAAGATATACCTTTAAATCAAACTTAATCAAGATATACCTTTAAATCAAACTTAATCAGGATAAACCTTTAAATCAAACTTAATCAAGATATACCTTTAAACTAAACTTAATCGAGATAGACCTTTAAACTAAACTTAATCGAGATAGACCTTTAAACTAAACTTAATCGAGATAGACCTTTAAATCAAACTTATTCAGGATAAACCTTTAAATCAAACTTAATCAGGATATACCTTTAAATTAAACTTAATCAGGATATACCTTTAAATCAAACTTAATCAAGATATACCTTTAAATCAAACTTAATCAGGATATACCTTTAAATCAAACTTAATCAGGATATACCTTTAAATCAAACTTAATCAGGATATACCCTTAAATCAAACTTAATCAGGATATACCTTTAAATCAAACTTAATCAGGATAAACCTTTAAATCAAACTTAATCAAGATATACCTTTAAATCAAACTTAATCAAGATATACCTTTAAATCAAACTTAATCAGGATATACCTTTAAATCAAACTTAATCAGGATATACCTTTAAATCAAACTTATTCAGGATAAACCTTTAAATCAAACTTAATCAGGATATACCTTTAAATTAAACTTAATCAGGATATACCTTTAAATTAAACTTAATCAGGATATACCTTTAAATCAAACTTAATCAAGATATACCTTTAAATCAAAATTAATCAAGATATACCTTTAAATCAAAATTAATCAAGATATACCTTTAAATCAAACTTAATCAGGATATACCTTTAAATCAAACTTAATCAGGATAAACCTTTAAATCAAACTTAATCAGGATAAACCTTTAAATTAAACTTAATCAGGATTAACCTTTAAATTAAACTTAATCAGGATATACCTTTAAATTAAACTTAATCAAGATATACCTTTAAATCAAACTTAATCAGGATATACCTTTAAATCAAACTTATTCAGGATAAACCTTTAAATCAAACTTAATCAGGATATACCTTTAAATTAAACTTAATCAGGATATACCTTTAAATTAAACTTAATCAGGATATACCTTTAAATCAAACTTAATCAAGATATACCTTTAAATCAAAATTAATCAAGATATACCTTTAAATCAAAATTAATCAAGATATACCTTTAAATCAAACTTAATCAGGATATACCTTTAAATCAAACTTAATCAGGATATACCTTTAAATCAAACTTAATCAGGATAAACCTTTAAATCAAACTTAATCAGGATAAACCTTTAAATTAAACTTAATCAGGATAAACCTTTAAATTAAACTTAATCAGGATAAACCTTTAAATTAAACTTAATCAGGATATACCTTTAAATCAAACTTAATCAGGATAAACCTTTAAATTAAACTTAATCAGGATATACCTTTAAATCAAACTTAATCAGGATATACCTTTAAATCAAACTTAATCAGGATATACCTTTAAATCAAACTTATTCAGGATAAACCTTTAAATCAAACTTAATCAGGATATACCTTTAAATTAAACTTAATCAGGATATACCTTTAAATTAAACTTAATCAGGATATACCTTTAAATCAAAATTAATCAGGATATACCTTTAAATCAAACTTAATCAGGATATACCTTTAAATCAAACTTAATCAGGATAAACCTTTAAATCAAACTTAATCAAGATATACCTTTAAATCAAACTTAATCAAGATATACCTTTAAATCAAACTTAATCAAGATATACCTTTAAATCAAACTTAATCAGGATAAACCTTTAAATCAAACTTAATCAAGATATACCTTTAAATCAAACTTAATCAAGATATACCTTTAAATCAAACTTAATCAGGATATACCTTTAAATCAAACTTAATCAGGATATACCTTTAAACCAAACTTAATCAGGATATACCTTTAAATTCAACTAAATCAAGATATACCTTTAAATTAAACTTAATCAGGATATACCTTTAAATAAACTTAATCAAGATATACCTTTAAATCAAACTTAATCAAGATATACCTTTAAATCAAACTTAATCAGGATATACCTTTAAATCAAACTTATTCAGGATAAACCTTTAAATCAAACTTAATCAGGATATACCTTTAAATTAAACTTAATCAGGATATACCTTTAAATTAAACTTAATCAGGATATACCTTTAAATCAAACTTAATCAAGATATACCTTTAAATCAAACTTAATCAAGATATACCTTTAAATCAAAATTAATCAAGATATACCTTTAAATCAAACTTAATCAGGATATACCTTTAAATCAAACTTAATCAGGATATACCTTTAAATCAAACTTAATCAGGATATACCTTTAAATCAAACTTAATCAGGATAAACCTTTAAATTAAACTTAATCAGGATATACCTTTAAATCAAACTTAATCAGGATATACCTTTAAATCAAACTTAATCAGGATATACCTTTAAATCAAACTTATTCAGGATAAACCTTTAAATCAAACTTAATCAGGATATACCTTTAAATTAAACTTAATCAGGATATACCTTTAAATTAAACTTAATCAGGATATACCTTTAAATTAAACTTAATCAGGATATACCTTTAAATCAAACTTAATCAACATATACCTTTAAATCAAAATTAATCAAGATATACCTTTAAATCAAAATTAATCAAGATATACCTTTAAATCAAACTTAATCAGGATATACCTTTAAATCAAACTTAATCAGGATATACCTTTAAATCAAACTTAATCAGGATAAACCTTTAAATCAAACTTAATCAGGATAAACCTTTAAATCAAACTTAATCAGGATAAACCTTTAAATCAAATTTAATCAGGATAAACCTTTAAATCAAACTTAATCAGGATAAACCTTTAAATCAAACTTAATCAGGGTAAACCTTTAAATCAAACTTAATCAGGATAAACCTTTAAACTAAACTTAATCGAGATAGACTTTTAAACTAAACTTAATCGAGATAGACCTTTAAACTAAACTTAATCGAGATAGACCTTTAAACTAAACTTAATCGAGATAGACCTTTAAACTAAACTTAATCGAGATAGACCTTTAAACTAAACTTAATCGAGATAGACCTTTAAACTAAACTTAATCGAGATAGACCTTTAAACTAAACTTAATCGAGATAGATTTTTAAACTAAACTTAATCGAGATAGACCTTTAAACTAAACTTAATCGAGATAGACCTTTAAACTAAACTAAATCGAGATAGACCTTTAAACTAAACTTAATCGAGATAGACCTTTAAACTAAACTTAATCGAGATAGACCTTTAAACTAAACTTAATCGAGATAGACCTTTAAACTAAACTTAATCGAGATAGATCTTTAAACTAAACTTAATCGAGATAGATCTTTAAACTAAACTTAATCGAGATATACCTTTAAATCAAACTTAATCAAGATATACCTTTAAATCAAACTTAATCAGGATATACCTTTAAATCAAACTTAATCAGGATATACCTTTAAATCAAACTTAATCAGGATAAACCTTTAAATCAAACTTAATCAGGATAAACCTTTAAATCAAACTTAATCAAGATATACCTTTAAATCAAACTTAATCAAGATATACCTTTAAATCAAACTTAATCAGGATAAACCTTTAAATCAAACTTAATCAAGATATACCTTTAAACTAAACTTAATCGAGATAGACCTTTAAACTAAACTTAATCGAGATAGACCTTTAAACTAAACTTAATCGAGATAGACCTTTAAATCAAACTTATTCAGGATAAACCTATAAATCAAACTTAATCAGGATATACCTTTAAATTAAACTTAATCAGGATATACCTTTAAATCAAACTTAATCAAGATATTCCTTTAAATCAAAATTAATCAAGATATACCTTTAAATCAAAATTAATCAAGATATACCTTTAAATCAAACTTAATCAGGATATACCTTTAAATCAAACTTAATCAGGATAAACCTTTAAATCAAACTTAATCAGGATAAACCTTTAAATTAAACTTAATCAGGATAAACCTTTAAATTAAACTTAATCAGGATAAACCTTTAAATCAAACTTAATCAGGATAAACCTTTAAATCAAACTTAATCAGGATAAACCTTTAAATCAAACTTAATCAGGATAAACCTTTAAATCAAACTTAATCAGGGTAAACCTTTAAATCAAACTTAATCAGGATAAACCTTTAAACTAAACTTAATCGAGATAGACTTTTAAACTAAACTTAATCGAGATAGACCTTTAAACTAAACTTAATCGAGATAGACCTTTAAACTAAACTTAATCGAGATAGACCTTTAAACTAAACTTAATCGAGATAGACCTTTAAACTAAACTTAATCGAGATAGACCTTTAAACTAAACTTAATCGAGATAGACCTTTAAACTAAACTTAATCGAGATAGATTTTTAAACTAAACTTAATCGAGATAGACCTTTAAACTAAACTTAATCGAGATAGACCTTTAAACTAAACTTAATCGAGATAGACCTTTAAACTAAACTTAATCGAGATAGACCTTTAAACTAAACTTAATCGAGATAGACCTTTAAACTAAACTTAATCGAGATAGATCTTTAAACTAAACTTAATCGAGATAGATCTTTAAACTAAACTTAATCGAGATATACCTTTAAATCAAACTTAATCAAGATATACCTTTAAATCAAACTTAATCAGGATATACCTTTAAATCAAACTTAATCAGGATATACCTTTAAATCAAACTTAATCAGGATAAACCTTTAAATCAAACTTAATCAGGATAAACCTTTAAATCAAACTTAATCAAGATATACCTTTAAATCAAACTTAATCAAGATATACCTTTAAATCAAACTTAATCAGGATAAACCTTTAAATCAAACTTAATCAAGATATACCTTTAAACTAAACTTAATCGAGATAGACCTTTAAACTAAACTTAATCGAGATAGACCTTTAAACTAAACTTAATCGAGATAGACCTTTAAATCAAACTTATTCAGGATAAACCTTTAAATCAAACTTAATCAGGATATACCTTTAAATTAAACTTAATCAGGATATACCTTTAAATCAAACTTAATCAAGATATACCTTTAAATCAAAATTAATCAAGATATACCTTTAAATCAAAATTAATCAAGATATACCTTTAAATCAAACTTAATCAGGATATACCTTTAAATCAAACTTAATCAGGATAAACCTTTAAATCAAACTTAATCAGGATAAACCTTTAAATTAAACTTAATCAGGATAAACCTTTAAATTAAACTTAATCAGGATAAACCTTTAAATCAAACTTAATCAGGATAAACCTTTAAATCAAACTTAATCAGGATAAACCTTTAAATCAAACTTAATCAGGATAAACCTTTAAATCAAACTTAATCAAGATATACCTTTAAATCAAACTTAATCAAGATATACCTTTAAATCAAACTTAATCAGGATAAACCTTTAAATCAAACTTAATCAAGATATACCTTTAAACTAAACTTAATCGAGATAGACTTTTAAACTAAACTTAATCGAGATAGACCTTTAAACTAAACTTAATCGAGATAGACCTTTAAACTAAACTTAATCGAGATAGACCTTTAAACTAAACTTAATCGAGATAGATTTTTAAACTAAACTTAATCGAGATAGACCTTTAAACTAAACTTAATCGAGATAGACCTTTAAACTAAACTAAATCGAGATAGACCTTTAAACTAAACTTAATCGAGATAGACCTTTAAACTAAACTTAATCGAGATAGACCTTTAAACTAAACTTAATCGAGATAGATCTTTAAACTAAACTTAATCGAGATAGATCTTTAAACTAAACTTAATCGAGATATACCTTTAAATCAAACTTAATCAAGATATACCTTTAAATCAAACTTAATCAGGATATACCTTTAAATCAAACTTAATCAGGATATACCTTTAAATCAAACTTAATCAGGATAAACCTTTAAATCAAACTTAATCAGGATAAACCTTTAAATCAAACTTAATCAAGATATACCTTTAAATCAAACTTAATCAAGATATACCTTTAAATCAAACTTAATCAGGATAAAACTTTAAATCAAACTTAATCAAGATATACCTTTAAACTAAACTTAATCGAGATAGACCTTTAAACTAAACTTAATCGAGATAGACCTTTAAACTAAACTTAATCGAGATAGACCTTTAAATCAAACTTATTCAGGATAAACCTTTAAATCAAACTTAATCAGGATATACCTTTAAATTAAACTTAATCAGGATATACCTTTAAATCAAACTTAATCAAGATATACCTTTAAATCAAAATTAATCAAGATATACCTATAAATCAAAATTAATCAAGATATACTTTAAATCAAACTTAATCAGGATATACCTTTAAATCAAACTTAATCAGGATAAACCTTTAAATCAAACTTAATCAGGATAAACCTTTAAATTAAACTTAATCAGGATAAACCTTTAAATTAAACTTAATCAGGATAAACCTTTAAATCAAACTTAATCAGGATAAACCTTTAAATCAAACTTAATCAGGATAAACCTTTAAATCAAACTTAATCAGGATAAACCTTTAAATCAAACTTAATCAGGATAAACCTTTAAATCAAACTTAATCAGGATAAACCTTTAAATCAAACTTAATCAGGGTAAACCTTTAAATCAAACTTAATCAGGATAAACCTTTAAACTAAACTTAATCGAGATAGATCTTTAAACTAAACTTAATCGAGATAGACCTTTAAACTAAACTTAATCGAGATAGACCTTTAAACTAAACTTAATCGAGATAGACCTTTAAACTAAACTTAATCGAGATAGACCTTTAAACTAAACTTAATCGAGATAGATCTTTAAACTAAACTTAATCGAGATAGACCTTTAAACTAAACTTAATCGAGAAAGATCTTTAAAATAAACTTAATCGAGATAGATCTTTAAACTAAACTTAATCGAGATATACCTTTAAATCAAACTTAATCAAGATATACCTTTAAATCAAACTTAATCAGGATATACCTTTAAATCAAACTTAATCAGGATATACCTTTAAATCAAACTTAATCAGGATAAACCTTTAAATCAAACTTAATCAGGATAAACCTTTAAACCAAACTTAATCAATATATACCTTTAAATCAAACTTAATCAAGATATACCTTTAAATCAAACTTAATCAAGATATAACTTTAAATCAAACTTAATCAGGATAAACCTTTAAATCAAACTTAATCAAGATATACCTTTAAACTAAACTTAATCGAGATAGACCTTTAAACTAAACTTAATCGAGATAGACCTTTAAACTAAACTTAATCGAGATAGATCTTTAAACTAAACTTAATCGAGATAGACCTTTAAACTAAACTTAATCGAGATAGATCTTTAAAATAAACTTAATCGAGATAGATCTTTAAACTAAACTTAATCGAGATATACCTTTAAATTAAACTTAATCAAGATATACCTTTAAATCAAACTTAATCAGGATATACCTTTAAATCAAACTTAATCAGGATATACCTTTAAATCAAACTTAATCAGGATAAACCTTTAAATCAAACTTAATCAGGATAAACCTTTAAATCAAACTTAATCAAGATATACCTTTAAATCAAACTTAATCAAGATATACCTTTAAATCAAACTTAATCAGGATAAACCTTTAAATCAAACTTAATCAAGATATACCTTTAAACTAAACTTAATCGAGATAGACCTTTAAACTAAAGTTAATCGAGATAGACCTTTAAACTAAACTTAATCGAGATAGACCTTTAAATCAAACTTATTCAGGATAAACCTTTAAATCAAACTTAATCAGGATATACCTTTAAATTAAACTTAATCAGGATATACCTTTAAATCAAACTTAATCAAGATATACCTTTAAATCAAAATTAATCAAGATATACCTTTAAATCAAAATTAATCAAGATATACCTTTAAATCAAACTTAATCAGGATATACCTTTAAATCAAACTTAATCAGGATAAACCTTTAAATCAAACTTAATCAGGATAAACCTTTAAATTAAACTTAATCAGGATAAACCTTTAAATTAAACTTAATCAGGATAAACCTTTAAATCAAACTTAATCAGGATAAACCTTTAAATCAAACTTAATCAGGATAAACCTTTAAATCAAACTTAATCAGGATAAACCTTTAAATCAAACTTAATCAGGATAAACCTTTAAATCAAACTTAATCAGGATAAACCTTTAAATCAAACTTAATCAGGGTAAACCTTTAAATCAAACTTAATCAGGATAAACCTTTAAACTAAACTTAATCGAGATAGATCTTTAAACTAAACTTAATCGAGATAGACCTTTAAACTAAACTTAATCGAGATAGACCTTTAAACTAAACTTAATCGAGATAGACCTTTAAACTAAACTTAATCGAGATAGATTTTTAAACTAAACTTAATCGAGATAGACCTTTAAACTAAACTTAATCGAGATAGACCTTTAAACTAAACTAAATCGAGATAGACCTTTAAACTAAACTTAATCGAGATAGACCTTTAAACTAAACTTAATCGAGATAGACCTTTAAACTAAACTTAATCGAGATAGACCTTTAAACTAAACTTAATCGAGATAGATCTTTAAACTAAACTTAATCGAGATAGATCTTTAAACTAAACTTAATCGAGATATACCTTTAAATCAAACTTAATCAAGATATACCTTTAAATCAAACTTAATCAGGATATACCTTTAAATCAAACTTAATCAGGATATACCTTTAAATCAAACTTAATCAGGATAAACCTTTAAATCAAACTTAATCAGGATAAACCTTTAAATCAAACTTAATCAAGATATACCTTTAAATCAAACTTAATCAAGATATACCTTTAAATCAAACTTAATCAGGATAAACCTTTAAATCAAACTTAATCAAGATATACCTTTAAACTAAACTTAATCGAGATAGACCTTTAAACTAAACTTAATCGAGATAGACCTTTAAACTAAACTTAATCGAGATAGACCTTTAAATCAAACTTATTCAGGATAAACCTTTAAATCAAACTTAATCAGGATATACCTTTAAATTAAACTTAATCAGGATATACCTTTAAATCAAACTTAATCAAGATATACCTTTAAATCAAAATTAATCAAGATATACCTTTAAATCAAAATTAATCAAGATATACCTTTAAATCAAACTTAATCAGGATATACCTTTAAATCAAACTTAATCAGGATAAACCTTTAAATCAAACTTAATCAGGATAAACCTTTAAATTAAACTTAATCAGGATAAACCTTTAAATTAAACTTAATCAGGATAAACCTTTAAATCAAACTTAATCAGGATAAACCTTTAAATCAAACTTAATCAGGATAAACCTTTAAATCAAACTTAATCAGGATAAACCTTTAAATCAAACTTAATCAGGATAAACCTTTAAATCAAACTTAATCAGGATAAACCTTTAAATCAAACTTAATCAAGATATACCTTTAAATCAAACTTAATCAAGATATACCTTTAAATCAAACTTAATCAGGATAAACCTTTAAATCAAACTTAATCAAGATATACCTTTAAACTAAACTTAATCGAGATAGACTTTTAAACTAAACTTAATCGAGATAGACCTTTAAACTAAACTTAATCGAGATAGACCTTTAAACTAAACTTAATCGAGATAGACCTTTAAACTAAACTTAATCGAGATAGATTTTTAAACTAAACTTAATCGAGATAGACCTTTAAACTAAACTTAATCGAGATAGACCTTTAAACTAAACTAAATCGAGATAGACCTTTAAACTAAACTTAATCGAGATAGACCTTTAAACTAAACTTAATCGAGATAGACCTTTAAACTAAACTTAATCGAGATAGATCTTTAAACTAAACTTAATCGAGATAGATCTTTAAACTAAACTTAATCGAGATATACCTTTAAATCAAACTTAATCAGGATATACCTTTAAATCAAACTTAATCAGGATATACCTTTAAATCAAACTTAATCAGGATAAACCTTTAAATCAAACTTAATCAGGATAAACCTTTAAATCAAACTTAATCAAGATATACCTTTAAATCAAACTTAATCAAGATATACCTTTAAATCAAACTTAATCAGGATAAACCTTTAAATCAAACTTAATCAAGATATACCTTTAAACTAAACTTAATCGAGATAGACCTTTAAACTAAACTTAATCGAGATAGACCTTTAAACTAAACTTAATCGAGATAGACCTTTAAATCAAACTTATTCAGGATAAACCTTTAAATCAAACTTAATCAGGATATACCTTTAAATTAAACTTAATCAGGATATACCTTTAAATCAAACTTAATCAAGATATACCTTTAAATCAAAATTAATCAAGATATACCTTTAAATCAAAATTAATCAAGATATACCTTTAAATCAAACTTAATCAGGATATACCTTTAAATCAAACTTAATCAGGATAAACCTTTAAATCAAACTTAATCAGGATAAACCTTTAAATTAAACTTAATCAGGATAAACCTTTAAATTAAACTTAATCAGGATAAACCTTTAAATCAAACTTAATCAGGATAAACCTTTAAATCAAACTTAATCAGGATAAACCTTTAAATCAAACTTAATCAGGATAAACCTTTAAATCAAACTTAATCAGGATAAACCTTTAAATCAAACTTAATCAGGATAAACCTTTAAATCAAACTTAATCAGGGTAAACCTTTAAATCAAACTTAATCAGGATAAACCTTTAAACTAAACTTAATCGAGATAGATCTTTAAACTAAACTTAATCGAGATAGACCTTTAAACTAAACTTAATCGAGATAGACCTTTAAACTAAACTTAATCGAGATAGACCTTTAAACTAAACTTAATCGAGATAGACCTTTAAACTAAACTTAATCGAGATAGATCTTTAAACTAAACTTAATCGAGATAGACCTTTAAACTAAACTTAATCGAGATAGATCTTTAAAATAAACTTAATCGAGATAGATCTTTAAACTAAACTTAATCGAGATATACCTTTAAATCAAACTTAATCAAGATATACCTTTAAATCAAACTTAATCAGGATATACCTTTAAATCAAACTTAATCAGGATATACCTTTAAATCAAACTTAATCAGGATAAACCTTTAAATCAAACTTAATCAATATATACCTTTAAATCAAACTTAATCAAGATATACCTTTAAATCAAACTTAATCAAGATATAACTTTAAATCAAACTTAATCAGGATAAACCTTTAAATCAAACTTAATCAAGATATACCTTTAAACTAAACTTAATCGAGATAGACCTTTAAACTAAACTTAATCGAGATAGACCTTTAAACTAAACTTAATCGAGATAGATCTTTAAACTAAACTTAATCGAGATAGACCTTTAAACTAAACTTAATCGAGATAGATCTTTAAAATAAACTTAATCGAGATAGATCTTTAAACTAAACTTAATCGAGATATACCTTTAAATCAAACTTAATCAAGATATACCTTTAAATCAAACTTAATCAGGATATACCTTTAAATCAAACTTAATCAGGATATACCTTTAAATCAAACTTAATCAGGATAAACCTTTAAATCAAACTTAATCAGGATAAACCTTTAAATCAAACTTAATCAAGATATACCTTTAAATCAAACTTAATCAAGATATACCTTTAAATCAAACTTAATCAGGATAAACCTTTAAATCAAACTTAATCAAGATATACCTTTAAACTAAACTTAATCGAGATAGACCTTTAAACTAAACTTAATCGAGATAGACCTTTAAACTAAACTTAATCGAGATAGACCTTTAAATCAAACTTATTCAGGATAAACCTTTAAATCAAACTTAATCAGGATATACCTTTAAATTAAACTTAATCAGGATATACCTTTAAATCAAACTTAATCAAGATATACCTTTAAATCAAAATTAATCAAGATATACCTTTAAATCAAAATTAATCAAGATATACCTTTAAATCAAACTTAATCAGGATATACCTTTAAATCAAACTTAATCAGGATAAACCTTTAAATCAAACTTAATCAGGATAAACCTTTAAATTAAACTTAATCAGGATAAACCTTTAAATTAAACTTAATCAGGATAAACCTTTAAATCAAACTTAATCAGGATAAACCTTTAAATCAAACTTAATCAGGATAAACCTTTAAATCAAACTTAATCAGGATAAACCTTTAAATCAAACTTAATCAGGATAAACCTTTAAATCAAACTTAATCAGGATAAACCTTTAAATCAAACTTAATCAGGGTAAACCTTTAAATCAAACTTAATCAGGATAAACCTTTAAACTAAACTTAATCGAGATAGATCTTTAAACTAAACTTAATCGAGATAGACCTTTAAACTAAACTTAATCGAGATAGACCTTTAAACTAAACTTAATCGAGATAGACCTTTAAACTAAACTTAATCGAGATAGACCTTTAAACTAAACTTAATCGAGATAGATCTTTAAACTAAACTTAATCGAGATAGACCTTTAAACTAAACTTAATCGAGATAGATCTTTAAAATAAACTTAATCGAGATAGATCTTTAAACTAAACTTAATCGAGATATACCTTTAAATCAAACTTAATCAAGATATACCTTTAAATCAAACTTAATCAGGATATACCTTTAAATCAAACTTAATCAGGATATACCTTTAAATCAAACTTAATCAGGATAAACCTTTAAATCAAACTTAATCAGGATAAACCTTTAAACCAAACTTAATCAATATATACCTTTAAATCAAACTTAATCAAGATATACCTTTAAATCAAACTTAATCAAGATATAACTTTAAATCAAACTTAATCAGGATAAACCTTTAAATCAAACTTAATCAAGATATACCTTTAAACTAAACTTAATCGAGATAGACCTTTAAACTAAACTTAATCGAGATAGACCTTTAAACTAAACTTAATCGAGATAGACCTTTAAACTAAACTTAATCGAGATTGACGTTTAAACTAAACTTAATCGAGATAGACCTTTAAATCAAACTTATTCAGGATAAACCTTTAAATCAAACTTAATCAGGATATACCTTTAAATTAAACTTAATCAGGATATACCTTTAAATTAAACTTAATCAAGATATACCTTTAAATTAAACTTAATCAAGATATACCTTTAAACTAAACTTAATCGAGATAGACCTTTAAACTAAACTTAATCAGGATAAACCTTTAAATCAAACTTAATCAGGATAAACCTTTAAACCAAACTTAATCAAGATATACCTTTAAATCAAACTTAATCAAGATATACCTTTAAATCAAACTTAATCAAGATATACCTTTAAGTCAAATTTAATCAAGATATACCTTTAAATCAAACTTAATCAGGATAAACCTTTAAATCACACTTAATCAAGATATACCTTTAAACTAAACTTAATCGAGATATACCTTTAAACTAAACTTAATCGAGATAGACCTTTAAACTAAACTTAATCGAGATAGACCTTTAAACTAAACTTAATCGAGATTGACGTTTAAACTAAACTTAATCGAGATAGACCTTTAAATCAAACTTATTCAGGATAAACCTTTAAATCAAACTTAATCAGGATATACCTTTAAATTAAACTTAATCAGGATATAGCTTTAAATTAAACTTAATCAGGATATACCTTTAAATTAAACTTAATCAGGATATACCTTTAAATCAAAATTAATCAAGATATACCTTTAAATCAAAATTAATCAAGATATACCTTTAAATCAAAGTTAATCAGGATAAACCTTTAAATCAAACTTAATCGAGATAGACCTTTAAACTAAACTTAATCGAGATAGATCTTTAAACTAAACTTAATCGAGATAGACCTTTAAACTAAACTTAATCGAGATAGACCTTTAAACTAAACTTAATCGAGATAGACCTTTAAACTAAACTTAATCGAGATAGACCTTTAAACTAAACTTAATCGAGATAGACCTTTAAACTAAACTTAATCGAGATAGATCTTTAAACTAAACTTAATCGAGATAGATCTTTAAACTAAACTTAATCGAGATAGATCTTTAAACTAAACTTAATCGAGATATACCTTTAAACTAAACTTAATCGTGATATACCTTTAAATCAAACTTAATCAGGATATACCTTTAAATCAAACTTAATCAGGATATACCTTTAAATCAAACTTAATCAGGATAAACCTTTAAATCAAACTTAATCTGGATATACCTTTAAATCAAACTTAATCAGGATAAACCTTTAAATCAAACTTAATCAGGATAAACCTTTAAACCAAACTTAATCAAGATATACCTTTAAATCAAACTTAATCAAGATATACCTTTAAATCAAACTTAATCAAGATATACCTTTAAATCAAACTTAATCAAGATATACCTTTAAATCAAACTTAATCAGGATAAACCTTTAAATCAAACTTAATCGAGATAGACCTTTAATTCAAACTTAATCGAGATAGACCTTTAAACTAAACTTAATCGAGATAGACCTTTAAACTAAACTTAATCGAGATAGACCTTTAAACTAAACTTAATCGAGATAGACCTTTAAACTAAACTTAATCGAGATTGACGTTTAAACTAAACTTAATCGAGATAGACCTTTAAACTAAACTTAATCGAGATAGACCTTTAAACTAAACTTAATCGAGATTGCCGTTTAAACTAAACTTGATCGAGATAGACCTTTAAATCAAACTTATTCAGGATAAACCTTTAAATCAAACTTAATCAGGATATACCTTTAAATTAAACTTAATCAGGATATACCTTTAAATCAAACTTAATCAGGATATACCTTTAAATCAAACTTAATCAAGATATACCTTTAAATCAAAATTAATCAAGATATACCTTTAAATCAAAATTAATCAAGATATACCTTTAAATCAAACTTAATCAGGATATACCTTTAAATCAAACTTAATCAGGATAAACCTTTAAATCAAACTTAATCAGGATAAACCTTTAAATTAAACTTAATCAGGATAAACCTTTAAATTAAACTTAATCAGGATAAACCTTTAAAGCAAACTTAATCAGGATAAACCTTTAAATCAAACTTAATCAGGATAAACCTTTAAATCAAACTTAATCAGGATAAACCTTTAAATTAAACTTAATCAGGATAAACCTTTAAATTAAACTTAATCAGGATAAACCTTTAAATTAAACTTAATCAGGATAAACCTTTAAATTAAACTTAATCAGGATAAACCTTTAAATTAAACTTAATCAGGATAAACCTTTAAATTAAACTTAATCAGGATATACCTTTAAATCAAACTTAATCAGGATAAACCTTTAAATCAAACTTAATCAGGATAAACCTTTAAATCAAACTTAATCAGGATATACCTTTAAATCAAACTTATTCAGGATAAACCTTTAAATCAAACTTAATCAGGATAAACCTTTAAATCAAACTTAATAAAGATATACCTTTAAATCAAACTTAATCAGGATATACCTTTAAATCAAACTTAATCAGGATAAACCTTTAAATCAAACTTAATCAAGATATACCCTTTAAATCAAACTTAATCAAGATATACCTTTAAATCAAACTTAATCAGGATAAACCTTTAAATCAAACTTAATCAAGATATACCTTTAAATCAAACTTAATCAAGATATACCTTTAAATCAAACTTAATCAGGATATACCTTTAAATCAAACTTAATCAGGATATACCTTTAAATCAAACTTAATCAGGATATACCTTTAAATCAAACTTAATCAAGATATACCTTTAAATTAAACTTAATCAGGATATACCTTTAAATCAAACTTAATCAAGATATACCTTTAAATCAAACTTAATCAAGATATACCTTTAAATCAAACTTAATCAGGATATACCTTTAAATCAAACTTAATCAGGATATACCTTTAAATCAAACTTAATCAGGATATACCTTTAAATCAAACTTAATCAAGATATACCTTTAAATTAAACTTTATCAGGATATACCTTTAAATCAAACTTAATCAGGATATACCTTTAAATCAAACTTAATCAAGATATACCTTTAAATCAAACTTAATCAGGATATACCTTTAAATCAAACTTATTCAGGATAAACCTTTAAATCAAACTTAATCAGGATATACCTTTAAATTAAACTTAATCAGGATATACCTTTAAATTAAACTTAATCAGGATATACCTTTAAATCAAACTTAATCAAGATATACCTTTAAATCAAAATTAATCAAGATATACCTTTAAATCAAAATTAATCAAGATATACCTTTAAATCAAACTTAATCAGGATATACCTTTAAATCAAACCTAATCAGGATAAACCTTTAAATCAAACTTAATCAGGATAAACCTTTAAATTAAACTTAATCAGGATAAACCTTTAAATTAAACTTAATCAGGATAAACCTTTAAATTAAACTTGATCAGGATATACCTTTAAATCAAACTTAATCAGGATAAACCTTTAAATCAAACTTAATCAGGATAAACCTTTAAATCAAACTTAATCATGATATACCTTTAAATCAAAATTAATCAAGATATACCTTTAAATCAAAGTTAATCAGGATAAACCTTTAAATCAAACTTAATCAGGGTAAACCTTTAAATCAAACTTAATCGAGATAGACCTTTAAACTAAACTTAATCGAGATAGATCTTTAAACTAAACTTAATCGAGATAGACCTTTAAACTAAACTTAATCGAGATAGACCTTTAAACTAAACTTAATCGAGATAGACCTTTAAACTAAACTTAATCGAGATAGACCTTTAAACTAAACTTAATCGAGATAGATCTTTAAACTAAACTTAATCGAGATAGACCTTTAAACTAAACTTAATCGAGATAGATCTTTAAACTAAACTTAATCGAGATAGATCTTTAAACTAAACTTAATCGAGATATACCTTTAAATCAAACTTAATCAAGATATACCTTTAAATCAAACTTAATCAGGATATACCTTTAAATCAAACTTAATCAGGATATACCTTTAAATCAAACTTAATCAGGATAAACCTTTAAATCAAACTTAATCTGGATATACCTTTAAATCAAACTTAATCAGGATAAACCTTTAAATCAAACTTAATCAGGATAAACCTTTAAACCAAACTTAATCAAGATATACCTTTAAATCAAACTTAATCAAGATATACCTTTAAATCAAACTTAATCAAGATATAACTTTAAATCAAACTTAATCAGGATAAACCTTTAAATCAAACTTAATCAAGATATACCTTTAAACTAAACTTAATCGAGATAGACCTTTAAACTAAACTTAATCGAGATAGACCTTTAAACTAAACTTAATCGAGATAGACCTTTAAACTAAACTTAATCGAGATTGACGTTTAAACTAAACTTAATCGAGATAGACCTTTAAATCAAACTTATTCAGGATAAACCTTTAAATCAAACTTAATCAGGATATACCTTTAAATTAAACTTAATCAGGATATACCTTTAAATCAAACTTAATCAAGATATACCTTTAAATTAAACTTAATCAAGATATACCTTTAAACTAAACTTAATCGAGATAGACCTTTAAACTAAACTTAATCAGGATAAACCTTTAAATCAAACTTAATCAGGATAAACCTTTAAACCAAACTTAATCAAGATATACCTTTAAATCAAACTTAATCAAGATATACCTTTAAATCAAACTTAATCAAGATATACCTTTAAGTCAAACTTAATCAAGATATACCTTTAAATCAAACTTAATCAGGATAAACCTTTAAATCACACTTAATCAAGATATACCTTTAAACTAAACTTAATCGAGATAGACCTTTAAACTAAACTTAATCGAGATAGACCTTTAAACTAAACTTAATCGAGATAGACCTTTAAACTAAACTTAATCGAGATTGACGTTTAAACTAAACTTAATCGAGATAGACCTTTAAATCAAACTTATTCAGGATAAACCTTTAAATCAAACTTAATCAGGATATACCTTTAAATTAAACTTAATCAGGATATAGCTTTAAATTAAACTTAATCAGGATATACCTTTAAATCAAACTTAATCAAGATATACCTTTAAATCAAAATTAATCAAGATATACCTTTAAATCAAAGTTAATCAGGATAAACCTTTAAATCAAACTTAATCAGGGTAAACCTTTAAATCAAACTTAATCGAGATAGACCTTTAAACTAAACTTAATCGAGATAGATCTTTAAACTAAACTTAATCGAGATAGACCTTTAAACTAAACTTAATCGAGATAGACCTTTAAACTAAACTTAATCGAGATAGACCTTTAAACTAAACTTAATCGAGATAGACCTTTAAACTAAACTTAATCGAGATAGATCTTTAAACTAAACTTAATCGAGATAGACCTTTAAACTAAACTTAATCGAGATAGATCTTTAAACTAAACTTAATCGAGATAGATCTTTAAACTAAACTTAATCGAGATATACCTTTAAATCAAACTTAATCAAGATATACCTTTAAATCAAACTTAATCAGGATATACCTTTAAATCAAACTTAATCAGGATATACCTTTAAATCAAACTTAATCAGGATAAACCTATAAATCAAACTTAATCTGGATATACCTTTAAATCAAACTTAATCAGGATAAACCTTTAAATCAAACTTAATCAGGATAAACCTTTAAACCAAACTTAATCAAGATATACCTTTAAATCAAACTTAATCAAGATATACCTTTAAATCAAACTTAATCAAGATATACCTTTAAATCAAACTTAATCAGGATAAACCTTTAAATCAAACTTAATCGAGATAGACCTTTAATTCAAACTTAATCGAGATAGACCTTTAAACTAAACTTAATCGAGATAGACCTTTAAACTAAACTTAATCGAGATAGACCTTTAAACTAAACTTAATCGAGATTGACGTTTAAACTAAACTTAATCGAGATAGACCTTTAAACTAAACTTAATCGAGATAGACCTTTAAACTAAACTTAATCGAGATTGCCGTTTAAACTAAACTTGATCGAGATAGACCTTTAAATCAAACTTATTCAGGATAAACCTTTAAATCAAACTTAATCAGGATATACCTTTAAATTAAACTTAATCAGGATATACCTTTAAATCAAACTTAATCAGGATATACCTTTAAATCAAACTTAATCAAGATATACCTTTAAATCAAAATTAATCAAGATATACCTTTAAATCAAAATTAATCAAGATATACCTTTAAATCAAACTTAATCAGGATATACCTTTAAATCAAACTTAATCAGGATAAACCTTTAAATCAAACTTAATCAGGATAAACCTTTAAATTAAACTTAATCAGGATAAACCTTTAAATTAAACTTAATCAGGATAAACCTTTAAAGCAAACTTAATCAGGATAAACCTTTAAATCAAACTTAATCAGGATAAACCTTTAAATCAAACTTAATCAGGATAAACCTTTAAATTAAACTTAATCAGGATAAACCTTTAAATTAAACTTAATCAGGATAAACCTTTAAATTAAACTTAATCAGGATAAACCTTTAAATTAAACTTAATCAGGATAAACCTTTAAATTAAACTTAATCAGGATATACCTTTAAATCAAACTTAATCAGGATAAACCTTTAAATCAAACTTAATCAGGATAAACCTTTAAATCAAACTTAATCAGGATATACCTTTAAATCAAACTTATTCAGGATAAACCTTTAAATCAAACTTAATCAGGATAAACCTTTAAATCAAACTTAATCAAGATATACCTTTAAATCAAACTTAATCAGGATATACCTTTAAATCAAACTTAATCAGGATAAACCTTTAAATCAAACTTAATCAAGATATACCCTTTAAATCAAACTTAATCAAGATATACCTTTAAATCAAACTTAATCAGGATAAACCTTTAAATCAAACTTAATCAAGATATACCTTTAAATCAAACTTAATCAAGATATACCTTTAAATCAAACTTAATCAGGATATACCTTTAAATCAAACTTAATCAGGATATACCTTTAAATCAAACTTAATCAGGATATACCTTTAAATCAAACTTAATCAAGATATACCTTTAAATTAAACTTAATCAGGATATACCTTTAAATCAAACTTAATCAAGATATACCTTTAAATCAAACTTAATCAAGATATACCTTTAAATCAAACTTAATCAGGATATACCTTTAAATCAAACTTAATCAGGATATACCTTTAAATCAAACTTAATCAGGATATACCTTTAAATCAAACTTAATCAAGATATACCTTTAAATTAAACTTAATCAGGATATACCTTTAAATCAAACTTAATCAGGATATACCTTTAAATCAAACTTAATCAAGATATACCTTTAAATCAAAATTAATCAAGATATACCTTTAAATCAAAATTAATCAAGATATACCTTTAAATCAAACTTAATCAGGATATACCTTTAAATCAAACTTAATCAGGATAAACCTTTAAATCAAACTTAATCAGGATAAACCTTTAAATTAAACTTAATCAGGATAAACCTTTAAATTAAACTTAATCACGATAAACCTTTAAATTAAACTTGATCAGGATATACCTTTAAATCAAACTTAATCAGGATAAACCTTTAAATCAAACTTAATCAGGATAAACCTTTAAATCAAACTTAATCATGATATACCTTTAAATCAAAATTAATCAAGATATACCTTTAAATCAAAGTTAATCAGGATAAACCTTTAAATCAAACTTAATCAGGGTAAACCTTTAAATCAAACTTAATCGAGATAGACCTTTAAACTAAACTTAATCGAGATAGATCTTTAAACTAAACTTAATCGAGATAGACCTTTAAACTAAACTTAATCGAGATAGACCTTTAAACTAAACTTAATCGAGATAGACCTTTAAACTAAACTTAATCGAGATAGACCTTTAAACTAAACTTAATCGAGATAGATCTTTAAACTAAACTTAATCGAGATAGACCTTTAAACTAAACTTAATCGAGATAGATCTTTAAACTAAACTTAATCGAGATAGATCTTTAAACTAAACTTAATCGAGATATACCTTTAAATCAAACTTAATCAAGATATACCTTTAAATCAAACTTAATCAGGATATACCTTTAAATCAAACTTAATCAGGATATACCTTTAAATCAAACTTAATCAGGATAAACCTTTAAATCAAACTTAATCTGGATATACCTTTAAATCAAACTTAATCAGGATAAACCTTTAAATCAAACTTAATCAGGATAAACCTTTAAACCAAACTTAATCAAGATATACCTTTAAATCAAACTTAATCAAGATATACCTTTAAATCAAACTTAATCAAGATATACCTTTAAATCAAACTTAATCAGGATAAACCTTTAAATCAAACTTAATCGAGATAGACCTTTAATTCAAACTTAATCGAGATAGACCTTTAAACTAAACTTAATCGAGATAGACCTTTAAACTAAACTTAATCGAGATAGACCTTTAAACTAAACTTAATCGAGATAGACCTTTAAACTAAACTTAATCGAGATTGACGTTTAAACTAAACTTAATCGAGATAGACCTTTAAACTAAACTTAATCGAGATAGACCTTTAAACTAAACTTAATCGAGATTGCCGTTTAAACTAAACTTGATCGAGATAGACCTTTAAATCAAACTTATTCAGGATAAACCTTTAAATCAAACTTAATCAGGATATACCTTTAAATTAAACTTAATCAGGATATACCTTTAAATCAAACTTAATCAAGATATACCTTTAAATCAAAATTAATCAAGATATACCTTTAAATCAAAATTAATCAAGATATACCTTTAAATCAAACTTAATCAGGATATACCTTTAAATCAAACTTAATCAGGATAAACCTTTAAATCAAACTTAATCAGGATAAACCTTTAAATTAAACTTAATCAGGATAAACCTTTAAATTAAACTTAATCAGGATAAACCTTTAAAGCAAACTTAATCAGGATAAACCTTTAAATCAAACTTAATCAGGATAAACCTTTAAATCAAACTTAATCAGGATAAACCTTTAAATTAAACTTAATCAGGTTAAACCTTTAAATTAAACTTAATCAGGATAAACCTTTAAATTAAACTTAATCAGGATAAACCTTTAAATTAAACTTAATCAGGATAAACCTTTAAATTAAACTTAATCAGGATATACCTTTAAATCAAACTTAATCAGGATAAACCTTTAAATCAAACTTAATCAGAATAAACCTTTAAATCAAACTTAATCAGGATATACCTTTAAATCAAACTTATTCAGGATAAACCTTTAAATCAAACTTAATCAGGATAAACCTTTAAATCAAACTTAATCAAGATATACCTTTAAATCAAACTTAATCAGGATATACCTTTAAATCAAACTTAATCAGGATAAACCTTTAAATCAAACTTAATCAAGATATACCCTTTAAATCAAACTTAATCAAGATATACCTTTAAATCAAACTTAATCAGGATAAACCTTTAAATCAAACTTAATCAAGATATACCTTTAAATCAAACTTAATCAAGATATACCTTTAAATCAAACTTAATCAGGATATACCTTTACATCAAACTTAATCAGGATATACCTTTAAATCAAACTTAATCAGGATATACCTTTAAATCAAACTTAATCAAGATATACCTTTAAATTAAACTTAATCAGGATATACCTTTAAATCAAACTTAATCAAGATATACCTTTAAATCAAACTTAATCAAGATATACCTTTAAATCAAACTTAATCAGGATATACCTTTAAATCAAACTTAATCAGGATATACCTTTAAATCAAACTTAATCAAGATATACCTTTAAATTAAACTTAATCAGGATATACCTTTAAATCAAACTTAATCAGGATATACCTTTAAATCAAACTTAATCAAGATATACCTTTAAATCAAACTTAATCAGGATATACCTTTAAATCAAACTTATTCAGGATAAACCTTTAAATCAAACTTAATCAGGATATACCTTTAAATTAAACTTAATCAGGATATACCTTTAAATTAAACTTAATCAGGATATACCTTTAAATCAAACTTAATCAAGATATACCTTTAAATCAAAATTAATCAAGATATACCTTTAAATCAAAATTAATCAAGATATACCTTTAAATCAAACTTAATCAGGATATACCTTTAAATCAAACTTAATCAGGATAAACCTTTAAATCAAACTTAATCAGGATAAACCTTTAAATTAAACTTAATCAGGATAAACCTTTAAATTAAACTTAATCAGGATAAACCTTTAAATTAAACTTGATCAGGATATACCTTTAAATCAAACTTAATCAGGATAAACCTTTAAATCAAACTTAATCAGGATAAACCTTTAAATCAAACTTAATCATGATATACCTTTAAATCAAACTTAATCAAGATATACCTTTAAATCAAACTTAATCAAGATATACCTTTAAATCAAACTTAATCAGGATAAACCTTCAAATCAAACTTAATCAAGATATACCTTTAAACTAAACTTAATCGAGATAGACCTTTAAACTAAACTTAATCGAGATAGACCTTTAAACTAAACTTAATCGAAATAGACCTTTAAACTAAACTTAATCGAGATAGACCTTTAAACTAAACTTAATCGAGATAGACCTTTAAACTAAACTTAATCGAGATAGACCTTTAAACTAAACTTAATCGAGATAGACCTTTAAACTAAACTTAATCGAGATAGACCTTTAAACTAAACTTAATCGAGATAGACCTTTAAACTAAACTTAATCGAGATAGACCTTTAAACTAAACTTAATCGAGATAGACCTTTAAACTAAACTTAATCGAGATAGATCTTTAAACTTAACTTAATCGAGATAGACCTTTAAACTAAACTTAATCGAGATAGACCTTTAAACTAAACTTAATCGAGATTGACGTTTAAACTAAACTTAATCAAGATAGACCTTTAAACTAAACTTAATCGAGATAGACCTTTAAACTAAACTTAATCGAGATTGACGTTTAAACTAAACTTGATCGAGATAGACCTTTAAATCAAACTTATTCAGGATAAACCTTTAAATCAAACTTAATCAGGATATACCTTTAAATTAAACTTAATCAGGATATACCTTTAAATCAAACTTAATCAAGATATACCTTTAAATCAAAATTAATCAGGGTAAACCTTTAAATCAAACTTAATCGAGATAGACCTTTAAACTAAACTTAATCGAGATAGATCTTTAAACTAAACTTAATCGAGATAGACCTTTAAACTAAACTTAATCGAGATAGACCTTTAAACTAAACTTAATCGAGATAGACCTTTAAACTAAACTTAATCGAGATAGACCTTTAAACTAAACTTAATCGAGATAGATCTTTAAACTAAACTTAATCGAGATAGACCTTTAAACTAAACTTAATCGAGATAGATCTTTAAACTAAACTTAATCGAGATAGATCTTTAAACTAAACTTAATCGAGATATACCTTTAAATCAAACTTAATCAAGATATACCTTTAAATCAAACTTAATCAGGATATACCTTTAAATCAAACTTAATCAGGATATACCTTTAAATCAAACTTAATCAGGATATACCTTTAAATCAAACTTATCAGGATAAACCTTTAAATCAAACTTAATCAGGATATACCTTTAAATCAAACTTATCAGGATATACCTTTAAATCAAACTTAATCAGGATATACCTTTAAATCAAACTTAATCAGGATAAACCTTTAAACCAAACTTAATCAAGATATACCTTTAAATCAAACTTAATCAAGATATACCTTTAAATCAAACTTAATCAAGATATACCTTTAAATCAAACTTAATCAGGATAAACCTTTAAATCAAACTTAATCAAGATATACCTTTAAATCAAACTTAATCAGGATATACCTTTAAATCAAACTTAATCAGGATATACCTTTAAATCAAACTTAATCAAGATATACCTTTAAATCAAACTTAATCAGGATAAACCTTTAAATCAAACTTAATCAAGATATACCTTTAAACTAAACTTAATCGAGATAGACCTTTAAACTAAACTTAATCGAGATAGACCTTTAAACTAAACTTAATCGAGATAGACCTTTAAACTAAACTTAATCGAGATTGACGTTTAAACTAAACTTAATCGAGATAGACCTTTAAATCAAACTTATTCAGGATAAACCTTTAAATCAAACTTAATCAGGATATACCTTTAAATTAAACTTAATCAGGATATACCTTTAAATCAAAGTTAATCAGGATAAACCTTTAAATCAAACTTAATCAGGGTAAACCTTTAAATCAAACTTAATCGAGATAGACCTTTAAACTAAACTTAATCGAGATAGATCTTTAAACTAAACTTAATCGAGATAGACCTTTAAACTAAACTTAATCGAGATAGACCTTTAAACTAAACTTAATCGAGATAGACCTTTAAACTAAACTTAATCGAGATAGACCTTTAAACTAAACTTAATCGAGATAGATCTTTAAACTAAACTTAATCGAGATAGACCTTTAAACTAAACTTAATCGAGATAGATCTTTAAACTAAACTTAATCGAGATAGATCTTTAAACTAAACTTAATCGAGATATACCTTTAAATCAAACTTAATCAAGATATACCTTTAAATCAAACTTAATCAGGATATACCTTTAAATCAAACTTAATCAGGATATACCTTTAAATCAAACTTAATCAGGATAAACCTTTAAATCAAACTTAATCTGGATATACCTTTAAATCAAACTTAATCAGGGTAAACCTTTAAATCAAACTTAATCAGGATAAACCTTTAAACCAAACTTAATCAAGATATACCTTTAAATCAAACTTAATCAAGATATACCTTTAAATCAAACTTAATCAAGATATACCTTTAAATCAAACTTAATCAGGATAAACCTTTAAATCAAACTTAATCGAGATAGACCTTTAATTCAAACTTAATCGAGATAGACCTTTAAACTAAACTTAATCGAGATAGACCTTTAAACTAAACTTAATCGAGATAGACCTTTAAACTAAACTTAATCGAGATAGACCTTTAAACTAAACTTAATCGAGATTGACGTTTAAACTAAACTTAATCGAGATAGACCTTTAAACTAAACTTAATCGAGATAGACCTTTAAACTAAACTTAATCGAGATTGCCGTTTAAACTAAACTTGATCGAGATAGACCTTTAAATCAAACTTATTCAGGATAAACCTTTAAATCAAACTTAATCAGGATATACCTTTAAATTAAACTTAATCAGGATATACCTTTAAATCAAACTTAATCAAGATATACCTTTAAATCAAAATTAATCAAGATATACCTTTAAATCAAAATTAATCAAGATATACCTTTAAATCAAACTTAATCAGGATATACCTTTAAATCAAACTTAATCAGGATAAACCTTTAAATCAAACTTAATCAGGATAAACCTTTAAATTAAACTTAATCAGGATAAACCTTTAAATTAAACTTAATCAGGATAAACCTTTAAAGCAAACTTAATCAGGATAAACCTTTAAATCAAACTTAATCAGGATAAACCTTTAAATCAAACTTAATCAGCATAAACCTTTAAATTAAACTAAATCAGGATAAACCTTTAAATTAAACTTAATCAGGATAAACCTTTAAATTAAACTTAATCAGGATAAACCTTTAAATTAAACTTAATCAGGATAAACCTTTAAATTAAACTTAATCAGGATATACCTTTAAATCAAACTTAATCAGGATAAACCTTTAAATCAAACTTAATCAGAATAAACCTTTAAATCAAACTTAATCAGGATATACCTTTAAATCAAACTTATTCAGGATAAACCTTTAAATCAAACTTAATCAGGATAAACCTTTAAATCAAACTTAATCAAGATATACCTTTAAATCAAACTTAATCAGGATATACCTTTAAATCAAACTTAATCAGGATAAACCTTTAAATCAAACTTAATCAAGATATACCCTTTAAATCAAACTTAATCAAGATATACCTTTAAATCAAACTTAATCAGGATAAACCTTTAAATCAAACTTAATCAAGATATACCTTTAAATCAAACTTAATCAAGATATACCTTTAAATCAAACTTAATCAGGATATACCTTTAAATCAAACTTAATCAGGATATACCTTTAAATCAAACTTAATCAGGATATACCTTTAAATCAAACTTAATCAAGATATACCTTTAAATTAAACTTAATCAGGATATACCTTTAAATCAAACTTAATCAAGATATACCTTTAAATCAAACTTAATCAAGATATACCTTTAAATCAAACTTAATCAGGATATACCTTTAAATCAAACTTAATCAGGATATACCTTTAAATCAAACTTAATCAGGATATACCTTTAAATCAAACTTAATCAAGATATACCTTTAAATTAAACTTAATCAGGATATACCTTTAAATCAAACTTAATCAGGATATACCTTTAAATCAAACTTAATCAAGATATACCTTTAAATCAAACTTAATCAGGATATACCTTTAAATCAAACTTATTCAGGATAAACCTTTAAATCAAACTTAATCAGGATATACCTTTAAATTAAACTTAATCAGGATATACCTTTAAATTAAACTTAATCAGGATATACCTTTAAATCAAACTTAATCAAGATATACCTTTAAATCAAAATTAATCAAGATATACCTTTAAATCAAACTTAATCAAGATATACCTTTAAATCAAAATTAATCAAGATATACCTTTAAATCAAAATTAATCAAGATATACCTTTAAATCAAACTTAATCAGGATATACCTTTAAATCAAACTTAATCAGGATAAACCTTTAAATCAAACTTAATCAGGATAAACCTTTAAATTAAACTTAATCAGGATAAACCTTTAAATTAAACTTAATCAGGATAAACCTTTAAATTAAACTTGATCAGGATATACCTTTAAATCAAACTTAATCAGGATAAACCTTTAAATCAAACTTAATCAGGATAAACCTTTAAATCAAACTTAATCATGATATACCTTTAAATCAAACTTAATCAAGATATACCTTTAAATCAAACTTAATCAAGATATACCTTTAAATCAAACTTAATCAGGATAAACCTTCAAATCAAACTTAATCAAGATATACCTTTAAACTAAACTTAATCGAGATAGACCTTTAAACTAAACTTAATCGAGATAGACCTTTAAACTAAACTTAATCGAAATAGACCTTTAAACTAAACTTAATCGAGATAGACCTTTAAACTAAACTTAATCGAGATAGACCTTTAAACTAAACTTAATCGAGATAGACCTTTAAACTAAACTTAATCGAGATAGACCTTTAAACTAAACTTAATCGAGATAGACCTTTAAACTAAACTTAATCGAGATAGACCTTTAAACTAAACTTAATCGAGATAGACCTTTAAACTAAACTTAATCGAGATAGACCTTTAAACTAAACTTAATCGAGATAGATCTTTAAACTAAACTTAATCGAGATAGACCTTTAAACTAAACTTAATCGAGATAGACCTTTAAACTAAACTTAATCGAGATTGACGTTTAAACTAAACTTAATCAAGATAGACCTTTAAACTAAACTTAATCGAGATAGACCTTTAAACTAAACTTAATCGAGATTGACGTTTAAACTAAACTTGATCGAGATAGACCTTTAAATCAAACTTATTCAGGATAAACCTTTAAATCAAACTTAATCAGGATATACCTTTAAATTAAACTTAATCAGGATATACCTTTAAATCAAACTTAATCAAGATAAACCTTTAAATCAAAATTAATCAGGGTAAACCTTTAAATCAAACTTAATCGAGATAGACCTTTAAACTAAACTTAATCGAGATAGATCTTTAAACTAAACTTAATCGAGATAGACCTTTAAACTAAACTTAATCGAGATAGACCTTTAAACTAAACTTAATCGAGATAGACCTTTAAACTAAACTTAATCGAGATAGACCTTTAAACTAAACTTAATCGAGATAGATCTTTAAACTAAACTTAATCGAGATAGACCTTTAAACTAAACTTAATCGAGATAGATCTTTAAACTAAACTTAATCGAGATAGATCTTTAAACTAAACTTAATCGAGATATACCTTTAAATCAAACTTAATCAAGATATACCTTTAAATCAAACTTAATCAGGATATACCTTTAAATCAAACTTAATCAGGATATACCTTTAAATCAAACTTAATCAGGATATACCTTTAAATCAAACTTATCAGGATAAACCTTTAAATCAAACTTAATCAGGATATACCTTTAAATCAAACTTAATCAGGATATACCTTTAAATCAAACTTAATCAGGATAAACCTTTAAATCAAACTTAATCAGGATAAACCTTTAAACCAAACTTAATCAAGATATACCTTTAAATCAAACTTAATCAAGATATACCTTTAAATCAAACTTAATCAAGATATACCTTTAAATCAAACTTAATCAGGATAAACCTTTAAATCAAACTTAATCAAGATATACCTTTAAATCAAACTTAATCAGGATATACCTTTAAATCAAACTTAATCAGGATATACCTTTAAATCAAACTTAATCAAGATATACCTTTAAATCAAACTTAATCAGGATAAACCTTTAAATCAAACTTAATCAAGATATACCTTTAAACTAAACTTAATCGAGATAGACCTTTAAACTAAACTTAATCGAGATAGACCTTTAAACTAAACTTAATCGTGATAGACCTTTAAACTAAACTTAATCGAGATTGACGTTTAAACTAAACTTAATCGAGATAGACCTTTAAATCAAACTTATTCAGGATAAACCTTTAAATCAAACTTAATCAGGATATACCTTTAAATTAAACTTAATCAGGATATACCTTTAAATTAAACTTAATCAAGATATACCTTTAAATTAAACTTAATCAAGATATACCTTTAAACTAAACTTAATCGAGATAGACCTTTAAACTAAACTTAATCAGGATAAACCTTTAAATCAAACTTAATCAGGATAAACCTTTAAACCAAACTTAATCAAGATATACCTTTAAATCAAACTTAATCAAGATATACCTTTAAATCAAACTTAATCAAGATATACATTTAAATCAAACTTAATCAGGATAAACCTTTAAATCACACTTAATCAAGATATACCTTTAAACTAAACTTAATCGAGATAGACCATTAAACTAAACTTAATCGAGATAGACCTTTAAACTAAACTTAATCGAGATAGACCTTTAAACTAAACTTAATCGAGATAGACCTTTAAACTAAACTTAATCGAGATTGAAGTTTAAACTAAACTTAATCGAGATAGACCTTTAAATCAAACTTATTCAGGATAAACCTTTAAATCAAACTTAATCAGGATATACCTTTAAATTAAACTTAATCAGGATATACCTTTAAATTAAACTTAATCAGGATATACCTTTAAATCAAACTTAATCAAGATATACCTTTAAATCAAAATTAATCAAGATATACCTTTAAATCAAAGTTAATCAGGATAAACCTTTAAATCAAACTTAATCAGGGTAAACCTTTAAATCAAACTTAATCGAGATAGACCTTTAAACTAAACTTAATCGAGATAGACCTTTAAACTAAACTTAATCGAGATAGACCTTTAAACTAAACTTAATCAAGATAGACCTTTAAACTAAACTTAATCGAGATAGATCTTTAAACTAAACTTAATCGAGATAGACCTTTAAACTAAACTTAATCGAGATAGATCTTTAAACTAAACTTAATCGAGATAGATCTTTAAACTAAACTTAATCGAGATATACCTTTAAATCAAACTTAATCAAGATATACCTTTAAATCAAACTTAATCAGGATATACCTTTAAATCAAACTTAATCAGGATATACCTTTAAATCAAACTTAATCAGGATAAACCTTTAAATCAAACTTAATCAGGATATACCTTTAAATCAAACTTAATCAGGATATACCTTTAAATCAAACTTAATCAGGATAAACCTTTAAATCAAACTTAATCAGGATAAACCTTTAAACCAAACTTAATCAAGATATACCTTTAAATCAAACTTAATCAGGATAAACCTTTAAATCAAACTTAATCAAGATATACCTTTAAATCAAACTTAATCAAGATATACCTTTAAATCAAACTTAATCAGGATATACCTTTAAATCAAACTTAATCAGGATATACCTTTAAATCAAACTTAATCAGGATATACCTTTAAATCAAACTTAATCAAGATATACCTTTAAATTAAACATAATCAGGATATACCTTTAAATCAAACTTAATCAAGATATACCTTTACATCAAAATTAATCAAGATATACCTTTACATCAAAATTAATCAAGATATACCTTTAAATCAAAATTAATCAAGATATACCTTTAAATCAAATTTAATCAGGATATACCTTTAAATCAAACTTAATTAGGATAAACCTTTAAATCAAACTTAATCAGAATAAACCTTTAAATTAAACTTAATCAGGATAAACCTTTAAATTAAACTTAATCAGGATAAACCTTTAAATTAAACTTAATCAGGATATACCTTTAAATCAAACTTAATCAGGATAAACCTTTAAATCAAACTTAATCAGGATAAACCTTTAAATCAAACTTAATCAGGATAAACCTTTAAATCAAACTTAATCAGGATAAACCTTTAAATCAAACTTAATCAGGGTAAACCTTTAAATCAAACTTAATCAGGATAAACCTTTAAACTAAACTTAATCGAGATAGACCTTTAAACTAAACTTAATCGAGATAGACCTTTAAACTAAACTTAATCGAGATAGACCTTTAAACTAAACTTAATCGAGATAGACCTTTAAACTAAACTTAATCGAGATAGACCTTTAAACTAAACTTAATCGAGATAGACCTTTAAACTAAACTTAATCAAGATAGACCTTTAAACTAAACTTAATCGAGATAGACCTTTAAACTAAACTTAATCGAGATAGATTTTTAAACTAAACTTAATCGAGATAGACCTTTAAACTAAACTTAATCGAGATAGACCTTTAAACTAAACTTAATCGAGAGAGACCTTTAAACTAAACTTAATCGAGATAGATCTTTAAACTAAACTTAGTCGAGATAGACCTTTAAACTAAACTTAATCGAGATAGACCTTTAATTCAAACTTAATCGAGATAGACCTTTAAACTAAACTTAATCGAGATAGATCTTTAAACTAAACTTAATCGAGATAGACCTTTAAACTAAACTTAATCGAGATAGACCTTTAAACTAAACTTAATCGAGATAGATCTTTAAACTAAACTTAATCGAGATAGACCTTTAAACTAAACTTAATCGAGATAGATCTTTAAACTAAACTTAATCGAGGTAGATCTTTAAACTAAACTTAATCGAGATATACCTTTAAATCAAACTTAATAAAGATATACCTTTAAATCAAACTTAATCAGGATATACCTTTAAATTAAACTTAATCAGGATATACCTTTAAATTAAACTTAATCAAGATATACCTTTAAATTAAACTTAATCAAGATATACCTTTAAACTAAACTTAATCGAGATAGACCTTTAAACTAAACTTAATCAGGATAAACCTTTAAATCAAACTTAATCAGGATAAACCTTTAAACCAAACTTAATCAAGATATACCTTTAAATCAAACTTAATCAAGATATACCTTTAAATCAAACTTAATCAAGATATACCTTTAAATCAAACTTAATCAGGATAAAGCTTTAAATCACACTTAATCAAGATATACCTTTAAACTAAACTTAATCGAGATAGACCATTAAACTAAACTTAATCGAGATAGACCTTTAAACTAAACTTAATCGAGATAGACCTTTAAACTAAACTTAATCGAGATAGACCTTTAAACTAAACTTAATCGAGATTGAAGTTTAAACTAAACTTAATCGAGATAGACCTTTAAATCAAACTTATTCAGGATAAACCTTTAAATCAAACTTAATCAGGATATACCTTTAAATTAAACTTAATCAGGATATACCTTTAAATTAAACTTAATCAGGATATACCTTTAAATCAAACTTAATCAAGATATACCTTTAAATCAAAATTAATCAAGATATACCTTTAAATCAAAGTTAATCAGGATAAACCTTTAAATCAAACTTAATCAGGGTAAACCTTTAAATCAAACTTAATCGAGATAGACCTTTAAACTAAACTTAATCGAGATAGACCTTTAAACTAAACTTAATCGAGATAGACCTTTAAACTAAACTTAATCAAGATAGACCTTTAAACTAAACTTAATCGAGATAGATCTTTAAACTAAACTTAATCGAGATAGACCTTTAAACTAAACTTAATCGAGATAGATCTTTAAACTAAACTTAATCGAGATAGATCTTTAAACTAAACTTAATCGAGATATACCTTTAAATCAAACTTAATCAAGATATACCTTTAAATCAAACTTAATCAGGATATACCTTTAAATCAAACTTAATCAGGATATACCTTTAAATCAAACTTAATCAGGATAAACCTTTAAATCAAACTTAATCAGGATATACCTTTAAATCAAACTTAATCAGGATATACCTTTAAATCAAACTTAATCAGGATAAACCTTTAAATCAAACTTAATCAGGATAAACCTTTAAACCAAACTTAATCAAGATATACCTTTAAATCAAACTTAATCAAGATATACCTTTAAATCAAACTTAATCAAGATATACCTTTAAATCAAACTTAATCAGGATAAACCTTTAAATCAAACTTAATCAAGATATACCTTTAAATCAAACTTAATCAGGATATACCTTTAAATCAAACTTAATCAGGATATACCTTTAAATCAAACTTAATCAGGATAAACCTTTAAATCAAACTTAATCAAGATATACCTTTCAATCAAACTTAATCAAGATATACCTTTAAATCAAACTTAATCAGGATAAACCTTTAAATCAAACTTAATCAAGATATACCTTTAAATCAAACTTAATCAAGATATACCTTTAAATCAAATTTAATCAGGATATACCTTTAAATCAAACTTAATTAGGATAAACCTTTAAATCAAACTTAATCAGAATAAACCTTTAAATTAAACTTAATCAGGATAAACCTTTAAATTAAACTTAATCAGGATAAACCTTTAAATTAAACTTAATCAGGATATACCTTTAAATCAAACTTAATCAGGATAAACCTTTAAATCAAACTTAATCAGGATAAACCTTTAAATCAAACTTAATCAGGATAAACCTTTAAATCAAACTTAATCAGGATAAACCTTTAAATCAAACTTAATCAGGGTAAACCTTTAAATCAAACTTAATCAGGATAAACCTTTAAACTAAACTTAATCGAGATAGACCTTTAAACTAAACTTAATCGAGATAGACCTTTAAACTAAACTTAATCGAGATAGACCTTTAAACTAAACTTAATCGAGATAGACCTTTAAACTAAACTTAATCGAGATAGACCTTTAAACTAAACTTAATCGAGATAGACCTTTAAACTAAACTTAATCGAGATAGACCTTTAAACTAAACTTAATCGAGATAGACCTTTAAACTAAACTTAATCGAGATAGATTTTTAAACTAAACTTAATCGAGAGAGACCTTTAAACTAAACTTAATCGAGATAGATCTTTAAACTAAACTTAGTCGAGATAGACCTTTAAACTAAACTTAATCGAGATAGACCTTTAATTCAAACTTAATCGAGATAGACCTTTAAACTAAACTTAATCGAGATAGATCTTTAAACTAAACTTAATCGAGATAGACCTTTAAACTAAACTTAATCGAGATAGACCTTTAAACTAAACTTAATCGAGATAGATCTTTAAACTAAACTTAATCGAGATAGACCTTTAAACTAAACTTAATCGAGATAGATCTTTAAACTAAACTTAATCGAGGTAGATCTTTAAACTAAACTTAATCGAGATATACCTTTAAATCAAACTTAATAAAGATATACCTTTAAATCAAACTTAATCAGGATATACCTTTAAATCAAACTTAATCAGGATATACCTTTAAATCAAACTTAATCAGGATAAACCTTTAAATCAAACTTAATCAGGATAAACCTTTAAATTAAACTTAATCAGGATAAACCTTTAAATTAAACTTAATCAGGATAAACCTTTAAATTAAACTTAATCAGGATATACCTTTAAATCAAACTTAATCAGGATAAACCTTTAAATCAAACTTAATCAGGATAAACCTTTAAATCAAACTTAATCAGGATAAACCTTTAAATCAAACTTAATCAGGATAAACCTTTAAATCAAACTTAATCAGGGTAAACCTTTAAATCAAACTTAATCAGGATAAACCTTTAAACTAAACTTAATCGAGATAGACCTTTAAACTAAACTTAATCGAGATAGACCTTTAAACTAAACTTAATCGAGATAGACCTTTAAACTAAACTTAATCGAGATAGACCTTTAAACTAAACTTAATCAAGATAGACCTTTAAACTAAACTTAATCGAGATAGACCTTTAAACTAAACTTAATCGAGATAGATTTTTAAACTAAACTTAATCGAGATAGACCTTTAAACTAAACTTAATCGAGATAGACCTTTAAACTAAACTTAATCGAGATAGACCTTTAAATCAAACTTATTCAGGATAAACCTTTAAATCAAACTTAATCAGGATATACCTTTAAATTAAACTTAATCAGGATATACCTTTAAATTAAACTTAATCAGGATAAACCTTTAAATCAAACTTAATCAAGATATACCTTTAAATCAAAATTAATCAAGATATACCTTTAAATCAAAATTAATCAAGATATACCTTTAAATCAAAATTAATCAAGATATACCTTTAAATCAAACTTAATCAGGATATACCTTTAAATCAAACTTAATCAGGATAAACCTTTAAATCAAACTTAATCAGGATAAACCTTTAAATTAAACTTAATCAGGATAAACCTTTAAATTAAACTTAATCAGGGTAAACCTTTAAATTAAACTTAATCAGGATAAACCTTTAAATTAAACTTAATCAGGATATACCTTTAAATCAAACTTAATCAGGATAAACCTTTAAATCAAACTTAATCAGGATAAACCTTTAAATCAAACTTAATCAGGATAAACCTTTAAATCAAAATTAATCAAGATATACCTTTAAATCAAAATTAATCAAGATATACCTTTAAATCAAACTTAATCAGGATATACCTTTAAATCAAACTTAATCAGGATAAACCTTTAAATCAAACTTAATCAGGATAAACCTTTAAATTAAACTTAATCAGGATAAACCTTTAAATCAAACTTAATCGAGATATACCTTTAAACTAAACTTAATCGAGATAGACCTTTAAACTAAACTTAATCGAGATAGACCTTTAAACTAAACTTAATCGAGATAGACCTTTAAACTAAACTTAATCGAGATAGACCTTTAAACTAAACTTAATCGAGATAGACCTTTAAACTAAACTTAATCGAGATAGACCTTTAAACTAAACTTAATCGAGATAGACCTTTAAACTAAACTTAATCGAGATAGACCTTTAAACTAAACTTAATCGAGATAGACCTTTAAACTAAACTTAATCGAGATAGATCTTTAAACTAAACTTAATCGAGATAGACCTTTAAACTAAACTTAATCGAGATAGACCTTTAATTCAAACTTAATCGAGATAGACCTTTAAACTAAACTTAATCGAGATAGATCTTTAAACTAAACTTAATCGAGATAGACCTTTAAACTAAACTTAATCGAGATAGACCTTTAAACTAAACTTAATCGAGATAGACCTTTAAACTAAACTTAATCGAGATAGACCTTTAAACTAAACTTAATCGAGATAGACCTTTAAACTAAACTTAATCGAGATAGACCTTTAAATCAAAATTAATCAAGATATACCTTTAAATCAAAATTAATCAAGATATACCTTTAAACTAAACTTAATCAAGATAGACCTTTAAACTAAACTTAATCGAGATAGACCTTTAAACTAAATTTAATCGAGATAGACCTTTAAACTAAACTTAATCGAGATAGACCTTTAAATCAAACTTATTCAGGATAAACCTTTAAATCAAACTTAATCAGGATATACCTTTAAATTAAACTTAATCAGGATATACCTTTAAATTAAACTTAATCAGGATAAACCTTTAAATCAAACTTAATCAAGATATACCTTTAAATCAAAATTAATCAAGATATACCTTTAAATCAAAATTAATCAAGATATACCTTTAAATCAAACTTAATCAGGATATACCTTTAAATCAAACTTAATCAGGATAAACCTTTAAATCAAACTTAATCAGGATAAACCTTTAAATTAAACTTAATCAGGATAAACCTTTAAATTAAACTTAATCAGGATAAACCTTTAAATTAAACTTAATCAGGATAAACCTTTAAATTAAACTTAATCAGGATATACCTTTAAATCAAACTTAATCAGGATAAACCTTTAAATCAAACTTAATCAGGATAAACCTTTAAATCAAACTTAATCAGGATAAACCTTTAAATCAAAATTAATCAAGATATACCTTTAAATCAAAATTAATCAAGATATACCTTTAAATCAAACTTAATCAGGATATACCTTTAAATCAAACTTAATCAGGATAAACCTTTAAATCAAACTTAATCAGGATAAACCTTTAAATTAAACTTAATCAGGATAAACCTTTAAATTAAACTTAATCAGGTTAAACCTTTAAATTAAACTTAATCAGGATAAACCTTTAAATTAAACTTAATCAGGATATACCTTTAAATCAAACTTAATCAGGATAAACCTTTAAATCAAACTTAATCAGGATAAACCTTTAAATCAAACTTAATCAGGATAAACCTTTAAATCAAACTTAATCAGGATAAACCTTTAAATCAAACTTAATCAGGATAAACCTTTAAATCAAACTTAATCAGGATAAACCTTTAAACTAAACTTAATCGAGATAGACCTTTAAACTAAACTTAATCGAGATAGACCTTTAAACTAAACTTAATCGAGATAGACCTTTAAACTAAACTTAATCGAGATAGACCTTTAAACTAAACTTTATCGAGATAGACCTTTAAAGTAAACTTAATCGAGATAGACCTTTAAACTAAACTTAATCGAGATAGACCTTTAAACTAAACTTAATCGAGATAGACCTTTAAACTAAACTTAATCGAGATAGACCTTTAAACTAAACTTAATCGAGATAGACCTTTAAACTAAACTTAATCGAGATAGATCTTTAAACTAAACTTAATCGAGATAGACCTTTAAACTAAACTTAATCGAGATAGACCTTTAATTCAAACTTAACCGAGATAGACCTTTAAACTAAACTTAATCGAGATAGACCTTTAAACTAAACTTAATCGAGATAGACCTTTAATTCAAACTTAATCGAGATAGACCTTTAAACTAAACTTAATCGAGATAGATCTTTAAACTAAACTTAATCGAGATAGACCTTTAAACTAAACTTAATCGAGATAGACCTTTAAACTAAACTTAATCGAGATAGACCTTTAAACTAAACTTAATCAGGATAAACCTTTAAATTAAACTTAATCAGGATATACCTTTAAATCAAACTTAATCAGGATAAACCTTTAAATCAAACTTAATCAGGATAAACCTTTAAATCAAACTTAATCAGGATAAACCTTTAAATCAAACTTAATCAGGATAAACCTTTAAATCAAACTTAATCAGGGTAAACCTTTAAATCAAACTTAATCAGGATAAACCTTTAAACTAAACTTAATCGAGATAGACCTTTAAACTAAACTTAATCGAGATAGACCTTTAAACTAAACTTAATCGAGATAGACCTTTAAACTAAACTTAATCGAGATAGACCTTTAAACTAAACTTAATCGAGATAGACCTTTAAACTAAACTTAATCGAGATAGACCTTTAAACTAAACTTAATCAAGATAGACCTTTAAACTAAACTTAATCGAGATAGACCTTTAAACTAAACTTAATCGAGATAGATTTTTAAACTAAACTTAATCGAGATAGACCTTTAAACTAAACTTAATCGAGATAGACCTTTAAACTAAACTTAATCGAGAGAGACCTTTAAACTAAACTTAATCGAGATAGATCTTTAAACTAAACTTAGTCGAGAGAGACCTTTAAACTAAACTTAATCGAGATAGACCTTTAATTCAAACTTAATCGAGATAGACCTTTAAACTAAACTTAATCGAGATAGATCTTTAAACTAAACTTAATCGAGATAGACCTTTAAACTAAACTTAATCGAGATAGACCTTTAAACTAAACTTAATCGAGATAGATCTTTAAACTAAACTTAATCGAGATAGACCTTTAAACTAAACTTAATCGAGATAGATCTTTAAACTAAACTTAATCGAGGTAGATCTTTAAACTAAACTTAATCGAGATATACCTTTAAATCAAATTTAATAAAGATATACCTTTAAATCAAACTTAATCAGGATATACCTTTAAATCAAACTTAATCAGGATATACCTTTAAATCAAACTTAATCAGGATAAACCTTTAAATCAAACTTAATCAGGATAAACCTTTAAATTAAACTTAATCAGGATAAACCTTTAAATTAAACTTAATCAGGATAAACCTTTAAATTAAACTTAATCAGGATATACCTTTAAATTAAACTTAATCAGGATAAACCTTTAAATTAAACTTAATCAGGATAAACCTTTAAATTAAACTTAATCAGGATATACCTTTAAATCAAACTTAATCAGGATAAACCTTTAAATCAAACTTAATCAGGATAAACCTTTAAATCAAACTTAATCAGGATAAACCTTTAAATCAAAATTAATCAAGATATACCTTTAAATCAAAATTAATCAAGATATACCTTTAAATCAAACTTAATCAGGATATACCTTTAAATCAAACTTAATCAGGATAAACCTTTAAATCAAACTTAATCAGGATAAACCTTTAAATTAAACTTAATCAGGATAAACCTTTAAATTAAACTTAATCAGGTTAAACCTTTAAATTAAACTTAATCAGGATAAACCTTTAAATTAAACTTAATCAGGATATACCTTTAAATCAAACTTAATCAGGATAAACCTTTAAATCAAACTTAATCAGGATAAACCTTTAAATCAAACTTAATCAGGATAAACCTTTAAATCAAACTTAATCAGGATAAACCTTTAAATCAAACTTAATCAGGATAAACCTTTAAATCAAACTTAATCAGGATAAACCTTTAAACTAAACTTAATCGAGATAGACCTTTAAACTAAACTTAATCGAGATAGACCTTTAAACTAAACTTAATCGAGATAGACCTTTAAACTAAACTTAATCGAGATAGACCTTTAAACTAAACTTTATCGAGATAGACCTTTAAAGTAAACTTAATCGAGATAGACCTTTAAACTAAACTTAATCGAGATAGACCTTTAAACTAAACTTAATCGAGATAGACCTTTAAACTAAACTTAATCGAGATAGACCTTTAAACTAAACTTAATCGAGATAGACCTTTAAACTAAACTTAATCGAGATAGATCTTTAAACTAAACTTAATCGAGATAGACCTTTAAACTAAACTTAATCGAGATAGACCTTTAATTCAAACTTAACCGAGATAGACCTTTAAACTAAACTTAATCGAGATAGACCTTTAAACTAAACTTAATCGAGATAGACCTTTAATTCAAACTTAATCGAGATAGACCTTTAAACTAAACTTAATCGAGATAGATCTTTAAACTAAACTTAATCGAGATAGACCTTTAAACTAAACTTAATCGAGATAGACCTTTAAACTAAACTTAATCGAGATAGACCTTTAAACTAAACTTAATCAGGATAAACCTTTAA
This sequence comes from Phalangium opilio, assembly GCF_054372755.1. NCBI lineage: Eukaryota > Metazoa > Arthropoda > Arachnida > Opiliones > Phalangiidae > Phalangium > Phalangium opilio. The sequence goes on from NW_028324260.1 coordinate 1,303,796, forward strand.
ATTAAACTTAATCAGGATATACCTTTAAATCAAACTTAATCAGGATAAACCTTTAAATCAAACTTAATCAGGATAAACCTTTAAATCAAACTTAATCAGGATAAACCTTTAAATCAAACTTAATCAGGATAAACCTTTAAATCAAACTTAATCAGGGTAAACCTTTAAATCAAACTTAATCAGGATAAACCTTTAAACTAAACTTAATCGAGATAGACCTTTAAACTAAACTTAATCGAGATAGACCTTTAAACTAAACTTAATCGAGATAGACCTTTAAACTAAACTTAATCGAGATAGACCTTTAAACTAAACTTAATCGAGATAGACCTTTAAACTAAACTTAATCGAGATAGACCTTTAAACTAAACTTAATCAAGATAGACCTTTAAACTAAACTTAATCGAGATAGACCTTTAAACTAAACTTAATCGAGATAGATTTTTAAACTAAACTTAATCGAGATAGACCTTTAAACTAAACTTAATCGAGATAGACCTTTAAACTAAACTTAATCGAGAGAGACCTTTAAACTAAACTTAATCGAGATAGATCTTTAAACTAAACTTAGTCGAGATAGACCTTTAAACTAAACTTAATCGAGATAGACCTTTAATTCAAACTTAATCGAGATAGACCTTTAAACTAAACTTAATCGAGATAGATCTTTAAACTAAACTTAATCGAGATAGACCTTTAAACTAAACTTAATCGAGATAGACCTTTAAACTAAACTTAATCGAGATAGATCTTTAAACTAAACTTAATCGAGATAGACCTTTAAACTAAACTTAATCGAGATAGATCTTTAAACTAAACTTAATCGAGGTAGATCTTTAAACTAAACTTAATCGAGATATACCTTTAAATCAAATTTAATAAAGATATACCTTTAAATCAAACTTAATCAGGATATACCTTTAAATCAAACTTAATCAGGATATACCTTTAAATCAAACTTAATCAGGATAAACCTTTAAATCAAACTTAATCAGGATAAACCTTTAAATTAAACTTAATCAGGATAAACCTTTAAATTAAACTTAATCAGGATAAACCTTTAAATTAAACTTAATCAGGATATACCTTTAAATCAAACTTAATCAGGATAAACCTTTAAATCAAACTTAATCAGGATAAACCTTTAAATCAAACTTAATCAGGATAAACCTTTAAATCAAACTTAATCAGGATAAACCTTTAAATCAAACTTAATCAGGGTAAACCTTTAAATCAAACTTAATCAGGATAAACCTTTAAACTAAACTTAATCGAGATAGACCTTTAAACTAAACTTAATCGAGATAGACCTTTAAACTAAACTTAATCGAGATAGACCTTTAAACTAAACTTAATCGAGATAGACCTTTAAACTAAACTTAATCGAGATAGACCTTTAAACTAAACTTAATCGAGATAGACCTTTAAACTAAACTTAATCGAGATAGACCTTTAAACTAAACTTAATCGAGATAGACCTTTAAACTAAACTTAATCGAGATAGATTTTTAAACTAAACTTAATCGAGATAGACCTTTAAACTAAACTTAATCGAGATAGACCTTTAAACTAAACTTATTCGAGATAGACCTTTAAATCAAACTTATTCAGGATAAACCTTTAAATCAAACTTAATCAGGATATACCTTTAAATTAAACTTAATCAGGATATACCTTTAAATTAAACTTAATCAGGATAAACCTTTAAATCAAACTTAATCAAGATATACCTTTAAATCAAAATTAATCAAGATATACCTTTAAATCAAAATTAATCAAGATATACCTTTAAATCAAACTTAATCAGGATATACCTTTAAATCAAACTTAATCAGGATAAACCTTTAAATCAAACTTAATCAGGATAAACCTTTAAATTAAACTTAATCAGGATAAACCTTTAAATTAAACTTAATCAGGATAAACCTTTAAATTAAACTTAATCAGGATATACCTTTAAATCAAACTTAATCAGGATAAACCTTTAAATCAAACTTAATCAGGATAAACCTTTAAATCAAACTTAATCAGGATAAACCTTTAAATCAAAATTAATCAAGATATAAATTTAAATCAAAATTAATCAAGATATACCTTTAAATCAAACTTAATCAGGATATACCTTTAAATCAAACTTAATCAGGATAAACCTTTAAATCAAACTTAATCAGGATAAACCTTTAAATTAAACTTAATCAGGAAAAACCTTTAAATTAAACTTAATCAGGTTAAACCTTTAAATTAAACTTAATCAGGATAAACCTTTAAATTAAACTTAATCAGGATATACCTTTAAATCAAACTTAATCAGGATAAACCTTTAAATCAAACTTAATCAGGATAAACCTTTAAATCAAACTTAATCAGGATAAACCTTTAAATCAAACTTAATCAGGATAAACCTTTAAATCAAACTTAATCAGGATAAACCTTTAAATCAAACTTAATCAGGATAAACCTTTAAACTAAACTTAATCGAGATAGACCTTTAAACTAAACTTAATCGAGATAGACCTTTAAACTAAACTTAATCGAGATAGACCTTTAAACTAAACTTAATCGAGATAGACCTTTAAACTAAACTTAATCGAGATAGACCTTTAAACTAAACTTAATCGAGATAGACCTTTAAACTAAACTTAATCGAGATAGACCTTTAAACTAAACTTAATCGAGATAGACCTTTAAACTAAACTTAATCGAGATAGACCTTTAAACTAAACTTAATCGAGATTGACCTTTAAACTAAACTTAATCGAGATAGACCTTTAAATCAAACTTATTCAGGATAAACCTTTAAATCAAACTTAATCAGGATAAACCTTTAAACTAAACTTAATCGAGATAGACCTTTAAACTAAACTTAATCGAGATAGACCTTTAAACTAAACTTAATCGAGATAGATCTTTAAACTAAACTTAATCGAGATATACCTTTAAATCAAACTTAATCAAGATATACCTTTAAATCAAACTTAATCAGGATATACCTTTAAATAAACTTAATCAGGATATACCTTTAAATCAAACTTAATCAGGATAAACCTTTAAATCAAACTTAATCAGGATAAACCTTTAAATCAAACTTAATCAAGATATACCTTTAAATCAAACTTAATCAAGATATACCTTTAAATCAAACTTAATCAAGATATACCTTTAAATCAAACTTAATCAAGATATACCTTTAAATCAAACTTAATCAGGATAAACCTTTAAATCAAACTTAATCAGGATAAACCTTTAAATCAAACTTAATCGAGATAGACCTTTAAACTAAACTTAATCGAGATAGACCTTTAAACTAAACTTAATCGAGATAGACCTTTAAACTAAACTTAATCGAGATAGACCTTTAAACTAAACTTAATCGAGATAGACCTTTAAACTGAACTTAATCGAGATAGACCTTTAAACTGAACTTAATCGAGATAGACCTTTAAACTAAACTTAATCGAGATAGACCTTTAAACTAAACTTAATCGAGATAGACCTTTAAACTAAACTTAATCGAGATAGACCTTTAAACTAAACTTAATCGAGATAGATCTTTAAACTAAACTTAATCGAGATAGACCTTTAAACTAAACTTAATCGAGATAGACCTTTAATTCAAACTTAATCGAGATAGACCTTTAAACTAAACTTAATCGAGATAGATCTTTAAACTAAACTTAATCGAGATAGACCTTTAAACTAAACTTAATCGAGATAGACCTTTAAACTAAACTTAATCGAGATAGACCTTTAAACTAAACTTAATCGAGATAGACCTTTAAACTAAACTTAATCAAGATAGACCTTTAAACTAAACTTAATCGAGATAGACCTTTAAACTAAACTTAATCGAGATAGATTTTTAAACTAAACTTAATCGAGATAGACCTTTAAACTAAACTTAATCGAGATAGACCTTTAAACTAAACTTAATCGAGATAGACCTTTAAATCAAACTTATTCAGGATAAACCTTTAAATCAAACTTAATCAGGATATACCTTTAAATTAAACTTAATCAGGATATACCTTTAAATTAAACTTAATCAGGATAAACCTTTAAATCAAACTTAATCAAGATATACCTTTAAATCAAAATTAATCAAGATATACCTTTAAATCAAAATTAATCAAGATATACCTTTAAATCAAACTTAATCAAGATATACCTTTAAATCAAACTTAATCAGGATATACCTTTAAATCAAACTTAATCAGGTTATACCTTTAAATCAAACTTAATCAGGATAAACCTTTAAATCAAACTTAATCAGGATAAACCTTTAAATCAAACTTAATCAGGATAAACCTTTAAATCAAAATTAATCAAGATATACCTTTAAATCAAAATTAATCAAGATATACCTTTAAATCAAACTTAATCAGGATATACCTTTAAATCAAACTTAATCAGGATAAACCTTTAAATCAAACTTAATCAGGATAAACCTTTAAATTAAACTTAATCAGGATAAACCTTTAAATTAAACTTAATCAGGTTAAACCTTTAAATTAAACTTAATCAGGATAAACCTTTAAATTAAACTTAATCAGGATATACCTTTAAATCAAACTTAATCAGGATAAACCTTTAAATCAAACTTAATCAGGATAAACCTTTAAATCAAACTTAATCAGGATAAACCTTTAAATCAAACTTAATCAGGATAAACCTTTAAATCAAACTTAATCAGGATAAACCTTTAAATCAAACTTAATCAGGATAAACCTTTAAACTAAACTTAATCGAGATAGACCTTTAAACTAAACTTAATCGAGATAGACCTTTAAACTAAACTTAATCGAGATAGACCTTTAAACTAAACTTAATCGAGATAGACCTTTAAACTAAACTTTATCGAGATAGACCTTTAAAGTAAACTTAATCGAGATAGACCTTTAAACTAAACTTAATCGAGATAGACCTTTAAACTAAACTTAATCGAGATAGACCTTTAAACTAAACTTAATCGAGATAGACCTTTAAACTAAACTTAATCGAGATAGACCTTTAAACTAAACTTAATCGAGATAGATCTTTAAACTAAACTTAATCGAGATAGACCTTTAAACTAAACTTAATCGAGATAGACCTTTAATTCAAACTTAACCGAGATAGACCTTTAAACTAAACTTAATCGAGATAGACCTTTAAACTAAACTTAATCGAGATAGACCTTTAATTCAAACTTAATCGAGATAGACCTTTAAACTAAACTTAATCGAGATAGATCTTTAAACTAAACTTAATCGAGATAGACCTTTAAACTAAACTTAATCGAGATAGACCTTTAAACTAAACTTAATCGAGATAGACCTTTAAACTAAACTTAATCAGGATAAACCTTTAAATTAAACTTAATCAGGATATACCTTTAAATCAAACTTAATCAGGATAAACCTTTAAATCAAACTTAATCAGGATAAACCTTTAAATCAAACTTAATCAGGATAAACCTTTAAATCAAACTTAATCAGGATAAACCTTTAAATCAAACTTAATCAGGGTAAACCTTTAAATCAAACTTAATCAGGATAAACCTTTAAACTAAACTTAATCGAGATAGACCTTTAAACTAAACTTAATCGAGATAGACCTTTAAACTAAACTTAATCGAGATAGACCTTTAAACTAAACTTAATCGAGATAGACCTTTAAACTAAACTTAATCGAGATAGACCTTTAAACTAAACTTAATCGAGATAGACCTTTAAACTAAACTTAATCAAGATAGACCTTTAAACTAAACTTAATCGAGATAGACCTTTAAACTAAACTTAATCGAGATAGATTTTTAAACTAAACTTAATCGAGATAGACCTTTAAACTAAACTTAATCGAGATAGACCTTTAAACTAAACTTAATCGAGAGAGACCTTTAAACTAAACTTAATCGAGATAGATCTTTAAACTAAACTTAGTCGAGATAGACCTTTAAACTAAACTTAATCGAGATAGACCTTTAATTCAAACTTAATCGAGATAGACCTTTAAACTAAACTTAATCGAGATAGATCTTTAAACTAAACTTAATCGAGATAGACCTTTAAACTAAACTTAATCGAGATAGACCTTTAAACTAAACTTAATCGAGATAGATCTTTAAACTAAACTTAATCGAGATAGACCTTTAAACTAAACTTAATCGAGATAGATCTTTAAACTAAACTTAATCGAGGTAGATCTTTAAACTAAACTTAATCGAGATATACCTTTAAATCAAATTTAATAAAGATATACCTTTAAATCAAACTTAATCAGGATATACCTTTAAATCAAACTTAATCAGGATATACCTTTAAATCAAACTTAATCAGGATAAACCTTTAAATCAAACTTAATCAGGATAAACCTTTAAATTAAACTTAATCAGGATAAACCTTTAAATTAAACTTAATCAGGATAAACCTTTAAATTAAACTTAATCAGGATATACCTTTAAATTAAACTTAATCAGGATAAACCTTTAAATTAAACTTAATCAGGATAAACCTTTAAATTAAACTTAATCAGGATATACCTTTAAATCAAACTTAATCAGGATAAACCTTTAAATCAAACTTAATCAGGATAAACCTTTAAATCAAACTTAATCAGGATAAACCTTTAAATCAAAATTAATCAAGATATACCTTTAAATCAAAATTAATCAAGATATACCTTTAAATCAAACTTAATCAGGATATACCTTTAAATCAAACTTAATCAGGATAAACCTTTAAATCAAACTTAATCAGGATAAACCTTTAAATTAAACTTAATCAGGATAAACCTTTAAATTAAACTTAATCAGGTTAAACCTTTAAATTAAACTTAATCAGGATAAACCTTTAAATTAAACTTAATCAGGATATACCTTTAAATCAAACTTAATCAGGATAAACCTTTAAATCAAACTTAATCAGGATAAACCTTTAAATCAAACTTAATCAGGATAAACCTTTAAATCAAACTTAATCAGGATAAACCTTTAAATCAAACTTAATCAGGATAAACCTTTAAATCAAACTTAATCAGGATAAACCTTTAAACTAAACTTAATCGAGATAGACCTTTAAACTAAACTTAATCGAGATAGACCTTTAAACTAAACTTAATCGAGATAGACCTTTAAACTAAACTTAATCGAGATAGACCTTTAAACTAAACTTTATCGAGATAGACCTTTAAAGTAAACTTAATCGAGATAGACCTTTAAACTAAACTTAATCGAGATAGACCTTTAAACTAAACTTAATCGAGATAGACCTTTAAACTAAACTTAATCGAGATAGACCTTTAAACTAAACTTAATCGAGATAGACCTTTAAACTAAACTTAATCGAGATAGATCTTTAAACTAAACTTAATCGAGATAGACCTTTAAACTAAACTTAATCGAGATAGACCTTTAATTCAAACTTAACCGAGATAGACCTTTAAACTAAACTTAATCGAGATAGACCTTTAAACTAAACTTAATCGAGATAGACCTTTAATTCAAACTTAATCGAGATAGACCTTTAAACTAAACTTAATCGAGATAGATCTTTAAACTAAACTTAATCGAGATAGACCTTTAAACTAAACTTAATCGAGATAGACCTTTAAACTAAACTTAATCGAGATAGACCTTTAAACTAAACTTAATCAGGATAAACCTTTAAATTAAACTTAATCAGGATATACCTTTAAATCAAACTTAATCAGGATAAACCTTTAAATCAAACTTAATCAGGATAAACCTTTAAATCAAACTTAATCAGGATAAACCTTTAAATCAAACTTAATCAGGATAAACCTTTAAATCAAACTTAATCAGGGTAAACCTTTAAATCAAACTTAATCAGGATAAACCTTTAAACTAAACTTAATCGAGATAGACCTTTAAACTAAACTTAATCGAGATAGACCTTTAAACTAAACTTAATCGAGATAGACCTTTAAACTAAACTTAATCGAGATAGACCTTTAAACTAAACTTAATCGAGATAGACCTTTAAACTAAACTTAATCGAGATAGACCTTTAAACTAAACTTAATCAAGATAGACCTTTAAACTAAACTTAATCGAGATAGACCTTTAAACTAAACTTAATCGAGATAGATTTTTAAACTAAACTTAATCGAGATAGACCTTTAAACTAAACTTAATCGAGATAGACCTTTAAACTAAACTTAATCGAGAGAGACCTTTAAACTAAACTTAATCGAGATAGATCTTTAAACTAAACTTAGTCGAGATAGACCTTTAAACTAAACTTAATCGAGATAGACCTTTAATTCAAACTTAATCGAGATAGACCTTTAAACTAAACTTAATCGAGATAGATCTTTAAACTAAACTTAATCGAGATAGACCTTTAAACTAAACTTAATCGAGATAGACCTTTAAACTAAACTTAATCGAGATAGATCTTTAAACTAAACTTAATCGAGATAGACCTTTAAACTAAACTTAATCGAGATAGATCTTTAAACTAAACTTAATCGAGGTAGATCTTTAAACTAAACTTAATCGAGATATACCTTTAAATCAAATTTAATAAAGATATACCTTTAAATCAAACTTAATCAGGATATACCTTTAAATCAAACTTAATCAGGATATACCTTTAAATCAAACTTAATCAGGATAAACCTTTAAATCAAACTTAATCAGGATAAACCTTTAAATTAAACTTAATCAGGATAAACCTTTAAATTAAACTTAATCAGGATAAACCTTTAAATTAAACTTAATCAGGATATACCTTTAAATCAAACTTAATCAGGATAAACCTTTAAATCAAACTTAATCAGGATAAACCTTTAAATCAAACTTAATCAGGATAAACCTTTAAATCAAACTTAATCAGGATAAACCTTTAAATCAAACTTAATCAGGGTAAACCTTTAAATCAAACTTAATCAGGATAAACCTTTAAACTAAACTTAATCGAGATAGACCTTTAAACTAAACTTAATCGAGATAGACCTTTAAACTAAACTTAATCGAGATAGACCTTTAAACTAAACTTAATCGAGATAGACCTTTAAACTAAACTTAATCGAGATAGACCTTTAAACTAAACTTAATCGAGATAGACCTTTAAACTAAACTTAATCGAGATAGACCTTTAAACTAAACTTAATCGAGATAGACCTTTAAACTAAACTTAATCGAGATAGATTTTTAAACTAAACTTAATCGAGATAGACCTTTAAACTAAACTTAATCGAGATAGACCTTTAAACTAAACTTATTCGAGATAGACCTTTAAATCAAACTTATTCAGGATAAACCTTTAAATCAAACTTAATCAGGATATACCTTTAAATTAAACTTAATCAGGATATACCTTTAAATTAAACTTAATCAGGATAAATCTTTAAATCAAACTTAATCAAGATATACCTTTAAATCAAAATTAATCAAGATATACCTTTAAATCAAAATTAATCAAGATATACCTTTAAATCAAACTTAATCAGGATATACCTTTAAATCAAACTTAATCAGGATAAACCTTTAAATCAAACTTAATCAGGATAAACCTTTAAATTAAACTTAATCAGGATAAACCTTTAAATTAAACTTAATCAGGATAAACCTTTAAATTAAACTTAATCAGGATATACCTTTAAATCAAACTTAATCAGGATAAACCTTTAAATCAAACTTAATCAGGATAAACCTTTAAATCAAACTTAATCAGGATAAACCTTTAAATCAAAATTAATCAAGATATAAATTTAAATCAAAATTAATCAAGATATACCTTTAAATCAAACTTAATCAGGATATACCTTTAAATCAAACTTAATCAGGATAAACCTTTAAATCAAACTTAATCAGGATAAACCTTTAAATTAAACTTAATCAGGAAAAACCTTTAAATTAAACTTAATCAGGTTAAACCTTTAAATTAAACTTAATCAGGATAAACCTTTAAATTAAACTTAATCAGGATATACCTTTAAATCAAACTTAATCAGGATAAACCTTTAAATCAAACTTAATCAGGATAAACCTTTAAATCAAACTTAATCAGGATAAACCTTTAAATCAAACTTAATCAGGATAAACCTTTAAATCAAACTTAATCAGGATAAACCTTTAAATCAAACTTAATCAGGATAAACCTTTAAACTAAACTTAATCGAGATAGACCTTTAAACTAAACTTAATCGAGATAGACCTTTAAACTAAACTTAATCGAGATAGACCTTTAAACTAAACTTAATCGAGATAGACCTTTAAACTAAACTTAATCGAGATAGACCTTTAAACTAAACTTAATCGAGATAGACCTTTAAACTAAACTTAATCGAGATAGACCTTTAAACTAAACTTAATCGAGATAGACCTTTAAACTAAACTTAATCGAGATAGACCTTTAAACTAAACTTAATCGAGATTGACCTTTAAACTAAACTTAATCGAGATAGACCTTTAAATCAAACTTATTCAGGATAAACCTTTAAATCAAACTTAATCAGGATAAACCTTTAAACTAAACTTAATCGAGATAGACCTTTAAACTAAACTTAATCGAGATAGACCTTTAAACTAAACTTAATCGAGATAGATCTTTAAACTAAACTTAATCGAGATATACCTTTAAATCAAACTTAATCAAGATATACCTTTAAATCAAACTTAATCAGGATATACCTTTAAATAAACTTAATCAGGATATACCTTTAAATCAAACTTAATCAGGATAAACCTTTAAATCAAACTTAATCAGGATAAACCTTTAAATCAAACTTAATCAAGATATACCTTTAAATCAAACTTAATCAAGATATACCTTTAAATCAAACTTAATCAAGATATACCTTTAAATCAAACTTAATCAAGATATACCTTTAAATCAAACTTAATCAGGATAAACCTTTAAATCAAACTTAATCAAGATATACCTTTAAACTAAACTTAATCGAGATAGACCTTTAAACTAAACTTAATCGAGATAGACCTTTAAACTAAACTTAATCGAGATAGACCTTTAAACTAAACTTAATCGAGATAGACCTTTAAACTAAACTTAATCGAGATAGACCTTTAAACTAAACTTAATCGAGATAGACCTTTAAACTAAACTTAATCGAGATAGACCTTTAAACTAAACTTAATCGAGATAGATCTTTAAACTAAACTTAATCGAGATAGACCTTTAAACTAAACTTAATCGAGATAGACCTTTAATTCAAACTTAATCGAGATAGACCTTTAAACTAAACTTAATCGAGATAGATCTTTAAACTAAACTTAATCGAGATAGACCTTTAAACTAAACTTAATCGAGATAGACCTTTAAACTAAACTTAATCGAGATAGACCTTTAAACTAAACTTAATCGAGATAGACCTTTAAACTAAACTTAATCAAGATAGACCTTTAAACTAAACTTAATCGAGATAGACCTTTAAACTAAACTTAATCGAGATAGATTTTTAAACTAAACTTAATCGAGATAGACCTTTAAACTAAACTTAATCGAGATAGACCTTTAAACTAAACTTAATCGAGATAGACCTTTAAATCAAACTTATTCAGGATAAACCTTTAAATCAAACTTAATCAGGATATACCTTTAAATTAAACTTAATCAGGATATACCTTTAAATTAAACTTAATCAGGATAAACCTTTAAATCAAACTTAATCAAGATATACCTTTAAATCAAAATTAATCAAGATATACCTTTAAATCAAAATTAATCAAGATATACCTTTAAATCAAACTTAATCAAGATATACCTTTAAATCAAACTTAATCAGGATATACCTTTAAATCAAACTTAATCAGGTTATACCTTTAAATCAAACTTAATCAGGATAAACCTTTAAATCAAACTTAATCAGGATAAACCTTTAAATCAAACTTAATCAGGATAAACCTTTAAATCAAACTTAATCAGGATAAACCTTTAAATCAAACTTATTCAAGATATACCTTTAAATCAAACTTAATCAAGATATACCTTTAAATCAAACTTAATCAGGATAAACCTTTAAATCAAACTTAATCAAGATATACCTTTAAACTAAACTTAATCGAGATAGACCTTTAAACTAAACTTAATCGAGATAGACCTTTAAACTAAACTTAATCGAGATAGACCTTTAAACTAAACTTAATCGAGATAGACCTTTAAACTAAACTTAATCGAGATAGACCTTTAAACTAAACTTAATCGAGATAGACCTTTAAACTAAACTTAATCGAGATAGACCTTTAAACTAAACTTAATCGAGATAGATCTTTAAACTAAACTTAATCGAGATAGACCTTTAAACTAAACTTAATCGAGATAGATCTTTAAACTAAACTTAATCGAGATAGACCTTTAATTCAAACTTAATCGAGATAGACCTTTAAACTAAACTTAATCGAGATAGATCTTTAAACTAAACTTAATCGAGATAGACCTTTAAACTAAACTTAATCGAGATAGACCTTTAAACTAAACTTAATCGAGATAGACCTTTAAATCAAACTTAATCAGGATAAACCTTTAAATCAAACTTAATCAAGATATACCTTTAAACTAAACTTAATCGAGATAGACCTTTAAACTAAACTTAATCGAGATAGACCTTTAAACTAAACTTAATCGAGATAGACCTTTAAACTAAACTTAATCGAGATAGACCTTTAAACTAAACTTAATCGAGATAGACCTTTAAACTAAACTTAATCGAGATAGACCTTTAAACTGAACTTAATCGAGATAGACCTTTAAACTAAACTTAATCGAGATAGACCTTTAAACTAAACTTAATCGAGATAGACCTTTAAACTAAACTTAATCGAGATAGACCTTTAAACTAAACTTAATCGAGATAGATCTTTAAACTAAACTTAATCGAGATAGACCTTTAAACTAAACTTAATCGAGATAGACCTTTAATTCAAACTTAATCGAGATAGACCTTTAAACTAAACTTAATCGAGATAGATCTTTAAACTAAACTTAATCGAGATAGACCTTTAAACTAAACTTAATCGAGATAGACCTTTAAACTAAACTTAATCGAGATAGACCTTTAAACTAAACTTAATCGAGATAGACCTTTAAACTAAACTTAATCAAGATAGACCTTTAAACTAAACTTAATCGAGATAGACCTTTAAACTAAACTTAATCGAGATAGATTTTTAAACTAAACTTAATCGAGATAGACCTTTAAACTAAACTTAATCGAGATAGACCTTTAAACTAAACTTAATCGAGATAGACCTTTAAATCAAACTTATTCAGGATAAACCTTTAAATCAAACTTAATCAGGATATACCTTTAAATTAAACTTAATCAGGATATACCTTTAAATTAAACTTAATCAGGATAAACCTTTAAATCAAACTTAATCAAGATATACCTTTAAATCAAAATTAATCAAGATATACCTTTAAATCAAAATTAATCAAGATATACCTTTAAATCAAACTTAATCAAGATATACCTTTAAATCAAACTTAATCAGGATATACCTTTAAATCAAACTTAATCAGGTTATACCTTTAAATCAAACTTAATCAGGATAAACCTTTAAATCAAACTTAATCAGGATAAACCTTTAAATCAAACTTAATCAGGATAAACCTTTAAATCAAACTTAATCAGGATAAACCTTTAAATCAAACTTAATCAAGATATACCTTTAAATCAAACTTAATCAAGATATACCTTTAAATCAAACTTAATCAGGATAAACCTTTAAATCAAACTTAATCAAGATATACCTTTAAACTAAACTTAATCGAGATAGACCTTTAAACTAAACTTAATCGAGATAGACCTTTAAACTAAACTTAATCGAGATAGACCTTTAAACTAAACTTAATCGAGATAGACCTTTAAACTAAACTTAATCGAGATAGACCTTTAAACTAAACTTAATCGAGATAGACCTTTAAACTAAACTTAATCGAGATAGATCTTTAAACTAAACTTAATCGAGATAGACCTTTAAACTAAACTTAATCGAGATAGATCTTTAAACTAAACTTAATCGAGATAGACCTTTAATTCAAACTTAATCGAGATAGACCTTTAAACTAAACTTAATCGAGATAGACCTTTAAACTAAACTTAATCGAGATAGACCTTTAAACTAAACTTAATCGAGATAGACCTTTAAACTAAACTTAATCGAGATAGATCTTTAAACTAAACTTAATCGAGATAGACCTTTAAACTAAACTTAATCGAGATAGACCTTTAATTCAAACTTAATCGAGATAGACCTTTAAACTAAACTTAATCGAGATAGATCTTTAAACTAAACTTAATCGAGATAGACCTTTAAACTAAACTTAATCGAGATAGACCTTTAAACTAAACTTAATCGAGATAGACCTTTAAACTAAACTTAATCGAGATAGACCTTTAAACTAAACTTAATCAAGATAGACCTTTAAACTAAACTTAATCGAGATAGACCTTTAAACTAAACTTAATCGAGATAGATTTTTAAACTAAACTTAATCGAGATAGACCTTTAAACTAAACTTAATCGAGATAGACCTTTAAACTAAACTTAATCGAGATAGACCTTTAAATCAAACTTATTCAGGATAAACCTTTAAATCAAACTTAATCAGGATATACCTTTAAATTAAACTTAATCAGGATATACCTTTAAATTAAACTTAATCAGGATAAACCTTTAAATCAAACTTAATCAAGATATACCTTTAAATCAAAATTAATCAAGATATACCTTTAAATCAAAATTAATCAAGATATACCTTTAAATCAAACTTAATCAAGATATACCTTTAAATCAAACTTAATCAGGATATACCTTTAAATCAAACTTAATCAGGTTATACCTTTAAATCAAACTTAATCAGGATAAACCTTTAAATCAAACTTAATCAGGATAAACCTTTAAATCAAACTTAATCAGGATAAACCTTTAAATCAAACTTAATCAGGATAAACCTTTAAATCAAACTTAATCAAGATATACCTTTAAATCAAACTTAATCAAGATATACCTTTAAATCAAACTTAATCAGGATAAACCTTTAAATCAAACTTAATCAAGATATACCTTTAAACTAAACTTAATCGAGATAGACCTTTAAACTAAACTTAATCGAGATAGACCTTTAAACTAAACTTAATCGAGATAGACCTTTAAACTAAACTTAATCGAGATAGACCTTTAAACTAAACTTAATCGAGATAGACCTTTAAACTAAACTTAATCGAGATAGACCTTTAAACTAAACTTAATCGAGATAGATCTTTAAACTAAACTTAATCGAGATAGACCTTTAAACTAAACTTAATCGAGATAGATCTTTAAACTAAACTTAATCGAGATAGACCTTTAATTCAAACTTAATCGAGATAGACCTTTAAACTAAACTTAATCGAGATAGATCTTTAAACTAAACTTAATCGAGATAGACCTTTAAACTAAACTTAATCGAGATAGACCTTTAAACTAAACTTAATCGAGATAGACCTTTAAATCAAACTTAATCAGGATAAACCTTTAAATCAAACTTAATCAGGATAAACCTTTAAATCAAACTTAATCAGGATAAACCTTTAAACTAAACTTAATCGAGATAGACCTTTAAACTAAACTTAAGCGAGATAGACCTTTAAAGTAAACTTAATCGAGATAGACCTTTAATTCAAACTTAATCGAGATAGACCTTTAAACTAAACTTAATCGAGATAGATCTTTAAACTAAACTTAATCGAGATAGACCTTTAAACTAAACTTAATCGAGATAGACCTTTAAACTAAACTTAATCGAGATAGACCTTTAAACTAAACTTAATCGAGATAGACCTTTAAACTAAACTTAATCAAGATAGACCTTTAAACTAAACTTAATCGAGATAGACCTTTAAACTAAACTTAATCGAGATAGATTTTTAAACTAAACTTAATCGAGATAGACCTTTAAACTAAACTTAATCGAGATAGACCTTTAAACTAAACTTAATCGAGATAGACCTTTAAATCAAACTTATTCAGGATAAACCTTTAAATCAAACTTAATCAGGATATACCTTTAAATTAAACTTAATCAGGATATACCTTTAAATTAAACTTAATCAGGATAAACCTTTAAATCAAACTTAATCAAGATATACCTTTAAATCAAAATTAATCAAGATATACCTTTAAATCAAAATTAATCAAGATATACCTTTAAATCAAACTGAATCAGGATATACCTTTAAATCAAACTTAATCAGGATAAACCTTTAAATCAAACTTAATCAGGATAAACCTTTAAATTAAACTTAATCAGGATAAACCTTTAAATTAAACTTAATCAGGATATACCTTTAAATCAAACTTAATCAGGATAAACCTTTAAATCAAACTTAATCAGGATAAACCTTTAAATCAAACTTAATCAGGATAAACCTTTAAATCAAAATTAATCAAGATATACCTTTAAATCAAAATTAATCAAGATATACCTTTAAATCAAACTTAATCAGGATATACCTTTAAATCAAACTTAATCAGGATAAACCTTTAAATCAAACTTAATCAGGATAAACCTTTAAATTAAACTTAATCAGGATAAACCTTTAAATTAAACTTAATCAGGTTAAACCTTTAAATCAAACTTAATCAGGATAAACCTTTAAATCAAACTTAATCAGGATAAACCTTTAAATCAAACTTAATCAGGATAAACCTTTAAATCAAACTTAATCAGGATAAACCTTTAAATCAAACTTAATCAGGATAAACCTTTAAATCAAACTTAATCAGGATAAACCTTTAAACTAAACTTAATCGAGATAGACCTTTAAACTAAACTTAATCGAGATAGACCTTTAAACTAAACTTAATCGAGATAGACCTTTAAACTAAACTTAATCGAGATAGACCTTTAAACTAAACTTAATCGAGATAGACCTTTAAACTAAACTTAATCGAGATAGACCTTTAAACTAAACTTAATCGAGATAGACCTTTAAACTAAACTTAATCGAGATATACCTTTAAATCAAACTTATTCAGGATAAACCTTTAAATCAAACTTAATCAGGATAAACCTTTAAACTAAACTTAATCGAGATAGACCTTTAAACTAAACTTAATCGAGATAGACCTTTAAACTAAACTTAATCGAGATAGATCTTTAAACTAAACTTAATCGAGATATACCTTTAAATCAAACTTAATCAAGATATACCTTTAAATCAAACTTAATCAGGATATACCTTTAAATCAAACTTAATCAGGTTATACCTTTAAATCAAACTTAATCAGGATAAACCTTTAAATCAAACTTAATCAGGATAAACCTTTAAATCAAACTTAATCAGGATAAACCTTTAAATCAAACTTAATCAGGATAAACCTTTAAATCAAACTTAATCAAGATATACCTTTAAATCAAACTTAATCAAGATATACCTTTAAATCAAACTTAATCAAGATATACCTTTAAATCAAACTTAATCAAGATATACCTTTAAATCAAACTTAATCAGGATAAACCTTTAAATCAAACTTAATCAAGATATACCTTTAAACTAAACTTAATCGAGATAGACCTTTAAACTAAACTTAATCGAGATAGACCTTTAAACTAAACTTAATCGAGATAGACCTTTAAACTAAACTTAATCGAGATAGACCTTTAAACTAAACTTAATCGAGATAGACCTTTAAACTAAGCTTAATCGAGATAGACCTTTAAACTAAACTTAATCGAGATAGACCTTTAAACTAAACTTAATCGAGATAGACCTTTAAACTAAACTTAATCGAGATAGACCTTTAAACTAAACTTAATCGAGATAGACCTTTAAACTAAACTTAATCGAGATAGATCTTTAAACTAAACTTAATCGAGATAGACCTTTAAACTAAACTTAATCGAGATAGACCTTTAATTCAAACTTAATCGAGATAGACCTTTAAACTAAACTTAATCGAGATAGATCTTTAAACTAAACTTAATCGAGATAGACCTTTAAACTAAACTTAATCGAGATAGACCTTTAAACTAAACTTAATCGAGATAGACCTTTAAACTAAACTTAATCGAGATATACCTTTAAATCAAACTTATTCAGGATAAACCTTTAAATTAAACTTAATCAGGATAAACCTTTAAATTAAACTTAATCAGGATATACCTTTAAATTAAACTTAATCAGGATATACCTTTAAATCAAACTTAATCAGGATAAACCTTTAAATCAAACTTAATCAGGATAAACCTTTAAACTAAACTTAATCGAGATAGACCTTTAAACTAAACTTAATCGAGATAGACCTTTAAAGTAAACTTAATCGAGATAGACCTTTAAACTAAACTTAATCGAGATAGACCTTTAAACTAAACTTAATCGAGATAGATCTTTAAACTAAACTTAATCGAGATAGACCTTTAAACTAAACTTAATCGAGATAGATCTTTAAACTAAACTTAATCGAGATAGATCTTTAAACTAAACTTAATCGAGATAGACCTTTAAACTAAACTTAATCGAGATAGACCTTTAAACTAAACTTAATCGAGATAGACCTTTAAACTAAACTTAATCGAGATAGACCTTTAAACTAAACTTAATCGAGATAGACCTTTAAACTAAACTTAATCGAGATAGACCTTTAAACTAAACTTAATCGAGATAGACCTTTAAACTAAACTTAATCGAGATAGACCTTTAAACTAAACTTAATCGAGATAGACCTTTAAACTAAACTTAATCGAGATAGACCTTTAAACTAAACTTAACCGAGATAGACCTTTAAACTAAACTTAATCGAGATAGACCTTTAAACTAAACTTAATCGAGATAGACCTTTAAACTAAACTTAATCGAGATAGACCTTTAAACTAAACTTAATCGAGATATACCTTTAAACTAAACTTAATCGAGATAGACCTTTAAACTAAACTTAATCGAGATAGATCTTTAAACTAAACTTAATCGAGATAGACCTTTAATTCAAACTTAATCGAGATAGACCTTTAAACTAAACTTAATCGAGATAGATCTTTAAACTAAACTTAATCGAGATAGACCTTTAAACTAAACTTAATCGAGATAGATCTTTAAACTAAACTTAATCGAGATAGACCTTTAAACTAAACTTAATCGAGATAGACCTTTAAACTAAACTTAATCGAGATAGACCTTTAAACTAAACTTAATCGAGATAGACCTTTAAACTAAACATAATCGAGATTGACCTTTAAACTAAACTTAATCGAGATAGACCTTTAAATCAAACTTAATCGAGATATACCTTTAAATCAAACTTAATCAGGATAAACCTTTAAATCAAACTTAATCAGGATAAACCTTTAAATCAAACTTAATCAGGATAAACCTTTTAATCAAACTTAATCAGGATAAACCTTTAAACTAAACTTAATCGAGATAGACCTTTAAACTAAACTTAAGCGAGATAGACCTTTAAAGTAAACTTAATCGAGATAGACCTTTAAACTAAACTTAATCGAGATAGATCTTTAAACTAAACTTAATCGAGATAGACCTTTAAACTAAACTTAATCGAGATAGATCTTTAAACTAAACTTAATCGAGATAGATCTTTAAACTAAACTTAATCGAGATAGACCTTTAAACTAAACTTAATCGAGATAGACCTTTAAACTAAACTTAATCGAGATAGACCTTTAAACTAAACTTAATCGAGATAGACCTTTAAACTAAACTTAATCGAGATAGACCTTTAAACTAAACTTAATCGAGATAGACCTTTAAACTAAACTTAATCGAGATAGACCTTTAAACTAAACTTAATCGAGATAGACCTTTAAACTAAACTTAATCGAGATAGACCTTTAAACTAAACTTAATCGAGATAGACCTTTAAACTAAACTTAATCGAGATAGACCTTTAAACTTAACTTAATCGTGATAGACCTTTAAACTAAACTTAATCGAGATAGACCTTTAAACTAAACTTAATCGAGATAGACCTTTAAACTAAACTTAATCGAGATAGACCTTTAAACTAAACTTAATCGAGATAGACCTTTAAACTAAACTTAACCGAGATAGACCTTTAAACTAAACTTAACCGAGATAGACCTTTAAACTAAACTTAATCGAGATAGACCTTTAAACTAAACTTAATCGAGATAGACCTTTAAACTAAACTTAATCGAGATAGATCTTTAAACTAAACTTAATCGAGATAGACCTTTAATTCAAACTTAATCGAGATAGACCTTTAAACTAAACTTAATCGAGATAGATCTTTAAACTAAACTTAATCGAGATAGACCTTTAAACTAAACTTAATCGAGATAGACCTTTAAACTAAACTTAATCGAGATAGACCTTTAAACTAAACTTAATCGAGATAGACCTTTAAACTAAACATAATCGAGATTGACCTTTAAACTAAACTTAATCGAGATAGACCTTTAAATCAAACTTAATCGAGATATACCTTTAAATCAAACTTAATCAGGATAAACCTTTAAATCAAACTTAATCAGGATAAACCTTTAAATCAAACTTAATCAGGATAAACCTTTTAATCAAACTTAATCAGGATAAACCTTTAAACTAAACTTAATCGAGATAGACCTTTAAACTAAACTTAAGCGAGATAGACCTTTAAAGTAAACTTAATCGAGATAGACCTTTAAACTAAACTTAATCGAGATAGATCTTTAAACTAAACTTAATCGAGATAGACCTTTAAACTAAACTTAATCGAGATAGATCTTTAAACTAAACTTAATCGAGATAGATCTTTAAACTAAACTTAATCGAGATAGACCTTTAAACTAAACTTAATCGAGATAGACCTTTAAACTAAACTTAATCGAGATAGACCTTTAAACTAAACTTAATCGAGATAGACCTTTAAACTAAACTTAATCGAGATAGACCTTTAAACTAAACTTAATCGAGATAGACCTTTAAACTAAACTTAATCGAGATAGACCTTTAAACTAAACTTAATCGAGATAGACCTTTAAACTAAACTTAATCGAGATAGACCTTTAAACTAAACTTAATCGAGATAGACCTTTAAACTAAACTTAATCGAGATAGACCTTTAAACTAAACTTAATCGAGATAGACCTTTAAACTAAACTTAATCGAGATAGACCTTTAAACTTAACTTAATCGTGATAGACCTTTAAACTAAACTTAATCGAGATAGACCTTTAAACTAAACTTAATCGAGATAGACCTTTAAACTAAACTTAATCGAGATAGACCTTTAAACTAAACTTAATCGAGATAGACCTTTAAACTAAACTTAACCGAGATAGACCTTTAAACTAAACTTAACCGAGATAGACCTTTAAACTAAACTTAATCGAGATAGACCTTTAAACTAAACTTAATCGAGATAGACCTTTAAACTAAACTTAATCGAGATAGACCTTTAAACTAAACTTAATCGAGATAGACCTTTAAACTAAACTTAATCGAGATAGACCTTTAAACTAAACTTAATCGAGATAGACCTTTAAACTAAACTTAATCGAGATAGACCTTTAAACTAAACTTAATCGAGATAGATCTTTAAACTAAACTTAATCGAGATAGACCTTTAAACTAAACTTAATCGAGATAGATCTTTAAACTAATTTAATCGAGATAGACCTTTAAACTAAACTTAATCGAGATAGACCTTTAAACTAAACTTAATCGAGATATACCTTTAAACTAAACTTAATCGAGATAGACCTTTAAACTAAACTTAATCGAGATAGATCTTTAAACTAAACTTAATCGAGATAGACCTTTAATTCAAACTTAATCGAGATAGACCTTTAAACTAAACTTAATCGAGATAGACCTTTAAACTAAACTTAATCGAGATAGACCTTTAAACTAAACTTAATCGAGATAGACCTTTAAACTAAACTTAATCGAGATTGACCTTTAAACTAAACTTAATCGAGATAGACCTTTAAATCAAACTTAATCGAGATATACCTTTAAATCAAACTTAATCAGGGTAAACCTTTAAATCAAACTTAATCAGGATAAACCTTTAAACTAAACTTAATCGAGATAGACCTTTAAACTAAACTTAATCGAGATAGACCTTTAAACTAAACTTAATCGAGATAGACCTTTAAACTAAACTTAATCGAGATAGACCTTTAAACTAAACTTAATCGAGATAGACCTTTAAACTAAACTTAATCGAGATAGACCTTTAAACTAAACTTAATCGAGATAGACCTTTAAACTAAACTTAATCAAGATAGACCTTTAAACTAAACTTAATCGAGATAGACCTTTAAACTAAACTTAATCGAGATAGATTTTTAAACTAAACTTAATCGAGATAGACCTTTAAACTAAACTTAATCGAGATAGACCTTTAAACTAAACTTAATCGAGATAGACCTTTAAATCAAACTTATTCAGGATAAACCTTTAAATCAAACTTAATCAGGATATACCTTTAAATTAAACTTAATCAGGATATACCTTTAAATTAAACTTAATCAGGATAAACCTTTAAATCAAACTTAATCAAGATATACCTTTAAATCAAAATTAATCAAGATATACCTTTAAATCAAAATTAATCAAGATATACCTTTAAATCAAAATTAATCAAGATATACCTTTAAATCAAACTTAATCAGGATATACCTTTAAATCAAACTTAATCAGGATAAACCTTTAAATCAAACTTAATCAGGATAAACCTTTAAATTAAACTTAATCAGGATAAACCTTTAAATTAAACTTAATCAGGGTAAACCTTTAAATTAAACTTAATCAGGATAAACCTTTAAATTAAACTTAATCAGGATATACCTTTAAATCAAACTTAATCAGGATAAACCTTTAAATCAAACTTAATCAGGATAAACCTTTAAATCAAACTTAATCAGGATAAACCTTTAAATCAAAATTAATCAAGATATACCTTTAAATCAAAATTAATCAAGATATACCTTTAAATCAAACTTAATCAGGATATACCTTTAAATCAAACTTAATCAGGATAAACCTTTAAATCAAACTTAATCAGGATAAACCTTTAAATTAAACTTAATCAGGATAAACCTTTAAATTAAACTTAATCAGGTTAAACCTTTAAATTAAACTTAATCAGGATAAACCTTTAAATTAAACTTAATCAGGATATACCTTTAAATCAAACTTAATCAGGATAAACCTTTAAATCAAACTTAATCAGGATAAACCTTTAAATCAAACTTAATCAGGATAAACCTTTAAATCAAACTTAATCAGGATAAACCTTTAAATCAAACTTAATCAGGATAAACCTTTAAATCAAACTTAATCAGGATAAACCTTTAAACTAAACTTAATCGAGATAGACCTTTAAACTAAACTTAATCGAGATAGACCTTTAAACTAAACTTAATCGAGATAGACCTTTAAACTAAACTTAATCGAGATAGACCTTTAAACTAAACTTAATCGAGATAGACCTTTAAACTAAACTTAATCGAGATAGACCTTTAAACTAAACTTAATCGAGATAGACCTTTAAACTAAACTTAATCGAGATAGACCTTTAAACTAAACTTAATCGAGATAGACCTTTAAACTAAACTTAATCGAGATTGATCTTTAAACTAAACTTAATCGAGATAGACCTTTAAATCAAACTTATTCAGGATAAACCTTTAAATCAAACTTAATCAGGATAAACCTTTAAACTAAACTTAATCGAGATAGACCTTTAAACTAAACTTAATCGAGATAGACCTTTAAACTAAACTTAATCGAGATAGATCTTTAAACTAAACTTAATCGAGATATACCTTTAAATCAAACTTAATCAGGATATACCTTTAAATCAAACTTAATCAGGATATACCTTTAAATCAAACTTAATCAGGATAAACCTTTAAATCAAACTTAATCAGGATAAACCTTTAAATCAAACTTAATCAAGATATACCTTTAAATCAAACTTAATCAAGATATACCTTTAAATCAAACTTAATCAAGATATACCTTTAAATCAAACTTAATCAAGATATACCTTTAAATCAAACTTAATCAGGATAAACCTTTAAATCAAACTTAATCAAGATATACCTTTAAACTAAACTTAATCGAGATAGACCTTTAAACTAAACTTAATCGAGATAGACCTTTAAACTAAACTTAATCGAGATAGACCTTTAAACTAAACTTAATCGAGATAGACCTTTAAACTAAACTTAATCGAGATAGACCTTTAAACTAAACTTAATCGAGATAGACCTTTAAACTAAACTTAATCGAGATAGACCTTTAAACTAAACTTAATCGAGATAGACCTTTAAACTAAACTTAATCGAGATAGACCTTTAAACTAAACTTAATCGAGATAGACCTTTAAACTAAACTTAATCGAGATAGATCTTTAAACTAAACTTAATCGAGATAGACCTTTAAACTAAACTTAATCGAGATAGACCTTTAATTCAAACTTAATCGAGATAGACCTTTAAACTAAACTTAATCGAGATAGATCTTTAAACTAAACTTAATCGAGATAGACCTTTAAACTAAACTTAATCGAGATAGACCTTTAAACTAAACTTAATCGAGATAGACCTTTAAACTAAACTTAATCGAGATAGACCTTTAAACTAAACTTAATCGAGATAGACCTTTAAACTAAACTTAATCGAGATAGACCTTTAAATCAAAATTAATCAAGATATACCTTTAAATCAAAATTAATCAAGATATACCTTTAAACTAAACTTAATCAAGATAGACCTTTAAACTAAACTTAATCGAGATAGACCTTTAAACTAAATTTAATCGAGATAGACCTTTAAACTAAACTTAATCGAGATAGACCTTTAAATCAAACTTATTCAGGATAAACCTTTAAATCAAACTTAATCAGGATATACCTTTAAATTAAACTTAATCAGGATATACCTTTAAATTAAACTTAATCAGGATAAACCTTTAAATCAAACTTAATCAAGATATACCTTTAAATCAAAATTAATCAAGATATACCTTTAAATCAAAATTAATCAAGATATACCTTTAAATCAAACTTAATCAGGATATACCTTTAAATCAAACTTAATCAGGATAAACCTTTAAATCAAACTTAATCAGGATAAACCTTTAAATTAAACTTAATCAGGATAAACCTTTAAATTAAACTTAATCAGGATAAACCTTTAAATTAAACTTAATCAGGATAAACCTTTAAATTAAACTTAATCAGGATATACCTTTAAATCAAACTTAATCAGGATAAACCTTTAAATCAAACTTAATCAGGATAAACCTTTAAATCAAACTTAATCAGGATAAACCTTTAAATCAAAATTAATCAAGATATACCTTTAAATCAAAATTAATCAAGATATACCTTTAAATCAAACTTAATCAGGATATACCTTTAAATCAAACTTAATCAGGATAAACCTTTAAATCAAACTTAATCAGGATAAACCTTTAAATTAAACTTAATCAGGATAAACCTTTAAATTAAACTTAATCAGGTTAAACCTTTAAATTAAACTTAATCAGGATAAACCTTTAAATTAAACTTAATCAGGATATACCTTTAAATCAAACTTAATCAGGATAAACCTTTAAATCAAACTTAATCAGGATAAACCTTTAAATCAAACTTAATCAGGATAAACCTTTAAATCAAACTTAATCAGGATAAACCTTTAAATCAAACTTAATCAGGATAAACCTTTAAATCAAACTTAATCAGGATAAACCTTTAAACTAAACTTAATCGAGATAGACCTTTAAACTAAACTTAATCGAGATAGACCTTTAAACTAAACTTAATCGAGATAGACCTTTAAACTAAACTTAATCGAGATAGACCTTTAAACTAAACTTAATCGAGATAGACCTTTAAACTAAACTTAATCGAGATAGACCTTTAAACTAAACTTAATCGAGATAGACCTTTAAACTAAACTTAATCGAGATAGACCTTTAAACTAAACTTAATCGAGATAGACCTTTAAACTAAACTTAATCGAGATAGATCTTTAAACTAAACTTAATCGAGATAGACCTTTAAACTAAACTTAATCGAGATAGACCTTTAATTCAAACTTAACCGAGATAGACCTTTAAACTAAACTTAATCGAGATAGACCTTTAAACTAAACTTAATCGAGATAGACCTTTAAACTAAACTTAATCGAGATAGACCTTTAAACTAAACTTAATCGAGATAGACCTTTAAACTAAACTTAATCGAGATAGACCTTTAAACTAAACTTAATCGAGATAGATCTTTAAACTAAACTTAATCGAGATAGACCTTTAAACTAAACTTAATCGAGATAGACCTTTAAACTAAACTTAATCGAGATAGACCTTTAAACTAAACTTAATCAGGATAAACCTTTAAATTAAACTTAATCAGGATATACCTTTAAATCAAACTTAATCAGGATAAACCTTTAAATCAAACTTAATCAGGATAAACCTTTAAATCAAACTTAATCAGGATAAACCTTTAAATCAAACTTAATCAGGATAAACCTTTAAATCAAACTTAATCAGGGTAAAACTTTAAATCAAACTTAATCAGGATAAACCTTTAAACTAAACTTAATCGAGATAGACCTTTAAACTAAACTTAATCGAGATAGACCTTTAAACTAAACTTAATCGAGATAGACCTTTAAACTAAACTTAATCGAGATAGACCTTTAAACTAAACTTAATCAAGATAGACCTTTAAACTAAACTTAATCGAGATAGACCTTTAAACTAAACTTAATCGAGATAGATTTTTAAACTAAACTTAATCGAGATAGACCTTTAAACTAAACTTAATCGAGATAGACCTTTAAACTAAACTTAATCGAGAGAGACCTTTAAACTAAACTTAATCGAGATAGATCTTTAAACTAAACTTAGTCGAGATAGACCTTTAAACTAAACTTAATCGAGATAGACCTTTAATTCAAACTTAATCGAGTAAGACCTTTAAACTAAACTTAATCGAGATAGATCTTTAAACTAAACTTAATCGAGATAGACCTTTAAACTAAACTTAATCGAGATAGACCTTTAAACTAAACTTAATCGAGATAGATCTTTAAACTAAACTTAATCGAGATAGACCTTTAAACTAAACTTAATCGAGATAGATCTTTAAACTAAACTTAATCGAGGTAGATCTTTAAACTAAACTTAATCGAGATATACCTTTAAATCAAATTTAATAAAGATATACCTTTAAATCAAACTTAATCAGGATATACCTTTAAATCAAACTTAATCAGGATATACCTTTAAATCAAACTTAATCAGGATAAACCTTTAAATCAAACTTAATCAGGATAAACCTTTAAATTAAACTTAATCAGGATAAACCTTTAAATTAAACTTAATCAGGATAAACCTTTAAATTAAACTTAATCAGGATATACCTTTAAATCAAACTTAATCAGGATAAACCTTTAAATCAAACTTAATCAGGATAAACCTTTAAATCAAACTTAATCAGGATAAACCTTTAAATCAAACTTAATCAGGATAAACCTTTAAATCAAACTTAATCAGGGTAAACCTTTAAATCAAACTTAATCAGGATAAACCTTTAAACTAAACTTAATCGAGATAGACCTTTAAACTAAACTTAATCGAGATAGACCTTTAAACTAAACTTAATCGAGATAGACCTTTAAACTAAACTTAATCGAGATAGACCTTTAAACTAAACTTAATCGAGATAGACCTTTAAACTAAACTTAATCGAGATAGACC
This sequence comes from Phalangium opilio, assembly GCF_054372755.1. Lineage (NCBI taxonomy): Eukaryota > Metazoa > Arthropoda > Arachnida > Opiliones > Phalangiidae > Phalangium > Phalangium opilio. The sequence goes on from NW_028324260.1 coordinate 1,331,480, forward strand.
TTTAAACTAAACTTAATCGAGATAGACCTTTAAACTAAACTTAATCGAGATAGACCTTTAAACTAAACTTAATCGAGATAGATTTTTAAACTAAACTTAATCGAGATAGACCTTTAAACTAAACTTAATCGAGATAGACCTTTAAACTAAACTTAATCGAGATAGACCTTTAAATCAAACTTATTCAGGATAAACCTTTAAATCAAACTTAATCAGGATATACCTTTAAATTAAACTTAATCAGGATATACCTTTAAATTAAACTTAATCAGGATAAACCTTTAAATCAAACTTAATCAAGATATACCTTTAAATCAAAATTAATCAAGATATACCTTTAAATCAAAATTAATCAAGATATACCTTTAAATCAAACTTAATCAGGATATACCTTTAAATCAAACTTAATCAGGATAAACCTTTAAATCAAACTTAATCAGGATAAACCTTTAAATTAAACTTAATCAGGATAAACCTTTAAATTAAACTTAATCAGGATAAACCTTTAAATTAAACTTAATCAGGATAAACCTTTAAATTAAACTTAATCAGGATATACCTTTAAATCAAACTTAATCAGGATAAACCTTTAAATCAAACTTAATCAGGATAAACCTTTAAATCAAACTTAATCAGGATAAACCTTTAAATCAAAATTAATCAAGATATAAATTTAAATCAAAATTAATCAAGATATACCTTTAAATCAAACTTAATCAGGATATACCTTTAAATCAAACTTAATCAGGATAAACCTTTAAATCAAACTTAATCAGGATAAACCTTTAAATTAAACTTAATCAGGATAAACCTTTAAATTAAACTTAATCAGGTTAAACCTTTAAATTAAACTTAATCAGGATAAACCTTTAAATTAAACTTAATCAGGATATACCTTTAAATCAAACTTAATCAGGATAAACCTTTAAATCAAACTTAATCAGGATAAACCTTTAAATCAAACTTAATCAGGATAAACCTTTAAATCAAACTTAATCAGGATAAACCTTTAAATCAAACTTAATCAGGATAAACCTTTAAATCAAACTTAATCAGGATAAACCTTTAAACTAAACTTAATCGAGATAGACCTTTAAACTAAACTTAATCGAGATAGACCTTTAAACTAAACTTAATCGAGATAGACCTTTAAACTAAACTTAATCGAGATAGACCTTTAAACTAAACTTAATCGAGATAGACCTTTAAACTAAACTTAATCGAGATAGACCTTTAAACTAAACTTAATCGAGATAGACCTTTAAACTAAACTTAATCGAGATAGACCTTTAAACTAAACTTAATCGAGATAGACCTTTAAACTAAACTTAATCGAGATTGACCTTTAAACTAAACTTAATCGAGATAGACCTTTAAATCAAACTTATTCAGGATAAACCTTTAAATCAAACTTAATCAGGATAAACCTTTAAACTAAACTTAATCGAGATAGACCTTTAAACTAAACTTAATCGAGATAGACCTTTAAACTAAACTTAATCGAGATAGATCTTTAAACTAAACTTAATCGAGATATACCTTTAAATCAAACTTAATCAAGATATACCTTTAAATCAAACTTAATCAGGATATACCTTTAAATCAAACTTAATCAGGATAAACCTTTAAATCAAACTTAATCAAGATATACCTTTAAATCAAACTTAATCAAGATATACCTTTAAATCAAACTTAATCAAGATATACCTTTAAATCAAACTTAATCAAGATATACCTTTAAATCAAACTTAATCAGGATAAACCTTTAAATCAAACTTAATCAAGATATACCTTTAAACTAAACTTAATCGAGATAGACCTTTAAACTAAACTTAATCGAGATAGACCTTTAAACTAAACTTAATCGAGATAGACCTTTAAACTAAACTTAATCGAGATAGACCTTTAAACTAAACTTAATCGAGATAGACCTTTAAACTAAACTTAATCGAGATAGACCTTTAATCTGAACTTAATCGAGATAGACCTTTAAACTAAACTTAATCGAGATAGACCTTTAAACTAAACTTAATCGAGATAGACCTTTAAACTAAACTTAATCGAGATAGACCTTTAAACTAAACTTAATCGAGATAGATCTTTAAACTAAACTTAATCGAGATAGACCTTTAAACTAAACTTAATCGAGATAGACCTTTAATTCAAACTTAATCGAGATAGACCTTTAAACTAAACTTAATCGAGATAGATCTTTAAACTAAACTTAATCGAGATAGACCTTTAAACTAAACTTAATCGAGATAGACCTTTAAACTAAACTTAATCGAGATAGACCTTTAAACTAAACTTAATCGAGATAGACCTTTAAACTAAACTTAATCGAGATAGACCTTTAAACTAAACTTAATCGAGATAGATCTTTAAACTAAACTTAATCGAGATAGACCTTTAAACTAAACTTAATCGAGATAGACCTTTAATTCAAACTTAATCGAGATAGACCTTTAAACTAAACTTAATCGAGATAGATCTTTAAACTAAACTTAATCGAGATAGACCTTTAAACTAAACTTAATCGAGATAGACCTTTAAACTAAACTTAATCGAGATAGACCTTTAAACTAAACTTAATCGAGATAGACCTTTAAACTAAACTTAATCAAGATAGACCTTTAAACTAAACTTAATCGAGATAGACCTTTAAACTAAACTTAATCGAGATAGATTTTTAAACTAAACTTAATCGAGATAGACCTTTAAACTAAACTTAATCGAGATAGACCTTTAAACTAAACTTAATCGAGATAGACCTTTAAATCAAACTTATTCAGGATAAACCTTTAAATCAAACTTAATCAGGATATACCTTTAAATTAAACTTAATCAGGATATACCTTTAAATTAAACTTAATCAGGATAAACCTTTAAATCAAACTTAATCAAGATATACCTTTAAATCAAAATTAATCAAGATATACCTTTAAATCAAAATTAATCAAGATATACCTTTAAATCAAACTTAATCAGGATATACCTTTAAATCAAACTTAATCAGGATAAACCTTTAAATCAAACTTAATCAGGATAAACCTTTAAATTAAACTTAATCAGGATAAACCTTTAAATTAAACTTAATCAGGTTAAACCTTTAAATTAAACTTAATCAGGATAAACCTTTAAATTAAACTTAATCAGGATATACCTTTAAATCAAACTTAATCAGGATAAACCTTTAAATCAAACTTAATCAGGATAAACCTTTAAATCAAACTTAATCAGGATAAACCTTTAAATCAAACTTAATCAGGATAAACCTTTAAATCAAACTTAATCAGGATAAACCTTTAAATCAAACTTAATCAGGATAAACCTTTAAACTAAACTTAATCGAGATAGACCTTTAAACTAAACTTAATCGAGATAGACCTTTAAACTAAACTTAATCGAGATAGACCTTTAAACTAAACTTAATCGAGATAGACCTTTAAACTAAACTTAATCGAGATAGACCTTTAAACTAAACTTAATCGAGATAGACCTTTAAACTAAACTTAATCGAGATAGACCTTTAAACTAAACTTAATCGAGATAGACCTTTAAACTAAACTTAATCGAGATAGACCTTTAAACTAAACTTAATCGAGATTGACCTTTAAACTAAACTTAATCGAGATAGACCTTTAAATCAAACTTATTCAGGATAAACCTTTAAATCAAACTTAATCAGGATAAACCTTTAAACTAAACTTAATCGAGATAGACCTTTAAACTAAACTTAATCGAGATAGACCTTTAAACTAAACTTAATCGAGATAGATCTTTAAACTAAACTTAATCGAGATATACCTTTAAATCAAACTTAATCAAGATATACCTTTAAATCAAACTTAATCAGGATATACCTTTAAATCAAACTTAATCAGGATATACCTTTAAATCAAACTTAATCAGGATAAACCTTTAAATCAAACTTAATCAGGATAAACCTTTAAATCAAACTTAATCAAGATATACCTTTAAATCAAACTTAATCAAGATATACCTTTAAATCAAACTTAATCAAGATATACCTTTAAATCAAACTTAATCAAGATATACCTTTAAATCAAACTTAATCAGGATAAACCTTTAAATCAAACTTAATCAAGATATACCTTTAAACTAAACTTAATCGAGATAGACCTTTAAACTAAACTTAATCGAGATAGACCTTTAAACTAAACTTAATCGAGATAGACCTTTAAACTAAACTTAATCGAGATAGACCTTTAAACTAAACTTAATCGAGATAGACCTTTAAACTAAACTTAATCGAGATAGACCTTTAAACTGAACTTAATCGAGATAGACCTTTAAACTAAACTTAATCGAGATAGACCTTTAAACTAAACTTAATCGAGATAGACCTTTAAACTAAACTTAATCGAGATAGACCTTTAAACTAAACTTAATCGAGATAGATCTTTAAACTAAACTTAATCGAGATAGACCTTTAAACTAAACTTAATCGAGATAGACCTTTAATTCAAACTTAATCGAGATAGACCTTTAAACTAAACTTAATCGAGATAGATCTTTAAACTAAACTTAATCGAGATAGACCTTTAAACTAAACTTAATCGAGATAGACCTTTAAACTAAACTTAATCGAGATAGACCTTTAAACTAAACTTAATCGAGATAGACCTTTAAACTAAACTTAATCAAGATAGACCTTTAAACTAAACTTAATCGAGATAGACCTTTAAACTAAACTTAATCGAGATAGATTTTTAAACTAAACTTAATCGAGATAGACCTTTAAACTAAACTTAATCGAGATAGACCTTTAAACTAAACTTAATCGAGATAGACCTTTAAATCAAACTTATTCAGGATAAACCTTTAAATCAAACTTAATCAGGATATACCTTTAAATTAAACTTAATCAGGATATACCTTTAAATTAAACTTAATCAGGATAAACCTTTAAATCAAACTTAATCAAGATATACCTTTAAATCAAAATTAATCAAGATATACCTTTAAATCAAAATTAATCAAGATATACCTTTAAATCAAACTTAATCAGGATATACCTTTAAATCAAACTTAATCAGGATAAACCTTTAAATCAAACTTAATCAGGATAAACCTTTAAATTAAACTTAATCAGGATAAACCTTTAAATTAAACTTAATCAGGATAAACCTTTAAATTAAACTTAATCAGGATAAACCTTTAAATTAAACTTAATCAGGATATATCTTTAAATCAAACTTAATCAGGATAAACCTTTAAATCAAACTTAATCAGGATAAACCTTTAAATCAAACTTAATCAGGATAAACCTTTAAATCAAAATTAATCAAGATATACCTTTAAATCAAAATTAATCAAGATATACCTTTAAATCAAACTTAATCAGGATATACCTTTAAATCAAACTTAATCAGGATAAACCTTTAAATCAAACTTCATCAGGATAAACCTTTAAATTAAACTTAATCAGGATAAACCTTTAAATTAAACTTAATCAGGTTAAACCTTTAAATTAAACTTAATCAGGATAAACCTTTAAATTAAACTTAATCAGGATATACCTTTAAATCAAACTTAATCAGGATAAACCTTTAAATCAAACTTAATCAGGATAAACCTTTAAATCAAACTTAATCAGGATAAACCTTTAAATCAAACTTAATCAGGATAAACCTTTAAATCAAACTTAATCAGGATAAACCTTTAAATCAAACTTAATCAGGATAAACCTTTAAACTAAACTTAATCGAGATAGACCTTTAAACTAAACTTAATCGAGATAGACCTTTAAACTAAACTTAATCGAGATAGACCTTTAAACTAAACTTAATCGAGATAGACCTTTAAACTAAACTTAATCGAGATAGACCTTTAAACTAAACTTAATCGAGATAGACCTTTAAACTAAACTTAATCGAGATAGACCTTTAATCTAAACTTAATCGAGATAGACCTTTAAACTAAACTTAATCGAGATAGACCTTTAAACTAAACTTAATCGAGATAGACCTTTAAACTAAACTTAATCGAGATAGATCTTTAAACTAAACTTAATCGAGATAGACCTTTAAACTAAACTTAATCGAGATAGACCTTTAATTCAAACTTAATCGAGATAGACCTTTAAACTAAACTTAATCGAGATAGACCTTTAAACTAAACTTAATCGAGATAGACCTTTAAACTAAACTTAATCGAGATAGATCTTTAAACTAAACTTAATCGAGATATACCTTTAAATCAAACTTAATCAAGATATACCTTTAAATCAAACTTAATCAGGATATACCTTTAAATCAAACTTAATCAGGATATACCTTTAAATCAAACTTAATCAGGATAAACCTTTAAATCAAACTTAATCAGGATAAACCTTTAAATCAAACTTAATCAAGATATACCTTTAAATCAAACTTAATCAAGATATACCTTTAAATCAAACTTAATCAAGATATACCTTTAAATCAAACTTAATCAAGATATACCTTTAAATCAAACTTAATCAGGATAAACCTTTAAATCAAACTTAATCAAGATATACCTTTAAACTAAACTTAATCGAGATAGACCTTTAAACTAAACTTAATCGAGATAGACCTTTAAACTAAACTTAATCGAGATAGACCTTTAAACTAAACTTAATCGAGATAGACCTTTAAACTAAACTTAATCGAGATAGACCTTTAAACTAAACTTAATCGAGATAGACCTTTAAACTAAACTTAATCGAGATAGACCTTTAAACTAAACTTAATCGAGATAGACCTTTAAACTAAACTTAATCGAGATAGACCTTTAAACTAAACTTAATCGAGATAGACCTTTAAACTAAACTTAATCGAGATAGATCTTTAAACTAAACTTAATCGAGATAGACCTTTAAACTAAACTTAATCGAGATAGACCTTTAATTCAAACTTAATCGAGATAGACCTTTAAACTAAACTTAATCGAGATAGATCTTTAAACTAAACTTAATCGAGATAGACCTTTAAACTAAACTTAATCGAGATAGACCTTTAAACTAAACTTAATCGAGATAGACCTTTAAACTAAACTTAATCGAGATAGACCTTTAAACTAAACTTAATCGAGATAGACCTTTAAATCAAAATTAATCAAGATATACCTTTAAATCAAAATTAATCAAGATATACCTTTAAATCAAACTTAATCAGGATATACCTTTAAATCAAACTTAATCAGGATAAACCTTTAAATCAAACTTAATCAGGATAAACCTTTAAATTAAACTTAATCAGGATAAACCTTTAAATTAAACTTAATCAGGTTAAACCTTTAAATTAAACTTAATCAGGATAAACCTTTAAATTAAACTTAATCAGGATATACCTTTAAATCAAACTTAATCAGGATAAACCTTTAAATCAAACTTAATCAGGATAAACCTTTAAATCAAACTTAATCAAGATATACCTTTAAACTAAACTTAATCGAGATAGACCTTTAAACTAAACTTAATCGAGATAGACCTTTAAACTAAACTTAATCGAGATAGACCTTTAAACTAAACTTAATCGAGATAGACCTTTAAACTAAACTTAATCGAGATATACCTTTAAACTAAACTTAATCGAGATAGACCTTTAAACTAAACTTAATCGAGATAGACCTTTAAACTAAACTTAATCGAGATAGACCTTTAAACTAAACTTAATCGAGATAGACCTTTAAACTAAACTTAATCGAGATAGACCTTTAAACTAAACTTAATCGAGATAGACCTTTAAACTAAACTTAATCGAGATAGACCTTTAAACTAAACTTAATCGAGATAGACCTTTAATTCAAACTTAATCGAGATAGACCTTTAAACTAAACTTAATCGAGATAGATCTTTAAACTAAACTTAATCGAGATAGACCTTTAAACTAAACTTAATCGAGATAGACCTTTAAACTAAACTTAATCGAGATAGACCTTTAAACTAAACTTAATCGAGATAGACCTTTAAACTAAACTTAATCAAGATAGACCTTTAAACTAAACTTAATCGAGATAGACCTTTAAACTAAACTTAATCGAGATAGATTTTTAAACTAAACTTAATCGAGATAGACCTTTAAACTAAACTTAATCGAGATAGACCTTTAAACTAAACTTAATCGAGATAGACCTTTAAATCAAACTTATTCAGGATAAACCTTTAAATCAAACTTAATCAGGATATACCTTTAAATTAAACTTAATCAGGATATACCTTTAAATTAAACTTAATCAGGATAAACCTTTAAATCAAACTTAATCAAGATATACCTTTAAATCAAAATTAATCAAGATATACCTTTAAATCAAAATTAATCAAGATATACCTTTAAATCAAACTGAATCAGGATATACCTTTAAATCAAACTTAATCAGGATAAACCTTTAAATCAAACTTAATCAGGATAAACCTTTAAATTAAACTTAATCAGGATAAACCTTTAAATTAAACTTAATCAGGATATACCTTTAAATCAAACTTAATCAGGATAAACCTTTAAATCAAACTTAATCAGGATAAACCTTTAAATCAAACTTAATCAGGATAAACCTTTAAATCAAAATTAATCAAGATATACCTTTAAATCAAAATTAATCAAGATATACCTTTAAATCAAACTTAATCAGGATATACCTTTAAATCAAACTTAATCAGGATAAACCTTTAAATCAAACTTAATCAGGATAAACCTTTAAATTAAACTTAATCAGGATAAACCTTTAAATTAAACTTAATCAGGTTAAACCTTTAAATTAAACTTAATCAGGATAAACCTTTAAATTAAACTTAATCAGGATATACCTTTAAATCAAACTTAATCAGGATAAACCTTTAAATCAAACTTAATCAGGATAAACCTTTAAATCAAACTTAATCAGGATAAACCTTTAAATCAAACTTAATCAGGATAAACCTTTAAATCAAACTTAATCAGGATAAACCTTTAAATCAAACTTAATCAGGATAAACCTTTAAACTAAACTTAATCGAGATAGATCTTTAAACTAAACTTAATCGAGATAGACCTTTAAACTAAACTTAATCGAGATAGACCTTTAAACTAAACTTAATCGAGATAGACCTTTAAACTAAACTTAATCGAGATAGACCTTTAAACTAAACTTAATCGAGATAGACCTTTAAACTAAACTTAATCGAGATAGACCTTTAAACTAAACTTAATCGAGATAGACCTTTAAACTAAACTTAATCGAGATAGACCTTTAAACTAAACTTAATCGAGATAGACCTTTAAACTAAACTTAATCGAGATAGACCTTTAAACTAAACTTAATCGAGATAGATCTTTAAACTAAACTTAATCGAGATAGACCTTTAAACTAAACTTAATCGAGATAGATCTTTAAACTAAACTTAGTCGAGATAGACCTTTAAACTAAACTTAATCGAGATAGACCTTTAATTCAAACTTAATCGAGATAGACCTTTAAACTAAACTTAATCGAGATAGATCTTTAAACTAAACTTAATCGAGATAGACCTTTAAACTAAACTTAATCGAGATAGACCTTTAAACTAAACTTAATCGAGATAGATCTTTAAACTAAACTTAATCGAGATAGACCTTTAAACTAAACTTAATCGAGATAGATCTTTAAACTAAACTTAATCGAGGTAGATCTTTAAACTAAACTTAATCGAGATATACCTTTAAATCAAATTTAATAAAGATATACCTTTAAATCAAACTTAATCGAGATAGACCTTTAAATCAAACTTATTCAGGATAAACCTTTAAATCAAACTTAATCAGGATATACCTTTAAATTAAACTTAATCAGGATATACCTTTAAATTAAACTTAATCAGGATAAACCTTTAAATCAAACTTAATCAAGATATACCTTTAAATCAAAATTAATCAAGATATACCTTTAAATCAAAATTAATCAAGATATACCTTTAAATCAAACTGAATCAGGATATACCTTTAAATCAAACTTAATCAGGATAAACCTTTAAATCAAACTTAATCAGGATAAACCTTTAAATTAAACTTAATCAGGATAAACCTTTAAATTAAACTTAATCAGGATATACCTTTAAATCAAACTTAATCAGGATAAACCTTTAAATCAAACTTAATCAGGATAAACCTTTAAATCAAACTTAATCAGGATAAACCTTTAAATCAAAATTAATCAAGATATACCTTTAAATCAAAATTAATCAAGATATACCTTTAAATCAAACTTAATCAGGATATACCTTTAAATCAAACTTAATCAGGATAAACCTTTAAATCAAACTTAATCAGGATAAACCTTTAAATTAAACTTAATCAGGATAAACCTTTAAATTAAACTTAATCAGGATAAACCTTTAAATTAAACTTAATCAGGTTAAACCTTTAAATTAAACTTAATCAGGATAAACCTTTAAATTAAACTTAATCAGGATATACCTTTAAATCAAACTTAATCAGGATAAACCTTTAAATCAAACTTAATCAGGATAAACCTTTAAATCAAACTTAATCAGGATAAACCTTTAAATCAAACTTAATCAGGATAAACCTTTAAATCAAACTTAATCAGGATAAACCTTTAAATCAAACTTAATCAGGATAAACCTTTAAACTAAACTTAATCGAGATAGATCTTTAAACTAAACTTAATCGAGATAGACCTTTAAACTAAACTTAATCGAGATAGACCTTTAAACTAAACTTAATCGAGATAGACCTTTAAACTAAACTTAATCGAGATAGACCTTTAAACTAAACTTAATCGAGATAGACCTTTAAACTAAACTTAATCGAGATAGACCTTTAAACTAAACTTAATCGAGATAGACCTTTAAACTAAACTTAATCGAGATAGACCTTTAAACTAAACTTAATCGAGATAGACCTTTAAACTAAACTTAATCGAGATAGACCTTTAAACTAAACTTAATCGAGATAGATCTTTAAACTAAACTTAATCGAGATAGACCTTTAAACTAAACTTAATCGAGATAGATCTTTAAACTAAACTTAGTCGAGATAGACCTTTAAACTAAACTTAATCGAGATAGACCTTTAATTCAAACTTAATCGAGATAGACCTTTAAACTAAACTTAATCGAGATAGATCTTTAAACTAAACTTAATCGAGATAGACCTTTAAACTAAACTTAATCGAGATAGACCTTTAAACTAAACTTAATCGAGATAGATCTTTAAACTAAACTTAATCGAGATAGACCTTTAAACTAAACTTAATCGAGATAGATCTTTAAACTAAACTTAATCGAGGTAGATCTTTAAACTAAACTTAATCGAGATATACCTTTAAATCAAATTTAATAAAGATATACCTTTAAATCAAACTTAATCAGGATATACCTTTAAATCAAACTTAATCAGGATATACCTTTAAATCAAACTTAATCAGGATAAACCTTTAAATCAAACTTAATCAGGATAAACCTTTAAATTAAACTTAATCAGGATAAACCTTTAAATTAAACTTAATCAGGATAAACCTTTAAATTAAACTTAATCAGGATATACCTTTAAATCAAACTTAATCAGGATAAACCTTTAAATCAAACTTAATCAGGATAAACCTTTAAATCAAACTTAATCAGGATAAACCTTTAAATCAAACTTAATCAGGGTAAACCTTTAAATCAAACTTAATCAGGATAAACCTTTAAACTAAACTTAATCGAGATAGACCTTTAAACTAAACTTAATCGAGATAGACCTTTAAACTAAACTTAATCGAGATAGACCTTTAAACTAAACTTAATCGAGATAGACCTTTAAACTAAACTTAATCGAGATAGACCTTTAAACTAAACTTAATCGAGATAGACCTTTAAACTAAACTTAATCGAGATAGACCTTTAAACTAAACTTAATCGAGATAGACCTTTAAACTAAACTTAATCGAGATAGATTTTTAAACTAAACTTAATCGAGATAGACCTTTAAACTAAACTTAATCGAGATAGACCTTTAAACTAAACTTAATCGAGATAGACCTTTAAATCAAACTTATTCAGGATAAACCTTTAAATCAAACTTAATCAGGATATACCTTTAAATTAAACTTAATCAGGATATACCTTTAAATTAAACTTAATCAGGATAAACCTTTAAATCAAACTTAATCAAGATATACCTTTAAATCAAAATTAATCAAGATATACCTTTAAATCAAAATTAATCAAGATATACCTTTAAATCAAACTTAATCAGGATATACCTTTAAATCAAACTTAATCAGGATAAACCTTTAAATCAAACTTAATCAGGATAAACCTTTAAATTAAACTTAATCAGGATAAACCTTTAAATTAAACTTAATCAGGATAAACCTTTAAATTAAACTTAATCAGGATAAACCTTTAAATTAAACTTAATCAGGATATACCTTTAAATCAAACTTAATCAGGATAAACCTTTAAATCAAACTTAATCAGGATAAACCTTTAAATCAAACTTAATCAGGATAAACCTTTAAATCAAAATTAATCAAGATATAAATTTAAATCAAAATTAATCAAGATATACCTTTAAATCAAACTTAATCAGGATATACCTTTAAATCAAACTTAATCAGGATAAACCTTTAAATCAAACTTAATCAGGATAAACCTTTAAATTAAACTTAATCAGGATAAACCTTTAAATTAAACTTAATCAGGTTAAACCTTTAAATTAAACTTAATCAGGATAAACCTTTAAATTAAACTTAATCAGGATATACCTTTAAATCAAACTTAATCAGGATAAACCTTTAAATCAAACTTAATCAGGATAAACCTTTAAATCAAACTTAATCAGGATAAACCTTTAAATCAAACTTAATCAGGATAAACCTTTACATCAAACTTAATCAGGATAAACCTTTAAATCAAACTTAATCAGGATAAACCTTTAAACTAAACTTAATCGAGATAGACCTTTAAGCTAAACTTAATCGAGATAGACCTTTAAACTAAACTTAATCGAGATAGACCTTTAAACTAAACTTAATCGAGATAGACCTTTAAACTAAACTTAATCGAGATAGACCTTTAAACTAAACTTAATCGAGATAGACCTTTAAACTAAACTTAATCGAGATAGACCTTTAAACTAAACTTAATCGAGATAGACCTTTAAACTAAACTTAATCGAGATAGACCTTTAAACTAAACTTAATCGAGATTGACCTTTAAACTAAACTTAATCGAGATAGACCTTTAAATCAAACTTATTCAGGATAAACCTTTAAATCAAACTTAATCAGGATAAACCTTTAAACTAAACTTAATCGAGATAGACCTTTAAACTAAACTTAATCGAGATAGACCTTTAAACTAAACTTAATCGAGATAGATCTTTAAACTAAACTTAATCGAGATATACCTTTAAATCAAACTTAATCAAGATATACCTTTAAATCAAACTTAATCAGGATATACCTTTAAATCAAACTTAATCAGGATATACCTTTAAATCAAACTTAATCAGGATAAACCTTTAAATCAAACTTAATCAGGATTAACCTTTAAATCAAACTTAATCAAGATATACCTTTAAATCAAACTTAATCAAGATATACCTTTAAATCAAACTTAATCAAGATATACCTTTAAATCAAACTTAATCAAGATATACCTTTAAATCAAACTTAATCAGGATAAACCTTTAAATCAAACTTAATCAAGATATACCTTTAAACTAAACTTAATCGAGATAGACCTTTAAACTAAACTTAATCGAGATAGACCTTTAAACTAAACTTAATCGAGATAGACCTTTAAACTAAACTTAATCGAGATAGACCTTTAAACTAAACTTAATCGAGATAGACCTTTAAACTAAACTTAATCGAGATAGACCTTTAAACTGAACTTAATCGAGATAGACCTTTAAACTAAACTTAATCGAGATAGACCTTTAAACTAAACTTAATCGAGATAGACCTTTAAACTAAACTTAATCGAGATAGACCTTTAAACTAAACTTAATCGAGATAGATCTTTAAACTAAACTTAATCGAGATAGACCTTTAAACTAAACTTAATCGAGATAGACCTTTAATTCAAACTTAATCGAGATAGACCTTTAAACTAAACTTAATCGAGATAGATCTTTAAACTAAACTTAATCGAGATAGACCTTTAAACTAAACTTAATCGAGATAGACCTTTAAACTAAACTTAATCGAGATAGACCTTTAAACTAAACTTAATCGAGATAGACCTTTAAACTAAACTTAATCAAGATAGACCTTTAAACTAAACTTAATCGAGATAGACCTTTAAACTAAACTTAATCGAGATAGATTTTTAAACTAAACTTAATCGAGATAGACCTTTAAACTAAACTTAATCGAGATAGACCTTTAAACTAAACTTAATCGAGATAGACCTTTAAATCAAACTTATTCAGGATAAACCTTTAAATCAAACTTAATCAGGATATACCTTTAAATTAAACTTAATCAGGATATACCTTTAAATTAAACTTAATCAGGATAAACCTTTAAATCAAACTTAATCAAGATATACCTTTAAATCAAAATTAATCAAGATATACCTTTAAATCAAAATTAATCAAGATATACCTTTAAATCAAACTTAATCAGGATATACCTTTAAATCAAACTTAATCAGGATAAACCTTTAAATCAAACTTAATCAGGATAAACCTTTAAATTAAACTTAATCAGGATAAACCTTTAAATTAAACTTAATCAGGATAAACCTTTAAATTAAACTTAATCAGGATAAACCTTTAAATTAAACTTAATCAGGATATATCTTTAAATCAAACTTAATCAGGATAAACCTTTAAATCAAACTTAATCAGGATAAACCTTTAAATCAAACTTAATCAGGATAAACCTTTAAATCAAAATTAATCAAGATATACCTTTAAATCAAAATTAATCAAGATATACCTTTAAATCAAACTTAATCAGGATATACCTTTAAATCAAACTTAATCAGGATAAACCTTTAAATCAAACTTAATCAGGATAAACCTTTAAATTAAACTTAATCAGGATAAACCTTTAAATTAAACTTAATCAGGTTAAACCTTTAAATTAAACTTAATCAGGATAAACCTTTAAATTAAACTTAATCAGGATATACCTTTAAATCAAACTTAATCAGGATAAACCTTTAAATCAAACTTAATCAGGATAAACCTTTAAATCAAACTTAATCAGGATAAACCTTTAAATCAAACTTAATCAGGATAAACCTTTAAATCAAACTTAATCAGGATAAACCTTTAAATCAAACTTAATCAGGATAAACCTTTAAACTAAACTTAATCGAGATAGACCTTTAAACTAAACTTAATCGAGATAGACCTTTAAACTAAACTTAATCGAGATAGACCTTTAAACTAAACTTAATCGAGATAGACCTTTAAACTAAACTTAATCGAGATAGACCTTTAAACTAAACTTAATCGAGATAGACCTTTAAACTAAACTTAATCGAGATAGACCTTTAAACTAAACTTAATCGAGATAGACCTTTAAACTAAACTTAATCGAGATAGACCTTTAAACTAAACTTAATCGAGATAGACCTTTAAACTAAACTTAATCGAGATAGATCTTTAAACTAAACTTAATCGAGATAGACCTTTAAACTAAACTTAATCGAGATAGACCTTTAATTCAAACTTAATCGAGATAGACCTTTAAACTAAACTTAATCGAGATAGACCTTTAAACTAAACTTAATCGAGATAGACCTTTAAACTAAACTTAATCGAGATAGATCTTTAAACTAAACTTAATCGAGATATACCTTTAAATCAAACTTAATCAAGATATACCTTTAAATCAAACTTAATCAGGATATACCTTTAAATCAAACTTAATCAGGATATACCTTTAAATCAAACTTAATCAGGATAAACCTTTAAATCAAACTTAATCAGGATAAACCTTTAAATCAAACTTAATCAAGATATACCTTTAAATCAAACTTAATCAAGATATACCTTTAAATCAAACTTAATCAAGATATACCTTTAAATCAAACTTAATCAAGATATACCTTTAAATCAAACTTAATCAGGATAAACCTTTAAATCAAACTTAATCAAGATATACCTTTAAACTAAACTTAATCGAGATAGACCTTTAAACTAAACTTAATCGAGATAGACCTTTAAACTAAACTTAATCGAGATAGACCTTTAAACTAAACTTAATCGAGATAGACCTTTAAACTAAACTTAATCGAGATAGACCTTTAAACTAAACTTAATCGAGATAGACCTTTAAACTAAACTTAATCGAGATAGACCTTTAAACTAAACTTAATCGAGATAGACCTTTAAACTAAACTTAATCGAGATAGACCTTTAAACTAAACTTAATCGAGATAGACCTTTAAACTAAACTTAATCGAGATAGATCTTTAAACTAAACTTAATCGAGATAGACCTTTAAACTAAACTTAATCGAGATAGACCTTTAATTCAAACTTAATCGAGATAGACCTTTAAACTAAACTTAATCGAGATAGATCTTTAAACCAAACTTAATCGAGATAGACCTTTAAACTAAACTTAATCGAGATAGACCTTTAAACTAAACTTAATCGAGATAGACCTTTAAACTAAACTTAATCGAGATAGACCTTTAAACTAAACTTAATCGAGATAGACCTTTAAATCAAAATTAATCAAGATATACCTTTAAATCAAAATTAATCAAGATATACCTTTAAATCAAACTTAATCAGGATATACCTTTAAATCAAACTTAATCAGGATAAACCTTTAAATCAAACTTAATCAGGATAAACCTTTAAATTAATCTTAATCAGGATAAACCTTTAAATTAAACTTAATCAGGTTAAACCTTTAAATTAAACTTAATCAGGATATACCTTTAAATCAAACTTAATCAAGATATACCTTTAAATCAAACTTAATCAAGATATACCTTTAAATCAAACTTAATCAGGATAAACCTTTAAATCAAACTTAATCAAGATATACCTTTAAACTAAACTTAATCGAGATAGACCTTTAAACTAAACTTAATCGAGATAGACCTTTAAACTAAACTTAATCGAGATAGACCTTTAAACTAAACTTAATCGAGATAGACCTTTAAACTAAACTTAATCGAGATAGACCTTTAAACTAAACTTAATCGAGATAGACCTTTAAACTAAACTTAATCGAGATAGACCTTTAAACTAAACTTAATCGAGATAGACCTTTAAACTAAACTTAATCGAGATAGACCTTTAAACTAAACTTAATCGAGATAGACCTTTAAACTAAACTTAATCGAGATAGATCTTTAAACTAAACTTAATCGAGATAGACCTTTAAACTAAACTTAATCGAGATAGACCTTTAATTCAAACTTAATCGAGATAGACCTTTAAACTAAACTTAATCGAGATAGATCTTTAAACCAAACTTAATCGAGATAGACCTTTAAACTAAACTTAATCGAGATAGACCTTTAAACTAAACTTAATCGAGATAGACCTTTAAACTAAACTTAATCGAGATAGACCTTTAAACTAAACTTAATCGAGATAGACCTTTAAATCAAAATTAATCAAGATATACCTTTAAATCAAAATTAATCAAGATATACCTTTAAATCAAACTTAATCAGGATATACCTTTAAATCAAACTTAATCAGGATAAACCTTTAAATCAAACTTAATCAGGATAAACCTTTAAATTAATCTTAATCAGGATAAACCTTTAAATTAAACTTAATCAGGTTAAACCTTTAAATTAAACTTAATCAGGATAAACCTTTAAATTAAACTTAATCAGGATATACCTTTAAATCAAACTTAATCAGGATAAACCTTTAAATCAAACTTAATCAGGATAAACCTTTAAATCAAACTTAATCAAGATATACCTTTAAACTAAACTTAATCGAGATAGACCTTTAAACTAAACTTAATCGAGATAGACCTTTAAACTAAACTTAATCGAGATAGACCTTTAAACTAAACTTAATCGAGATAGACCTTTAAACTAAACTTAATCGAGATAGACCTTTAAACTAAACTTAATCGAGATAGACCTTTAAACTAAACTTAATCGAGATAGATCTTTAAACTAAACTTAATCGAGATAGACCTTTAAACTAAACTTAATCGAGATAGACCTTTAATTCAAACTTAATCGAGATAGACCTTTAAACTAAACTTAATCGAGATAGACCTTTAAACTAAACTTAATCGAGATAGACCTTTAAACTAAACTTAATCGAGATAGATCTTTAAACTAAACTTAATCGAGATATACCTTTAAATCAAACTTAATCAAGATATACCTTTAAATCAAACTTAATCAGGATATACCTTTAAATCAAACTTAATCAGGATATACCTTTAAATCAAACTTAATCAGGATAAACCTTTAAATCAAACTTAATCAGGATAAACCTTTAAATCAAACTTAATCAAGATATACCTTTAAATCAAACTTAATCAAGATATACCTTTAAATCAAACTTAATCAAGATATACCTTTAAATCAAACTTAATCAAGATATACCTTTAAATCAAACTTAATCAGGATAAACCTTTAAATCAAACTTAATCAAGATATACCTTTAAACTAAACTTAATCGAGATAGACCTTTAAACTAAACTTAATCGAGATAGACCTTTAAACTAAACTTAATCGAGATAGACCTTTAAACTAAACTTAATCGAGATAGACCTTTAAACTAAACTTAATCGAGATAGACCTTTAAACTAAACTTAATCGAGATAGACCTTTAAACTAAACTTAATCGAGATAGACCTTTAAACTAAACTTAATCGAGATAGACCTTTAAACTAAACTTAATCGAGATAGACCTTTAAACTAAACTTAATCGAGATAGACCTTTAAACTAAACTTAATCGAGATAGATCTTTAAACTAAACTTAATCGAGATAGACCTTTAATCTAAACTTAATCGAGATAGACCTTTAATTCAAACTTAATCGAGATAGACCTTTAAACTAAACTTAATCGAGATAGATCTTTAAACTAAACTTAATCGAGATAGACCTTTAAACTAAACTTAATCGAGATAGACCTTTAAACTAAACTTAATCGAGATAGACCTTTAAACTAAACTTAATCGAGATAGACCTTTAAATCAAAATTAATCAAGATATACCTTTAAATCAAAATTAATCAAGATATACCTTTAAATCAAACTTAATCAGGATATACCTTTAAATCAAACTTAATCAGGATAAACCTTTAAATCAAACTTAATCAGGATAAACCTTTAAATTAAACTTAATCAGGATAAACCTTTAAATTAAACTTAATCAGGTTAAACCTTTAAATTAAACTTAATCAGGATAAACCTTTAAATTAAACATAATCAGGATATACCTTTAAATCAAACTTAATCAGGATAAACCTTTAAATCAAACTTAATCAGGATAAACCTTTAAATCAAACTTAATCAAGATATACCTTTAAACTAAACTTAATCGAGATAGACCTTTAAACTAAACTTAATCGAGATAGACCTTTAAACTAAACTTAATCGAGATAGACCTTTAAACTAAACTTAATCGAGATAGACCTTTAAACTAAACTTAATCGAGATAGACCTTTAAACTAAACTTAATCGAGATAGACCTTTAAACTAAACTTAATCGAGATAGACCTTTAAACTAAACTTAATCGAGATAGACCTTTAAACTAAACTTAATCGAGATAGACCTTTAAACTAAACTTAATCGAGATAGACCTTTAAACTAAACTTAATCGAGATAGATCTTTAAACTAAACTTAATCGAGATAGACCTTTAAACTAAACTTAATCGAGATAGACCTTTAATTCAAACTTAATCGAGATAGACCTTTAAACTAAACTTAATCGAGATAGATCTTTAAACTAAACTTAATCGAGATAGACCTTTAAACTAAACTTAATCGAGATAGACCTTTAAACTAAACTTAATCGAGATAGACCTTTTAACTAAACTTAATCGAGATAGACCTTTAAACTAAACTTAATCAAGATAGACCTTTAAACTAAACTTAATCGAGATAGACCTTTAAACTAAACTTAATCGAGATAGATTTTTAAACTAAACTTAATCGAGATAGACCTTTAAACTAAACTTAATCGAGATAGACCTTTAAACTAAACTTAATCGAGATAGACCTTTTAACTAAACTTAATCGAGATAGACCTTTAAACTAAACTTAATCAAGATAGACCTTTAAACTAAACTTAATCGAGATAGACCTTTAAACTAAACTTAATCGAGATAGACCTTTAAACTAAACTTAATCGAGATAGATCTTTAAACTAAACTTAATCGAGATATACCTTTAAATCAAACTTAATCAAGATATACCTTTAAATCAAACTTAATCAGGATATACCTTTAAATCAAACTTAATCAGGATATACCTTTAAATCAAACTTAATCAGGATAAACCTTTAAATCAAACTTAATCAGGATAAACCTTTAAATCAAACTTAATCAAGATATACCTTTAAATCAAACTTAATCAAGATATACTTTTAAATTAAACTTAATCAAGATATACCTTTAAATCAAACTTAATCAAGATATACCTTTAAATCAAACTTAATCAGGATAAACCTTTAAATCAAACTTAATCAAGATATACCTTTAAACTAAACTTAATCGAGATAGACCTTTAAACTAAACTTAATCGAGATAGACCTTTAAACTAAACTTAATCGAGATAGACCTTTAAACTAAACTTAATCGAGATAGACCTTTAAACTAAACTTAATCGAGATAGACCTTTAAACTAAACTTAATCGAGATAGACCTTTAAACTAAACTTAATCGAGATAGACCTTTAAACTAAACTTAATCGAGATAGACCTTTAAACTAAACTTAATCGAGATAGACCTTTAAACTAAACTTAATCGAGATAGACCTTTAAACTAAACTTAATCGAGATAGATCTTTAAACTAAACTTAATCGAGATAGACCTTTAAACTAAACTTAATCGAGATAGACCTTTAATTCAAACTTAATCGAGATAGACCTTTAAACTAAACTTAATCGAGATAGATCTTTAAACTAAACTTAATCGAGATAGACCTTTAAACTAAACTTAATCGAGATAGACCTTTAAACTAAACTTAATCGAGATAGACCTTTAAACTAAACTTAATCGAGATAGACCTTTAAACTAAACTTAATCGAGATAGACCTTTAAATCAAAATTAATCAAGATATACCTTTAAATCAAAATTAATCAAGATATACCTTTAAATCAAACTTAATCAGGATATACCTTTAAATCAAACTTAATCAGGATAAACCTTTAAATCAAACTTAATCAGGATAAACCTTTAAATTAATCTTAATCAGGATAAACCTTTAAATTAAACTTAATCAGGTTAAACCTTTAAATTAAACTTAATCAGGATAAACCTTTAAATTAAACTTAATCAGGATATACCTTTAAATCAAACTTAATCAGGATAAACCTTTAAATCAAACTTAATCAGGATAAACCTTTAAATCAAACTTAATCAAGATATACCTTTAAACTAAACTTAATCGAGATAGACCTTTAAACTAAACTTAATCGAGATAGACCTTTAAACTAAACTTAATCGAGATAGACCTTTAAACTAAACTTAATCGAGATAGACCTTTAAACTAAACTTAATCGAGATAGACCTTTAAACTAAACTTAATCGAGATAGACCTTTAAACTAAACTTAATCGAGATAGACCTTTAAACTAAACTTAATCGAGATAGACCTTTAAACTAAACTTAATCGAGATAGACCTTTAAACTAAACTTAATCGAGATAGACCTTTAAACTAAACTTAATCGAGATAGACCTTTAAACTAAACTTAATCGAGATAGACCTTTAAACTAAACTTAATCGAGATAGACCTTTAATTCAAACTTAATCGAGATAGACCTTTAAACTAAACTTAATCGAGATAGATCTTTAAACTAAACTTAATCGAGATAGACCTTTAAACTAAACTTAATCGAGATAGACCTTTAAACTAAACTTAATCGAGATAGACCTTTAAACTAAACTTAATCGAGATAGACCTTTAAACTAAACTTAATCAAGATAGACCTTTAAACTAAACTTAATCGAGATAGACCTTTAAACTAAACTTAATCGAGATAGATTTTTAAACTAAACTTAATCGAGATAGACCTTTAAACTAAACTTAATCGAGATAGACCTTTAAACTAAACTTAATCGAGATAGACCTTTAAATCAAACTTATTCAGGATAAACCTTTAAATCAAACTTAATCAGGATATACCTTTAAATTAAACTTAATCAGGATATACCTTTAAATTAAACTTAATCAGGATAAACCTTTAAATCAAACTTAATCAAGATATACCTTTAAATCAAAATTAATCAAGATATACCTTTAAATCAAAATTAATCAAGATATACCTTTAAATCAAACTGAATCAGGATATACCTTTAAATCAAACTTAATCAGGATAAACCTTTAAATCAAACTTAATCAGGATAAACCTTTAAATTAAACTTAATCAGGATAAACCTTTAAATTAAACTTAATCAGGATATACCTTTAAATCAAACTTAATCAGGATAAACCTTTAAATCAAACTTAATCAGGATAAACCTTTAAATCAAACTTAATCAGGATAAACCTTTAAATCAAAATTAATCAAGATATACCTTTAAATCAAAATTAATCAAGATATACCTTTAAATCAAACTTAATCAGGATATACCTTTAAATCAAACTTAATCAGGATAAACCTTTAAATCAAACTTAATCAGGATAAACCTTTAAATTAAACTTAATCAGGATAAACCTTTAAATTAAACTTAATCAGGTTAAACCTTTAAATTAAACTTAATCAGGATAAACCTTTAAATTAAACTTAATCAGGATATACCTTTAAATCAAACTTAATCAGGATAAACCTTTAAATCAAACTTAATCAGGATAAACCTTTAAATCAAACTTAATCAGGATAAACCTTTAAATCAAACTTAATCAGGATAAACCTTTAAATCAAACTTAATCAGGATAAACCTTTAAATCAAACTTAATCAGGATAAACCTTTAAACTAAACTTAATCGAGATAGATCTTTAAACTAAACTTAATCGAGATAGACCTTTAAACTAAACTTAATCGAGATAGACCTTTAAACTAAACTTAATCGAGATAGACCTTTAAACTAAACTTAATCGAGATAGACCTTTAAACTAAACTTAATCGAGATAGACCTTTAAACTAAACTTAATCGAGATAGACCTTTAAACTAAACTTAATCGAGATAGACCTTTAAACTAAACTTAATCGAGATAGACCTTTAAACTAAACTTAATCGAGATAGACCTTTAAACTAAACTTAATCGAGATAGACCTTTAAACTAAACTTAATCGAGATAGATCTTTAAACTAAACTTAATCGAGATAGACCTTTAAACTAAACTTAATCGAGATAGACCTTTAATTCAAACTTAATCGAGATAGACCTTTAAACTAAACTTAATCGAGATAGACCTTTAAACTAAACTTAATCGAGATAGACCTTTAAACTAAACTTAATCGAGATAGATCTTTAAACTAAACTTAATCGAGATATACCTTTAAATCAAACTTAATCAAGATATACCTTTAAATCAAACTTAATCAGGATATACCTTTAAATCAAACTTAATCAGGATATACCTTTAAATCAAACTTAATCAGGATAAACCTTTAAATCAAACTTAATCAGGATAAACCTTTAAATCAAACTTAATCAAGATATACCTTTAAATCAAACTTAATCAAGATATACCTTTAAATCAAACTTAATCAAGATATACCTTTAAATCAAACTTAATCAAGATATACCTTTAAATCAAACTTAATCAGGATAAACCTTTAAATCAAACTTAATCAAGATATACCTTTAAACTAAACTTAATCGAGATAGACCTTTAAACTAAACTTAATCGAGATAGACCTTTAAACTAAACTTAATCGAGATAGACCTTTAAACTAAACTTAATCGAGATAGACCTTTAAACTAAACTTAATCGAGATAGACCTTTAAACTAAACTTAATCGAGATAGACCTTTAAACTAAACTTAATCGAGATAGACCTTTAAACTAAACTTAATCGAGATAGACCTTTAAACTAAACTTAATCGAGATAGACCTTTAAACTAAACTTAATCGAGATAGATCTTTAAACTAAACTTAATCGAGATAGACCTTTAAACTAAACTTAATCGAGATAGACCTTTAATTCAAACTTAATCGAGATAGACCTTTAAACTAAACTTAATCGAGATAGATCTTTAAACTAAACTTAATCGAGATAGACCTTTAAACTAAACTTAATCGAGATAGACCTTTAAACTAAACTTAATCGAGATAGACCTTTTAACTAAACTTAATCGAGATAGACCTTTAAACTAAACTTAATCAAGATAGACCTTTAAACTAAACTTAATCGAGATAGACCTTTAAACTAAACTTAATCGAGATAGATTTTTAAACTAAACTTAATCGAGATAGACCTTTAAACTAAACTTAATCGAGATAGACCTTTAAACTAAACTTAATCGAGATAGACCTTTAAATCAAACTTATTCAGGATAAACCTTTAAATCAAACTTAATCAGGATATACCTTTAAATTAAACTTAATCAGGATATACCTTTAAATTAAACTTAATCAGGATAAACCTTTAAATCAAACTTAATCAAGATATACCTTTAAATCAAAATTAATCAAGATATACCTTTAAATCAAAATTAATCAAGATATACCTTTAAATCAAACTGAATCAGGATATACCTTTAAATCAAACTTAATCAGGATAAACCTTTAAATCAAACTTAATCAGGATAAACCTTTAAATTAAACTTAATCAGGATAAACCTTTAAATTAAACTTAATCAGGATATACCTTTAAATCAAACTTAATCAGGATAAACCTTTAAATCAAACTTAATCAGGATAAACCTTTAAATCAAACTTAATCAGGATAAACCTTTAAATCAAAATTAATCAAGATATACCTTTAAATCAAAATTAATCAAGATATACCTTTAAATCAAACTTAATCAGGATATACCTTTAAATCAAACTTAATCAGGATAAACCTTTAAATCAAACTTAATCAGGATAAACCTTTAAATTAAACTTAATCAGGATAAACCTTTAAATTAAACTTAATCAGGTTAATTTTTAAATCAAACTTAATCAGGATAAACCTTTAAATCAAACTTAATCAGGATAAACCTTTAAATCAAACTTAATCAGGATAAACCTTTAAATCAAACTTAATCAGGATAAACCTTTAAATCAAACTTAATCAGGATAAACCTTTAAATCAAACTTAATCAGGATAAACCTTTAAACTAAACTTAATCGAGATAGACCTTTAAACTAAACTTATTCGAGATAGACCTTTAAACTAAACTTAATCGAGATAGACCTTTAAACTAAACTTAATCGAGATAGACCTTTAAACTAAACTTAATCGAGATAGACCTTTAAACTAAACTTAATCGAGATAGACCTTTAAACTAAACTTAATCGAGATAGACCTTTAAACTAAACTTAATCGAGATATACCTTTAAATCAAACTTATTCAGGATAAACCTTTAAATCAAACTTAATCAGGATAAACCTTTAAACTAAACTTAATCGAGATAGACCTTTAAACTAAACTTAATCGAGATAGACCTTTAAACTAAACTTAATCGAGATAGATCTTTAAACTAAACTTAATCGAGATATACCTTTAAATCAAACTTAATCAAGATATACCTTTAAATCAAACTTAATCAGGATATACCTTTAAATCAAACTTAATCAGGTTATACCTTTAAATCAAACTTAATCAGGATAAACCTTTAAATCAAACTTAATCAGGATAAACCTTTAAATCAAACTTAATCAGGATAAACCTTTAAATCAAACTTAATCAGGATAAACCTTTAAATCAAACTTAATCAAGATATACCTTTAAATCAAACTTAATCAAGATATACCTTTAAATCAAACTTAATCAGGATAAACCTTTAAATCAAACTTAATCAAGATATACCTTTAAACTAAACTTAATCGAGATAGACCTTTAAACTAAACTTAATCGAGATAGACCTTTAAACTAAACTTAATCGAGATAGACCTTTAAACTAAACTTAATCGAGATAGACCTTTAAACTAAACTTAATCGAGATAGACCTTTAAACTAAACTTAATCGAGATAGACCTTTAAACTAAACTTAATCGAGATAGACCTTTAAACTAAACTTAATCGAGATAGATCTTTAAACTAAACTTAATCGAGATAGACCTTTAAACTAAACTTAATCGAGATAGATCTTTAAACTAAACTTAATCGAGATAGACCTTTAATTCAAACTTAATCGAGATAGACCTTTAAACTAAACTTAATCGAGATAGATCTTTAAACTAAACTTAATCGAGATAGACCTTTAAACTAAACTTAATCGAGATAGACCTTTAAACTAAACTTAATCGAGATAGACCTTTAAATCAAACTTAATCAGGATAAACCTTTAAATCAAACTTAATCAGGATAAACCTTTAAATCAAACTTAATCAGGATAAACCTTTAAACTAAACTTAATCGAGATAGACCTTTAAACTAAACTTAAGCGAGATAGACCTTTAAAGTAAACTTAATCGAGATAGACCTTTAATTCAAACTTAATCGAGATAGACCTTTAAACTAAACTTAATCGAGATAGATCTTTAAACTAAACTTAATCGAGATAGACCTTTAAACTAAACTTAATCGAGATAGACCTTTAAACTAAACTTAATCGAGATAGACCTTTAAACTAAACTTAATCGAGATAGACCTTTAAACTAAACTTAATCAAGATAGACCTTTAAACTAAACTTAATCGAGATAGACCTTTAAACTAAACTTAATCGAGATAGATTTTTAAACTAAACTTAATCGAGATAGACCTTTAAACTAAACTTAATCGAGATAGACCTTTAAACTAAACTTAATCGAGATAGACCTTTAAATCAAACTTATTCAGGATAAACCTTTAAATCAAACTTAATCAGGATATACCTTTAAATTAAACTTAATCAGGATATACCTTTAAATTAAACTTAATCAGGATAAACCTTTAAATCAAACTTAATCAAGATATACCTTTAAATCAAAATTAATCAAGATATACCTTTAAATCAAAATTAATCAAGATATACCTTTAAATCAAACTGAATCAGGATATACCTTTAAATCAAACTTAATCAGGATAAACCTTTAAATCAAACTTAATCAGGATAAACCTTTAAATTAAACTTAATCAGGATAAACCTTTAAATTAAACTTAATCAGGATATACCTTTAAATCAAACTTAATCAGGATAAACCTTTAAATCAAACTTAATCAGGATAAACCTTTAAATCAAACTTAATCAGGATAAACCTTTAAATCAAAATTAATCAAGATATACCTTTAAATCAAAATTAATCAAGATATACCTTTAAATCAAACTTAATCAGGATATACCTTTAAATCAAACTTAATCAGGATAAACCTTTAAATCAAACTTAATCAGGATAAACCTTTAAATTAAACTTAATCAGGATAAACCTTTAAATTAAACTTAATCAGGTTAAACCTTTAAATCAAACTTAATCAGGATAAACCTTTAAATCAAACTTAATCAGGATAAACCTTTAAATCAAACTTAATCAGGATAAACCTTTAAATCAAACTTAATCAGGATAAACCTTTAAATCAAACTTAATCAGGATAAACCTTTAAATCAAACTTAATCAGGATAAACCTTTAAACTAAACTTAATCGAGATAGACCTTTAAACTAAACTTAATCGAGATAGACCTTTAAACTAAACTTAATCGAGATAGACCTTTAAACTAAACTTAATCGAGATAGACCTTTAAACTAAACTTAATCGAGATAGACCTTTAAACTAAACTTAATCGAGATAGACCTTTAAACTAAACTTAATCGAGATAGACCTTTAAACTAAACTTAATCGAGATATACCTTTAAATCAAACTTATTCAGGATAAACCTTTAAATCAAACTTAATCAGGATAAACCTTTAAACTAAACTTAATCGAGATAGACCTTTAAACTAAACTTAATCGAGATAGACCTTTAAACTAAACTTAATCGAGATAGATCTTTAAACTAAACTTAATCGAGATATACCTTTAAATCAAACTTAATCAAGATATACCTTTAAATCAAACTTAATCAGGATATACCTTTAAATCAAACTTAATCAGGTTATACCTTTAAATCAAACTTAATCAGGATAAACCTTTAAATCAAACTTAATCAGGATAAACCTTTAAATCAAACTTAATCAGGATAAACCTTTAAATCAAACTTAATCAGGATAAACCTTTAAATCAAACTTAATCAAGATATACCTTTAAATCAAACTTAATCAAGATATACCTTTAAATCAAACTTAATCAAGATATACCTTTAAATCAAACTTAATCAAGATATACCTTTAAATCAAACTTAATCAGGATAAACCTTTAAATCAAACTTAATCAAGATATACCTTTAAACTAAACTTAATCGAGATAGACCTTTAAACTAAACTTAATCGAGATAGACCTTTAAACTAAACTTAATCGAGATAGACCTTTAAACTAAACTTAATCGAGATAGACCTTTAAACTAAACTTAATCGAGATAGACCTTTAAACTAAGCTTAATCGAGATAGACCTTTAAACTAAACTTAATCGAGATAGACCTTTAAACTAAACTTAATCGAGATAGACCTTTAAACTAAACTTAATCGAGATAGACCTTTAAACTAAACTTAATCGAGATAGACCTTTAAACTAAACTTAATCGAGATAGATCTTTAAACTAAACTTAATCGAGATAGACCTTTAAACTAAACTTAATCGAGATAGACCTTTAATTCAAACTTAATCGAGATAGACCTTTAAACTAAACTTAATCGAGATAGATCTTTAAACTAAACTTAATCGAGATAGACCTTTAAACTAAACTTAATCGAGATAGACCTTTAAACTAAACTTAATCGAGATAGACCTTTAAACTAAACTTAATCGAGATATACCTTTAAATCAAACTTATTCAGGATAAACCTTTAAATTAAACTTAATCAGGATAAACCTTTAAATTAAACTTAATCAGGATATACCTTTAAATTAAACTTAATCAGGATATACCTTTAAATCAAACTTAATCAGGATAAACCTTTAAATCAAACTTAATCAGGATAAACCTTTAAACTAAACTTAATCGAGATAGACCTTTAAACTAAACTTAATCGAGATAGACCTTTAAAGTAAACTTAATCGAGATAGACCTTTAAACTAAACTTAATCGAGATAGACCTTTAAACTAAACTTAATCGAGATAGATCTTTAAACTAAACTTAATCGAGATAGACCTTTAAACTAAACTTAATCGAGATAGATCTTTAAACTAAACTTAATCGAGATAGATCTTTAAACTAAACTTAATCGAGATAGACCTTTAAACTAAACTTAATCGAGATAGACCTTTAAACTAAACTTAATCGAGATAGACCTTTAAACTAAACTTAATCGAGATAGACCTTTAAACTAAACTTAATCGAGATAGACCTTTAAACTAAACTTAATCGAGATAGACCTTTAAACTAAACTTAATCGAGATAGACCTTTTAACTAAACTTAATCGAGATAGACCTTTAAACTAAACTTAATCAAGATAGACCTTTAAACTAAACTTAATCGAGATAGACCTTTAAACTAAACTTAATCGAGATAGATTTTTAAACTAAACTTAATCGAGATAGACCTTTAAACTAAACTTAATCGAGATAGACCTTTAAACTAAACTTAATCGAGATAGACCTTTAAATCAAACTTATTCAGGATAAACCTTTAAATCAAACTTAATCAGGATATACCTTTAAATTAAACTTAATCAGGATATACCTTTAAATTAAACTTAATCAGGATAAACCTTTAAATCAAACTTAATCAAGATATACCTTTAAATCAAAATTAATCAAGATATACCTTTAAATCAAAATTAATCAAGATATACCTTTAAATCAAACTGAATCAGGATATACCTTTAAATCAAACTTAATCAGGATAAACCTTTAAATCAAACTTAATCAGGATAAACCTTTAAATTAAACTTAATCAGGATAAACCTTTAAATTAAACTTAATCAGGATATACCTTTAAATCAAACTTAATCAGGATAAACCTTTAAATCAAACTTAATCAGGATAAACCTTTAAATCGAACTTAATCAGGATAAACCTTTAAATCAAAATTAATCAAGATATACCTTTAAATCAAAATTAATCAAGATATACCTTTAAATCAAACTTAATCAGGATATACCTTTAAATCAAACTTAATCAGGATAAACCTTTAAATCAAACTTAATCAGGATAAACCTTTAAATTAAACTTAATCAGGATAAACCTTTAAATTAAACTTAATCAGGTTAATTTTTAAATCAAACTTAATCAGGATAAACCTTTAAATCAAACTTAATCAGGATAAACCTTTAAATCAAACTTAATCAGGATAAACCTTTAAATCAAACTTAATCAGGATAAACCTTTAAATCAAACTTAATCAGGATAAACCTTTAAATCAAACTTAATCAGGATAAACCTTTAAACTAAACTTAATCGAGATAGACCTTTAAACTAAACTTATTCGAGATAGACCTTTAAACTAAACTTAATCGAGATAGACCTTTAAACTAAACTTAATCGAGATAGACCTTTAAACTAAACTTAATCGAGATAGACCTTTAAACTAAACTTAATCGAGATAGACCTTTAAACTAAACTTAATCGAGATAGACCTTTAAACTAAACTTAATCGAGATATACCTTTAAATCAAACTTATTCAGGATAAACCTTTAAATCAAACTTAATCAGGATAAACCTTTAAACTAAACTTAATCGAGATAGACCTTTAAACTAAACTTAATCGAGATAGACCTTTAAACTAAACTTAATCGAGATAGATCTTTAAACTAAACTTAATCGAGATATACCTTTAAATCAAACTTAATCAAGATATACCTTTAAATCAAACTTAATCAGGATATACCTTTAAATCAAACTTAATCAGGTTATACCTTTAAATCAAACTTAATCAGGATAAACCTTTAAATCAAACTTAATCAGGATAAACCTTTAAATCAAACTTAATCAGGATAAACCTTTAAATCAAACTTAATCAGGATAAACCTTTAAATCAAACTTAATCAAGATATACCTTTAAATCAAACTTAATCAAGATATACCTTTAAATCAAACTTAATCAGGATAAACCTTTAAATCAAACTTAATCAAGATATACCTTTAAACTAAACTTAATCGAGATAGACCTTTAAACTAAACTTAATCGAGATAGACCTTTAAACTAAACTTAATCGAGATAGACCTTTAAACTAAACTTAATCGAGATAGACCTTTAAACTAAACTTAATCGAGATAGACCTTTAAACTAAACTTAATCGAGATAGACCTTTAAACTAAACTTAATCGAGATAGACCTTTAAACTAAACTTAATCGAGATAGATCTTTAAACTAAACTTAATCGAGATAGACCTTTAAACTAAACTTAATCGAGATAGATCTTTAAACTAAACTTAATCGAGATAGACCTTTAATTCAAACTTAATCGAGATAGACCTTTAAACTAAACTTAATCGAGATAGATCTTTAAACTAAACTTAATCGAGATAGACCTTTAAACTAAACTTAATCGAGATAGACCTTTAAACTAAACTTAATCGAGATAGACCTTTAAATCAAACTTAATCAGGATAAACCTTTAAATCAAACTTAATCAGGATAAACCTTTAAATCAAACTTAATCAGGATAAACCTTTAAACTAAACTTAATCGAGATAGACCTTTAAACTAAACTTAAGCGAGATAGACCTTTAAAGTAAACTTAATCGAGATAGACCTTTAATTCAAACTTAATCGAGATAGACCTTTAAACTAAACTTAATCGAGATAGATCTTTAAACTAAACTTAATCGAGATAGACCTTTAAACTAAACTTAATCGAGATAGACCTTTAAACTAAACTTAATCGAGATAGACCTTTAAACTAAACTTAATCGAGATAGACCTTTAAACTAAACTTAATCAAGATAGACCTTTAAACTAAACTTAATCGAGATAGACCTTTAAACTAAACTTAATCGAGATAGATTTTTAAACTAAACTTAATCGAGATAGACCTTTAAACTAAACTTAATCGAGATAGACCTTTAAACTAAACTTAATCGAGATAGACCTTTAAATCAAACTTATTCAGGATAAACCTTTAAATCAAACTTAATCAGGATATACCTTTAAATTAAACTTAATCAGGATATACCTTTAAATTAAACTTAATCAGGATAAACCTTTAAATCAAACTTAATCAAGATATACCTTTAAATCAAAATTAATCAAGATATACCTTTAAATCAAAATTAATCAAGATATACCTTTAAATCAAACTGAATCAGGATATACCTTTAAATCAAACTTAATCAGGATAAACCTTTAAATCAAACTTAATCAGGATAAAACTTTAAATTAAACTTAATCAGGATAAACCTTTAAATTAAACTTAATCAGGATATACCTTTAAATCAAACTTAATCAGGATAAACCTTTAAATCAAACTTAATCAGGATAAACCTTTAAATCAAACTTAATCAGGATAAACCTTTAAATCAAAATTAATCAAGATATACCTTTAAATCAAAATTAATCAAGATATACCTTTAAATCAAACTTAATCAGGATATACCTTTAAATCAAACTTAATCAGGATAAACCTTTAAATCAAACTTAATCAGGATAAACCTTTAAATTAAACTTAATCAGGATAAACCTTTAAATTAAACTTAATCAGGTTAAACCTTTAAATCAAACTTAATCAGGATAAACCTTTAAATCAAACTTAATCAGGATAAACCTTTAAATCAAACTTAATCAGGATAAACCTTTAAATCAAACTTAATCAGGATAAACCTTTAAATCAAACTTAATCAGGATAAACCTTTAAATCAAACTTAATCAGGATAAACCTTTAAACTAAACTTAATCGAGATAGACCTTTAAACTAAACTTAATCGAGATAGACCTTTAAACTAAACTTAATCGAGATAGACCTTTAAACTAAACTTAATCGAGATAGACCTTTAAACTAAACTTAATCGAGATAGACCTTTAAACTAAACTTAATCGAGATAGACCTTTAAACTAAACTTAATCGAGATAGACCTTTAAACTAAACTTAATCGAGATATACCTTTAAATCAAACTTATTCAGGATAAACCTTTAAATCAAACTTAATCAGGATAAACCTTTAAACTAAACTTAATCGAGATAGACCTTTAAACTAAACTTAATCGAGATAGACCTTTAAACTAAACTTAATCGAGATAGATCTTTAAACTAAACTTAATCGAGATATACCTTTAAATCAAACTTAATCAAGATATACCTTTAAATCAAACTTAATCAGGATATACCTTTAAATCAAACTTAATCAGGTTATACCTTTAAATCAAACTTAATCAGGATAAACCTTTAAATCAAACTTAATCAGGATAAACCTTTAAATCAAACTTAATCAGGATAAACCTTTAAATCAAACTTAATCAGGATAAACCTTTAAATCAAACTTAATCAAGATATACCTTTAAATCAAACTTAATCAAGATATACCTTTAAATCAAACTTAATCAAGATATACCTTTAAATCAAACTTAATCAAGATATACCTTTAAATCAAACTTAATCAGGATAAACCTTTAAATCAAACTTAATCAAGATATACCTTTAAACTAAACTTAATCGAGATAGACCTTTAAACTAAACTTAATCGAGATAGACCTTTAAACTAAACTTAATCG
Source organism: Phalangium opilio (assembly GCF_054372755.1). Lineage (NCBI taxonomy): Eukaryota > Metazoa > Arthropoda > Arachnida > Opiliones > Phalangiidae > Phalangium > Phalangium opilio. The sequence goes on from NW_028324260.1 coordinate 1,365,377, forward strand.
AGATAGACCTTTAAACTAAACTTAATCGAGATAGACCTTTAAACTAAACTTAATCGAGATAGACCTTTAAACTAAGCTTAATCGAGATAGACCTTTAAACTAAACTTAATCGAGATAGACCTTTAAACTAAACTTAATCGAGATAGACCTTTAAACTAAACTTAATCGAGATAGACCTTTAAACTAAACTTAATCGAGATAGACCTTTAAACTAAACTTAATCGAGATAGATCTTTAAACTAAACTTAATCGAGATAGACCTTTAAACTAAACTTAATCGAGATAGACCTTTAATTCAAACTTAATCGAGATAGACCTTTAAACTAAACTTAATCGAGATAGATCTTTAAACTAAACTTAATCGAGATAGACCTTTAAACTAAACTTAATCGAGATAGACCTTTAAACTAAACTTAATCGAGATAGACCTTTAAACTAAACTTAATCGAGATATACCTTTAAATCAAACTTATTCAGGATAAACCTTTAAATTAAACTTAATCAGGATAAACCTTTAAATTAAACTTAATCAGGATATACCTTTAAATTAAACTTAATCAGGATATACCTTTAAATCAAACTTAATCAGGATAAACCTTTAAATCAAACTTAATCAGGATAAACCTTTAAACTAAACTTAATCGAGATAGACCTTTAAACTAAACTTAATCGAGATAGACCTTTAAAGTAAACTTAATCGAGATAGACCTTTAAACTAAACTTAATCGAGATAGACCTTTAAACTAAACTTAATCGAGATAGATCTTTAAACTAAACTTAATCGAGATAGACCTTTAAACTAAACTTAATCGAGATAGATCTTTAAACTAAACTTAATCGAGATAGATCTTTAAACTAAACTTAATCGAGATAGACCTTTAAACTAAACTTAATCGAGATAGACCTTTAAACTAAACTTAATCGAGATAGACCTTTAAACTAAACTTAATCGAGATAGACCTTTAAACTAAACTTAATCGAGATAGACCTTTAAACTAAACTTAATCGAGATAGACCTTTAAACTAAACTTAATCGAGATAGACCTTTAAACTAAACTTAATCGAGATAGACCTTTAAACTAAACTTAATCGAGATAGACCTTTAAACTAAACTTAATCGAGATAGACCTTTAAACTAAACTTAACCGAGATAGACCTTTAAACTAAACTTAATCGAGATAGACCTTTAAACTAAACTTAATCGAGATAGACCTTTAAACTAAACTTAATCGAGATATACCTTTAAACTAAACTTAATCGAGATAGACCTTTAAACTAAACTTAATCGAGATAGATCTTTAAACTAAACTTAATCGAGATAGACCTTTAATTCAAACTTAATCGAGATAGACCTTTAAACTAAACTTAATCGAGATAGATCTTTAAACTAAACTTAATCGAGATAGACCTTTAAACTAAACTTAATCGAGATAGACCTTTAAACTAAACTTAATCGAGATAGACCTTTAAACTAAACTTAATCGAGATAGACCTTTAAACTAAACATAATCGAGATTGACCTTTAAACTAAACTTAATCGAGATAGACCTTTAAATCAAACTTAATCGAGATATACCTTTAAATCAAACTTAATCAGGATAAACCTTTAAATCAAACTTAATCAGGATAAACCTTTAAATCAAACTTAATCAGGATAAACCTTTAAATCAAACTTAATCAGGATAAACCTTTAAACTAAACTTAATCGAGATAGACCTTTAAACTAAACTTAAGCGAGATAGACCTTTAAAGTAAACTTAATCGAGATAGACCTTTAAACTAAACTTAATCGAGATAGATCTTTAAACTAAACTTAATCGAGATAGACCTTTAAACTAAACTTAATCGAGATAGATCTTTAAACTAAACTTAATCGAGATAGATCTTTAAACTAAACTTAATCGAGATAGACCTTTAAACTAAACTTAATCGAGATAGACCTTTAAACTAAACTTAATCGAGATAGACCTTTAAACTAAACTTAATCGAGATAGACCTTTAAACTAAACTTAATCGAGATAGACCTTTAAACTAAACTTAATCGAGATAGACCTTTAAACTAAACTTAATCGAGATAGACCTTTAAACTAAACTTAATCGAGATAGACCTTTAAACTAAACTTAATCGAGATAGACCTTTAAACTAAACTTAATCGAGATAGACCTTTAAACTAAACTTAATCGAGATAGACCTTTAAACTAAACTTAATCGAGATAGACCTTTAAACTAAACTTAATCGAGATAGACCTTTAAACTTAACTTAATCGTGATAGACCTTTAAACTAAACTTAATCGAGATAGACCTTTAAACTAAACTTAATCGAGATAGACCTTTAAACTAAACTTAATCGAGATAGACCTTTAAACTAAACTTAATCGAGATAGATCTTTAAACTAAACTTAATCGAGATAGACCTTTAAACTAAACTTAATCGAGATAGATCTTTAAACTAAACTTAATCGAGATAGACCTTTAAACTAAACTTAATCGAGATAGACCTTTAAACTAAACTTAATCGAGATATACCTTTAAACTAAACTTAATCGAGATAGACCTTTAAACTAAACTTAATCGAGATAGACCTTTAATTCAAACTTAATCGAGATAGACCTTTAAACTAAACTTAATCGAGATAGATCTTTAAACTAAACTTAATCGAGATAGACCTTTAAACTAAACTTAATCGAGATAGACCTTTAAACTAAACTTAATCGAGATAGACCTTTAAACTAAACTTAATCGAGATAGACCTTTAAACTAAACTTAATCGAGATTGACCTTTAAACTAAACTTAATCGAGATAGACCTTTAAATCAAACTTAATCGAGATATACCTTTAAATCAAACTTAATCAGGATAAACCTTTAAATCAAACTTAATCAGGATAAACCTTTAAATCAAACTTAATCAGGATAAACCTTTAAACTAAACTTAATCGAGATAGACCTTTAAACTAAACTTAAGCGAGATAGACCTTTAAAGTAAACTTAATCGAGATAGACCTTTAAACTAAACTTAATCGAGATAGATCTTTAAACTAAACTTAATCGAGATAGACCTTTAAACTAAACTTAATCGAGATAGATCTTTAAACTAAACTTAATCGAGATAGATCTTTAAACTAAACTTAATCGAGATAGACCTTTAAACTAAACTTAATCGAGATAGACCTTTAAACTAAACTTAATCGAGATAGACCTTTAAACTAAACTTAATCGAGATAGACCTTTAAACTAAACTTAATCGAGATAGACCTTTAAACTAAACTTAATCGAGATAGACCTTTAAACTAAACTTAATCGAGATAGACCTTTAAACTAAACTTAATCGAGATAGACCTTTAAACTAAACTTAATCGAGATAGACCTTTAAACTAAACTTAATCGAGATAGACCTTTAAACTAAACTTAATCGAGATAGACCTTTAAACTAAACATAATCGAGATTGACCTTTAAACTAAACTTAATCGAGATAGACCTTTAAATCAAACTTAATCGAGATATACCTTTAAATCAAACTTAATCAGGATAAACCTTTAAATCAAACTTAATCAGGATAAACCTTTAAATCAAACTTAATCAGGATAAACCTTTAAATCAAACTTAATCAGGATAAACCTTTAAACTAAACTTAATCGAGATAGACCTTTAAACTAAACTTAAGCGAGATAGACCTTTAAAGTAAACTTAATCGAGATAGACCTTTAAACTAAACTTAATCGAGATAGATCTTTAAACTAAACTTAATCGAGATAGACCTTTAAACTAAACTTAATCGAGATAGATCTTTAAACTAAACTTAATCGAGATAGATCTTTAAACTAAACTTAATCGAGATAGACCTTTAAACTAAACTTAATCGAGATAGACCTTTAAACTAAACTTAATCGAGATAGACCTTTAAACTAAACTTAATCGAGATAGACCTTTAAACTAAACTTAATCGAGATAGACCTTTAAACTAAACTTAATCGAGATAGACCTTTAAACTAAACTTAATCGAGATAGACCTTTAAACTAAACTTAATCGAGATAGACCTTTAAACTAAACTTAATCGAGATAGACCTTTAAACTAAACTTAATCGAGATAGACCTTTAAACTAAACTTAATCGAGATAGACCTTTAAACTAAACTTAATCGAGATAGACCTTTAAACTAAACTTAATCGAGATAGACCTTTAAACTTAACTTAATCGTGATAGACCTTTAAACTAAACTTAATCGAGATAGACCTTTAAACTAAACTTAATCGAGATAGACCTTTAAACTAAACTTAATCGAGATAGACCTTTAAACTAAACTTAATCGAGATAGATCTTTAAACTAAACTTAATCGAGATAGACCTTTAAACTAAACTTAATCGAGATAGATCTTTAAACTAAACTTAATCGAGATAGACCTTTAAACTAAACTTAATCGAGATAGACCTTTAAACTAAACTTAATCGAGATATACCTTTAAACTAAACTTAATCGAGATAGACCTTTAAACTAAACTTAATCGAGATAGACCTTTAATTCAAACTTAATCGAGATAGACCTTTAAACTAAACTTAATCGAGATAGATCTTTAAACTAAACTTAATCGAGATAGACCTTTAAACTAAACTTAATCGAGATAGACCTTTAAACTAAACTTAATCGAGATAGACCTTTAAACTAAACTTAATCGAGATAGACCTTTAAACTAAACTTAATCGAGATTGACCTTTAAACTAAACTTAATCGAGATAGACCTTTAAATCAAACTTAATCGAGATATACCTTTAAATCAAACTTAATCAGGATAAACCTTTAAATCAAACTTAATCAGGATAAACCTTTAAATCAAACTTAATCAGGATAAACCTTTAAACTAAACTTAATCGAGATAGACCTTTAAACTAAACTTAAGCGAGATAGACCTTTAAAGTAAACTTAATCGAGATAGACCTTTAAACTAAACTTAATCGAGATAGATCTTTAAACTAAACTTAATCGAGATAGACCTTTAAACTAAACTTAATCGAGATAGATCTTTAAACTAAACTTAATCGAGATAGATCTTTAAACTAAACTTAATCGAGATAGACCTTTAAACTAAACTTAATCGAGATAGACCTTTAAACTAAACTTAATCGAGATAGACCTTTAAACTAAACTTAATCGAGATAGACCTTTAAACTAAACTTAATCGAGATAGACCTTTAAACTAAACTTAATCGAGATAGACCTTTAAACTAAACTTAATCGAGATAGACCTTTAAACTAAACTTAATCGAGATAGACCTTTAAACTAAACTTAATCGAGATAGACCTTTAAACTAAACTTAATCGAGATAGACCTTTAAACTAAACTTAATCGAGATAGACCTTTAAACTAAACTTAATCGAGATAGACCTTTAAACTAAACTTAATCGAGATAGACCTTTAAACTAAACTTAATCGAGATAGACCTTTAAACTTAACTTAATCGTGATAGACCTTTAAACTAAACTTAATCGAGATAGACCTTTAAACTAAACTTAATCGAGATAGACCTTTAAACTAAACTTAATCGAGATAGACCTTTAAACTAAACTTAATCGAGATAGACCTTTAAACTAAACTTAATCGAGATAGACCTTTAAACTAAACTTAATCGAGATAGACCTTTAAACTAAACTTAATCGAGATAGACCTTTAAACTAAACTTAATCGAGATAGATCTTTAAACTAAACTTAATCGAGATAGACCTTTAAACTAAACTTAATCGAGATAGATCTTTAAACTAAACTTAATCGAGATAGACCTTTAATTCAAACTTAATCGAGATAGACCTTTAAACTAAACTTAATCGTGATAGACCTTTAAACTAAACTTAATCGAGATAGACCTTTAAACTAAACTTAATCGAGATAGACCTTTAAACTAAACTTAATCGAGATAGACCTTTAAATCAAACTTAATCAGGATAAACCTTTAAATCAAACTTAATCAGGATAAACCTTTAAATCAAACTTAATCAGGATAAACCTTTAAACTAAACTTAATCGAGATAGACCTTTAAACTAAACTTAAGCGAGATAGACCTTTAAAGTAAACTTAATCGAGATAGACCTTTAAACTAAACTTAATCGAGATAGATCTTTAAACTAAACTTAATCGAGATAGACCTTTAAACTAAACTTAATCGAGATAGATCTTTAAACTAAACTTAATCGAGATAGATCTTTAAACTAAACTTAATCGAGATAGACCTTTAAACTAAACTTAATCGAGATAGACCTTTAAACTAAACTTAATCGAGATAGACCTTTAAACTAAACTTAATCGAGATAGACCTTTAAACTAAACTTAATCGAGATAGACCTTTAAACTAAACTTAATCGAGATAGACCTTTAAACTAAACTTAATCGAGATAGACCTTTAAACTAAACTTAATCGAGATAGACCTTTAAACTAAACTTAATCGAGATAGACCTTTAAACTAAACTTAATCGAGATAGACCTTTAAACTAAACTTAATCGAGATAGACCTTTAAACTAAACTTAATCGAGATAGACCTTTAAACTAAACTTAATCGAGATAGACCTTTAAACTTAACTTAATCGTGATAGACCTTTAAACTAAACTTAATCGAGATAGACCTTTAAACTAAACTTAATCGAGATAGACCTTTAAACTAAACTTAATCGAGATAGACCTTTAAACTAAACTTAATCGAGATAGACCTTTAAACTAAACTTAACCGAGATAGACCTTTAAACTAAACTTAACCGAGATAGACCTTTAAACTAAACTTAATCGAGATAGACCTTTAAACTAAACTTAATCGAGATAGACCTTTAAACTAAACTTAATCGAGATAGACCTTTAAACTAAACTTAATCGAGATAGACCTTTAAACTAAACTTAATCGAGATATACCTTTAAACTAAACTTAATCGAGATAGATCTTTAAACTAAACTTAATCGAGATAGACCTTTAAACTAAACTTAATCGAGATAGACCTTTAATTCAAACTTAATCGAGATAGACCTTTAAACTAAACTTAATCGAGATAGATCTTTAAACTAAACTTAATCGAGATAGACCTTTAAACTAAACTTAATCGAGATAGACCTTTAAACTAAACTTAATCGAGATAGACCTTTAAACTAAACTTAATCGAGATTGACCTTTAAACTAAACTTAATCGAGATAGACCTTTAAATCAAACTTAATCGAGATAGACCTTTAAACTAAACTTAATCGAGATAGACCTTTAAACTAAAATTAATCGAGATAGACCTTTAAACTAAACATAATCGAGATAGACCTTTAAACTAAACTTAATCGAGATAGACCTTTAAATTAAACTTAATCGAGATAGACCTTTAAACTAAACTTAATCGAGATAGACCTTTAAACTAAACTTAATCGAGATAGACCTTTAAACTAAACTTAATCGAGATAGACCTTTAAACTAAACTTAACCGAGATTGACCTTTAAACTAAACTTAACCGAGATAGACCTTTAAACTAAACTTAATCGAGATAGACCTTTAAACTAAACTTAATCGAGATAGACCTTTAAACTAAACTTAATCGAGATAGACCTTTAAACTAAACTTAATCGAGATATACCTTTAAACTAAACTTAATCGAGATAGATCTTTAAACTAAACTTAATCGAGATAGACCTTTAAACTAAACTTAATCGAGATAGACCTTTAATTCAAACTTAATCGAGATAGACCTTTAAACTAAACTTAATCGAGATAGATCTTTAAACTAAACTTAATCGAGATAGACCTTTAAACTAAACTTAATCGAGATAGATCTTTAAACTAAACTTAATCGAGATAGACCTTTAAACTAAACTTAATCGAGATAGATCTTTAAACTAAACTTAATCGAGATAGACCTTTAATTCAAACTTAATCGAGATAGACCTTTAAACTAAACTTAATCGAGATAGACCTTTAAACTAAACTTAATCGAGATAGACCTTTAAACTAAACTTAATCGAGATAGACCTTTAAACTAAACTTAATCGAGATAGACCTTTAAACTAAACTTAATCGAGATATACCTTTAAATCAAAATTAATCAAGATATACCTTTAAATCAAACTTAATCAGGATATACCTTTAAATCAAACTTAATCAGGTTTAGTAATTATAACCGATCAAAATATATTATTTGTTATTTTGGTGTACCACCGTAAAAACATCAAACTGGGGGGTTTTCTATTAAAAATCAAGATGATTCCAAACTTGCAAATGAGTGTATAGAATTTGTTTACACTTTTTATCAAGCCTTTGTAGGCACCAGGGACCGGTCAGTTCTACGTTTTTGCTAAGGGACGACCACGTAGACTGTTTTACCATTACCAGGGTACTTATATTTGTGTATTAATAAACATACAGGAGGGAGACGGCTTTTTACCTCTCTGAATGACGTATGTCACGGAGAGGTTCTAATTTCGACGTATCTGTCTGTGTGTCTGGAACAAATGTGTTCTCCCGAAAATTTGGAAAATTGTATCCTTCTTATACTGGCTTTTACTCCATTGTATCTCTGACACCACTATTTTCTGATCTTTTGTCCATCCCACATGGACACCAGTCTATGCATACTGGCTTCTATCTCCATCATCATCGTTCCCGTAAAGATGTATGCGGCGGTCGACCAGGGTTACGAGAAACGTCTAGCCTCCCTATGGTAGGGCTTCCATCAAAGTTCCACGCAATTGCACTGTTGTTACCCATAGCTGCGATTCGGAACCCTTATATACTACCTATTTGAGTAAGGCAAAGCAACAGGCGTATCCTTCATTTCAAACGTCAATATTTGTCAAGTCTCTCAAGAATGACTAATTGTTCTTTTTTAAAACGATATAACTCTCAAAAAGGCGAACAACTAACGAAGAAAATGTTTAATATTAATTTTATTTATTTTAGTATTAAGATAATCTTGTTTGTTAAATCAAAATTAATATGAAAATAGTTAAAAAGCAGTCTATGTGATTGCCTTTGTGTGTCCGTCCGTTTTTACACTAGTGCACCGCGTTAGCAGTTCGCCTCGTGTAAAGAAATCCTACAAAACCTTAATATTTTCTTTTTTCATAATTTAAAGGTAAAATATAGATATATTTTTCGTAATTTCGATGCCTTTAGTAGTTTTGTAGCTATAAAGATTCGTTTCATTTTGATATTCCAAGAATAATTTTTATGTTATTATTTGAAATAGTTGTTTATATAATACTTAAGCTATACAACAGCTCTATATAGAATAAACCTTCCTAACAGATAACAAGAACGTCAAGTCTTAAATTCTGTCGTTCAAATTTGATTTGATATGTTCAAAGGCCTAATGAACCAAAAAGTAAACAATGGGTTTGGCTTTTCGTTTTTGTAATGAAGAGCCATTAACGGTTCAGAGTGAGCCGAAAATTAAATACTCTTTTCAATAATCAGGCTTTTATTTTAGAATAGAGCATCATGATGGAAATCAGATCAGTGAAAGGTCTGATCGTAATCAGGTTAAAACTTCAAAGTTTTCATACTGTTCACGGTGCGTATTTACTTTCAGTGCTTGTAGCCACAAATAAGCTGTCGTGTTTCGTCATGTTGGCGAACTAAAGAACTTGTACTTTTTATACTTCAAACTTTTAAAACCTAAACGTTTGGCAAAAGGATGTGTTTAAAACCTAAACGTTTGACAAAAGGATGCGTTTAAAAGCTAAACTTATAAAGGTGCAGCATGTTTAAAACCTAAACGATTGAAATTAAATGTATTTAAAACCTAAACGATTGAAATTTTATGTATTTAAAACCGAAACGTCGGAAAACTACATGCGTGTAAAACATAAACGTTGGAAAACTACATGCGTGTAAAACATATACGTTCTCAAGCTAAACGCGTTTCAAACATAAACGTTTTCCATCTAAACGCGTTTGAAACATAAACGTTTTCAATCTAAACGCGTTTGGAACATAAACGTTTTCAATCTAAACGCGTTTGAAACATAAACGTTTTCAATCTAAACGCGTTTGAAACACATACGTTTTCAATCTATGCGCGTTTGAAAGGTGAAAATGTTCAAACTATACGTGTTTGAAAAATAAAAATTTCACAAATAAACGCGTTTAGGCTGGGCTCGTGCTTAAAAAGGCGTTGCATTTTCCCGTTTAGGAAAACGTTTAGAATCTAAACATCGTTTTTTCTGTGTAGTTTCGGCATCTTTAAGTCCTGTACTAGCTATGCTATAGGAACTTCTATATCATCCTGAATTTGGGATAGAAGGGCACCTAACCCTGCGTCACTAGCATATGTAGTCAGGAAGCACGGGGAATCCCTTCTAAAGGAAGCCAAAGGCGGAGCCTTACATAAGTCTTCCTTAATTTTATCGAATGCCATCTGCTGTTCAGTACCCCAATTAAATTTCTGACCTTTTCTTTTAAGCTTATAAATTGGAGCTACTATCTGGGAATATTGACTAAAAAACCGGTTATGTCAACCTGCCATCCCTAAAAATCTTTGCACTTCCATAATATTTAAGAGGGAACTTCTTAATGGCTTCTATCTTGGAAGGGTCAATATGCACTCCTTTTTCATTAACTATGTGACCAAAAATAGCAGCTTCTTTCTGAGCGAACCGACATTTTTTCAACTGAAGGGTGAGAACCGCTTCCTTTAATCTATTTAAGACATATTCTAAACACGTTAACTGTTGTTCTCAATCTTCGCTAAGCGAGATTAAATCATCTAAATAGTCAATTAATTGGAAATAATCGGCACCTCTAAAAATTTCGTCAATTAAACGCTGGAAAGTGCTAGTTTCGTTATAGAGCCCAAAAGGGAGTACATTAAACTCGTACTTTCCCATATGAGTCACAAAGGCAGTTTTCTCTCTACTCTTAGGGTGCATTTCCACTTGCCAATACCCTGATTTAAGGTCAAGGGTTGTAATGAGCTTCAGTCTTCCCACCCTAGCTAACATGTCCTCTATATTAGGCAAGGGATAAGGGTCCTTAATGGTAACTTGATTTAGTTTTCTGTAATCAATACAAAACCTATAGGGTTTACCCCGTTTTGTTTGATCAACTAAAACTACGGGCGAAGCCCAAGGAGATACAGAGGGTCTAATGATCCCGTCATCCAGCATTTCCCTAACATATTGTTCGATTATTTTCTTCTTCTGATCATTTACACGATAAGGTTGATTTGATGGGTGAATCTCGTGGAAGACTAGTCCTGTTCTTCCTACTTTATCTGAAAACAACTCAGGAAATTTTAATAAAAGGGATTCTAATTGATGACTTTGTTCATCAGAGATAGGGGCTGCGGAAACTGTGTCCCTAATACTATTCACAATCTCCTTATCTTTTGGATCCTTTTCAGATGGAATTGAAAAGGGGATCTTTAGGTTATCTACTACACATTGAGATGATACGAAATCTAACTTGACCCTGTTTTCTTCAAGGAAATCTTGACCCAATATAAAGTCACTATGGAGGGAAGGAACTATGTAGGATTTAAATTTAAATTGTTTCTCACTTTCGTTTCACTTAAGAGTAAACTCTAGTTCGTGAGAACCTTTTGTAAAAGTATAACGGCCATCGCCCCAAACTACATAATCTAATTGTTTATCTTCAGGTAATTCTGAAGAGTTTCTATATTTACAAATCTTTTGCCACTGGTCAAGACTAACAAAAGAGGCATCGGCCCCGCTATCTAATTTAGCGTGAACTGTCGCGTGTTCAAAAGTAACGGGAATAGTAACCCTTTTATAAACCGAACCCTTTCGGACGGATTCAATCCTCAAGGGAAACGCGACACGCTTCTTGTTAGGGGAATTTATTGGGCACCGGGAGAGGGACCACGAGGGACCTCTCCCGTCTGGGCTTCCCCCGACTTGCTAATCTTTTTCTCTTGACAGTCGGGTGCTAGATGACCTGGTTTTTGACATTTAAAGCATGTTATACCACGTGTAGATGGGTAGGGCAATGCTAATTGACGACCAGGAGATCTTGATCTCTGATTATTATATCTAGCAAAAGACCTTTGACCTCTATTGGAGTTGTTAGCCTCAGCTTTGGCTCTAGAGTCTAGAGGTTGTAAGGGATATTCCCATTGAGGAGAAGTAGGAGGATTACAAGGGCTTTGACAATGCCCGGGGGAACACTGACTATGGGCGGAGCCCTTATTAGCTGGGCAAGAAGACTCAGCTTTAACCTTAGGTTTAGAGGGTGATCTCCTCTTTTCCCTTTTCTCAGCATTCTTTTTCCTAACTTCAATATCCTTTTCTATTGTTTTACAGGAATTCCTTAACTGTTCCATGGTGGTAAATTGCAAGAAAAGGAGGGGAGTTCTAAGTTCATCTTTCAAATTGCTCTTAATTATAGGAACTAATTCCTTTTCGGAAAGAGGATGGGTCATCCCTAAATTCAACTTCATAACTTCCCCGAAGAAATCCTCTACCGATTCCTTATCTTTCTGACTTCTATGGTTAATCTCTATCTTAAGCTTAGAGTCAGCTTCGGAATCTCTAAACTGAACCTTAAAGTGCCTTTTAAATGTCTTCCAAGTTAAATGAGGATGGGTAGGGTTTGCATTACAAACATCGTCATATTGACGGATTAAATCCCTGTACCAATACAAGGCATGCCCTCGTAATAGGAGAGGCAATGCCGCTAACCTGTCTTCATTTGATAGCTTGTGAAATTTAGCATACTCCTCAAAAGCAGCTAAAAATTCTGTGGCATTATCGCTAGAGGATCCCATAAAGGCTAACCTTTCCGGCGGTTCAATAGGGACTTTTCCCGTCTGAGGAGTTGAACTTCTATTTATTAACGTAGGTAGATCACTAACTAACTTATCCAAACTAGTAGCTATAGCTTTATGTATTGCTATATTTTGGGTAGAATTATCTGCCAATGTTTGGAGTAAGGGTAATATAAAGGCTTTTAATTCCTCGTCGGGAGTGTCTGGTCCCAATTGAGGGATTCTTCGAGACGGAAAAATTTGGGTTCCGATAGTTCTTTCTCTACGATTTGGTAAAGTGTTTGAAAAACTAACTTTAGGCTTATCTTTTTTGGACGCGGAATTAGGAGGGATAAGGGAATCAATCCCAGTTTGAGGAGGGAAATTAGAGGGAGCTGAACTTCCCTTAAGAGCAGGAATACTTTTATGAGGGAATAATTGGTAGGTAGAAAATTCCAATTCTGAAGAGGCTGCAGTCCTCTTCCCCGAATCAGAATCCCCTTCGTCCTTTTCTTCTTCAATTCGAAGAATCCGGTTGAAATCCTCCAAAGTATTATCTGTCTCTGGCGGTGCTAGTGTGTCGCCATCGTCTTCCGTAGACGTAAACAGATCCTCCTTTGATTGTTCTTCCCTTTTCTTTAATATTAAATCATCCTCCTCATCCTCAGATGGTCGAGGCGACCTCCATGTATTATTGTCCGAATATGCCATTAGTTATTTATTTAATGATCAAGTTAATAATTCAATTAAATTTACGATAATCAAAAGATGTCAAACAAGTTAAGTTTACAAAAATATGTAAGCAAGTCATCTAAATTCAATACATTTATTATAAAGATAATTTTAATTTTAATTAATTTATTTAATTTAATTGTGATTAATTTAGATTAAAATAAGTTAATTATCTTTAACGATTTACCATTGTGGAAGCCGAGGCTTAGCACCACATGGGGGGCGGATATACCGACAATGATAAACAGTTTTTATAGGGGACTGACCAAGGCTTAAGGCCTAGTCGTATCGGTCGAGTCCCTGTTCGGGCGCCAATTATGTAACCCTCGGTAAGGATTAACTAAATTAAAAGGGGACTTTCCCGAGGGGATGG